>NC_089683.1:69776874-71042707 GCF_031753505.1 Anomalospiza imberbis | reverse complement strand
AGAAAAGCCACTAGTGTTTATGGCAACCCAGTTTTACAAATGGCAAGGAATTCAAGAAGTCACGTAGTTTAAATTTGCATTTCTTTGTTTGGGCTTTCTTTCCCCTAGCTAATGGAGTTGCTTCAACCAATGATGTCTCCAGACTCCCGGTCCTGTCAGTTCCTGGAACTCTGCCCTCCCCATCTTCTCAACAAAGAAGCAATCACAGTGGTGTTTCAAATGAAAAGCAAAGTGCTGTCAATACTATCTCAAGGCCTAGACCTTCTTCTCTAAGAAGTAAAATCGATGCATGGCAGATCATTCCACGTATTATTAAGCCAAACTCTAAAGACTCTGAATGTTCAGAGGACAATGTAGATCCAGATGTTAACTTCTTGCCAGATACTGAGGAAAGAACTAACTGCCACATGCCCTCATTGCTTGATATTGATGTGGAAGGTCAAAACAGAGACTGTACTGTGCCTTTATGCAGAATGAAGAGCAAAGCTTGTCGGCCATCTATATATGAACTGGAGAGAGAGTTTCTGTCCTGAGTGCCTTTCATTTTAAAACTGCTTGCTTCATAAAGGGGAACAAATACAAAATTCTTGTCTGTCTAACACTTTGTGCTGCTGTTTTTTGATGTACTGTGACAAATAGTACCAAAATTATTAAAATGGGCAGCTAATTAAGTGTAGTAGGTGCCTTTTTTAAATGTTCCTTGGTATCCCAGCTAGTAGCTGTAAAAGCACAATGCTGCAAAATCGTATTCTAGGTGAACTTCGTAAGTATATTTTGAATGATTAAAGTAAAATGTCCACTTCCCTCTGCCGTGTCACAGAAGTTTTCTTTAGGTTTGAGAGTTTTTGCTAGAAATTGAACTTTCGCACATTAAAAAAAACGAATGACATATAGAGCAAGGTTGTGCTCTGTCAAGAAGAGTTTCACCTAAGAAGTGGTGGTCTGCAGCTTGCCTCTGTGGCTTGTAGGTTCAGGGAGAGGGACAAGGTGTTTAAGGTGCAGGTACAGGAGGCTCTGTTCACTCTTCATTACGAAGTGGTTGCTTGCAGGCATTGATACTGAAATTGGTTAAGAACCAGGAGCTGAATTTGCAGTTTTTGCCCTTGGTTATTATGTGAACTTTCTTAGTTTCTCCAGAAAGTTACACTGCTTATATAAACATTTCAGTTTCAGCCACCATATCGATTTGAGAGGGTAAACTTCAGTATTGTGATTGGAGTAAAGGTATTTGACATACTTTGTAATGTGAAACAACATTCCTTGTAGGTGAGGATACACTGGAACGTAAATATTTGTACTCTTAACCTTTTGAAGACTACAGTGTTTGCACTGAAAGCAATATTCTTGAGTTTGAATTTTTTGTTTGTGGTAGAGGGGTTTGTCCCCCTTCTTGTTTTTTAAACTCTGCTGCACCTTGTATTGAAGAAAGTTGGTGGGTTTTAAGGATAATTGGTTTTAAGTGAGTCAATGGTGCATTTTATTGCACTTAATTTTAGAACTGCTATAATTTAATATTAAATTTTTCAGTATAATTTCTGTAGCTTTTCTTCCCAAGGTACTACTGAGTGCCTGCTTACTCATATTTAGGAATCAAAGGACAGAAACAGATGTGCTTGACTGGCTTTCAGTGACAGAAAGTTTCCAGAAAATTCCAAGTAGTTAATTGTGGGGGGAGGAACATTTAGCTTTGATAACACTAGTAGTTTAATTTTTTACAGTATCACTAAGTGAATGATTAAATAAAACCAAATGCACGGTATACTTTCCTTGATGAAAGCATCTTTCAGAATTAAAGGAACATCCCTTATTTTCCAGTATTTGAAGTCTTAATTTTGCAGATCATTTGACATTTAAATAGTTTTCATAAATAAAATTAGATAATGTTAGACTAAAACTACTGTGTTCCCATCTGAATGCTGTTTTGTTAAGACTTGTGTTTAAATCTTTTCTTCTCCTTTACTCTGGGGTCTGGGAGTTCAAATAGAATACACAGTTGCTTAAAGCTTCAAATCCAAGGGATTAAAAAAGAAAGTTTCTGTTCTAAGACTGTATGCACTACAATATCCACCTTGAAGATGACATACAATTATACAAACGAAATCATGAAGTCTTAATCACACGGAGCAGAACACATAAAATGTAACTTAACAGCTCTCAATGTGGAAATAGAAAACAATTTCCTTAAAGTATTAGTTTACCAAAAGTTAAGACAGAACCACTAGTTGTCTGTAAATCTAAATGCTTGCATAGCAGATTGTTCCTACATTTTCTTTAAACCTGTTTATGTTGCTGTATTCCTGGTTTTCTGTCAACATGATTCAAGTCACATACTGTTCTTTGTCTTCTGTTTCAACTTTAATTTCATCAGGACACTTTAATAGGTTGTTCCGGTTTTAATACAGAATGTTTTTGCAAAACAAAGTCATTAATCAAATATTAAGTATAGATTAACAGCACATTTATCTTCAAGGCTTAATTAGAATTTTTGAGCATTATGTATATTGCAACTCTTTCTTGATTATTCCTGTGTGTGATACTGAGAGAAAGGAGCTGATTGTATTACATGTTTCTGAAGAAAGTATCTCTGTTTGGCTTTCTACAGGAAAATCTCAGGTGCTGAATTATTTTGGTTTGTAAACTTCTCTTAAGTTCTGTATTTTTAAGATTTATATAATTTCAAGTGTTGAATTTTGCACCCTGTGTTTTGTTATCAATAGTATCAGCATAAAAAGCTCTTTGAGCTGTATTGTTTTCATTTATTAGTGACTTATCTCTCTTGTAATTAAACAGATTTTTATTCCTGTTCAATGAACAATTTCCCATAAGATTGGGACATATGATATGGCCAGCCCAGTGCATTGTAAGTAATTTAGGAGTTTGTATTCCATCTCTTATTCTGACACAGTTTAGGTAAGCCATCTCAAATATTTCCCTGATGTGATGCAGTTTTTTTAAGCTATAGTCTGTAGTGCTTTATAATTGTCTTTATAGTTTAAAATTCTAGGCCAGTCTTCACTGTAATTAAAAAGAAAAAACAATTCTTTCGATCATTATTTCAGTTGGTAATTCATGTCTCACCAGAGAAATTTTCTGTAAAGATACAGAAATCTGGTATGCATTAAGTGACCTGTCTTAGTTAAAAGGATATTTATTTCAATGTAGGTTGATAGCCTGACCAAATAATAATTTATGTTGATTGTTTTAGCATAAAACTGAAGGTGCTTACACTACAAAGATTGAGATAAATACTTGATATACTGTTTTACAAAACGTGATGATTTAAATGTTTTTATTTAAAAAAATAAATGTTTTGTAGCTACTGTATTGCAAAGTGACCTGAATTTTCTTGAAAAATACATTTTATTGTTTTCTTAACATGTACAAAGGAGTTCTCTGGTGAATAACCAGGAGCTATAGACTATGGCCAACCTGTTCTTGGAAAATTGTAATGTAATTGTTACTCTAAGATTAAGAATCCAGTACAGTAACATGAGCATTCCTGTAATATCTTGCACTTGATGTGGGCAGAAACATTTGACATAAGCTTGTTTTTTCCTTTGATGTGACCATAATATTCTTTTGATGCTTTTTACAATGTTGGTTGAGTGTCTTAGAGGAGATAGAGTGGTGGATATAAATAAACTCAGCATCAAGAATACAGGTAAATAATAACATCCTTCTGTTGTGGGGTTCTGTTGGGAGGGTCCATTGGTTCTTTGAGGGGTTTGTTACTTTGAGGTTTTTTGTTAGGTTTGTGGGGGTATTTTTTAGGCAAATGAACCCAGTATTTTTCTTATAATATTTTTAACACCTTTTCTGAACTTCCCTCTTCCTTGATCATGTCATGGGTGCATTAGCCCATTTTTCATTTAGGAAGTATGCATTTGCACAGTGACAACAGGCAAGATACAGTGAAATTCAAATAGAAATATATTGAGTTGTATATTGAATTCATAAAGTTGCAAGCCCAATCTTATAAAGACATGCCTGCACTCAGTTTGTAGTGAGACTGGCTGCATAACAAATATTTATGTGGCCTGTGAGTGTCAGTATGGAGCCCAGATTGTAAGCCAAGCTGCAGAGGCAGTTTATTTTATACACAGAGTTACAATGGTAATACAAAGATCTGCATACAAGTGTGAGGTAATGGAAAAGACCACAATGTCACCAACCACCTTCTTTTTTAATGTAACTATTCAGATCACTATGGTGTATGCACTATGAGGAGCTAAGGAGACTCTGTTATCTATTACATTTTTGATGCAGTTGGTGGTGCTTAAGACTGCAGTATTAGGTATTCTAAATTAGGTCCAGTATCCTTGCCAGGACGTAGTGAAATTCTTCCTGAACAAACCAAATAAGAGTAATTTATCCCAATGCTAATAGAAATCCAACATCCTTTATATAGGTAGTCTGATAAAATAGTTTCTTTTACCAAAATAAGTGCTTTTCATCTAGTAAGTTTGAGAATGGAATACAGAGCTATGCAGGTAGGATGTTTTTACTTTTTATTTCACAGAATCACAGGGTCATTTAGGTTGGAAAAGACTTCTGGAGATGAAACAGTCTAAGCCCCTTTGATAAAGCAGGCTGCCCAAGAACCATGTCCATTGAAGGTCTGGGTATCTGCACAGATGGAGACACCACAGCTTCTCTGGGCAGTCTCTTCCAGTGTTTTACCATCCTCACAGTAAAAACATTTGCTCATATTCAGATCGAATTTCATGTTAATTGGGGGGTTTGGGTTGTTTTGCTTTTTTTCTTGTTCATTGATTGGTTTTGGTTTTGCTTGTTTGCTTTTTGTTTTGTTTTTTTGTTTGTGCCCATTGCCTCTCATCCTGTCACTGGACACTGCTGAGAAGAGCCTACCTCTCTCTTTACCCTGTTATCAGCTATTTGTAAACAATAAGATCCTCCTGGATTCTTCTCCAGACCCAGCTCTCTCAGCCTTTCCACAGATGCGAGTCCCTTGCCAGTCTTTGTGGTGCTGCACTGGATTTGTTTTACCAAGTCCATATCTTTTATTGTACTGGGAGCCCAGAACTGGACCCAGCACTCCAGGTGTGACCTCACCAGTGCTGAGTAGGATGACCTCCATCAATCTGCTGGCACCATTACAAATGCAGAGAACTGTTGGCTGTCTTTACTGTAAGGACACATTGCTGGCTTCTGTTCAACTTCTTGTCCATCAGGATTCTCAAGTCATTTTCTGCAAAGCCAGTTCCCAGATGGTTGGTCCCCAATGTGTACTGGTGTGTGGGCTTGTTCCTCCCCAAATGCATTTCTGCTGCATGAGATTGCTCTAAGCCCAGTTTTCCAGCCTGTCCAGGTCTCTCTGCCTGGCAGCACCACTATCTGGTGCATCAGCCACTCCTGCTATTTTAGATTGTCTGTGTATTGCTGAGAATACACCCTGTCCTAACATCTGGGTTGGTAATGGAGGTGTTAAACCTTATCAGCTCTTTTATCAAGCCCTGGGGTACTCCACCACTGACATTTAAGCAAGTTATAATTAAAATATCTCATATTTTATTCATACAATCTAAAATATTTTTCCTAAGTGATTTTGGTAATTGCAATTCTTCAGTTGTTTTTTTTTTTTCTTTGATTTCAAAAATAAAGACATAATGACCATTCTCAGATCTAGGCCTTAGTGAATTGCTTCAGTAGTTGAGATTTGGCATCAGGATGGCCTGAGTTCAGTGCTGCTTGATGTAATAGCTTTAATCTGTTCAAAATATTTGCGATTTGCTTTAGAAGCAAAGTCATCAATTCACCCCAGGTGACCAAACTAGTCAAATTTCAGTCAGTTATCACATTTAGTGTTAGTTCTTTGAGCAGTCACTAATATGAAGTCTCATGCTCTGCAACACTGCTAAGTGGACTTGTTAAAAACATTTGTGTTACATCTAAGAACATCTGTCTTGCCTCCCACCACATAAAGTATGCAGTTACAGGATCTGACAACTTGAATTGCTTAGAGCTGCTGAAGACATTGATGAGTACTCCTGTCTCTGAAGGGGAGGTGGAGAGGCCACAACTGTGAACTCAGAAGCAGAACACTGTTAGTGCTTCTCCAAAGAAAGGTGCCCAGGGCAGCCATTCTTACTGTAGCTACTGAGTTCTCCCCATGCTAGAGAATTTGCACATGTGCTCTTGTCTTCCTGCCAGCTTCAGATACACCTACATAAGCTCTTTGGTGTAGCTGTAGTCACCATGAACGGTCTAGTCATCTGAGGGCTTGCCAGTCCTTATGAAAGCAGGTGGAAGTCTGCAAATCTGGGGTAGAGGAGAAAATAAACAATAGCACTGTTCATTCTGCTCACTGTTTTGCAAATCACTTGCATAATTCAAAAGTTTCTAAACTCGCTTTTATGGCAGAGGGAATTAGGCAATAATATTTTACAAAGCCTTTTTACTCTCTGCTGCCTTCCAGACCAAAAGTGACATTTGTGCCTTGTGCTAGATGCCATTTATTCTGCCTGGTAAATGCTATCAGTGGTTGGGAGGATGCAGTATTTTATTTCCAAGCCTGATAGAGGTAGTTGTGCTAAGAAGCAAGTGAATCAAACATCAGGTATATCTGCCAGCAGTCTAGGTAAGGGAAAGACACATACTAGACATATATTTTCCAATCACTTAAGTAGTATTGAGAACATGGCTCCTGGGAGTGCTGGAGAGCCTTGCAGGCTATTTCCAGGGACAGGGTATTCACCCAAAGGGAATCCACCACTGTTCCAGAAGTGGCCTTCACATGTTGTATGCCTTTTTGACTCTGTCATTAGTGATACCTGTGTGTCTCCTTCAGTGCGTGTGCCACCTGAAATGTTTAGGGGAGAAGTAACAGTGATTCACTTTTCTATCACACTTTCATCAAAATATTCATTTTTCTCACTGTAGAACCCTGGAAGTTATTGGCATTGGTGGCTCTGCTCTTGATAGTCAAAATTCTCATCACCAAGGCCCTGATTGCTTCTTATTTGTGATGCAGCTGCTTGATGGCTGGCTTTGGGGCTAAGATAGCAACATCCTAGTTTACCTACAAGAAATACTTGTTGGACAGATACTTGTGAGCAAGGGAATAGCCCTGTCTTATTCATTTATTGTACCTCAACTTGAACCCACCAAAAGCATATCTTTTAGGTTTTATCTTTTAGCATATCTTTTCAGGTTTGGGGGGTTTTCACTGTGGTGGTTCTCTAGTTAACTAAATTCTATTGGTTTATAGAAACAGGCTATTAAGAAGAAAACCTGTACTGTCATCATCTATAGCTAGAGGATGCAAATAACAGATGCTATCTAAAGCATATTAAGAGTGTCATAGTATGGAGTCATCAAGCTTGATCATTTTACCAAGTTAGGGAAACTCTACAGAATGAATATGTATATTCTTTCAGGCCTGCAGAGCTACCATGATGCTCTTTTTCCACAGCTGTACAGTACATTTAGAAGTAAAGTGTGCCTATCACCAATTTGTATTTCTTAAACAGGGTTCTGAATCCCTTAGAGAAAGTCAGGGGCACTCGTAGTGTCTGCATATTATGTGCTTGTAGATACTAAAAGCAAAGAGAGATACTCTTAGAGCTGTATATATGCTCCTAGAACAGTTTTTCTCCCTTTAAAACCCTTTGAGGGTTTGCAAGGAAGAAGAATGGCAATGCTGTGTGTCAGGCAAGTGGAGGGGGTCTGGCTTATATTTGCTCCAACAGATATTGCTGGAGGTAATTCTATGATAAAAGTATAGTATGAATACACATACAGTGAGTACTTCTCAAAAAGAGACAATTACTCCAGCTTTTGCGTACAATGATTGTAGTACTTGTTTTGAAAAGTATTAATTGTGGTACCTGATGAATTTTTTTGAATACCTGTGGAAGTCAGAAAATAATGAGGCTGGGTTACAGTTGAAAAGAAGCCCAAGTATAGAAGTTTTGTCTTTATTTCTTTGTTTTCCATATAGTCCACTTCAAGTTTATCTTGCTGTTAACACTAAAAAATCCCAGAGATCCTGTAGTCCACAAAAGCCTTCATGTGAAGTAAAGTACTTAAAAACAGCAGTTCAGGCCTGACCATGTGAAGCAGCGAGATACAGGTACTACAAGCATCTAATTCTCATAATGCAAGCCAGTTAGCTTTTTCTCACTGAAAAGGAAGTCAAAAGTTCAAACTAAAGAGTCTTGGTTCAGCATGGTGTAAGAGGTGGCAGCAGGTCGGATGACACCAAGTTGGGTGTGAGTGTTGATCATGGGAAGGAAGGAAGACTGTGGAGGGATCTGGACAGGCTGGACAAATGGGCCAAGGCCAATTGTATGAAGTTCCACAACACCAGGTCCCGGGTCCTGCCCTTGAATCACATTTCTCTCACACTGAATTTGTTTGAAGTCATACCCTTGATCCAAAGTTTCTAATTTATTTTTTCAATTTATTTCTCAGCCAATATTCAAGTCCTTCAGGTACTGAAATCTAGTTTTGTCAGTTTGGGGAAGGGAGATTGAGGAGTGTCCCCTTTTCAGATAAGTTCACAGGTTTTCTTCAAAACCTGTAGTTCTTGTGTTTTGGACTACTGAGCAAGCATATGAATCTCTGATAAGTAAAGCAACATTTCCATCATTTCCCCATATTTAATAAGGCTTGGCCTTTATGATTTGTATTCTGGTCATGATACTTCTCGTAAATTATACTAATTTACTTATAATCTTGTTCACTATACTAAGATGTTTGGTTCTTCCTCATCTTTACTGTGGTTTTATACAACCATGTAAAACTAGTCTAATTCACTCTTCTCTCTCATTGCTTTATTGTTACCATATTTATAAGTAAATACATCTGTCCTCATTTTAGGCCAATGTCCAGGTTGCCTTATTATTTTCCTGTGTGCCTTTCTCAACTGCCCCATTCAATCCTTATATAAAATCATCCTCACGAGTGTAAGAAATCAATTTGCTACATTGAGTCTTTGTCTAATAGCTTGTCTAGGTAGGCTTGTCCTCAGAGGCGTCCAGTATCAAAGAGTTAAAAACACTATATCTAAGTGTTATCAGTTCAGTGACCTTTCCCATGCCACTTTCAACAATAATTAACAGTGCTGTTTCAAGGAAGATTTTAAAAACGTTGCCCATATAATTGCATTGAATTGATGCAGCCTGTTTAATTCATGTTTGAGGTTGTAAAAGTCAAGTTCTTTAGGAGTTCTACAAATTGTTTAAAGTCCAGTTAGATGTAAGCTTCTGAAAACTTTTGCTTACCTTTGAATGAAGTAAATACTATCTTATTACTTTGTGATGTTTTAGTATTTAGTCTTGAAAATACAACAGTGAACAGCATCTTCTAAAATGGCTTTACTTTTCTGCAGTTTTCAGTGCGATGAGTTCAGCAGGAAAGTTTCAGCTGCAGGCAGTACAAACTGGAGATCACACCCTGGTTCCAATGGTTCCTGGGCAAGTTTGGCTTTTGATCTTGGCAAAGTAACTGAATTTCTCTTTGCTTACATTGTAGCGCTGGTCCGTAAGATGAGCACAAGGACTTCATCCTTTTTTGTAAAGCACTTTCAGAGCTGTGATCAAAGGCACCACGTCTCAGCAGTAAACAACAGCTGCAGCAGTAAATGCCTTGAGTTCACACACAAAGAGGAGCTCTAACTCAGCCTGGGAACTGAATACACCACAGCTGTACATACTTTTCTTTCACAGCACAGGTTTCTCACAAGTTAAAGTTTAACTTTGGCAAGGAACAATTCCAGTCACAACTGGTTGCAATGATTTAGCCAGTAACTGCCACATTAGGGAATAATTACACAAAGTTTAGTGTTTGTTTTTGATTGGGGTTTTTTTCAAGATTCTCATGATTGGTCAAAGCTATTATAGCTTAGGATTGATTTCCTGGTTCATATAACAAATGTTGTCTCTTTGTTCTCTTCCACCCTAAATTCATTAGGATACTAGGTATTTTCCTTTGAATGAAAGGATCCTATTTCAACCACTGTTGATTAATACTACTTCTATAAAGCTGTATTAATTGGTTGCTCCCCATTTATGAGTGGGCAGCAAATGTGCAAATACATCCTAAAGAAGAATGATGTTACAGCTTATTGCCTCAAATGTCAGGATAAGTTTGTCTTTTTCACTGAAGCGTTATCTCTTGGAACAGCTCCACCTTTACCTTGGAGAAGGGATTTAATAAATTAATGTGAAGCACAAGGATGAGGGAGAAGTGTTACTCCATCATCTAGATCTAGGCTATACAGAAATAAGTACCTGCTGCAAACTGGAAGAGTGAGCTCTGAATGGGTCTCTGAGGGCTCAGACAATGGTACAGAAAGCCTTGGCTCATAACTGAGCTGCAGAAGTTGAATGCTTGGAGCTGTACTGTAGATCTCATCTCCCAAAAGTACAGATCCTGCAGTAGTACACTGCAGAGGGACAGAGAATCTGTTACTGCCAGCATTCACCACCACAGTATCTCTGTGCTTTAAGGGTGTAAGTAAGAGATAAGTCAATAAGCTTGAAAGAATGTATGGTTTAAAGCCTCTAGCTTCAAATTCCAGAGGTAAGCAGTTGATGGAAGAACAGCGCGGTAGCACCGTGCTGTGCCAAGTTTCGGCTCTTTAAACAAGCCGAAATGCAGTTCTCTGCCCTTAAAGCTAACCACCTATAGGAGCTGACAAGGTGTTTTCTTCAAAGTCTCTACTGATTAATAGTCAGCCTTTTGTTTACCTTTACTTTTTTGATCATGCAGCCTACTGTGTTACTGTGGCTGTAACCTGCTGCTGTGTTTGTACACAAATGGTGGGGCAGTCACAGCCAGTCAGTCCCTTTTGTGTCATTGATATATTGTTTGCATTTAGAAGGGACTAAATTGCTGGTTGGGACTTTTCCTCAATACTTTTTTGACAAAAGAAAAGCAAAACTGTCAAAGCCCAGATTTTTTTTGTCAAAGTATGTTTGATAGCCTGTTTATCCTTGGTTTGTCTCTGATAACCCAACAATTCCCTATCACTGAGAAATTATAAGCCTATTTATACAGGAAAGGGAGTCCTAAAGATACACCTTATATTTACCTGAGTTTTGTGTGTCTCCTTGGATTTTTTACATTAAAAGTGATTTTCCTATTTTTGTCAAGTTCATAATACTAAAGCTTAAAATGGATAGATGGCAAAAGCTCTGAGTCTTTTCACCTGGGACAGTGTAATTCCAAAGGGGAATCTACTTCAAGAGAACATATTTAGGGTAGAAGGCTGAAAAACAATTTCTTAACCTCACCATTTTCTTAAGGCTAGAAGCAAGCACTCAAATCATGAGCAGACTTCAACATATTTTTAGCTCTGTAGTAGTTACAGAAGAAGACACTTCTTTTTTCTCTGAATTACTTTAGAGAGTTGATAGCTGAGCCGTTGTATTGCAGGGTACAGCCAATTGCATTTCATTAATAACTGCTGTTGTTCCTCTGTGCCCTCAGCCTTGTGTATGTTGTAGGATTTTAAACAATGTTATAAATGCCTTTGGAAGGAGTTCTGGAAGCCTAAGATTTTCTGTATTTAATGATGTTTCAGTTGCTTTTTCCTTGGTATGCTAGATATGCTCATTTTGGTGGATGAGGATGCTGGTTAAGACCTACTGTAATGAACTTTCAGATATAATTTGAATCATGTGATGAGTAGTTGAGAAATAGTAAGTGAAAAGTGGTATCTTACAAAGCCATGAACTTAAAACCAACTACTAACAGATAGGAAGTTTGTCCACTGGTCCTTCATGCAATAGATTCACTTGCTGGGAGATTAAAAAGGAAATCAAGATGTATCTGCTCTACCTGGTGAACCTTGGAGACGGTCCAAATTCTGACAACTGCAGTTGCAGTGGAAGTGCTGGGGTTTTGCTGTGGGGAAGAAAAACAACAGTCATCCTTTGGTACCCAAGGCAACAAATAGAAGCAATTTCTGTCTCCTCCCCCCTTGCCCCTTACCAATAGTGAGTATAGCAACAGAATTTGCTTTCTATTCAAATATAAATATTCAAGACCTGTTTGCCCCTGCTGATTAGAGGGAAAATTGAACTTTAACCCATTCAATTCTCAAAGCCAGTTAGTTTCCTTATTCCCCCAGTAATCATGAAATGTGCCCAATGCCAAATTCCTCTGCTGCTTACAAGTGAAGTTGGGAACAGCAACATCAGCTGAGGAAAAAAGTTGTCTTTGCACTTGGAAAAGTAAGGATTGTAGAACACTGAACCTTATGCTCCAGTTTATTAACTGGAGCATTGGACTCTCAGGTAGAAATCCTGACAAGAAAGTAATGTATTAAGAATTGCACGCAATGATGTAGCAAAACCAAAAGCAGATAAGGAAAATCGGTGTTCCTTCACCAAGCATGATTAATAGGCATGATGATGTGTATGCAGCAAGCCAGCAGAATTATTAATTAACTCACACTTGCAAGTGGCATAAATAAGGAGGATAGAATCCCATTACAAATATAGGCTAACTCATTGAACTTTTTTCTTTTCATTTGTTGTTTAAAGCACACAGAGGTGTCTTCTTGCTTCTTCAGTATGGTATCATAGTTACCTGGGGGGCTCTACATTTGAGCTTCCTTCACTGCAAACACAGCTGACTAAACTAGTAAGCTTGTGGTTTGAGGGGAGGTTGAAGGATGACCAAAGAAAATAAGTTCTGCAGCATTAATTCAAGGTCTCTTCACTGGAACTATACAGGGTGGGGAGGTACTGCGTGCAAACTGGCTGGGCAAGAAACAAAGTTTGTCTGGATGGAGATCCCATATGAGGGCCTGAAGCCCTAACAATCCAGACCAGAAGCTAGAAGGCCACATGCTGACTGTACAGAAAGGGATGGCTCATGGGGTGGTGCTGCCTCAAGGGACCTGGAGTCTGTCTCTGGAGCAGAGGGAAAAACAGGTCACACATGAGCCTGGCTTAAGAGCCCAGCTTCTTTCCCTGGATCATGACTAAGGGAACTGTGTTGTGTCAGCATGGTGGAAGTACATTACTACTAACCTTGGTTTTTAGCAGTATGTCTAAGGTTTCAGGAAGGAGGAGAGGCCAAATTTTCCTGATGTGCTGCTTTAATTCCCTTTCTAAGCTTTGTCAAAGTGCCTCTGTATAAATAATTTTCTTGAGAAGTTCACTAGAGTGTAATACACCAGACCCTAAATGCATATTGCATAAATGCTTCTGGGGATGAATTGGTTTGGAAGTTCTAATTTAGAATATCTTTAAACTCCATCTCAAGCAATTGACAATTTTTTTCCTCAAATAAAAAAGTTAATGAAAAAAGCATAGAATTGCTACAAATGTAGCCTTGCAACTCTAAAAAAGTTTTTAAAGGGCCTTTAAGTGGCTTTTGTAGCTGCATAAAAATCTCTAGTTTCCTTGAAGCTCCGGTTCTGTGCTTGAGCTCTGGGAATATGAGACAAATGATTAAGGTGAAAAGCTTGGCAGTTTTAGTGGAGCTGTTTAGAAGTAAAAAAAGTTGGGACTTGAATGCTGGGAAGTGATATAAACCATTTACCAACCTTCCATGTCTCTTGTCAAAGCTAAGTGAGAGTTTTCCTTGCAGCATCTGGCTGTTTTGTTTTAGGTCTGCCAGTCTGGAAGTCCTCTCTTCTCTGAAAGAAAGCAAGTAGGGAAAAACTGGAAGACAAAGGACTAGCAGAGCAAGTAAACTGTGTAGATTCCTTCCTCACATGTTTAGGCAAAATAATTGCCAACATTTAAAAAAATAAAAAGCCAAACCAAAAAACTTCCTCTGGGACCCATTCAAATGATGAGTTTAATAGCTTACACTTACTATTTCTCATCAAGAGAGGCTTGGCTCACTTAAATCTGTTGCTATAGGCAAAAGGTGGAAGTACCTGCAAGTAGAATGATTTCACGGAGGAAAAAAATGCTTTTTGACGATGCTGCAGACTATTTCTCTCTATTTTAAGAATGCTTGTGATACAGTCGATTGCTTGTACTTTTGTAAGATTGTCAGCAGCAAGCCTTGGTACGGCAAAGGAGAGGAAGCAAGGAGTTGCAGTCTATTGCTGGAGTGTCGCTTACTCTCTGGAGGAGCTTAACGCTGCGAGATGTGAGGTTCGGGTTCGAATTTGCGACGTTTGCTGTCGTGCCCACGCAGGAGTTCGGGCCAAGAGGGGGACGGCGAGCTCCGTTTCGGGTCGGAGGTCAGCGGCCGCTCGCAGGAGCCCGGCGGCGGCTGCAGCGCGCGCTGGGCCGCCAGATGTCAGCCGCGCGCGCTGGGCCGCCAGATGTCAGCCGCGCGCGCTGGGCCGCCAGATGTCAGCCGCGCGCGCCGGCCCGGGGCACGGCGGGCCCGGCCTGGCTGGAAAACGGGACTGGACAATGTGTGGGCCGGGGGTAGCGGATAAAAGCCACGGCATTGCACGGAGTGAAAGCGACACGTTTGCTCTCCGGTCAGACTCTGCCTGGTGCTTTGTCAGCTCTTGTATCTCTTCCCTAATTGCTCCCCGGGACATTCACCAATGAAGTGTGATTTCCTGTACGCTTCTGATCATCCTGAATTGCACAGGTTCGAAAAGCATTCACGCCCTTCACTGCTGCTGCATTTTACTGCTGCTGTGTGCGTGGCTACTGGTGGTGACACAGCAAGGGCGGGGAGCAGGAGTCAAAGCTCAGCAGAGAAGGGTGACGAGTTCCTTTAGCCTTAGGTCCAGATATTAACAATGACTTGAGGAGATGCCATGAGATGTAATTACCTCAGTTTTTCAATTAGCTTGCCATGAGATGTAATTACCTCAGTTTTTCAATTAGCTTCCCTTTGACTTAAAAAGAAGCAGTCTTAGGCTTAAGGGTAGTAAAGGGACTTTAAATATGGACAGGAATATTAAATCCAAAGTATTTTTGTGTGGAGTACCAAAAAGAGAGATGAAAATGGCAGAATTATCCTCTTTCAAAAATTTCATAATTTTCCTAAATTTCTTTTGGTGAAAGTTTTTCTCTTTAGTCAAGGAGAAAGGTGTCACTTTGCTGAAGCCCCCATCTGGAACATAAGATATATATATTTATTTCAACTTCTTTTATGTGACTTTGTGAGTAAGGTTCAAGAAGAAGACTTAAATAGAATATACAAGACAGAAGAAACTTAAGAAAGGGTCTGTTGGAGGAAAGTGCTCAGACCCCCTTTTCCCTTTCTTTCATCTCCTTCATCTCCTGGCATAACTGGTTTGGGTCACTGGTTTGTCTTGTAATATTTAGCTTCTCTTGAAGCAACAGTTGCTGTTCTTTACTTCTTTTCCACTCTACCAACAGAAAATTATCTAATGTTACTATTGTGTTGCAAAACCCAGCTATGTGGGCTGCTTATCAGTACTTGTTACACCTTGCAGGTGCCCCCTATGTCTTGGCTATTCTCAAAGGGGCATTTTTCCTTCTCTTTTGATTGTTGTTGGTTTTCAGTCCTTTTCTAAGACTTTCACATTTGCTTCATTTTGTGGAAATATTGAAAAAAAAGATCCTTCTTCTGCATCCTCGTTTCTAGAAGGAAGACAACACAGGTACTTGAGGTAGATCATGATCCTAGCCTTGTATTTTTTCCAATGCTGAAGTTTCACACAGGTTGACAGAGAAAACAGATTACTGGCCAGTGCAGTAGATGATTTTTCCTTTGTGTTTCGCCTAACACAGTGACCTTCGTGTGTTTTTAGAAGCAGGTCAGCCTGTAGTGCCTCTGGCAGCACTTTTCTCTCACCTGTAAATTTCAAGCCAGCAGTTACAGAAAGCCATGGTGATTTGAATTGGTAATATAGCCAGAATTCCACAGCCACCCAATAAAATCAGTTTTAATTACTTTCTGCAACTATCTCATATTTTATTATTGCTTCTATAAATACACACTATGTAATTTCTCATGAGTTAATTCTCATACATGGATATTGCATGCCTTACATTATTTTTCCTATGGTTCTTGAGAGCCTGAGATTGATCAGGTGCTCTTAGGAGCATGCCTGCCATCAGCAGCTAATGCTGCAGTTTGTGAAAAGCAGACAGCTAAAGCTGAAAAAGGTCAGTTTTCTCAAGGTGTAATCCTTCTCTATGCAGCAAAAACTGCATTACTGCCAGTTTTTGCCATAATTGGTCTCCACTGAATGTGCCTGTGTGCAGTAACACTCTATTTCAGCAAGAATTCTGGGGGCATATGTTGCTCACACCCAAAGTTCATCATTTTCTTGCACATATACTGTGCCTTATGTTGCCTTCTGAGGTGTTTGTAGAAAACTTGCTCTGTCTTTTGGTGTAAATGCATCATGCAAAGATGATAGCTACATTTTAAGGCTTTTAAAGCAGGAAAATCCCTTCTTAGGGGGACATTCCAGCTCCTGTCTGTATAAGGACATGGAGATGAGCAGAGGATGACAATGCCAGTGTGGGTGTTCCTTCAGAGTTCATTGTGCCTTCATGCCTCTGTGTTAGTTGTATTGTTTTCAGTCTCTCTCCTAGTGATTTCATTTAGGTGACCTTCAAGTTATCTCTTTAATTTCATCTCTTTTTGTTGAACCCTTTTGGGGAAGCCTTTCTGTAGCCTTTCATTCTGATCTGCTCTTGTCCTCCCAGGATGCTGTCAACAGATACTTTGCCCTGTATTCCTTTAGGAAGCTGTTTTAGAAAGCTGTGGTACCACATTTTAGGGGAAAAATGTACCAGGAAGAAATTTTAACTTACAGAGTACTCTGTAACAGTATTTCCTCCCATGAGGCATATTGGAAGTGCGTACTGAACTCTCCCTATTTACAGAAATGGGCCAGAACCATTAAAAATTATTTAAAATATTGAGCTTCAACCATAATGATAAGAATGTCCTGCTAGTGGGATGCAATTGCATTACCAAACATTTAATGTCCTAAATATTTACATCAATTGCTTACAACACTTCTCCCTGCTACAGCTGGTAAATTCAGTTTGTTTTTTAGTTCAGTCAGTAAACTTCATAAAAACATTTGTACAGTTATTAACAATGGCTATTTCTGGTAGCTGGGCAGTGGAACACTAAAAATCTGCCTGTCCCATTAAAGATATCTGAGAATTAATTTTATGTATAGAGGTTTTTATTCCTTTATTGTATGCATTCTCTAAATGAAATCCAGACCCACGCACCCTTAAAAAAATAGATCTGATCTAGCTCTTTATTCCCAGATTTTACAGACTCGTAGTTGTGTTTTGTTTTCTCAATTCAAAATCAAATCATTCCTACAAAAAAAAAAAAAAAAAGGGATCCTTCATATCCAGTCTCATTTTTTCTGATTTTGCCTCTAAATTCTATTTTTCTTAGAACAGGGGCATGTTTGGATGTAATTTACTTCTTGTGAAAAAGTTTGGATGTTTCAGCTCTTGCAGACAGGGTCCTGTCATAGAAGTCTGCCCTGCCACTTGTGCTGGCTCCTGCTGTACAGAATTACAGCATTTGCTGGATAGTCCTCACTGCACTTGGTTCCAAAATGTGAAAAGTTTTTAATTTCCTTCCATTATTTTCCAAATGCTGGAGACAGTCACTCTTCCATGTCTTCCATGCCTTTTTATTGCCCAATTCCAAGCAATTGCATTTGTGAGGTATCTTCTGCAATTCTTTGCTGTGTGGTAACTCTGTTTTTCAGTTTCCTTTATCACAGGTGCTCCTCACTGAGTGTTTTCATTCCCCGCTGAAGGAGCCAGCAGCCCGACAACCTTTCCCATAAGAAAGCTTCTCCCTTCAGCCAGCTGCTTTCACTGTGAATCTGTGATACGCGGCTAAGGAACCTGTCACACCTGACTTAACTTAGACACAAACACATAGCAATGAAACATTAAGAGAGCTTTCCATGACTGGACTTGCAGCGGTCGCTTTTCTTTTGGGAGGCAGTATTTCGGAGCCTTGTTCCTGCAGGAGCCGTGGCGCTGCTGGCACGGAGCCGCAGAGCCGGCAGGGATGCGCCTGTTGCAGGGCTGAGTCACCCCACGCTCTCTGAGCCCCGCTCCTCCCGCAGCTCGCCTGGCGAGGCCAAGCGCAGCGTGTCCCCTCCCTGCAGCCCCCTGCCCGCAGCCCCAGCCCTTCGGGTCACTTCGGCTGTCCCTACCGCTGTGAGAAGAGAAGTGAGAAATCAGACGCGGCCTTTTCGTGCTTTTAGTGCGCAGATGCCGTTCACCTTCCCAGACTTGAGATTTACTACATTTTCTAAGTGGCTCACTGATGAGTGTAAAAATAATTCTTGTATCCTTTAGTTAAAAGCCGGTGTGCAGAATAGTTACAAGAGTACAGCGTGTGTGCACCAGAAGAAAGTGTTTTAATAGGTTACAGAGCTGTACAATGGGGAGAATGTGTTTGGCAGCATTTAATTAACTGCATAAGTTGCAACCCATAAAAAGAAATACAGCTTGTCTACAAGGCTTCTTTGTGAGTTACAGCACTTTATGTGTTGTAATAGGGAAGTCTTTTAGAAAGCTAATTAAAAATTAATCTTCAACAATATTTTTTGAAGGGCTTGGAAATGTTTGAGTGCTAAGATTATTGAAGATGTACTGGAAGAAGAAAATAATTTTAAGGAAGTGATTTCTTTTGGGCATTCTTCAGGGACTGCTCTGTTGAAATATTGAAGCCCTGTAGTGTGGTAATTGATTTACATGGCATCACAGCACAGTTTTAATCTGAGAAATTAATATGCACAATAAAAAAGGGAAAAATATTTATTGTGTAAGTCTTACAAGGTTATGCTGGTGAAACACTTCAGATTTTTTTTTTCTCTGAGGACGTTTTTCTTCCTTCTTCCATCACTACTGATATTCTCTGTGAATACAGTGAGATACACATAGCTGGAGCTGTCAGAGACACAGAGGAATAGCAGCATGTTATTTTCCCTGTTTGCAGAGAAATGCACAGACTCTGATAAGAACTCTGCTGGAGTGAAATAATTAGCTGCAGCAAAGGTGATGGTTTGATGGAGCACTTGCTGGGGATTTGCAGAATAGCCTGTCTCTCCTTGTCCCTGATAAAAGACAAAACATTTCTCAAGGAGAGCAAACTGAGGGAAAGGTTAGTGGATTTTTTTTTCGATCAGAAACTTGCCAATTTCTTCTCTGAGCCCAGCTGTTCTTTTGGTCTCCACAATATTCTGGAAATTTTAAGTTGTATAAACACGTATCCTTGTCTAATAAGTGAAGACCTGAAGTCTGATACCATGTTTTACCAGTGCGTAGGGTCAGAGACGCAGACCCAGACACCAACCTAAGGAAGAGCATAATTTACTATAGTGTAAAATTGCAAAGAATCACAAAAGGATAAGCTAAGCAATGCACCTAATCATTGCTGCAAAAGAATGCCTATAATGATTAAGAAAGATGCATCACCAGTTGCCCTGATACTTTAGCATCATCCAAATCCAGACATCAGCTGTGGAGGGGAAGCTGTCACTGCTAAGGACTGCAGAACCACACCCAGTAACTGGTAAAACCTATGGTACATCCACCTGGCAGGACACAAGGCTCCCCCAAATTTGTTGCGATAGTAGCTCAGCTTTTATACTGTAAAACAAACAAGCTGACATAATTTCTAATTTCATTCTTCTGTTGGCATTCTTGCAAACCCTGGCCAGGGCTCAAGGAGGAGCCAAGGAAGTTGTCTTTGATTCTACACTCTCCTAATAACCAGCCTTACCTGGTTTCTAGATATGGACTGGTAAATACATGTTTTGCCAATAAATGAACACATATAACAATACTTTGTTAATAAACAAATAAATAAATATAATGTGTGGTTGGAAGGTTCACCTAGAGGTCAGCTTTTGCTCAGGGCCTGTTGTTCAGGCCTTAGTACTTCATACCATCATTAGGTTTTCCATAATTTGGTACTCTAATTATAACAAAGCAGTCCTTCCTTGCTTTTCATGACCATCAGGAAGTTCAGGCCACTCTACAGTCCACTTCCACAATGCATTTTCAAAATAAAGAGCTGCAATGTTGCAGAGGCTAAAAGATGATGCAGAGTCAAATGCAGCTGGATAAGAGCAATAGCACAGCTTTTTTATATAAGTTAAGCTATGTGGCCATAAAACCAGCCAGAAAGATGAACTAGCCACCTCTGCCTTCCAGCACTGGGCTGTAGGTAGGAGCCACAGTGGGGACTGCCCGTGCCATGCAGCAGCTGCACAACTGTCTTGTCCTGCATCTACATCAGATGCAGAGGGACAGAGACCTGGAAATACCATGAAACTCCAGCTATGGCCATTCAGTGGGCAGTGCAGGGCTGGAGTCTCCTTTATGTGGACCTTCAGAGGGCAGCAGGCAGCTAACATGGGAAGATATGGAAAGATGGGCTGTCACCACAGGTATGACAGGAGGAAAAAACTGATACGAGTGAGGAATGCTGATTACCTGAGAAATGCTGTTTGCTTGTCAAATGAGCAAAATCAATACTGTAGGGGTTTCATTAAGTTTGTTTTTGACAAGAACCTTTGTTTAGATGAAACTTGTATTCCTACTGGCTGTTTCACAATAATATTCATGACTGCTTCAAAAGCCTGTGTCTGGAGATGCGTGGAATCTAAATATTAGTGGTGCATTTTCACAATGGCGAATCATTAGATCTTAATGGAATTAATTTGTTTACGGACTACTAGGGCTGGCAACTGTCACTGTGATCAGCATTTGATTGTCATGTCTGGGAAAAATACATTTTATTCGTCTCAGAGCAAGGGAGAAATTATAGAATTTAATTTTCTTCAGGTGCAAATAAATAAAGAGATCAAATTAAACTCCATGGCTGACAGGAATATTAAAGAGTCCTGTAGCACCTTCTTCTGCCTCTCTTTATCTCTGTGGCTGTCAACATGATGGGAAGCGTGTTATTCAAATGAACATGAGATTTGGATTATCTTTGCAGTAAGTCTACAGTATGTTTATTGCTATCTTCTAAGATGTTGTCCTTTTCCTAAAGAATGACTTCAGACATGGTGCTTCTTTACTGACTACCCGACAGCTTTAAAGAATCATCACTTTTTACTCAGAGGTTTAAAGGTGAAGATTCCCAAAACAAGTTAGTCTAGATGTCTCTTAGTCAGTCAATAGGTGTCTCTTCTGTTCCCTTGATAAAAGACCTGGCACTAAACAAACCAAGAACAGTTCAAGCCTCCTCTGTCTGAGGCCAGCTGGAGCTCCACAGGGAGAAAGTGAGTGTTACTAAATGGAATAGGCTGACCAGCTAATGCATATGTGGGGACTAATGTATTGATGGTTTTATTTTGTTAAAATGGGTATGTCATATCTAATTATATAAAGTGTGTCTTCTTCCACCCAAAGCTAATTTAAATGAGGCCAAGAAGCAAAATTAAGACTTTCTCTGCTCACAGTAAAACGCTAGCCTTAAAAAGTGTTCTAAGAAGCAGCAGATATTCCATTGACTTCCGTGGTGCATGATGAAAGTTGTGGGTTTTTCTATTTAAAAAAAAATTAAATCTGGGTGCATTTTATTTTCTAAGCTATTTTGTTTTCTAAACCACTTGCTAGTATTATTTTAACATGAAGAATCAGAAGAGTGTTAAAGGCACCCTTTTATTTTAAGGAAAGTGATTTTGAAGACTCAGGCAGAGGTGAGAGGTGTTGTTAGAAATGCTGCAGTCAAGCTTGAGGAGGAGAGACTGACTTCATTATTTTTTTAAGTCTCTGGATAAAACAAACTTCTGGACTCGTGGGTTTATGCCACATCAAGCCTGCAGGAGCCTGTGCTGGTCTCGCAGCCAACACTGACCACTGTGCTGAGCTTACCATTGATAGAGCAGTGGATGGGAAACTTGGAAATGGGGCTGACAACGGGGTTGCCATTCCAGGTGCCAAGAGGGGAGCTGAGCTGCTCCCAGCTGCCCCTGACTTGCCTGTGGCAGTTTGCAGAGAAGGGAGAAGAGATTTTGGGGCTCAGATGTCTGGGTGCCTGTCCCCATTTCACCTCTTGCAAACCCATCAAAGCTCCTGCATCACCAAACCTGATGCAGAGCCAGGGTGGGCTCAGGTCTGTGCTGATGGAGAACAATTTTGCCCTCTTTACACCAGAGACAGCCCATGGCTGTCACCGCTCACAGCCCATCTCAGCTAATTAAGGTGAGTTTTCCAAGGCTCAGATTTCATCACTAGCTGAAGCTTGAAAGGTCTTGCTGAATATTGCAGGAACTAATGCAAGCATTAAATGCAGAGGAAGGTTTTGGTCCCTGAAGCAGGCTGGTGTTTTTCTCCTGTGATTCCAGCTGAGCCAAATGGTACAAGAGCACACCTATATAATGCTGTGCAGCTCTTTAGCTGCCAGAAAGGTGATTTTTCGTTTGTTTTACTATTGCTATTCTGTGTAAATACATATGCTTTCTATCAGGTTTCTTCACAGCACAAAATTTCTTTCTAGTTAGTATGAATTAATCTGGCAACAGTAGGGTACAGCTAAGAGAAAAGTGCTTCAAAGTAGTAGTTAATTAGTCCAATTGAAACAAGGTGGGGCTTAATGGGTTGCAGATCTGGTAATGGTGTGCAGAGTTGACACAGCTGATGATTGTGTTACTTGAGAGTCAAGGTACCTGTGCCAGCCTTGCTGGCCTGTGTCTTGGGGTGCTTGTCTCTACTACCCTGCAAGTCCTTGGGACTGAATATTGAGAGGATCTGGATTTCCTGTGCCTTACTGAAGCTGATGGGATTTACTGAGAGGTATCACTTTTGGTCCATCCAGGACCATCCCATGCATCCCAGGAGAAGGTATGAGGATATTTGGGCAACTCCTCCATTGTTCCCTGTCTGAGAATTTTTGTGAATGTTCTCTGCTCTTTGTTTTAAGCTGCTAATTTAAATTTGATTCTCTGGGTATAGGAGGGTATCAAGGGGCTGTTTGTATGCACACAGAGGCATGTATTTATGCATGCACACAAAGCTGTGTGTCAGTATGTGTAAATACACAGAATTTCCATATGTTTTTGATCACTTAAAGTTCTGAAAGGTTTTCTGGCGCAACACTGCAACGAATGAAAAATCCTGTTTTGCCTGTGAGCTACTTAACTCACTCACAAGCATAGGGGTAGATGGTGTGCATAGCCAAAATGATAGTGCTTGTATCCTCTTGAGTGGGCTTTGGGAATGTGCTTGGATCAATGTGTGCTCCATATTGAACTATTTTCACTTCAGCTGCAGAGACAGAGCTGCAGAATTTGCATTGTGTGTGAGCACAATAGAAAAACATGATAAAATGTTTGTTCCTGTTCATTTCACCTTTCCTAGCTCAGGAGCTTGTGCTAGCAGGAAATGTACAACTCTTGTCAAAAACGTTGTAGACTTAGCCTTTAAATCATGTTATGTGCCTGCAGGTGCAGGGTGGGACTGGCAACCATCCAGCCCTTTTGGGGGTCATGTCAACATATTTGTACATTGCATAGGAGAATGAATCTCAGTGGGATTGCTTAAGCATTATTGCAATGAAAATATTGAATTATAAGTCAATTAATTATAATCAATTATAGAATTAATAATAAGAAGAAATGGATATAAAAACTTGTATCTTTGCCTCCTTCTATCTGATTAGTTTCCTGTTACCAGTGAATGTTTAAATCTGAATTATACTCGATCTTACCTAATAAGCTTATACTAAAGAAGATGAAGTCTATTTTTCTGTTGTCCCAGAGATTTCAGGAGATGGCTATACACAATATAAACATAATAATTGCAGTTATTAATACTGAGCCAATCAGTATTTGAACTAATCAATCAACTTTCAGTAATGTATTATACAAAGGGACTCCAATTTGCCACAATCTGTCTTCCTGAAAGACAGAGAAATGTATGAGACTTCTTTTTTTTTTCATTACATACATAGAAAATATAGCCCAAAATGGTGGTTAAAAGGGTCTTTTTTTGTCATCATACTATCATTGCCTGGAGTATTGTGATACAGAATAAAGATTCATATGGCACTTCTAATGCCTTGAGAAGAGGCTCTCTGTTCATGAGAAAAAAAATTACCATTTTGGATGGTCCATGTGTGGAGGTTGCCTTTGTAAGAGTTATTACTGGGTTGGGGAACAAGTTACCTTTTTATTCAAGGCCAGCCTGTTGTAAAGCAAAATGTTCCTTAAAACTAAGCATATCACAGTACCTTCTCAGTGTGATAGCATTGGTACTGGAAAACAAATATGTGGGTGTTGCATAGCCTGCTGTCAGAGTAAAGGAGAGAGCAGGAGTGTGAGGAGGGACGTGCATTTTCAGGTAGTTTTGTGGTTTAGGCCCTGGAGATCCAAGGGAATATCATGAATAGTGCTAGCATCTAGGATTATAAGCTTCTTAAGATGGCCACACTTCACTGCAGGAGAATACAACCCCCCTGAGCTCTAAATCTTTTCACAAAAAGTATGTTAGTGACGGGGAAGAAAGGAAGGTAGGGAATTAGATGGCTATTTTCTGGTGTGCATACAAATCCACAAGTTTTGTTTATCCAATATGAACTGAACTATACTGTTCTGCTCGGACATAAAGCTTTGTGACCCTGATCAGGTTATATACTGCTTACTGTTCCTTCAAGGCTCAGCTTTATAGAAAGGAAAGAATTTGGAAAGGCAAATGGAGACTTTGCTCTTGTGAAGATGTTTCCGTTTCCAAAATGTTCCTTTCTACAACATGCAGAACAAACCATGTAACAGACAGCTGGAGTGCCCATCCTTCTGTTGTGTGTGCAGACATTGTGAGTTGGGGTAAAGTACTGAGGGGATTTAACTGCAAGTACAATGTTGGCTGTAGCTGCAATCATCCATCCACTCAGCCACCAAAAGGACATTTTTGCTTCTGGATTTCACAGAGCCTGTATCTGTCTCTTGCTCTCCAGAAGTGCAGGACTGAAAGGTTTTTCCTAGATGTCATTTCCCACCCTCCACTTTCACTGGATGGTGGAATTTTCTGGAACATCACAAAAAGAACATGGAGTTTCCTTCTTCTCTCTGTGTTTTTGTAGTGTTTACAACTTCTCCACCTTTCCTAGGGCAGGGTCCATTTAGGCATGAGCATGGCCTAGATATTGCACCACAGAACTCAAACCAAGAGCCATCTCCAATCCTGGTAGGCAAAAGCCAGCACAGAACCGGTGACCCAAAAATGGCAGAAGGCAGAATTCTTGTTTTGTCAATAAAACAGTGGTTAAAGATTTCAGTCCAAATCTGTTTAGGCAATTACCCAGAAATTTCCTTAATTCAATCTATGACCCAGGACCTCCAGGCACACACCAGCAGCCAATTTGTACTTTGTGACACATAGCAAGCTGAAGTTGATCCTGTTAGAGATGCAGCCTGCCACTAGAGGTACACTCCAAATCTGTTTAACAGTGACACAAATATTGGGTTCATTTGCTATCCATCAGTTGTCTTAAATTGCTTGACAGATTAATATGTTTCATTAACCATGCTGTGGGGGAACTATAGTGATTTAAGCCTCTTAAAGGTATATTTAAAAAAATTAAAAGGAAATAATACCAGGAATCACAGAATCAGGCTGGAAAAGAGCTCTGAAATCAAATCCAACCTATGACCTAATACCACCATGTCAACCAGACCATGGCACTAAATGCTGTCAGGAAGCAAGCAGGAAGACAACTGTTTCTGCATAAAAGCAAAAAGATGTAGGACTGAATATTAAGCTGGGAGTGTGTGATCTCAGTCTCCCATGGATTATAGGTTCTCTCACCTACAGCTGCTGCATTGCTGTTCTCCTGCCTGTGGCTGCTGAAAAGACTGCTGGGGCTTGCAGCAGAGGGAGCCATTTCTGGGCTTCCAGAACCAATTCCTATAAGCATCAATTTTGTGTCTGGGCATGGAGAAATTTAAGAGATGGCTGAACTTTAATCAAACCTACTCCTCTAGGTTTTTGGAACTTTGAGATGAGGCCTTTATTTTTCATATTGCTTTGTTGGACAGGGAGACTGGGTGCCTTGCATTACAGCCATCACCTTTCTGTCAATGTTGGAAGGGTGGGAGCTCTCTTGCTTAAGAAAACTCTGCTGTACTTTGTATGGTAACAACCCAGAAGAAGAGACTTTTCCTAAAAATTAATTTCTGCTTGGACATCTGCAGAGCAAGTGGGAACACTTTTTCCCCAGAAACCAAGAGAGTTCAGTCTCGAGTACAAGAATGCTGTGTTCTGAAAAGCTCTGATGGCTGTTGTGGTGCTGTACCACTGTGACTATACTAATGCAGCTGCCAAATCATGTAAGGTATAACTGAACATTTCAAACCCCTATGAAGTTCCTACAGCACTTCTAAAGTCCCAAAACCATACAATTGCTCTTAAAATTTTCAATAATTAGTATTCTGGAATTTGCAGTGTGTTGATGTTTTGGTTGGTGGGTTTTGCTGTGGCTTTTTAAAATGAGCTATAGAATGGCTGCAGCTAGTTTAATAGGAGATGGCCTCCTGTGAATTTCTACTCCTATAACAGGAGAGAAGGAATCCCAAGTTTCTTATTAGTACTTTGAAATGCTGCTAGTTTCCCTTTCAGACTTTAGGGAGCCATTTAAAGCCTGTAGGCATTCTAGCCTCAGTTGTACAAAGCTGGCAGCAGAAGTCACCTAAGACTAGAGCACACAGTGAGCAGCATCTAGAAGATGCTGCTTCTTTCCATTTGTGTTGGTAAGCCTGAAAATGTGTCCTGAATTATTTTGCTCTTGTTGCTTATCATTCATTTGCCATGATTTTTTCCTTGATGCAAGACAGCAGAGCTTCTTCTGAGCCTTTCAAATCCAGCTGTGCAGAGAATAAAGACTTGCCCAGGGTAATTGAGGTTCAGCTTAGTGCTCACCCGTTCTTTCAAGGTCTGTCTGGTGCTATGGCTGCAAAATAAGGACTCAAGGGAAAAAACAGCACTAAGTGACTTCTTATGTAAGTTCATCTAATTTCTCCAGATGTTTGAACAACGTGCTGATTTCTAAAATTTTGTATCAGAACCTGAATTGCATAAGTGCTCAAAAAGCCTTTTTAATGACATTGGAGAAAAATTATTTCTTCTTGTGGAAATTTCCAAGATATTTTCTTTTTAGTCTCTTTTTGGAATGAAAACACACTTTGAAGTCCATGGGTTTCCTCAGGGAGATGGAAGCTCCTTTTGCATTGGTTCTACAGAGCATGATCCTCTTGGAGACAGCTCCTTCTTCTCACAGATTCAGACATAAAAACAAAATTCGTAGAGAGAAATTATTTACTTTGGGCTCCTCTAATTCTTAAAGGAAATCTCCTCTGTCCCTTCCATCCACTTCCCTAACCTTAATGAAATTAAAGCTGTTTGTAAGTAGAGTCTTTAGCTTGCTGACCTTTTCCTGCTGTGCTGGAGGAGGAGAAGACATGTTGAACCATCTTTGGGCTGCAGTTCTGAACTCTGCTCACTTGTTTCTGTCTGGAAAACTCTTTGCAGGTTTGTAAATGGCTAGTCATGAGCCAAAAGCACAAATACACTTGACCAAGATAGAGAAGGTCTTGAAAGTAATGTTCTGAAAAAAATTATTTGCTGTACTCCTAACACCCATCAAATCCCAAGTAATAGTATTCCATCATGATTCCCCCTTCTTAACACCTTTTCAAGAGAATCCGCAGGCTAATCCTTCAGAGATAATGAGCAGAATGATGGTAGTCATAGAAACTGTGCTTAAATATCTGTGTTTTGCACAAACTCCAGGGTATGGCTAATTACTCAAGTGATGAAGTCTGTTTCAGCCCTGTATGAAGCACTGCTATTTATTTTTCTTTAAGCAACTCTGTTGTTTAGCTGGGCTTCTTGGTAATGAAACTAAGGGGAAATTCTGAACACAGTGCTTGCTGTCCATTGGCAAAGGGCCCCTAGAATAAAGCAAGTCTAGTTTCAAAGTTATATCGGGTTTTGCAGGCCTTGGTGTATTTGAGTTTTGAGGCTTCCCAGCACGAATTCCTGAGAGCTCTCTAAGCACTTGTTCCTGTGCTCAAGAAGTTCATCACAACAGAAGCGGTTGCCTTGAGGTTTCCCCTTCTGCAATTTGTGACAATTGCTTCTTGTTCTTTTGTTCTGCACCATGAACAATTGAAATTAGTCTTCCTTTGAATAAGAGGTTGAACTGCAAGGTATCCAAAGGACTAATACACACTTTTCTGTGATTCTGTAAAAATGAGGCAAGGAACGTGTTACTTCAGATCATGCAACAAACCCATGTTCAAATCAGGAACATGCATCCTCTAAATTCAATTTATTGTTGCGCTGAGTAGCGTGTATAGATCTTCTGGCAGAAGAATATTTCCCTGTTGAGCATTGTTTAAAAATAATCATGATCTAATAATAAACAACTTTTTGTTCTCACTTGCAAAACACCATAAGGGGATAGGGAAGAATATTTAAACCTTAAGACTTCCAGAGTATCCTAAAGAAGTGATGCTTTTAAGCCCTGCAATTTGCCATGTGGCTTTTGTTGTAGAATTGTGTCTGTGTAGAGTAGAAGCCCCACACTGTGTTCTAAGATGGGCTTTATTTTCTCCAAAGATATTCTTCTTCAGAAAGAGTAATGGTTAAGGTGTATCTGCATTCCTGGAAGTATTTTTTCAAAAGAGAAATAGTAAGTATATTCAAATGCTAATATTTTCTGTCAGGATCCATGTCTTGGTTACCTCTAATTGAAGTTTTTATTAGCAGGTAGGAGTCTTTTTTATTTCCTGTGGTTCATGATGTAGCTGTTATCTCAAATGTTTTAGCTGAATTTTAGTCTGAACGGATTCTTCTTGCTGTCAATGCAAATGCTACAAAGTGTTAGAGGGGATGTTGGGTTATTTTTTGCTGTATTAAGATATTTCATTAAATATAGCTCCATGAGTCTGGCTTGATAATTATGGATATTATTAAAATTTATTCAGAGGTCTGGTAATAAAACTGCAACAAGTCCAAGATTTGGAGGAATGGAGAGGAACCAAACAAAACCTCACCTGTATTGACTTAATTAACAAATTCTTATTATCACATTCCTGCAGATGTTTCTCATAAACTACATTTGCTGATTTCCCCTTCCCTTACAGTAAAAAATGTGTGTGTTTGCAC
The DNA here is from genome assembly GCF_031753505.1 of Anomalospiza imberbis. Taxonomy (NCBI): domain Eukaryota; kingdom Metazoa; phylum Chordata; class Aves; order Passeriformes; family Viduidae; genus Anomalospiza; species Anomalospiza imberbis. The sequence continues at coordinate 71,013,662 of NC_089683.1, read as the reverse complement.
TGCCCAAGCCCTTTTAGCTGGTATGATAATTCTTACCCCATCATCTGTGTTGTGTTGATCAGGCCTGAGAAATATAAAACAGGTTTGCTTTGTCCGTCTTGGCAGAGCCCTTGGCTGCACTACCATGTACCCTAAAATAAAAATAAATCATCAGTTCTACAGGTTAAAAGAAACTAAAAGAACAAATAAAATACTTATTGGCTACAGCTCTGTGATCAGGCTGCAATCCTCGGGCCATTTTCTTGCCTCTAGCAAAGGTCTTAGTCCTGGAAAGAGAGGGATGCACAGGATTACTCCTACTCACAGGCTGTTGGCAAGGGAGGCGGTGGCAAATCTGGCTCTCATCTCGTGTGCAAGACCAGGGACAGGCCAGAGACCACTCAGCCTCAGCATGCCCTCCCCACTCCAGCTCTGCAGATGCCAGCACGTTTGTTTTACTGCAGGGCTTTGAGCTTGCTGCTGTATTTATAAATCTAACAGCTTGGTTTAGGCTCTCTGAAGGCACTTGTTGCATCTTCAGCCACATCCTCCTGCAAGCAGTTTTGCACCTGATTAGCTCTTTGGTTAAGAATATCCATTCCTTAAAATCTTAGAACAGTTGTAGCTTGCAAGAATACTGAATTTCTCCCCTGGGCCACCATACTAGCAACTGGAAGGCACTGAAACACCTGCATGCAGGAAGGATATGCATTCTGCAGAGAACATAAAATTTGGGCTGAGACACAGGCAGCTAATCTGGATGAAGTCACGGAGTAGGAACAGTTAAAACTTATTCAAGATCTTTTTTATTGCTTCATCTTGACAGAAATTGTTTAGGTTAAAGCCTTCTGTGGATCCAAGCACTATGAGGTGACCTGGACCTTTCTGACCTCATGGTTTTACTGTAGGGTAAATGCTAAAGAAATGTCAGGTATAAGCTCTGAAGCTGAAAAGGCTAGACACAGCTGCATAGTTCCTAAAGCAAGCCTTACTCTTGGTGTCAAGACAGAGAGCAAGGCCTGAGGTTTTGGTGTTTTTCTGTTCCTTTTTCTTTTAATCCCTGACAATTTCCTTCAATAGAATTAAGCCCTGAAGGGGGCATAGAAAGGAAGTAGGGTGCTGCTGTTGGTTGGGGTGATGGTGGTGTTTGTGGGTTTAATTTTTTTTTTTTTTTATTGCTTGAAAGGTGATGTGTGTGGGTGTTTTCAGTTATCTGAACTTACTGGAGGTGCTGAACTGACCCCAGGGCATCTATGAAATTCTGATACTGAGTTATTTTAATGATGCTTCTAAGCATCAAAGTGATTATGCAAATATGAGTTAGGGGGAATAGGTTTAAGTCTGCTTTTCATGGGGAAACATGAAACGCTTCATTACGGAACAAACTCCTTCAGGATCAACTTGGTAAAACTTAGATAAGATGCATGAGGATAGCCATAATTGAAAAATAGACCTTATTCACAGCTGAGCTTTCATTAAGAGAGACCCTGTTTCCTCTGAGAGGGCAGGGAACGGGGGAGGAAACCACAGTGCTTCTCTGCTGATTGTGGGGACTCTCAGCTCATCTCTTCCACACAGCTATGGGCTAGAATAACTGTTTAGATTTGGCCAAATATGTCTGTAAAATAAACTTGTCTTCTCAGTTGATAACAGCAACCCCATTCACCACACCCAGCTCTGCTGGTGACAGTGGTCCTTCTCCAATGTCTTCAGTTTCAGACAGTTGAAGAGTGAGCAGCTCTGAGGCTGTGGAGCAGCATCCTGTGGAGCTACCTGTATGTGTGCCTTGTTCCAGATGTTGACCACGGTGCATGTCTCTGCCTATCCTCTGCTGCTAGAGGTTACTGACTGCTTTGCTTTCCTGCACTTGCTGATAATGTGAAATTCCACCTGGCAAAATCACCCGAGTTAATCTTGGCTCTCCTGAGGTGCTTAAATGCCTAGGATGCACACCAGTCTCATTTGGCATTAGCTATACATCAATGAGCTCCTTGGCTTCAACCCAATCTGCTGCTGCTGAGCACCCATAGAGCCACCTATGCCGTGGTTATCAGCAGTTTTAGCAAGAGCACAATCTCTGAAGACTTCAGATGGGATTTTAAAACCATCCCACTCCACCCAGCAGATTATCTCACTAGTGTCTCCAGAGGAAATGAAAACACAAGGTGGTCAGCTAAACCCCTGGCTTCCCTTGGGAGGTTTACAGGAAGGATTTACATCAAACACCATGATGACTAGGGTGAGATTCTTCTGCTGTGTCCCCCCATGCAAGTGGGTGCCCTAATCCCATGTCTACCAGTGACCTGCCTTTTCTCTGACTGCACAGAACAACTTCTGACCAGCACTCAGACACATTTCTCTGCTCATTAGTGGAATCAAAGCTAGGTTGAGGCTCTTTGCTGTACACAAAGATGGCCCTAATGAAGGAAAAGATCAAAACAATGTTGCTGTCTTATCTGCTTGAAAGCACAGTGTGCAGTTTGCATCCATTGAAAAGAAATATGTATTAGTGATCTGGTTCCATTGATGACGGTCATGAGAGGAGTTCAGGTACAAAACTTAATTCTTTGAATCCTCATGATCTCTTCTTAAAAGTTTTGGTAAGAAATATAAGGTTGTGGAAAGGAACAAAAGAGAGACAGAATTTTTGAAGTCTCTCTGGCAACTTTTCTATTATTTGATGCACAACTGACAAGTGAGGTAACTTTTGATCTGCACTTCATTACTTATAGTACAGGAAACCTATTCATTTATACCTTGCCTCTTTAAGGAAACATTTCCCAGTGTTGGAAGGAAGAGCGCATTTCCCCCTTAGCCTTTCAGCATCCTACGTGTGACAACCTAGCACTGGAATAATCCTCTATTACAATAAGCAGAACTTTTTTGTAATTAAACTGGTTGGAAGGGGGGTTTTGGTTGGGGCTTTGTTTATTTTTAGAAAGTTTGAGAAAACACGAAACCCTAGTTTACTACTTTTCTTTTAAAAAAATCCCAAACCAAATAGGATATTTGACTGGAATAATTCACTTTAATGGTGGTCTTTTTCCTTCAGAAAATTAATAATGCATAGTATCTGGAATATAATATAAATAATATAATATATAATATTATGTAGATAATATATACTATCATATGTATTCTATAATATATAACATAATATATTATATAATATTATATCATCTGCTGTTAATACCAACATGTCTGATGATGTAACAGTAGTCTCATGATTTCCTAGACACTCATAAAGTGCCCATTGTGCCAGACATTCTTACTGGGGATTAATCTAAACAATAGGCACAGATTAGAGGAAATTCGGAAAACCAAATCATGGGCCTTAAACTGACTTTTGCTGACAACTATTTCCCTGTGTAGCCAGGGAATATTTATGATTGCAGTATGTTTGCAAAGAAAATTGGCTAGCTGTAAGTAGCACAGTCTATACCATTAAAAAGAAAAAAAAAATCCTTTTCTCACAGTTTGACTAGCAGGGCAGACCTCTGCATCTAGATATGGGACATACCCAAAGTCTGAGATTTGGAGGACAAGACCTTTGAACCCTTTGCACCTTGGCTTGATTGCAAGATTTACACAGGACTGTTGGTCTTTGGTATATTTAATGAGCTTTGGAAAACCAGACTGTGTAAGAGCAGCCTGGAAATGTTAGGCAGCTGACATTTTGGGAAGCAGCAAATAACACAAATTGATAATGTCAAGGAGCTGGTGCAAACAGCCTTTTGAGAGCTACAGGTGGGTCCCAGATAATGCTGCAGCAACTGGCACCTTTGATTTAAAAATTATGTTTTGGGTAGCAGTATTATTTCCTGTTTGCCTGTGAGACTCACCTGAAATGTCAGACAGGGATGGTGGTATTTTCACATGACATTTTTCTTCCTAGATCTTCCCTGAGGTCAGCCTATATTCCCTCCTTTCCTGTGTTTGTGAGCAGGAGATGCTTGCAGAATACAGACTGGCTCTTTGGGCTCCTAACCTACCCTCCAACACTTGTGCTGATCCCATGTTGATCCTTGCTCAAACTGTGAAATGGACAAGGAGCCATGGCATCCGAAATACCCAATCTCACTGAACATTTGTGCTGCAGTGCAGAGCAGACAACTCATACAATTAAACATGGTCAACACCAGTACATCCAGCTGGCTTGAAAAGATAGCTTTGATAAGGATCCAGTGCTATCAAAGTCAGACAGACACCTCTTCCTTAAGCAACACCATGAAGTTCTGTAATGTAATTTTGGTCTTGGAAAGTGGTAGCTGAAAACTTGCAGCCTTTGACATATCTGAATTTGAAGATTTGGGGATAATCCTGTCAGTGAGAAGTGAATTCCTGTCTGCCCATCCAAATATATTTCCTAGGAGCTGCTAGAGACAGGGTGGGGTGGGAGACTTAGTCAAGCAATATTAAGTGATGGATGGAAGATGTGTAAAAAAAAAAAAAAAAGGTGATCTCACTGTAGTGGGCTAGATTCACACCCCTTGGAGCCAGACAAGAGTACTTCTGAATGCCTATAGCATTAGAGGCAATTTTGCTGCACCTCATGGGACACCCACCGAGGGTTGGTTTTGATCACAGACCTCCAAAGACCTGTAGGCATTGGGGTCTTATGGCAAATGTCATGTGAGTTTTCATCAGAAAAGGCCCTCGTGCTTTCAGATTCCAGGGTTGCTGATTTTTCTCAAAGCTGCAGTTGATATGGCCTTTCTGACCACCACTTTACTTTGGTTCTGGGGTTAAAGTTGCTTTTGAGTTTTAAAGGTTATGACTCAGTAACTGAAGCCACCAGTTTCTGTAATTGACTTAAGGTGCAGCAGATGAAAGAGATTACTTTTATGTCTGTCAGTGCTTGTAATTGCAAATTTTGCCAGTTGTTGTATTCAAAGGCTATGGCCAAATGTACTTCCACAGCAGAGGCAAGTTGCTGGGCTTGCATTTTTAAACCACCTTGTCAGTTAAGCTCACTGGATCATATGGACTGCATGTATATGTGAATGCCAGAAATCTGGACATATCACCTTTTTGTATTAAAAAAAAATATCTTTGTAAACAACATTCTCTTTGATAGCTGCATACCTGTGTAACTACCACGTAAATGCTGTTATGTGCTGCTGGGATGTCAATAAATTAGATTTTCTTCTGTTATTCTCTGGGAGAGCATCCTGGATTTGTGAAAAAACTGAGCTTTGATTATGAACTTAAAAAAGGAGGAGTTAAATTTCTGCTTGTGGCATGGTAAAAAAAATAGTTTTGATTTTAGATGGCTGCAATAATTTTGTTTACCAGGCATTACAGATTTATGACTATTTGAATATCAGTTTAAAATACAATGGAAAGACTTAAAGCTCTCCAACAGGTCTTTAAATCAGATTCATTACTTCCCTTCTCTGATAGAGAACAGCAATCTCTTCTGTATCTGATATTTGTTTCCCATGGCATTTGTTATAGCTGGTGCAGGGGAGGAAAGATGAGCAGCAGAACCCCAGACACACCAGGCTGTCCAAGGTCTGTCTTTGGCATTTACAGATCCATGTAGCACTGTAGGATCTTTATAAATTTGATGTTTGCTAGCTCCTTTGGAAAGTATTTCCTTGATTCTACCAGTGATGTGTGAAACCCAAAGTAGATATCTTCAGCAACAGGCAGGCTAAGCAGGAAGCTCCACATGAGGAGGAGTTCCTTGGCTTGTGCTAATGGCCCCACAAGTTATTAAATAACATCACAGAATGACCTTTTCCTGGACTTGTCTTTTTCCTTTCTGGATCTGTAGTCAGTCCCCTCCACCTGAGCCATACCGATACATCACCTTAATGGTGATTTTGAAAACTCCTTTTGCCCTGCCACTACAAGGTTTTAGGAACATAGACAAGGTATACCAAGGTGTATGTTATATGAGTTAATTGTGATTTGCTGAAGTTCAAAAAATTTTCCCAGTGAAAGGAGAGTCTGTCATGTAAGAATTATATGACTGCTTTTTAAAGGAAAAAACTCCTTTCTCCTGGCTCACACAAGGAGACACTTTGCTCTTGTAAACAAGCTCTTTTTCCTTATTATAGGCAAGACATGATGGTGACTCATCTAGCACATAGGCTGAAAAATGATATAGGAATGAGTTAAATAGGTTGTCAAACAAAATAATTTAACTTTTGTGACAAGACAAAGTGTTTGTTTGCTTGTTTATTTTTGCTATCCTAAGTGCCTGGAATACTCAGAAATTGCATCATCTTTATCTGCTCTGGGATTGAAGATGGGGTACTGAATAACATTTAATGATGCTCTGCAATTCCTTAGCAAAGGCAACTGCACCGGCTTCTCCTGCAGGTCAGCTTGTTTGCTTGTGTCCTAGTTTCAGCCAGGACAGGGTTAATCTTTTACAGTAGCTGGGAAGGGGGTGTGGCCCCACCCGAAAATTACTCTATCTCACAACACTTGCAAGGGGCAGGAGTCAGGAACTCACGCTCCTGTTTTCCTGCATGGGAAAGCATGGTGTGGTGGGGAAGAGCTGGTCAGTATTTTGTTGTGATCTTCTACCTTGTGGTTGGCTTTGGTGAAAATTAGTTCTGCTCTATCAAATTATTTTTTTGAGTCAGCATGATGGAATACCAGATGTGCTCAAACACCTCTTTTAATAAAATTTTATGGTAGGACTTTACTTCTTTAATGTAAGAAAATGAAAGATCACCCTCTTTTACAGTCACCCTTTATATAAATTACACACACCCCATACAAGATGTTTTTGGCTCTTCTGTGACAAAAAAAATTGCAAAATGTAAAGGAAAAAAAAGTTGTAGGAGAAAACATTTGAAACAGTCCATTGCTGACTTTGACAAGTGTAAGATGGGACATTTGACATCTAAGGTTTCAGTGCCGCTCATTTTAGGTTTCCCAGATTCCATCTACTCTTACCTGCCTTACAGAAGAGGCACATGGCACAAACATGAAATGCAGCATTTTGGTCCAAACAGTCACAATGTCTATTTCAGCATCAAGCTGAAAAAAACCAAATTAGTTCCACTGTCCTGGTAATTGGTAACCTGCCACCTTCACACTATGCAATTCAAGCCACTGCTCTGCATTGTAATGATATAGGAAAGCCCTCAACTGAGAAATGAAACTGCTCTTGTCAGTGCTCAGAGAAGCCACACCTGCCTCCAGAGTCAAGGGTGCTGAAGTGCTCCTGGTAGTGGATCAGTGTCAGCAGCCAGTGCAGAGCTGGACTGGGAGCACTTCAAAGAGAAGCATCACAAGACACTTGATTGCTGACCACCGACAGATGCCTCTGTATCCTGACCTTCAGGTCAAATATGATTGTGTCTCCTGGTTTATATCACCTGGGTCAGATTTGGGATGGCAGTAGGATGGGACTAAAGGCCAATGCCCATTTCTCTATAGCATCATTGACAGCACAAAATTGGACTCGTGTCTATGCAGGCTTCATAGGAAATCCACTGTAATTTATTATTAATGTGAGGTCGGTGAGGGGCAAAGACAGCTCTCTTTCCCACCCTGACCTCCTCACTCTATCAAGAAAAATAGGATGTTTTTAGGGGATAAACTGAGACAGTCTGCTTCCCATCAGTAATCCCTCACTGCTTGGTACCACAATACATGGCAGAGTGGGACTCAGTCCTGCTGGCCTACCTTGCTCTCGTCTGGCTCACCATCTTTCTAGTAGCGCCCTTCCTCCTTCCAACCTATCTTCCTCTCCATAGAACCCCTGAACAGAATCCTTTCAAAACCTTTTTCCAAACCTTGTCCAAACCACTCTCAACTCAACAACATCCTTTTTCTTCAATGGCAGAGCATCACTAAGCCTGTTTTTTCACAGCTGAGAACAGCCTAGGTTTTGTGTTTCCCTACTTTTTTCCCAAGCACGTGAGGTTTCCTCTATCTGAAGGCAAAAAGTCACAAATTTTTGGAGGGGAGTAAATAATTTCATTTAGAGGGCATCCATTGGTCAGTGAGGGTGGAGGAAATGCAAAAATTTTGAAAGATTCTCTGAGCTGCAGAAATTGGTGAAGGATTGTTCTCTGTAATATTCACTGTAACTTCATTAGGTTAAAATAGTTTTGACATAGGTCCATAAACACTTCAATTCATGGAGGAATCAAGAAAATATGAATGTGTATTTAATGTGAAGAAGCTAAAATGATTGTTAAGCATGCATAAGTATAATGAATTTCAGAGAAACAAATATCTCTTGGTGAGCTACTGTATTTCTCTGTAGTGGTTGTCACTCTGGGTTGCTAAGGAACTTTGGTTTTCTGCATTTCTTTCTTTAACATTTGCTTTTATCCTCACACTTCATGGGGAACATTTTCCTTCTATATTGATCCTGACTTTTTTCTTCTCCCTCATTAGCAGAAGCAACAGTTATGTTGCATTTATCCTAAGTCTGTTGCTTCAGTTCTTGGAAACAAAAATACAGAAAACCTTTAGTCCTGCTGACACTTAATGATATGGTCATTATGCACAATAATGCAGTGGAGAAAAGTGGCTTCAAAGGGAAGGGAGCTCTGCTTTTGTTATTAGCAGTTATGATGTGGGTACTTAAAAGAAATTACTGAGGACAGATAAAATAATGCAATCAAAAGAAATCAATCTCCAAAGGAGATATCAAGGGGCCTGCTGCCCTGCTTTGACATGCCATTAGCATTACCTGTATAATCCCTGACAATGTCCACCCTTTTTTAACAGAAATAGTAATGGTTTATAATGAGAAATTCAACTAAATTCCTTTCCTTCCCAAGTGGACATAGAGTATAATCTGTTGATTGCTGTCTCTCTTGATAAAATCCCTTTTTATATTTGGAGACTGTTGTTCTGTTCCCTTCTTTTTCTCTGGATATTAAATGAATTCAGCTCTTTCATCTTTTCCTTATAAATCGTATTTCTGAACCTTTGATCATTAATGCTACTCTAATTTGGACGGTGACTTTTTCCCACATTTTTTTAAGTGGCAAATTCTCCAAGAGTAGATGTGTTATTTATTGTGAGCCCCAGTGCTGAGCAGAGGAATAATTACCTCCCTCATTTTGTAAATTACTTTTCCTTCTCATGTACCTAAAGTAAATCTAACATTGCAGACCTGAGGAGCCCACCTCCTCAGTTCAACCCCTTTCTCTCCCACTCTGTGGTGTGCTATTCTGTGCTTCTCAAAATCAGTTCCAGTTCATTGCCTTGAGACTGAGCTTGATAAATGGGAGAAACACTCTAAATTTTAACCCTGCCCCAAAACAGGATAAAATTTTGGGTTGGACCCTTTGGAAGGTGATTTGCTAGTCTATCACTCAAGTCAGTAGCATATAGTAGTTTCAATAGATCCAAACTTGGCCTTTCTCCTGTCACAATTAAGATGAATAAGTGTAGTTTTACAGGAGCTTCTATTTTTCCATTTATTCATTATATCTTGGTGGGAAGAGCAAGCATCATAGCCATTGCTGTAGGACCTTTCCCATCCTCCAAAGATATTCAAGACTGTTCACTCCTGGATGAATGCCATCCAGCACCTCAGGTAATTAGAGGAGGGAATACAGGCCAGCTGGATAAAAGAGATGTTAACCAGTGCATAGGTGTCTAGCTGTATTCCCCTACCTTGCAAAGAATGAAGCAAAGAGCATATAATAAATTCAGCCTTTTCTGGACATAATTCCACTACTTCCTTCTTCCACTCACTAGCCATGGCAGTAGCCCTTTACAGAAAACTTCACCATACTAAGAGATACCCAAATCTTTCCTACTCTAGCAAAAAGCAGTGTTATTACACACCCTAAATTTTTTTTTCTGATTTAGTATAAGCAAAATATAGTGGTAAGACTGGAAAAAATGAACATTCAGGACTAAAAGTGGCTAAAGAAAAGAACTTGTTCTGACACATCCCAATTTAAAAAAAAATTAATTTGTGCCAGGTGCTTCTTTCTTGAACATTTGTGGAAAATGGCCCTTTGGAATGGACAAATATAGCAGTCCAAGAAATTACCACGTTCATTAAGATGTAATGTGTGCATCTTCTGTTTCTCATCAAGCACACAGGAGTGCTTGAAAGTCCTCACAAGAGATTTCACAGCAACCTGTGCTTCACCAGGTTGGAGCGGGACACAGTGCCTGCAAGTACTGCCACAGACCTGGGAAGTGAAAGTGTTGCTGGTCTTGTGACTTTCTTGGTCCCAACTCTGCCTTAAGGAACTTTGCCGTAGCTTTTTACTCCTGGATCATTCACAAATCTGACATTCCCTTGTGAGGATTCAAGTACCTTAAATCCTAGTCCTGAGCCCTGGGAGCCTGAAGGATCTGCAGCCTTTGAGGAGCAGTGAAGTACAAGCTGTATGAGCAAAGATTAAAGTCACTTTTTAAAGCTGTTGTTTTGCCATGAAAAATAGATCAAGCCACTGGAGCTGTCAAAAATGCATTTTGGAAATATGTTATCAGACCTAACTTGCTCCTTCTGGAATTAATGCTACTCACTGTGGAGGATTTTCAGAGTCATGTTCCTGTGGCTTGTAATGTTTGATATTTTTTAAATGGCTCCTGGGAAACCTCTTTCCTTGGAGATGCGAGGAGAACCTGAAAGAGTATATTAAATTGGGACAGTAGTAATGTTTCAAGGAGTATGACTGGAACACAGCTCAGCTGTACATAATGTTATGTCTTTTAAACTGATATGTCTTTCTTGCTCAGTATAAATTACGATTTATCACATGTCTTCAAGCTCAAACCATGCTTCCTAATTTGAATGGGGAAGAGATGGATTCACAGACTGAAATCTAAGTCCCATTGAAATCTGGGGGAATTTTTGTTGACTTCAAAAGGGTTGAGGTTTGATATGTAGCTGAAAGCAGAGGTCCTCCTAAACATTTGCAAGTAATGTGCTCTGAATATCCTGTGTTCAAATGAGATGCACAGCAGCATCCAGATGCCCACTGAGAATTTATGGAGCACGAGGCAATCTCCACAGTGGAGGGGAAGACTGATGGCTCTGCTGCAGGCTCCCTCTGATCCTGGGCACAACATCAGGTTTTCTGTTGGACTGGGCTTTGAGGAGAAAAGAAGCCTCTCTTTTGCAGGATTTCTTTTTCCAGGTCAGTCTTAAGGAGAGCTTGTCTTTGTCACTTTGGTGTCAACCTTCACACCCTCTTCTCCCACCGTTAAATTACTGCCACAGAGTTGATCAGGGTTGCAGCTGCTGTGCATCTCTGCTGCCCCTGGCACTCACATTGAAGCTGTGCCATTGCCCTTTGCTGACTCTTGGACACAGCTGTCTGCTTGGTCCCCTGGCAGGAAGACCCTGTTTGTAACTGGCTATGTCACAGTTGGGCTGAATTTTCAAAACAGAGCATTTTTCACAATGTCTTTCATTGAAATTGTTTTCACAGTAGGTTAGAATATTTCATTCAATGACATAAAAGCTGTTTTCTAAACAAGACAAGTAGTTTTTGAAGATTTTAATAATACTGTGTGCTTTGTCTTCTGCCTAGTCTCCTTGTGCTTTACACTTAAAATAAGCTTCTCCAAATGTATATTCAATAAATAAATAAACACCCAGACTTGCTTTCTACTTTCTTCTCTCAGAAAGTGGAAGTTTCTGGGAAGTTGGGTAAGTCAGTGAGAAGCTGAAATAACAGCAGGATGGAAACAGATTTAGTTTAAACTCCAGGAGCTGCCGTATCTGATGAAAGCTGAATGCTAAGTGATTCATCGTGACTCAGTAAATAGGATAATGGTCTCCCCCTCTGGGATTTCTATTCCTGCCTGAAGAAACAGAAGCCTGCAGACAAATAAAACCCAACCTGCTCAAGCCTGCCTTGAAGGAGGGCAGAACATGCACCTTCTCACCTGCTGCCATGTACAGTAAATCTATCCTGATCTAACACCATCCCAGTTTGATCTGGATGGGTCAAGCAGATACTGCACAACCACCCCTCCTACAGCATTTTGTCTTAATGTGTGAGGATTTGAAATCCCTGCTCCTGAAGCAGCCAGAGCACCATGTGTCACGTAAATTATTATAGGGATTCTGTGGTCTTGGGGTTTCCTTAGAGCAAACAATTTTAGTTTGAAACGTATCTTCTGCTCCCCTACTGTCCCATTTTCTAGACACTAAATCTCCCCGGTGAAAACTGCGGAAAACAGCAACCTGCTTCTGTACATATTTGTGTTGTACTTTTTTAAAGCATGTCGAATCACAGATTTGGAAGAGAGGCAGAAAGTGGAATGGGGGAGACGTGGGCTGGCATATGGGACTGAGAGACAGAGAGAACACTCATGCAATGGGGAGAAACTAAAAATCCATTTTGCTCAGCCAGAGCTGCAAAAAGATAGCTCACAGCATGCCCAGTGTGGCAGAGAAAAGAGCATTGGCTATTCACCTGGGGCAGTGGTGACAAGTCTCCCTGCACCATTAACACTGCTTGAGTCACCTCAGAAGGCTGGGACTACTCCAGAATGGAACATTCTGTGTGGTGCTGCATCTCATCTGCACTCTTGTTCCATTTATTGTAGGAAGATCCATTTTCATTTGCCCTACAAAAGGAGGGATATGTTAGTCATTTATGTCTAAGAAGTGCTCCCTATCCCTTGCTTTTCCTGGGTGGTCAGGTACACAGAAAAAGTAGCATCTGCGGAAAATGAGAAGCCTACCATCAAGTGGGCTTGAAATTCACCTCCAGTGGTGGTGTTGGTGTTTATTTTCTTATTTATATTAGGTAAAATCTTGCTTGCTGGTCTCTGTCCTCTGGATGTCACTGTTGTGCTCATTTAGATTCCTATTCTTCATAGGCCTGGCTTATCTATCCCTCAGTATCCGACTAAGCTTGTAAGAAGTTAGTTTCCCTTCTTCATTGGTCTATCAGGATATCTTATCTGGAAAATGGGAAAAAGTATTTGTCCAGATCATATTGTGCAAATCATTTGAAAGGGTGATTTCCCTCGGAGGATTGGCTTAAAGGCACCAAAGGCAAGCACAGCACCATCCGCTCCAGTCAGAACCTCCTTGGCTTGTCAGAGACAGTCATCTTGTAAATGTTTCTCCAAGGTTCCCTGCTCTGGGTCTTCTCTGAACAGCTCCTTGCTCCTTCCAGACAAAGAGATGATGTTATGAGAGAGAACAGTGGTTGCAATATTTCTCTGTGGCTTCAATTTTACTTTATTTTTGGCCCCTCCTCAGAAGTGCCCAAGTTGTACCGCTACAGAACTGTGTGCAGTGCCAAAACCCTGGACTGCAGGATTTGCTACAGTGGGCAGTAGAAATCGCACCTTGATGCAAGTCTCTAAGAACAGATAGGGCAAAAGGTCAAAATCCTGCTCCTACAAGCAACTTAAGCTTACTGCAGCAGAGCACTTCACATTTTGCTTTTGTGCTGAATAAACCAAGCCCCAAGGATAGGTACAGTGCTGCAGCTGGGGACTCAAAGACCAGGCAAAGTGTGAGACAGTGATGGTTGACACCTTGATGGGACAGTGACCAACACAAAGGGAGATTTGGTGTCCAGAAAACTAGACAGCAGGGGAGCAGAAAATACATTTCAAATCTGCGATTAAAAGTCAGGACCTGTCAGGGCAGGGGATTCATTCAATTTCTTTTTTCTTTCTCTCTTTACAAAGCATTTCATAACCAAAATCTTTCCCTTGCCAGATTTCCTGCACTGTTGGAGGAGGCTGTGTTTATAGGAGCCCTTTAGTTTGAATACTGCTTTTCTATTTGTGATTTACCATTTTATCCACAGAAAATTGTGGTTTCTTTGAGATTTTTCTTATTGGTCCACATCTTCTCTTTCTTAATCTTCCTGCTAAAGCTTTCAGGACTTATACTCACAGGAACAGGCATCCTCTGGTCTTCATATGTACAAATGGGCATTTTGGGGTGATGAAGCAGGATGGTGAAAACTTTAAGGAAAGTAGAAGGTTCTCACAGAATGTGCATGTTCTCACCACTTCTTTTTCCTGTTACTTTTAAGTATGTGAAGTGCAATGATGTGAAAGGAACCTATTATCAGGTGCTCTAAAGTCTACTTTGTAGGAAAGCTGGCTCTTTCTCTAGGCAGCCACTTTGCATGGCAGCCTGCAAGGGATGTGCCTGCATCCTGAGGGAAAACATGCCAAAGAATGATCCTCCTGCCAGGGCATGGTTTGGTGCCTCCATAGGAGCTGTAAGGGACAGTTGTCATGATGCCATAAATAACTGGAACCAGTAGCTGTTGTTTCCACATTTTCTACCTGGCCTTGTCCTAGCTTTGGGTCTCCTTTCACAGTAGAATCCAGTCACATTTTCATTCTGGTGGGAGCAGCCTCAGAGATAGACGGAGGCAGCTGTTTGTGGCAGCTGGATAAAGGTTGCCTTGCAAGTCTTTACATCTGACTCTTAAAATGCACTGCTGAAGTTCAAAGTACCATACTAATATGAAAGAAATCATATCTAGAAAGTATGACTGATAATCTAACAAGGCCATATAAAGGCTATTATAATTTAGAATAGACACCTATGAATAAATCCATTGTGTTCTAATGTTGTTCCATATGCAGACATGTTTACCATTGTGAGTAGTCCACATTAGGTGGGGTTTGTTTGTTCTTTCTTGATTATCTAACATGCTGGCAATTATGTCAGATTTACACAATTTCTGTTGCTTGTACAAAATAATATTTAATTGCTCTCTAGTGTATTGCTGTGTTGTCTTTTTGTTTTACTGGGCTTTAAACTTCTGCATTCCTCAGAGCTTTTATCTCCAATTTCTTCTGCTCTGTCACACTGTCCTTGACCTGCTCCTTTCTCTCAGTATATCTGAAACATTTCAATTTTGCATTCTCTAAATCCTCACTGCTAGGCTCAAAGGAAGTATCAGCCAATTAGCCCTTCCCACCACCTGATCAATAAAGGTGTGAGATTGTCTCGGAGCTGTGTTTGTTCCACTTAGGTCCTCTTATGTTGAGACCAAGAGGTCTCAGGTTTTTGTGTGTTGTTTTGCATACTCCTCCTGCTTTTGTTTTCTTGCTTGACTCAATGTCAGCCTGACATGTACTTTTTTCTTTTTGCCTGCTCAGGGGCATATTTAAAGATTATTTAAAGGCTCAAAATAAGAAAGGCTCTAATAAGGCAACAGAACAAGAACATATTGCAAATAAAGGCCATAGATGTAATTCTCCACCTTTGCAAATACATATTCATTTTATGCAGGGGGTAGAATCTTTCAGTTTCACTAACTGTGGCTGCACTCAGAAATAACGACAGATTACATATAATGGTTCTGTGACCATTTTTTACTTTGTATCCAAGTGGATTCTAATTAAATTTTTTTTGAGGCCTAAAACTTGGCTTTTCTTTGTCCAGCCTCTATCATAGGTATTATATTATAGGATTAGAAACCCTATAAAGGTCAAAAATTCTCTTTTTCAAATGACTAGCTGGTGCTGATACAATTATTAATTACACTGTATGATATTCTGGTCATTAGCTGCAATGATCAATGATTTCCTCGGAGACAGTTGCTCTATTAAAAATGCATCAGTAATAAATGATCTCCTCCAAGGTTCCTGCTGTAGGAGGTACCTAGCAGCTCTGAGAAGAACCATTTAATTAACAAATGTGAGCTGTTATATTTGAAGTTTGAGAAGAGGACTTTATCTTCATGTGAATACCAAGGCTGGTGATGAGCTGCAGCCACTGAATTTGAGAATGCACCTTGAGCCCTGTGTGCTCCAGGACCACCTCCTGTTCACAAGGACATTCTTCATGACAAGGAGCCTTTGCCATGCTCCATCTCTGTGGATGTCCTCTCTGGAGTCCAAATGTGATTCAAGCAGTAAATGCACACGCTACAGTCAGGTGGCCAATGTGCAAGATGTGTGAAGATGACCATCCTTCCTGCACACAAAAAGGCTGTAGTCTTCATCTCCCTCTCCAAAAATAATGATGTGATACTGGGGTTTTGACTAGCATGAAACCTAGAGCATCATTCAGCACTTCCCTTCCCTCCTCCCTGACCAATTACTTATTTTTGACAGACTCTGCCCACTAAGGGAAAAAAGGAAGCTCTGTGACTGGATGATACATGGACTATAAACTGTTGACAGCTTTGGCATTCTTTGCTCTGAGAGGTGGATATTTGTACAAAAATTTCCAGATTTGTATTTTATTAAAACAAAAAAGTAAGGAGCTTTTTTTTGTTGGAAAATGCTTAGATATTTGGTGATTTCATGAACAAAAGATCAGTGAATAGCACACAGAAGACAGAAAGCTAGTGGTCAAAGATGGTGCTCTGCTAAGCATACATCTAGCAGAGCAAAGAGAGCTTCTTCATGGCTGTCCTGAGATTGAAATGATTTATTCATCAGGACAATGCCACCGTGATGAGGTTACTGCCTTAAGAGTGCAGGGGACAGTTTGTAGAGCACTTCACAATATTGCAATCATTACATTTCATTGTTTACCCTGGGTGCGCTGAATACTTTGTGACCAATCTGTTCTTACAATAAACACCTTAGACCTGTGTTTTTTCCTAGCAACCTGCTAGGAAAAAAGACTGAACCTTGCACTTCAGGAACGTGACTTTTCCAGAGGCATGACTGGCCTCCTGATCTAATTTTCTAAGTAATAGTTGATTGGTCCCAGCTGGATGGATATGGACAAAGCCTGCAGATTTTTGGCAGAACACTCACCTCTGTTGCATTGCAGTGCCCGTGATGGGTAGGAAAAGAGTGGATTGTGCATTAAAATTCTGAGTTATATTGTTTACTGGAAGTAAAGGGAAAACTTTGAACTTAAATAATTATGTTTAAGGAGCAAGATACAAGAGCGCCTAGATGGATAATAAGTTTCTTATTTATATGCTCACCCATGAAAATGCAATCAGCAATAAAAAGCTGTTCCTTTAAAAGACACTCAAGTACACTTGATGCAACATAAAATTTTTTTCACTTATTCCAACACTTACTAAAGAAGCAATTAGTTATGGTTAAACCTGATAAAGCAAATCTTCACAGATGAGAGTTTATTTATTTATTGCTAACTCCTTCATAATTAATGGAGTTTCATTTAGTTGAACCAGTGACTCAGTCACCCAGGAGAGCAAGAGCCATCATTCCTGCTGTGTTCTTAGCCTCTGGAAAGCACAAAGCTGAGAGGGGAAAACTCATGCTGGCTAATGCTGATGCCAGTAGATGAGAATGCTTAAATATATGAATATTTGTGAGCAAAGCAGCCCCTGTGAGGAGGAAGGAATTTTTTTTAAAATGTGAAATGCAAAAGCCCAGTGGCAATCAATCAGAATATGTAATCAAAAGTAGAGACTTTGTAACCAGGTTCAAATGAGAAAAAAAGAGATGTAATTCTCTCACCCAGTTAAACCTCAGGACATACTCAGCAAACAACTGCCATTGCATTAGGTTTTTTAAAGAGTCACACCTTTCCCTCACAATGAGATAATGATTCATCCATCATGGGTAGAAGAGAAGGATATTAAATGACATCTGTTGCTTGACAATTAATGTGGAGCAGATGATACTTTTGGAAAGGCTAATTTAGACATTCATCCTAAATGTTCCAACCTACAAATATTAATCATGGAATAGTTAATCTGAAAGGGACATCTGAAGGTCACCTGGTCAAACTGCTTGCTCAAAGAAGGCTTTTTCATTAGAACAAGATCTTGTCCAGTCAAATTATTATTATTTCCACGGATGGAGATCCCATTTTCCCTACAATGATTCAGTTTAGTGAACACAAAGCTCAGGAGAGAGAGGAAAGAAATGAACAAACAAAAGTGAGTAAATTATTTGCATTTCCCAAGATAAGGATGGGATCAATTTATGATTGATGTGCTAAAGAGAAAGAGAGGGGATTGAAAGCTCTTTTTCTTTCTCATAACAGCAAAATACTCAGAATATGTCTTGGACCAGCTACTGGAACTTGAGATGCATGGAAATCGCTGTCAAACACTTAAACAATAGCTGGAATAGAGAGAGGAGCAGACTTTTCTGTGTGTACAATATGGATGTAACAGATGAGCACATGAGGAGTATGCTGACTCTTGAGGAAAATTTTTCTGATAGTACAGACAGTAAAGCTGGAGTTGTCCTAGAGTAGGTTCTCCATCATGGGTGTTTTCAAATGCCAATGTGTCAGGAATGTCTCATGCACAGCTAATTTGGCCTTGCACTTGGAGGACAGATACAGTGATTTGCCATTTCAGCTCCATTTTCCCCGAGTCTGTGATGGAACAAGAACTTTGAACCTCTTCTACAGTCTTCTTGTGAGCTGTGAGTCAAAGATTAGAAAGCAGTATGCCAGTTCAGCCCTACAGATGTAAATGCATTAGATGAATGCTTGTAAACCAAGCCTGTGAAAATTATATACCTTAGTTGGCAGTTTTAAGAGTAGAGAAAGCTCCATTTATATATTTAGCAATGGCTGACACACCAAAAAAATAGTATGTTTTCCAATGATGTTCCCTTAAAAAAGGTGTACTCAACAATACAAGATGACTTTTGAGGGCTAGAAAGCTCTGATCATTACCTGACCCTTGATTTCAAAAACTTTGTGTCTTGGATCTCATTTATAAAGCCAATATTCTTCAGCAGTGAAACATCCTGGGACTTCACAGCAGTGGCTGAGTGAAAGAACTGGTAAAGCAACATGGAACATTGTTGTTCAAATCTCTGCACCAAATCCTACCTTTATAATGAGTTATAGCCAATTTTTGGTCTCTGTTGAGCACAGCAATGATGTTATTTGCACTCCTAGTGAAGAAGCATCCAGATAACAAAACAGCCCACTGATCAGTGCCTTTGGCAGTCCCAAGACAGACTGAGGACTGAATGGCCACATAGACTGAATATGGGCAGCAATTTCCATATGGATGCATCTGGTGTAGCTGCAGTCTCTTTTTACCAGAGGATCCAACGCACAATATTCTGCAGAAATGGGACTATGAGAGCTCATACTTGCACTGTGTGCTCCCTGGAGATCTATCTAAATGCTTCAGTTGTTAACAGACATTTTTCTTAAACTGCTGTGATTAAAACAGACCTACTGCAATCATAATATTATGCAAGTGTCAGCAATGACTGGAGAAGTGCAAATTATAGTCCAGTCTTATCCCTGTAGTCAATGAAAAGTTCTTGAAAAGTGTGACATTCACTGCAGGTGGAAAAGATTCTTTGAATACCTTCACTGTCCAACTAAGATTAAAAAGCACTTTCATAGGGAACTGAAAATGTGTGAAAGCCAAATTTGTACCCTGTGCTCAAGAAAAAGATATCAGCACCAAAACCTGTGTATTGTTCAGCAATATTTCAGTCCTGCACCTTCACTTAGAAATCGAATGTCATCCATAGGTACAAGTATTCACATAACAGCATAAATCAGATTTACTCAAATTGCCATGTTTCTAGGAAATAACATGTGATTTTGGGGGATCTCCATTTTGAGCTGCAAGGAGAAAACATGAAGAAGACCAAGGATTTGCTTTGCAATTAGAAAACAATGTAAGTTGTGCTTTCTGTTTCACCAGAGTTCAAATGTGTGCAAGTAAAGTTTGTAAGGATGGGAATGGTGTTGATGAGTGTATGAATGAATGAAATATGTTACTCTTGACATAAAGTGCAAGTATTCAGAGACAGGATTGAATTTCAAAAATTTTGTATTGGTAAGTTTTGCACTAAATCTCATGTTGTGGTTACATATAGAACAGGGAGACAGCATTGTGAAGGTAGGTCAGAACTGTATGAACTGTTTGCATTATTTATTTTAAATTTAAATGCTTAGAGTGTTGATATACAAGAATATCTCCAATTGTTAAGAAATTCATTGCAACTAGCCAGGCAGTACAGTGCAGGACCACACTTCTATCTTTAGCACAGTTTTGGTCACAGTAATATAATCTTTGACAAATGCCACAAATATACAGAATATATGGTATTTCCTATTTCTGAAAAATAAGAGGCAGGGAACTGCTCATTGTAACAATGTTTATAATATTCATAACTTGCAACAAGAGAGGGCGTTTTATATAGAAGTAGACTTGGCAGTGGCAGCCTGCAAGAGAGAATGCACTAAACATGTTTCTGTTGCCTTTCCTGGTCTTTGCCACTTCTCTTAATCTGTCAGCATAAAAACATTCCTAGAAATAGAGGGTTCCTTTTTTTAGGTCTGACAAATTTCTCTTATTTATGGAAAGAGTTTGGGAGAGACAAAAGAGGGGTATGCATGCATCTTTTGGGCAAATCTTGAATAAGAACATTCTTTTTAATAAAATGTGTGTTGGAACTCAAATCACACACTCACATTTCAGCAAATAAAGCACATAGGGGATTTGTGTTCCTGCTGAATCTCCCATCTCAAAGGAAAAGGATGGATGGAAGTTTTCCCCCTCTTCCATTTTTGCCTATTCTTGGCCCCTGAAAATGCTTCACTGTTATTGTGCTATAGCATGGTGGCAGCTCAGTCAGAGTTGCAGGACACTTTGTAAGCAGAAAGACAGAAAAAAAATAGTGATTCCTCTCCCAGAGAGCAGAAAAATAAGGCAGACAGAAGACAGCAGACAGATGTGGTCAGATGTAGGGCTAAAATGAAATAGTAAGAAAATGTTACATGCTGTGACAACGAGCAATTCCCAGCAGACCTGCATCATAATTGCTGTTAAATTTCTCACTTGTTGCAGTTAAAGTAGAAAAACAGCAAAAGAAGGCTTTAAAGATGGCAATCAGTTGGCTTTTCTTGTGTTTTGAACTTTTGTTCCTTCTAAGGGGAACAAAAGGGTCCTAAGAATTTGGCTCCTTCAAAATGTTACAAGGGAGAGAAGGCGTGGGTTGACCTGGGGTGGAAATTCAGTATTTATTTTACACTGTTTATCAACAAGTCTGCATGTAAGTGAGGTAGAAATGGTGCTTTCTTTTAGCTTTATCTGATCACCTGGTTTGTGCTACCCAGAACCTCTCCACCTGTACCTGGGATGAGTTTTGGGTCCAGCTGGAGGGTACTTCATCAGCTCTAAGCAGTATATTATACCAGCTGTTCTGTAAAAAGTGTTATATATATTTGGGAGAGTGTTATATATTTCTTCTGAGAGTTAAAGTTTAAATCAGTTAACCTCAAAGTCTTCCTTTTAAAATTCATATGATCTGCACATTCTTTTCCACTGGCACTTCTAGCAAATGTGGAATGTTTCCACCACACAATTCTTCAACCATTTCCGCAATTTTGCTGTTATCATTTCCCTAAGGGGATTTGATTTGTTTGTTTATTTCAAAAGAATCCTATTTTTCTAGCATCCCTTACACCTCTAGCAACCTTTAGAATTTCTTATCTACCTTTGCAGTTTTCCCTCTGCTGGTGACAGTAATCTTATTATAATCTATTCCAGCCTGCAGAGAATTCTAATGAAATCTCTTCATTGTGCCCCAGCACACTTGTAATAAAGGCAGGGTGACTCACACACTGAAGTTTCTAGGCAGTGTTTGAGGAGGGAGAGGACTGGATAATTTAGAGAACTGGTAAGGTTATCATGACAACTATTTCAGTTTCAAATCTGTTGAGAAGGAATCAAACTGCTGTGGGTTGCTGATTAATTGTTGGATAATGTAAGATTCTAGCCCTGCATTTGCAGAGTATTTTCATCCAAGAACTTCAAAACTTAATATGCGTGTTCAGCCACAGGGAACAGAAAGAAACACACAGAACTGAGAGGAAAAGATACTGAGAAGATCTTTGTAACAGATTGAAATCAAGGACTGTGATGCAACGTTATGTCAAGCCAGCAACAAATTTGTGTGTATTTCTTGATCTTACACTGCTGACTAATTAGGCTTAATATGTCCAGTGTGCTTCAAATGAGGTATTAAGTGCACTGCAGAATATGTTTCAGCTCTTATAGCCAGTAGAAATAATCCTGTTAAGGTGATTTGGGCCAATTTCCTTGCTGACATGCATAACGCTGGCAGTAATTCCAGTATGCTGAATTACATTTCCTTCATACACGGGCATAGCCATATTTTTGTAAACCTAACACGAAACAAAATGAGCCAGGCATCACCTAGAAGAATATCCTGCTTGCATGATATTACTGTATTTTCGTAATTGAAATAATATCTACTAAAATATATTAATAAATTAAATCAAGCTTAGTAATGTTTCTAAGGGGAAAAACATTTAGCTAATATTCACCAGACACTTATTTAGCCAATTTATTGGCTTATATCCACGTGTCTTCTAACATTCAGAGTATTAGCAATTTCTTTTGCTGTTCAAATTTGATTAGTTTATGCTATTTAAAATTTCTGTAATAAAATAAAATACCTGTAGCTCAAAACTATCAAGCTACAGAAAATACTTTTTACTTTCTCTAGTCTTATCCATGCTGAATGAGGAGCATTTGTCCTAACTAATTAGGTACTTAGGAATAGAAACACAAGGATTATATTTAATAATATAAAATAAAACCACATCTATCTATCTGTCTAATCTATCTTCTCTTATTTTATATAAAGCTATATTTACAGATCCATAGAGATCTTCTGTAGCAAAACAAACTGTTGTCCCCATACCCCAAACCAATGAGGACAGTGCAGAAATCTTCGATAGACATGACACACCAAGTAGGTTCTTGCTAAGCAAGTAAAAATTTCTTTGTGAAATGTTGGCAAGAAATGAGATAATTTATCTTCAATAACACAGCTAACCTAACCTTCTTTTCCCATTTCCTGATCCCACTACTGTATTGATGATACTGGTCCCATGCCAACACCTTCCCAGTCATCTTCCAGTCTCAGTCACTGTCCTTTCACTGACCTACAGGTAATTTTAAAACCACCCATTGACCCAGGATTGTCTCCAAGTCCTTTTACATTATTTCTGAAACAACAGGTTTGCAGAAATTGAGATATGGACAATAGAAAATTTTTTTCGGCCATGGTTGTGTAAACGAGAGGCAGCTTTTCATTTTTCTGGAGGGAAAAGTCAGCTTGGATGACCCTGAAAGCAAGTACATTCTCAGCATCCCAGCATGCTTGTAATGGTTAATCCCTGCTCATAGGACTTTTAAAAAAATATATAAAGGGTAAATATTTCCTCCTCCAGCACTCCTGTGGCAGTGTGTGTGGTATGAGCTTATCATTTCAAAAGCCTCTTAAGCCTATTGCCCATTGGGAATCTGTTAGTTATTTTAGGAGTGACCAGGGCACATTCTTGCCCCAAGTTACCATCAAATATTAATAAACTTGAGAGTTTTTCCAGCCAGCCCTTCTCTTCTCACACCACATCTGATTTCATCCCAGGTCAATCAAGTTATCAGATCAATGTCTTTGGTAGAGACTTCTAGCACCTTTCTTGTTTTCTCTTAGTTTGCTCTTGTTTCTTTCTGTGGAGGGTAATTTCTAATTTTCATCACTGTCCATCTATAAATATGTCTCACTTTTTACTGACCTGATTTCACACTTGTGAAATGAAGACGGCATAATCACCATAAAAGACTAGAAGCAACTTAACTGGAGATATTAAGGTTGGTCTTAAGGGCCTGATTACAAGCTTGCTTAGATCTAAAGGTATTTTAAATTGCTTCACTGCAAAATATCTTTATGTTCTAAATACATTTTCTGCTGGTGTACCTTATGGTTGCATAACATCCTTCACTCTTTTACCAGTGACATGTGGGCAAAATTGGATCCACTTCCAGATCCAAATCTTGTTAATTTCTAAACTGAACTTCTTAATAGTTTTGCCTTTAGATATAGAGTTTGAGGTTTCACCCTAAATTACAAACTATTCAGAGTTTATTCCCAGCAGTACTCCCCGTTTAACAAGATACTAAGACCTGCCACTTACAAATAATTCAGGTTTAACAAGATATTTGGCATGAAGGACATTACCAGGAATCTAGATAGCAGGAACCAAGCAACTGTTCCTGATGGCACCACTTGCCTTTGTAGTAAATGACGAAGTTATAATAGTTTTAAAATAGAGAGATAACATTAGAATCACATTTTCAGTACAGAGAAGGGGATCCAAAATATTCTTGGTAGCTCAGTGAAAGACCATGTCTTGCAGTTGTGCTCTGCATTCCACCATCCTCACAGGTGACTCTATTTTGCCTTTTAAGTCTTGATTGTGATGTGGTTAAGTCAAGTACAAAGCAAGGACTTTACTGAACAAAAATATTTTTCATTCCAGTCAGAGGACCCTATGTTCTCTCAAGAAAGGCTCTCACTGCTGGTGATCAGCATTTGAAATGCAGTAACTAATTTTGGTACATTTTTTTTTTTTTTACAATGGTTTCATCTTATTATAAACTCAGTGGAAAAATTTCCATGTCACCATAAAGCTCCAGTCCCTGCAGTTCAGATCACAGAAACAGTCAATGTTCCCTGTTTTCGCAAATGGAAGGGATTGAATTTTGAATGTCCCCACAGCCTTTCTCTTTTGCTCATGCCATCATAAATATTCTCTTTAGAAGTATTTCATTTTGTATTGCGACAGTTGTGCTTTTAGAAATGTTTTCAGTCATCTTTACAACCACTCTACAAAGCAGACTGGAGATAAGTTGTTCCCCTTACCTTTTGTTCCACCTTTTCTTCTACCTACAAGAAATTGGAAATGTTTTCCTGCTATTGTTCATTTAGAGATCTCCCTGGGTACTTTCTTCTTTGTTTAATAAACCCTTTCTTATTCTCTGCTCTATTTTTAGTTTAGTTAGTTCTATTTTTAGCTGTCTTTTATAAAACACAGATCAGACTCTTCATTTTTAATACTGAGATTTAAATAGTCTGATTATACTTAAAAATTACAATAGCTGTTTTTTTACCATTTAGATTTTACTTCTGCTGCTGTCATTATCTGTCATTTTCACGAGATTCTTTTAGACTATGGGAGGCTTCCTTCAAAATCTGAATTTGGGTCTGAACTGACTTTTCCCTTAATAGTGATGCACTCTTTGAAGCTAAAGGCACCACACAGGACTGCCTGAGGTTTAATGTAGCATAGTTGTGTTCCCCTCCTTTCTTTCTTTGTTACTGTTTCAAATTAGGTAAGTTTAGTTTAACTTTATGCCAAGTGTCTGGTGAGTGAATGAAAAGAAAAGTACTTTCTACACTGATCTGTTCCTTGAAATTTTTAAAACGCAACCTACCTAAGTCTTGAATAGCAGAAGTGACATCATTGTGGATCAGAGTATAAGCAATTGATCATACAAAATTCCTTAATGAAGAAAAGCAAAACACTTATACATCATATTTTTACTTTGGGTGGTATCTCTGGCAGTGTCTGTACCACAAATCAGATGCATGGCATGTTTTTCCACCTGATGTACTTGATGTAACACTACTGCCTTGCAAACATACCAGGTGCTTCGTGTGATTTTCTGCTCCATTTTGTTCAGATCATCTACTGTATTTTTTTTTTAATTATTCCCTTTTAGGAGATGGTAATTGCAGCAATTTCAGAGCCTTTCATTCTATAGTTCATTACAAAGCTAGGTGTGGAGTTATACATTATTTACATTGACTGGTAATTGTTCTAAAATCCTCTACCAGAAAAAGAAGCAAAAGCTGTTGTTGAAGCCTTAGGTGCTGTAGGCTTTGCTGTACAGAACATGTCAGAAGAAGTTAGATTATAATACATAACATCAATTGAGATGTCTTTGAATATCACTGGTAATAATCCACAATTAAATGTTGTTTCTCACGCTGTACAGTGTATTTTATGAGGTATTTCTACCAACTCAAGTGCACATGAATAACCTTTTGTGCTATTTCTTCCTCCAGACTTGTGCTGTTTAATCATTCACCCAAAAGACAAGCACTATAAATCATTTCAATCATTCAGCCCTGCCAACCTTCCTGCAGTAGCTTTCAAAGAATGAAGTCACAGCAGGAGACTTCCTCAAGTGCACTTCAAATCATGTGCGGCAGGTACCGGTAAAGATACCCTCGTAAATGTAACAATGGTGTGGTTAGGCCAGCAAACAGACTATTATTTTAGACTGTGTAAGCATCACTGGGCCTCGTAGTTCGCCCTCGAGTGCCAGAAGTTTCTATGTGTTTATCAAAGGTTATAAAGAGAAAGTATTGGAGAAATAGCCTATGTTCACAAAAACAAAGTCTCTCCTAAAACAAAAAATGCCCTCACAGCCCCAGGAAAAATTTTATACGTACAGAAAGTCTTCTTTTCATTTGATCCTTATGTCTCCTTGCTTAACAAGGTCTTGATATGCTTACTTTTTAGCAATAAAATCTGGTGTTGGCCAAAGTGATTCTTTCAGAGTTCTTGGCCATAAAGCACTGGGTTGTGCTGCCCCTGACTGTTTGGCCCCTTGAGTTGCACCAGCACTTCCAGGGCTGAATCAGGGAATTGTACAAGTTTTAAAGGATGAGAGGAATAGGCATTTTCCAAATATCAAATCATTACTGCATTCAACAACACTATTTTGTGCCTTTTAAGTAAGATGGTGTTGTTCATGACAGTTGTCTTACAGTGCATCTCTTTAAAACTGTTCCATCAACTTGTGCAACTACAACTACAATTCTGACTGAAAGATGAGGATATAATTAAAGCAAGTTAAGTGTTTGCTGGCTCATAAAGATTTAATCTTAAAGGCACTGAACCATCTGGTACCAAATGGCACCATTTCCTTCACTGTCTAACTCAGTAGGTGCAGGAAGGCATGAACCAGCCTCTGAGTGACTCTGCTCTATGGCAACACCAGTTTGCTTTCTCCAAGCTGATCCTTCCAATACCTGAAGCTTTTGGGAGGAAAGAGGATTCAGACACTCCCTTGGAATCAGGCAAATCCCATTTCTTCCACAGGCCCTAAACCTGACCCTTGACTGTCAGTGAAGGGACCAAGACAGACTCCTGCTGAGATTTCACTGTCAGCACTAGGGACCATAGAGGGTGATGATACCAGTCTTTTTGGAAGGAGGCAGTGGAGGGGGATACCATTTCATGATGGTTGCTGCCCCCTTGTCCTGGGTTTGCTCTCTGGCACACTTCTGAGTAGGAGGTAGTGGTACTTTCACTACTCTGAGCTCCTCCAGTACGTGCTTGCAAGAGTTGAGATGTGGTAGCATCATCCATCACACTTGACATCAGCACCAACAAAAAGCCAGGGCTTTTCCTCATCACAGGAAAAGGTTTTATGAAACATTCTGTGTTTCATGACTCCTGCTACATTCGCCTCAGCAGGAACCCCGTCATCTCCCAAAAAAAGGGCATTTTCCTGGGTGAGGCAGCAGCTCCAAGCCTCCAGTTCCTGCTGAGCTTGCTGTTAAAGTCAGTCTTTGGTGCTGCTCCTCCTGCATTCAAAATCATACTGAGAGTCGAATGAGAAAATGCCTTTTTATGAGAAAAAAAGCCTTTTTGTTCTTTTTTCAAGATCCAATCTCTATTGAAAGCATTCAGCTATGTTTTTTGGTTTTTTTTTTTTCCTTAGGCTATTTATTTAACTACAACAAAAAAGATTTATTACTTGATGACTCATTAAAGGATTTAGGGATACATCCAGAGCTCATTCAGCTTTCACTCTTGAATGTCTTCAGTGCAAGGTGCATCAATCTTTTTGTTCTGGAGTTGCCTGTGCTCCTCAGAATTTATATTTTTGTTCATCTCTGCTCTTCAAAATTATTTAGATGGGAATAAAGATGAAAACTGAGTGGATAGCAAGAGTCACATACTAGAGTCCAGGGATTCTCTTTGATGCAAGAAGCTTTCTCTCTGCAAGATCTTTTCTGTGGATTGTGACCTTGATATCTGATCTCTACTGCAGGAATGAACTTTTTTCCTCATCATATTCTCTGCATTATCTCTTGGGACTAGTTTTGTATATTATGTTCCATTCACCTTAGATTCTCTCTCAGAAGGGAGACATCTTGAGATCTCCAGAAGTTTCATTTCAGTTTGAAAACACATAAAAATTTGTTTTTTAAAATGAAAACTCAATGTATTTATAGAACTCCAAATGAAGTCTCAGGAGAACACTCTTCTTTTGATACCGAGATTCAAAGTCACCACCACATGTTCCCACAAGCACATCAGCTCATAAAAGCTGATGTCTTATTTCTACAGGGCTTGAGCTCCCAAGTGTGTGAATGCATATTCTGAAAACAAGATTTCAGACTAGCAGATACAAAGGACAAGAAGAGATTATTACAATTTCAAGACATAAGAAACGGGATGCAAGGGGAAAGAAGAACAAGGACACTTTCAGTTTAAATGAATGTAAATAATACATTCTGCTGATTTTCTAGTGGGAGAGGAACACATCGGGCCAGGTGCTGCTGGGAGCCCAGGCGGAAATGGGATGGAACCAGCCTGCTCTCCTTAGCACCGTGTCCCTCTTCCACACCTGCATCCAGAGAGGAGAGGGTAGTAAGGGAAGCTGCTGTGGGCCAGGGCTTGGAGAGGGGCATGTATGTAACAAGAATTGAAATATTGCTAAGTTAGTCCTTTGAGCCTCCCAAGGTGCTGCCACAGGAACATCTCAGTGACTCAGACTCTGCTTTATGTGCTGAGAAATCTGATCAAAGGCTTCATAAATCTTGTCACCAGGGAGAGGACATAAGACACAGTGTTCCTGCTCTCCCATTTTGGAGCAAGAAAGACAAGAAATTAATTTCAAAAGTAGAGCTGAAGCTAGTAATTCTCCAGTGAGAGTTTACTCTTCTGTCCTTATTTACCCTAGATCTCCATTCCGAACGTACATGGAAATAAGAGAGAAAATATGTCAAAAATATGCCCAATTAAATTTTTATTAAATTCCAGTTTCATTAAAAACATATTGGTCCACTGAGCTGCCCAGCCTTCATTCAAAACCTCTCAGACTCTTAATGACTCATGACCAAGGATGTTTACATCTGCACTTCAAAGAGATGTCAGAGAAGCAGATCCAGTGTACAGAGCAGACTTCAACCCACACCGTGTCACTCAGACATCACTTTGCTGGCTTGCAACACCTCACATAAACAAGTGGGCAAATGATAGATAACTCCAATTTATTTTTTTTTTCTAATGGGCTAACAGTTAGAAAGGGACATAGATAAAAAGAAAAGGGAAAGACAAAGAGAATGGATCATAGAATCGTAGAATCGTTATGGTTGGAAAAGACTTCCAATATCACAGGGTCCAACCCTTGATAGAACACCACTATGTCAACTAAACCATAGTGCCTCATCCTAAGTGCCTCATCCAGTCATTTCTGGAACTCCTCCAAGGACAGTGACTCCACCACCTCCCTGGGCAACCCTTACCAATGGCTGACCACACTTTCAGTGAAAAATTTCTTTTTGATGTCCAACCTAAACCTCCCCTGGTGGAGCTTGAGATTATGTCCTCTTGTCCTGTCACTTGTTGCCTGGGAGAAGGGACTGACCCCCACTTGGCTACACCCTCCTTTCAGGCAGCTGTAGAAAATGTTAAGGACTACCTTTCTGCAGGCTAAACGAGCCCAGTTCCCTCAGCTGTTCCTCATGACTTATTCTCTGGAATCTTTGCTAGCTCTGTTGTCCTCCAGTGTCTTTCTTGAAGTGAGGGGCCAACAACTGGACACACTGCTTGAGTTGTGTCCTCACCAGTAGGAGTACAGAGAGATAGTCATCATGACTTATGATCATGACAGACTCTAAATTCTCCTTCCCCCATTTGCTTTCCTACTGTGTGTTCCACAGGTGGCTTAGTGGAGATGGACCTGTGTTTGCATCCTGATGATGCAGGACCAATGACACACACACAGCTCTTTGACAGAAAATGTATCACCAAAAAAACCATCTTGGCCAAGTACAAATGTTAGCTTATAATGGCAGCATCCTACTGCCTGCTTCTGAAGTACTGGAGGTGTAAACAGCTCTGCTCTCTCACCACTCACTCTTTGCAGATGCCCTCTCACATGAAAACTCTTGATTTTGGCTCCCAGCTCATTCCCAGATTTGTACAGCAGAGAGGCTCCAAAGGTCACCATCTGCCTTTTAAAAATGAACGCATTTAATAAACTCCCAAGGCTACACAGGAGATGTCTCTTGACTTTGTATTATTTGGTTGTATTTAATATTCTGTTAATTTGCCAGATGCTTTCTCCAGGATTTTGACAGTGCTTCTGCTGCAGTAAAAATCAGCACTGCTTCATGGATCTGATTGCCTATTTCGGCACTGCCCTATGGAAAACTATCTCACATCGTTAAATAGTTTAATTTACTGAAAGACTTCTAACAAATTCATTTACCAAGCAAAGTCATGGAATATGCATATATTTTAAGGCTTTCAAATAAAAATGCCTGAAAAAAAACCAGGCAAACTGATTTACTAAGACCTAGGAGTGAATAAGGGACAATATTTAGGGTTTGAAAGTTGTAGAGATGGATGAGGTTAGTAGAGAAAGAGATGGAGATTCAGCTGGGAAGCTGTCACTCTCTCTCCCTGGATCCTGGACTGGTGTCACTCAGGTCCCAGTTGAGTTATGTGGCTCCAGACAACATGATTTTATTTCTTTCTTACTTGCTCAGGACCTTAGCCAAGGGCTGCTTTCACCAAGATGCAATTCATTGTGCCCACAGTATAACCTGCAGTCTTTTAATCTTATCTTCCTTTAGTTTTCCACATCTGTTGGTCATGATGTTTTGACATCATCTACTCTTGTACAATTGAAATTGCACTGAAAGAGGAGCTCTGTGGACTACTATGAAAAGCCACAAAATTCATCAAAAAATCTTATTCAAACATAAAAAGATCCAATTTAGGCTCAGTGAGATCTGACACCAGACTTCTGTAATAACATTTGCAGCCCCAACTTCTGTCCTTGACTTCCTCTTTCTATTTCTTAATTTTTACCATCTTTTGTCCATTCCTCAAGTACATTTTCTCTTTGATTGATTTCTTTGTTTATTTCTGATCCTCTGTATTCCATGTGTAAAAACCCTTCTTTTTTTTTGTTCTTTCTTTATGCCTTACACTTTCTCTTCCTCTACCTTTCATCATTTTTCTGACACGTTCTTCTTTCTTTCTCTCCCTCCTTCCTTCCCTCACTGCTCCTGGGGCTCAGCTGTGGCCATTGGTGACTCTACACCATATCCACAAGTGCCTTACAGTCATGCAGGGAAGGGAGGTGACCCTGTGCTCCCCCCAGCTCAGCCTGAGGGCACAAAACACTCATGTTCCCATCTCTCCATATCACTTCTCCTTGGGGAAAGATGAGCAGATGCTGGACTAAATGGCCCTGGAGCCACATTCCAGCCTGAACAACTCATGTTGAAGAAAACCTCCTGGCTTTTTCCCTTGATTTAGAGCACAGCACTAACTTGCTGAATGAATGTCAGGCTGCAATTAGGGCACATGAGCAACCAGAGCCCATGCTGGTACTTAGACCTCTAGTGAATTGATTTCAGTGTTGTTCATTGGGACTGTTGAGTCTTTGGGGAGAGTATCTGTACTGGGAGGGCTGATTTAATACTCTTCTTCCCTTGCAGTCAAGATCAAATACAACAGGGAACATTTCCTTCCTAAGGGGCTTGGCATTGTCCTGCTAACAACAATACTCCCTGAATAGATTTTAAATTTTTTTTTTCTTGTTAATTTAAAATTTGCATTTGAAAGTTTCCCTTAAATGCGTTTAAACATCTCCCTGGATGATCAATTATCTCAATTCATGTAAAGTTCTCATGCATGAGCATTTCCTATGATAGCAATAAATGAAATTTAGTAATAAACTCTCATAAATTTAAGGTCCCACAGCCACAGATCACCATTGTCAGTTCACATAATGCTTCCCTAGTTACTTAAAAGCTGTATTATATGCCATTACACTTATAATCCCACTTAATATTAGTCCACTTAACAACCTCTCAAACATTTGGAATTGAATTTACAGTCTCTCATCAGTGCTTTTCTGAGGTTTATTGCAACATTTCCTCTCTAAATGTTTTTGTGGTCTGAGAAAGGATTATTCTCATTGAAATGTCATAAGCTCAACAACTCACTTATTTCTCCCCTCCCTATTCTTTATGTCTTTTTGTTTTTTCCTACTAGCTCATTTATTCTGTATTCCACTCAAGCTAACCCCACTCAAAGCAGATGACAGCTTTAGGTCCTGGTTGTAAATCTTCAGTGCAAATAGCCCTAGATCCTGCACTTTACCTGCAGCAATGGGAAACAATAACTTCTGGGGATGTCATTGCCTTTGTAGCCTTAGCTGCTGTTATCTTGTAGAATAAGCTTTACATCTCTGCTTTCCCCTGATTATTCGCAAAACCACACAGCAGTCTGAATCTGTGTCATGCCAACATCTCTCCCTGACTAATGACACCACATTCAGGTGGGTCAGGTATGCTGACAGACCTGGGCATGTGTTTCCAGCCTGAAATATACAACCAGTTCTCATCTAGTGTTGCTGGCTAAGTAAAGTTCAAATAGGTTTTGCTATTAGAAAAGCCTCTGGAGCGTGCAAACCATAGTGAATTGGAACTACTGATTTATGTTGTCACCCTCAGACTTGGATCAGAGGGCTTTTGAATTTGCCAGATGAGGCACGACATGGGTTTTACCTTTTTGTCACACTTCCTGCAGGTGGCTTCTACAGGAGATGTCTGACGAAGTTCCCTCTGTCTGAACAGTTTCCTGGGCAAGTACATAACTCCTCAGGTTTACAGTGATTTTTCTCTCTGTAATGAAGTACGTCAGTATTACGTGTCAAAGCAGCCATCCATAAACACTACAGCATCATGCTTTTGCAAGGACTTTGGTAGAAAATCCTCATGAACCGTGAGTTTGCCAAGAATCTGAATGCAGATCGAGGATGTGCTTGCCAGAACCAAGAAAGGTGGACCAAGATGAATGCTGATCCTGTCTCCATTCTTCTGCTTATCCTGCCAGGAGCTTTTTTCCCAGTATCACTGCACTGGACTGGCTTCCTGTCCTTCACAGCCCTTGCTGCTTCATCAGCACCATGGATGGATATGGCTCAGCCTCTCCCCACTGCTACCCTCCAAGATCTGTCTTTTCTTGTTGTACAGCTGACTTTGTCAAGGAATAAGGCTTTTCTGACAAAATGCTCCAGCTTTCGTGGAAATACAGGAGCACACTGTACATGATATCTGGATTGGAAAACAACTCCTGCCTGGCAGGCTGGCAGAGAACATGAGCACTGCTGTGTGATCCATACTGTCCTGAGTTTTTGCAGCTCTGCTCAGCAAGGGGCAGCCAGAAAGCTTCAAAAATCACCAGGATAAAGCTTTTCTCAAATAACACTATTAAGATCAAAATACATCTTTCTATTCCTATATCTGTGTAGAGTTTTAATTAGGATTTTTTTGGCCAGGGGTGATTTTCCTCCCTCACTTGATGCTGTAGGCTCCAAGACAGTATTTTCATATTCCTTGGTGAAATGAAATGAAATGAAATGAAATGAAATGAAATGAAATGAAATGATGAAATGAAATGGTGCCTCAACAAGAGAAAACAAAAGGCAAAGGACACCTTTTTCAGCAGAAGAAAGCCAGCCTGATGATTAATCTCTGCCACCAGCACGGCGGCTGAGGCACAGAGACAGACACAGTCTGGGTGCTGGTACACAGCCACCCAGCTGCTGCCTGCCAGGCTTTTAATCTGGGATTGGCCCTCCAGCCCCGAGGGGATTGCCTGCTACTGGAGGATAGCAATGGGGAATTAAAGGCATTTGCCTCTCAGTTGCTTCCATAAAACATCTGGGTCTTTAGCTAAACAGTTATAATAAAGGAAAGTTTGTTTAGGACTTCTGGGAGGTTTGGGGATATGCCTTGCTCTCCCAGCCCCACTGGATAGGCAATGCTCTGGCAAAGAGGCCAAACATTCCAGTGAGGGTGGAATCTCACCCAATCCTCTGCAGCCTACTCCAGAGAGTGTTCCTGCAGCCTTACCTGCCATGCCTGCTCCTGTGGAGATGCTTCTGTTCCCATCTGGCTTGGGCCATTTCCATGAGCTGGGCTGGAGCTTCTCCAGGGAAGCAAATGGCAGAAGGTGGGCAGAGACAGCACAATCTGGCTCTCTAAACTGCTTCTTTTTTTTTTTTTTTCTTTCTTTTTTTTTTTTGGTGGGCAGTCTGGATTGTCACATAGAAGGTTGTATCACCTGCAACCGATAGATTGATAGAATTACATTCGATCAAAAGATAAACCTTTTCTGTATATTTGAGCTATAGCATTAGTGATAGTGAAATTTCCTTAAATCTCCTTGCATGCTTTCTTCACATCAGTTTAAGTTAGGTGGATGATGATATAATTGTTATATTTTTGTTTTGCCTCGGATGCTACAGAAGGGATTATTTTCTCTTTTGCACATCTTTTTTTTTTTTTTTTTTGTCTTGGTATTACTATCCTGAGGCTTTGAATAGCTAAGTTGTCTGCAAATTCATATCTCCTCAGAAGAACAATTTGGCTCACCTGCTGATAGCAGAGAGCACAAGTTGGCACACTTTCAAAAGAAAAGGCTTATTTTACCAGTAGCAACTGTGCCTTTCATTCAACCTGGACCAGCAGATAGGAAGCCAAGGGACTGTTCAAGAAGCAATTCCAGGAAAATTACAAACTAAAATCAGTTTTGAAAGAATTGTGATGAAAGGGAACTATATTATTTCTTTGAGTTTTTGTCTTATTTTCCCCCCTTGTGTTTTTTTTTTTTTTAAGAGAAAAAAAGAGTGAAAGCAATCTTCATTCAGGAGGAAAGTAGAAAGTATATTGATTCAGTTTCCTGTCTCTCAGATTATTCTTCTCTCCGATTTGTGAAATCCTAAAATGACACTTTCCATCACTTTGGTGAGGTGATATGTCCAATATTTGAAATTTGTATATAATGATTCCTCAGTGGTTTCCTTGGCTTAGAAGTTTCTTGGTTTTTTTATTTCTGTATGATATCTGAAATAGGTTTTTGTTTTATCTAGAGAGATTTTTTCATTCCTTTAATGAAGTAAATTTTGTTTTCAAGAGAGACCATAATTTTGGTTCTCTTACAACTTTAATTCTACTGAATGGAGGACTGTGCCCTGTAGCTACACTTCTCAGAATAGGAAAAGGTTGCAAGCAGCAAAAGGCACAAAAGCAGTAACACTGGATAAAGAGTTGCTGTTTCCTTCCAGCTGGTGATCTTGGAGAAGAAAGCAGATGTGTTGCATGTGCTGAATGCTGTGCCTCAATGTGTGTATATGTACCTTTCCTAGTTTATAACATGCCAAAACTTGGAGCAGGAGCAAACTATACAAGAGTTTGACAATCAAGGACTGAGGCAGTAACTGCAGTACACATAATGTCTAGGTCATATTGTTCTCCACCAAGAGATCAATTCTCTAATTTGCTTTTGTGGTCTCTTATTGTAATAAAAGTCCTGAAGAGGGTACATGTGGTTCTCCACATTATGGTGCTGGCTGAGGCCCCAGAACCCATCCTGCTCGTGGCCTGCAGGAGGTTGTGGTGACTCTCCTGCCATGGTGACCATCCTATCATGGTGGACACTGGAATGCATGTTCTAGTGCAGTGACTTTGCTGTGCAGAAGTAGTCCAGGACTCAGATGTACTGTCCTAGGGCCACAGACTGGGCACCCTGGTACCCACCTCAGGCTAGCTGCACTGCTTAAGGCATGACAGACTTGTCCACTTTCTCCTCATCATCCCATGGAGGTCAGCATCTCTCACAGCTCTTCTCTTACTCTATTTCCCATTATATGGATGTCTGAAATAATGCTATGGCAGCCCAGTGAAGACTGGAAATACAAAACATGTATACTTTATGAGCTGAAAGATCCACCCAGCATCTTGCTTCCAGCTGTGGCCAGAAACAGATTCTTATGAGAGCATAAAGCAGGAGAAACGCAAAGTAGTACCTTCCCAGCTACAGGTTTCTTTCAAGGGGCTTCCTGAGCCAAAGGCTGCATCCAGACTGTCACATTCCCTGACCACTGGTGGACATTCATGTTACATTAATTTGTCTGATCCCTTTTTTTAATTAATTTATAAGTTTAGCCTCTACAACCTCCATGAGCACTTAGTTTCACAGTTTAATTGGATGTTAGGGGAAAAGGCATTTCTTTCTCATTGTTTTAATCCTGCTGCTGATAATTGGGGTGCCTTCTAATTCTCGTAGTGGGTGGAAGATTGAGTAATTGTTCCATGTTTATTTCAGTTATCATTATAAACCTCTATTATCTCCCTTCTCAGCTGTCTCTTCTTTTCAGCTAAAGAGTCCAAGTCTAATTAGTCTGTCCTCATTTCTGCAAGACTGAAACCAGCTCAAAATAATTGCTAAGCACGATCTTAGCACACTATCCAGATCATCCCTACAATACTCTGGAGGTTATTGGGCTGCTTATAAAACCAATGCACATCTTTCCAAGGCCTGCTGTGAATGCAAAGGGCATGTCCAGGGTACTTGGAGCAGAAGGATAACACAATAAATAGGTGACATTTTTTTACATAGTGTCACTTTTGATCAGCTATAAGGTGTAACTTAATATACTGGTAAAACCATGTGCTTTTATGTACACAGGAAACTTGCACCTGGCAACAGAAACACCTGTGAAGATGTCAAGTGAACTGTGCTACAATTCTGATTTCTACAGAACAGGAAAAATTAGGACAGACCTTTAACTGGCAAAGTTCAACAGTGCGAGTTCTGTAGTGGTCTGTTGTTTTCTGACATGGTTAAATCTAGCTGCCAATAAATGGATTAGGTCATCATGCACCAAGAGCTAAGATGTTTTGCAAGTACACAAATGTAACTTAAAGCTGTCAAGATTATATAAAATCATTCTAGTAAATGAACCACAGGTACAAGAATGAACACCTTAGGTATGCTTCATTTGAACTAGATGAATATCAGATCCCAACTTGTCTTTAGCCAAATCACAAGGAAGGGTGTTCTGTCCTTTGATTATATTCTTCTCCATGGTACAGTATACTCTTTGCAAACTAATATTTTAGTGTGTACAGCCATTACAAGGTGTAAAAATGAGACAGACATAACTTAACCTATATGCACTTTAAAATCAATCTGATTTCACAAACCAAACTAAGAATGAGATTGTACTGAGTATAAAAGAACTCTGCAGTCATGAAGTTCCAAATCTGCTGAAATAATCTGTATAAAGTTCAAGTGAAGGGAATTTATTTTAGATGTCACATGGCACGGCAATGTACATATATTCAAAATAATCTCAGCAGCCACAGCAGCTCTGGCTGTCAGGGATCCAGGAGTTTGGGTTCCTCCAGGCACTGGCAGGACACTGGCAGCACTTTTGCCTCCTGGGCTCCTGGTCCACCTCAGTGTAGACTGTTCCCTTCCAGTTTATACAAACTTAAGAAATCTAGAATACTATTCTAGAAACTCGGGCGTTTCTAGAACACTAGAAATACTGGAACTGGAGAAAAACCAGATTTTAAAACATCTAAATCCTCTGTGAGATAAAACTGACCATCTCTTTCTCTCTCAGCTCTAATTTTGAGGCATATTTCAACCAGGCATTTTATCAATGTGCAAAAATTCAATAACCTTTATAAACCAGAGATTTAAGTTCTGTGATGAGGCCCAAATTTTCAGATGACATTTAGACTTAGAATATGGCTGTTGTCTGGGCTGCTTAAAGGGAAACAGAGGGAAGTTCCTGAAAGGATGTGAGGTCATTCTGCATTGCCTTGTTTGTCCTTCATCTTTCTGCACAAATCGAGCTCAGCTTCATCCACCTGAGCCTGAATTATCTTCCTGGTAGTCAGCAGCATTTGCAAAAATCTTGCTACAGCCAGCATCTTTTAAATTGCTTGGTATTTTCCACATTTTGAAGATTATTTATCCAGTGACTGCTACCTGTCTTATCCTACCTCCTTATCCTACTTCTAGGCTAATAAAAAAAACATAGCTATTAATACAGTCAAGAAACTCAGTATAGTGATTCCTAGATCTTTGAGATATCATGCTACCTGGTTATGGAAAATCAATTTTCAGACTCTTGAAATGGAAAGAAAACTCTCTAGTGCAGCAAAATCAAACATCCAAATATTCCTCCAGCAACAAACTAAAAATTAATTCAGATTTTGGGACAGAGTCCCACATCACTGTGTTCTTTGCTTTTCTAAAAGTGACGTAACATCCGCATTTATGTTCAAGGAACTATAGCAACCTTCTTGTTCTGGAATTGGGATATATTTCAAGGCATACATTTAAGGAAATGCAAATCCTGATATCTCATGGGTGGTGGGCCCTTTCATTTTCCTTCAGGATTCAGAAGGCAGGCACAGGGGCACCGGTCCTTTTGAGTAATCTATAGCTCAACACAAAAGCTACATCTTGCAGGTAGCTGAAAAGAAAAATCCTGAGTTTTCTGAAGTGCAGGGCTACTCAAGGATGACACATAGGAGTAGGTAGAAATGCATTGGTCATGAGCTTTCATCTGGTCACTCCTTATGAGTATAGAATGAATTTGAAGTGCAATCTAGAGAGAGTTTCACAAACACTGAACATGGGTGTAAATGATTACCTAGGCTGGGTGTTAGCAGCAAACAGATACTGCTATGGCAGCAACTTCTAAACTCCTTCTTTCCTTTTTGCTCACCCGGGTATCAAGGAATTAATTGGGATACATCAGTGGCTCACCCCAAGCCCTGTGGAAATGTCCTCTCTCATACATGTATTGCTCTCTGTTAGAAAGCTGGTGACATCCCCCCTTGAACTTTATTTTGTTTGGGGTTTCATGTTTGGAGCATTACAGATGTGCTGCACAGTATAACTACATGGTGTGTTACATGCTTTGACTACTGAGTAAAGCAATAAGGAAGGAAAGAACCAGAGCCAAGACAGAAGCAGAAAAAGCATCTGCCAGAGACTACAGCCTCAATCTCCAGTGACTTGTGCTTGCATTGACGTCAGTCAGCACAAAGTGTATGTTCTTTTATGTACCCTTGTGATTCCTGGTTGTTTTTATTTTATGTGTGTACTGCATTGTTTTCCCAGCAGCAGTGTGCCCTGGGTAGGTCTGATCCTCTGTCAAGGAGCACAATTAGAGACAGTGGGGCTGTGTCAGCACAGTAGAAGTCATGCTGGGATGGTGGGATTGTCATCAGCAGCTGCTCTCAGTGCAGCAGGGCAGCTCTCAGGAATGCCTGTCAAGTGCCAGAAAGGTGCTTCTGATATAACCCCAAGAAAGCAACAAGGTGTATTTTGGTCAGTCTGTAGCTCTTTCAATTACAGATGATTCTGTAATTTTGGAAATCATCTCTCCTCTTTATTAAAAACCTAAAATCTCAACTGTTCACTAAGTATACACAATGGTGGAGAAATGGTGATGTGGAACACAAAGCGCTGGAACATATAGCTTTGATATATGTTTATGTGTTAAAAATCATGGACATCCATGGTCTGAGAGGCTGTTTTTCTTGCTGTGCTTAGTGCAGATCTAGTACAAGGAGAAACAGAGCATCTACTGATGCACTGATCTGGTAAGTAGTAGATTTTCCAAGCAATATCCCCAAAGAGTAAAAGAAGAAAAGAATGTCAGTTATTGCATACTAGAGCACAGTGCAGGGACAGTAGATTCAGCAGACATTCTGTGCTCCGCTCCTTGTTTCTAAGAGCTACACACATATATGTAGTTTTAAATTCAAGCACAGAATTCACTTTCTATTTACATTATTTCAAACCAATGTCACAGGATAACTCAGACACTGAACAGAATCAGTTGTGTCTTACTAAGAAATGCCAAAAACTTGCTGTGAGCCACACCGCTGTGACAGGGGAAAGTGGGAAATCAGCCTCATATCCATTTTAAAGGCTCTACCTAAAGACTCCCAGTCCTGATTCATGTCACCAACACTGCACAGCAGCGCTCCTACATGGAGCTTCTGACCCAGCTCTCACAGCTAGGAATTTTCTGGCTCATGCAGATCACATTAATGTGCTTAAGGGAACTGTGGCATCCTTCCATTGCAGCTGAACTGATGCTTCCATTCCTCATGGTATGCTGGGGAGCTAAAGGTCCCTGATGTGTGGGTGGGGCTCCTCTGCAGGCCGAGCACATCTACACACAGCCCCAAACCCAACAGGGCAGAAGCCCTGAGGATTTCAGCCTTTCTGCTGCCAGTGTTTGCAGCAGTGACCGCTGCTCTGTGCACTGAGAGGGGCACCGTGCAACTGCCCGGCAGCCTCTCCTTCCCTGCCTTCCCACCTCAGCTCACCTCTCTCTGTGTCCAGCTCAGCAAAGTCCCATCTTAGGAGGAAAACAGAATTGAATCACCAGTTTTTCAAGGGATTTCCCTATGAAAATTGCTTTGTTTAGATAGAGCTGCTCCTTATGCTCAAAATGTGTAAGCTGAAGAGCAGCAAGCTCTGGCTGAGTATTTGCTTTTTTCCTTTGCAGATCCCCCTGGATCTATTCCATTCCATCCTGCTCATTGTGCAATTAAGAAATGAAATGGGAATGTGATTGTTCAACCCAATACTGAGTCCTCTGTGGATGGACACTTAATTTCTCTACTCTCTGTTGTAATGGCAAGTCCCCACATTTATTCCCCTGGTGCTTTGCTGTGCTGCTGTGGTGAGAAAGTCATTACCCTTTTCAGGGAAAAACTCCATGGCATGTCAAAGGCCTGAAAATTCAAAAAGCTGTTACTTTTGAAACAAGGAAAAAAAAAAAAAAAGGAAAGGGAAAAAAAAAAGAAATGGAAAAGCCAGGTTTTGGAAGCTGCAGCAGTTTTCTCAAGGACAGCTGTAAATGGCACTTACTGCATACAAATAAGAGCCAGCAATGAAGAAAACAACAAATAAACAAATCAATGACAATGCCAACAAAAAAGAGTTCAGCTGCCAAAAACATACTTTATCTCTCATTAGCATAATTATTGCTTAGAGTTTCAACTCCAAATGCCACAAACCATTAAAAAGTTATGTTATGCTTAAAAATTTTGTCATTTTTGGCAAGAAGGCAGGCTTAGGGAGAGGAGGGTATGAATGGCATCGCTGCCTTGTTCTATGAAGTTATCTCACTCTTTTGAGGAATTACCCTCTTGCACTGATAAGCCAGTGGCAGCCAAACCCGATAGAAGCCAACAGGGCCCCCATGCAGCAGAGAGAGTAGAGGGAACTGCTGCCAAACTGCAGCAGCTTGAAGGTTTTTAAGATGCTGAAAACAGAACCAAGGATTTTCACCAAAGAAAATTTCACACTAAGCTTTTTACTCCTAGGGAAAGATTGGGAAAGGCAAAGAGCTAAGGTCTGGTCAAGGAAAGTTGTTTAGATTGTTTTTCCTGGATATTGCGTCAGCTGCCTCTTTCCCCAAACCTTACAGCGTGTATAGACAGAGCCTAGGGACCCAGACAGGCAGTGAGCAGAAGTTTGGTGTCAGCTGGGCAGGAATCAAAAGAGCAAGCAGTTGGGACTCCCTCAAGCCAGAGAAAGGAGAGAGGATGGCATTTCCTAATCCTCCTCAAAGCATTGTTTTTAATTGTGTATAAAATTATCACATATCCCTCCAAATGTAGCCTTATGTTTAGGCACTGAAAAATCTGCATGAAGACAATAATTTTTACCCACACTGATTCATCCCATTTAACTTGGAAAATAGTTGCTGGCTTTTTAGGAAGCAATGACATTCTTGAGTCTTTTATGAACGGATAAATTTGAACTGCATATTTCTGCCTGCACTTTCTTGTCTCAAGGATGGTCCATATTGTTTCCAAAATAAATTCAAGGGAGCTTTGTTAGTAAACTCTCTGGGTTTAAAGTCCTGAAGCTGACTGTG
Source organism: Anomalospiza imberbis (assembly GCF_031753505.1). NCBI lineage: Eukaryota > Metazoa > Chordata > Aves > Passeriformes > Viduidae > Anomalospiza > Anomalospiza imberbis. Next base: position 70,971,963 of record NC_089683.1, on the reverse strand, counting down.
TCATGCATAATGGATCCAGCTCTGAGAAGTCCCATCAATTAAAACCAGCTGTGCTGCAGGAAAGTGCTCTGGCAGCAAATCACCATCAGAAGGACCTTTCAGAGTCAAGTCCACCCTTATTTTATTGCAGGGGCCTGCTGGGTCATTACCTTTAGAAATCAATTCTAAAGTCTGACAGATGCTTTCAGCTGGCAGAGCTATGCACTGTGGCAGGCACCAAATAGCTGCAGTGCTGCTGTGGCTTTTGTGGGGTCTGTTGATAGCTGGTGGCTATAATTAGCAGAGCCCTTTATGCAACTGTCGTGTCCCTGAGAGAAATCAATGCTGCAGCATTGCTTTACTTTCCTTGCCTTGCCTAGACTGCTCTAAATTGAAATTAAAAAAAAAAAAAAATGCTGCAAATGCAGCCACAAACTGCAGGCTTTGAACCATATTTTACAGAGCTTCTCTAATCTACTACAAAGTTTCAGCCGTAGCATAATGCGGTGCAGAATAAAGCTGTTTGCTGGTATAATTGCCTGGGGAGACCTCAGGGCTGGGAATCTTCAACAGGTTAGACAGATGTTTAGCAGGTATGAGACAGTATCATTTATCCAGTTGGTTGGTTTAGAAGCTCCCCAGAGGTCCCCATTTTCCTTATTTTGCAATGGTTCTGTACAAGTGGGATGATCAGGTTACTTACAAATTGTTTGGCAAACTGGAGGACTAATACAGCTTAATTGGGCTTCCGAGTGGATTCCTTTACATCTAATAACATGGATGGTATTTATATTTCTTTCAGCAAAAGCATGTACAGAAACTTCTCCCTCCACAGCGTTTTCTGTTGTTGTAAATCTTACAGGACCAGAATACCTCTGAGACCTCCAAAGCTTTGACTGAAATTGGCTGGTTAGCACAGTAGTGATTAGACAAGTGCTGACACACCTACCTGCAAACAAACAAGCACAGAGAGTGATTGTGAGAGCCCTATTACACCATGAAATCAGGCTGAAATGTGAAGCTGATGCAGGAGCCTTATGAGGCAATTTAACAAATGACCACTCTGTGGGGGAAACAGGAGGAGGTACATAAGGTTTTAATTACAGTGATTATGGAGAGGGTTTTTTAGTGCATTGCAGCCATAATTTTGTGCTAATCAGGCAATTTAAAGCCATCGGAAGCTCTTCTTAAAATTTTCTCATTCATTTTGTGTCACTGGTAAAGGAACCTGAATGTACCAGTGTATCTAATTCCTTCATAGTAGCCATCACTGTTAAAACACTTCAGACTATAATATGCACTAAGGACTTATTAAGTGGGGTCAAAGCAAAGTGGAGATTAATAGCATGAATTTTATGTGGAATTTTATTTTTGTATGCTTCAATGGCACCTATTCCTAAAGGTAGAATGAGAGTTGCAGGTGATGAACTCATGCATGAGTTTAGTGCTGATGATTTTTACTTACAGCAGGTAGAAGTCTTGGGGATGTATTTGACCCCCTGTGTAACATTGCAGGAGTATATCCACTTTAACATCTGTCAGAAAACCAAAGGGGGATGTGCCAAATGATAGTTAGCTGTGTTTTTTTCATAAAGCTCTCAATAGTGACAAACAAATGGGGAAAGTTGAGTGGGGAATTCATTCGAATCTCAGAGGTTGGTGCAGATGATCATTAAAAGAGCAGATCTGAACACAGAGGACATGGAAGAGGGAGCACATCAAGGAACAGCATCCTCATTAGGGCAGAGTGATACATTCCACACCCAGTGGAGGTAGGCCTTTTTTCCCCATATCTTCTGCTGACAGAAGAGGGAATAAGTAAAGTCAAAGGAATAACACTGAGACCAGGCCAGAGAAGCTGATGAAATACTGTGTGGATCTATCTAAAGAAGTACAAAGTATTAAAACAAAACTGATTCAAGTTTATCCTACCTTTCTGCTGTGGTCATTGCTTTTCCCAATTTTTGCACTGCTTGTTTTCTCAGTGTGCATTTTTACAGTTCCATGCAAATTTATCCCCAGGGTTTCTGAACAAGAAATGTGTAGGTGACCAGACAGTGTTCATGGCAGAATTGGAAGGAAATATTTTGCTCATCTTTCATTTGCCTGCAGTAGGTCTTCCCTTTTGACTAAATATCAAAATGCTGCCTGAAAAATACCAAATGGGATGCACTGGAGTTTAAGACTGCAAACAGGCTAAGGAAAAAATGTGTCACAAAAGTCCACATAAAATTCATGCTATTAATCTCTGCTTTCCTTTGCCCCCACTTAGTAAGCCCTTAGTGCATATTATAGTCTGTAGTGTTTTACCAGCGATGGCTACTATGAAGGAATTAGATACACTGGTACACTCAGGCTCCTTTACCAGTGACGCATTGATGGCTGCTGCAGGCTAAAGCTGTTAAAAATGCCACTCAAGCTTCTCCTGTCTTCCTCTGCACACATGCATTAAGAGGAATCATCCAGGGGAAGCCACTGGAATTTGATGAACCTAGCCTTATTCCAGCTGATTTGATGGGCAGGGTGGAGGCCATTGGGAATAAGCCCTGGAAGCACAAGTTGAAATAGATTATTTGTCTTATTTGTCCATTTAGTGGCTTGGGGTCTTCTGCTGTCACATCTTACCCACTGATGGCTTTTGCTTTTGCTGAGATGGAATGTGACGAGGTTCTATGCTTATTTCCAGATTGAACTGGGTGTTTCAGACCTCTACCCTTATTCCAGCTTAAAATGATCAGTGAAACATGCTGCTAGTGAGCTGCCATCCCTCTGTCCTCTCTGGGATGTTTACGCGGAGCTGGAATGGTGGACACAATGTCCTGCTGGGAATGGCAGCATGCAGACAGCTCTGTCCCAGTCAGACTGCTCAGGAAGGGCAGGGCAGCAAAGAAAATACTTTGCTTTGTGGGGCTGGATTTTTTCTTTTTTTTTTTTTTTTTTTTTTTTTTTTTTTTTTTTTATATGTCAGTTTTTAATTAGCAGCTTATAGAAAAAAAAACCCACAAGATGCAAAATAGATTTTCCCTTGCTTTCTTAAACTCCCTGGTGCCACCTGTTTGTAGCACATGGTGTACTAATGCTGGATACAGGACTCCAGCAGCCAGGGTAGGTAGCATTTTAATAATTCAGACATGGTCTGCTTGTCAGAGCTGTTTTCTCTCTTTTCACACCAGCACAGCATCGCTTTCCTTATGTGACAACTGGAATGTTCCCTCCAGACTACCCTGTGCACAGTCACTCCACACCGCTTTCAGAGCCCAGGCAGTAGATGCAAATGATCAGGGATACATAAATCTTCAGCAGAAGGCAAGGCTGGTACACAATAGAAAGATGAACCACTGATCTCTGGATATCTTCCTGTCTTGTTCTGCTGCTGGCTATTTTTGCAATTTCAGCAGCTTTTTGAGATATACTAACTCTACATTTACTGTGGGTTCTTACTAACAAGATTCTTGCCAGGGATCATTTCTGATTAAAGCACAAGGATGAAATTGAGAGGGAATCAGTTTTGATTTCCAAGTCTTTAGATGCATGAAAGATGTTTTCTTAGCTCTGGATTCAGAAGAAAATTCTATCTGTGTTGATATGTGTCATATTTGCTTCATCCAGCTGCTGGAGAAAAGAAGCTTCACTCCCTTTGAAGTTTACCCTTCTGAGCTTAGTGCTGGTTCAGTAACTGAAGTGGCAACTTTGCCCTTTGAAGATGCCTCATTTCTGTCTCAGAGTTTCCTTCCTTTTTTTCTTTGGAAGCTGATGGAGTTAAGGGAATACAGAGCCAGTGTGAACTCAATATCAGCAAGGCTCTAAAGTCCTGGTAATAAGAACACTGTAATAAGCTGAGTGAAGCAGTAGCATTATCATCATTAGGTTTGATCATAGCTATCCCTGACATAAAACACTTTATTTGTTCTGGTCTCTCCATGGACTGTTGTGGTGTTGGAAGTGACTCCCTCGCCATGACTACAGAGGGGTGAGCCTTGTAACTTAGCACTGCCTTTAGGTACATAAACCCAGATGAAGCAAACACCCTACAGCACCCCATCAAATCCATTCACACACCACAATTCCTCTGGCTCCTTAGAGATATGTATAACTGGAGCCATTTCATCATATATTTTACATTTTTCATTTACTTTTTCTGTGTTCTTAATTAGCAATTAATTTTACAGCATCATTCTAACTTCTTGATTATTCAAACTTCTTTTCTTTATTTAATATACTATAGACAGATTAAAAAGAAAAGTTAAAAATTCAGCCTCTCACAGTCATTTTCATCATTAATTTCATCCATTTCTGATTTTTAATTGCCGTGTTATCTCTCTAGCTCCATTCCCACTCCAGTATGTTAGGGGGAAAAAACCCATCCAGACCAACCTTCTGGTTTCTCCTAGCCCCTTTGGCTAACAGTAACTCATTCTAAGGTTTTAATTGCATTTTTAAGTAAGGCTGCTACAGTGATTGGCTTTGAGCCTTTCATCATGCACTGTATTTTGTTAGCATGCAAAGCAGTGCACGCTGTTCAACAGGGACAGCCTCTCACAGAGGCAGAGATAAAAAGTAGAGCACGTAGCACTGTCTGCTTTAAGAACCTGGGCAGGGAATATGGAGATGTTAGTTAATTTCTTGGCTGTCTCCCATGTTCGGGTTTAATTTAGCCACCTCATCCCTGTCTCAGTTCTCTGCCTGTAAAATATCCTCTCTCTTACCAGCTAGTGGCACAACTACTCAAAAATACTTAGATTCCTTCTGTCTTAATCATCCTACCATCAGCCAGCATGTTCTTTGGCACACACCCTGACACAGGTACCAAATTGACCCTGCCTCAGCACCAACATTTCTGGCATTGCAGAGTGCCAGGATGGCTGCCTTCTCTCACATATGTGCCAAACCCCTGTATCAGCTATTTTCCCATATCCAAAACCCTTATCTACTGCACAGAACCCAAGAATGAGCAGAGTGATGTAGCTGCCTGTCCCTACCTAAACCTTGCCCTTCCTCCGCACGTTTGCCCATCCTTCATGTGACCCAGGATGGGAGTGCATGCTCTCTGCTGCAGACAGAGAGAAAATCCATCCTGTCACTGCTGAGTGCTGCAGCTGTGCCACCTTAAGCAGAGCGGTCACACACCATTAATGCCCAGCTAGTGCAGAGGACACTCACCCGGGTGTGGGTTCAGTGATCCGCTATTACTGCTCTGTGCATGACTCATCTCTCTGACCTTGTGTTAACATAAAATCCAGACTGGTGCTAATAGGAGTTGTGTTTAAACAGTTGTAAGGGCATACCCTTGACACCGCAGCCATTAAAAACGGCATTATTTCATTTCCAAGAGTACGCAGATTTTAGCTTCCATATCCTAAGCCAAATTCTGAGTATTTACTTTGTGCATCTCAGAGTGGTTTCTGTCATTTTCTCTAGCAACCATAGTTTTGCTTGCTACCCTAAACCCTATTAGATTCATCACAGACTCTATACAGTACCACAGAAAATGAAGCTGTTAGTGTATTTGTATATTGGAAAACAATCTGAGAAGAAAAGACAGCATATAATGTTCAAACATAAGAATGTATCTTATTAATAATTGATATATTCTTCCAACTGTTCTCAGTCTTCATAAAATGCTCTGAGTTTCTCTGATGCAATGTGAGTTGTGAGAACAGTCACTGCTTACACAGTGACAAACCGTAATCACAAACGAACCTGAGGTGTCATAATTGCTCTGCCTCTAGATTCAGCAGATTTCACAATGCATTAGAAAAGCATAACCAGCAATAAGACTGCAGGGTAATTAGCTCATTAAAAGCAGGGTGGACTTCTTTTAAAACAAGCTAACACACCTCATTTATTTCAGCTTCTTCAGGAAAATCTCTTCAGGCTTCTGATAACCACTGAACCAGGAGCTGATTCAAGCACAATATTTAGGGAACTGGTATCAGATCAGCCCTTCCCATGATGGATCCCCTGGCCAGGTTCTAAGGAACAGCTGATCAAGTTGGAGCTCACAGGTTCCCCCTGCCCAGTGAGGACAACCCTAAAAGAAATGAGAAATGGAGCAGCTGCACAGAATAATTCTAGGAATAATTCAGAGATAACTATTTAAAAATTATTAGCATTTTAAAGTTAGTTTCTAGAGAAAAGCTGCTGACTCTGCTATGGCACCCAGAAAGGTTTATTCCTATGGATCTAGATGTCAAGAGATGTATGTCCAACTAAAGCGTCACTTTTAGAAGCTTTTAATGTGTAATTATTTATAGATTCCTGCTAGTGCTTCGTTAATGTCATTAATTTTGTTACGAACCCTTGAGTTTCACTATATTCACATATAATATTTTTTTTTCAGCTGTCTCCACTTTGTCTTGATAGTCAAAACCTTGTTTTCTAAGTGTTTATTATTTGTTGGCTTTTCATTACTTTTTCTTTTGAAAGATAATTTTAAAATAAATGTTTGATACAATGATATTTACTAGAAAATTATAACCCTTGCAGACTTTTGAAGTACCCTGTGGAGTGTAAAGGAAAACTGCATCTTCTGTAGAATGTTAGAAGAAGCCTCAAACGTATCACCAAAAGATGCTTATAACAGTTCAGAGGTTTGATAGCAATATTCAGTAGAACCTCTTGAATCTGTCCATAGTTCTGCAAATTAAATAAGGCCTCTTGGGACAAGCTCACTGTGTGCCATTTCCTTGAAAGTTCATGGCCTGAAGGCTGAATTGTTACATGTCCAAGGCCCTTCCCTTTGCCTTATATGGGCACTATCAATGGGCCTTAGTAGGAGCATATAAGCAAAAAAAAGGAAATTAGCTATCTCTTCGTGTTTGGGAAGACACAAATTATTTGTTTGAGAAAACTTTCAAAGTCATGGGAACAAGCCATTTCTCTGATTTCAGAGGGTGTTGAGCCAGGCTGTTTCTAGAAGGGGAGTTTCCTTGCAATTTTTCAGCCTTTGAGTAATCTCTGTAAACCTTTCTTGGCTGCTTCGTGTGCTTTGCATTTTCTTTGTTCATCTATTTTTAAATAACCAGACAGACATGCTATTATAGTTCAATTTATTCTTCAATATTGATTTTTTTAGGCTCGCATGTGATTTGCTCCCATGACTGTTTGCAGTGACAGATCTTTGGAGTCAGGACTTTTTGATAAAAGAAATTGCATTGTTTTACCAGCCCCATGGTTGGTAAGCAAGGAGAGCCAGGCAGGCCAGGTCACCTGAGCTGGAAATCATGGCTCTACTTACAAGTTTGTGGAAGTCCACATATATGTCCAAATTAAAATTTGAAATGTCTGAACTCAACATTGAGTGGTACAAAGGGTGCCAAAATGGGAGATGTTGCCTTACATAATGTAAAAATTGTTCATTTTTTTTCTTTTTATGCCAGAGTATAAAATTAACAGTTTTATTAGGTTAAAGTCTCAAGTACAGTCAGAATTCATCTGGGCTGAGGTACGATTTTTACAGTTCATTTCTGGCTAACAAGGGGAACTATGTCTTCTGGAAATCAGAGGTCCCAAAGGGAAAATATTTCCACTGCATTGTACTTCAATTGATTTAAACACAAACCCAGAAGTGATTGAACACCTGAGAACAAGGTGTACCTGGTAGAGGAGAGGGTCAGCTCTGCTCTTCTCTAAGATGAAGCCATCCACATCAAAATTGCAGGTGTGACAAACCATCTACACTGGTCTTGTTTCCTCTGCTCAATGCTGGCTGATGATCTGGCCTTGTGCACCTTTACTCCCCATTCTCTCCCCTCCCTGTCACTGCTCAGAGGCTGATCTGGGGAACATATCTGAGCTGGTCAAATGTTAGAAGTGGACTGGAAGACAAGGACGAAAGGATCATGAAGGCTTCCCAGCACTGAAGCAACTACTTACACACCACCAGGACACATGGCAGAGGTGTGAGGTGGCCAGGGGACATGACAAGTTGCTTGTGTGTCCCCCTCCTCTCTCCATCTCTCCACCCTATATATATCCTATATACTGTAGGTGTACTCAGAAGACACTAAAGCATAGCAATGTCTTGATAACCAGATGAACTAGCAATATGGTATCAACAGTTTCTTTAGGAGTCACTTTTTGCTCTTCAGTATAGTTTTCAGAAAATGAGTCTCAATTTGGAAACAGCTACCACAGATGGATGAGTAAGTGATGGCATTATTGCAGGCAATAAAAAAATGCAAGAGCTGGTCAGTTGGCATTTTTTTTCTGCAAAATGACAGCTATATAAATATATTTCATACTAATAACTTTGTTTCTTTATTTATACAGTAAGATTGCAGAATGAGAAACAATACTACAATAGTTGAAATTCCACTGCTCTTTATGTAGAGTAAATAGCACTTCATATACATAACCATCACTTGTAAAATACAAAATAGAGACATTTATAGTAAAATTCTGTACTATCCTTAGCTATATTTTCCTCACAATCTTACAACACATGATACATAGAGAAAAGCAAACGAAAACAAATTATGCCACAGGGATGATACTGCATCAACTATTAGATTATCTTTTACAGCTAATATAAAGACATCATCTCCTGAAAGCATGCCACAGGGTCATAATTTTCAAAAGAGAAAGGCTATAATCTGGAACTATATACTTCATAAGGACTACGGTCTGCAGAAATGCTAAAATGCACTGAAAGGAGCGACATTTAAATCTAATTATAGACAGATTTTCTAATTCAGCAGACAATATAATTTCCTCTATAGTTTAGTGAAGCTATTCTAAAAATAGCTTTTTTGATTATTCCATTTTCATAACCAGAACCATTACAATATAAAATGATGAGGTGGAAATGCAGTTTTCTGCTTTAATATGAAGCAGAAGAAATATGTCTTAGGGAGTTCATTTAGGGGGCTGGAGGAGAGATCTGTTCTTGCTTCAAAGCATCACACCATTTTTCATCAATTTAATATCTAAAAGAAGTGCCTTGGGAGCAAAGTCACAAAAGTATATTGCACAATTGTATGTAAGATGCTGTGATATATATTTTTCATAAATGTTTAATGTTTTAGGATAGTTACATCCAGATTATCTTTCAGTCTGAACTTCCCAGAAGACAGGGAGAATTTATATGATCCTGTGGTAATAGCCCATTTTGTTATCCCAAAATAATATCTATCTATCACAGAATATTAATGGAAATGTCTAAGCAGAAAGAAGCCTGTGGCTAAAAATTCTGGAGTGTCTATTTTCAAGTTTCAGAACTGGCGTTTAGGGAATTAACCGCAAGACTCCTGGCTTTCCTGAGCTGTTACAGGTTCTTTTGTGCAATGGCCCTTCAGGTCCGTTGTCCCCTTTGCCTGTGGAAAACCACACATGAGCCACATAAAGCCACATAACGGGGAAGGCAGCAAGCCAGCAGCTGCAGTGTCCCTGGCATATGTCCAGCATTTCCACCACAGCCCGGACACCATGGGAAGTCACTCAGGCCAGCTCTGCCTGAGGTGCTGCACTGGAAGGTAAGGACTGCACACCAACAGGATTCTTCATCTATTGCCATTTAAACTGGAAACAACTGCTGTTCTTTACTGGGGGGTAATGTTTGTGGAACCATTAGCAGGGGAGGGTGTGATGTAGAAAGGGCTGATGGTGACTGGCATCAGAGCAGTTGGGGCATGGATGAGTTTTGGACAAAGCTGCATGCACACAAGCATTCAGAAAATCCTGCAGGAATTACTGACAGGTAAAGAGTGCAGCCCAGAGAGGAGCAAGGTAAGACCCTGCAAGGGAACGAAACTTTCTGGCAGAGGTCAGCTTGGAAATCAAACATCCCTTCCACCTTCTGTAGAAAAATCCACTTCACACATAGATTTCATTTCCAGGCAGCAGGCAACTGATTCCATCATTGCTTTCTCCTCCATGCAGGGACTTCAGTCACTGGGGATTAGAGGTTTAGGAGGCAGGCAAGTCCTTCATGAGATTGCAAAAAAGTACTGCTATCAACTCTACATGTCAACTCCTAATGATGTCAGTAGGGGTTTGCTGGCACTCCTGACTATGTTATTAAATGCCTCTCCCCATCTCATGGTGACTGGCTTTCAGAAAGTGATCTTCTGTTTCTATAACTCCATTTTTCAGATAGAAAATCAGAAAACCAGAATTTCCTCACTCACAAGCCGTCAGGAGCTGTAAAGCAGGGAAACACTCTTTTTTCAGTGCTCAAAATTATTACATTGTTCAGTAATTATGGCACAGTAATATAATATGTTAGATGAATTTTGTGGCTGAATAAATTTGATAATAGCATGAAGATATAAATATTCAATAATATTGAGGTTCTTTGTAACCCTGGACCAAATTGCTATGGTTTTGGATAGTAGGAATAACCATCATAATTTTCTTCATCAATATAATCACATACAACCTCAGCCATTGTGTGATTCTTGTAACTATTTTTATCTGACAAATAGTATTTCTCTTCTAGTTGCTTTAAATCTTTGAGGCAATGCCACAAGATGCTTTCACTGATCTTGGCTAGGGGAGATTTGTCCTTACTGAAATTCTGACAGAAGATCATTCAGCCTCTAGCTGCTTGCTGCATATTCTCCTTGAGTTCTCATGCTTGTTTCCCTTGTGGAACGGGACTGAGAATCCTTTGAGGACTAAGGGGTTTACTCAGCACTAACCTAAATACTTAGTATCAGTGAAGCTTAAATATGTATCACCATGCACTGTTTTCATAAAAATCTTACTGAAACATTCTCTTATTACAGTCTGACTCTTCTGGTTTCACTCCTTGGAATGTACTGTTTTATACTACATTACTGTAATCAAAGCTCAGATTAACTGAAGAAGAGTATACAGCCCAGAAGTTACTTCTCTACAGACAATACTTTCTTTTTCATTTCAGTAATAGGTTTTGGATGTACTGAATTTCATCAGCAGATTTATTTTTGTTTACCAAAAGTGTTTTGTGCTGTTGCAGGTAGATTGCACTCTATTAATAATGCTCTTTCAACAAGTATCATTTAATGTGGTATGGTAGGCACACTTGCATATGAAAGCCTTTGTATTTTATAGTCAAACTTCCCATGGTAAAAATTTAACTGCAGTGAAACAGAAGACATCAGTACAACGTGAAAACTATTCATTTGTCCCTTTGACTGGTGATATTAAATTTTACTCCAACAACCAATAATATTAGGGTTTCTCTTTCATCTTTCCTTCTCTGTGCACTGCCTAGAAAAAAACTTCCATTTACTTAATGAACACAAAATAAAAGTAATTGTCATTGTGGCAATACATCTGATTACTATCAGTTATAACTTTATATAAATCATTAATATTTGGATTGGTTTTATGTTGATGAGATGTATGATGAGGTGATGAGGTGGTAGACTTGGAAACAGAGGTTCATCCAAAGCATAAAACCTGTTAGCAAGATTCTTCCTAATACTAAGCTGTATATCTATTGTCCCAAAATTAATTTAACACCAATTCAGTTTCATTGGAAAACCTATGCTGATGGTCAATTCTGCAGCCTGGTTTAGGATTTGATCATTAGCTGTTTGCACTGAGGTAATGCTTAGAACTTAATTTATGAAAGGATAGCTTGAAAAATATACATAGTGTTAATTTTATTTCATTTTTCTATTTGTGAAAGTATAATCCTAAATTAACTTTATGGGATGTGTAGGAGGACTTTAACTCGGAGCAAGAAGAGGCACAGGTAGGACTAGTTTAAACAAAGAATTGGGAGAGGTAGAGACAATCACAATGCAGCAGAAAAAGAAAATCCACAGTTGGCAATGTTCAAAAGGGCTGTGAATGTTAGGTGCCAACCTAACATATTTTCAACTTTTTTGTAGATCTGTCTTAAAATCAGGTGTGAGACATCAGAAGACAAATGGTCACAGTGGGAAATGTGGGTTGTTTTCCTTGGAAAGTGGGATATTTCAGCCTTTTATTCTTTATTCCTGGCCAGGCTGAAGACTTTTAGAAGGAACACAGGCTGGATTCTGGGAAAGAGTTTCTAAGAGGAAGGAAGGAATGATCTTTTAGTATGTGTTGTAATTGTTTCCTACATATGTCCCACGAGTCAGACAGAATAGGATCAGGTCACTGACACTTGTTTTGCCATAACAACATGAAAAACAGATTTTGGTTGTAGAGGTGATAGTGACATGTTATTTTTAAACTGCTTCATGCATTTTCTGAAGTACAGGGGAAAAACTTGTCACATTTTCAACAGAGGTTCCTCTGGATAGACCTACATTTTAAGCCATTTCTTTAACAGCCTGTAGTTAAAAATATCTTTCATATTTCTGTATCTGGTAAATGTTATAAGAGTGTACCGTGGACTCTGATGGAAGTGTATAAAACAATACTTCTGTTGTATTATATTTAAAATTAAGCAACCCAATAGTATAAAAGCTCATCATAAAGTTGTCTTACTTCACAGAAATTTTTCTCTTCGTCCTGTGATGTTCTTTCTAAGCGTAACTTTCCAAGGAAGAGTGTAGGATTTGGCCTTGCTGAAATTGTATTTTTTGTAAACTTTATAATATCTCACATGACTCAAGATTTGCAAAGGTATAGGGCTGAGTGACAAAACCTTTCTCTTGTACTTCTGATCAGTTTGTTAGGTTGATTGAAAGTCAGTGGGTGATAAGAAGATTCAGCCTCAATTTTGATTGATGAGTCAGACGACACAGTTGAGAAAAAGTAGGACGCTGTAGCTTATGTTCCCTCTAAGTGGATAAAAATAAAGGACTACATTTTCAAAAGATTCAGGTCATTGAAATAGGCTTTGGTGTTCATTATAGCAGGTGCATGTGGCAATAGTACCCATGGGCTGTTCCAGACATTGTTTCAGTGAGGCAATGAATAGCACTTAATAAAATTTAACACTGCTGAGACAGAAGGGTTGCCTGGAAAATGGACCTGTCCAAATAGCATGGCCGGGTGGGAGTATCACCGATTAGATGGCTTTGCCTGTGTTTCCTCATTGAGGAGTAATAATTCCTGCTGACTTCATTGAGGTAATGCAGGCCTTCAGCTACAAGAAATAAATGCCATGGCTGAGGGGGTCTGGTACAATGTGTTGGTTTGTGCTGCACTCCCAGAGAAGAACTATTAGGCCTCTGAGCTGTCAGGACCAACCACAGAAACACACAGCTTTGCCCTGCGGAAATGAAGAGAGAAGGGTGCCTGTTTCAGTGCTCCCCTCCACCATGTGCTGGCTGTAAAGCCTGTATCCAGGGAAGAGGCTGCCTGGGTCCTCCATCCTGCTGGGACATTTTCAGGTAAGCATTGGAACTTATGCCATCCTACAATTAAAAATTAAGCTCCTTTAAACCGTAGGATCCAAACAGCACAGGAAATACACAAGGTCAGACACAAGTGTTGTTTTCAGGTATGCCTGAGCATCTGGGTTAGAATGTATTTTATGTAATACACTGCAAAGATGGGCCTCTCACTAGCATTGCTCTCTAGGAGCCTAGAGTCCTGAAAAGCCAAGCTGCAGTAGATCCTAGCTATCAGCTATGGATGCAGCAGGAAAAAGATCCTTTCCCAGATCTTCAACCCTACTTCTTCCACAGCTGATTACTCCTTGGGCAGCATCTAGGCAGCATCTGAAACTCATCCTAAGAACCTGCCCTGTTATTATCCACATGCAGGCAGCTACGTCAGACATCCCTACTTTAGTGAAGAATCTTAGCCTGGAGATGGTGCACTTTTCACTAGGTCTCCTATGGGCTGGAACTATTGCGTTGCAGGCATGAAGACATTCACTGCTGCAAAGGATAACAGCCTCAGAAACATCTCCAGTCACTGGAGCCCAACTGCCTAAGGCAGGGCCAAACAGCAGTGTGTCCAGACCAGGCTCCAGCACACTGGCCCAGTACATGCAGTCCAAGCATGCACATATTGTTCCATCCAAGCTCATAGCCCAAGGCAAGGAGGCCTCAGAGAGCAGCGCTGTGCTGTGTACCTGTGCTGGGGCCCAGGAACACAGAGTCAAATGAAGCTGAAGCTGAAAGCTGTTTTGATAAGTTAATGTGACCTTTCTGTGAATGGGTAAGAGGGTGCATGAGCTGTCAGAGAGAACGTCACCACTGCCAGGTCCAAGTTTTTGTCTGCCACTGTAACTCAAGTTCAACTCAGCCTGTTGCATAAAATTGATTTTACAACAAGTACACAAATTCTACAGTGATCCAAACTGGAGAGAGGTAAAATGAAGAGAGGTAAAAGGATGTACACTATTGCCCAATTGCACCACTAAACTAAGACTGGGACCGGGCCCTAGTCAACCAAAATCAGAAACCATGTAAATATAGCCTAACTACTGTAAAAAGTAATTACAGACAGATCGTTTAGTGTTGAACCCATTCTAAGTCTGTATGTTTTGAAACTGGCCCAGAGAATGCTGGTAGGCTTTGCTGACACCATCATTTCCTCGGTGCCCAAGAACTGGCACAAAACCAAAAAACTGGTCTCACAACTGGTAAGATAAGGACGGAGGCCTGGAAACCCACAGTTGTGTGAGTCCACTTTAGCTACTGCATTCTTTTATTTCCCACCATGACTACCTTTAAGAGCAGACTGCCAAGCTGGGGGAAGAAGGACAAAAAATTCTACAGAGTAGATGGAAGAAATATAAAGTATTTTGTGACTTCAACCCTTATTTTTCAGTACAAAGTATTAAGTATATAATTTGTCTTTTCAACATCTTGAACAAGAGATTAAAAAGACCGATTCTGCTGGGTGACTGTCGCAGGACTTAGGAGGGCAAGGTCACTTTAGAGAAAAAGTTGAATTTTATTTACTGTAATTCACTAATAAGGTCATGTTGACATCCTGAATTCTCTGAGCCAGTACATTTCTTTAGTGTAAACACAATCCTACAAATGACAGGTAATTGCCTTTCTACAAAGATATGGCACAACTTGAAATATAATAGTGAAGAGTTTGAAGAAGAATGCTACCTATATAATTGTATAAGACCATATATGTATATACATGGGCATGTGTATTTATGTACATATATGCAGCCCTCATCCCCATTGGACTGATATCTCGTAGAGAAACAAAGCTGCTTTCTGGATAATGTCATTGGTAAATCTGATGGCAAATATACACGACATTACTTTTTCCATCACATTAAATGCTTATCTTAATAAAACAGTTATCTATCAGTTATTCAACCTGGACACCAAGATCATTGGTTAGATATGAATACTTATTGCAACTCTAAAGAAAATTATATTTACGCTGAACAAGGATGACTCACTCAAGAAAGAAATTGTGCCTGACCATGCATATAAACTTCCTTGATTCTAAATACTACTACTTCATGATGCAAACCTTCCCCTAAATATAGGTCCAAACTAGGCATATTCATTCCTTTGCTATCACACATCAGTGGTCTTAACCTTTGTGGACAGTGTTGCACCATTAAGTAAACAGCATAAAATGGGGTTTTTTTGAGGAAACCAATAAATCTCAAGCCTCCTCCCTTCCCTCTCAAGCAGAATTTAGCCAGGCAGGTTTTGCTGGAAATGGCATGAACATGGACACAGAATTTGCTCTTTTTTTTCCATAGCAATGTATCTACTGACACCAGTATGGCTGCTGATAAATTTTAAAAACCTAAATACATCTGTACTCTCTTATTCCATCTCCATCCTCCTGCCAAATTAAGACGGGACTGTATCCCCTCTTCACAGTTTACTTTTTTCCCTGAAAAGTCAGGCTCTATTGTTTCAACTTTTATAAGTTTTACTTTATTTGACCCAAATCTACATGATTGCATTTAGCCAAAATACAACACCTTACCCATTGGAAACAGAACACATGGCAACCCATCTGACTGCTTCTCAACTTAACTACATTTGTGTTAGTGCCTGTGAGGAGGTGATTCTTATAAATTCACATCTTGCCTGCCCACAGGGCTGTGACATTCAATCAGAGCCACTAGCCAACCTTGCACAAACTTCTGCAAAAGCTTGCAAATTGAGTATTTAGAAACAATTGTTCAGAAAATTTTTCTTCTATAAAAGAAAATGTATTATGTTCCAGCCTTCACTTAACAGATAGACCAAATAATGAAGGATTCTACTTTTTATCAGTTTCATTTTAAAAATATTCTAGGGGCAGAATCACTAATATAAGTGAATTCAGAGAATCTCACATTTATGGCAATCTTTCTTCATGTACACATAATTTAGGACTGATCAGACTTCAAACTTGCCATAACCACTGAATTTATATCCATGCAAATTTGAAGAAAGGTTCTGAAGGACAAATTACTTCCCTGCTGCTATTCAATATTCAGCTGTCAGGGTAACACAGCTTTGATACTGCCTCACGTTTTCCCCATTTAAGTTTCTACTGCCTACCACACTGTCCTGGCTCATCCCACCATTCCTCACCACCACCTCCTCTGTTCCCTGTACTGTGAGGTCATGCTGTACGTACACCAGAGCAGAACAGGTTTGGCAGGATAAGTATTGCCTGGTAACTAATTTTATTTACCCAGCTTCTGGGACTTAAGGTTCTACAACATAATGAGAGGAAGGGCTTTTTCTTCCAAGACTGATGGAAAAAGTTTTGTGATCTGGCCAAGAGACTACTCTTTTTGGGGGGAAAAAAAGGAAAATAAATCATCCTTTCAGTCAACTTGAAGTTTTTGTGCATATAAGTAATTTTCAGATTTCTTCTGGTGCCGAAAATATTTTATAGTCTTGATATAAGCAACGGTGCCAAACATGGGTGTTTCCCTTTCCCCAGACTCGTTCCTGTTCACTGACTAGAACTTAGCGATTGCAGCAGTAGAGCCTCCATGTCAAATCTCCTCTTTGGCCTATGCCACCCAGCACAGACCAGGCTCTGGGAACTGGAGCACTGCTGTGAGCTATTCTTGCTTTTCACTGAAGCTACAATTTTTATCTACTGTCATTTTCAGTCACTGGACAAAAGACTAGAGTCCAGTGATCCCTCTCTCTGGTCGCTGTCTGCCACCAAGCTGTCCTCTTTCTCTAGCCACCACCTCCTTATCTTCTGATGTCTCAAGCCCTTCAGCATTTAATTGAAAATACTTCTGTAATTAAAGATTATTCTACTTAACCGAAAATCTCAGAGAAGAACAGACTGCCATTAACACAAAGCTTCTTTACTTCAATTTCACTTCTCCCAACATAAAATGTCAGTGATTCATACAGCTCTGAAAGGGCCTTACACTTCTTATGTACAAAAGAGGGTTTTCTCAGCCTCTGGACTGTGCCACAGAAGCTGCTAGGCCAGTGATGTGATAGGGGAGTTGTCCTACCTCCCTAGGCAGCAGAGTTGGAGACTACTAATTTTCTCTGTGGTTTTCGAGCACCCCAGGACATAACTGTGGTTTCTGTCTCAGTTCTATGGTGGATTAGAATGTCTGCCTTCTTTTCTGCCCCTGTAGACAGGCAGCTTGTATTTGCATTTTCTGTAGCTCTGAGGGAGTTTTGTGCAATGGAGAGCACCAGTACCTACCAATAACGGGTTTCTTCACTCTGCTTGCAGCTGGGCTTCTCCAACAGTAAGGAGCCCAGTCACCACAGAGCATTGCTGGTGGACAAGCAATGTGATGATGTGGTACACTTTATTAACTGGATTCATGTTTTATTAAGAGGGATAATCACCACAGAATGAAACTTCTGCTGGGGAGAGGCTGTTCTGTAACAGCCTGCTCCCCAATTTCAGTCACTCCCTGCTGAAGCATGTTGTGATGTCCTGTTGTACAGGACATAACACGGAATTCAGTACACTGAATCCTTGACTAGCCTAATCTTTGACTAGCAAAACATGAAAATGGATATAGCATGCTGTGGAATGAAGCTGGAATGCCATAACCGCATTCACATGTGATATTATCATGGTAAATACAATCACTCAAAATCACAAAACTGAATATGAAGACACATTCCTATCCCAAAGAAATCTATAATTAAATTATTAGTTACGTTAAGTGCTTTGAGTTAAAATATGCTTGAGTTAAAATGGTGGCTAAAACTCAGACTGTACAGATGTTTGCTTTGGAAGCAAGAACTGAATGCTTTGGTGACACAGCTGTGATGCTCTACCATTGCTCCCCTCAGCCCATGCCTCTAAAAAGCTTTGGAGATAAAAATTGAGTTAGGAGAGTATTGCAGGCTCTGTTCAGCAGAGAGTCATCCTTTTCTCTTCAGCCCAATAAGCCTCCAAGTGTGAGAGGCTTCTAAAAATGGAGAGGTACTGATTCATAAAAATGGAAAACTGAAGGAGGCTGGTTCAGCTTACCCAGCCACAGTTTCCTATAACTGAAGAGAGGTGTGTTCTTAGACAAACATTTTCTAACCTTTAAACAAATATTTGACTTGAAGGTTGGGAAAATTCTGTTTTATAGGAAAGACATGACCACTGCCTACCACGAATACCACACAGGTGTTCTCCCAGCACGTCATCGAGAGTCTTCGAGTCTGCCTGCTCAGTCTGTCTCCTGTATACCTCCCACATCGCCCCAGTGCTCTACTGACCAACCATTCAAGCAGCTGCTGTTTGCATGTAGGAGCACATTTACATTTCAATGAAACATGGGGGTGGGGGACGTGTTGAAGGCCCTGGAATGACCCAGCTGTGGCTGGCAGTGGGGAATACACCAGGAACTGGATGAGCTGTTCTGTCAGGCCAGATTTATCCCATAGCTTCATGTAGTTATTGTATAAAAGGAAATGTTGACATATAATTTTAAGTTTGGTTTTTTTTTTTTTTTTTTTTTTTCCTTTCATTTTTCTATTCTTTTCATACAGCAGTCCTTTAAGTTTAGAGGGTTACCTCACAGCTTAAGATAGGTTGCTGGATTTTATTTACTCGGTCCAAACTCCCTGGCTCAGCCCTAGTAAATTTCTAATTTGTAAGTTACTCAATTGTGTCTGTAAAAATTGCCATCAGCTGAGAAATGGAAGGGCCATGGCAGAGCTTTGTGACCTGGGAACCCTCTCTCTCTCCTTTACTAGAAGCTGTCTTTATTCACCCTAAAGGACAGTTTGGGAAGCTGTAGTTTTTACTGTTCCTTTTCATCTGGTGGGGAGCCTCATCTGGCAAGTTTACAGTGTGTTTGCTGGTTGGAGTTCAAGATGGATGAAGAAAGAAGCATTCAGAGTGAAACTTGTGAAGATCTCTGGCTGGGTCTACACGGAGGGCTGGCTGCACAGCACATTTGTATTCACCGTGGATGCGGCTCTGATCACTAGCCAGGCACTCCACACTATTAAAAAGTAAGCGTCTCACAAGAGCAAAGACTCCTTTAGCTTGTCTAGGGAGCTGCTGGAGGTCACCTGGTTCAAGCCGCACCCCCAAACAGGCCCCATTTTGAAGTTACAGACCTGGGGGAGGACTTCAACACCTGACATCTGGTTTCTCCTTGAACTCATCACATCCTGCACTGAATGAAATTCAGCCTGCCGCTTCACACTGCGTCACCTTATTCTGCGTTGAAAGAATAAATAAGTAAATAATAACACCACCAAGAAAATAGTGGAAGCAATTGCTGTTTTGGGGGTTCCTCACCGCAGGGGGCGGGGAGCAACGGGGCAAGGAAATCTCCAGAGACTTTTGTGCGGAAAGGGGAATAAACGTCTGCCGCAGCGCAGGGTGGGGGAGGCTCTCGGGTCGGCTTCTCCGAGCGCCAGCGGGGGATTCCACGCGTTACTCGGAGACAAGGCACAGCAGAGAGAGAAAGCGCCGGCGTCCCAACAAGAGGCGGCGGGAGCAGCATCGGCGGCAGGAGGAGGAGGGGGAGGCCCTTCCTCCCTGCGTCCCTCCCTCCGCCGCGGTACCTGCGCCGCGCGTCCACGTGAGCGCCACATCAGCGCCGCTCCGCGCCCTCAAAGTCAGACAGCGGCCGCACAGGGGGCAGCCGGCGGCCGCACTCCCCCTTCCCTTCCCTGTTTCCCTTCGCCCCCGCTCCCGTCAGCGGCCCGGCCCGGGGCTCAGGCGGCCCCGGCTCGGGAAGATGCTGCAGTCGCTGGCGGGCAGCTCCTGCGTGCGGCTGGTGGAGCAGCACCGCTCCGCCTGGTGCTTCGCGCTGCTGGTGCTGGGCTACCTGCTCTACCTGGTGTTCGGCGCCGTGGTCTTCTCCTCGGTGGAGCTGCCCTACGAAGACCTGCTGCGCCAGGAGCTGGGCAAGCTGAAGCAGCGCTTCCTGGAGGAGCACGCCTGCCTCTCGGAGCAGCAGTTGGAGCAGTTCCTGACGCGGGTGCTGGAGGCCAGCAACTACGGCGTCTCGGTGCTCAGCAACGCCTCAGGAAACTGGAACTGGGACTTCACCTCCTCCCTCTTCTTCGCCAGCACTGTCCTCTCCACCACGGGTAAGGCAAAGGCGGTTCGCCCGCTGCCGGAGGCCTTCCGGGGAGGTTCGGACCCCCGAGGGCCCCGCGGCGGGGCCGGTGTGGGGCAGCCGGGGCCGCGGGCCGGGGCTGCGGGCCGGGGCCGGGGGCACGGAGCGACCGCATCACCCATGACTGACCCCCCGTGAATTCGCGCCAAGAGCCAGGCTGCCAATTCCCCCACCTTGAAATCGTTTGCGGTTTCGAAAATCCGGCGACATGCCCGGCTCTTTCTTTGAACTTTTAAATGCTTCTAGAGGTGACTCCTTTGCGTTCTCCTTTGGTGTTTTTTGGTGGGGTTTTTTTTGTTTTTGTTTTTTTTTTTTTTTTTTTTTTTCCTGGCTGATTCTTTCCTGGGGGAGGGATACACACACGCGGATGGACGGGGACGGACTGCTAACCCGGTTATAATGAAGTTAAATTTCATTGATATGTTTTACTGTCAATTTCCATTTAGTATTTGTATATGAGTGACTGAAAGATAATGCTTCTTTTCTTCCAGACAGCAGTTTGCATTGGTGTTTTGAAAGCTCGAGGAGACGTTCCTCTGACCATAGTTTTTACAAGCACTTATTTTTACAGTAGTTGCATTTCACGTACTATCATAGTGGACAGCCTTCTAAAGGATGAGTGCATTTATTTGTGCTGGGAAGCTGGGTTTTGGTGAATTGAATGCAGGTCACTGACACAAATAATAAGGGCTTGTCACATAAAAACAGCTTTAAAAAAAATCACCCTAAAATTTCTCCAACAGAGACTGTGTCTTGGCAGTACATTGATATTACTGTAAAAGATGCACTGTGTCTTTTGTTTTTTTCCCTCCTTGCTCCCAAGTTAGCGCTCCTTCTATTATGGGACGTTTAATCAGCGGATACTAATAGTGACATTTAATAATTTGCTCACCTGATTATATGTTAGTGCTTCCTGACTGATCTCAGGCAATGCTTATCCTATAAATAGTTGTCATTGAGTGTACAGATTAGGGTATAAGGAAGTTGTGTTTTTAAAAAGTAAAGGTAAAAGGTGTTGTCCCCACACCTCCCCTTCCCACTTCTTAATTACTAGAATTTTTAAGAAGAGAGAAAGTGTCACACTTAAAGCAGTTAAATGCTTTCAGTGAATAAATTTCCAAGCATTAATCAACATATAGGAATACTAGTGGTGAAAAAAGCATAGAACTGTAATAGTACTTCAGCACCCACATTTGTTTTCTTTTTGTTTCAGTAAAGCTATAAAGCACTTAAAACTTCAGAAGCTGAATTGACCTGCTTGTTTCATTTCTAATTAGTTATACTGTTAGGTATTATAAAATGTAAATTATTTTGTCCAAGAGCTATTTTAATATTCAAATTAATTTTTCTGTAGTGTAGTAACATTAAAATAATGAATTAAAAAAAAAAAGAAATTTAAAGTCCCACCCTTTTTATGACTCAGTCAAAAATGTTCACAGTGGACCCAGTGGGGCTGGGTCTGAGTTGGTAGCACCTTAACACTTCCTGCTGATACAGAGTTTCAGGATGTTTGGCTTTGGTAGTACAGCTCAGGCAGGGATATCTCTTCCCACTGCATGTCTGCTGAAGGGCAAGGCATAACCTGGCCCTGCATGTTTAGCTGGCTTGATCATAGAGGCCTTACCAGGGAAGAAGACTCAAGGTACCATTGTCCAAATGCAAAACCTTATAGAGAATGCCCCTTGCATGGCATGTGCACAGAAAACCCAGAGGTCTGACAGGCGTGC
This sequence comes from Anomalospiza imberbis, assembly GCF_031753505.1. Classification (NCBI taxonomy): domain Eukaryota; kingdom Metazoa; phylum Chordata; class Aves; order Passeriformes; family Viduidae; genus Anomalospiza; species Anomalospiza imberbis. Next base: position 70,949,889 of record NC_089683.1, on the reverse strand, counting down.
GGTGAGTTTTCATTATTTCTGTGAGCTTCATAAAGTGAGGTTATCCAGTCATCACTGATGTAATAAACCAGGCATCAAGTGGTGGTACTTCCTTCTGTGTCTGATAGTCCTTTGACTTGGGCCCTTTCGAACCACATCCATGTGTTTCTTGTTTTATGCAGTGGCCTTCAGCTGCACTTATCCCTATTTAAAATAAATTAGAGTTTGTACAAGTAGACGAGTGTAAATCCAGACCAGTTCGGCCAATGCTTGTTCAAATTCTCCCCAGAACACAAGTATTTCTGAGGTGCATTTTTTTCCCCTCAATTGACTCTGCACCTGTGCAAGAAATCTTTCAAATCTCTTGAAATAGTCATTAAAAGGGATGACAAGCAGCAGAACCCGCCTGGCCACCTCAAACAGTTGTTCAGAAGTGTTTGAACATTCAGAATATGCTGTATTGTTATAAAGTGTACGCCTGAAATGCCAAATGCCTTTGCCAAGTACAGTAAGGGCAAAAGCAGAAAAGAAAACCCTGCTACTTGTAGTGCCAGCTGAGGGTTGTTTGTGTGTAACTGAAATTACAGGGAGCACCTGGATGTTCCTTATGTTCAGCTGACTGAATTTGTTTCTCATATGTAAATAAATGCACACCTACCCCTTGTAGAGAGGACAAGGCTTCTTTCAGAGCCTTTCAGTTTTCTATATAGAGCATGTGTGGAAGTGTTTAAATTTGGCAACCCTGACTTTTCTTCTTGTTCCCTCCCATCCTTATTATAGTCTTTGGCTTCTTACTCACTAGAGAAAATCCTTGAAGAAAATGATAAAGCCAGTTAAGAATTAAAAAAACCCAAAAACTTAAAGGAGATTGCAGAATAAGGCGAATTGCTACTTGAAAGCAATTAATATTGCTGTGCACATGGGCTGTCACAGGACTGTCACAAGCTGCCTGAAGGACAGGCAAGCAAAGGGCAGTGAAATGGACTGGTGGCGAGGCTTCAACGGATTGTAGCAGTGACAGGCAGCAGGTTTCTCTTCTGACTTTATTCCTCCCTATGCAACTTAAGCAGTTGTGCAGAATGCCATATGAGTGATGTGTAAGGTGAAGCACTTTGGTCATTAATAACTGACAGCCTAAACACTAAGAATATACAGTTGTGTGCATTTAAGTAGTGTCTGCCTTGGAAATTCCCTGTAATTAATACCTGACACACATCTGTGGTCTGCTTGTCTCAGTGCTAGATGCCATCAAATCATTTTGCTGAAGCAGTTCTTTCTGGTTGGCTTTGTTGTGGTGCCATCTGTACTAAAGTCTTTTATTTCTACCAATAAAAATGAAGTAATTTTTTTGCACTCACCCTTGCAGGTGGTGTTTTCACTCGTCTTGGCATGCTGTCAGTGTCTAACATCTTATCCTGTATTGGTACAATATGGGAATACTGCATTACACGAGTTGTAAGCAGAATGAAGCAACCAAAGAAATTGATACTGGTTGTGTTGACAGATATGAAAAGTACACTGACTTCTGCTTGTTGAAGGAAAATAAGTAGGGAAGAAAAGGAACTGCCAATTTAGGAACGTGGGGCTGTAGTTTTATGTTTGTTTCTGGAAAGAGTCTTCTCAGTGCAAGGCTATTCCGTGGCATTTTATACAAATGGGCTGTAAGACTTAGTCTGACTGTCCAGCTTTGCGTATATTTGCATTCATCTACAAGCTGTGCCACCTACAAGTATGGCTGGAGATTTCACATTTAGACACCAGAGGGATGCTGAGGAAGAGCTGCTTTGTATTCTTCTCTGCTGTGCTAGGGTTGGCAAGATACCCATTAGAAGGAAGGTGAGGATAGCCTTGTCCCGATTTAGGGATTTGCAGAGGAAAGGTGAAAGATACCCATTAGAAGGAAGGTGAGGATAGCCTTGTCCCGATTTAGGGATTTGCAGAGGAAAGGTGAGAAGTTGCCTCTTCTGCGATGGCAACGCATGTTTTAAATTTTTTGATTGAGGTCAGCTGGCCTCTCATTTGAACCACAGGAGTTAAGGCAATAAGAGAGGGGAAGATTGTCTGTATTCAACCACTTCTGAAGCCTGTAACATGGTTGTCTGCAAAGTGGTTTGTAAAAGCAGCATTTTCTCCAGAATTCAGGCTGTACCAATCTCATCGTTGGTGCTGAGGATGGGTGTATTGTGCTGTATTCAGAGAATGTCATGCAGGATCCACAATGGACTGAATTTGGGTTTCTGCTCACTGTATTTTGAATGGAGTAAGGAACAGTAGTAATTCAGTAGTTGCAGATAAATGCTGACAGAGGCTGTTACTTTGAAAATGCTTGGTTGAAGGGCTAGTAAAGATACAATATAGTTTTCAGGGAAAGTTTTGCATTCAGGTTATTTAACTGCCAAGCTGTATGAGAAGTTAATGCATCTACAATTTGATTTATAAGGGTGTTCTCTGTTAGATCTGACTCTCATATGCATTGCTGCTGATGACTTGTTGGAGAAACTAAACTATGCCTTTATGACAAGTAGCAGGCTGTGAGGTTGTGATGTACTGCAAAAGAAAGTTCATTCTGTATGAAGAGACCAGGGAAAGAGAAACCTGGCAGTCTGCATAATTTTCTCCATGTTTTTCTCACAAGTGCTTGATTTTCTTGCCTTTCTTCTCCCTCAGGGGAACAGGCCCCACATCCAGTGCATATTTAGTGTGCATTACAGATCTGAACAAATCCAAAGATGAGCAAGTGCCATGAAAGCATCACAATGGAGCATTAAAAAAAAATCATAAGGTTTGTAGGCTCTTACAGTAGAGCCCTCAGGTGGAAGAAGCTACTGGGATCTCACAAACCTGTATAGAAAGATGCAAATATAACTTAAGGTAATAAATAATAAATAAGAATATAGTTTACAGAGGCTTTAGGGAAAGCAAGGTTTTTTGTCCCATGCTTGAATTCACTGTGAAATGCATATGTTATTTTTGCTGCTGTCAGAATATGTGGGCTCTGGCCCTGGTGATGCCTGTATTATCTCATTAATACACACTGAATAAATGTTTCATAGTTCATACCAAATGTCTGTCTAGAGACCTGACATAAGATTCTCTGTTGCCTCTTATCTGAAAATACACAAACTTGGTGATGGATTAAACTCAGATCTCTCTCACTGGTAGTCATCCCTGATTCCAGCAGAACGCTGAAGCTTCATTGTACCATTGCTCTGACTGCAGCACTCATAGATTATTTAAATTGTTGTGATGAATTGCAGCTATTCACCAGGGTGAGTATGCCAAACTTTGGGAATTTTGTTTTTCTTTTAAGAGTTGATTGTTACTTGGAAATAACATCTACAGGTAAAGGTAATTTTCTGGGGATGATCTCGGAAGCAAAGGGAGGTTGTGTTGTGCTCTGCAACAGAGTGGTTTTTATACAAGAGACATTCTAAGAGCAAAGGAAATCATGAGGTACGTTGAGAAAGATGCCAGAGGAGAAGGATTACATTCAATAAGCCAACTGTTTGGGTCTGAAGCCTACAGGGTTTTCTGGGATAGGGTAATGACAGCTACTGGCCCCAAGGCTGTTGGCCTCCAGATCAATAAACTGTCCTGGAACCAGGCATCCTACTTCTTGCATTAAGTGGTATAAACACAAAAGTCAAAGAGTCATTCTGTCTGCCTGTGCGTCTGGTTTCTTCTCAAGGGAAGGTCCTTCATTCTATACCCATGGAACAGTTCCAGATTTGCTGCTGTCATATCTTAGTCTGGCCCCAGGGTCAAGATACTGTCTCCTGGGATGTGGAAGATTTCAGTTGAGTTTGGCTTAATGTTATTCTCAGTACAAGGATTTGAACTAGGGTTTTCTAGAAGTCCTTAGGAAGAGGAGACAAAAAGACCACCATCTAGGCAAGTTGTGAAAGAGTATGTATGGACTAATAATGAGAAACTGGCTTGGATGCTTCTGGTATCTCTGCCTTACAACACAAAATCATGGGAATGTTCATTGAAATAGTAAAAAAGAAAAATCACATTTACAACCAGAAAAGGAGGGACTTGACAAGTTAAAAAACCCAAGCCAACTGAAAGAAACCCAACAACACAAACCCAAGCAAACCTACCAAAATACACAAACCAAAAATGTGTGGTGTGAATTTCTCCAAGACCTCTGTATTTTGTCAAAATCCATGTTAATAAACATTTTGGAGAAAGGTGCTAGGTTCTGGACTTCAGGACAGAAGGTACTCAGTTACCAGAGATGAGTAACAGAGGTGAGTTACAGCCAGCAGATTGGTCACATTATCTCTTGTACACTCAGGACAAAGGTCTTGTTTTCTTCTACTGCAGTAAGCAGTAGCAGAGAGGAGATCTGGGTCTCTCCCTGTCTCATGTTCCAGGCAGGATGGTAGTTCCTGGTTTCTCATGGGACTACAGCAATCAGCTAAGCCAAAAATCCTGCTTGTGCTTGCTGAAACAAAGAGTGTCAAGAGTCACTCTAAGCCAATATTTGGCCTTCTTTACAGGCCAGTGAGTAGTAAAAGCCATCTGCTGACAGAAACTGGGGAAGCTATGGATTACCAAGACTGTATTATTGTATTACCAGCACTGCTGGCTCCTGATGGATGGAATGACTTTCTTACAAACTCTGTCCTCACTTCTGTATCCTCCAGTTCTTCTTGCCTTGCTAAATTCCCAATGATGAGGAGCCAGCCCAGCAGCTCTCAGCGGGTGAAGGACTGCAACTGCTGCCTCTGTAGGCCTTCTATGTTTGGCCTAGAGTCCTTCTTGTGCTGAAACACAACAGTTGAAAGCAAGAGAGTAATCACCCCCAAAATTGCCTTTCATTAAACATTTTTTTTTCAACCCTTTTGTGAAGCTGGAATTTGTATTATGATTCTATCAACATCTCTGAATAAAATCCTAAGTTAAAAGTTATGTATACTTTCAGAACAGGATTTCTAAAACTTAACAGCCAGATCCTGAAGTTCCTGGCCATTACTTGGTAAGATTTTCACTTTTATCTGAATATAATTTTTTACATGTCTTTTAAACCTGTTGTTTTTCCTGTTTTCCTTTATTTCTTGGTTGTTTTGGTTCTTTCCTTGTTTCACTTTGGCCCACTGTATCATCATCAATCTGTAGGGTTTTTTTAATAGAGTAACATCATATCTGTGGACTAGTGTCTATTTTAGTCACTGCTCAGGTTAATTATAAAGTAGGTTACAAGCTACTAAACCATATGAAGACCAGAATATTTCTTGGCCTGTGAAGAAGTAGAAGTTTAGCATTTTGAGGAAAAATTAGGATTCCTAAGAGAGTTTTGATGCCTTCAGGACTCAAGAAAAGTAGTAAAATGTTTCTTGGGAATTTGCTACCTAAATACCTACTGTCTCTCTGGATCTGACCTCAGCTGCTTGAGAGTTAGGATATTTGTACAAAATTCAACTGATGACCTCCTGTAGTTACTGATGGTGATCCAGGTGAAATGTACCAGTTATCTTTTTCACTGAAGAACCCTGCCTAAACCTTAAACAGATTGTTTCTTATGAGGTCAGAACAGCAATGTGTTTCTAGTTAAGAGCAGGACTGAAAGGAATCAATGGAGCAAAGCTTTTCAAGTGGCTGTGCTTCACAAAAGTATCCAAGTGCCTCTTGGAAGAACATATGGATTTCCTTTCCCTTGGAAAGGAAAAGATACACATTCATCCCTGAAAACAGAATGTATCAGCGTCCTTGTAGGACAAGCACATATGAATCCAAGTGATACACCAGCTGTCACCAGACTCCAAACATTTACTAACTAATGCTTCCTAAGTATTTCCATCGTCTGTACTCTAAACTGATTCTGTGCCAGTCATTTGAGCAGCTTTGGAAGTTATCACATCATCTTTGAGGAACCAGGGAAATGCCAGTTGCAGGTTGGGCTGGGAAACAGGTTTTGCCAGTGGAACAAGCTGGCCCAGTAGTCTTCCAAGTACCCTTTGCTTGTGTGTGAGAAATTGAGTCTATGCCCTCTGGCAAAGTTGCATACAATTTAGTGCTAGAAACTTTACATAAGAATTCCATCTTTCTCCTGCAAATTGTGAGTCCAGACTGTTACGACAATAGCAAGTAGAGGCTTTCTGCTGTCCTCTACCACAAATTGAAAACTTCTGGCATGACCAGAAGCTCTGTAAAGAATGTTTCCAAGTGTAGTTTAATATTATTGGAAATGCAGCATTTGAGAGCATGGGTACTATAAGAACGGGGTTTTGTAATATATTTTGTTCCTCATGCATTTCATGTCTGGCACACCAAGTACTTTTTCTGAATATGCTTAAAATAACTCAAAATTAAATGAAAAGGTGAAAATGTACCTCTGAATTTAACTGCTTGTAGTATGAGTACCTCCTTCTGTGTCTTTCAATTATTTAAACACTGTTTAAATTAATTCAGCTGAATAACCTTAAATTCTTTGACAGTAGCTTCTTCACAGAAGGTTTCTAAGACTAGACATAGAAGTTGGTTTAAGGTAAAAGAGAGACCAAGCAGAATTAGATATTGAAATGATAAGGTTAAGACACATCACTGTTCATGTTTGGGTTGTTTTTTTTTTTTCCAATAACCAGAATGAGAGATGAATCTAGTTATAGATGCCCCATCCCTGGAAATGTTCAACGCCATGTTTGGATGGGGCCCTGAGCGACCTGCTCTAGTGAAAGGTGTCCTGCCCATGGCAGGGGGAGTTGGAGCAAAATGATCTGTAAGGTCCCTTCTAACCCCAACCATTCTATGATTCTATGAAATGCATACTAAAACTGTAATTATTTCCAAGTATGAGAAGATTTCTCAGCATTAAGAGGCAAAAGTAATCCTTCAGAAAATCTCAAATGATGCAGCACTGACTGGAATGGGACTTAGGTATGATTTTATTTTAAAGTCTGTATTGAATTTTCCCTTTTGTGACACTTGGTCTTCTACTTTCTTTGATATTTTAAAACTATGTGGCACACTATGAACACCTGTTTTGCTCAGTTGAGCTTTTAAAATGTGATTGTCAGCCTCAGACATTGCAACATGCAGTACTAGTGCCAAAGTCCAGAAGCAAGTTAGAGTAGGTATCCTCTTTTGTTTACAATATAGTTTGAAAAGGAGATGTTACTTCAGAGTCACCAAGTGCAAACACAAGGCAAAAACCTGATTTCACCTCTTCCCTGATAGGCTGAGATTCTACTGTATGTATCTTTAAAGTGGAAAAAACCTCCTCATGTTCGGAAAGTAGCAACATATCCAGAGATCTGCTAAAAATGAAATACTTTGGATGTTTAACTCTTGGGGATTTCATTATAGAAGTCTATACCTCTCCCTCCACATAAAGGGAAAAAGAGCCTTAAAAATTGATAATTGTATTTAAGATTAATATGGGAAGGCCTTGGAATCTCTGTTTTGTATGTTACTCAAAGTAGCTATTTTCCCAGCTGTATGCTGTACAAGAACGGCATAGACCTTTTCCTTTGAAGCCTGCAGCCTAATGAGAGGACTCTAAAGCAAACCAGAGAACTTCCATCTCTTGTAGAGTTTCAGAAGCTCTAGGCTGTATGATTTACTAATGCGCAATTATATTTTAAACACTTCACAGCAGGTCTTGTTACTTATTTATATATGTTATATAGGTTGATGGTTGGACTTGGTGATCTTGGAGAGTTTTTCCTACTGTAACAGTTCTATGATCAGTGATTTCCGTGGCTCTGTTTCGGTTAGTGTTGGGATGCTGACTGAGCAGTATAGCAAAAAGGGACAGGGCTCAGAGAAGTATCATTGTGTTACTGTTTGAAAATGCCAGCTACTGTAAACTCTAAGTGGTGCACAGAAATTAACACAAAATGCTGTAAATAATTTGAGTGATTAGTACTTAAGAATGAATTTCTGTAATGTGAGTATTGTTTAATTTATCTCTCTGCATTTACACATCTGTTGCAAAATCCAGGACTCCAACCTGGCTCCTGGTCCACTGCTGCAGCTCTGGTTGGGTAACCAAGGAACTGTGAACATTACAGAATGCAGCACTGTGTGAATCGACAATTCATGTTGATAAGGAAAAAAACTAAATCCAAGACTAATCTCAGGCCTTCGAATTAGGCCTTGGTTTATTATTATAGTTGTTATGTACTTACATTCTACCTACCTATAGTGGAAAGATACATCTTTAATTTTCAGTTGTATCTTTTAGTGCAGCTCTATGTAGTCAGTGAAGCCACCTGAATGTTCTAGCTGCCACCTGAGAGCATACATATTTTGTATGCTGCTTTGAGGAAAATGTAATTTATCCTAGGAGTTATTGTTAGCCATGAATCTCAGTCAAAGCAAAAGATGGAAGCTCTCTCAACATCTCAAACAGAAGTTTGAGCTCCTGATTTTAGCCTTGCATTATACCACATCCTTAGATGTCACGAGGAAGATGGTTGTAGTCTTTCACATTTCTGAATAATGTTTTATCAGTGGATCTTGAAGCATGTGCATACCAGAAACTGCTTTGCTGATTAGTGCACTACTGTTATGTTCTGCATCTTGAGAGATCACAGTGACATTTCTGTATGTATTTTGCTAAAGGATGAGCTAAGACAAAGGAAAAACAATTGTGAAAGACCACGTATGAGCCATTAGTATGGTTGAGAATAGGAACCTGTGTATTTTGTCTTGCAGTTCTCCATTTCTGCTGCTAGGTTGTATTCCCATACTGTAAGCTGATTTCCCATCCTGTGGATGCACTTCAGCAGGCTTTTATTTTCTTGCATTTGATGCGCTTTTTTCTCTTCCTTTAGTAATAGTTTTTCTGCTCAGTAATATTAGAGGAAATCACAGCTACTTGAATAGAGTTTTACAGAAGCCACATCTAAGTGTGCAGTGCACATTTCTGTATCTTCAGTGGAGAATCCAGAAATGTTGCTTCCCCTTTCTAGGGAATCATTCAGTTGTGTACCATGTGTAGAAAACACACTACACAGCAGATAATGTGACCCACATAACTGACTAAATGCCTGAGTAGCCTTTGTGAGAAAGTGGCAGCAGTTTCTCTGCTTTAGTATGCTGGATGCCTCTCTTTACTAGCAAAGGGTTTGCTCAGGGTTTTGTAAAACAAAATGGGCTGAGCCTACCTAACAGCTTTGCCAGTAGTAAGAAGATGTCTTGGATCCCTGAGTCTCACCTTGAGGCCCAGCCCTGTGCTATGTGTGTTGCCAACAGGACCACAACAGTAGGCCAAGTCAGTTTATCATACTGGAAGAAACATATTCCCTTCCTGCTGGATTAGTTTGCTCTGAGCTACTACATTTGAGCAAGCTGCAACCAGTACAAGAGGGGGCAGAACCAATAGCAACTTTTTTCCTAGCAGTTACTTTAGGATTAGTTAGGCATTTCATGTAGCTACGTGGTAGAAGCACAGAAAGAATCAAAAAAGCACAAATCAACAACAGATACAAGAAAGGAGCTGGTAAAAGTGTTTCCTTTACTGATAATGTACCTGACAATTGTACCTGACAGACAATTGTCTGTCTCTTGTAAAGGAGCAGTATTTCACACAGAATTAAAATGTCAGCTAGCAGAGCTGAAAGAATTTTAACTGGACTTCTTTTTGTTAATTCAGATGCCATCATTAAAATATTTCTCTCCAGTGCATTTCAGGTGCACATATCTTCAGGGGAACTTCATTTTTTCCTGCTGGGTAACTACTGTTATGTGGTAAATTGCATTGTCTTTGGATTTAGTAAGGAAATAATGCAGTCATACCATTGTACCCAGTTTACAAATTCTTATCATTGGCAGTTACAAGAAACTGGATGCGTTCATAGGACCAGACACTTGTAAAGAAATCTGTCCCTTTTAAAGATGTGTTAACTATGAGTTTACTCATTGCTGCTCAGGCTCATCAGTGCTAGGCCTTTTGGAATTACCAATAATTTTACATTCCCCTCCCCTTTATGCTGAGGTCTGAGAGATGCCATGTACAGCACACTGATTTCCTTACAGAGTGACAGTTGTATCAATCCAGCCTTTTCCATGTTGGTCACTGTTTGCAAGTGCTGGCAGGAGGGTGCTGAACATGAAACCTTCAGCACAGATGATGGCTAAGCATTTCTGATACGTTTGGTACCTAACTGGAAAAGGATTTAAGGAAATGGGTCTCAAAAGCTTTGGTCAGTGTTGATGGCCTTTGACTGACTTTGTGAGTATGGAGTTGAGATTGGGCAACTGGAGTATTTTTTAATGAATTGTCATGCTTTTTGTCATACTCGATTCTATGTTGCCTGCTTTCACTATATGCATGCCTATCTTATTCTGGCCCTGAGAGGTTAGAATTATGTAATTTCCACTAGGAAAGCCATCCTATAGTTGTAAGAATTTTTGGAATCATCAAGTATCCTACCAACAGAAATTGTTGCAAAATGAAGTGCATTGTTTTAAAACAAATTGCCATTAGTCTAAACAGACAACACAGGTTTTGAAAACCATAGTGTTTAAGTTGCTCTCTGTGTCTTTACATTGATGGCTAAATGTCTTGTGTATGTAGTTTACCTTTCTAAATACTACATTCCTGTTTATTTCTAAATAACTCCTACATAAGCAAAAACCTCTACATTTCATCTGCTTGTGAACATAAATAGTGTGTGCAACCACAGTTCTTTTCCTTTCCCTTTATTTAGTGATAGGACATACAGCTGTGATTATCCCATTTGTCCTTATTCCAGTGTAACTAATCAAATTTGGTTTACCACGATTATTGTTTGCTATGTGGGATATCTTAAACATGTGAGTAATTGAATAGGACTAGTGTATCTATAAAATCTGTTTATGGTTCAGTAAACTAGTTCTCACAACAGTTGGAAGTATTTCCCCATGGAGTTTTGCAAATTTATGTCCTATTTTGAGCTTGAAATACTGAATATATTCAGCTGGACTGTATTCAGATGTGAGAGTATCATCAAGCATCATATTTAGGACTGTGATTTAGAGTTTTGAGTAAGCCATCTCATCTATATAAGTATCTCACTTTGGTCCTTATGTAGATATTGTCTCATAATTTATCTTTATTATTCCAGATGGAACATACTTGCATGAAATTGGAGCATGATGCATTTCAGTTCTGTGTGTTTTTGTTAGTTGCTTTAGTGATTTTTTCCTATTTGTGTTAAATTGTTTTGCTTCTGTTTGGCTTTATGTGTTGTTAAAATCTTTATGTTTCTGAGAAATAGCTATTGAAACAGAAGATAGTAATAGGATTTATCCACATTCAAATACATTATGGTGACTGTCTGACTTTTATATGAAATATTGAAATATCTTATAAAAATAGGCAAAGACTATGTGTCTTTCTCTGCCAAACAAGGGAGCTGATGCTCGTAATTTCCCTGAGTTCCAGATGTCAAATCAATAACAAGATTAGAAGTAAATATTCCTATTCCCCTGCTGCATCTTGTAGATAACACTTTCTTCTACGTGAGGTTGCATTTTAATGCAATGATGCTGCTTACAGATTTGATTTTAACTCGACAGCGTGAAATGGCCTAATTTTTAATGTTGTATGATAATTCCTTACTGCCCACAATACAAGTTTCCTTCACTGTTTTCATGCTCTGTGATTTCTGATGGTACAATAAAGCAATCTTTGTTTCAAAGTGGAGGTGGAAAGCCTACTAATTTGCAGCTGGTTGTTTCTTTTTATTTCCAGATGGTAGGAAGAAAAACTGTGGCTTGTTTCAGTGCGAGAAATTAAGTTTGCAAGACTAGATAGGTATTCTTCAGTAACTGGATATGTGATTAAAACACTGCAGTAAGTGCCACTGCAACACATTCAAAGCTTTTGACACATCCCAGGGTGCAATCGGGATGGTAACAGGTGTGAATTATAAATTTTTAGAAATCTCTTTTCTAGTGAACTGAACCAGGCTTCAAGCAGAGCACTACAGTGCACAGGTGCAGGGTTCAGCAGTAGCACCTGGCACATCCCTGTGGTACGCCATGCATACACAAGGTCTTTCAAGTGGTAGAAAGCTGAAGTAATTGATAGAACTTGAAAACCTGTTACATGAAAATTAGAGGTGCTGTGGAAAGACAAAGTTGCAGCATGGAATGAATCCGTAGTTCCAGACCTTTTCTGTAAAAAGAAAGATCCATCTTCTCTCAGTCTCTTCAGAAAGTGTGTGTCCTCTGAGCTTCACTGCCAGTTAGATGCTAAATGTGTCTTAGCTGCTAAAAGGAATTTTTCCATATGTGCAGGTTTCTGGAATTACAGACAAAATCTGGATGTGTAAAATTTGGTGAAATCTTCATCATGTTTTTTTACTGAATCAACACGAGAAATGAGAAGATCAATATCATGGACAAGCTGCTCACTAAGTCTAATCAATAATGACATTTTCTCTCTGCCAAAACATTGTCCATGTTAAGTTTTTTTTTCCCCTACTTTGAATATTTCAGGATGTGAACCTCAGGAAGAACTGTAAAAAGGCTTGTACTCTGCGCTGGGTTCAGCTGGGATAGAGTCCATTTTCTTTGAAGTAGCTGGTACAGTGCTCTGTTCTGTATTGACTATGAGAATAAGGTTGATAACACACTAAAAGTTTAGTTGTTGCTCAGTAGTGCTTACCCCAAGTCAAGGACTTCTCAGTTTCCCATGATCTACCAGGGAGCAGGTGCACAAGAAGCTGTGAGGGCTCATGGCCAGTACATCTGACCTAAACTGTCCAAGGGGATATTCCATACCACAGAACATCATGCCCAGTGTATGAACTGGGGGAAGTTGGCTGGTAGAGGCCAATTGCTGCTTTGGGATGGCATGGTCATCAGCCAGCAGGTGATGAGCAATTGTGTATGTTTCATTTGTCTGGCTTGGCTTTTATTCCTTTCATCCTCCTTTTTATTATTATTGTTGTTGTTATTATTATAATTATTATTGTATTTCACTTTGTTTCAATTGCTAAAATTTATTATCTCAACCCATAAGTTTTACTTTTTATTCCTAATTCTAAAGGAGTGAGCAAGGAGCTGTATGGTACTAAGTTGCCATGTGGGGTTAAATCACAACAACCCCTTTCAATACCTTGAAGTTGGTATTGAAGTTCTTAGGAAGATTTTTCAAGAACTTGTTTCTTTGCTTGTTAATCTTGGTGATTAGTGACTTTAAAAATCCATTATTACAGGAATGCTGCTGCACACATGTTGCTGAACATTCCAGTGCAAAAAACTCATCTTGTTTTCTAATGTTTCAGAGGACTACAAGTTAAACTTTCCTAATAAAACTCAATCACATTTCTCTTTTAGTGGATTTAAGTTTCTGAGACTTAGGTAGTTTGTTCTATTAGGAAACCTTCATAATAAAGTAGTCTCTTGGAGCCCCTACTTTGATACAGATTTTTGACCATCTGTTGCCTAGCGGGCAAGTAAACCAATAAAAGAATAATTGGAATTTTCCTGGCTGAATTCTCAGAGGAGTCCTCAGGAAGTCTCACCTTGCTTTTGACCTGTTGGTGGAGTTTTATTCAACAGACTATTGTAATTTTTACTTATTTCTCCACTGGAAAATGAATCTGAGATAACAGAAAATAATTGTTGAAACAAGATAAGAGTTTGTTTATTTATGCTAAATCTTTGCTAGAGGCAGATCTAAAGATGTGATATTTGTGTTTTGGATAGGTATTTCTAGAAATGTGCTGTTATTGAGAGTTCTGTGGGGGAAAAATAGCCCAACACCAGATGGATCTTGGTTGGATTGTAGCTAAACCCTTATAGGATCTTAAATGCAGGATGACAGATGACACTAAGAGGAACCAATTTTCGGTATAAAGACTTTGAACTTCAAAAAAAAAAAGAAAAAGTGCTGTTGGCTTTGTTGGCTTAAAAAAAAAAAAAAAAAAAAAAAAAAAAAGAAGAAGAAGAAACACAAACCCAAATGGCAAACCCAGAAATTCATGCATACCATTTGACTATCATCTGTGATAGAAGTAAAGCGTGAATGCTTTGGCACAGAGGTTTAGCAGACCTCTGCCTGCTGAAGCCACTCACATTTAGTCTTTGCTCCTACCCTGGAGCACTGTGAAGCACACAGAGGACAGGAAATCTTTAATGATACATCCAAAAAACATGACTGAAGTTGTCAGGGCTCTGTGGGAGTATGGGTCCAGCCCACACAGACTGCATGACAGGCTGGAAGTTTAGTATGTCCCAACAAAAAGGAGTTTCTCACCAGGCAGTCTGATGGAAGCCATGTAGCTGACAGGCAGGGTTTGAAAAAATCTTCTCTTGTAGGGTAAGTGGGAAAGCTTTGCCTGCTGTCTGAGTGCCTGGAGAACACAAGCTCTTCCTGCAGGGAACATGCTTTTTATACAGGCATATTTACTAGCCCTGGAATGGTGAATGTGCCTCACCTGGAGCCCTGTCTCACACATTGTAGGCATCTTTCTGGTGGCAAGGAATGTGTGTTTTCATGTAGACTCTACTAGAAGGGTGTAACAGTTCCCTTGGGTTGATAACACCTGTTTTGGTCATACATAATCTATCCAGGCAGGATGAGAAAGACCCACTGTCAGGTGGTGGCAGGAAACAGTGCTATCATTTTCCAGTTAAAGTTACTGTCTTTTGAGCTGTGTTTCCCTCTGGTACTTTTGTTGAGAAGAGATAATACTTCACCAAACAGTCATAGTAATCATCTCAGATGTGGGGGGGGGAGATACTGATTTCTGTACTTAATCTTATGTCTGCATTTGGTTCCTGTGCAGTGATTCCATCTGCTGTTGTGCCGCTCTAGTAACAAGTACTTCCTTGTACACACCCCGACACATCTTAACAGCTGCTGTGGGAATGACTTCATCGTTAGCATCAGTGCTGTAGGGTTGTGATGTTTTTTGCTGACTTGCTATGGGCAAATACTGTCTAAAACAGAGGTGAGTGTAAATTGACAAAATGGTACTGCTTGCTGCCATTTGCTGTAGCGGTGCTTTGGCGGGGGGGACCACACGGGGGTGTCCCGGGCGGGCCCCCCTAGGCTGTGAGTTCGCTGGTAGCAGCAGGCAGGCAAGGAGACTCCACACGGCTTCTGAGGGTGCTCATTAGATGAGGGTTTATTGGGGGTCCTACCCCCGGGAGGCAGCATGGTTTCTGAGGGAGAGAGGGGAAGGGGAGTGAGAGGGGAAAGGGGCAGGGGAGAAAGGGGCTAAGAGAGCACCAGCCAGGAGAGATGGCTAAGAGAGAGCGTGTCCCATACCCCTGGCACACTGAACAGGGAGATTCAAAGTGGGTGCGGAACAGATTGGGCAATGGGATTACAGACACAGGATACTGCAGGGGAGGATCACGGGCTTGGAATAAACCATACATTTTCCAGGGGTGAGACAGAGCATGCCATTCAACTAAAATATAACACCACAATTTGCAATTCCCATCAGCCTGTAGGTGTGCCTTGCCTTGCATGGTGGTGTGAGAGAGACATGGATAATCTTTCTGATGACAGGTAATGAGAATTAGGAGATACTAGCATTCATTTGGTTTGGCTCAGAGTTATATTTCGTTTCCCTTCAATTAACAGAGCGTCCTTGTGTGTTATCAAGTGACCTGGGGTACAGGTAGCCTCACAGAGCTTTAATACTGTTGTTGTTCATCTTATTGAGCTATGATGGAAATTCAGAAACAATAAGTGAAAGTCTTTCCTCCCAAAAATCTGGAGCCCATCAGGGAAGTGTGGGGAGTTGTGAAATTAGTCCAGTCTCACACAGCTCTGCTGTGGAATACCATCGGAGGAGCTGATGCTAGGGAAGGACTGAATTCAACTTCAAATTCTGAAGGCAGCTGAAGTCTGCCTATTTCTTGGCCCTGTGCTTGGGTTCAGATCAAGAGTGCACTACAGATCATTTCGACTTCCTGCTTTGGTTCACGCTTGTGGAACAGTTTAGGAGCGTGTAGACTGGACTTCTTTCTGATTAAACAACCTGAAGCAGTAAAGAGTACCTCAGCTATTACTGGGCTTGCAGTCTTTGTGAACAGAGTAGAGCAAATCTGAAGTAATCCCTGGCTTCCCTAAATATAATCTTGAATTTAGGTACATGCTACCAAGTATTCTACACTATAGATCAACACTTATTGTGCTATAATAGTGATGTTAACAAAGATGACCAAGCAAATTTTGTTGTTCCTTTTTTTTTACCCCTGTGCTTATAGTTTGCATTCCAGTGGTCAAAATAATTGATTTTGGGCAGGAATTGGCAGCTATCTGATCTCTTCAGTAATATGATCAAATACTACTTTTTTCATGACATTCAGATATAAGATCTAAGCTTCTGTTGCAGCCAAACTATTTTCATGTTTTAAAGTTTTGCTCACAAGCCCAACACAAAAACATTTTCTTTATTGTGGCATCTTGCAATTTCTCCTGCTGCCTTGCTGGCATGTGAAGAGTATCAAAAATGATCATGTTTTGAATAGTAAATTGCCAGCTATAAATATATAGTGTCCAGGAGTCCTCTCCTGCCCTGTCTGCAGATTTTCTCTTGCTGATTGAAATGGCAGCATGTATCTCTAGAAAAATGTAAATGGTCTTACAATAGCAAAAAAAGATACAGGACTTCTCATTGTAAATAAATGGTTCTGTACTTTTCCTCTAGTTAAGAAAATTAATAGATTCATAATGTATGGCTTTATTCTGATTCTACTTGTTTGACTCATTTGAAAATACTTAATGTACTTTCAGTTTTCATTGCATGATTAATGGGGGCAGGTGAGCTAGCAGCACACCCAGATGGCAGAGAGGGCTCATGGTATCCTGGGCTGCACCAGGAGTGCTGCCAGCAGGCTGAGGGAGATGATCCTTCCACTCTACTCAGCACTGGTGAGGCCACCAGTGGCCTGGAGGGCTGGCTCCAGTTCTACAACTCCCAGTGCAAAAAGCCCCATGGAGCTAATGGAGAGTCCATCCAAGAGCTACTAAGGGATGAAGGGACTGGAGCATCTCTCCTGTGAGGCTTGGGAGAGACTGGGACTGCAGAGCCTGGAGAAGAGATGTTTTGTAGGGAGCTCACCAGTGTATATGAATACCTGAAAGAGTAGGTTAGGGAGTGATATTGCAGGTGGCATATGGATGCTGCTGTGTTGCACACTGCCAGATCATTCTTTTCCACCTTTCCATTCATGTTCACTGGCTGGCTAGTATTTTTTTACTTAAGCAGGACATTTTGCTAAAATTTTAATGTCTTTTTATATGGGTAATTATTTTCCACCAGAAGTGCCACTCTGTTCAAAGGTCCCAGTCAATGAGAGCCTTTGTTGTCTCTTTGTGTAGGACTCTCCAGGAAGTCAAAGGTAGTATGGGCTTATTGCAGGAAGGCTTTTCAGACAACTAAGAACATACTCAGTAGGAAATTGGAAGCATTACTACTTTCGCTTCCAACATTATTTTTTGGATTTTTTTTATTATTATTACTGATTACCATGATTTCTGAATGAGGATATGTTGCATGTCCATATGCAGTAAACCCATTTTCACACCAGTTATTTAAGCTGACACAGAATGTGTAAGAACAGGAAGTGAACATCAGTGTTTTGCTAGCACTGGTACACAGGCAGTTCAAACAATACCAAACATAAGACTGTAGAGCAAGGTGTTCTTCATATAAGTATGAATAAAGTGTAAAGGTATCCCTTGTCCTCATGCAAACATTTTCGCCACTTTGATTCATTAGCATCCCCCTCTCTGAGCATCTGCGGATGCAGTTTTTTTGGGCAGGTGAAATATAGCTACTTGTGCAGGAACAGACAAGGCAGATTTTGAATGCTTTGCAAAATAAAAATGTTCTGACATACAGCTGTTCTGGTAGAAATTGGTTTTGAAACTAGCTTTGACCGTAGAAACGAATATGTCCATGCCTTGTTTCTTTGGTGCAGATATTTCTGACAGTCAGCCAAATTGCTCATAAGAGTGTTTATTTAGTATTTATTAATAAAGTGGCTGTGTTAAAAGCCATTTCAGCTTTTCTTGGTGCAATAGGTGACATTTGTGAGCTGATAATATGAAAATGGTTCAAACCTAGCTACAGGACATTCACTGTGGAATTAGCAGTCTCTGGCTTTGATAACTAGTGACAGCAGAGAACAGCCTCAGAAGGGATCAAAGCCACATAGGAGATGCATGTAAATCAGTGTGTTGGAATCTCTTTGGAGTTTTGGTTGGTTTGTTGGTACTTTTGGAAGAAGCCCTTTCACTCTAGAAATTGGCAAAACAAAACAATTCTATTCTGAGAAGTTATTAGGGGAGATATTGCTGTGAAGAAGAGCTAATCTTCATGGTTACATTAATTTAAATATTGTTTTACTATTGTTATTCTACTGAGGTTTGAGGGCTATATTATTATTGAAGAGAGCTGGATTAGCACCATGCTAAATCACCTCAGCTTGAAGTCTAAATAACTTTTAAATCATATTTACTGGTGCTGTGTGAGAATGAACCTAATGACTATTTTCTTTAGTGGCAAAACCGGTTTAAGAGGTTTCTGCCACACCCTTCATCATGTCTCTAATTGTGCCAGTACAAGTCTTTGAGGGCTGCATAGTAAGCTTTTATTAGTGCAATTGACTATAAGTTTCAAACAAATCTCTCCCTCTCCCTCTCCCTCTCCCTCTCCCTCTCCCTCTCCCTCTCCCCTCAGATTATTTCATCAATTTTGGTTTACAGCACTTCTTCCTCTTCCCTCTTCTAATGCACACAAAATCAGTTTCATTAACTCATCTGAGGAGATAGCAAAATGTAATTTCCAAGTGGATTTCCTCTGCTTAAAAATGCTTGTCACAGTGGAATTTTTCCTCCTCATTTCTGCAATATAGTGTGGCGTATTTCAGCCTGGCTAGAAATCCAAGTTCTCTGATTTCTTTAGCGAAACAATGTTAGGGAAATTTTCCAAAGTGTTTCCAGTTTGGTAGCACAATAAGTTTAACAATGAAATACATCTTTCTTCATAAAACTAGGTCTCAAACTATTCTTTTCTATTGCAAGGAAGAGCACAGCATCAACCAAGGTGATTTCTCTTACCACACAGATCTACCATCATGTGACATTTCCTTTTCATCTTGAAAGATAATTGACCAGTTATGAAGAAGGATGTATTTCACTGTTAAACGCAGTGGAAAATGTCAAAGGCTTATAAAATGAAAGTCTAGAAATTATGTAAATATTATCATTGACCATCTTCTTCATACTCCAGAGAGTCATGTTATGCTTGGGATGAATTGAAGATTATTGCTTAACTTAAAAATACATAGTACATGATGCACTTAATTTATTGGGGCATTTTGAGATTATGAGCTGACTTAAAGGTCTGACTTCTCTTCAAGGATACTGACTCAGACCAGCAAAGGGATGAGCACACTTGCTGTGTTACGCTGCATGGTGTGATTCTGCCATCTGAATGGGTGTGTTGGGGAGGACATGGGATGTGCTGAACATGACCCCTCCAAGCTGTGGCTTGACAAAACCTGTCATAGAAGGAACAGTACCTCTAAACTATGAATAGGCAGTGGAAGAGAGATGCAGTGCTGCAGCCTGGTACACACCTGCCAGGCTTCATCCCCATAGCCTGGGAGAGGCTGGCTGGGGGAAGCTTTCTGAGAGCTGTAGCAGTTCTATTTGCCTGTTACTTGCCTCACTTGATGTCAGATCCACCCTTTGGGGCATCATCTGGGGATTTGTGTGGCAGTCTAGGCTGAACAGAACCATGGCACCTCTTCACTCTGGCACTAAATGTTTAGTTCGGGGTCCTGAAAACCTGTAATGCAGCCACTGCCTCTTAATTCAGAGAAGAACTCATTAGTGAGCTACAGGAGAGAGTGAACTATAAAGAGACAAAGCAGTGATGATACACAACTGCTTAGATTGGTCAAAGCAGTGTCTGAGAAGGATGAAAGGAAGAAACACCCACTGCCAACAAGTGCCAAGCTAAGAGAGGATGGAAGAGTGTGAAATGCTCCAAGACAATGCTTGGTTTGACACAGTCTGTTATGAATTGGACATTGTTGGAAGCTACCTAGAGACTCTGGAAAACAAAGTCTGATGGTATATATAAAAATGGAGGGGGAAGATATATCTTACCTGGAATATAATGGCCAATTCTATGTATTTATCTACAAAGTGATCTAACAGGAGCAATTAGTCACAGCTAAGACAGAAGACAAAATAACTTGTGCAAGTTCCTTAGGACTGCAACTGTAATGCTTCTGATCGGTGGTTTCCACTGAAAATGGCAAATGGGCACACACACCTCCCTGAAGAGGACACAATACAAAGTACAAACAGGTGCAGGAGCAGAGATGGGAGGCAATAGAGCACAAGTGTCTGAAAACAGATAATGGAGTATCTTGGGCCTTGGATCTGTAATTTCCTCTTTTTTAAAGTATAGCTGTGTTGGTTTGGGGTGTTTTAATGACTTTTGTATAGTGATAACTCAGATTATAGGCAATTTTCTTGACACTTAAGATTGTCAAGAAAAGTTACATAAAAGCAGTTGCATAGTGGGAAAAAATAGGAATCCTTTTCTTCCCCACTTGCCATAGCCTGAGATATGTAAAGGTAGCAAACAGAGTAGGAGAAATGGTTCATTCTTGAAGGACTGGTTTCTTCATTCCCCTAGGGATTGTCACAGGTGGTGTTCCTTGTAGAACTGTGTTGGGCTTGTGCTGTTTGACTTACTCCTAAATGACCTGGAAGAGGGAAGCAACTAAATTTACTGAAGATACAACTTTAATTAAGGCAATAAGGGTGATGGAAGAGCCCCATGGCAACTGGGCAGTAAAGTGTCACTTGAAAATAAGCATGGATAAAATCATGCTCAGTTGTAGTTTCAAGCACTAAGTGATGGGATATGCCCTCATGGATGCAAGATCCAAGACTTCTGATAGACAGGGCCAAGAAAGCATCAGCTTGGCAGTAGTCAGAAATGCCAGTCAAACCTCCAGCATTATTAGGCACAAACACTTCTCTACAATTTCATGAATCTGATTGAAGTGCTCTGTGCAGTGTTGATTCTCTTATCTCAAAGCAGATAAAGCAAACAGAAGGTAAGCAGGAAAGAAAGCCATTAATTAATACAATTTACCAGGGCTTAAAAGACTGAGCTTGGGTAAATTATTCATAACACCATTAAAATTCAAGTACAACTGAAATTTCCTGTTGGGTTAGCTAACACAGAGAAATTACACCTCATATGTTTCTTCTACAAGACTTTGAACATTATAGTGATAAGACGTTTTGCCTGTCTCTCATTGTCTGGAAGTGTCTTTATGCATCTTAAGAAAAGGAAATGTTATTTTTTATTTACTCCTCTGGAAAACTTAAAAAGTAATGATTCTATTGTTAGATCCATTAAAGTAGAGAAGAAATCTCTTTTGTTCATATAAAACTTGAAGGGACTTGCAGAACAGCCAGTTTCACAGGAGAGCAGGCAGAGAGTTCCCAGGAGGCCTCATGGAATGTCTGCCCGGTCTAGTGTTACACTGGGCAGACTGGGGTGGTGCTGAGTGCAGTTCAGAAATCAGAAGCAGTATAACCCTGAATTCACTGTGTGTTCTGCCTGGACTGCTCAAGATAGCTAGTTGCAGTAGCTCTGGAAAATGCCTTGCTCTACAGCAATAATATAACCCAAATGATCTGGCTGAACTGGAACTGCAGAATTGGTAGGGCTTGTCTGCACTTGCTTGGTTTGATATCAGTGTAAAGGCTGCCCAGAGTAAATTGCAAGAGTTTTCCTTTTCCTAGTTGCAATGAAAACAAAATGCCTTTTTTTTTTTCTTTGCTGGCAAACAGAAGAAAGCATTCCTGGTTTATGTTGGATTTACTGTTCCTTCCTGTAGCGATGACTTACATTTAGAACCAAATGCTGTCTGTGAGAGTGTGCTTTGGCAGCATAGCCACTTGTACTGGGTACAATTGCACAGGTTTGTGACATTAGGATTGCTGGCTGTCATCAGCCCCTACACAAGGGGATCGATCCATTCCTGTACTCTGAACGCAGCACTGTTCATCCTCCTGGTGTGTAAATGGTGAGGCAAAAATCTAGCCACAGTGGCTAGATCCGTGGAGTTTTGCTGTGAAAAAATCTTTGTTCTGTTTTTAGATACCTTTTGATAGATAATAATCTGTGGAGGCATGGAATCAGATAGCTTTGAATGTCGATTATAGTTCTTCTATGTAATTTAATTGATTTTCACAAAAGGTGTTAGAGTGTGTTACTACTGTAGATGTAGGAACATTTTTCTGAAGTACATATTATTCCAGTTTACAATGTGGGTAGAAAAGTTACATCACTTTGTAAAATTAAATTAAAAGTTCAGCAGGAAAACCCAGAATCAAATACAAATTTCCTGGCATAAGCTTCCACTCCTGACTAGGCCTTTTTTCCTTCTCTGAAATAAGCATTTATACAGTGATGATCACAATTTTGAAATACAAAAATATTTGGGTTTACTTGCTTGTGGCTAGTACTGAGTTTTGTTTGCTTGCTTAAAACAGACCTTTGAACAGCATTCATCAAGAGTAGCAGAATTCAGAATTATTGATAGTGCATCTTCTCACTCAATGTAGCCAATATCAGACTGGCGGCTGAGCTCCTAACTTTCACTCAACCCATGCCTGCTGTGCTTTGTTGCAGGTTATGGACACACAGTGCCTTTATCTGATGGGGGAAAGGCCTTCTGCATCATCTACTCGGTCATCGGGATCCCCTTCACGCTGCTGTTCCTGACGGCCGTGGTGCAGCGCATCATTGTGTACGTCACCAGGCGCCCGGTGCTCTACTTCCACATCCGCTGGGGCTTCTCCAAGCAGATCGTTGCAATCATCCATGCTATGGTCCTCGGGTTCATCACTGTCTCCTGCTTCTTCTTAATCCCAGCAGCAATATTTTCTGTCCTGGAAGATGACTGGAATTTTTTGGAGTCATTTTATTTTTGTTTCATTTCCCTGAGCACCATTGGTCTCGGAGACTATGTGCCGGGAGAAGGCTACAATCAAAAATTCCGAGAGTTATATAAAATTGGAATTACATGTAAGTGTCAAACTAACCAGCTAAGTAAAAGGCATTTTATATTAAAAATAAAAATATCAACATCAAACTGACAATCAGACTTCTCCATTCCGTGAATTATGATCATTTGTCAGCTAGAAAACTGGGCATTAATTTAGGTAGCTCTGTAAAGAGGAAACTGCTAAGTAAGGTCAGTTTTCTTAGTTAAGAAAGAAAAAGCTAAAACTATTATTCTAACCATAGCTATTTACTCTCTTATTAATAGTAGGGAAAAAAACCTCACATAACTGTTATGAAAATGATTAGGAGCATCTTGGGCTAACATTTCAGTGCATCACAGAGCCAAGACAATCTGTATCACCTAAGGCTATCCCATAAAGTTAGATGACAGGTGGACAGAAATTAATCAAGAAGACATGGAAAATGAGGCAGAATAGCAAAGTTTCTGACTCCAGTTGAAACAGAAGGTAGCTGAAGCTGGCACCGGTACATACCAGCTGTCAAAGACAGACAAGTAGACTGAGATGGTAGAAAAGCAAGACCATGAATGCTAAATTTCAATTGTTTCATTATATTTGACACAGAAGAAATCATAGTGAACATTAATTTTAAGAAGAAAATTACCTTTATTTTGGTATTCAGAATCAATGTATGCTGAGGGTGACAGCAACAGTGTTTTGAAACATGGCAGTTTCTCATACAGCTTCAGCCTGAGCAGTCTTTGGGTCATCAGAGACATTGAGGCTGGTCTGCATTCAACTATGCTTCTATGCATGATCCAGCAATCATAATGTAGGCAAAGAGTCTGTTAACTTGGTTTTGTGTTGTACCTGAAGAGAGGTTTTCTCCATTCTTTGAAGTAGGGCCTTGAACTAACCAACAGAACACTTTGTTTTATTATCTTGCTAGGCCTGTTGCTGTTGCAGATTTTCTCCTCTCCCTGTCATGTTTATCTTATGAATGGTAGCTTTTAAGTATTAACCTGCTGATCTGCAGAGTTGATTTTGGGGATGCTAAGTGAAGTGAATGGAAAGTCACACATGGTAAAGGCCTTGTTAAAGGCTTGCTGTTCTGAAAAACTCGAAATCTGAAGAAAACATTATGGCTCAGATTAAAGCTTTTTCAAGCTGTACAACAATTAGGAAATAAATTGCAGGAAATACTAAAAGGAAAAAGTAGCTTTTAGGCAAAGTTATGACCTTAGAATATCTAATTTCAATAGGTTTTAAGGTTATAACTTTTAAATTACTCTTTTCCCTTTCATGTGAACAATTCAAGGAAAAAATAAAATGTTTTCTCCTGAACCTAAATTTTCTATAAGATATTTTGGACTTCTACATCAGAAAATGCTTAATGAGTGCTACAGGCTTTTCAAGAATTTTTAGAAGAACACAAGTCATGTTGTAAATCAAGTGGCAATCAAATGGACTGAGTTTCAGAGATAATTACAAACTCTCAGTGCAGATTTATGATGATTTTCAATTGATACAGCTTTGTCGGGTCTTCCTTGTGTTAATGCATAGCTCTCATTCGATGCTATGATATAAAGTTTAAAAACAATTAAAACATTTTAGCTGTAGTGCTGATTTAGATGAGAATTGTATTAAAAATTGATTAATGGTACTCCCGGAACAAAAAGGAGAGTGTTCCTGCCAGTGAATAATCTGTAACTACAGGTGAGATATTTATGCCCTTAGGTAACAGAACAGTGACCATATGGAAATTATTAATCTGTGTTGATTTTTCAGCACGCTTAATGTGCAGCTCTTGGACAAGTGCATTCTGCTAATGGTTATACACTTAGCTTCTGCTTCATTTACTTCATTGAAATGATAAAATTAATAAGTAGTCATGCTCCTCATTGAATTGTAATGATCAGAAGTAGGGATCTAATGAAACACTGAGATTATTAAATATTCATTTTAATACCTTCCTTTAAACTATACACATTTATGTTTGGATAATAATAATAAAAAAAAAAAAAAAACAAAAACAAAAAACCACAGTGTACTGCTGGTCATAGAGATCTCCATTTCCAAAAGTTTCAGTCTATGAGAGCTGACTATTACCTCTAAAAATAAGTCAGTCAAAATAAGTCAGTCAGTACATGGCTAAAGTAATTTGTAATATATTTTAGGTAAGACTTCCAGGTTTTGGGTAATCTGTGTACCTTAGTAAAACATTGCAAATGTGCTCAAAAGATTAAGTAACTGTGTTGGTTTTTCAAATTTCAGGAGTAATTTACAGTAATTTTTCATTTTGGTTTTATTTGGTTTGTACATGTTTCTAGTAGCTTTGTTTTTCCAGGTATTTCAGGGTGTTGTATGTCTAATAATTTTAGAGGAAAAGAATTCTGAAGTTTTCATGAAGTAGTAAGCGATTTGTCCTGCTGAACTGATACAAATAACCAATGACCACAGTTAGCTCCCATATTTTTACTTCTGCTTGTAATATATAGGAATATTGTAGTAAAAGTTTATTTTCCATTTTTTAATCAAAATCTTTTGAAGGGCACTTAATCATGAAAGTCATAAGTAAGTACAGGAATGTGCATGTGGTAAATTTTTATTGTTATGTTTTTTTAAATACCTTTACCTTTTTTTTTTTTTCTCGCACAGTTGTAACAGATTTGAAGCCACTACTATTCCTTTTTCTGTTTATGTGGAGTCTTCTGATTGTAGAATTAATAAAGGAAAAAAACGAAGGATATCACAGTTCAAAGCTCTGTAGTTATGCCATAAAGAAAATTAACATACTAGTCAGGGAGGACAGGGGTGACAAAAGTCACAAGCTCAAAACTGGTCCAGCCCTACCTGGTTTGCTAATAACTAATTTTTAATTTTTTTTTCTTTTTCCACTCAGGTTATCTGTTGATGGGCCTTATTGCAATGTTGGTGGTTCTTGAGACTTTCTGTGAACTCCATGAACTCAAAAAGTTTAGGAAGTTGTTTTATGTGAAGAAGGACAAGGAAGAGGACCAAGTGCATATAATGGAACATGACCAGCTCTCATTCTCTTCCATCTCAGACCAAGCAGCCTCCATGAAGGACGATCAGAAGGCAAATGAGCCTTTTGTGAATTCCCAGTCTCCAACTTCCAATGACAGCTCTCTAAACAATTAATACACGGGTATCTATACCAGTGTTTTGGTGCATTTATGCTACTTACCATAAGAAATAGAAAGCCTCATATTTTTTTCTCAAATTATAAAAGCTGGAAGACTGTGCTACTTTAACAAGGATTTATCACTTCTGACATAGAAAAGACTTCTAGGAAAAATGTGGGAGCCACCCTGGGAAGAGGGAATAAATGTAAGATGTGGCTGGGAACATAAGGCCATTTTGGTTGAGGGATAAGGATTTAGGTGTACCACATTCAGAAATGCCAGAGAGAAAGGCTTGCACAAGCAACTTCATTGAACATCTTTAGGAGACTAGGCCTTCACTGACATCCAGCTCATTGAGTTACATGCCCCATCTTGCAACTGGTTGACAGCAGATTTTGGGATGTGCACTTTTGATAGTCACAGTTTTAATCTAATAGCTAGCATCTTAATCTAACATTTTCAGAGTATTATCTCTAGATCTGGTGGAGGGGGGAGTATCTAGGTCATCCCTCTATTACCCAGTAGCTTGCAGGTGTAAACAACTATTTTAGGAAGAAAAATACAGACTGCAGTCCCTCCTTTGCCCATGTCATTTACATCTAAATTTCCTACTTCCTTAAAAGGTCGTCCAGTCACCAGAAGAATGTTGTCCTGAAGAGAGTGTGCCTTGAGTCTTCCATGCTGTTTTTGTTTTGTATGAAATACTTTTCTGAGAGATAGAAAAAGCAATTTAAAGGTCTGGATGAGGTGAGATGGTAGGGAAGGACAACAGATGCATTTCAGTCTTCTGAAATGGGCAGGAGTGGGTATTCAGCTGTGTGGAATGGAATGAAAACGAGACAGCATATCCACACATGACTGGCACAGTCATGTGCTTGTGGCATTCTCCTAATAGATGGTTGAAATCTTCTCAGCAGAAGCAGTTGGTGCTGTTCATCCCACAGTCCAGCCCAGCGTGTGCTCTGCTGAGCTGGTGGATACATGGAAGAACAGAAACAGCATCACCTTTGAACATAGCTCCTATTTCTTCTCTTGTTTTTCTAACTGGTACTCGGAATACTTTGGAGGAGAAGGGAACGTTTCAGGGAAAATCAGTTTTTCAGTTTTTCGTATGGCAAGAAAAAAGGAAAAATGTCACATTTGGTTCGGATGGAACCGAATTTTTTTCCCCTTGGGAAAAGTCACTAAAAAGTCAAGATCTCGCTCAACTTCTGAAGCTGGAACCTCTTTGACTGTAACAGGAGAGGTGTTTTAGTCCAGCTACCAGTCACTGTGCTGAATGCAAGGACCTCAGAGTGAATTTCAGTGAGCATGAGACGAGATTTAAGTGGTTGTAGTACTTTCTCTTCTGGCCTTAAGAATCTTACGATAGGAGAATCTTGATAACGCTTTGCAATGAATACAAGATCTGGAGCACAAATAGCCATAATAGGACAGCCTCCCACATAGGAACAGCGTTGAGGAGAGCCTTTTACCTGCAGTGCAAGCATGCCAGATTGCCTGTAATTTGGCTTTTAGTGTTTAGAGCTGAATAATAATTTACTGTAAAGAAAACAAATGCAGCGTGTCTAGGTTTAGCGCACGTGGGAAAAATACTTGAAAGTAAATAACCCAAAATATACTGTGTTTGAGCTTAATTATAGCTAGCATCAAACAATTTTTTATATCTTTACTGGAAAAATTTACTTTATGGTTAAATCAGTTGAAAGTCTTCAACTGAAATTTATATTTGTAGAAAATCAGAGCTAAAGGTTTTGGTTGTTTTGAGTTTTATTGATTAGGTGAGAGCATATTATGTTTGCATGTTCCCAGGAAAGTGGCTATTTTTATACTGCTTAGGTTAACACAGTTCTATTTATAATGAATGTTAACCAATATATATGTACATATATACATAAATATATTTATATACTGTACATATATCATAAATCACCAGAGTCTAACAGACTTAGAAAAGGCATTTTAGATAAATTTTCCCTTTATAGAGTCAATATTTGAAAACTATGGCATTAAAATGACACTGACATAAAATTAAGAATACTATAAGAAACATTTATACTATTTTTTTCTGTGGAACTTAATTGATTGTTTTCGGTACCTTAAAATTCAAAATGTCTTTTAATTTCCGTGTAATGTTAAGCTCTAAAGGATATGCACAGATGTT
The DNA here is from genome assembly GCF_031753505.1 of Anomalospiza imberbis. Lineage (NCBI taxonomy): Eukaryota > Metazoa > Chordata > Aves > Passeriformes > Viduidae > Anomalospiza > Anomalospiza imberbis. The sequence goes on along the minus strand of NC_089683.1, from coordinate 70,921,628 downwards.
AAATGATGTACAAAGTTACTTTTGCAGCGTGTACACAAGTGCAAAATGTAGACACGTGAAATGAAAGCACAGAATTCAAAGCAGAAGCGATAAACTAAGCGGTATACTGTGATTGTAGGTGAATAGTTGTTATTTTAAACTTAAATAAAAAGTCTGGCTTTTGCCTGCCTGCACTCTGAAGTGGGAGTATTTTCTTTAGTGGCATGTGTGCCTTGAAGAAATCCTGTCTATGTTTGTGCATCCTTCAGTTAGCCTTCCTCAGCCTAAGGAGGCTCTATTAATGCCAGTGTTGTACCTAACATTGATATTAATTGTGGCTTAGTTATTCCTTTCTTCCTGGTTATTCCTTTATTAAAAAAAAAAAAAAAGAGCAATCCAAGGTATGTTTGGTTTTGTTTCAGATGCTGACTGATTATAGCAAATAAAAAATAGTGACATAGCATTTTTTCTGTCCTTATGAACCAACTGTCCAATATTTGAGAAATCTGAAAAACTGATGAAAATAATGGCCCTCATTTCATATAGCTTTTACATCTACACATGAAGCCAGCATGTAAGATGAATTGAAACTGGAATCCAGATCAGAAGGAGAAAGATTATCATGTAAGAACCTCAGTATAAAGTGCATCCCTTACCTAGAGGCAAACTGTGAAGCAGGTGCATGTAAACCCAGATGGAGAGTGTGGCTCATAAAGCAATAGTGCTGAAAAAAAGTCACAAGAGAAAGTTAGAAATGCAAGCAAATTTCTTGTACACATAAAAGAATTGCCTGGGTTCTGTCCTCACTTTCCTGTCTTCAATTGTTGCAGGCATATATCCCATTAATAGCTTTATTCCTGTGCTACAGCTGACATTTGCTATCTTCTCTTTGTCTGTCAGTCATTAAATATAAACTTGTTTTATTGTTATTTCAAGGGAAAGGACTGGCAAGATATTCATTGTGTTGGAGGAAAGAAAATGGAAAAACCCACTTGAATTTTGATTTTGGAGCTGAGTGACAGCCATGTTGTCCCTTAATGAACGTGTTCTCTTCCAAAGTTTCTTCCCAAGGTTTCACCAGTGGCACCTTGTGTGGGTGCTGAAGACTTGCTGGAGGTTGAAATGAGTTATTTTCTAAGTAGGTAACTCCAGAGACCGGGGCGGTTTGCAGCTTTAATATCAGCTCTGCAAAACCTCCCTAGCTGGCTGCTTATGTCAGAGGAGTTGCATAAGACCAGCAGTTCTGGATTGCATTAAATATTTGTCTAGCCTAGTGTTTTGTCTCTGGCAATGGCCAGGAGCATGATGTGAACTTGTGTAAGGAAGGGGCAAGTGTGTAGCAACCATTCCCCAGGATGTTCTCCTAGCTCCCAGCAGTGTGCAGCTCTGGATCCATGACAGTACCTAGGAGGGATGGGAAGTCAGTGTAGGTGTGGTGTGTGGAAGAGATTCTACACTCAGGTGCCTGCTTTCTGCTTTGGTCGGTGAGAGATTGTCCTGCACAGGATCAAATGGAGATTTCCCACAAAGCTGTTTCAAGTTACGTGCTTTGCAGTTAGCAGGTAACTTGCATGGAATGGGCTCTTGGAAAAGGGAAGGAAGGGGAAAGAGGAAAGTCTTTTATGTGCTGTTACTTGGACAGTGCTGTCCTCTAGGTAGATAGGAACTTGCACAGAACCTGTTTGCTAATGCCAAATCTTGAATTTCCATGTTGCAATTTGCTTTGTAAACAGTTGCCACAAATGTAGTGAGATGAACCATAAGTTGCCAAAAATACCACTGCCCTCATGTTATTCCATTATTCATTCTTCTAGATTGCTTTCTACTGAAGCAAAATAAAGTTACTATAATGGGAAGTAATGTTATTCCAAGCGTACACAAGTACAATAAAATAGAGTTTGTCTTCTCTGTACTACTGTCAGTATTTCAGCATATATCAAAATACTTCCAGATATCAAAAAAAAAAAAAAAAAAAAAAAAAAAAAATTCTTGTTGCTTGTTTCAAATAGAAACCATATTTTTTGAGATTCTGGAGACTGCCTCTGCAAAGCTGTGTCTTGCTTAATGCAGATTAGGTACTTGGTGTATGTAATTTTAATGCCTATCATGTCAGTCTCATGGCTTTCTAAGTTACCATTCTACTTACTTTTTATCACTGAGTTCTTCTCACAATTATCTTCAAAGGTTATCATGTTGCCACTGAGTGTGAGGACTGTGATGCAGTTATTTTGCTGGTGATGGTGCAGGTTTGCCAGGGCCATTGCCTTATCTGATAACAAGACAATCTCACTCGTGGCAGTTGGGGCCAAATGACAGATTTAGGTAATGAGGAGGGACAGTGTGGCTAGGAGCAGGTGCACGGGCTGACAGCCAATGTCAGGGAGAAATCATCCTGGCAAACTGCTAAGTGACCACACAGTTTTTGTTGGGCTTCATTGCATGTCATGAGGAGTTAGAGGAAGGAAGAGCAAGGACATTGCCAAAAGTCATCTGAAATGAAGTTTAATGGAAGTAAGTTTTTCACAATTTATCTACATTTATCTGCAGCTCTCTGTTACTTCAGTCGCACCATATATTCTATGAATCAGGATAATGGTTTGGCATTTCCCCTGTGTAGAGGGCTCCTGTGGCCCCTGAGGCAAGTTCTGCTTGTTATCCTAACAAGCTTTTTCTGTCTTAAGTTTACTTAGTGTTCAGACCCATGAGCAGAAGCATAGGTCAGTGTCACTGCTGAAACTTTCCAAGGGCAAATGTGGCTCAAGGCACTGCCTGGCCTTGGGTCAGCCTTTCATTTTAGTTCCTAGCCTGTCTGGAAAGACAGGAATGAACTCTTTACCTTAAAAAGTGAGAAACCCACTCTTCTGGGAGGCTCAAAACTCCCCAAATCCATTTGTTGCTGATCCAGGGGGTTTCATAGTCTTGTGTGTATAGTGCCCATGTGCAAGAATCTGGAGTAGCACATAGAACTGCCACTTCTTTTCTCTATGGCTGATTTTTTTTTTTTGAGACTGGTTTACCCCCTTAGCCTTCTGAATTTCTCTTCTCCATTCAGGAGCATGGCTCACAGTATTCTCAGTCTGACTCTCCTTAAGCTCTCACTAGTGCCTAGCTGGGCCATTTCAATAGTTGGCAAGGTGAGATTCAGAGAGTAGAAAGGGACTTCATCATCTGCTCTAATGATGGGGACTAGGTGAGGGGACAGGAAAACCCCATCCCGCCCCATTAGCTTTAGCTGCAGCCACCACTTTATTTCCAAAACCATTTCCAGTGACTGGCACAAAAGGACTATATGATTCACTTGTCTGTACTGTGCATGTCAGCCAGTGTTTGCACTAATGGTAACATAATGACATAAAAACTAATAGCTCATCTAGAAGAATTAAATTGGTTTATTTTTCTTTTTGAGTGTATTACTGCTTTGCTTCTGAGCATTAGACTGATTGAATCCTGGCCTGCAATATTATATCTGGACATATTATCCTACATCTGTAAAACTTCCATCTCAACCCCACGTGGGCAAAAATTAATTAGCATATTTGCATAAACAGAAGACAGCAAACTGTAGTGTCAGTTTAAATAGGAATTACTATCTGCATTTCTGGGCTGGTTTCCTGATTGTGGGCAAAGATCTGTTAAATTTGTTTAGCGATTGCCAGCTGTGATTTGAGGCATGCTTTCTGAACAGAGATGCAAAAAATATCATTGCCCAGTAATGAAGTACAACATCACCTTTGGGATAAAGTCCCTCAAATGTTTAGTAGGCTACTTTTGCAGATTAATGCTATTTGCCTGGGATAATGAAGCCCTGGTTGAAATTTATTGTGCAAAAATGAAAATCCACACTCCATTTAGCTCAAATTCCTACTTCATGTTCAGTGGGGAGAAGAATCAATACAAAAGGAGATGACCCACATTTTGTACCCTCTCTTCCTTGGAGCTTGACCTGGTATTGCTGACCCTGCTGAGAGCTGAGAAAAGCCCCTGGTTTTCCTGACCCATGCAGAGTGTGGAGTCAGGCAGTCTGCCCCGGGAGGGTTTGCAAGCAACATCAGCCTCAAGAAGGTGGAGTGGTGCAGGAAGAGCAGCTTCCATGGGGCACAAGAGAAGAGACCACAGCTGCTCTGAGGTCAAAGGTAAGTAGCAAAGATGGCCAGTGAAGGGGGGCCATGGTGGGACTTGGAGGGTCAGGGGCAGTCAGCCTGCTCCAGCCCAGCCCCTGGGGAGGGGCCAGTGCCCAAGGCAGTGTGAAGAGAGGAGAATAATTAGACAGCAGGATTATCAAAGAGGTGGTGTCACAAGAACAAAACTAGTCAATCTGTCACAAGTAGATGTGGAGGGAAAAAAATAATTTCTGTCTTTTAAAGGCAGAAAGGACCCTTTTGATGCTCTTCTGTGGGCTCTTACAGCAATCAAGATATATCTGCAGTATTAGAGCAGATAGGATTTCCAGGTCTGACAGAAACAATCCCAGCTCATCCTCTGTCCCTGATACTAATTACCTTCCCTGTTAAAAAATTCTTGTCTTCTTTGGCTAACTGCACAATTTCTAATTAATTGTTCCAAAACCAGCATTGCTATAGGACTTTGTTACATGTTTATCTGCAGACCACAGTCCGCATTATATTAGTTACCAGCTTGCCCTGAAGAGATGATCATCCTTCAAATATCCTCTTTAACAGGTGAAGCAGGCCACGCTCCTCTGAGTGCTGAACATGAGCATTTTGTCAAAAGCTCAGCTCATTCCCAGTCCAGTTTTTCAACATGCATTTTTCAGCACAGCACTGAAAACAGGGTGTCACACTCCTGCCACTGCCCAGGGTGGTAGCTCTACAGATGGGCTGTGCTGTGGCCATGGACTAGAAAAGGGAGATGGCATTAGCCACCATGCCCCTGCCTCCATGCCGTCCCTCTTTTTGGGGGGAAACCTTCCCTTCATCCCTTTCCCCACCCGTGGAACACACCTGATACTTGTGCCAACCCCTGGTAACCTGGGGGAGATTCATGGAGACAGAGAGTCTGTGTCAGCATCTCTGCCCTAAATGGTCCTAAGTGTCTGACACAGAGACATTGATTTTAAACACAGTCTGCTGCACCCTACAAGAGCCAGGACCTTTGTAAATGCCTTCTAGTCCATCTGCACAGCCTGCTGTGCAGAAGCTGTTTGCCTCTTGTGTAGACCCTTGGGATGCAAAAGGTTGTCAGAGCTCAGAAGAAATGTGGGCAGACCTGCCAGAAGGGTCAACTGCACATTTACTTCAGGCAGTCTCAGAGCTCTTATTTTGGGCAATAGGGCTATCTCATCAATCCTCCTGCCCTTCTCGCTGTGGAGGCATCAACAAGGTGCTGAGAACACATATGAATGTATAAATGCACCCTTGGTCAGGAGTGAAGCCCCTTTCTGGGAGGGTAATGCACAGAGTAGGAAGATGTATTTTTATTAACTTCAGGGTACAGGTCAAATAAAAAAAAACTTACATGCACTGGAGCTGCTCCCTATGATAGACAATGCTCCTGTGATGTTCTTGGGTACACTTGTACTGTGACCCCCTTGGTGATGTCTAGTTATTAAAATGCAACTGAGGCTGCAATTTCCTATTCAAGATGAGGCAAGAGAATTAACTCCATGGTACTGAGATAAGGCAATGTCCTGAGGCAGGCAGTGAGGTTCCAGCTCTAAAAAATCCAAAACCCTCTGAGTATTTGCCAAGCTACTGATAATTTTGATGGTGCAAATATTGCTACCTCATCTTCTCACAAAGGAGGCTAATAAGAGTTGCAGTTTTTGATTTGCAAGTCATACATTGAAACATAAACCAATCTCAACATGAAAATAGGTTTTTGAGAAGTTTTAGTCCTGAATGCCCTTAGATGTGAGCTTGGTGACTAAACAGAATAATGCAATGATTGGTACACAGACAACAGACTGACCCTAAAAGTTTGGACAAAAATAGATCCCTTGGGTAAACGGTTACCCAGGACTTTCTTTCCCAGCTGCAAAATGTGAGCCTGGATGAAACTCCTAGAGGTGGTAGCTGGAGTAGAGAAGCAGGGATTAATGGAAAGCACACAACCCTGGTTCAACAAGACCCACAATAAGATAATTTCATTGAATTCCAAGAAACAAAATGATGTGTTTGCACCAAACTGATCTAGCAGACAGCTAAGAGAACAATCTGCTTCTGCTATATTTCTGCCTTTATGTCACTGTCACTCTTTGCAGCCATCCTCTAATCCAGAAAGTGTCACCCTTCTTGAACGCAATACAGGCTTGGTTTAAAATGTTTTCAGAGATATTACATCAGCAGCACGATGGTGTGCTAATGCTATCATGTCGGCAGCTCCATGAGGCATTCCCTGAGGTCATGTGGTCAATCTGGCATTTTAATTGCATCTCATTATTTAACCTCACATCTTGTTACATGTGAGATATAAAGTCAGTAGAAAACCTATGTGTCAAGTATTGCAAGGAATTATCACTCCAATTTCAGCCTGTGTTTTTGCATGTCTCTCAGAAAGAACCCAGTTTATCTTATTTAATGATTTTATAAACCCTTCTGCTTGGTAGACCATGGCTCTATCGCACTTTAAAAATGCAACCAGATTCTGCAATGCAACAAATACAACCTTTGTATTTGTGCTACTATTTTACCAGAGGTTAAAGCATTGACACAAACAGTTTATCCAAGAATCAGAAGTATGTATGAAACCTGCAGCTTCTCCCTCAGTCTCAAAAGTCCAAATTCATCTCTGTAATGAAAAAGTGGTGTCTAAAGGACTGTGAGGAAGCAAGAACAGGCAGCGAGATCAGAGGTGATTTTCAGTTCCTGTCTTGCTTAGATTCAATTCATATTCTCTCCCTGATGCAGCAGCTACAGTGCACATTCCCATGGAATTTAGCAAACTTAACATAAATTTGGCTTATTTTGTATCCAAACTTCAAGGCCATGCACAAATCAGAACATTAACTTCTGTTCTTCTGTGTGGGGTATTGTTTAGCCTCAAACCCAGCTAAACAGTGGATTATAGGAAGTTATTTGTGACAATTCAGTTTGAGGGACAAATTCAAAACAAACAGACACTTGGGCTTCATAGCAGCTGCAGGTATGTATTTAAGCTACAGCAGAAATTATGTTTTTAATAGGTTTAAGTCTTACTCAGTTATCAGTCCTCTGAGAGATGCTGCTGTCTAATGGTTTAGGCTAAGCACATCCAGCATGTTTAATGGCTGCCAAGACTGGTTCTGAAGGAGATTTTCACTAAAGAGTGCTCCTGCTGAGGAAAGAAGACTTCATGCTCATTTCGATTACAGATTAGCAGCTGGGAAATATTCCTGGGTTAAAAATGTGCAATTTAAATAACAGCTCTGTTGATTATGTGTAAATGGTTTGTACCTTTTCAGGTATTTATATGCGGTATTTTCAATTTGTTGTCACTTGATGGGATTTTTTTCTCTTGTTCTAATTAAACAAGAAAACCTGGATGAGTGTTCAGCTTGGGAAGGGTATAGACTGAAAGCTGTACTTTACAAATATTCATGGTTTCTGTCGGCAAATTTTCCCCAAAACGAGAGAATCTCCCCCAGCCCAAATTTACTGATGTGCAGAAATCTCTGCAGGACTGGACTTGGTTCAGATCAGAGGAGAAAGCCCCTCAGTTGCAAGGACATCTCAATTGCAAATGGCAGTGCCTTTTTTCATCATATTCTTTTCCAGTTTCATGCTCTGCCAGCTGCCAGACATGAGAGTCTTCCCCCCTTTTATCTAATGCCACTTAAAATTTCATGGAAAAGAGCAAGCAAAATTGCTTGCTGCACTGCTCTGAGACCAGTGGGGGATGCAAATTGGTGTGCTGCTGAAAAGTTGTCCCTGTGCCACTGAGGCATCCACACACCTGGACCAACATCCTGGTGCTGGATGAAAAAGCTGTAGTACCCTAAAGAAAGTTCAAACAAACCCAAAATGAACAGCATCAAGCACGGAAGAGAAAATCTGTCCTGGCACCAGGGGATAACCAGGAGCCTGGCCTATTCAGCAGCTAAATCTTGTGTCACAAACACATGTGACTAAGTCTCCTTTGAACTGGAATTCTGAATAGCACTGAAGCAATTGAAACCCCATCTATTACACCATCATTTCCAAACCCAAGAGCCATCCTTGTGTTCACACAATCTCTTCTGTAGGTTAATCGAACGTTATCTTGTAACAGTCAAATACCTTCTCCCAGCATCCCTGTTCAAAGGCTGCTCTGGCACTTTATATCTGAAAGTTAAATATCTTCTTCTTTCCAAGCCAAATTCTTTCAGGGTCAGTGTACAGCTGCTTAATCTTGTAGCAGCTTTTATCTAAATGGAAATAATTCCTCTCTCTTCCTGTATTTATTGCTCAAATGTTATCCAACCTTCTCTCAGTCTTCTATTAACACAGCTACACAAGACAGGCTATTTGATCTACCCTTCAGAAAGAGAGGGACTCAACTTGTGGGTAGCCCTTTTCCCATTTGTCTGTTTAAAATAATCATTTTGAAAGGCAGCTGATGAGAAGTGCACACTGACAGCTCAGTGAGGCTGTAGTGGTGATTTAGCCAGTGCCAGGACCTTCCATGACACCATGGAAAACTTCTCACGTGACCCTTCCTGGATCCACTATCACATCTTTCCTCGCTGTGGCACTTAGCCTAAGCAGCAGCATGTGGTTTCGCAGTGTAACCAGATCCTCCTCCTCCTCAGCATCCCTTGAAAATATCTCAGCACAAGGCAACACACCTTCTTATTTGATCCCAGGTGAATTATGCCACACTTTTCCCCCATTACATTCCATACTTTTACTAGGTCCAGGAATACCTAGTTATTCTTATGACAGAATCCAGTCATGTATTATAAATACAGACATCATCTTGCACCACAGACATGAAGGGAGATGGGCTAATTTGTGATTTGAGATACCTCTGTGGGCTGATAGCACCCCTACCAATTGATCTTTTTATACTGTCCTGTTTGCCCAAGTCCTTAGGTTATTTGTGATTCTTGAAGTACATCCCAACTTTGCAAACAAATTCTTGTGAGTCACTGTACTAAACTCTTATGTAGAGATGAGGCCAACCAATCTGTGTTTTATTCACAGCACTTGCCATCTGTATGTATTTGTATGTAACAGCCTTTGTATCATTTCTATGATCACATATTGTTTTCAGTGAGCATGATGGGTTTTGCTATCATCCAGCTTTACCCCTGCTCATTGATAAAAGGTAACAAAGGAGATGAAAATGTGTGCTTGAAAGAAAAAAGGAAGTGTCTTGTGTCTGGATGGATACCAAAACACTGGCTGGACATATGAAATACAAGACCTAAAATGGTTTAATCTATTGGGTGTTTCTGCTTGCTATCCTTCCCTATGTCCCAGTAAGAGGTGGTCACAGAGAGCCCAGATCTGCCTCTGCTCCAGTGAGCAGTGCCTTTTGTTTGCACAATTTCCAACAGGTCCCCAAGTGCTCAAGAGTTAAATGAGATTCCCTGCATATGAGAAGTGGGTAGAAGCCTGTCTCACCTTCTCTCGGCTGTGAGGAGGAATACTGGCCAGGGCTGGGCTGGCTGGTGCTTCCCATTGCTTGGCAGGCAGGATCGCAGATGGTCCGGAAATCAAACCTCCTTCCAGGCCAGCTCATCTCCCTGCCACGGTCATTAATGGAGGTTCTTATGCCACTTTTCTCAGAAAGGTCAAACATATGCTGGCTAGCAGCTCTCACCAATCCATTTTCCCCCAGCAATGTGGAGTTGCCATTTGTGGGCTTTCCTAGTCTGCGGGCTCACTGCAGAATTTGCTTCCCACAGAAGACGGCTGCAGCTCCATGTTCATGCTGCTTTAATAATTTCCTCCTTGGGGTGAGGGCTTGTTTGTTTGTTTGTTTGTTTAATCATCTCCTGCTCTGTTGTGCTGAGTTTTTTCTCAGTGCCTCACACTCCCCCACTCTGTTGCAGTGCCTGCTGTTATTCTTGGCACACGAATCAATGCTAACTGGTATATAATCAGCCTGTGTTTCACCGACCAACATTTGTTCCACTGTCAGCTTTCATTTCAGCTTCTGCTCTCATGCCAGTTACTGTTCTGCTCTCTGGTGTGGAGCTCTGATTGCTCTGTGGGGTGCTCTACACCACTCTTTGGGCCTCTTCTCATCAAGTTCTTGTCTGTACCAGGGAAGATTGTTGCCTAGTGTCCCACCCTCATTTCTTCCTAGTCTGTATTCTTGGTCCACTTCTAACTCTACCTGCATGTCCCATCCTCTTGTATTTGCAGGTTCATGTGATTGCAATTCTGCACAGAATATTTCTTAATTTTAAGCCTAATGTGATAAAATATTAAATAAATGACTCTGAGAGGCACACGTAGATTATAAAATGACTCTTTGGGTGTCGTGGTATAGAGCTACCTTATTTCATTCTGTCTGTGATAATGAAAATGCTAAAAACCTATTTTACTTGATCCCCACTTTTCCAAATTTGTGTTTTGTTGATCACTGGATGCATGTGTTGTGCTGAATCAATAGAAATGTAGCTACCTAGGCATTTATCTATATATTGCCTGTGCTGTGTGGGACTAGATTGTGTAAATCAGACTTTGACTTTTGTGAATAAGAGGCTGCAATTAAAATAAAGGAAATAGGTGTACACAGGAAAGGGCCATGGTGTTTGGACTGGTGGGGAAGGGCACAGTGACCAGTACATTAGATCTGTGGTTGATGAAGCAGGAGAAATGGAATAATGCAGACAGAACAGCTGGGCTCGTGCATCAATCCAGGAGTCTTTCTTCTCTAGCATCACATAGCAGATAAGTTCCAGGCAAACTGGAAGGAGGACACATTCATTCATTATCCAGAATGTGAGAAAAGTCTGCTGGAAAGAGCTGAGCAGCCTGGAAGGACACTCACACTGAAGAACCAGAATATAAAGGGAAGCTGAATTTTTTTTTTTTTTAATTTTCCTCAATTTAAGAAGCAATGAGGCAAAACACCAATAATCAAATAAAATGAATCACAATTCTTTGCTTTTATGAATAAGGAAGAGATAGAAGAGTGACAAGGGGATAAAATATTCAGATAAGGATGCAGCAGTTCATTTTAAAATAATTAAAGATGACAGCCTGGATCCCAAGATAAGGAAAATGATGATACAAAAAGGAATCATCAGCTCAGTAAGAGCCTGGCAGCTCTTTTGTGTGGCCTGATGTGTTTTCAAAACTAGACAATACTGTCTGTTGGGCAAATACCAACAGAGAGTAAACAAAGCTGTATTTTTTTTTTCAACAGATAAAGTAGATATTACCTCAAAGGGTGAGTTAATATTCCTCAGTAGACCAAATCCTGCCCCCAAATCATATTCAATGCTATCTTTAAGATGTTATAATTTTCTTTTAGCTGAACATGTTTGCTAACTTTCCTGCATTAACATGAGTGTACAGGCACAGAGTGATCTGTGGAGCTCCTTAAAGAAAAAAAATGTGTCCTCTGGGGTTCAGGCAGCTCCACCTCTAACTGGCCTCAATGAAGCCAGGCAGCTGATGTAGCTGATGGCAATCAGTGGCTGGATGGGGAGAGGCTGGTTTGAAGGGCAAGAGCTTCTCCTCTGTGGAGAGAATAAAAGGAATATCATGAAAATGTAAGGAAAAAAAAATCCATCTGGTAAAACAAATCCTGACAGCTTTAGCTGTGGAGTGGGGGCTTGCAGCAGAGAGTGATGGTGGCTCTTATTAGTGCTGGTGGGGGCAGGAGGTGAGAGCAGCCTTGCCGGCAGACTAACCAGGCCAGTGCATCCATGTACGTTCAACAGCTCTGGCCTCGCTCCTGGAAAAAGGTAAGAACCAAATGTGCATCTCTTGTTCGCTTGTACCTTTCTCCAGTTCAGGGTCAGAGCTGTGGAGCATCCTGGCCTGATCCAGGAGTGCCAGGGCTGGTGAGGTGTTGCAACTGGTGCCTGGGGTAGGTGCAGCTGTGAAGGACTGAGGGTGATGCTGGGGAGTGAGTAGCTGGGACTAGAAAGGAATCAGAGGGCTGTGCTGGAAGCAAGTGTAAGGTAGAAGATCAATTTTCTTTTTAGATTCTCACAAGTGCTGTTTGGAGACCTAGAGAAAAAGGCTAAACTGCCCTGGGACTAAAGGATGAGTTTCCTATCTGAGGGAAATAGCAAGGCAAGGATAAAGCCCTTGTTATGAGAATAGCCAAATATATTCCTTTGATCTAAATGGGTTTAAACCTCATTCATATGTTTATTAGCTTCCTCTTATCTGAGCAACATGCCTTCCTGCAGCTGCATTTCCCTTATCACACAGCAGTGGAAAATACTCAAAATGCCTAAAAAGCATGTCTCTCTTGCAAATGCTTCATAAAATCCCAGCTGTCATCCATATCAATGTCATAAATGATCCCTCATCAATGTCTGTAACTGCCTTAAGTCCTCCTTGATTTTCCCTTTACTGCCCATTCCTTTCTTCTCCCAATCTTCCCTTCACCCCTGTCGCCCTTCTCCTCTGACCACCTCCTGCTGAACCATCCCCTTCTGGGGATTCCTTGGGCTCCTCCTTCCTCTGTCCCTGCCCAATTCACCAAAAAACAAAAAAACAAACAAACAAACCAACAAAAAAGCCAACAAAACAAAACACCCAAAAAGCCAACCAAACAAAAAAAACCCAATCAAACAAAAAACCTATTATAAAAAACCCTATTTAAAACCTATTGAGATGCATGACTCATACCATGATGAGTCTCTGGTACCTTTACAAACCCAGCTGCTCCAGACACTTCCCAGGAGAAGAAATCTCCCCGTTGTGATGCCAAGTGAATACCAAAGAGCTGACTGCCATGGGGTGTCAGGCATTAGGATTAAATGCTCATGAAGTTCCAAAAAATGAAGCAAAATGTAGTCTGTCAGAGACTGGAAGTCTGATATGTCTCTGCTATGCTTATCTGGGAGAGATTTTTGCATGGGACATCCCCCTGTGGGAACTTGGAAGTATATATTGGTGCCCTAAAGCACACCTGTAATGATATGACCTCTGTCCAATCTCTTCCTAACACCAGCACTTGGCTGTGTTTAGGTTGAGTGAAATTTCACACAGAAAATGTCTTTCCCACATGCAACAACTCGAGTGCATTTCCTGCTTGGTGGTAACCTGTAGAAGTAGGACATGAGACACCATAATACTTGTGCTGAGCCTGTGAGAAAAAGATGATCACCTAGGGCTGAGGCACAGCAGTGTACAAAGGAGCTGGACATCCAGGTTGAGTCTGAGCTGGTATGAAAACCTCACCCACACTGTGGCTTGTGGAGCATACGGACATGTTCAGAGGCTCTGCTTGACCTCACAGCCAGGCAGGAGGCAGGACTTATAGCTGTGGAGGGGACACAGCACCTGAGCACCCCAGTAAGCATGAGCTGAGGACAGGAGCCCTCCCTTCTTTCCTGCATAAATTGCATGTCTCTTGGCCCAAGGTCCTTGTCACTACGTTCTGACTGAGGGTGTCCTCTCAAGGCAAAGCACTAAGCCCAGGCTCTGGTGCTGCTCCTGGAGGACTAACACAGGGCACAATGAAAATGTCCACATAGAATAGGGGTTTGAGCCTTTTTGAAGGTACATGGAAGTAGTGTTTGGCACCTGCAGTTACAATTACAGGCCTCCACGTGCCTGTAGCCCTTCTCCTTGGTTTGTTTTCCTTAAGGGAGGTTCATGCTCTGCCTGCATCTCACATGGCCCCAGCTGAGGGAGCTGTGGCTTGTAGGCAGCCGTGATGTTGGTAGGGCTCTTCTCTGCCCACAAGGCAAGGATGTCCCAGGTGGCATCCCACACCAAGCAACATGGCAGAGGAGTCAGGGGGTTTTAGTTTAGTTTTGTTTTGTTTGGGTTTTTTTATTGTTGTGCCAAACTTCACTGATGGAATTGCCTGAGACGTGCAGAATTACAGCTTTCGTGTGTTTGATTTGTCAAAGCCCCCTTCCTGTGACTAGACTGGGAAAAATCACACTGCTGCAGCCTGCCAGAGCTCTTGCTTCTGTGTTTATCCTTAGCTGGCAATCAGCTACAAACACATCTATTTTATCAGGATTTTTTCCACTAAAGGATTTTTTCTCTCCTTAATTTTCTTCATGGGGTAATTAGCAAAGTCATCCACTGGCTCAAAAGAGACTGCACCCCGAGGATTCTTCTGTATTGCTGAAGTTTCATTTCTGCTCTGCTAATCGGGAAAATACTTGACAGGGAATAAATGAGGAAGAGGACAAGGGCACATATACAAGACAGACTGACACAAGCTCCCATGTACTTCTTTACTCAGGCAGCTCTAGAAACTGCCCAGCTTTGCCAAGTCCCTCAACCTTCCCTGAGCAGTGTATTAATGAAGGAAAACAAGTGTGACAGGGTAAAGGCAGAACACCAAGGTGTGGCTGGAACACAAACATCATTCTCATGGCCATGCTGAGCCAAGGCCTGCTGCAAAGGACAGTGTGGCAGAGACTGTGAACAGGCTTAGACCAGTGTTCTGCCTCAACAGAGCTACTTCTAAACACTTTTTCTTGTGCTAAATCTTCATTAAAACAAAAATAATTTTAAAAATTGGGTTCATGTTAGGAAGACTGCTTAGGACCCTTGATGTTAAGGTGGTGTTTGGTTCATCCTCCAAACCCATCCAACCTGACATTTGAGCTCACCCTCTTGTCCCCTCTGACAAGGCAAGGAAGCCAGATGCACAGAGCATGGTTGCAACAACAGGTTTATTGTCCTGCTCCAGGCTATGTTGGATGTTACTGCATGGATGTTTGACAAGTAATCCACAGAGCCCAAATCACATGAGTTGCTTCACCTAGCAATCCCTTTTAACACCTTCCCTTTCCCAAATAACCAACTTGCCTCTGTTTAATTTTCACCTACAGGACTCAGTTTTGTTGATTTGACCTCAGTGACAGCCAACAAATCAGCACCTCCCTGTCTCTTGGGGCTTCACCCAAAGGGAGTTTCCAATGCTCCTGTTTCACTTGCTGAAATGCCTGGTAGTTTTTTCCAGTTCTTGTTGGATTACTGAGTCCCAGGTGTGGCTGGCCAGCTGCTTTCTCCTCTCCTGTGCAATGTCTGGTGCTTTTTGACTGTTCTCCTGTTAGTTCAGCCTAAGGGTTGGTCACCTGTGCACAAACCCTAACAGCTGATACTTCCTTCTAAAGACTGCAGAGTATAAACACTTTATGGCTGTATTTAAGTTTATTGCTTTCAAAAAATGGTGGTTTCACCTCTCTGTTCTTACAAAACACTAAGGCTGAGTGAAAGGAAAAAAGGCAAAATACTGAATCCTGTGAACTCCATGTGTAGAATGCCAGTGTCTCCCAAGCTGTTCAGCTGGCATTAACAGTACACCCAGATTCAAAGTTTCACACATTTGCAAAATTTTTTAGTTAAAAAATACTGCCTTCAAACCCTGACGAGACTTCATAATAAATATCTGGTGTTCTCTGGAAGAAGTAATGCTTTTTCAGACACTGTCAGCTCTAAGCTTTCATCAACTCAGCAGCTGGGCAATTTGCTTTTTATTTCTCTATGGCCTCACTTGCTCTCTGTGTCCTGTGTTTGCTGTGGGAGCAATTGTACATCATATGACAGAGAGATGGCCAGGGCTCTTGGGCAGAAGAATCCATTGCTTTGATTTTCAGTCTTGAAGACAGCAAAAGAGAAACCACTCTCTTTGGATTTTCTGCCCGTGTCTGTAGCAACCTGGAATGCTGATTTACTTTCTAATGTGTTTGGGAACAAGCACTGCACAAAGACTTGGCAGAGCTGGGTGAGGTCCTATGGGAGCAGATTGTGGAGCAGGAGTCTTTGAAAGGTGAGCTTAGAAGCTGAGGAAAGCAGGAGAGGAGAAGAATGACACAGGATGGGACATCAAGGGAAGAAAGCCTAGAAATAGGGACCATGCCAAAAGGGGCCACAAGGAAGTAAGACACAGAGAGAAGGGGCAATTTGAGCTTTTGTAGATCACATGGACAGAAAGACTTTAATTCTCTACAATTTACTGTTGCCAGTGACAGCTTCTGGAAGAAAAGTGCACGAACCTTGTTGGTTTTCTTCATAGGAAGAGGCAGTTTTGAGGGTCAAACTTAGCAAAACCTATGTTCTAAGCCTCTATGAGAGGGAGCTGTCTGGCAGTTAAATGCTGATATTAGGCAAGAAACTGCCTTTAGGTACTGAGCTCCCACCTGAATCAGTGCTTAGACACTGTGGCAGCTCTTGGGAACAGACAAAGAGTGGCCTCATTTTAGAATTACCATGTATAACCACCTAGTAATTGTGGTGTATTTGCTTCTGCAAGCCACAAACAGAACCATAAATAAAAAGTTTTGCCTGAGTACATGGACCATGAGTAGTGAACATCCACCACCACCTGGGTCCTTCCCTGTGCGACACAGCCTGCTTGAGGCTCCTTCTCCCACATCATGAGCTGCACTCAACTGTTCATGCAGAAGCCAAAACACCTCATTTTGCTGTGCGGACACATCCTGTAATTTATTCCCCCTATTTTCTAATGTAAGACTTACAAAGGCACTCAACACTCAAACACACCACTACTACATAGCTAGGAACTAGGCTTCAAAGCTAAAGGTGGTGCCTAGGTGAGGTGGCACGGGGCTATGAGACAGCTGGTGCTCCCTTGCACAATGCAAATACTGCAGTCCTTTGTGGCTCTCACTGCTAGTTCACCCACAATACCTCAACTAGTCCAAGTGTCACCATGCCTACAGCACATCTGCTGTTACAGAACTCTGTCATTATCATGTGTTACAAGTTTGTATAATGTGAGTGCTCTATAGGGAGAAATCTCACCTGTCTGATGCTGACCACGCCATGAATGGATGCTCTGATATTTCAATTTCTCTTTATCCTCCACCTAGAATGGAAGAGAAAGCAAAAGTCCCTCAACACCAGATTTCTGTGGCAGTAAATGTAAACCTATTTTTATGTACTCAGACTTCAGTGTGTGCAGAAAAACACAAAAGGAGCAACAGTTCTCTTTTCATGAAAAAAAACCAACAGAAATAGTGTGGTCAGACAAGACAATGAAGGTGAGATAAAACACTGAATAGCTGTATCAAGCAAGCTCCTACTTTGTTCAGTGTACAAATGGGTCCCACAGGAAAAAGCAAAACAAAAAGCAAATGGAAACCTGTAATTCAATGCGCTGTTTGAAAAAATGACCTCAGCTGTAATGTTTCCTAGCATCCAGGTAGTTCAACCAATATTACAAGACCATTAATGTCATAGGCTGTGTTTTATTTTACTCATAATCCAAGAAAAGAGATTTGTCGCAGGTGTGTTCAGTGGAAATTCTCTATGAAGGTAAAGGCTGATATGCCAGGAGATGGTCAGACTTAAAATTATAACACTCCTCCTAGAACTGGATAATGCCTGCACTATGCTGCACATTTGGCACAACAGGTAGAAGGAAGATTCTATGTAGAAGTGATGCAGCTGAAGCAACAGCTAAACAGAATTTTGGAAACTGCTTTCAGTGTGGGATATCATAGGATTTGAGTGACAGGACTGGGTCAGCAGAAGGGCTAGGAGAAGAGGCACGGAGAAGTTCCATGTGGGTCTGGTTTGTCTGTTCATCCCTTGCCTCCTCTGTACAGTCAGCATCACACAAGGCATTCTCTCATACAACAGATTATTCTCTGCTGCCTACCATCTGGGTGGGATTGCTAATGGAATGGGATTCTTCCTCCTGGTTTGGTGACTGAGCAGAAAAGAAAGAAGTACTTTAATCTGAAAGGAAAAGTTCAGCTTTGTGGGTTCTTGACCAGACAGTTTGGTATGAAAAGCAATTCTGTTGAAAGGGGAAAGTTTTAATCACCCCTTTCTTTATTAAATGTTAACAACAGATTAGTACAATTATAAATTTGATCTTTTAAAATTAATCAAAGTTATGTAAAAATATATACAATTCAAAGAAACCATTTCTGATTAAACTGTTTCTGATTTTAAAAATGTTCTTAAACCCATTTTTTTCAGTGTGTTCAGGCCACTTAATTTGACCAAAAATAATCGATGAAGTTCTCCTGAGGCATCTTTTTGAACACTGGAAGGGCTATGTGAGGTATCAAATAGCAGTGGCCAGCTTCATTCTTATTGTATTGGTCAACCTGACTAAAAAAATGAGTATGAGTGCCTCTTCTCTGGATACAAATACCTCTTTTTCCTCCTTTGCAGAAAGATCAAGGAAACACATTAACTGAGCATGGCCACAATCTTGAGGGAGGGTATTGTCACCAGTCTCATGTCTTCTTCCAGCTTTCCATTGCACCAGTGTTAGCAGGTATCACCCAAGCCTTACCTGATCTCTTTGACCACTTTGCTGTTCCTTGCTCTTGTCCTCAAGAGGTGACACCTGCAGAAGGTAGAGGTTTGGTTCTGCATCTTACCCAAGTGCTTTCATCCTCCAGCAGGTCCTCAGAACCAGTCTGGGACCAGGGCCTTCACATCTTGACTTCTCTCAATTAGTTGAGCATACATGATGCCAGAACTTGCTTTCCAGGTAGATGGTTTTACTTACTTATGAAAAAAATAGTTATGCTGTCCTCATCACTTTGGAGAGAAGGTATCCACCTTCACTTAGCCCAAGTGTTGTACACATTTTCTTATATAAATGAGTTTTTATCTTCAAGTAATTGATAGGCTGAAGTTTTCAGATGCTCTTATCTTATTGACCTTCACCAGACACATAAGTTACCTTTTAATTTGAATATTAGAAGGATGATTCTTGCCAAAATAGTGCTGGACTGCTCACTGACTGCCCAGGCCAGCACTGTCCTGGTTTCACTTTCAGAGGCGCTCTGTCCTTCTGAAGCTTGGGTCATGTACCTCAGTGCTCTTTTTCAGTTTTAGCATGGATTTTGCATTCTGTTTGACCTGCCAGCAGGTATTTTCATCCTTTAGTAGCAGCTAAGACACTCTTCTTCTCAGTCTCACACACAAGCCCCAGTTCCCACACCTGTTTCTCATAGGCAGATTGAGCAGCCACCTTAATTTTCTTTACCTGCAAGAGCATGGCTCAAAGTCCATGGGATATGGAAGTAACTTGGAGATCAGTGGAAGTCATATGTTCTCTCTACTTCTTTTCTGTGTTACTTAATATTCATAGATGATTTGCATCTACCTAATAAGCCTGAAGAAGTTCTACTGGCAAAAACAAAGGAGATCAAAACATGCAGCTGGTGTAAAAGTCTGGAAATAAATAGTCAGAAACTGGGCTCGTGTATTTATGGTGTATAAAAGCAGCATGTGAAAATGAGATTTATAAATCCCATTAGCTCTTGAGAAGTAGACCTTCTGGGATTGCACTTTCCATTGCAAATTTCATCTTTTATGTATACACATCACAAAAATATATTTTCAAGTGCCTTAAGTGAGAAAGCAGCCTTGGGCTCAGAAGCTGCAGACCACTTGTAATCTTTCAGAAGTCTAAATTATCTATTGAGTGTCTAATGAAGATCTGGAATAACAAACTCTGACAAACAATTTGATCTATGTAATATGTGAAAACTCTTTCATAAACCCCTTTTCCACTGATACCAAAAAAAAAGTCATAACACGCTAGTGTATCATTTTCAGTTTGCCATAAATCGGGATCTATTAATGTGTTGGGATTTCTTTTTTTTTTTTTTTTCCTTTAAATGACACTCTCGAAATTAAAAGGAAAAAGGTGGGCCTTTACTGAACCACCAGCTGGTGAAGGGCAGAAGAGATCAGAACTTTGCACAGATGTGATGTTATCGGCTATAATTACTGACAAACAGAATGGGGAGGGATGGAGCGCCCCTGGTTCAGTGATGGGACTTCCTGCAAGTTGGCTGTGCCCAAATCAAGGGAAGAATGGAGATAAGCATCTCCTTTGTGTGCAGAAAGGATCTGCATTGTCATGGGGAATTTCAGGTCACTACCATAGGGCTGTCCCTGCCTACGGCAAAACACCTGTCAAATCTCTAAATATTACTTTTCCAAACAAGGTGTTGCCACTGGCTCAGGATTATTCTGTGTCTGCTAGACAGAATTATCTCTAAAAACACATTTCTACTTTAAAAATTAATTTCTACAGGTGCCTATGAGCAAAGCATGATCACACTACAGTTTCATGGAGGAGAAGAATGTGGTTCTGGAAAAAAAACAAGAAGAGCTGAGGGGTAACACTCAAAAGGCAAATGAGTTACAGGAAACTGAGTGAGGGAGGATTATGTCACAAAACCCCCCATATTAATAAGTATTTTTAAAATAACTCTTTTGATATTTAAATATTGTGTCTAAATAAAATATAAATGTTAATTTAAATATATAGTGTTTTAGAATGGTTATGCCTACAAGTACTTACTTAACTTATTGATATCCCTATTAACACACATATATTACACATATGTATAAATATATATATATAATTTTTAAATTTTACTTTCTATTTTTACTATATTTTACTTATTTAGAATCTAAAGACATTTGCATAATAGAAGCATGAACAGAGTATTTAGTCAAGATACTAAACTGACTGGTACTGTTATGGACCTGTTTCATAGTCTGTAAATGATATTTAATATTTAAAAAGCAAGAACAACTGTCCATGATTGATGAATATTAAAGACAAAGAGAGGGATTGAAATCCGATTGATTAATTAATGAATTTGTATTTTGTCTCCTGAGGGAAGGGGAATCACACAGTACACTGCTCTGATGTGCATTATAGCACTCTTCAAATACCAGCTTGTGACAGTAAAGAAACTACCTGGTCCTCAACCAAAGGATGTATAAGCAGAGAAATATCACATGAGCAGAAAGGATATGCTCTTTCTGTACAGGTTAGTAATGCCACCACTGCAGGAATAAAACAACCCGCTCTAGAACTAATACTCTTTTGTACTGTGCTTTGCTCAAGAGTTCAATAAAAAATTTAAAATGGCAGGAAAAAGATACAAAATTTAATCTATTTGCTTATTGCAGTTGAAGGTTAAGAGGTAACTTGATCATGGTCCACAGGTATGTGAATAAGAAAGGGATTTGAATACTTAGGGAGAAAAGCTCACACAAAAAATGAAATCTTTGGTGGTTTCATGATAAACTATCACATATCTATTTCCTGACAAACTGGAAGTCAGAGAACTTTTTCAACTTAGCCTGTAATCTACTAGTATAGATGTGAAGCAATTCTGAAATCCTCTTCTTATCTCATGATTGTTGAAAGAAATATTAAGTTGTTAAACTAATGACATCGGGTATAATGTAAACAGGAGCATCCAAGTATAAAAATCATTTCTCTCCACCTTAAATCAGAGTGTCCATAGACTGTCCTTTAATTCTTTGTCTTGTTCCACCATAAATCAGGTTCATTTCTGGACTAAGCTAAGCTGTCATTCTTCTGGCTGAAGTGTTTCCCTATACCTTCAAAACCTGCATTTCAGGGATTCATGAGAAGCATTGGAGGCCAGGAGAAATCTTAGTATAGACAGGCACAAGAAAATTTGTAAGCTTCATCAAGTAGCCTTTTCAGAAATCTGTTTGGGTCATAAAGAGCTTTTGTTTACAGTCTCTTATGGAGCTGTGTACTCAAACAAACAACATACAGATGAAAATCTGGGTTTGTTTATTCTCCTGCAGGCTGATGGCTGAGAAGTCTCCAGAGACATGCTGGTAGATTCTGTAACAACTGGATAAAGAAGAAATGTGTGTTCCCTAACTGGTGTCTCATTTGTATGGAAATGGGATTGCTTATATACATTTAACTCTCCCTGGCACCAGCATCTTTCCCATGATCAACCCATCACTGTCTTTTCTGTCTTCTTGGCACAAGAATTCAAGTAACTTAAAAACCTATACCTGTTAATATAGCCCTACACAATTGTTCTCCAAGTGTACTAGTAGAGATCCTAAACATGACATGTCTTCATCTTAGTCAGATGGATGGGAAATAAATCCAAGCAACTCAAAAACTTACTGTAGGTTGTTTTCATTAAATGTAAATTGCACATCTCTGATGGGCAAGGTCTGGCAGAAAGGGTTTTTTCTATCATATACAAACTACAGCCTGACTGAATGTATACTTTAAGATGTTTTATGCCCAAAGTTATCCTCTGTGCAGGCCTGCAGCAGTCAGTTTGTGATTATTTGTGGCCAGGATGATTTCTCTACATATTTTCTGAAAGTACAGATTATCAGCCTAGTCTCTTGTGGAAGTGCTACCTATGTATGACACATTTTCAGTCAGATATGTATGATCTGAGGCTAATTAAACACCTGCTATCTGTACTTCTGTTAAAAGTGACTCCCTGATGCTTCTTGCTGTCTTTCACTTGCAATCATGTGAACTCAAAAGGAACTGGCTTTTTCTCTCTCTTTCATATAATACAATTTATATTCAGATCTTGCAGAATGATTATCTGCAGAATTGACATGATTGCTCTGAAATTGCACCTAACTCATGAAAGCTGCAATTGATTTTAAAATGGTGACTATTCTCACTCACTGTGATTTCTGATCAGGCTTGAATACACTGAATTTTGTCTAAATTTGCTAGGCATCTCTGTAAAAGTGTTTCACTATTGGGAAGCTACAGTTATCATTTGCAAATTTTAATGGGCCTATGACCTCCCATGATATCACTTTGGATCTCCTATGGAAACAAATGGGAATTGCTTTGAGAGAATAAGAAGCTTCCTAAGAGTTTCTGCAAAGACTTTAATGTAGCTTGTGAAGATGGCTCTGAGTTGTATTAACACCCACAGTGCACAAATAAATACTGTTCAGATAGAGTGTTGCTGCACAAATTGGCTCTGATCTCCACCAGAGGTAGTCATTGCCTGCCATATTTCACATCTTCAGCCTCCTTTGTCCTACTCTTGCCTCTAGCATCAGCAGCTATATACACCTGTGAGAGAGCAAAATGTATTCATCTAAGCCCACCTGAATCCTGAGTCTTGAAGAATCTTGAAGAGTTTTGCAGAAGAGCTCAAGCCAACACAAACCAGTTCAACATAACTGTGTGATGTCTTGTAGAGAAACCTAACCAGCAAAGTGAAGTCTGCCTGCTAGGAAACCCTGTGAAATCTTATTTTGTATCTTGTGCTTCAGGACCCTGAACTGGGGGTGAGGGAGCAATTAAAAACCTAGTGACTGGCCTCACTACTCAGCACAGACTTGACCAAAAACCTCCTGCAAGCCTAGCTTTCCTATAAGTGCGTGGCAAAATGACACCTCAGTGCTTTAGCTTTGCCTCAGGCCTAGGGTTTTTCTGGTAAATGTTATGCTGCAGTTGTTGCCTGAGCTGAAAATGCAGTGAGTGCTGTTCTGCTGTGGCTGGCATCTCTACTCCAGTGAGTTGCAGTGATATTTCACAGTGCAAATATGCAGTGTTATGCTGGTTGTTGCCTTCTTGCTGGTTGTACGTTTTCTGGGGTGTTCTGGGGTTTTTTGGCCAGCACGTCCACATAAGTCAAAATAGCTTTTCTCACACTCCTTTCAGAGCTTGCCATGGCTTCACTGCAGTAGCCATCCACGCAAATACTCTCTTTGCAGCGACTATGATCCTTTGCTTGCCAGCCCTAAACAGCTACAAACTGTTAGGTATGGGCATTCTGTATTTGGGACAATCAAATCCCAGGTGTGCTTGTAATGGAACAGGTGCATCTGGAAAATTCTCTCTCCTTTAGTGATAATTAGAGTTGCAGTGTCCAGTCTTGCGCATAAATTTGCTCCAGAAGGGCCCAAACATTATAATGTTACCTTCTCTTGCAATGTAGGTAACATGGGAGGTCACCCTTCACAAATGTGGGGTAGTCCAGACAGGCTGGTGATACCTGGACATTCAGAGAAGCAAAACTATTGCTGCAGTGAGAACTTTGCAGAGCTTTTCTCTTAGGGTTACTAAACATACAGTGAATGGACAACCAAGGTACTGCATGGACTTGAAATAAAAAAAAAAAAACAAAAAACAACTTATATAATACCTTAAATACCAGGAACACTAATCGTTAGCAGCAGAAAGGAACTGATTGCCTGGTGAATTTGCACCTTCCAAAACAAAAAAAAATATTGACAAATGTCTGTAAAGATTTCTGTTAATATTATACATAAAATGTTGAAGAATCATGTAGCTATAGGATAAACAGCGTTTGTTAAAAAAAGTGTTTATTGAATTAAAGTATTTGCATTTAAAGCTGACTTTAAAATTGTAATATGATTTCTAGGTTTTGTGAACACACTGAAGTGAAACCAATGCTGTATCTCAGATTTCTGCTCTTCCCATGAATGAATATTACTGAAGAGTATTTCACAAGTCGTAGGCTGCAATGTGCGTGGGTTTTAGAGCTCTATCTCTTTGCTAGAGCACTCTTCAGCAGCATAGCCTTTGGACAGTTAATTTAGTTTCATCAGCAGTAAACTAGTTAAGTGAGTTTTGCCTGAAACTGTTCAGTGATTCGATACAGAGGACTTTTGTGCTACAACAAAAATGTTCCATAAATCTACTGTGATTATTACAAAAATAATGTTGTCAGTATCATAATCTTGGACTAAATATTTTTGTCTTTACAAGTTTTTTTTTGGTTTGGTTTGTTTTTTTTTTGTTTAAATGAACATTGTTTTCTGAAATAAAGCAGAATGAAAATGCTCACATTAGATAGTTAGGTCCAAAGAGATAAGTAAGGAACTGTGGACTTCATTTGCATAACCAGGTTTTTACACAGCTTTCATATCTTCCTCTCTTTGCTCGTCTTTAAAATAAGATCATTGCCCCCCATTGTCTCAAAAGACCTGTTGGTATTGGAAATGTGAAGGATTGCATTCAGGATAGCTGGAGAATGTGCAGTCTCAAAAAGACTTAGGAGAGAGCAATACTAGAAATAGAGGCATAATCTTTCTTTGGTATTCAGGTTAAAGCTGGCCAAAAAGCTTCTAATGCAGTTTATTTTTATCCAGATGCCAGTTTGACTTACAGTTTATACAGACATACCTCACCCACTGAAGACAGTGGAGACTGGCACGGAGCTTTGTATGGATCAGGGGATCATGGAATAAAAGTTCGTATCTGACATGAGTTTGCCAGGTGAGCACTGAAGATCTTCTAGCCCGAAAATCTGTACGTAATTTGTTGTTGCACAGTCTTTCTATTTCCACCCAAAGTACCATTTAAATGAAGGCTACTTTAAAGCATCCACAGCTAACACAATATTGCAATTTCATGGTCTGTCACAATGTCAAGGCTTCCTATATGATGGTGTTTGGTTTGCAAAAATAATACTATCTGAATTCATTTTTTTTTAGCAGCACAGAGGCTACTGATGCTGCAAAACCATCTTCAGGGTGGTTTTCATTCTACTGCTGGTTCCAGGCTAGATTAGAGGTTGGAGTGTTTTGGGGCAAAGAAAAATGGTGAGCAACTATAGCAGCTCCTCCATACTGCACACACCAGTGCGTCCAAAGTGGAAATTCATATTTCTGTGGCATTAGAGAGCTCCAAACCATTAAGCTCTGTGGTTTTTGTGTTCACAGTATTAGCCTGATGAAACATGTGGGAGGGCAATCCTGAATACAGAGGGACCTCTGCTCACTGTTCCAGTGGGAAGGAGCAGCTGGGTCACAAGGACTAGCCTGGGTTTTTGAGAGCAGTCATTGCTGTGTGTGCAAACACCCAGTGCTTGGACAAATCTAACCCTGGATCTCATCAAATTCAGCTTACTGGTGCAAATTGTTACAGTAGGTGACTTGTAGCACTTGACAGTCATCTGAGGCTGAGGTAGTGACAGGAAAACTGTATCCTCTGCAGCATTAATCTGCTTGAGCCATGAGCTCATCCTTTCTGACTCATCTGTTGAGTACTTTCCAGTTCCTACAATAGGCAGAGGAGCTGGTTTAGCAACTTGCACAGCCTTGGTTCACTCTGCAAGCAGGTTCATCCCATGATCTGAAGGAGGAAGGTCCTGTGCAGAGCACTGCCTATAAACACATGCCACCACCCACAAGAGAGTGCACAGTAAACACACCATGGTAAAGCTGCAAGAGGAATAGTAACTCCCTCCCTTCTTGATTTCCAAAAGTTTTCCTTTCCAACTCCCTATTATACTCTAGTGTATAATAATTTAAAGTGCAACATCTTCCCTCATCATACTGAGCAGCCACTGCTACACAAGTAACCCAAAAGTTAATTAAATTGTGCCTAATCAAAAAGTAAAACCTCACTGTCCAGGATATGCCAGTCATCTTCTTCATCTATTCTATTTCTTGCTTGGAAGACTGCAGTGTTTCCAAATTCCTGCCCTGCTCCAGAGTACCATGAAGAAAGGCAATAAAATTCATCCAGGTATCATAATCTGTGCGATAGGCAGATGATTACCATTATACTTTTAAATATCTTTCTGTCTTTATACAGAACACATTAAACTCAAAATTAAGCATTATTTTTATGTGATGAAAATCAATGAAAACATGGTGAAAGTATGGGTTTATACTGGCATGAAATAACTGAGTCACATAAAACTCCTTTTGATAATACAACTTTTTAAATTCTTTACTTCACTCCATCACAGCTCTTTAACTTCATCCTCCCTCAGATAATGCTATTTGAGTAAAGGGCTGTTTTCAGATGAAAGATCTTGTGACAAGGAAGAGTTGTATTAAAATGACATCACTGACAGAAAGGGAGCATAGTCCTTTGTTTTGCATGTGATGTTTGCAGTTCAAAACCCTTGAGCTGGTTATATACTTTGGAACTGGTTTGTTTAATGGCTTAAAAATCCCAGTGATTTGCTTTCTAATACCTTAAAATAGAATAGTTTAGCTTAATGATCCCTCAGAGGCTGATGAGTATTCAGTTACACTCAAAGCTATATCCCAACAAATTTCAGGGGAAAGTGGGCTGGGATGTTCACTGTTCAGAGAGAAGCTGGGATACCCTTCCAAGGAATTTGCATGACCCAACAGTCAGCTGGAGTAGTCTTGAGGAAAAAAACCCCAAAACTTTTAACAAAGTTGCAAATGGACCTGTAGAAGAGAAGTGCTGAAAAGCAGGACTCCTGGCAGAAGTAACCAGGATTCAGTTTAGGCAGAAGGGGGGACACTGCATAAAAAATGCTTCCTGCACGCATCAATTCTGATTCATCCCACAGAAATGTGGAGAGACATTTTAACAGGTATTATTAGGATTTGTCTTGGTTTGCAGACCTAACCACAGTCCAGCCACTAGGAGTGCACTGGTTTTATTTCAGACAGTAAAGAGAACTTGACAGGTAAGATAGAGACCATGTATATGAAAAATAAATACTCTCATGAATCCTAGTAAGAGCAAGTAAGAGTCTTCAAATTTAAAAAAAAAAAAAACTGTTTTCTCAGAAATAAATCTTATCTCTATTTCCTAGGATTTCTATGCATATCAGTGTGAACACCATATTATGAATGGTCATTGAGAACCTATCCATCCATTTCATTATTGTAAGTGAACTATAGGTATAGAGATGTTTCTTACATACAGAAAAATAGCTTCTACAGTGCTTTTTTTTTTTTTTTTTTTGGAGATGAGAAATTTTCACATGTATTCCATTCCAGAAAAAATGCTGAGATAAAATATATTTCTTTAGCTTATTTTTATGGAGTCCAACACAAAAGATGTTGAAGCTGGAAAATCTAAAGTCTTAGGACACAGCAAACTGTGTGAAGAAACAAATGGACATGTAGGCTTCAGCCTTCATACCAGTTTTCAACTGGTTACAGTTTTCATGGGTTTTTAGTTGTTATGTACCTGGGTTCAATTACCAAAAAGGTGCATTGAAATAGACTAAAATCTTGCACATTGCCAGTTTAGAAACAAGTAGCATGCAGGGGATTTGGCATATTTGAAAGTAATAAGCAAAATCATGACAGAAATTATAGTTTCTGTATGGTGATGTAAATGTGATTGTCAGTTTCTGAGCATTATCTTGAAAACTCTGAGGAGAAAAATACCTAAAGCAAGGACAAATAGTTTAAAATTCTCTTAAAGTTACTCCCAAGACTTTAAGGCTGCAAAATTACCTCTGCAGAGCTATTTGGCTCCAAGTGTAGGAGCCATGACATAGATATCTATCATATCGACAGGTGTTCCTCCCATGAATAGAACTACTTTTTTTGTTTTGCTTCCAAGTTTACCAGTCTCTAAACACTGATTATGACAATTTTCGCTTGCCCAGATTAATAGTCCTGTCAGACCACAAGTGAAAGTATTTACAGAATACAAACCACAAAATATCCTAGAGTACATGCAGCTGCTTCTTTGCCACAGTTCAGGTTCTCTCTGTGTTCAAGGATTATAAGTTTAAAACAACTGATTAGCAATAGTGAAAAGGTTTCTGTGACCTTTTAAAAGGTTATTTTATTCTATTACTAATGCTTATTCACAGGTTTTATGCAACATTTTTCAAGTTGGTAAAAATGTGTAAGTTTATCTATGTGTGTATCTGTTCAGATAAATCAAGCAACATCTATGTGATACTGAAAACTGGAGTCTAAGAGCAGCTCAATAGTGTTTGAGAAGGAGACAGAATATCAGAGGATTCTGTATCCTACTGGCAGATCTCCTAAATCCTCCTGATGAGCCACATCAGTGTTTGCTCTATCTGTTCCAGATCCCTGTTGGAGCAGAAGGAGGCCCAATAGCCCTGGGGCTACCTGGAGTGCAGCTGTGAGGTTCCACAGCAGCACACAGCACATCTGCCAGAACTCTGCTGCTCGCTTTGCAGCCTGCTGGGTGTTTGTTACCTCTTCCCAGGTAATGAGGAGAATTGTGTTTTCCCTAGTGACTTCTGCACATCCTGTGTAATATCTCTGTGTGTCTCTCCTTGCCTCCCACTATCTGACAAGTTTCTGTCTCCACGGCCAGCACTGCACAAAATGAGCACGAGTAAAAAGAACTCTTGGCCTGGTCTTACAGCTTTGAGATGTGTGGGAATACTTCTGCAGAAAGTTGAAGGCAAGGTAAAACATAACCCCCTCAAATCACAGAATGGTTGAGGTTGGAAGGTACTTCTGGGGATGATCTGGTCTAGTTGAGCCTCTGGCTCAACAGTAACTCTGCAGAGCTACTGAGGCTTGAGCCTTTGGCTCAAAAAGGCTTTTGCTAGAGCAGGTTGCCTAGGACCATGTCCAGATTTGGAACAGTTTTTAAAATAAACAAATAAAGACCAGAACAGTAGTCTCCAACATCTTTTAGAATACAAGGGACAGTCTACAGAACCCCAGGAGTGTACCAGACCGTGCTCTGCAAGGACATAGGGTGTCACCTAAATCAAACTGCTATATTCTGGGCAGGTAACCTCTACTGACCCATAAACTCACCTGAAAATAAGATGGTTCTGTATGCATTCTGCCCTAAAGATCTGTTTAGATGGGGAGAAAAGGCATGGAGCTCATATTTAGAAAAAATAATGGGAAGAATTAAAGACCCTGTTCTCGACAAACTAATTTCAGCACAATGCAAAGACTGACTGAAATACACTGACCCTCCTGAAGGTGTAGAGGACCCCTTGCAAAGAGCCAGCAGGAATGAACTGCATTGTGTCATTTTTCTGTTGTCAGGGAAATGCAAATAAAATGTCCAAGTGTTTCTGGAAATTCAAGGTGTTTTTCTATCACATTGGCACAAAAATACATGCTCCTAAGCATTTGTACAAAGGCACCTGCAAAGAAGAAAAGTGTTTCTAAAAACCTGCATCCTATGGAAAAGATACTACATGGTATTCTGGAGTGTATAGAATGGTTTAATTATGAACTGAAATGATTTGTGTTTTAGAAAAAAACACCTTTGCCTTCTTCCTTGTCATGAGATGTTACCCTGCTCTACCAAATGAAAAGACCACTTCATTCATCCTTTTCAGCATATATCACAGATATTCCTCCCATGCTTAGTTATTTTGGGGTGGGGAAGGGCTGGTTTGGGGTGTTTGTTGGCATTATAAAGTTGTAAAAATATCCTATTTTAGTAATATTAAATGTCAGTCAGTACATTCTTTAATTTTGGTTGTTCTTTATAAATGAAGAAACAATCTGCTTTCTATGGAGAAGAAAGATGTTTTAAATTCCAAACATTGTAAGGCTCCAAAGAACTATTACCAGGAGATAAACTAACAAATTCTTCTGAGGGCATTATTGTTACTATGGAAACATGCCTACATCCAGGACTTCACTGTGAGGTAAGATGGGGAAATTTGCTTCATTAATCAGTTTTACTCCCCTGTCACAACTTGGTCGATGGGGACGATGGTAACCACAGGGCAGAGAAGCATGGAGGTAAAAGCAACTCCTGCCCTCTTCAGTAAAAACAGACTGAGCAAGATGCAAGTTTTTGTGCAAGGCTGGCGCTGAGGGGGCCTTTCCTTCAGCCACAAGGTTGTGTGTTACAGAACCTAATGCCAAAACTGTTTTAGTCATCTCCTACTAAAAGACATCTACAGTTGTGTAGTTATAGCTTCAAGACTAAAAATGCCAGCCTGTAGCTCTTGTGAACCTGCAGTGTGGTCATGCCCCTGCCTTCTTCCATCTTCATTCCAAAAATATTGGTTTTTAATTTGATGTTTCTTTAAGCAGGCTTTCATTAGCTGGTAGGTTGCACTGCTGCAGGAAGCCACTGGGGCAGGTACTGCAGCATGAATTTTTGAATTGAATGGACGATATTATTACTAAAGTTTTATCTAATATAGGAACACAGCCAAAGATGTAACAAAATCCCAGGCTTTATGGATGCTTTCCTCTGCCATTCCACCACTGCTCTCTTTTAGGTTTTAATAACATTGCACATATGCTTCCACTTTCCCAGCTGTCATTTTCTCAAGAGCCATTGAAGGCCATCTTCTACCTAGGGAAAAAGTCCTCAGGAGCCAGACGCCAGCTGTTATTTCCCTTAGATATCATTTCAGTGATTTATTTCCAAAACAACAGGTTATGAGCCAGGTTGCTGGCCAAACAGAACACAGAAAGGCAGGATGTTCCTGGGGTGGCATAGAGACTTCCAGTGGTTTTACTGCTGTCTCTCTCTGGCAGTTCCCAGAAGCACACCATGCCAAGATGAACATCGACAGAGTTGGTGCCCATGGCATTACTTGCTGGGAGCAAAAGCAGTCTTGCTGAGATGACAGCCACACTCTCTGGCCACTACATTCACTTGGCTGAAGTTTGTTGGATTTAGAAGTCAGGGAGGAGCTAAGACACCCAAAAACATGCTTGTTGAAATTTCTATTAAATTTCTCATGCTCCCTGCAAAGTAACACAGAAAATCTCACGGGAAGGTGGGAAAGGACCTTTATGTACAGATCTTTCAGGCTAAGTAAGAAAGGAGAGGGCACTTGCAGTAGCCATTTCTGACCCAGGGATCTCCCAGAAGTAGCCAGGCCACATCCATATACTCATGACTTCATTCCAAAGACAGACACACAGCAGCAGGTGCTGTGGAAGAGATTTGCACTGCACTCCATCCAGTGTGTCCCCAGCCTGGAGGTGCAGGAGGCCAGGGCTCCCCATGGACCTGCTCAGCCGAGGCACATTGCCACCCCAGTGTCACCTCTACTACCAAAAGCAGCACACTGCTCCAGAGAGAGACAAGCTGAGCTGCTGGCTCCTCTCAACACACCATGAAGAAGGTAAAATTATGTAAAATTATGCAAAAGCTAACACAGTTTCAACCATAGTTAAACTTTCTTGGAAGGCTCTTTACAGGGTTTAATAAAGATTAAAGCAGTAGACTGCTTGAAAAACTATTGTCACAACTACAGAAGTTAATACAGAATACCTTCTCTACTGAGATATTTGAAGAACATCAGTTTAAAATGCAATTGGAAGGATGATTTAAGTTTCCTATGGATATTTAGGGAACTTTCTAAGGAGATCTGCCATGGAGAAAACCCATTAACTTTTATATCAGACTCTCTATGAATCTCCCATAAATTGATTAGCATCCAAATCAGAAAGTACATTACTTTGCCTCTATTTGCTCTGAGGAGTTTATTTCTAGCCCTCCCCTGCTTCTTAGTCCTAAAATGCCATTAGAAACTTATGATCCTTTCTAAAAAAAGATACTGAAAGTTGGGTTTCTGCCAAAGTCATAATTAATAGTCAAGCAGCCAGACTCACATACTTGCCTCATTTTTTTCTGTGTTTAATAAATATATATTCTAATACGGTTAACAATTTTTATTGGTGGCACGGAGATGTAATGGTTTTTAAATTAAGGGAAAAAAAAAGGAAATTAATACCAAATTATAACCTCTGAAAAAATGAATACATCAATTTGCTTCATGAGTGGTTTCCTGAAAGTTAAATTTCATGCAAAGCTAAAACATGAGCTTTCTCATTTGAAATTTTTTATAGTTTTGAATCACAAGAATAATTACTACAGTTTTTTTTTCTTTTTACATGCAGACAGCTATGCACTATAGTCAATATTCTTAGGCTCACTGTTGACAAAATATATGAAAATACATTTTGAAATCTTTCCCTGTGAGGAGTTTGCTTCAGCCCTTTAATCACTTCACAACAATTCTTTGTACTCATTTGATTTTGTAACAGTCTTTAAAAAAATTGAGTAAGTAAGCACAATGCTCTACTGCAATATCAGCCTCACCAGCCCACAAAGGGTTCCCCTGCCTTCTGCACCCTTTACCCCTAGACATCAGATCAGCCCACTTTCCAATACAATTACTTTAACACCTCATAACCCATGTGGAGGTACAAGCACCCTTTTCTTTCCCCTGTAGCAGCCTGGAAAGAGTTAAAAGAAGCCTGCTTCCTCCTCTTGCCCAAATTGCCTATCAGGCAGGATTACTCTAGAAGGAAGCTTCTCAAGACAGTCCTGGAAAGGGTGAAAAATGAGAAAGGTTCGTAAGAGATCTACATGTAGGAAGTGAGTAAGAGAACCCTTTGCAGGCTCACATGGGGAAGGGTGAGGGATCTTATTTTAAACAAAACTCCCCATGCCCCTCATACCAACAAAAATGTGATCCAGAGTCAATCTGCTGGTATGAAATTCCCACCCACTCTTGCTCTAGTATCAATGGTGCTAATTTGTGGTCTCTTATTTGGGTCTAGGTATCTGTGCCCCAGGCACCCTGGGTGAGAGGGAGCCCTAAAAAGTCCTTACCTGGGGCTTCTGCAGGTGGCTGTGGGAAGAGGGAAATGCCTGTGCTTGTGCTGGGAAGCACAGCAGCTGAAGGCTATTGGAGGAGGTGCAGTGTGACCTCAGTTGGGAGATGCCAGCTCAGAATCCCTCTTCAGAAGTGGTGAAATTGGCCCAACTGTGCTCCAGGAATCTGCCAGCTGCTGACAACTGGTGAGCATAGAATGAATAATTACTGGTGTGGGTCCTTCAGCCTGCCCCTGCATGCAATCTCTTCCTCTGGTTTGGTCTAGTAGTCCAGAACAACCCCTTGCTTCCTCTCCTCCCAAAACTTGGCAGTTGGCACATTGCGGTTCACTTTCCCTGTTTTGCCTGTATATAATGCACAAAATAAACTTTTCTTCTTGGGGTTTTGGATATCAGGAACATACTGGTGAAACGTTGGATGGGAAAAGAAATGAGTCATAGCAATTATCAGTTGAAACTAATTTGTTATGAATCCCTGTTTCCTACACAATCTTATTATTGCAAAGTTCCTACACTAATTGGAATCACAACTTGAAAGTATCAAATATTAAAATAATCAGAATAAACAATTTCTCAAGCTGCCTTTTAAATAAATATTATATTACTTGTTTAATAGTTTTGTTTTTTTTTTAATAATGAGGTTTGGGTTTTTTTAAAATATCATTAAGTGCAGTCTTGCTTTCACCACGGAGACTGTGTTTTATCAGAAAGACAATTGTTCTTCTGGAAGTGTTAGGCTGTGAAATTTGTAGAAAGTGTTTGCATGGATCCCTGAGACCTAAACTCATCTGTAATGCCACACAGAGCTTATGCTGTGTAAAGCATTATGGTTTGCTTTTTTTCTTTTGTCCTTCATAAAGCTCTAATAATGGTCCAGGTTACAAATCTAGGAAAAAAGACATAATTGATTTTCATGATGAAGATGAAAATTGTATTAAGACAACTGATATATTTCTTACTTCCCTACGCTTTCCACCTAATATTTTATGGGCGTTGTGTGAATAGATTTATGCAAAATATGTTCCCATGGGCTTGCTTGAAGACCGCCAACCACTCATGCTAAGTTTGTTTGGACTCTATCATTTTATGTCAGTCATATCAGAAATAAAAAGGAGATGTGTTTGCCACTGAAGGACTCGCCTATAAATTCACATAGAACAAGAGAAGACAACAGGCCAAAAACTGTGAGGGAACTGGAAAGGGAAGAACTAGGTTTTACCTGACTAGACACCCCTCTTGTAGTGGTTACACCTCCACTGCACAGCAGGAAGCAACGAAGTGGGATTTTGAAATAGTGTGAATAAAATAATTGGTATCACAAGGTTTGAGGGAGGCAACTGCATATACTTGGGCATCAAGAAATAAATATTCTTTCCAGAGTATGTTTTGCTTCTGGTAAACTCTTTTGCTAATTTGTTTTGGGTTTTTTAGCAGCCTGTCAGACCACAGGCAGCACATTTGTCTTTTGAAATTTATGGCCAAAGGCTAGACTTTCTTGGCCTTATCTTGCACAGTCCATAGACTCAGAATGCCTTCAGATGAAGGTTTGGGTGCACAAAGTAGGTCATTGTCTGCTCTTCTGGGCAAAATGAAGACAAAGCCATTCTTGGAACTACATCCAACTGACACCATGGAGAAAGGGCTTTTTTCTGCCTCCCCAGCCACTCACTCCACCTGCTACACATTTAATGAGGTGCATGCAAAACATTATTTATCAGAGGTGCACAAATCTGTTAGAAGCTGTTGTTAGTTTAGGCATATAAATTGGTAAGTGCTCCCTTTCCTACCCAAAGAGGCAATAAGGAAATGCAGAACAGGGTAAATAGTAGATATTTGTATTATGATTTACCTTTGATGTTTGTGTCAAATATTTCAGCATTGTTTTTAAGCTTGATTTAATTCCCTAAATGTGCTAACAACTAACAACCATCAAGTTTT
The DNA here is from genome assembly GCF_031753505.1 of Anomalospiza imberbis. Classification (NCBI taxonomy): domain Eukaryota; kingdom Metazoa; phylum Chordata; class Aves; order Passeriformes; family Viduidae; genus Anomalospiza; species Anomalospiza imberbis. The sequence goes on along the minus strand of NC_089683.1, from coordinate 70,886,555 downwards.
TTTTTTCTAATGCAATTTTTAAAATGCACAGTATAAAATACAGTGAGGATTTAATTACATGGGTATGTGATTATGTTCGCAAAAATGTATTGCAATGAGCTTTTCCATTTATAGACAGGCAATGAAGTTCTGTAATTATATGACAACATAAAATCAGAGCAGTGAAATTGGAATCTGGTTCTTTCTTTTACTTCCTACTGTCAGCAGACATGAGCTTGACCCATTCTCTCTTCCAGGTAGCTCAAAAGAGATTCCCGGTGAGAATCCAGTGGAAAATTGTTAATTTAGAGACTTGAGAAGTGAGTCATTGCCCAAAGCATGCAGGGGTATCTTGCTCCAGTGCTGGTGAGCAACAGAGTAATTCTCCACAGTACCTCAGCTCCCTCACTCAAACATAAGGTCTTTTAGAATATAACACATATTTTAATCACAGTAAAGCACCCCTCAACACAGAACAATTAAAGCTGGTTTTGGAATATGCTCTGTTCTGAGGTTCAATAATGCCATTAAATATATTTGTGAGAGGGAAAAGGACAAGCTCCACAACCCTCCCTGTCCCACACAGAACAAGACTTCAAATTTAAGTCACAGAGGATGAACATGTTGAACCTCTGATGCTGCTTAAGTGTGAAAATATGGTTTACAAAATACAGTACTGATACCAAGATGAGATGATAATGCCAGTTTCATATAATGCTTTTTATAAAATATTTGACAGAAAGACTACAAGAAAACCAAATTGATAATTTCTGAGTAAGGGATTCATTCTTATCTTGGAAAAACCACATTGAATAAGTACTGCACCCACAGTATAATGAGCTCTTCACATCAGTGATACTCTCTGAAGTAAACTTTAAATTAAAGGATTACAATTAGCTCTATGTTTCCACAAATACAGTCTGGACTTTCTGCATCTGTATGAATGCTTACTCCCCAAGTGTATGAGCCTCAAAATAGGAAGAGCTGTGTCTGAATACTCTTATTGGAATTCTGCTTCAGTTGAAGTAATCTGTGGTTACTTTTGTGATCATCTAACTGCAGAGACTGGAAGACAGAAGGAAACAAATGGAATAAGGCCTTTGCTGGTAAGGGTTGAGACAGGCTGGAGCTTCAGCCTTAAAAGGGCTGCTGAAGGACAGGTTGAGTTGCCAGAGGAGCTATTCCTAGAAAAACCTCCTTCTGGGCAATGGCTGGGGATTTTATGCCAAACATCAGTTAGGCATGTGCTGAGAAATACTGAAAATTAATCTAGGACTGGGATTTCTCAAGGAAAGAAGAGAAGCACTTGTTAATTGCTAGGAAAACCACAACACCCAGTTCTTCATTTTAAAGTAGCTCTTATTAAAGTACTTCTAGTGACCTCCCCCCTTAGAAGCTGATGCACTTCAGGCACACTTCCAACTCTACACAAGATGTTTTATGTCATCACTGAATATTAATTGACTTTTGTACAGAACTGCAGAACTTGATGTGGATCAATGCTGATTCCTACTTTCAGTTACATAATTCTTATATGAAATTTCTTTGTACTTGTATAATTGTTTTCAGTACTGTAAGAATAGAAAGTATTTGTGATCCAAGTAGTTAATCTTGATTAAGCTGCAAGGGGAAGCCACTTACCGCATACATAATGCATTAACTGAGTTAGAAAAGCTTTGAATCAGTGATCTCTAGTAGGTATATTCTGTGTTAAGCTGCTGTTATGGTGTGCTGCTGTGTTATGGTTTACTTGACTTAACTGGAGGAATATATTATAACAATTTTTTAACTATCTTAACAAGAAATAAAAATACCTGTTTTTTCTCTTCATGATCATAGGACCTCTCACAAATTGCTAGTGGTATACAAACATTCATTGTGTTAACAAGAAGTAGGATATGTATCTTTGTAATACAGAATACTGAATATTGAAGTATAGACTTTTAAGGTGGGAAAATAGATATTGCATAATATGTGTTAGTAAAGACAAACCTCCCAGGTGTTTCACACTGTATTGCATAGGAGATTAGAGTACAGGTCTCTTGCTTATTCTAAAGTCCTTGTTTCCTCTTTGCTTGAGAGGATTGATATTCATGGAGGAAAAGTGGGACTGGGAAATGATGTATATCTCACTAACATTGTCAGGTGATTGTTTGAGTTTTTAGTCCTATCCAGAGTGAAGAGGAGGACTAACATAAAGCTGGTATTAATGCCTGCTCTTGCATGTGATCTATGTGCTATGCAGGTTTCTATTATCACTGTTAAGGGATCCATTTAAATCCATCCTCACTCTGTTCCAAAGTGTGTGTTTGGGTAAGCTGGGTTTGAGCTTCAGTTTGGTTGGAAAACTAAGCATTATTGCTGCATCTTACAGACTGAAGTATAAAGCCAACAAGATCTCTGCAGTAGTTAATGCTGATCTGGTGGAACTGCAAAATTAAGAGATTTGTCTTGTGGAGCTATGAAAACCATAAATAAAGCTCAGCAAAGGGAACCTCTATAAACATCTTCATGTATTTTCCTGTGCACACTGGTTTTTCAGATTGCCCTCTCTTCCCATGCTTCAAGAAAAGCAGGAGGTGAAATTTTCCATCTCCTCGATATTGATTTAATAGTTCTTTATTTTTATTGCTCCTGAAGACAGATAATCTATAGGAAATTATTCTAAAAACCCTGTGAATCCTGTTGAATGAGTTGGAGCTGAATTATCTTCTCAATGATGTCAGAGAAGATGTCTCACTTCAAATCACAGTAATGCTATCTGTCTGGCACTGGGACTGCTTTACAGCGGGTGGTAACACCCTCGACCAGCCTGGGACTCAAGATAGCATTAAAAACGTGATGATGAAGTACTGAGTTTTTCCCTACATCCCTTTCTGAATGAAAGGAAGTGGCTACTGCTGAACACAATAGTTCATCTTCTAAAGTAGTCCTAAACAGGCAGTAGTAGATGTACACACAAAAAGGAGCTGACTTTATACTTTCTGAATATCCTGTCTAGGGAAAAGGTGTATTGGATATCTACAAATACATAATTTCTAAAAGATTTGGGTGAACATCCCACATTATAACTGATCAAACTTTTCCAAAAACTAAAGACCTAAACAAACACAACTATTAATATTTGCATAACCACAGCACCTGCCCAAATTCTTCTTTATATTTTCTCCACATTTTTAGATCTCCTATTTAATATGAAGAGTAGACAAATGCTTTAATACTAGAATACAGGTTGATTCTACTGTACTCTAACAGGGCTTTTTGATTAAAATTAACAGTTGAGCTGCTAAGAATAGGTAAAACAAGGGTTTGTTCGTTTGGGGTTTTTAAACCAATTAGGTGGGAAAAGACCTCTGAGATCATTGAGTCCAACCTATGACCAAACACCACTTGCAAACTAGACCATGGCACTGTCACATCCAGTCTTTCCTTAAACACCTGCAGGGATGGTGGCTCCACCACAGCCCTGGGCAGCCCATTCCAATATATAATCATCCTTTCTGTGAGCATTTTTTTTTTCTCATATCCAACCTAAACCTCCCCTGGCACAGTTTAAGACTAAGTCCTCTCATCCTGTCACTGGCTGCCTGGGAGACCGGCCCCCACCTGGGTACAACCTTCTTTCAAGCAATTGTGTCCCCGATCTCCTTTTCTACAGACTAAACACCTCTCTCTCAGCTTCTCCTCATATGACTTGTGCTCCAGACCCTTCATCTCCTCCATTGCCCTTCTCTGGACACACTCCAGCACCTCAGTGTCCTTCCTGAACTGAGGAGCTCAGAACAGGACACGGTTAACTTGTTAGGCTAATGTGCTTTAAAAATCAAAACTTAGATGCAGTCTTTCTACCTGCAGATTAATGATATTTAAGTTTCCAGTTCAGGTTAGGACAGTGAAAAGTTATGTGGTCCTGTTAGGAAAAAGAATTCTCTACAGGTTGAGTTTTGAAAATTACAACAATTTTTCTACTTAACATCTCTGACATTTACTGATATTACTAAATGCCAACTATAAAAAAGTTTACATGGAGAAAGATCATGTTCTGGACTGCTTGAATGGTCAAGTAAATGTTTTCAGAGGTGTTAATTGCGCCATTAATCTCAATAGGATTCTGGTGCTAAGGCCGAATAGTGACAGCCTTTTTAATTTCCTCATAACTGATCAAAGCAGGCAAGAGGAGAAAAATGCTGTTAAATTTCTTTGTAAGATCTTGATAAAAGCTCATCTAGTCAAGGCAAATGGATGGTATTTTGGAAAGTATTGCCAAGTCTGATCTGCTTTCCCTTCTGTTCAAATGCATTTTCTCCCTGTAAATGAAGAGTATGCATGTGTCAGTGTCAGCCTTGACATTCTAGCAAGCAAAACAATTCTTAGAATTCAAGTAGCTCAATATTTTTCAGTAACAAGATTCTTTTGTGTTCATGGCTAAGTAGAGAAATGTGGTGGGTTGGTATTGGCAGGACACAAGGTGCCCACAACCACAGCTGCTCTATCACTCCCCTCCTCATCTAGGAAGGGGGAGAAAAAAGCATAATGAAAGGCTTCTGGGGTCCAATCAGGACAAGGAAGAATCACTCAATAATTACTACAAGAGGCAAAGCAGACTTGATCTAGGCAAATCAGTTTTAATTTACTACAGATCACATCAGAGTAGAATCCTCAGAAAAAAACCTGCAATCTTAAGACACCCTCACCCCTCCCTTCTTCCTGGGCTTAATTTTACTCCTAATTTTCTCTACCTTCTTCCTCATGAGCAGCACCGAGGGGCAGGGAATGGGGGCTGTGGAAGACTTCATCATGTCTTCTCTGCTGCACCTTCCTCAGGGGAAGGAGTCCTCACACTCTTCCCCTGATCCAGCATGGGGTCCCTCCCACAGAGGAAAGGTCTCTGTGAATTTCTTCAGTGGGAGTCTTTCCAATGGGCTGCATTTTTTGACACACTTCTCCAGCATGAGTCCCTCCTGGGGACTGCACACAAACCTGATCAATGAGAAGCACCTCCTTCCCTTCCTTCTCTGACCTTGGTGTCTGCAGGGCTGTTATACCCACATATTCTCACTCCTCTCTCCAGCTATAATTGCTTTTACACAGTAACTTGCCCCTTTTTAACTAATTATATTATCCCAGAGGTGTTAACACAACAAAGTTTTCATATGTCTGCCCATAGCAATCCTCAAGGGAAACTGGTGTATCTTAACTGGCCACAGAAAATAGACTGTCTCTCACATTGACTTTAGCTCTATAATCTGATCAAGGGTCAGTTCTGGAGCTCTTATTGAATTTCTGTGATGGACAAAGATGATGATTAAAGTCTTGAATATGCATGAAAAAGAGACACTGAACTGCAGTATTCTAGAAGCTGCCATTATTAAGCTGGTGAGTGTTCCTTTGGTCAGAAATCTCAGCTGTATGACTCTTGACTCAGAACCTCCTTGGAATCCAGAAGAAACATTTGTCTTCTAATAAGGCCAGTAGTTACATTTTAAGAACCTTGCCAGCAGACTCTAGTCCCTCTAGAAAATGCAAATCTGGCCATTGACTTAAAAATGTCAGGACGGAGATGATGACAGTATAAAAACAGGGCAAGTTGGAGACTTCTTTTCACATCAAATGAATGCTGGAGGATGTTCAGTCTCACTTTTTTTCCCTAGGTCAGTGCTATAGCCATGTCTCAGATGTTTAGGAAGATCAAAGTTCATTCAGTCAAGCTTATTAGTTTTTTTTTTTATTCAGGTATGGTCAATTAACCATTAAGGGAGAGAAGTGAAAGGAGAAGAACACATAATCCTGAACTTGTACACTGTCTCATTAGTGATTAGGCTAATCACTAATAAATGATTAGGATTTCTTCAGGAAACAGGACAGATAGACACACACCTGTGTCCTGTTCTTGTTAAGTGAAAAATGTTGAAAGAGTCCTGATCAAAGCTGCAGACAGGGTCATCAGAAAAGTGGCTGGATATAACTGACTGAAATAATAAATTAATGTGAAGTGTTGATGAAAGGCTTATTCATTCATGTTTTAAAAGCATTGTCTTCATGTCAGAATGAAGGCATGAGGTATTCTGCTGTTTTATGGTGTTTTCATTGTCCCTGGTGTGGAGTGTTAACATAAAACTTCAGTGCTTCCACAAGTGCTCAAAAACTCAAACTAGTTTTTTACACCATCATGTCAGTAAAAAAAGCTCTGATGGGCTTTTACCAAGCAGTGCTGGAGGTACTAAATGAACGCCACCAGCAGCATGGAAAAAGACACATGGCGGTTCCAGCCAGCCTGGGAATCCTAGGATTTAATTAACCTTCTACAGTCTTTGTCTTCCTTTCTTAGAGCTTTTATCCATAATTTTTGTTTTAGTTCTTTGGTTTTCTGTTTAGATTTTATCTTTGCCTGTTCTCTTTGAACTGGTTTGCTCCAAGATGGTGCAACCTATAATGAACTCTGCAATTAATAATCAATATGCACTGCATTCAACTTTCATGTTCACTAAATCAAAGGCCAGCATGCACTATGATTTCCTCTTAAAAATTTCCAAAATATGTGATTGAAGGCTATTTTTAAAAAGCTCCAATGAAAGCAGATGATGTCCATGTAATTAAAGTTACAAACAGCTGACATATTTAGGGGTAGTAGCTCTTATGGTACTGCACTTCGTAGGCCACTGGGCCAAAGCATTTTGCTGTTTCAGGAGATTATTCTGATCAAATACTGGGTACTGAGATGCACAAGTACACTGTTTTTTGGTTCTGCTCCAAAGTTCTTGCTCTTTGATTCCTGCAAGTTTTCATAGTACTAGAGGTAAAAATTGCTCAATTAGTAAGCTCAGAGTTTGCTTTGGCATAAGCATGGAATACTGGCTTTTAGAATTGCTGGAGTTATTTGATCTGTATCTTTGTAGACTCTGTCATGTTTCTAATTTATTCTAAAGAGAGGGCTCAGTTTCTTTTAGCTTGAAGTACAGATCAGTGCCCACAAGCAGCTCCCTTGACACACCAGCTAGGATATTAGTATGCAGGGCTTTTTCACAGCAGAGCTATATTATAGTTTTGTATGAGAAAATCAATACACTCATTGTAATCTTCAAAGCAGTGGAAAACTACAAATGCATGAACAATGGAAAACAAAGCTACCATTATTCTAACAAGCATGCACCTGGTGGAATGAAGAGGTTTGTGTCAGTGTGGTATTGTTGATTTTCATTCTAATGCTGAACCTTGTAGATAGGTTTTATTAAGCTAATATTATCACATCTTAAACAAATTAATATATTACATTGCATGGACAAGAAGTGGTAGTAATAGAGTGTGGCAAAATGTGGCAGCAGCAGAAACTTCTGCATGGAGCTTTGCACTAAATTCACCAGTTCGAAGCCTTGCTTTTGCACCACCTGGAGGCTGTAGGCTTTTCTGAAATTAACCACTCCAAACTCATAAGAAATGCCATTTTTTCACTTATGTCTACTGAAACAGCCTAGTATCTTGATGCTATATAGCACCAAAACTCATTCCACTGGGCTTCCCTTTTGGTGCTTGTGCCTGTTGTCACTACAAATAATGCTTTACAGTAACTCAGCATAAATTTGCCAATACGATGATGGTAAGCAAGTCCCAAAATAAGGTCCTTGTCTATTTTCCCCCACTCCATTCTTCCTGACAGCAAACTCTTGTGCTGTTGTTTGAATGTCAAACTGTTCTTATCTCCAAGGTGAGCTCATCTTACTTGACTGTTACTTATGGATTTTTGGGTGGGTTTTTTTGGTTTGGAAAAGTCACGCAAGGTGACCCTATAGTGAAGTGTATTACAGGATTACTGTCAGCTGCTGTAAAATGTGCGTGCTTGAAGCTTTACAATCATTTACTGGGTGTTGTGGGTTAGATGTCAGAACTAGGAACTGGGCTTTCATTTCCATGTCAACCATAAGGTTTTGGTGATACTAATTAAATCTCTATCTTAGGCTCTGCTGTCATAATCTAAAAGAAAGTTGAAGTTACCTACAGCACTGAGAAATGCTGTTTTGATAGAAGTGATTCTTCTGTCAAGTCTAGACACTGTCACAGAAGAACTGGTGACATGCAGGTTGAGGCCAATTCCAGCACCTTCTGCCAGGAAGCATTCAGTGTCGCACCTCAGGGATCTCTTATTCTTTATCTCCAAGTGGGATAGAAATTTAGGAATCACATTAGTTCAACTTAAAATATATACTGCTAACAAATGTTTTTCAGTTTTAACCAGGTCCTTGATTACCCATTTATATTGCCTGACAGTCTAGAACTAAGCAGTCAATACAAAGGATTATTGCACTTCACAGTTATGGAGCTGTCACTGGAAAGGATTTATGACTTTGAGTGGCACAAGTTGTTATCTTGTTGCAGATAAGCTGAGACTGTTAATTCATGTTGATAAAGTTTATAATAGCCTAGAAAGTATTAAACACAGTTTAAAAATCTAGTTTCTGGAGAAATAGGAAGTTTTTCTTAGATGACTCCTCAACCACCACTTTCCACCAATAATATGTTTAGAAAAGGAAGATCTAACACAAGTGTTTATGCATAAGTGACTCTCAAATTCTGAACTGAGCTCATTACAGTTGCATCTAATCATGGTCCATAGAGTTGGAGTGGCAGAGGGAAGAGAGGAAAGAAGACAATAATTTACAGAAGCTTTTCTAGCTTGACAATTAGAGCAGAAGCTGCAGACTAGCCAGAACTAGAAGTTGCACAATTAATTACCAAGGCCTACAGAATTTCATCTCTTCCCAGGAGACAAACAGAGCTGAAAGTTTCCAGTTGTTCTGTCAAGCACAGAGTGCCCTCGCTTCTTGTTTGGTCCTTTTCCATGTTCCTGGCTCACTGCTGGAGAGAACAGCCTCCAAACAAAAGCTGTGTCACCTGCCCACCATTCTGCAGCACTTGTTAGTCTCATTGTAAGTGATGGTACAGCTCAGCATCCCTACTTAATGTTGTTATGGTGACTGGGGGAACCTAACGCCAAGCACTGCATCTGTCTGCTTCTCTATTGCTAATGTCCTGCTGCGTACAACTTCAAAAGGAACAGAACCAATGGGTTGTTTTTTAAAGCCTGGATGATCAAAGAGGCCAGCGACTACAAAACTGCTCTTCTATTAAAAAATTTATGCTTGAGTTGGATCCCAGGTAGAGAAAGGGAGGGTAGATAAATCTCTTGGTACACCTCTACAGCTAGATCCTTTGATTATTTATGGCCTGACCATATTCCTGCAGAAGATGGCAAAAAATACCCCATGTGAACAGCCTCCAGTGGGGCCCACAGCTGGTACAGCAGCTTGGAGAATGAGCTGATCAATGCCATGGTCTGGAGCTAAGCGTGTGTGTGTGCAGACATACATACTTTATTGGGAAGGCACTAACAGAGGGTAAGAACGTGTATATGCTGGCACATACCTGCGCTGTTTCATATTACAGAATTGCACAGTTCTCAGGGGATATTTTCCTATCATCCCTTCAGCGCTTCGTGCCTTTTGCTTAACACTGGCAATTGAATCCATGTAGGCAAGTAACTTAAAACCAAATAAAATCAACAGGAGCTTAGGAAAGGTACAGAAATGAAGTGTGGGTTTTAAAAGGTTTTTAAGCTCAAGTAAAAAATATAATTGATCAGTGAACAGCATAATAGTTATCTTTATAGCCTCAGCCATAGCCATATGAGAGGTCTTACTAACCTCCTTTATATCCCAGGAACTTTCTGGAAATCAGATTAGTTGGTCTCTCCCTGACCTTTCCAGTGTATATTTGCTTGTCTTGTTGGTCTGTGTCAAGCAATACCACAACACAGGCAGCACAAGGTGCAAACTCCTGCAGTAAGATGGACCTCAGGTGATAAGCAGGTGCTCTGCAGCCATCCTGCCTATTCTAGAGCAAGGTAAGAGAGGGAAGGCTGAACTTCAGTAGAAAATGGCCTGATGATAATTGTTATCATTGGTGGACAACTATGGTCCCTCTTGTGGGATGCTCAGCTATTTAGATTCCATATGAATGAGTTTTCAAGGATGCTCACAATTTTTTCATCCCAAAACTTCCTTCTTCTGCTTCTGAGTGGTCTGAGGAGGTTCTAGGTTTTTTGTTTTTTTGTTTTTTTCTTGGTGCTGTTTACTTTTCCCTTGTGATCTGGCAGGTTCTGTTCTGTCATTTTGATGACTGCCTCTCTCATGTGCCTGCCTGAATTCAAGAAGCATTGGGGCAACACTCTCAGGCACATGGTGTGATTCCTGAGGATGGTGCTGTACAGGACCAGGAGTGGGACTTTGATGATCCTTGTGGATCCCTTCCAACTCAATATATTCTATGATTCCATGTGGTGAAATTGGAGCCATGGAAGCAGGCAAGCAGTGCTCCTTCTAACACCCCTCTGCATTGCAGGCTGAACGGAAATCTCTTTTGTGCTTCATTTTAATCTTTACAAAATGTCACCAAAGAACCTTTCTGAAAGTTAGTGCTACAAACTGCATTTCTGAAAGGTATGACACAGGTAACACTCTGCAGCTCTGAGCTGTCTCATAGGCCATAGAGCTGATGAGCACACATGAGTAAAGCATGAGAATCAAGAGTAATTAAATTTCATCAGATGAAATGGTAACTCTGGAGGGGGGTGAAAAAAGCCTTCATACTTAACCAGAGAATGGGCATTCGGAAAAGAGAAAATAAGCCATTACGCAAGCCCCAGGATTTATTTCCTTTCAATCTTGTTTGACAACTAAAATGTAATAAAATGGAAAAAGCAAGGAGGCTGCAAATAAGAGGTAGATACTGACTAATGCAATACAAAACATTAAATGGTATAATAGCAGCAACACTTCCCTCAAAATCTAATACTGAGTCTGTTTTTTTGCTGGCATGATTTTTGCCTGGAACATGAAATAACTGCTGCCAGTGAGCAATGGATATTGATGTCTCTGCTATGGAGAAGAGATGGACAAGACTGAATCCATGCTTTGACGTGTGTGTCCCGCTACTTCCATAATGCTCATGAAGGCTGCAGCAAACACGCCTAAGCAAAGCACTTTATTGGTTTAGGATGGAAAACTGCTGTTGGTAAACTGCATGTTGATAAACTGTTGCATATCTCTTTAAAGTCATGAGCAGAGCTGAATATTTCTGCTGAGGTTTTTTTTTTGTTTGTTTGTTTGGTTTTTTTGGCTGTTGAAATTAGGCTTAAAAATGGCTTCTGTATGCTGCAGTATCTCTGCTTGTGTATAATACTGAGGAATATTATACCAGGTAAAGCAGAGAACATCCACAGCTACTGGAGGAGGGACGGAAGGGAGCCTGACTTGGCCCGGCAAGGTCCAGGTCGTTTTTTATGGACTAATGCAGCCAAAGTGAATTAGAGGCATGGAACAGCCACCTCAATAACTGCATTGTGTGGGTGGGCTTTTGTCTTGAATGGTATCATAGTAACTCACAATTCAGCAGGTGGGAGGAGAAGCCACAAAAAAAGGCTCTTTTATATATGACAATAAAAGGAATAAATACAAATTTTCTCCCTAAGTGATGTCAAAAGCCAGGCTTGAATATGTTGTGATGAGAATTTGTTTTGGTTTAGTAGAGAAATATATTTAAGGTTACAAGACAGTAATTTTAGTAGTAGCTGAGGGTTAAAACCCTTGTTACAAATGTTTATGAGTACTGGAGGATTGCAAAACACTATCTGTAGCTCAGTGTTCAGGAAGTAACAATGGCTGTGTTTTATTTCGGCTACTTTATTTCTTTTTTAATGTTTATGAAAGTGCATCCAAGGCAATATAAAAATTCCATGTGAGATACAGAAAGTGCAAATTACATCTTCATTGCACTGTAAAGCATAAAAAGTTGCTGGTTTTCAACTTTCTCTTTTAGCTATTTGATAAAACTAAAATTTTTATTTCAGGCAAGCACTACAAAATCTATTTCAGGAGGCTTGCAATATCCTTGTTTTCTCTATTTACTACAGATTCTAAATGCCAAAGCTAACATTTTTACTTATTTCTAAAGCCAAATACTCAATTAAAAAAACTCAGAATGACCTGAAGAAGACTGTGGGAGGGAAACATTCCTACAGATTCTCTGTTTCACACAGCACTGTCATTTCCTGAAGTGCCATGGATCTCTCTGTCTTAGGAAACCTTGTAATTCTGTCTTTGGATTACTCTTTCAAGGACAATATTTGTATTGCAAGACAGATAAGGTGAGTGTCCCTTTTCTAATGAAGATATGTAAGCATAATGTGATCTCTTCCTTACCTACATGTATGGTTTTAGTTTGCCTCCTCATATTTATCATGTTGTTATTAGGGCTCAATTTTGCTTTTAATTTTCTCACATTCCCTATTTTTAATAGGAATTTTGCAAGGGCCAGCAAAGGAAAACCTTTATACAAAGAAAACCTTTAGCTCAACACCAATAAAGGCAGCCTAGAAAAAGGAATATAAAATTGCACTTTAGAAGAAACATTACCAAGAGAGGAACACAAGGTTCTATGAACTTTTAAGACATTCTTATGTGCTTAGCTTAAGGCAAAATAGAAAAAAGTTAAGATATTTGCAATTTATTGCAAATTGCAAAATTTTCTTGCGGTCACATTTCTTCTGAAAATACATTAAAGTGATTGATCACAAAATGTCACCCTTCACAATGAGAGCCTCCCTGTGAGTTCAGAGACTAGACATTGGAAGCAACTCTACTAAGCTGGTGAAGTTTCACTGGTATGAAGTAGGTTAATTGAGCTTAGAGGATAACTTTGCCATAAATTTTAATGACTTGAAACTAGTGTGCTTCTGGTTGAGAAATGCAGTTGCTTGTGTTTACATAGAAAAAAAAAACTATTTCCATCTAGGTGACCAGAGATAAAGAATGTTTTAACTACCTGGGACATTCACTTTACATATTTAAGAAAGTAATCTAAGCAGTGTTTCCAAAACAGAAGATTGAGATCTGTTTTATAGGCTGTTGTGTATTAGGACTATAATGCAATTTACTTGACAATAAATATTTCTATAGTTATTGTGCCACAGATGAATGATTTTAAACAACAATGATGTCATTAATCTTGATCTTTGTGATGTTTTGATAGGCATGGTTATGTACACACGCTTTTCATCCACTTTGTCCATGTCTTTCTGAGCTGTATTTGCTTATACAGACTGTGAAGCAATAGTTAAAGTGGTGTGGTACGTCTGTATCAATTCTTGTAAATGAAAATGTACCTCTAGACCTTCAAGTGATGCTAGCACACTTCCAGCTACCAAAAAAGAGAAAAAGAACAACTAAAACACAAAAACCCTGCTAGAGGACATTGGCATATGTGGCTTTTTCAAATCTAAGCTTTTGTATCTAGCTTTCCAATCACCATGCACAGCAAAATAAAGCCTGATGGATGCATTGAATTGCATATGAAGGAAACCATACTATTTAACATACTGTTCTGTGCAGTAAGCAGCTCTAGCATGAATGGGCAGAAGGGAAGTCTGGACAGTCAAGACTACAGCTTTTGCAAGGTCATCTTCTCCTGACTCAACCTTTAAGAATATGATTTAAAAGCTTTCTGACTTTCTCCAGCAAATGGCCTTTGGCAGGATTAAGCTGTGCTGCTGCCAATCCAGCTCAATACCAAGCATGTTAATGAGGTGTCTTGGCCTTTTTATTAATTCTACAAGCAGGGTAGTCCATTCAGCAGTGACTGAGAATGTTTAATCAAATAATCTCATTGTTCCAAATTTATCACCACAATAAAAGAATCTACTAAGGAAATACAAGATGAAAGAACTCATTTTTAATGCTATATCATTTTCCACTAAGAAGCAGTGCAGCCTTGAGGCTCACAGCAGTGCTAATGTCTGCCTCTCTGTGGGTATGCAGTGTATAGGGGTGTTGCAATCTACAGGAGCGACCTGCACAGCAAATTGTCTGCCCCGGGTTCCTACTGTTGCTCTCACTAACAATTTATACTCTTAAGAGATTTACTTTTTCTAATGAAGTCTTTTGATTTCAAAGAACATCCAGGAAAAAAGTGTAGTGAGATACAGTCTTTATCCATGACATGATGAAATCTATCCATTGTAGGAGACAAAAGGTGAAGAAAGGACTTTTTGTATATTGTGGGGAGAAGTGAGGTCTGAGTTGGTGCAACAGAATAGTCACAGTAGCTTCCAAAATTAATACCATGTCAGGAAAAGTAAGTATGGTTAACTTACAAATAGGATTTAAAATGCATACATGGAAGTAAGCAGCTTTGCCCCACACTTTGGAACCATTTGGTAAAAGTGTAATGCTTTTTTGATCTTCTGTGCTTCCAGATAAAAGAATCATCTGTGAATTTTTTAAAGTTTCAGACACACGTGCAGCTTCAAACAGATACCAATAATTTTATACAGTAAAAATTGCCTGTCAAATCAGTTTCCAAGTGTTTCTTTTTCTTCAGAAATCTCTCCTGCTGAGAAATCTGTACAGTCCAAGGCTAGTGACACATATTTTTGCATTAAAAAATTCAACTTTAAAAACACCTTCAAAACTAGAAAACAACCCATAAGTTTATCTGAAGGGTAAGAATTATTAGGTTTTTCTTGGGGCTAGTACAACTTCCAGATAAGCAACTTCAAACATAACATGAATATTGTGCTCTAGTTTTCTAAAGCAACTTCCTTCCCTGAGCACAAATCCAATAAAAGTTTTCTTTCATGTTCTTTCTGGAGTCTTTAATTCTCTTTCCTATATCTTTCCCACTCTTCCTCATTCCCTGATTGTTTGGCTTGCCTGTCAGCAAACCTGTGGGACAAGGGTGAACTAGGAGTCATGTACAGCTAAATACAGAAAACTTGCAGTACCAGTATCTAGCCTTTTCTTAACCTGGGTTTTTCTAGCACAAATAACGTGAAATGGCAGAACATGAAGGGACATCAAGGCTATATAGCATACCAATGGACTTTGAGATTGAAGCTTCTGGCATTTCTCAAGATATGGGATATTGAAGAGGTCTGATCTGTATTCTCTCATTAACACCTCCTACAGTCCTTTTAGGGCTCTTGCTGGAGAAAGGAAATGTTACTATTTTTCTGCTCTTTGCATTTCAGTTTTTGATTTGAACTTAGAAGACAGGCACCGGCAAGGCTCGTATGCCACTAAGATATGATGAGTTGTCCTAATTTTTATTGATGCACTTCTCATCTAACAATGGATATCAAAACAAAAAATAGGTCTATTTCCCATTCCAAATATAAAGGACTTCTATTTTCCACTGTGTCTGTCAAAGAAAGAAAGTGAACAGTTTATATTCAACCACTTCAAAGTAGCAGATTAAAATCAGCTTTCTATAAAGCAGCATACCTCCCAGGAACTGGGACACTAACTCTGTATGGCCCTTCCTGACTATAACAGGCAGCTAGATTGTGATTTCCAGAGCTTTCCCGTTGCTTTCAGCAAGGTGTCATGACAAAAATTCTGATGTGGTGTTGCCATGCATTGCAGGGGAATCAAGCAATGTGTGAGCTCATGAAAAATTTGCTCCACTTGTCTTAAATTCATCTGACTGCTCTCTCAAGCACAGTGCTGGTTTCTCTACTTGAGAAAGCAAGGGTCATTCTGTTGGAGGTGGTCAGGCTGACTTTTGCTTCTCATTCAGTCTTCATTTGACCATTCTCTGCCTGCTGTATCAGTTTTTCTTGGTTCTCTGGGTTTATTTTAACTATTTCAAGATGGTATTAAATATTTTAAAAACATGAATACAAGCAAATAACTAGGATGGACCAGACAGTTTCTGCTTTTTTTATTGTTGTAGTTGCTGATTCAAAATATTTTGTATGTGAAATGCATTATGCTCAAAGTTGCATTCCTATTCAATCTGACCATGCTACAATTAGTCCCATGGATAGAGCTGCAGTCATCTGGGTTGTGCAGCGGCATTATATTCATGTGGATGTCAAATTTGACCTCAGCTGGAGAAAATTGATAGCTTTGCCATACAGCATTTCCATATATTATATAGGACTTTTATCATGTATATTGTATTTCTATCCAATACCCAAATACCCTTGGGGCAGGAACATCTGATTAATGGCTTGGACTTATACCTTCAGTGCTAAACATAAAAATACTAAGAGGCAGGACTATGCATCAAATGCAGAATATTTGGTGAGAAGGGCACTTTCTTAAGTCTTTCCTTGCTTAAAGAGGGAGCTAATTTGTTTTCTAAACACTCAAGTTCGAAGGCTGACTTTTATGAACTGGGAAAGAAGGAGCACATCAACTTCATGCTGGTGTTTATGCAGTAGTGATTGTTTGTTGTCCAATGAAACATTGTTGCTGTCTTAGTCTAGTACATCAAAGAATCTTTTAAATGTAAAACTCTTATCTTGGTGTGGGGATTGGGAGAAATTAAAAAATGCACTTACCTTTCTCATGAAATGAGTAGTATTTTGATAAATGTAAACTTCCATCCCAGAGAATCTTCTGGCAAGCTAGTATTGATGGGAGGTAAAAATAAATACAGTTTAAATTCTGTTTTCCTTTGATATGGCATCATGCTGTAGACAGCAATGCTAATATATCTTAATGGCTGTGCCTTTTAAGAGCTGAATATCAGTCAAGCATATAATTTCATGTAGTCTGGAAAAACATAAAAAGGAGTATCTAACAGGACAGAATAAGGCACCACACTCTAGAATAATTACTTATTGTTCCCTTGCTATAGAGCTCTGCCTTTTAAAAAAATACAGTTTCCTAACACTTCTATGTTTGAATGATTGCAGGTGTTCTACTAAAGTAATGAACTCTCACTAGTAAGAGGTTCAGAAAAGCTGTTCATAGTGGCTCCAGCTTGGTGCTGCATACCATTTTGCCCACTATTCCTAGAGAAGGTATATTCTGCTTAGCAATTTTTTTTCCTTACACTTCGTGGAATTGCTAGAATACTACAATATTTTCTTCTCCTTTTATTAAAAATCTTAATCAGCTCCATAAATCTACAAATTCCAAGTCATGTGGAATCCTATACTTTATGCTTTATTGTCCAATGCCATATTGTAACATTTCAGTTTTAGCTACAATGCTTGAACATAATTAAAAAAATATACATGAGATTTTTTACTTGCATGTTTCCAGCAACCGCTATTTTTAAAGAAGAAACATCACTTACAGCAAGGTTTGGTAAGATCCTAAGAGGTAGCTGTTGGTAGATGTTGCTGTTGTGTCTTACTACAATTTTGAAATGTCATCTTCATTAAATGTTTCAGTGAACTTTAAGATGTTCACTCCCATGCATTTTTTTCCTCTCTTGCAAGATGTATGCTCACTTCAAGTTTGTCAGCACTGCCACCCAAGCTGTTCAAAGTCACTTGCGTGCCTGAGAGGAGAAACACCCATCCGTCATTTCATTTTCACCTTGGAATGACAGCAGCTGGTGAGGAATAAAACAGCTGAAAAAATTGTATTGGATAGAAGAATAAGACGTTTCTGACATATCAAAGTGGATATGGGTGTAATAGGGTCTCTGACTTCCACAGCTGCTCTCTGGTGCTATAGAAGAGGGGCAGCTAAACACATCAGTGATGGAGGCAAAATTTCTAGCGGGGCTGAACCAGCCTGTGCTAGTTTGCAGCAGCCCATGCCAAGAGGCAGGTGAGTGCTCAGCAGGTGTCAGTCACTATTTGGCTGATCAACAACATTTGGCTTGCTTTGTTATTGGAGCCTTTGCTGGCCCTGAGACTATGTTTTATTTCTGGACCTATAATCATAGAAGAATTTTACACTAGATACATGCAGTATTATGGAAAATTCTCAGAATAAATCCTATCCTTGTCCACCACTTAAAGCCAGGGAGAGCATGGACTGTGCATACCAAACAATGCTGGACCAGTGATGGCCTTTGGAGGCCTGACTGAAATTATTAATCCCGTTCATGTCTGTTATCACCATTCCTGCTCTAAATGCCCTAAAGAGAGTTAAATCAAGACAGTGATCAGTATTGTTAGATTTAGTGAGCATGTGTTTTTATCCCCTCATCTTAACCAAAATAATTCTTCTGCTTTGATTTGTGCACCCTGCAAGGGTTTCTGTCATTACTGGCAGGCAGCATCAAGCACCTGCACAATTACCCTGTTTGCACTATTGGACCACTGCTGTTCACCTGTAGTGGATTTTGGAACTGGCTTCCTCAACAGCAAATATTTTTCCCCTTCACAGGCTCAAAATAAGGGTTGGAGAGGAAATAAAGTTAGTGCTTTATTCAATACAGGTGTATTTCAGATGATAATTAGTTTGATTTTCATCTGCTGGATATTTTTTCTCCTTTCCCTTTCTGATAATGGTGCAGTGATGCTGTAATGCTCCCTTCAGTGACAGTGAAAGGTTGCATTTCACTGATCCAGCTCACTTCCACATTTGATATCTCGGTGGTTTAATGTTCCAAGTAAACTGAGCTAGTGAAGTGGTGAAAGGTAACAACCTTTTCTCCTTGGACTTAATTTTTACCCCCTTCCAAATATATATGGATACATATATACAAAACACTCTTTGACTTCAACTGTATATATCTAGGTGAATATATCTAGGTGACCAAGTTTTGCCCAAGAATCAATTACCAGCTTTTAATCTTATTTGTCTGTGAATGAATTCTTTGTATAAGGTAACATCTGTGCTCACGTGTTCATTTAAGCTTAAGTGCATGTTTGCCACTTAAACTTGGTGGTGTATTAAAAAAAATAAGAAAAGTAAAGGTGAGTTGGTAGAAGGCTGTGTGGCTCCGGTGCTGGTTCGGCGGCCCTACGGGGTTAGCCAGGTGGGTCCCCTCATCAGATGGGCTCCACGGTCACTTCAGAGCCGGCCCCGCTCGGGCTGTCCGGCCCCCCCAGCGCCGTTCTGAGCTCGTCGCCACCGAACGGAGGCGGGAACGGCTTCGCTGCTGGGCCGGGCGGGCGCACCCGGGGGTGAGGCCGCCCCGGGAGGGTGAGGGTGAGGGTGAGGCCGCCCCGCCCGGGGGCCGCTTGAGGCGGCGGCGGGCCCGGGGGCTCCCCCTGCCGGCGGCCGGCGGGAGCGCGCGGGGTGGGGGGCGCGGAGGGCGCCCTGCCCTGCCCGGCCCCCGCCGCCGGCGCTCCGCGCTCCGCAGGCGGCGGCGGCTCGCAGGCGGCAGCGCTGGCCCGCTCGTCTCCGTCCCTCCATCCCTGCCTGCGTCTCTCCCTGCCTGCCTCTCCCGCCGGGGCCGCCGCCAGCCCGGGGACCCTCTGCCACGGGGGCGCCGCCTTCCCCCGCTCGCTCCTTTTCCTTCCTTTCCGCCTCTTACCCGGCCGGTGACAGCCGCCGGCTCGCCCCGCCGGGAAGCCTGGGCGCCCCCCAGCCATCGCTGCTGCTCCCCATGGGGATCCGGGAGTTCCCCAACGGCTCCGCGCGGGGCAAAGCCGCCACGCTGTGAGTACCCGCGGGGCTGGGCGGGCGGGCCGGGGGAACAGGGACACCCCACACCGCCCCACCTCACCTCACCTCACCTCACCCTGGCCGGCGGCGCCGCCCGCTCCCGGGGGTCGCTCCGCTGGAGGGCGGCGAGGAAAGTTGTGGGCGCCGCGGGCCCGGGCCGGCTCCCCTGCCGGCGGGGGTCCCGCCGCCCGCCGCCAACTTCGCCCGGGGCCGGCGGAGGGCGGCGGCGCTGGCGGCGCGGCCCCGGGCTGACGCCCCTCTCTCGACCCGCAGCGGCATGCGGCGCTCCCCCGATGTCAGCCCGCGGCGGCTGTCCGACATCAGCCCGCAGCTGCGGCAGCTCAAGTACCTGGTGGTGGACGAGGCCATTAAAGAGGACCTGAAGTGGTCCCGCTCCGTGGAAGACCTCACCAGCGCGTCCGTGGGACTCACCTCCATCGAGGAGCGCATCCTCCGCATCACCGGCTACTACGGCTACCAGCCCTGGGCTGCCAGCTACAAACGTGAGTCCCCGGCACGGGCGGGCGTGGGGGGTGGCCAGGACGGGGGCGAGCGGGCGCAGCCTGGAACCGGCAGAAGGATGTGGGTTCGAGGGGCCGATCAGCTTTACCGCTGGAACAAACCTCGCTCCGTGGAAGGAAGTGCTCTCACTCTCGGCGAAGAATTCTATGCCCGTGTTGCCTTAGTCCTTTGGCAGTCGCTGGTTCACGAGAGCGCGGTGCTAAGAATGATGACAGCTAAATTCTGCTAAGAAAATAGGTCAAATATTTGTCTTCATGTTGCAGGCACACATAGCGACTGTGATTACCGTGGGTTGACAGCTGTGTAAAAGCCCCTGCACGCTCATGCACATACCTTTTCCACAAGTAACACGTTATCAGTGTATGTTTCTGTTGTTTTAGGAGAAAATTTTTGTCAAATTTTCGCAGCACTTGAGCTGAATGATCTGTCTTTTCCTGTGTTGAGTGGAACTGTTTCTTCCGTGTGCATACACTTGTGAAAGAAACTTCAAATGATAACGTTATGAAGAGAAGTGTAGCTGTATTCCTTCACATACATGATTTACAAAGGAAGCATTACCTTGAGTCGTTTTAATATATCAACTGGTACTTTTTGTGTGTAATGCCCTATTTCTTGTTCATCTTTCATCATGTTTATGTCAATTGCATGCATTAAAAAGTTCTAGAATAGTTTACCAATTGCTTGAAGTGATAACATAATTTTGGTTGTCTTAAGGTCGTTTGAAATATCACAGGGGTTTTTGTTGATAAAAGGATTCTTCTGTAACAGAAATCATTGCTTTGCTGGAAACACTGCCTCTGATAAAGTGGTTGTTTTCATATTGCACTTCCCTAAGTATTAAGTGCAAATGTTCTGAAATATTTACTACTGGACTATCTTTTTGGCAGTGTGCTTAATAATGGAATAGAATGATACAAAAATGCATGGCACACAGTACTAGTTCAGTTTTTCTCTGAGGGAAAGCTGCTTCTGATTGCCTGAAAATAGGACTTTACTAATAAATATTCTAATACTTTTCTGTGAGAGCCTTTTTTTATTTTTTCCTTTGATTACAATTAAGACAGAAATATCAGATATTTGCTACTCTATGCACTAGGAGTAAGGTATTTCTATAAGAGCAATTTCAGTGCCTGGATTGGGGCTGTTCTTGAGAGTAAAGCTTATTCAGGCCAGTTTTAAGGATCAGATCACATGAGAAGTCCAGACTGAGTTGGATGTTAATGGTTCTCTCTGACAGAGTGACTAATAGTCTAGCTGAAGTCACACTGAGCTGTTATGGCTGAACCTTCTGAAATAATAAAGGTCATGCTGGCTCCTCAATTATAACCTATTTGTTGAAATTTATAACTCTGTCTGAAAAAGTTAATAGCAAGCCTTAGCCTGCTATTCTAGTTACATTTTTTCTCCTAATTCGATCTGAATAACAAAATTACATACTTGAGTTGTAATGGTGGGGAATAAATATACAAAGTGTCTGAGTTTCATAAATGTATGTCTAAAAATATAAAGTATATAGGTGATGTGAATTTGTTGCCAATTTAAAATGTGAGTTTTTAGGATCATCGAAGGACACATAGAAGAAAAGATATATCTCTACAGCATGGTTTAAGGAGAGCCATATTGATCTGCATCAGCTGAATAGCTGACTGAATAGAGTATATCATCTAAAGTGGGAAGACAACTTTGTCCCAGCCTCTTTGAAACATCTTTGAATACTTCAAGTTGGACTGATGTCTAATTTTGGGATATGGACTTTCCTTGTGACTTTGCAGTTAGAAAACTGCAAGGTTTCTATTTATTTATAAATAGAATTTTATTTGGCTCAAGTACTGCAAACAAATGATTTTCGTTAAGCTCAAATTGCAACCTGGGTACTTTTTGTCATCTTATTTTGCATCCTTGTAGACAATTGGATGCAGTATGATTATAATTATGGACTCCATTAATAATGGACCTGCTTTGCAGAAAATAAGTCCATAATATGGTCCGATCTAGATTTATTTAGTCTATCTCTCTTGGTGACATTCTTTTTATTGTAACTAAATTGCCTGTAGGGCCAGAGCTACCTCTTCTGCACTGCAGTGTATTCCTTTTGTACTTCATTTAGACTGTTCATATATACATACACATGTATGGATGGATATATAAAATTGTTTGAGAGATTCAGAAAGCTTTTGCTTATTTTGTTGTTTTTGTTTTAGCAAAACTCCATTAGGGAAACTACCACTGATAATCTGAGATAGTCTTACCATGACCCCAACACTTACTTGGAGAACAATTTGAAACATACCGTGATGCCTCAAGGATATGTAGTAACTCCAGTATTTAATATTCTTATAAATTCATCAGAAAGAGAGGAGGAAGAAGTGAAAATGTGCTTAAGACACAGACTGGTCTGGGTTGGACAAAATGAGAAAGGACTTGTAACATTGCCCTAGGGAGACCTGTCCCATCCAGGTGACTCACTGAAATGTCTATACATGTCATTCAGTTATCACAAAGAGAAGCCTCACGTTTCCTGAAAATGCTAAAATTACCTGCCAACTTTCACATTACATTGGCTGGTAATTTTGGGACTGTACACAGCTCAGGGAAGACCCCTGCTGTTTGCACTTGCAAACCAGAATAATGTAACGTAGTTCCTGTGTGTTAGGATGACTTCAACAAATTTAATGAAATGCTGTAATTATGGTTATCTGCTCTCAAAATAAATATTACTGGACACTCTGAGATGAGCAAGGAGAAAGAGTACAGGCAATCTGTAAAGACCCTCAAGAGTTTTTGCTGTTTACCTTAAAGAGGTTGAAACAAAAGAATTGGAAAGTACTGGCACATGTTGCTTAGGCAGGTAGAGAGTTTTTCTTCTTACTGTGGTCATAAGAAAAAAGGTAGACAGTAAAAGAAGCTGAAAAGCCATCAATTAAAGACCGATAGAAAAAGAAATAATATTGAAGAATATGTAATTTATTCTTGACATAAAGATTTCAAGGAATTGTAATAGTAGTGATAAGATGTAGAATTGTGATAAAATGGGAAATGTGTTGGAGATAATATTAAACTTCATTATCCAGAATTTGAATTAGGCTGTGAGGAGACTTTTCTTGAAGGTTTCTTGTGCTTCCCTCTGTAGCATCTGTCAACCTTTAGAAAGAGGAGTGTTCCGTGATCTAATCTGTTAGTTCTTATTTTTCTGAATTCTTTGTTTTCCAGGGTAACTAATTATGTGGTTAACTGCTCTCCAGTCTAAATGAAATATTCATATGTGTCCCATGGGGATTATTTTGCAGAATGTGATTTGATTTTTCAAATATAAAAGCAGAGGGGGAGAAAGAGATAAGATGCAGTCAGATTGCAGAATCATACCCTTATGCAGCTACGGATGTAACAGCTCCGTATTTGTGAAATTCTCATTATCAGTAACAGGTATGTTGACTTTCATTTTTTCCTTTTAGTTAGAACATAGGGATCAAAGGCTTTAATAAAAAAGCCCCTGAAACAGTGCCATGAGATTTGCAGCTCCCATTGACAGTCTTGGTGTTGTTTGAAGATGAAGCTGTTGTTAGAGCTGTATTAGCACTGCTGTTATCTCCCATGAAGGTTATGTGAATTCTCATGATTTCTGCCTCTGGAAGCCTGGGACTTCAGTTGAAGAGCAGAGGCAAGTCTGGAGGTGAACAGCCATATTTTAAGTTTCCATTTCACAACATTGTCAGTTGGAATTAGTTTTCTAAATATTTTTTGGAGTATAGTTCCCTAGGAGCTTTTCTGTACTTGAGAAATACAGGTGTCACAAAACTCTTGGACTGTCCCCCTGGTCAGTATGGAAGAGTAATCTAATGATTGTAGAAATTGGCAAGGTGCTTGTTTCCACAGGAAATGTTCACAACTATCACCTTTGCCAAGCATTCATTTTTCTCTAACTAGGTCTATTTTCTGGTGATTCAATATTTTCTGGTGATTCTGGTGTGTCATTATGTGATTAGTATTTTAAATATATTCACGTGGGCTTGAGCCAGCTATCCCTATTTTGCAGTCTTCCTACAGATCACCTGCTTCTACTCCTTGTCTAAGATTAGGGTCTTTTAAAGCAGGGACTTTTGTGTATCTTTAGCATGTGTTGATAAATGCAGACTTGTTATGGACAAATCAAGATTGTATGGGCTTTGGCCTTTCTCTTTTATTCACTTACATTCTTTGTGTGCTTACAGACATTTCCATAACTGCAGAAAGAAGAGAATGGTATGTAGTTTGAACTCCTCTTAGTTCTGTTTATTAAGAATTGACTGCTGTCTGTGGATCATAGCTTGTGAATGTACATTTCTCTGAGACTTCCACTTTGTGAATAATTCCAGGTTGTCCCAGTGATAACTTTTAAGAGACATGATATTCAGGTGAAAGGGAAATATTGTGTCCACTAAATGAAGTTCTCTGGCTTTGCTTCTTCCTGCTACTTTAAATATTAATTTTCATATTTTTCATGTTTCTTCATAGTTGTTTCAGCAACAAAATAAACCATATAATTTTAATGCACAAAACTTCTGTATAGTACTCATCCAGTGTGTATCACATTAGGTCTTGACCTGAATATGGAATTTAAGTGCTGTCACCAATAACATACTGGAAAGGATTGGCTGAATAGCCTGAAGATTGTTCAGAAAGCATAGTTGTCTGAGTATGCCAATCACAGAATTATACCATAGAATGATTTGGGAAAGAAGGGGCCTTAAAAGTAATCTAGTTTCAATCCTCCGTGCCATAGCCAGGGACACATTCAGTGGACCAGCTGGCTCAAATCCTAATCCAGGTTTGCCTTGAACACTTCCAGAGATGGGGTACTCCTAACGCCTCTAGGCAGACTGTTCCCAGTTATAGATTTTGACAGCCTTTCAAAGTAAGAGTTTGGTATTGGTTTTAGCTAATTAAATGTATGAGCACTTGTAAATATTAGAGTATCAGTTACACGGCTAGAGACCAGTGTTTCTACCTGATCCCCAGTGTTCCTCCTTGTGATTTTCTTTTCATGCTCCATTGAATGCTGAAATTTCACAGTTACTACAAGCAAATCCAGTGAGGATATGAAACAAGAGAAATTTGTGCAAATACCATTTTCATGTATTTGCATCTCAGGGAGAATTTAACTTACTTTTTGAGGTGATGTACTCCAGAAGTTCAAAGACATAAGCTGAAGACTATAATTTTCTCTGGAGAAAGCCATTTTCAGGCCAACTTTAAGCAATTAATTTAGACTGATTGTTTGCTTTCCATTGCACAAATACTGAATGTAATAAGTTTGTAACTAATGCAAGACTTGGTGGTATCATTCATGGTGCTGTTTCTGAGGTCAAATGATTATGTGAGAATCTTGCCTTTCAGGTGAAAACATGAAGTAACCTCTAGGTGCAAGTAACCTCTTGCTTGATGGAGCTATCCAAGTTTCTCTTCGCAGGGTCAATCTATAGGTCAACAGCCCTTCTACAACATCCAATCTGTAGGTCAGCACTGAAGCTTAGAAGATGAAAAAAATATGTACTTTATATATATATATATGTATGTATATATACATTTTTTAATATATAGACTTATGGTGTCTGAGCCCTGATTTATTTTTTAGTCAATGCTCTTCTACTCTTCATTGTCAGTACTAACATCAGTAATTTTTATGTTACCAAGAAAACCAAAGAAAACATGGGAACACCTACAGGCGAAAGAAAGAAATGGTGATGAATTGTGTTGCAGATTTCAAAGTTCTGTAGCGTTGTTGTTTCAAATGTCAGTTGCAGTTCTCTGCCACAAGCTAAACCTACATGGTGAGACATGAACCAGGGATATTCCTGACTTACGTCCACATGACAGCTCACACAAAAACTTCTTCATTTCCTCATTATGTAGTATCCACTGTGACTGAGAAGAGCTGTCCCCAGAAATAGTCTTTTTAAGTATTTCGGAGACCTAATCACAAGTCTGTATCCCAAATACTACAGGATATATCTCTCTTTTGAAAGAGAACCCGTTGGCTCTCCTGGGTTTTAGCTTTCTAGGTGGTCTTGCAACTGAGAATGAGCACAATTTGGCCACCTGAGGCAGGCCAGAGCAATACAGGTGCTGAATACTGAGCAGCTGCAAAGGTACCAGGTGAGCAGTTTTAAAAAAAGCCTTTCAGAATATTATTTTTCAAGACAATTCCAATAGAGAAGAAACATGGGGGTTCTTAGGCTGTTGAAAATTGGTAAAACTTTTTTGGCTAGTACTTAGTAGAAAACTGTTTCCTGTTACAGTATAGAGCTTAATTAATCACAAACTTTAAGTCTTAAATTTCTTGCTGGCAAGCCAAGAAAATTCTCATTTAAACTGGCTTGCTAAACATTTTTGATTGTTTAATAAATATTTAGTAAATGATAAATGTTTAGTGAATATTTAGTAACTTGTTTACTTAACAGTTTTAATTAGGTAGTGTTAAGTAGGCAGATGAATCAATATTTTCTGTTTTGTATCTTGTTTTCATAGTGAAAAAACTAAAAATTACCTACTGCAAAATGGGCCATCTTTTTTTTGTTGTTTGTTTGCTGTTTAAACAAATTAATTCATTGCTTTTTCAGTTCAGCTTTAATTACATGTCATCTTAGCCATTTATGCAAAACAGTTCATGGGACAGCAATTAAGAGTCTGTTGATTTCCAGCATTCATTTTATACTCTTAATGAATGTTATCATTTAATGCTGCTGTGTTAGAAAATACCACTGAAGTTTTTGCCATGAAAATCTACTGCTAAACCTAGCTGTACATCTTTGCAATGTCAGGGCCCACGTTAACAATTTTGAAGAGTGTTACCTGGCATTTGAGAATCCTTCCACTGGAAAACTGCATTTTTTTTTTTTTTTTTTAATAGAAATGTGAACATGTTCGCCAATCAATAATAATGGATTGTTGCTAAAAGCACATGCTACTCTGAATTGATACGGAATAATGAGGGAGCAAGTTAATTTTGAAAAAAATAATTTGGAAACTATCAAGAATTATGAATGAATACTTATTTTTGGAACTATTTTTATTGCAGGCCCTTCCTTGAGGTAAATTTCTATAATACTTCTGGAGTGCACTGTGTGATAGATCTTTGCATCTTTAAATAATTTTTTTTAATAGAAACAATTAATTTCACAAGATAATAGTATAGAAATCAGACTACAAAGCCTATATTGTTGACATTCTACTATGATACCAGACACTGTTGTGTTACTGGAGTGTTACTGAAACACAAAGCCAAAAAGGACAACAACCAGCAATGCTTAATAGCTAATTTTACTAGATTCTAGCTCATGTCAGGGCTTTTTCAAGGTGAATTTTTGTACCATAATCTCTTTTCCATATAATGAGGTGTTTGTTTTTCATATTCCTTGTGTAAATTGCTGATAATTTCTGCCATTTACTTGAGATAAAATAAGCATCGAGAAAAAGAGAGAGGTGGCAACAGGTATAGTTGAATCAGGTGATCCTTAAGGTTCCTTCCAACCCACGTTGTTCTATGATTCTACAGAAAAGTTATGTAAAGGCCACTTTGGCCCTTTGGCAAGCACCATCCTTTGGAATGCGAGGGTGTAGTTCTGTCCCTCTTGCTGTTTTGGAAGCTGAAGCCATAGACTTTCTGCTGTTGCTTGTGAATGGTGACTATTCTGAGAACAGTAATAAAATGAGCACTTATGTTAGTAGAAATTTACCTGCAGATCATGGTTCCTGCCTAGGCAATAGCTTGCCTTCATGTGGTACATCTTGTTGTAGAAACCACTTCCCTCAGTATATATGATTCCCTGTTTGTCTTCACTAGGCACATGTTCTTTCATCCCTCAGTGTATCCATGGAAGAAAAAAAGATGCTGGGATTGTGTGGAAGACCATAGAGAAATATTTTCTTTATGAACCACTACTTGAAGTAGTCCTTAGAAGGGATGCAGCAGAGATATCGCAGATTTCATTTTCTTCAGAATTTAAGAAGCTTGTTCTCCAGTCAGTCATCTCCCCTTATAAAAAGATGCATCTGACTGGTTTCAGACACCTCTGTTTTTCTCTAGAACTCGAGGGCCTAATAAGGTTCATTTTTTTTTACTAAATGTGCCTTATTTTGTTTCCATGAGTGCATCTGGCTAGTGTAGGATTTTGGTTGTTTTTTGAAAAAAGCTTTTCCAACAGTGTTGGAATTTAGGTAGCCTCACATTTAGGAAAATAACAGTGACATCACACAGCCAATAGAATATATTAACACAGCCAGCCAATTATCTGAGGCAAGAAAATTTGAATATTTGAGCCTTTCCAGGATAAGGGAGTATAACTGGCTTCTAGTTAAATAATAAGGCCTTAATCTTGCAATTAAAGTTTCTTTTTGTTTTGCTATAACTGCCCTCTGTCAAATAATTCATGAAAAGTACCTTATATGTCTAAAGGAAGCAACTAGATTTTCATTTCTGAGCACTGGTGCAGAGTCCTGTTGATCCCATTGCAATAGACATATTGAGGCAGAGCTGATCCGATAATGACAACCCAAAGGGTTTTTTTCCCTTGACTCTTACATCAGAAATCTCACAAATTTGGTGCTTTTCCTTGCTATCTCTTCACACCAGCTAAGGTACAAAAATAGTGTGGAAATTGACCTGCTCTCCACTCTCCAAGTTGAGCAGGCCAAGTCATTCCACCCTTAAGCTCGCTGTTGTGCTGTTTGTAGCCCTGTGGCAGCCTGGGGGCTCTGCCTCATCAAGGACATCTTGCTTTGGCTTTGTCAGATCTGTGCAGTTGTGTGTACAGAGCATAGGTTTGTGCTCAGGTGGGAAGTGAAGCAAGGACCTGCTCCTTCAGAGTTGATGAGCTTGTGTGAGGATGGTGTTGTATTCATGGTCCTGTCCTGAAAGCCTGGAGTTGTCTTTCCATTTTCAAACAGTAACTGCTTTCCAGACAATCTGGTTCCTTGGATGTTCAGTAGAGATTTTCTGCTTGCCAAATGTTGCCCTAGTTGAAATATGCAGTGCCAGGATTAATGTCAATGGTGCAGTGTTTGCACTGTGAAACAGGAAATACAACTTCATGGCTTTATGATTCTGTTGTCTCTCCTGCTCACTTTATGCAATGTTTTTTGGAAACTTTAAGACTGATTTAATTAACATGCAGCCATTTATTTTGAACAAGCGAAGATGGTAATCATGTTTACTTTTTAAGCTTAGATGCTAGCTACTGCTTATGGTTTTGGTTAGCACTTTCCATGGAACAGAAAATACTGACAGAAACCATTCTTCCTTGTACTTCTGCTGAAATGATTTTTTGCTGTATAGCATTTGGTGTTCTACTTGCCTGGTAACTTCTTAGTTGTGAGTCTTTCTTCACTTCAGAAACAAGACATGTATAATGAAAAGAAATATGTTTAGGTTTGATTACCAGAGGCTAGTTAAAGAGGAGAAATTACAAGATAATGTAAAGGTAGAAAAAGGCAGTCAAGAAACAAACTCCTTAACGTCAGTGGAGCCATGGAAAATGTCTTTAATTAAATCAGGAGATTTGATTACTTTCAAGTTGAGCAAGAGGAGCAGAAAGGCTATTTTTTCTTTTACAGATTTGACTTCCTGACACTTATACATCATATGTTGTGACTAGAGGCCTCTATTTTTCAGGACTTATATTTCAGCTATTTCTTACATACATTGCAAGTGTATTCCATTGGCCTGAATTTGGGAGCTTGAGTTTCATGCAAGCCAGAGATCATGCCCAGACAAGGTAAATTCTGGTGCATTCAGGAGTTCAAAAACGATTTAAGTTTTTTCAAGAGACATGAGAATGACAGATGGGTCTTGACTTGGAAATGAACATAAGCCCACATTCAGTTATTATTGTAGGTATAGTGTGGGACTCCTATATACAGCCACGTGAACTTTCTTCCAATATATGGGAAGTAAAGTCCTCTTTATCAGTCCTCTTTAAATTACATGAGTTGGAATGAAAACTAGGTTAACATGAAGGAATAGAGCTACTGTGTGCATGGCTTCAGGGATTTCAGGATATATGACTCCTGCCTGGTTTCTCCAGTTTGCCAGCTTATCTTGAGAGAATATATGAAGAATGCACAAAGACACCTTAAATGACTGCCTTCCCGTAGTTGTTGGCTTATAAAACTTAGGAAGATCCTCTTAGAGGGTGCAGCATGGAATTGGTTCTCTGGTTCCATTCATAAAATTACTTCACAGTCTTTGGGAAGTATTATTTGATAAACAACTCACTTAATAAACAACTTCTGTATTTGATTTTCTTGTTTCAAAGACAGCTTGCTTTCAATCTTTACAGCTTAGTAATGTGTAGTTTAATATCTGTAGGAAAATCCTTGTCTTTTGCAAATAGTGATTTTAAGAGGTAGAGGGCTGTATATGTGTTTTGATTTCACCCAGGGTAAGAAGTGGTTTTGTGTTTTATAGTATTTCTCCAAATGGAAGCAAAAATGAGAGTAAATCATAGAAGCACAGATGAGTGATTTCTTTTTGGAGAAATGTATGGACAAGAAACACGTCTTGCACTGGGAACAATACTTTGTGCTTTCTGTGGCTGCTATGTACATGGTAAAAACTGCATCTCACTAGAAATCATTCTGGCAAACAGTATTAGGTGTTCTGTATTTATTTCTACAAAATGAAAATATTTTTGCATTGCATGTTTATAGGAATCTTTGCGATTAATATTACTTAAAAATGATACTCATTTACCAGGCAGTGTTTTATCTCTGCAAAGAGAGAAAATTCTTTTGCCAAATTCTTTTGCACCCTACAATAACATTTTTCTAAAGGCACAATATCTCATGTCTATATAATGAAAATACCCTGGAAGTGGTACTGAAACTAGAATCTTAAAGAGTATAAACCTAAACTCTCTTATGACTCTCTAGGTAGTTTTTGTTTTGTGGTAAGCTTACTGAACAAAGGGAACAGGAAAATGCATCTCCAGTAAAGTGCTTTTTAATGTATTATTTAGTTCTGCACTGATAATATTAAGAGAATTAAAAAGCTTTTGGGATGAATCTCTGACTCCAACCAAGCCCATGGTACTTTTCTCAGTAACTTCAGTCAAGCCAGGTTTCAGCTACCAGGCTTAAGTCTTTGAGTTTGCCTTTTAAGCAAGGCTTCCTGCTCTGTGTGCTGAACATTTGTTCCTAAGGCAACTGCATCTAATTACACCTACCCATACATGGTCTTTATTATATGTTCCTAAGCACTACTGAGGAGCTCAATTTAAATGATAGAATAATTATTTCTTTTAATAGATGTGCAATTTTAAATTTCTTTAAACTTCGTGTTTAGTTAGTACTTAATAGCTTTTCCCAACATCAGGAGAAAGCATCTACAGAAATTGAGAAGAGGCCACTCTTTCTTCCCATTGCCTAGAAAACTGACTACCAGAGCCCAGGTGCTGAAAGGAAAATGAATATATATACAATTGTTTACAGCTTTAGGTTAGGAGTAAAGGATTGAGGCTTCTAACAGGGTATGCTATAGAAGCACCAGCATAGGAGAAAAGTCCTCAAACAGGTCTGTTAACAAAAGAAAATCTTGTATTGCCCTAAGCTCAAACTTATATTTTTACTAAGTAATAAAGCATTGTTCATGTCTTTCCACTTCAGATGTAGACAAACAATCAGCCTGTACTAGAGTGGGTGTCACTGAATGAGTCTGAGGCAGAAGCCTTTTAAAACACTAAAAGAAAGGCATTCTAGTTCATCATTTGCATAAGCAGCAGTTTGGAAGCAAGTTAGTTTATGACAGCCCTGACTCAGTTAGGTAAGGAATAAGAACAGATACATCTAGAATTCCTTGCAAATGTAAACAAAGGACAGTATGCATTGGGATGGAATTACAGTGGTTTTGGAGAAATTTGAAATGCTAGAGATAACAGAATGTTGTACATCCATCTTAGGTTTTTGATTTTGTTAAATTATCCCACCACAAAGCCATACATGTGATGGGCAGCATGTGGCTTGGAGAAACTCCCTGATAAAGTTTAAAATCTATCTAATGAAGCTGTTTGAGTTAGTTCATTAACCTTTTATGTCTTTATTTTCAAAGGCCAGAATTGTTCCATCTTCATGTTGGTAAAACTGATAAAAGCTAAGAGGAATTTTGCCTAACTGAAACCAGTAACTAATGGCCCGAAGGAATACTGCAGTCGTGAAGGGAATTGAGGGTTCTGGTCTGACCCTGTAATAGGTTTGTGAAAGCTGTGCAGTTTGGCAAGCTTGGATACTCTTAAATCTCCAGAGAGTCCTAAAGCAAGCTCACCAAAGTATTTTTACAAACAAAATATACTATATCACAAGGCTAGAGTTTCCTTTGCTATTAGAACTTGTTCTGCACTTTTCAAATGGAAGTGCAGAGTGACTGGATCTGGTCCCATCTACCAACTGAGCATTTGTGTTGCAGCTATCTATTGATGTAAACATGTATACAAAATTCCCTTCCAGCCAAGAGCATTCCCCTAGTGAATGTCTAGTGAATTTTTGTTTCCTTCACTTTTTTCCCCATGCAATTAGACAGTTGTTATTTTTGATCCTCCAATTATATATTACAAAATGATCCTTCTTATTTATGCTAGGTGAGAACAGCATGGGAATGAAGCAATGAAACTGCCTTTCTCTCTGAAGCAGTTCAAAGCAGGAAGAGATAAAACAATCTCAAATGTTGAGTTAATTAGGATCTTGAAACTTTTTTGGAAGGAGGTTTGTAGAACCTATGCAAAGTTGCATACCCAGTTGTAGGAATTGTACCAGAGAAATAAGAGATCAAGAGGAATAAAATACCCTGGATGTTAACTGCTCTGGCTGAATTACTTGCATTGTAGAATAATTGGGCGGTACAACAAAATCAGCACCTTGCAGAAAGGCTTCTTCTACTTGAGATGTGTAGCTCTCAGTTCAAGGTTAAAATAGTTGCACCATAATCTGCTTTGTGTAACAGCAGCTGATTTTACTAAAAAATAAGTGGTTATATAAATCTCAGCTCAGTGTTGAAGCTGATGAATTTCACTGACGGATTTCAGTAACCAACCTTGCAAGTCTGATCTTTCTTGGGTTCTTTGTTACTGTTGATTTATTTCCCAACAGGCTGAATTGTTGTTGTCTCATAAAGATGATTTAATTAGATTTTTTTTTAGTGTTAAAATTAGAGCAATTCTCAACCATTACATAATACAAATAATATAGCTCAAATAATTTTGCATTTGTAAGCTTTTGGGACTAACTAATGAATGAAATTTAAACATTATAGTAGTTATTATAAGGTAACATTTCAGGCATGTCAGCATTGAAGAAGCATTTGGACAAAGCCAATAATAATATGCATCAACTTTTGGTCAGCCCTGAAGTTGGCAGTTGGATGAGATGATTGTGGTAGGTTCTGTCCAGCTGAATTTGTTCCATTTTTTCATACTCTTAATCTCTCATATTTTTTTAATGCAAATGTTACACCATTAAAATATTAAAGACCTTAACCAGTAGCCAAAATAATAGCTGAAAATACCCTTGGGTGTAATTACAGAGTCATGCATCTGCTTTGCAATTGAAAAATAGATCTTCAGTGGTTTTATTCAGTTAAATAATAAGGAAGCTGTATTTCGTTGGAGTTACTGAGTTGTGAGGAAATGTCACTGCAGCTATTTGATACTTAAGTTTCAAGCCTGCAAAATTACAAATGATTAACTTAAGCTGTGCAGAAGCTGTGTGGCTAAAATTATTTATTTGTATATTTTAGCTTTGAGAATGTTAATTATTTATATTGCCCTAGGCAGTTGGTTTTAGCAAACACTGAATGTAAAATTGTTTTGAAAATACTAATTGAATATTTTCTCATCATAAAATACCATTTTATTTGTCTATACTATGTATAGCTATCCAGAACATTGCATCTTTGCTCTCATATGTAAATTCTAAGTCAATTTGTGTGTGAATAGACCAAATTGTTTTTTGGTGCAAACATAAATAATTCCATGCACTGTCAAAATGCTTGAGTACTGTTAGTCATTTTGTCCTTTTCAACTTAATCACTGATCTATGCTTTAATTTTTTTCAACAGGCTGATCTTGTCATTTTTTCAGAATGTAGTATAATCCAAAGTAATTTGCATGTGCTGAGCAATTTAGCTTGACACGAAGGTCTGTCTATACAGAAAAATCCTTGGGAAAGGGTTTCTTTGTGGTTATTTAATGCAAATTAAAATCTGTATAAATTAGTGTTTTGATGGATGTTTGACTTATTTCAGAAAAATGTATTTCTTCAGGTAATAAATCTGGGAGAGCAATTAGGCATTGTTGCAACATGTTGAAAACTTAAGTTTTTGATACCTTGTTTGCAAGAAACACCATATCCATAATCATAAAACCATCTTCAAACCAAATACATCATTCATTTCATTTTATTTAAATTGGTTCTCTGTTGACTTTAATGAAATAAAGCACTAATTAAGCAGTACAGGCTTGTAGAATACAGCTTAAAATAAGCTTGGAAAGAACAAATAAAGGCAATTATCAGTTGTAGGGTTTGGGGTAAACAACATTAAATTTTCAGATTTCTCTCTGAAATGAAACTACGGTTCAAATGCCTTGGATCCCAAATGCAGCATGTGACAAGATACTAGCTACCTTTTCCTGGTGGTTTTGTATTGTTTGTTTGGTTGCTTTTTTTGTTTGTTATCTTTTGAGCTTTTTTGTTTGTTTGGGGTTTTCCTGTGTGTTCAGATTTAACTCTGGGTCAGGTGTTTGGAAAGAGATTTTGTTATGCACAAGTAGTAGTAGTCTACAGACTTGAAGACTGTACAAGATTTATAGTCTCTTATGTAGAGCGCAACTCTTCTTGTTCTATATAAACATCACTTAAGGGACAGCCATCTTTAAGTAGCCACTATTTATTTGCAAGTGATTAGCTGCAATTTGAACAAAGAGAGTGTGGGGAGAGGAAGATAAATTAATCTTACCTGCGGGAGGTGTCCTGTGGGAAGCTGTACTGTTGCTTTTTTGTTCTCCACCCAGGTCACTCTCTTATTCAGAGCCCTCAACTTCTTCCTTTCTGCACTCTTTACCCCATTTACAACTTTAATTGTCTTTTCTCTCAACTACTGATGATTTTTTTTCCTCTCCTGTTTAGGTTTCTTATCTGTCACAGTGAGATCTCTTTCATTTTCTAACAGCCAGCTGCACTTCCAGCTGGAGTACTGATCATGTATAGATAAACACCAGACCTAAAAGAAAAGGAAATTCAGAAACCTTAACAACTTTCTGGACACTGATGTGCTAAAAAAAACCCCATGCTAATATGTTCTGAATTTTCTATGGGAAACCCAAAGAGATAAGGTGTCCAGTGCTAGAAAGGCAACTCTCACAGCAGCTGGGGAAAAATGGCAGAGGGGGAGGCTGGTAAATAACGAGTTATACCAGTTAATTTTAACATTTAAAATGAGTGAACTTAGGTTTCTAAATAGAGATGGTGTTTCAAGTTGCTTTATGGTAGGATCTGTACAACTCCTGGGCCTTAGTACAAATATTATGAATGCAAAGTAGTATCTGTCCTGCAGAGGAATATATTTCCCAATCTATTTGTGTGTAGCCAGTCATCTCTAAGTATGAAATGTTGGTAAATTGTATTGAAGCTCTCTGCCTCCTTTAAACCAGTCTTTTCTGAAGAGCTGGACAAACCTTCTCTCACAGCTCCTGCAGGAGAAATGAGACATGTCACTTCAGCAAATGTCACATAACTCACCTGAGTTCTGGTTGTAATAATCATGATGTGCTGGACTATCCATATTCATATATATGGCAGTTAACAAAAATTATTTTGGCAGTAACAGAGCAGCAGGGATAAAATATGGAACTCTGAGGAAAACAATCAATTCACTAAGTAAAAGATTAAAAGCAAAGTAAAACACAAAGTGAAAGAGATTTTTATGGAAGTGTAAGTGTACGTGGGTGAGATGCCATATGGAGCATTGGGTTGCGGGCAGCCAAATTTGCATCTGATGTGAGCTCTGTGAGAACTTGTAAGGAAATAAATAGGATAAGAAAAACACTGAAGAATAGCAAAGGCATAGGAGAGGTCAAGAAAGTTTCAAACAGGTCTGAAGAGCTAGATCTGGGAAGAAAACTAGGCTTCTCTTCTGTTGAAAATCTCAGAAGTGTCAAGGTTTCTGGAATCTTTATAAATTTGTTATACTCTTATTTAAATACATGATGAGCTCAAACATTAACACATTAACTGATTGCACCCCAAACAAGTTTTGTTAAAAGGTGAGTACTAGCAGGGCTATGTTGCAATCATACTCTTTTGTTTTGCATGTAGGCAAAAAGAAAAAAGCAACTTTATCTGAAATAACCAAATGAAAAAAAACCCTACAGTCTAGTATCAGTCCAAAATTATCTTTGCATATAGCTGTATAAATACTTGAAGAGAATGTTAAGAAGATTCCTTCAGTTTAAACATTTCTTTCTCTCTTTACTATACCCTAAGCATCCATAATAAACAAAAATAGTGCTCAGAGCTTGGTTATGTTTATCTTACCTAGTATTGTTTCCTGACTTAGAAATTTGTTGGCCAGCAAACTCATCTGTTCCTGATCAGGGACAGAGAAGAGAGACATCTTCCCTGGAAAGTAAGTGTTGGGGGTAATGAGGTAGGTAAAATTGGGTGATGTTGCAACAAGCAGCAGTCTACCTGTTATTTTCTACAGACATTGTTTAGACTTGTATCAATCCAGGATAACAGGGATACAGAGAATGGAGTAACATATTGAAGTGGTTTGTGCTCTAAAAGTGGTTTGTATTGGGAAATGGTCTGAGAAAGGTACCCTTCCTCCCCAGATAAATTGTTCTTGGCAAAATAACACTGGAATCCACAGTTCTCTCTCCCTCCTTTGCTTGGTGGCTGAGTCTGTCCATATGCAATATTTCACATATCCAAATGAAGATTTTAATCCTGATGTTACAGTGCTCTATGCTTTCCATGGATTTAAATATAAATATGATTCTCACACATGCAAACCAAATGCCTGTGTGTGCAGTGTTAGCAGCCAGGGTTGTTGGGCTTTTAGTGTTACCTTGGTGAAATGTGTCCCTGAACAGAAACAGCTAAGTTTTATCAGAACAAGTGCCACAAGAAAACATTATGTAGTGATCCCCACTGACATGTTTGGATGGTTTCTTTATGCTGACTGATTGTTCTTGCAATTCATTTCCCCCCCTCCATTTCTAATAATTTAATTTGTTCACTTGGATAAAGCCCATTCATTTTGCACTTGATTTATTGTCTCTATCCCAGCTATGGATTTGTTCATCTAAGGCATTTTGCAAAAGTCTTAATTTAACCTTTTCTACAGTTGCAGCAGTGAATATTGTAGTTTGACAACCAGTTATTTCAACCTGCATAGAGCACTCCTTGAGTGGTGTTCATGGAGAAATGGAAAAATTAGTAAGGGAGTTTGGAAAAAAATTCTATGTATTTCCTGGCCAGGAAAAACAAGGCAAACCTCTTTAGGAAAAAACAGAGGGAAGGCATTAGGAAAGAAATTTGTGCCATTTTCCTATGACTAAGCTGTTCTGCTAACAAGTCTGTAAGCACCCACAGTGTAATAAGATCCCTCCCTGTTTTGGGTGCTCAGTGGAATTCAGAGGCAGAATTCCTTTTTTTTTTTAACTTAGAAATTGGAAGGAGCACTGAAAATTTATTTCAGAATACTGGAAGTTTCTGTGTTGTCCATGATACATAATGTTGGGCAGGTGATGGATAAAAGTATAATTTGAAATAATATGA
Source organism: Anomalospiza imberbis (assembly GCF_031753505.1). Classification (NCBI taxonomy): domain Eukaryota; kingdom Metazoa; phylum Chordata; class Aves; order Passeriformes; family Viduidae; genus Anomalospiza; species Anomalospiza imberbis. The sequence continues at coordinate 70,848,843 of NC_089683.1, read as the reverse complement.
CAATACAGCTATAATGAGAAAGTTTGAATTTTTTAAATGGCTTCTTATTCAGTAAGGTTTAGGATCCACAGACAGGGTACTGCAACCAGAAAACATCACAATTACATTGCCAAGCCCCAAATCAGATGTTTTTATTTGGGGCTGGTACAATCCTTTTAATTTAGACTTTCTAACACCTAGATATAGCCTATTAGCTCTTACAACACTTCTCTTCAGTAACACCTATTACTTGAGGATAGAAATACAGGAATTGCCATGGTTGCTCTTAGTTAAGTTCCATCTAATTGTTGTTTAGCTTTCAAGAGAAAGCAAGGTTAGGCAGGTCTGAGAAGGTATTATGAGAGAACCCGTCCAGAAAGTTGCTGTTAGTTTTTTTGGTTTTTTTAATTTTTTTTTTTTCCCAGTCCCTTTGAGTTAGCTGGTAAAAATAGGAGTTCACATATTTAAATTCAGGTTTTGAATGTTTTGGCAGGTGGTGTCTTACAGGTTCAGATAGCATCTTAAAATAATCTAACAGCTTTCCTATGTATATTTAAACTGCAAAATAGAATGTATTGTGCCAATTATGATAAATAGTGTGGAGTAATTATCTTTGGCCATGCAAATAGCGGTGGATTTATTGATTTGATTGTCACTGATTTACTGCATAATTCTCAAATACCTGACAAGGTGGAACAGGATTGAAAGGTAACAGCAAGCTGATCAGGAAATCATGCTTTGGTAAGCAGTATAAAAAGCCTAGCTATCAAAGTAACAGTGAAAAAATATCAGAACATGATGTCATCCCTCCTTATGCCATGTGTCTTGGGAAATAAACTTGTCTGAAATGGGAACAGAAGCAGGTGAAGCAGATAAAGGAGTATAACCTAAAATATTTCTGTGTCTTAAAAGTATAAAAAGTAGCTGCACTGATGCCTTGGCATTCCACACAGTTTCGGTAAAGAAGAGGAAGATGATAAAAGTAAATTTCAATTTTCAAAAGTATCATCAGAAGATAGACTTATTTTCTTCTTGGTCTGTTTCTCAAATTAAATTATGTGTATTTTTTTCTGAAACCAGGAGGCCTTTACAAAAGTGTAAGTACAGTTCAATTACATGGGCATTCATCCTCATTAAGTAAAAAGCAAGCTGGTCACATACTTAAACTACTGAAAAATGCAAAAGATCTTTAAATGTAAAGTGTAAGTAAAAATTCACTTACTTTGTTTCACAATATCACTCTTGTGAAAGTTTGACTTTGTCTTAATGGAGTTCAGATTTTCAGTTATTGTTAGGTTTTCCTATGTATTCAGCATGTTATACCTAAACCCTGTCTCTCATGCTAGGTTTTTTCACATATCGGAACCACATCTTGAAAGTTTCTCCTACATGGTATCCAAAAAGTCCTGTAACCTGGTAACAGGTATTAGTTTTGAATATTGCTCTCAGCTTGTCCAGGCATGAGATATATTTTGTGATTTTTGCCACTGTGTTTCCTCCCCAGACCAGTTCTGTTTGTCCCCTTGTTATACCCTCATTTGATCCTGTTCATTTTGTAGTATTGGGAGGAAAGTGCTCTGTGTAATAATTCTCTTACTGATACTGATGGTCCCAGTTTAGCTGGATTCTGAATGTTACCATAATATAAATATTAATAAGTTATGCCCTCTGATTGTAATGCCAAAGGTTGGTGCGTTTCTTGTCTGACATGGGGAGGCTGCAGCCCTGCAAACCTGTCAAATGACATACGTTGTGACATGGCTGGGAAGGAGGGATTGTGTGTGGTTTATTATTTAATGGGAACTAGCTCATGGAATCAGACAAAGCATTTGGGTTCTCCCAGTTTTCCTGGAAAAAAGACATCTGTATTAGTTGCATAAATGTTTTTCTTTTCTTTAATAGAAAAAGGTAATTGAGAGAACTTTCCTGTTTATAACATCTATAAATATGAGATGGGGTGTTTGGATTTGCTGTAGAAGTTTGTTAGAAAAAGACTCGAAGAGGAATGCTATTCTCTTTTCACATGTGTCCCACAGGATAGATTTGGAGCTTTACATGTCTTCTTGGGTGACCTGTAATAATCACACTGGGAGGTGAGAGACCTCAGACTGAGGGCAGCCGGGATCTTTCAGATGCATGCTGCTCCACAACTTGGATCTTTTACAGATTTTTAAAATCTTATTTTTCACCAATTCCAAGGTGACTAATGCATTCAGAAAGATTACATCATGTTAATTTCCAAGAAGTATTTGACAAGTTATGCTCTTTCCCAGGGTGGAAGTGTGAAGTGCAGGAACATAAATCAAACCTTGTGCAGAACAGGCTGAGATAGGAAGTGACTAGAGATGGGATAGACTATAGTCTTATTTTGTTATAAGCAAACTGAAGTCATCTCTGAATGTAAGTTTAGGAGGAACAGAATGACATTCAGCACTATTCTTGGCGGTGACTTTTCTTAACACCTGGTGAGCTGACCTGTCAACAGATATGTGCAGGAAATGGTGACAACCCAGCAAAGGAAGTGAACAGCTTGAGTGATGGCCTCTTCCCTCTCTGGTTACTGTGGCTGATAGCTCCCTCCTGGATGGTTTTTCCCATTATTTAATTCTTTTATGTATTGCACAGGAAAGGGAGCATACTGCACAAGGAATGAACCTCTGAGAAAATTTCTGGTTTTGATGTTGATGCTTCTGCAATGTGATGGCATCTGCATGGAAGGTATTCTCTCTTGTTCTGTCAGGCTTAACTATCCTCTCTATGATACAGTTGAAAAAGATATTTTTCACTGTGTGGCGGTCTTTCTGGGGAGGGATATATCTGGTGAAGCAATTTATAAAGTGATGAAATTATGTTTCACTTGAGAAGTGTTTTGATGTAGCAACAAAGTGTAGGAGAGTCCAGTGGTGTGGACAAAGTGAGCAGACTTGTTTGATTAGTAGCATTGTGTGGCATGTTTCTCCTTTTACAACAAGAATGAGATTTGCAAAAGCCTGAATGCCAAAGGCTAGCATTTCCCTTGAGTGTGCATCTCTCTTGCATCTTTGGAAGTTTACTGAATTGCCTCATATTCTTAAATGAAATTAAACCACTCCTCAACTTCAGCAGAGTGGGCTTTTATTTCAATCTTAGATTTGTTAGTGATGGACATGGTAAACTGCATTGTATTTTCTTTTCTTTATATAGATAAATATATAACATTATTTAAAGGGCTATGAAAAAGTCTCATAAGTAAAGCCTAATTTTGAAAATTTAGGGGACTTTATGTGTAAGTAAATACATGATAATCTATTCAGGTAATTCCAAGTGAGTTTCTAAAAGTGATCAGTGTAACAGCTTTGTTTGCTGCTGAAGTGTTAAGAAATGTCAGAAGTGAAAGAGGTAAAAGTCCCTGGTTGTTTAACCAGGATTGCATTTTTTGAATGGCTGAGCCTGCTTTTGGTATTTGTAAGCTATTCTGGAGGAGTGGAAAGAATTTTCTTTTGATTGAGTAAATCAAATGAGTAAGCTTGGAAGCTGAAGATCATATTACAATAAGAAGCTTCTTTTCTGCTTTATGAATGAAGATACAGTACGTAATTTTGATTTGGTTGTGGTTTTTTTTTATTTTTGAAGGATATACTAACTCTCTAGATTCCTCTCGAACCTCCTTTTCTTCGATAGAAAAATCCCAGTTCCCTCATCCTCTTTTCATAAGATCTAGATCTTCAACTCTAGATCCTTCACTGCTCAGAATCCTCTGAAGTACTACAAGAATTTGTTCACAGTGTAAGCTTATTCCATCCATTCTCATGAGTTTATATTAAACAAGTTTAAGCAGAAATGAGAAATAAATAAAGAATTTAAAATAACCTGACTTGGTATTCTTTCTCTTTACTGAGAACACCTCAATTCAGAAGCCACTGTGTTTTATTCTGTCATGATTCTACATGTTCGTTATTTTTCAGTTATCCATCAAAACCTGAGGAATCTACAGTTATTTAACATGAGGAGAAACAATCCTCATATTTTTTATTTAACACCTCATTCTAAGCATCCTTCATTCTTTATACAAAGAGAATAAAACATACCAGCTTTTTTTTATTTGTTTGCTTTTTGCTGTGTTAGTAATCTTTTTAGGTTCTTGTCAGTATCTGAAAATGTTTTCCTTACATTCCAACTTCTGCAGGTGATTTCTTTTTTATTGGTATTCTTATTATTTTTCCTTCCTTTGGTAAGAGTAGTTCTGTAGGTAAGTGTGGATAGAATTCAATGCTGTGTTTCAGGTCAAATACCTTATTTCATTCTGGCTTTGTCTGGAATTTTGAGACCCTACTAATTTTGTTTGTTGACTAAAGCAGCAAACTCAGAGACTCCCTTATTTGGACACATCACTGCAATGCTTTGTGGACAGTGGGAAAAGTTTGGATTCTGTTGAAAGGAATGTTACAGTTTTGATAAAGTTATCAATTTTTCTGGTGATTGCTTAAGTATATTTAACCATGGGGCTTGTCTTTGATTTTTCTATACTGCTTAGGTATAAATTATTACATTATTGTACTTATTGGAAAAGAAAAAATGCCACAGAACAGTTGTATCTAGTTAACTTCTAGAGTTTTTCATTTAGTTGTCATTTGTTGCCTTGATTGCTATGATAAATTAACTGTAAGTAGGTTTATCTGAAATAGGTTTTTTTCTTTTTTCTTTTTTTAATATTTCTACTCTGTTGATATATTTGGTATTTTCCCTAGCACCTTCTGTTTGACTGCCTCTGCATGTTTCCATCTTATGTAAAGTATCTGTAATTTCATTTTCATTAGACCTAGGATGCAAGGTCTCTTTTTAATTAAGAGGGAAAGATATAATCATCTCTAATTCTGACAGAATTTTTAGGTGACCTTTTTAATCACTGAAACAAAAATAAAAGAAACTTTCATTTAGACTTGCACCTGGAAGCTACTATCTATTGCTTTTTCTTACTTTTCTCTTAGAATAACCTCTGTTCTTCGTTGTGTTTTTCCTTTAATGCCTTAAAACTTACTGTTTACTAGATAGTTGAGTTGATGTTGTTGTTTTGGAGGATTTTATTCCACAGTCAATGTTATATGCATAAAGTAATTTTCTTGTGGAAGCTGTTAGGTATGTGCCCAAATTAGTGCTTTTGATCCTAGTGGATCTTATGCATTATGTCCACTCTTCTTTTGCAGTTTTCTTGCTTGTCTTTCCTTCAGAACCTGCACCTGGCTTGGGAGTGTTGTAACCTGTAGTCTCAATACATCTCTGCTCTTAATGCAACCAGAAAGTCTGACCGGCATGTCAAGTGCTGGATTCTAAATGACATTTGCTGCATAGGAGTGCTGGTACCGCTGTGCTTTCCCAGCACTGCTATTCCTCACAAGTAATTTCGAGTTTTAATAACATTGAAATTGAATATTCAATTCATTATCAATATTCATCTGATAAATTTATCAATATTCATCTGATAAATTGAATATTTATCAGATGCCCATGCAAACTATTGTGTGGAACTTCTGTAAATAAGTTTTAGAACTGATGAAATAATCTGCTTCAAATAGCGTAAAGGAATTGTTTATTTTTTCATAATTTAACATGCTTTTAATATGAATAAGCCAAGGGAATGTGGTGGATATAGTTCTGTGGCACAGCCAGGTTACATTATTGACAAACTGAGTTTTGCTGGAATTTTTATGGTGCTTTGTTTATTCAGCCTTTTGTTGTTTGTGGTTTATGATTAGTTTTCCCTTTTAATCTTATTACACAGTCATTGGTACCTGTGAAGGTGATATCCTAATTAGTTAACAGACTACAGTTAATGCTGTAACAGCCATGATTTTAAAAGAGCAAAAGTGTTAGTTGTTCTCTGGTTGACGTGTTACTAAAAGATAGGAAATTCTGTCTTTTCATTAATCTGAAAATTATCTCAGAATCTTTGCTTAAATGGGGAGAAGAATTATTGGAGAAACTAACTTACTGATAATACAGCTATACTTTTAACACTAAGTCTACAGAATATTGGTAGGGACAGTAAGTAATATAAAAATACCAAAACAGTTTAGAAATATGGGCAGATGCAAAAGCTGAATTTTAAAATTTGTGAAGTCACATCCACACTTGTGTGAGTTTTTGTACAGTAAAAAAAAAAAATTCAACATAAATATTTTTTAGAGAAAATGCCTGCAATGCAACAGTACTGGGGGCTGTCTGACAGTAGGAAAAATACCATAGACATGAATTTATAATGGGATATATATGGAGGAAAAGTGTGGCTTTTCATGCATCATCATCCCATCCTGGCAAAAAAACAATTGAAGCAATGATGGAATTGAACTGCATATATACTTAGTTTGGTTCTGAGCTCCATCTCCTTGGTATATTGTCAAAATTGTGTGAACCCAAAGGAAGTAATGTATTTTGTATTAGGTGGCTGGAGGGAGCCATGTTGTAAGAGAAGAATTGTAGAAATTAATACAGTATTTAGCTTGCTTAAGAAATAAAAGGAGCAGAAACACAACACATACGGAATTTAGCATTCATCTCTCTGGAAATAGTAGACGGACAGTGATTCTGCTGTTTTCTACAGAGATTATCAGAATTAGCATTGCCTGAGACAGACACACTCAGGAATGGATTTGAAGCATCAGACCTTCTGGAAGAAAATGCTTAAGGAGGTCTTACTGAAGTTGTACATCTTCGTTTTGTTAGCAGTCACCACATTACTTGTAATGCATCTACCGAACCTTTGTTGTGCGGGAAACTACCTTAAGGAGTTCATGGGTATTACCAATGGCATGTTTGAAAATAAAGTCCTGCTCTATTTGCAGGCACATAAATAAGTTGTACCTTTCTGCAGGATCTTGTAAGTTATTAAAAGGCACTGTAAGAAGTACAAGCTACAAGAGATTTATATCTAGATGTCATGGGCTGAGACAAAGCAAATGGCTCAAGGACACTGAAAGTCTGAGCAACTCAAGAAATGAGTCTCCCTATACACTTGCTGCAAATAGCTAAGCTTACTTTGTTTTCCAGGTCATTAGGTTAATTAATAATGAATTTTTACCCATAATCATGACTGCTGGCATACCTCTTTGTCCTGAGGTTGACACCAGGTATTATTCTCACTGCAACATTGCAGAGACTCCCAATCTCTTTAGCTCACTTCCCAATAGAATAATGCTGTTTTTACTAAGCAGTCCAGTTACTTAAGATATTCAAGTATTCTATCAAAGATGTCATAATCTCAAATTTTGTGAGTTGCTTCAGAAATCATTGCTTGGAAAAATTAAGGACATAGACACATTCATGGGGGTTCTTTTGTGGTAACCTCTGTGTCTAGCAGACTTTCTCCTTTCTGAAGAAGAATTTTTTAAATAAAATGCTTAGTTTTTAGCTAAAACATATTTCTTATCAATGGCTATAGTTTTTTTGCAGTATCAAAGCTGAACTTGTAGTTATGTTTTAGAATGTAAGCTTTGCTCTAAAAGAGAATCTGTTGTGCACGATTGTAAATAGAATGAAATACAATAGTGGAGAATTCAAAGGTCAATCACATGAGATCACTTAAAACTCACTTTCTCATGCAGTCATTTCATATGCCTATTTTTTATCTTGCTATTCTTTGAGGAAATTGGATTTTCTATTTTTAAAAATATTCAGAAATAATTTTAAGAAATATTTTGCTTGACTCTTACTCGGTTTATTTCAATTTCTTTTAAGGTCAACATATCTTCCTTTGGTACGGTTTTGGGGTACTAATGTGTTATGTAGGTCAATGAGGTCGCATCCTTTTTTTCTCTTATTCCCTATATGCGATGTTTTTGAAACATTTCCTTTGTCATTATCTTTTGTGGATTGTCTGAATATGACTTATTGTGCACTACAGTGGGATTGTAGGAAGAAGACCTGTCATATACTACACAACATGGCAGGGAAAATGTCAAGAAGCTTTTGGGTCCTGCATCATCTTGGAAAACTTAACAAGGAAGATGATGGTTCTCACATTTTCTTAATTTGATCTACTTTTGTTCCCATAAGTGTCAGTGGTAGAATTCTCCTGATTTCAGAGCAGCCAACAACAAGAACTATGAATGTGCAGAAAGGGGCTTTCAAAAGCACCAAATAAACACAATTTGATTAGCTAAGTGCCCAGTAGCCCTGATAGAAGTAACCAAACAAAGCCTGTGCTTCCTTACCTTCCACTCACTTCTTCAAACCAGTGGCTGTTGTAACTTTGCTAAGCAGTTGTGAGAGGCCTGTCTCAGGTGTGTTATGTGCACAAGTTTTAGGTGCTGTCAGACATAGCCTCGTACCCTGTGGCAGACTTGGCAGGAGTTGCTAGTGTGAAAGCCCCTCAGCACAGTCCCATTTGCAGTGCTTATTCTTTGCTCAAACCCAGTGTCACCTCAGCTTTCAGCTGTTTCAGCTCAGATACTTAAAACCAAAGCTTTGCATGGGAATGAGGGAGCCATAGGTGCCTATTCTCTTCTGCTGCTGTGTGGTAGGGCAGGTAGCCCAGTGGAAAAAGAGCTGGAAATAGTGAAATCGTGAACTCCCACAGCAAGATTGCCACAAAATTTCTGTTAGTGCTTTGACAAGTTGTGGAGGAGCTGGATCATTTACTGTATTTTTGGTGAGGTTATTGATAGTGTGTAACAATGCAGCTGATAGTGGATGCCATGTAGTGGTAGAGGTATCCATCCACATGGTTATTAATTGGGCTTCTCTGTTGTTTTTTTCAAGAGAGGCTGGGAGATACTAAACACGATGGAAATTATGCATGCCCTACAGTGCCAATAATTTTAATTAATAACTGTTACATAACTAAAATACCCTTTATGTTAATTAATTTCTTGTACATGTTTTCCCAATAGAAACAGAATAACATAAGCATGCAGAAGAATTCCATGTATTTATCTAAGAATTCCCATTCTAGGAAGTGCCATTGTGATACAGGCTTGCTCCACATGAGGATGAAGAATGAACAGCATGTCAATTCCCTTTCAAATGATGCCCAACCTGTGGTTTTTTCCTTACTGTTGTTTCATCTACTGTAATTTCAACCTACTACCAACTCCAGAGATATACACTACAGTTCAAAGCTTAATTATAGCTATCTGAAGAAAAGTGATGATGAATCAGCTCTTCACCAGGCTGAATATTAAAGTGACTCAAAATAAGATATTTGCAGCATTTACAAATGTAAAAGATTCTCTGGTTGCTGAGCAACCAGGGAAGAAAAAGCAAACAGAGAACACTTTCCTTCAGTAGCAATGGGGAGCACTGATGCTTCCTTGTCACTGGCAGTAGTCTGAAATGGAAGACCACCTCCTACTAATGTAGGTTTCTGCTCAGATGAACACCTCCACATCCTTCTGGATTTCTTGACCTTCACAGAAGGTCTTTAGCTAGAAGATCAATCAGCCGTGGAAGTACTTGCACAAATTGCTGGTTGTGTAGCCAGCCTTGCTAAGGAATGTGTGGAAGAGGAGTCACTTCTGTAGGAACTTCATTGGACTTTGAGTCAATGCCTCTAAGCATTTACCTTGGCTATGCCTGTGCTTGCTGTTATGTCATTAGACACCTGTCAGGGTGATGAATAGTTCATCACGAGCATCAAGATTCATCTGGCTGTGACTGAAACTCACTTTTTTATTCTTCCCTCTATAGATTGCAGACCATCATTCCCTTCCCCCTTGCAGCACCTTTTCATGTTTTGCTAGGGTGTTAATATCCCTGTCTCCTCGGTGTATTTTGCATCCCTTTGACTTCTGTTTGTAGGTGACTTTTGCCTGACTTCTGATGGTCTGATTCTGTCCAGATATCTGCATTGTGATTGGCAGCTCCTCCAGATGTGGCCTTACCTGTGCTCAATGTTTGGTGCTCCTTTTCCAGGTGCTGCTTGGGCTGCAGGACTGCATGCCTGTGTGGCACTTCAAGCAGCAGTGAAGTGCATGCTGGTTGCTGTTCTTAGCTCCCACCCTGTGTGGGGGTCCAGTTGCTGGAAGAGGCTGCAGGTGGGTCCCTCCATGTGCCTGGGGCACCCTCCTGGCCATAGCCTCCCCATAAGGGAAAGCACTTGGAGTGCATCATACTAGATGTACCCCATGAACATCCAGGCTTCTCCTCTTCAGGCATCCCAGACAGCAGTGTGGTCTCAGTAACTTCTGTTCAAGTGATGATCCACAGCAGCCTGCATTTTTACAGAAATACTACTTATTCCATATTAGTGTTACTGGGTTTTCCCACCAGCACTTAGGACCTTGCAGTTATGCTTGAACAGCATCCAGCCTTCCCATCAAGGGGTTGGCGAGACAGCACAAACTCAGGTGGTGTTTGGACAGCTGTTTCTGCTTTCCCTAGTGTAGCAAATCATGTATGGGATACCAAGTGAACCAGGAAAGAAAAGTACATAATCACATGGAAATTATGGCAATGCATAGGGATGGCTTGAGAGTGAACTTTAGCAGATGCACAGTGATTCACAGGAGTAATGCCAGATTCCTCTGCTTTGGATTTAATCCCAAGGAGAAATCTGAGTGATGAGATGGTGAAAAAATAATGGAAATTCATTAAATTATTCTCTTACAAAGGAAATGGAAATTATAGTTTCATCATGTAGGAAAATTCAATATTGCAAATACATTTTTCTGTAGTTCTGTGGTGTGTGCAGAAAAGCTTTGGTGTAGTTGCTGTTTGATGCTACTATCAAGTCCTCCTTCCCTTTTGAAAATATATTAAGATGGGTTTTACTTTTCTTTGTGGCAGAGTAAGACAAAAATCCTACCACTGTTTTTTTTTCCCTTGTGAGAGTTCTGCTGGTAAGAAGAAGAACTATACAGGGCAGTGTAACTTACCTCATATTCTGGCTGGTGCTTAACAACCATCTTCTCAAATGGGTACTCATTCCTGGCCCCACAACACAGTCATTTCATAAGTCTGTGCTTCATAACTGGCCTTTGTATTTTCCCAGTGGTTTCCATTCACACGCTTTTACAGCCTGGATAAAACTGTAATTAAAAAAATGAGAATCTTGCCGGTTCATTATTTTTTGTGTTTTGTAAACTGAAATGTGTAGTGTCTATAGATTAACTTTTCTAATTGTGAAAGCCTCAGATTGTATAGGTTTTTCTAAAGTTTCAGATTGTCAGAATATTTTTTCCTACTAATACTTGGTTTTAAATGCTTGTCTAAGCCACAAAATGCAGTTCCAGGGCTTCACAAGTATCAGTACATATTGTAGGCAAAGCTGGGAAGTAAATGTTGTGGGTGATATTTTTAACCACTATTGTTGTGTAGTATCCTGTACTTTTGCATGTCTGGGGAAGGGTTGGGGGACTTGTGCTTCCATGTCCCTTGTCCTTCTGTGTCACTTAAATGCTTTTGGAAATTTTCCTCGATGTGTTTGAGCATGAATTCAGAAGTCATTCAAAGGTTCTTAAATCTGTCTGTATTTCAGAAGTTCACCATGACTGTGCTGAAAGTCTGAAAATCAAATTTACTTTCCTTTCTTAAGGCTGTGCTGTTTTGTTGTAATGAAACTAAATCTTGTGAAATTAAAAAATAAAAAGCTTAGCTCCTGAGTCTGCAGTAATTATACACATGCTTAATTTCAAGTAAAAAAGCAGTTTGTGAAAGATTTTAGGAATAACAATGTGCAGTGTGTATTTTGCCCACAAAGACTGCGGGTTTTTTTGTAAATTGGAAAACCATTTTCAATTCCTTTTATTTCAATTGGAGGAGCCTTTTCAATTTCCTTTATTGGAGAAGTTTATCTAGAATTGGAGCAGTACAATTGTTCATATAATTTAAGGCTATGAAAAAAATTGATAAATTATTTTTTAAAACCAAAGTAATTTCAAAAGGCAGGTGCAATCACTGCTCTTTGGGGTTTTTTCAGCCATTTCCCTCCTCTCCTGCCATTGTTTTCTTTGCTGTTCATCTACCTCCAGGGCATCTTTTCCCCCGTCCACCCATTCCCCTGTTGCTGTATTCTTTCTTATCTTTGTTTTACTGTTCTGTTACTGTCTGATGCAGCATATCCAGCTCCTTTGATTGTCTTAAACTACACTGTAAAAACAGTACCTATGTGCTGCAGATTTGATTTGAAGTCTGAGACCTCTCTGAGACCCCATTGTCCTTCAGCATCAAGAACAGCAAATATTTTAAGGACATGCTGCTCAGCAGCTGTAGCGTTTTCTCTCTTATGACTGGTCAGCAGGATTTTCCCCCTAGACTTGAATCTGTAGGCTCATAAACTCTTTTATAAAGTGTCTGGCATCTGTTTGCAGGAAGGTGATTCAGGGATAAGCAAAACTGGCATGCGATTATTCATAGGTGGGTTTAATAAATGACTTTGTATGTCGAATAGCAGATGTAATTAATTGTGCTTTTCCTAACAGTGGAAATATTTCAATAGCAGAAATAATCTGTTCACATCCACACAAGTGCAGACATACTTGGGGTGCTGCTGCTAATTTTCAATCAGAGCAGTTTCCCTGGTAATTTTAATAACATTGCCAGAAAGCTCATGGGGAATTCAAGGTGAACAAGCAGATCTGCACCTGGCAGAAACTGCAGCATATCCCAGCACAGCCCCTTTGCCTTGGCTCTGAGAGCAAGCAGGTGACACAGGCCAGAGTAATCTATTACTGTCAGAGACCAGATGTTGCCCAGGACCTGCCGCTGCCAGCCAGGGCAGAGTGGGTTTGTGCACGTGTGAAAAGAGGAAGGCTGAGCAAAGCAGTGGAGCTGGGGACCTCAGGTCCAAGAGCCCCAGGATCAGGATCTGTGTGAGGCACTCTTCTGTGGTGTGAGATGAGGTGTGGTGTCTACTGTCTTTATGCCAAAAGGTTGAAGGGCCTCTCCCCAGGAGATGATCCATCAGGAGGGACTATAAGATAAAGTGAAAACATTTTTCTCGCATCCTGTAGATAATTATTCAGGTTACCTCCCTCTTGCTGTGCCTTTGCTTTCAGATTTAGTATTAACAATGACAGTAATATTGAAGTTGTCTGGCAATGGGGGATGCACACAGTCCCAGTGCCTTATAACAGTTTGATTTGACAAAATTGGGCAGGCAGTGCCATTAGCAAGCTGACTCGAGTGGGATTGACATCCAGTTTGTCTGCAGCCAGTGTGGCTTGATGGTTCCTGCAGACCTGACCTTTGCTGCAGGATATACTGAACAATGGCCATTTGTCCAGAGGGGATCAGGGTGCTTTGCAGTGGTAGCCACCTTGCAAAACCTAATACAAGGAAGTTTTAACAATTCTTTGGATGACACAGAGAAGCAGTACTGGTTTATGTATTTGCATATGAAGATCACTTTGGACTAATCTGTGTATAAAAGCAGCAGACTTACAAAATGCAGAATACAGGTTGAATTAGACTTAAAAGCCACCAAATCCAGCAAGCAAGAAGAAAAAAAAATGGTGGGGATTTTATGGTCAAAAAGCCAGTTAAAGCTTTACAGAGCTTATAGAAGAGATTTAAGCTTAAAGCCTCCATGAAAGCTTGCAGAACATACGCCAAAGCAGAAAATTAGCAACAGTTTGCAATAGGTAATTCTTTTATCCAGAGTGAACTCTGTCATCTTAAATTGTTAGTGTTTGTAATCTGAATTGACCACACTTGTTTGAAAGGAAAAGCCGAGGTGGGGTAGATAATGGGGAAATACAAAAATAACTGCATGTAACCAAGCAGCCAAAATAAGTAATCCAGTTTTATTCCTCTTTATGCACAGCAAAAGCATAATTAATATTAATAGCAATAACAGTATCTGGCAAATAGAAGCATTTAGTAACCAAGTCTATTGGAAAAGAAAATGTCTCAGGAACCTTTTACTGTATCTGTGATACACTGTAAATTTTTATAAGGTTTGGATTCTAAATATTCTTAGTTATGCAGCTGGAACAACACAGGGACAACAGTTCATGTGGATTCTGACAAATACCAGGTTTATATGTATCTGGGCCAAAATGATCTCCTGCTGTATTTTTTGGGATGGATCAGTAATACAGGCTGTTGAAACTGGCATTGATCTACATGAGTTTGGGGAAAGTTTTTCTGAAATGCTTTCCATTTGCTCTTAATACTTTTTATTATCAACAATCATTACTAAACCTCAAATGATAAGGCCAGAATTATTATCTCAGTACTGTCTTACTCCGTTTTATCTGATTCTGCCATTCACTTTTAGCCTTTTATTACTGAAATACTTGACTGTTCTCAGGAGCTAAATGTTTAAAATTGGATGTACTTTTAAATGTTTGCTTCTATTTGCCAGCTGAATTTAACTTTTAAATAATCCATTAAAAAAAAATCCTTTGATTCGTACTAGTTCTATTGATTTTGGTGGGAGATAGACTTACAAGCTTACTTTCTAATTATTTCAGTCATTGCTTTTAAAGGAAAAGGGAAGACTCGGATTCAGAAAATGAGTTAACGGAACTGTGACTGAGATAGCACAGCCAAGAATTAATCTGCTATCTAGAGACAGTTATGAATGGCCCAGACTATGGAGGTCAGACAGCAAGGCTCTTCTTGGGGAAAAAAAATCCAAAACAAGTCAGCAGAAAAGACTGGTTCTGCTAAAATATTCTCTGTTTTAGAGCTGGAAATGTGGTCCAGGATTTCTGAATCTCAGTATTCCTTAAAGTTAACAAATAACTATGAAAACCTGTGCTTCATGCTTATTCGCCTATGCTAACAACATGTCTGGTGTCAATTCTTCCCCTAGTTCAAGTACCAGAAAGATAGTTGCACCCAGAAACATTTCACCTGGTATGAGTAAAGTTTCAGTAGGATGCTGTGAGAGTATCCTACAGATACAGATCCTAGTACAGAGAAAGCCTCATTTAAAATAAAATTATAAAGACCGAATAGTGAAATAATTTGCAAATGCTAGAATTTAAGTTGCCTGTAGAACCTGGATGTGACCCAGTTTGTGTAGGTGGAGCCATCAGAGTTTCTGAATTCAGACCACTGCAGCCTCTGTAGCCAGTCAGTAGCTGGTTAGGTCAATCTTCTCTACGTGCTTTTACTCACCACTGGCCATAAAAAAACCTCTGATCCTGTATTGACCCTCTGAAAAAATTAGACCAATTGAAAAGGATGCTGCTCGTGGTTTAGGTTCTGTGGTTGCTAAAAAATTGTTGGCTACATTTTCCCTAAACCATACCACAAAGGAGGGACAAAACTGTGATGTTATTCTGGACACAGAGTGTGGCATATCAGAAGACACATCACTCAGCCAAGTGAGAGATTCAAGGGTTGCTGGGAATGCCCATACTCCACTCAGCCATATAGAAGGTTCTCAAAGGAAACCATTCTCAAAGGAAATGGGGGAAAACCCTGTTAGACTTGCCAGGAGGAGAACAATCAGCTAAACTAGGAGAGACTCAGAGAAGGGCTCTGCCAGCACCCACCACACAGCTCTTTGTTACATCTGCCTGTTGCTCCAGGACAGGAATAAACTGCAGCCAGCATTGCAAATGCTCCAGGAAGGAAGTTTAACAGTGTCATTATACCTACCGAAGAGGTGCCTTACTTTCTCACCACCCACTTGGCCACCTGCAGGATGGAAAGCTGAGCAGCTCTGCGGGGCCTGCAGGCCTGCATTCAGAAGAAGGTGACTCATGGCATTTATTCAGCAATGGAAATAAATTTATATCTCCATCCCAAGGTGCCGCTACAACTGTGAGCTCTGGGAGGAGCTGACACTGCAGCAGGCTTCCAGCAGCATCCTTGTACCTTCTGCTTTATATTCCTCTGTTGTTTATCTGGTACAGATAGAGCTGTTGCTGCAGGGTCACTGTAACAAAATGGAGTTTCTCTTATGTGGCACTGCTTGAAGCTTGCTTACATCTCTGTACTGACTGCTGCATTGTTTTATTATTTTTATGCACGATTACGTGGGGTTTTTTATGAATAGACAGAAGAACATGCTTTCTTATTTACGTATATTTGTGTGTAAAGCCAGTTTTCAACCTTACAATTATTCTTCAGCTTAATGTGTGCATAGTAAGACTGTGAACCAAATGTTGATCATTCAGATTTTTAATTGCCCTTTGGCAGGAA
Source organism: Anomalospiza imberbis (assembly GCF_031753505.1). NCBI lineage: Eukaryota > Metazoa > Chordata > Aves > Passeriformes > Viduidae > Anomalospiza > Anomalospiza imberbis. The sequence goes on along the minus strand of NC_089683.1, from coordinate 70,832,793 downwards.
ATTATATAACTTTCTGTGTTGCTTTTTTGTTTTTTCCAAAGTCAAGCTAGAGGTTTTATAAGTCAAACTAGGTTTGATACAAGTTGTAGGAAGTGATTTTGTGCTCAGAGATGATTTTAAATGCAACTTGTTTAAGATCACAATGGGAATTCAAAAATCCTTCTGATACTCCATGTGACCCTGTTAGGAAAAGGAATGTATTGTGTAGAAGTCAAGCAATGTATGTGAACAGTCATAAACGCAGACTTGAAAGTGCAGTTCCTCAGAAGATTTTTTAAACTGAGGCTTCCTCCTGCCTTATGTAAAAGTAAATTGTAAAAGTAGTAATTATTCTATAAGTGAATAATTATTCTATAAGTTGATTAATATTTGGAACAATTTTCCATTTCTGAAGTCTGAGGTTGTCACTAAAGAAATAACTGAATACATAATGGTGGTTTTTTGTATTTAAAGAAAAGAATCAATGAACTTCTTACCTTATGCTGAATAATTACTTTTTCATGTGTATATATGGATAGAAAGGAAAACAAAAAACCTCTGAAAAAACATATTCTTCTCTTGCAACTTACTAATTTCACTTTGCAGATAATTTCTTAGGTTTTCTTGCCACAGAAGAAATGTCAAACAAAGATAATACAGAAATTGAAGGGTTTTTAAAGAGGTAAAACTTTATTATCTTACTGAATAAGAGGAGGGTGAGTACTGTGTCTGTGAAACTTACAGATGATGTAGAGTTATGAGTTATTATGAGAAAAGAGAAATGGATAGTAGTGAAAAAAACAAAATCCTCTTTGAAAAATGCAGGGTAATACAATGAGTAATTTCAAGATGAATGAGGTAGAAGCTGTAACTTATCAGATGAGATTAAGGTGTTTACTCATGAGCACATCTGTGAATATGTTGTATTAGTCAGAACATGCCTGAAGCTTTTATGACCTCTTAAGACAAGGAAAGTATTAAGAATATTTTTCTAGATTACAGGTATTTTGATATTTTATGAGGAAATTATTACCACCATGTTTTCTTAAATGTGTGTGAATGATAATATGAGTGCAGACACACTGGTAAATAGCAGAGTTTATGCTCCAGATTGTCTCAGTTTTTCTTGCCTGGGATTCAGTCTGGAATAAATCACAACTGGAGAGAGTTTGGGGCTCTTGTATTAGCATTCCCTAAACCACTGCATGTGTTGCAAAAGCAATACAGACTGCAATATATTTATGCTGTGTTTGCAGCCATCATCTGGAAAGCTCCAAGAACAAAACCAGACTTTAGATTGACTGTTTGGCCATTCCAGACAGTGTTGTGAAGAAGCTGGGGGTAATGGCTCCAGTATGAAACCTGTGTTTATGCAGCACCCCACCCACACTGGGTCTGACTCTTCTCTTGTACTAGTGTTCATAAACATCCCTGCTTACAAGATTCTCCAACAAAATATTTTAAAGAGCAGCAGACTTATATTGTGCATCTCATCTCAACCTCCAGTGAAACTTCCATTTAGTGTAAACATCAGGCAAGTATGACAGCCTTCTTCCTGTGAAGATGATGATAAATTCTGACTTCAGGGGCAAATACAGCTCGGTTATAGTCAATGGCAAAACTCCAACTGACTTGAGCGGAACTACTATTTGGCCCTTGGTGTTCATCACATCTCTAGCTAGCTAAGGACAGAGTAAAGCCTGGAAATCCATGTGTTTATACTTTGCAGTTGTTCCTCAGATAATTTTCTGTCAGCTTCTTAAAGCTCTCTGTGTTTTTTTTCAGCTCAGGAACTTGAATTGCTGCCACATTCATGCTTGGAAAATCTCAAGACTTCCAGTGTAGTCCTACCTACATTGAAAAATGAGTATGTGGCTCAGATGGGTACAGCCATGGGTGTTTATTTTAGAAGTTAAAGCACGTTCTTAATTTTTCTTGCTCCTACTTGCCTTGCAGAGTGTATTCACAATAGAGAGGGTATGCATCCTTCTCTCTGTTGCTGTCATCAACATCTTTCCTTCTCCTCTTTGGTAAAACCTCCCACAGAACTTCAGCTGATGGATCACAAGCACCTTTAAACTGCATGAGGTAATGACAAGGACATTGTACTATGTCAGTGTGGCTCAGACTTTGCCAGCAGAACCTTGGAAGGGAGACAGAGACATGGGATGCTCCCCGCCACCACTCTCTTCACATCAGGACTGCAGAAGTAAGTCTGTCTGTGCTAGGACTTGAAGAGGTCATGTACGTACTTTGGAACTCTTGTTTCTCACACTCTGCATCTGCACGTGGCTTAGAGCAAGCCATGCCATGCATGTGATCAGGGGCCTAGAAACAGACTTTGAAAGGAGAACTGGAGACTTCAGTTTTACCGCAGGGGTTCAGAAACTAGGTAACTAAACATGCCATGTGAAATTAGACACACAATTCCTTTGTTCCAGGTTGAGTTTTGGATGCTAGCAGCTGGAAATTGTTTTTCATTAGCAAGCCAGGTAGTCTTCATTCCATCTGTACAGAACACAGCTTGTTACCTTTCACTTTTAAAAATTACCTTAAACATTTTTGCTAAATAATTTTCATAAAAAGATTTTAATAGCAACGTATACAGGAATGTGACTGACAAGACTGTCATCTTTAAATGCTATTAGAGATGCTTGCAAAGAACCCATTTTATTCTGACTACTTGGATATAGGTAGGAAGAAATTAAGATTTTTTTTTTTCCTTCAGACAGTGTATTTTTTTGAAGATCATAAATAAATTAAGAAATTCCCATTTAATCCTGGTTGGCTTCAATGATATAGATCTTTTGACATGCAGCCTGAGAAAACCATGGATTATGTTTTGTTTATCAATGTTTTGCTCAAATTACCATCCCAAATTTAGAAGCACAACTTGATAAAAAAACAGGCTAACAAAAACCCTCCATGCAACAAGCAAACCCCAGACATAAACAAAACCCACACAAAACAAGCAAAGAAAATCCCAAATCTTTGTCCCATCTTGGTGTGGTCCATTTACCTCTGACTTGCATTTGTAACTTGATTTTTCCAACAGTTGGAGCATATAAGAAACATTTAAATACTGGATATCATTGTGACCTCTGCTAGAAAGTCTGAAGAGACCAAATACCAATTAAGGGAGGAATAATATGGCAGCAAATGATTGCTTTGGATGTTGAAATATTGCAAATAGAAGAAAGAATACTGTTTTTCTGAACTGACTCTGGGAAAAAAGGTGCTTTAGAGAAGCTTGAGAGAAAGAGGCCAAAGGCACCTTTTGACATAACTGTGCCCTTACTTGAAACACTTTCTGCCCTGGGTACATTATTTCCAAATCTCCCCATCTTCTCCTCTTTTGAACCAATCCATTGAACTACCAGCCATGCTGAGTCTTACTGTCAAATTTCTGAAAAGTGTACACAGTGGATTTCCATATATGTTTGCTGTGCTTGTTACAGGATGAACTTGTGGGATAGTAAAACGAAGTGAGTGAAAGCATAAGCAGGGAGAGGGTTTCAACTGATGAAAGTATGTATGAATGGAAATTTGTGGTTGAAAGTGAGCACTAAAGCAAAGTGAGAGGATAACAACTAGATAGATGCATAGCAGGACAACAGGAAAACTGTTGAGGTGAAAATGCAGTAAAGGGGTCTTGATCACTTGTTGGATAGCAGTGAGGGGTCTTGTAATTCTTGTTGGATAGCAGTGAGGCTGAGAATGAAAAAATTTTTTCCAATTTATGGAAGAAAATATTCTGGTTTCTACTGCCATATTGTCTCCTCTTGCTTTCAGTCTCTGTGATACCATCAGTGTCTGTATGACACTGTGAAAATGTGGTAGGAGCTGGGCCCAGAAAATACATTGGAAATGCAGCTTCCACCCTGACCATTTAGGTGTAATTTCTAGAGGGCTTTGAGATTAAGAAAACTGAAAGTGTACAGTTCAGTGGAAGCTTGGTTGGTTTATTACTCAGGTTGGTTTATTACTCTTTCAAGTGCCCTTTTGATGGGCACTCCAGTAAGCACTACTAGGACATGTTCCCATACAGAGGAGCTATCCAGACTGCGACAGCATAATTTTTTGTATGATAGTTCGTATTAAAATTTTGCTAAACTCTTAAGGTGCCGGAATGAAAAATACTATTTGTTTGAATAACTGAATATTTCTAACATAGAATTATGGATTACTTCAGTCTTTTTGCATAATATTGTTTATATTTATTCCATTTCTGGATAAGTCTTACTAAATGAGTTTCTTTCAAGACCTGACAGTGATAGATATATTGTAAATGTGAACACAGACAAATGATAAATATATTAAGAACAAGCTATTTTTCAATACAGATCTGTCTTCTTCCTGAGAGTATTTCTCATGTACCTATGTATCCAAGATTTTCAGTCCTCCTTAACCTTTATAAAATAATCTTGTGTATATGATGTCCTTTGAGTGCTTTATTTCTTCTCCTTCTTCTCCTTCTTCTTCTCCTCCTCCTTCTCCTCCTTCTCCTCCTCCTTTTTCTTCTTCTCCTCCTTTTCCTTCCTTTTGAAAACTGATGTCTTTGAATGCTTTGGCAATCTTTGTTCATCTTTCATCTGTTTTCCATAAATCTAAAATTTTATTGCTGTAGCAATACAGAGGGAAATATTGTAGTTTGTGCAAACTTGTCAACTTTTTTCTGACTCAATGTAAAACTATTGTAGAAAATTGTAGGTCAATCTAATTCTAACGTGTGTTATTTCTTGGAGGGGCTATTATCAGATATTTTGAGAAAAAGGTAAGAACAGGACACACATAAAATAGGGGTTTCCTGGTAAGGAATTACTTCCCTGTTCTTGGAATTCATTTGCTTAGGGTCTTAGGATTTCACAGTGAAGAAGAAGAGTACACCAGTACCCCAACTACATGATATGTACTGTATTTTTTATTATCTAACTCATTGTGGGATTTTTGTTCATTTTGTCGGGCTTTTTTTCTCTCTACTTCAAATGACTCCTTAGAGACTTCCAACTGGCATTCTTCTCCCTGTCATTTTTCTCTTGCCATTGTTTTATTTTCTTACTTCCAGTATAGGCAGAATTTCAACCAATTTTGTAGTTCTTTCCTTCCATATAATAACTGATGCAGCAATGTCCACACAGCTCTGAGAGTATGGTTTAAGTTGCATGACTGCAGAGATTTTCAGAAATGGAAGTTCACATATTGTAGCTATAGCTTATAGGCTGTTTTCTTCAGATTTTATTTTACTGTTTCCTGGCAACAGACTGTTTTTTTGCCTTCATCTCTCTTTAGTAGGTACGAAGTTCTGAGAATGCATTTCCAGTCATTAATTAGGAGAAAGTTAGTGCAAAAAATGCCTATGCATTCTTTTTAGAATATTATATTCTTAAATTAATTTGTTCTCTTTCTTGTGTAACTTCTCATCTAGAGTACTTCTTCTGTCCTGTAGCTTCCATATCTTTAGCCAAATGCAAAATCCTAATTGATGTCTTCAAAATAAATAATTTCTACTCTCTGGATTAACTTCATCTCATCAGGAAATAGTCTCTCAAATACTGGTATATATTAAATGTAAATGCTCCTGGATAGTAAATGTATATAAAGGAATAAACCAAAGTAACTCAGAATTTAGCTTCCGGGAAAAACATAAACCCATTCATTTTATTGTATAAGATATGCCTGAATGTGTTTGATGTCTTGCTTCTTTAAATGTTGACTTGTGCTTTCCCTTTTTTTTTTTTATGTTCAGTAGTTCTGTGTTAGCCCAGATTTGAGGGAGTGAAAGCATGTGCATGCAATGCAGAGTATAATGATCCTTGAGGAAGTGTGTTGAGTACAAGTAGAGCTATACTAGGTCATATCAAAGGCCCAGGTGCTTCAACACCTTCATCCATCAGTGACTGTGAACTGTTTTCTAAGGAGGACTATGATCAGGACAAGCCCATCCTGACACCTGTTTCTAATACTGCATCCAATATCTGCAGCTCAGTGACTTCCTGGGCAAGGTGTTGCTCCACTCAGCATAATAAAGGCTTAAAATAAACATAGATGTAGTTTGAAGCCCATTTTTTACCATTATTGTTTAAAATATTTTTATTATAAGGGATAATCATCATCCTTATGTTGAACATAAATATCTTTATTTTATCTGTGTCTGAAAAACAAAAAGTGTAAACTATAATTGTGTTATTAAGCACAATCTGAAGCCATTTCAAAATGAAGACTGCATTACCATAAAAGAAGTGCTGCTATTCCTTTGTCTAGAGTATACTCTTTTTGTTGGATGTGTCATTGGAAGTTGGGCAAACTGAACATAACAATCTTCTTCCTCTTAGAATATATTTCAGCACAGACCATTTCACATTCCCACTCTTTACTTTGCTGTATCTATACAAGTGTCCGTTACTGTGAAGTACCTGACCACATTTGCAAGTAGTTTTCAAGCTTTTGAACTCTCCCAGACCTCTTAATGTATTAGTTGCATTCAGATTTGCCATTCTGGCTTTATTTTTGTATACTGGTGCACAACAAAAAACCCCAAACAAACCCTTGATGTTCTTTGATGAATTGCTGGGTTGTCTTTTGTTATGAAGTTTGCTTTGAAAAGAAAGGATGAAAAACATATATTAGCCCTTCCTGATGAAGAGCAACAGAGACCATACAGTATTCCCCCCTCTTATGCCCAAGTATATAGGCACATAAATATGCCCTTGCATCCTCCTTGCTTCCATAGGTCTAAACATCAAAGTAAAGCTACTCACCTCTGTTTCCAGGACTGTTTGTTTTTTAGTATTAAACACCCTAGTGTAGGTTGGAACATTTTGTATTTTTGGGAAGAAGAAGAAAAAAGTGAATTTCAATAATCTCTGGAATCCTGGTATCTGTGCTCCTGTACACCAGCTTCTCTAGTAATTTTTCTTCTGTGTTTCAAGGATACACATGTTCTGTTTCCCAGAACATGTTACCTTTTTACAAGTAGGAATGGCAAATCCACACCTCAATTCCAGATCTGTCTGTAAGTCAAGGTCAGGGCACTCCACTGGGCTGTGTCCTGGGGAGCCATCTCATCCTGGCAGTGCTAAGTGCAGTAACAGGAGGCACAGGGAGCCAATGCCAGCTCCTGATGTCCTCTACTCCCTTGCAGTTGCTGAACTGCCTAATTTCAGGGCCTGTGCTAACCTCTGTGCACCATTCTGTTACTCCTCTCCCTCTCTATGGACGAGGGCTGGATTCTGCTCTGAAAGCCCAGCATCATCCTATCTAGCATCTTTTTGTGAAGCAAGCCCTAACTTTATCAACTCTATTTCAACTCTTAAAGCAGAGAAATGCAAGTTAAAGACATTTTAAAGCCTCTTTGCAATGTCAGACGTGTTGCTGTGATTAAGCGAAGTATTTGTGCCAACGTATGATATCTCATGAATCATTCAAATAGCTGATAATGGACAATCTGTATTCTGTAGTTTGATCGCAGATTTTTTTTTTTTTTGCAATTCTTAAGGATGAAATGTGAACTCTGCTGGTACAGACTGTGTCTCATCCTTGTCGATAATAAAGGAGCTAAAAAAACTTCAGACGTCTTATTAATTTAAATTTCCAGGAATCAAAAATAAGGTGAAGCCTTCTGATTATGCATGAAGAAAACTTAGTAAGCATCCATCTCCCATCGAGTTGACTTCTCTTTTCTGCTGAACTGATTTTGTGGTGGGTTGACCTTGGCTGCACACCAGGAATCCACCAAAGCCACTCTATTACTACCCTTCTTGAGCTGGACAAGGGAGATTGTTACTAAGTTGTTGTATACATCCTAGACAGCCAAAATTAAAAAAAAAAAAAAAAAAAAGAAAAAAAAAAAAGCAACATCTGGACAGTAGTTTTATTGTTGGTCAGAGAGTTTAGTCAAAACTAGTGCCCACCCCAGCCACAAAATTCCCTCCCAAGAAGTGCAGACACTGGGAGATGCTGCTTTGGTTTCTATACAAAAGCCTTTTTACTGTCATTTCTGCACAAATTGCACAATTATGTCAGAATAGAAGAGCAAGAAGCTGTTCCATGTATAACTTTATATATAAAGTAACTGTGCTCCTTCCCAGCTGATACAGTCAAGTTCCTGTTAAACCCAGGTTTGTTGCTTCCCCCATTTATGTCCACAGAGCAGTCTGGCTTGCACATCCCTAGGCAGTTGTGCTCAGGGAAAGAGGGCAGAGGCTCATGATTCAATTTGACAGTGCCATAAAACTGAAACAATTGTTCTATACACACAGAGGATGCCTGATTTACTTCATGCTTTTAGGTTCATAACTCAGGAATCTCTAAAATTTGCTTCTGCATGTTATACATAGATCAGTTTACTTTGTTGATCAATTTGTATTTTGTGAAAGTACAGCCAAGGCTGTACAATACGTGCATAATCCTCTTAATTCTCAATGCCTCTATGAATTCAGGGATTTCATATTCAATAGCATCGTTTAACTACACTCAAAGCTATGTAATTGTATATTACTGTAAGTTTCATTTCTATGGAAAGCTGTTTCTACAGACAGCTGAATTTTAATCACTAAAAATAGTAATTAAAAATATATATATTTTGTTAGACTCATCTGAATAATTACGATTTATACCAAAGAGGTATAAATCACAGTTACAGGGTCTCTCATTAAGCACAGAAGCTAAATCATGGTGTACATTTTACTATAGTGGGCTCATTCTCATTTTTATAGCAAGTCACTCATGGCAGTATAATTCAGAAGATCCTACTGTGCTTCTTTATGAAACTGTTCCTAAGCATGTTCCTAATAGTTAATTCCTAATTGTTCAGCACATTTTCACAGAGAAACTTCTGCACTGGATTATCATCTGTGTTTTCCTTGCAATGCTATAGAGAAGCACAAAAATCATCTCATGGGTTTCCTCTTGAGTATGATCTTCTTTCAAATTGCAGCAGTTACAACAAGTATGTAAAAGTTGGTGTAGGCTCTGTATATTCTCTCAATATTGACCTCCATGCAATTGCTGGAATTTTTAGTAAATTTTAAAAATAATGTGGGGATAAAGAGCATGGCAAACCCCAAGCTAGAAGTTGCTGGAGTCCACCTCTTGGTGACATCCGTCTTGAGTTATCATACATATTTACTAGGGATCAGGAATGTCTCTTCATGTTTCTGCTGCTCTTCTAGTTGCCAGTGATAGCATCATCCACTGACCTTCCTCTTTTTTCTCAGACCTTTGTATCAGACTGAAACATGACTGAAAATCATAAAAGTTTTTAAAAAGCCTTGATCTTTCTTTTCTCTTCACATTTCTATTGTGTAAGATATTGTCTAAGATAATTTCCTTTCCTGCTCTGGGAACTTTCTTTGTGTCAACAGTTTCTCTGAGGATACACTAATATTAATACTCACCTGTTTCTTAGCAGAGCAAGAAGGCCTATGTTTGTAATTCTTTGCTAAGCTAAGTGCCAGTTCTTAGTTTTATTTTATATCCTATTATTATTGTAAATGCATTAGGGTAATTTTTTTTGGTCTTTGTCCTGTATTGGCATTTTAAATGGTGATGTAAAGATACTGAGAGGGGAAACATCTGGCACTTGGCGAACTGGCTCTTCACAGCAAGATTTTTAACAAAAAAAATCTGCAAGCTCCTTTCTTACCCTTGGAAGAAATCAGTAGTTTTTATCTGTGCAGGAGAAGTGGCCAAGTGTCCTCAGCACAAGAGTTAAGCACCCTTTAATCTTCTACTCAGGAGTGCATTCTTGAGGTCAAGAGAAGTTTACTTCAGTTATTGCTGACTAAATTTCATCTCTGAGGCCACAGAAAAGGGGCATCTTTACTGGAGTGGTTGGGATCATGAGATTTATCCTGTATCAATTGTGTACCTGAAAAATTATGTGGGAAATTTCATACCAAAGTTAATTTGGTCCAAGAATTTAATTTTCTGCCAGATGGCCAAAGTTATTCCACTCATTAGTGTGATAACCATAAAGTAACACTTCTCTACCCATTCTGCATAATGGCTCTTTTATCACCAATCTCCTGAAACTTGTATTACTTATTCTTTAAATTTGTGATGGAATGTATAAGCTTGCTTAGTATATTGATGCATGGTTTACCTGTGAGTGCCTCCTGTGTTAGGAGAATCTTTATGAGCTGCACTGGGATACCCCAACAACGTTAACAGCTGAAGATCATAGTGCAGAAATGAAGCTCAGAGTGGAAGAAATAACAACCCTGCCCCCTCCCCCTCACTCTTTTCCTCAATACATCTGTGACAATTAAGGGTCTATGTAATTAACTTTTGTGTCAAACAGCCTCCAAAACCCTTATTTCATAACACACTGAAATAGCATAGAGCTGTCTCTTGGTTTATATTGTTATTCAACACATATGTGAATTTATTAGTGAAATTAGTGTTCTGAAATGTGAGTCCAGGAGGTAGCAGAGTAATTTCTTTAAGCTGTATTAATAGCTAAGCTGTCAGCATCCAAACCAATCTACGCAGTTATCCACTTCGAGCTGTGGGAAAGGTGTGGGTACATAAATCATTTCTCTTAGAAAAAGCAGCTGTGTAACTTGATTCTTAATTTTTACTGGAAAATGAAAACACCAGTACTTGTAGGAAATGTCCTTCATTTTGATAATTTGGATTTTTCTTGAGTCATCAGAAAAGTTATTTTGTGTCACAATGTAGTATCAGAACCTTCAGCTGCTCAAAACTATAAGAAAATACTTAATACTTTACAGTATTTTAAACCTTTTCTTGAAATATTTTCTTTTTTGCATACACACTTCATTGCCTCAATACAAAATATTTCAAAAGCAGCTTAAAATTACTAAATTGTTTTACTGGAGATCATTGAATTGTTGATAATAGTTGCTAATATCGTGATTGGTAATTTTACTTGGAGGGTAATGTCATTATTCCAATTTACTTTACAAGACAACTTTGTAATAGTAAAAGTTAATTTTTGATCCTGGTTTATCTTAGGCTACTGCCTGATATTTAGAAAATAATCCATTGAAATGTCTGAAGGTTTTCTACTTAGCTATATAATATATGTTTATTTCTTTCAAGTGACTGAATTAAAGAAAAAAAAGTAATTCAAGTTAATTTTTTAGGGCATCTGTGTACTTTTCAAGCTCTTCTATGAATTTGGCTTGTTCTAGATGAAATAAAAAAACAAGTAAAAAAAACTTCTCTTGATAATTTTACTTTCATCTGGCTCTACTTTGAAGAAATTATATTAGCTTAAAAACTGTATTTCTTTGCAAAAATATTTTCCTACAAGTAGGGATTTCCTAAATAATTTTAATCTTAGAAGTAGATGATGTGCAGCTTTGCAGTCTGTCATGTTTTTCTCAATTTGCTAATATTACAAGTTCAACTAACAATGAAGGTCACTTGTAATCAAAGGTAATGAAGGAGAAAATTTACTTCCCTTTTATTCAGAGTATGCCTTCTTTGCATATATGGTTTATAAGAAGATTACTGTGTGCATTCAATCATTTTCCATTCTGATTTATGGTATATTTTTCCAAAAGAAGTGGGGAAGAGGGAGGAAATGAGAAAATGAATAGTACAACTGTAGATACCACCTGGAGGAATTAGACTTAAATTGTAGCTAGAGGGGTTATTTGTGTTTCTCTTTCTTCGAGAAATATCTGTAGGCTTTCAAAATCCCCTTTCCTTTAAAACTAGTGTACATTTCCAAAAGAGTTTTCGTCTTATATATTTTTTTTATTTCAGAAGCTTGCCAGAATGTGTTCATGTATGTTGTAATGGTTGTACATTCTGCAATATGAGGAAGTTGAGAGTCTGAAACATGTTCCTATGGATGTCCCAGCCTTTATCCAGTTGTTAATAATGGATCAGAGGAAGATATCTTTCTAATGCATAGCACAACTACATGTTGCTTAAGTATGCAGGTTTGGGTAGTTTTTCAACCAGAGTTTTGAGGAGGAGCTGGCTACATCCTAACCTGAAAGATACTGAGGGATTACTTCTAGGCCATACAAAAAGCAGTAGAAATTGTGCTGTACCTTTTGAATGAAAAACTGAAGTAATATTTTTTTCTCAGGCTGATGATTAGGCAGTTTCTACTTTTTGTGAGCTCATAAATATGATTTCTCTAGGTGCCATGTGGCACAGGAACATTGGATCTTTGCAGTGTTCGTGGTGTATGAGTCTGTGGCTGTTGTTTAAACTTCAGCTCTATACTTTGCCTTGGAGGTGGGGTGTGTGTTTGTGTGTAGGTGCTGTTTTGAAGTTAGGACAGGGAAGGGGAGAGCTCAGTTAATCTTTTTGAACTCTCGTGCTATGGATGGCATGCTGCTGACACCTTGGTAGTTCAGCTCACCTAGGCAGTAGCCTTATAAACTCCTAGGGAATTTTCTGAAAAGCTTGGGTTTTAGGACTAATCTTCCAAAACCCCATTTCTGCTTTTTTCTACCTGTTTTTGGTTTTTAACTGGCCATCCGCTGGCATCAAATTGGTTCATTGGTCAGCAGATGGAAATAAAATTTGAAAATGTGTTACCTTTTCCAACATTTGCAGTGCTAAAGCCAAACAGAGCTAAAGAGCAATATTTTCATGGCTTAAAATGTATTTTGAAAAAATGCCTGCTTTGAAGTTTGAAATGTTAGAACAAGTCCTTGTCACAATGGATTAGTGAGCACGGAATATATCAAGCTGTCACCAGGGTGTTAGGACTCACGAATGGCTGTGACAGTTCAGACCAGAGATCTGTCCAGTACGGTTTCTTATCTCAAACAGTGCCAGCAGCAGGATTTGAGGGCAGAGTCGCAGACAGGGTAGGAATGCAGCTGTAGCTCCCCAGAATATTCTCCCCAGCTCCTATGGTTTGTGGCTCACTGTAGGCACTGTAAATGTGTCACAGAGTACTGCCTGGGCATCTGCCCTGTTAGGAAGCCTGCAAGTGTATCAGGACATAGCTGGTTACTCAGGGTGGTGTGCCCTGCAAGTAAACACTCCTATGTACGTAGATTAGGAGGCAGCAGGTCACTGAGCCTAGCCAGTCACCATGGGGTCTGCATGCCCTGTCACTGCTGCCTTGTTGACACTGGTGTGAAGATTGATGCTCACTGTTGAATTTTTACGATTTTTAAGAAAAACTAGAAGTTAAAAAAAAAAAAATCATATGCATAGATGTCACAGCTTTGTTTCCAGGACTTGAATCTTGGACTTTACATACTTTATTAGATTCTGGTTGCTTGAACTTTGAGTGCCTCCAGAATGGCTCGCTGTCTTCAGTTCACTGTATTGGACCCGGCAGTGGGACAAAGCACTGTGGTACACATGGCCCCGTAACTTGCTGCAAACTTAGTGAAAAGGAAAGCCCTGTGGAAGCTGAGCCATAGCAGGGTGAGAGCCAGCTGGCTGACTGGAAATGCCTGTAGGGTATTGGTGAATTCACATTAGCTACTGCTTGTGCACTGCTTGCAAGGACAACCCACGAGGGTAGACAAGTTCACAGCTGGCTTTCTCCTTCCCTAGCAGGGAGGCTGTGCAAGGGGGAGGATTTGCTTGAGGCTTTTCAGTGTAAACAACATCAACTACAACAGCAACAACAATATTTTATTGGTATTTATTATTTTTTATCTCTGAGATACTTGGGAACTACTGATCTTGCTTTCCTTTCTGTCAACTGCATGTCTGAAGTCGCTTTTGTGCTCTCTGAATTGGTGGGAAACATATTTTGAGTCTAGTAGGCAACGTGAATAGGAAGATTCTGCCCTGTTTTTCTTCTCATTGTACCTTCTCTCTTAAATACAAAGGATTTTACCATCTTTTTATGCTGTGTGCACACAGAAAGAAACTTGACCTTAGATACTTTACATATCTCTGCAAAAAGAGTGCTCAGAATATGACATAAATGTTGCATTCACTTTTCATAATGGATATAAACTGTTTTCAGTGGTATAAGCACAAAGGTATCAAAAATCAGAACTTAAAATTATGAAAAATAAACCAGAAACAATTAGCCAAGTCTGTATGTAGTTACAGGTGATTTCATGTTGAAAGTCTCCCTCTCAGAAGTAATGATGGAGCTAGAAACATGTTTAAAAACAAGACAGTCTTCTTTAAATGTAGCCGTGCTGCATTCACTTAAGTGTATGTGACATTTCTTTCTTTTCAGAGCTTATTTGAATCCTAACCCTTACATTTTACATTCATTTCTTGTTAATCAGGATCTGGCAAGTCACTGGTTTTTACCATTTCACATTCTTTTGATCGAAAGGTCATGCATGCTGTGACTTATTGCTCAACCAAATCATGCTCACCATATCTCACCTATACAGTACATTATTTTACTGATTTCCACCTCCCCTAGCATTTTTTGGTGCTTGTCTCTGCAGTATCTAAAGCATAACAGCTTAATAGATTGACAGGAAACCTTCAAGGCAGTGTTTCTTACAGTGTCGTTCCAGCAGTAATTTTAAAAGAAAATAAAGGCTTTTCTGTCATGATAAAGAGCATTCAGGAGGAGGAACAGAAAGAAGAGGGAAAGAAACAGGAAAGCAGTTGTTGCTTACATGAGGAAACAAAGAGATTGGTTGATAGGAGAGCTAGCACAAGTAGTAAGTACTCACAGAGGTATGGGATTTTTCATACAGGCTTCAGTGATTAAAGTCTAATATGTAAGATGGGAGTGGGGAATGACTTTTAAAGAGCAGTGTCCAAAGTCATACGTTCCATAATACTAGGTTTGGGTGGTTGTTTGGTTTGGTTTGTTTTTTAAAGAAAAGGCACAGTGGTAGCTTGTTTCTTTCCTGACATTACCCCAATTTGTGGGTTTATTTTCTCTCTTTTTATTATTATATGTCATTTATTTATTTCCTTTCAACTGTCTGTAGATGACTGTCTAAAAGAATTAAGATAAATGTTGCATATGAGCAATATGTTTTATCACAAACATACACACACATATATATATATAAATCTGAATGTGAGCAAGAAGTAAACTCTTTAGCATTACAAAGCCCTGGGCTTTGAGCAGTTGCATGGCTAAAGCAGAATTGAAGGTTTCATATGAACAGGAGATCAGACAACAGAGATGTGACCACAAACCCGAGGACATGGTAAATGACACCTCCACAAAAGTGTTTTGTATGAGCTCTCCTAGGTTTTTAAAACCTGTAGCTTGCTAAACCTGTTTGTCAGATAAAAGGATCCTGGCCATTTCTGTCGCATAATGCCAAACCATTTTTCAGCTAACCATATATATTTTCAACGGTATATTGTATATTTTCAACCTTTTGTGAAAGTTTGGCTATATGTTCAGCAACTGAAAAGGTGCTGAAAACACATTTACAGCCACAGAGACACCATTGGAATTGGAAAACAGTTAAGGAAAGAAAGCACCACCTCTGTTTGAAGTCAAGTCCTTTTGTAAATTTCCCTGCATTTATCTTTGCTTTTTTTATGTGCCAGTTCCTTCTGCAGATCTCATCTTACACTTCCCTCAAAAGACCATGCATCAGTAAATCACAGTCCTTTACAAAGTCTCCTGTGCTCTCTGAGAGTTTCAGTCTACTGTGGGAGTAGTAAAACCAGCAGGTTGCCTCACTTGCAGGCCCCTATTTGAAAAATGGGATTGTTACACAGTGGGCAGAACTATCAATCTTCATCTGGAGCTTTCAATGTGAGTAACTTATAAAACAGAAAAATTGGTTTTGTTATTTGAGCCTCAAAGTGCTCAAGCAGTGAAAAATTATTATGTACAATTGGGCAATATACTACTAAAGTGCTCTGCATTTAATGAATATCCTGATGCATGTAGCTCGTGCATACTTAGCTGAAGAACCTGAGCATGCTTTTGCACTTGGGCACACATACCTTTTGTATATTCCATCACATGTACCAAATTTGCCAGAAAAAAGGGACAAAAAAGTGCAGAAAGAGTGTGGTCAAGTAAAGCTGAAACATTTCACACACTTCAGATTCATGAAGACACTGTATGTGAGACAGAATCCTAGAACAGCCCTGGACAGGACCTCATAGAACAGACTGGAAAGGACCTCAAAAGAACATCTGGAATTACCTAGCACCCTGTTCATTGCACCTTGAACACCTCCAGTGATGGGGAGTCCTCTCACCACATCCCTGGGGAGGTTTTTTTGGATACCTGAATGGCATCTTAGTACCAGGATATGAATAGCCTGGAGAGGAAGCATTCAAGAAGTGCTAAAAATTGCCTTAAGGAGGAATTAAGAGTGATTTTGCCTTGTGCATTTTATATGTGTTAGAAGGTGTTAGGTGTTAGAAACACCTAAGCAGACCAGATATGAGTTGTCTTGGTACCTTTTGAGTACAGAAAGAATATTTATAAATCATATCTCAGACTTCACATCAGGCAGTCAATGGGGAAACAAAAGCTGATAAAGTGCCATCCCATCACAACAGAGCAGGAGTCAAATAGCGGCAGGTAACTTCAAGGAGGCTATGAACTTCAAGGCTGCACTATACATGTTTATTTTTTAATGCAACAACTTAAAGTGCAAAGAGGAAACTAATTGTACATGGTCTTGATTTTAGCAGGATTCCACTGAGAGAACACCCTGCTGTAGACATCAAGTTAGGCTGGTTTGACTTGCTAGAATCTGTCTTTTCAGATTACATGGAGATGCTTCTGAGACACAAGAAGTGTTTCTAAGGCAAAATAGTTTAAGAATTCTATTCAGTGCACTGAATAGACATTTTTTACCCTTAGAATTTACTTGCTTGTCTGCACTTTTCACAAATTGCACTCAGCTCCCACATGGAGCTGGTGGTAGAGAAAATAGCCAGGTTCATGTAAATTCTTGATCTCCAGGTAAAGAGTGGTCTTTCTGAAACATGGAGATTAGTTTATCATCATTAGAAATGAAAATCTATTCTGACTCTGATATAAAAAGCCTATTGTGAAAATAAATTTGTATCTTCTATTCATAGTCTTAGTTTGGTCATAATAGCTACAAGTTTATTAGCCAGATTTCAGAACAGCTTCTCTGGAGATGAAGTCGTGGACAGTTTTTTTCTAGAAACCACATTTCAGATTATGTCAGTTAGTAAAGAAAAACCTGCAGCAGGGCTTAGGAACTTCCTTGATGACTCTGTGATGCTGAAGCTCACCCAAGAGGAGAAGGCTTAAAAAGATTTATTATCTCTCAAGCTTAGGAGATTTCAGGGGTCTCAAGGAGGTGAGGGCCTCTCTAGACAGAGAACTTCGCTGTCTGGAATATATTTCTTCGTATGTCTGAAGGGCTCAATTGTGACATTTGAGATCTAATTTTGCACTGAAATTCAGCTGCTTCTTGTGTTGGATTGGGCTTCTTTTAAGAAAATGAATTGCCTTAGGCTGTCTTCCTTAAAATATGACTCTTCCAGATGCCAGTTTTTCTTAAAGGAAAAAAAGCCTGGTACTGGCTATGTTTAGCAAATGCCTCTCCCAAGAATTTCTGCAAAACCACTTACTGTAGATCTGACCAGTTTCAGCCTGAGGCTTGTGGGAGATTTGCTTAACACTTTTCCTCAGATCTGAGTTATTTATTAGCTCAGGATTGCTTTTATTGTGAAAATATAAACCCCACAGTGTTAATGAAGGCAAGTAAAAATACAGATGTATTTCGTGTAATATCCAGAGTGGAAATGTGGATAGCATGTCTCTCTTGATAATGGGGCATCTCTATAACATTTTGTATTAGGTGAGAACAGTAATAGTGATGAAACAGAGTGCTTCTTGGTACTGAGTGGCTATTTCTACCCCAAGTCAGCTGCAGATGCCAGCCATCCACCCTCTGCTTACATTGTTCGGACAAGCATATTTTCTTCCCATGCTCTGGAGACTGTAGATTGTGCTGAACAAGTGGAGATTCTGCTTAACTTTTGGATTCTGTGAACTCTTTTTCAGCTGACTTCAGGAGAGATTCCCAGTAATGTTGTTTGTGATTGTTCTCGTGAGGAGCAGAGGGTACATTCACTTTCCTAGTATGATTCATCAATTTTCTGTGTTTCTTTAAGCAGTTCTAACGAAAATTGTCTCTCTGCTTATGTTGCAGAGGGATTATGTATGAACAAGCCTTGCAGCCACTATCAGCTTTTAGACAAAAAGGTTGTGTCCAGTGCATGGATAAGCAAGCTTTGAAAAAAAGAAATGCCTAACATGAAACCTCCTGCAATTTTTCTTCCCTTGAGCATTTCAGCTACTTTGGCTTCTCTTAAGAATATCTTGAATCTCCATCCTTTGAGAAAAGCTATAAATTGCTCCATTGAGAGCAGTATTCATGTGGTTTGAATGTTTTCTGGTCTTCAAGCCCTGTCTGTAGACTAAGTGGTGTAGAGCTGTATTCTGTAGCAGTGACAGCTCACAAGCAAAACCTTCAGCTTCTACAAGAAAAGCAGTAACACCATTAGAAAATATGTAAATTTTTGCAAATGACATCTTCCTCCTGTGATGGTGATACATACTGCAAGTACACTGTTATCAAGAAGATATTCTTCACTGTTTAGAAATCAGACAAGATTTTTCCTGTCTGTGCTTTACTGGAAAACCAGTGGAAGTTCCCCAAGCACCTTTAGGTGATTTCTTAGGGACTTTTACTTTCGTAACACAAACAGGTAAAAATACATTTCTCTGTCTTTAGAAATCTCACATACATTCAGTGGATAAAAATGCCTCTGCTGGGACCTTTTAACATCTAGTCAGAAAGAACAGCATGAAAACCTCTTCATAACAGAGCAAAACCTTAGGGATTTTCTTTGCTTTGGGTGGCAAGAAGCTCTTTGTAGTGGTGTATACCCTGAGTTCTCTGGTTTTGCACAAGCCATTGTGGGCCCTCTCAAATACTTTCTTAAGAATCATCCCACAACACACTGAAAAAAAGCCCGATTTGAACTTGTTACTTTAGACAAACATGTGAGTGTTGACCATCAAGGTCTTCCATATCCAGCTTCTTAGCATTTCTAAATAATACCTACCATGGAGGAAATTCAGAGTTCTCTGCTATATAGACATTCAGCTGTGGAAAGGTTTTTATACAACACTCTGCTTATTTCAAAGGATCCCTTGGGAGCCCAACTCAGAGAAGCCCATTAAGGAGTTCTGGATGGTTTCAAATTGCCTCAGATGTCATCATTGTTAGAGACTTCTTCTGGCAAGCCTGAGTTATTGCCTCTATCAATTACAAGTAAAAGGGGATTTTTCATCTTACCAACCAATTTTGCTAACAAGTGTGGCTTGACAGCTCCATTCAGGATGCTGATAATTTTTATTCCAGGCTTCAGAATACAGTGCCCATGGGAACACTCAATGAGCTACAGCAATTACAACTTTTAGCTCTGCTTTCTTCACTGCTTATTTTCAAGCAGACGGATTATCTGATGTAAGTTTAACCCTGTCATCAGCTGACATATTTGTTTCCCAGGGTCTCAGGCAATTACTGTTGGCACACTGGTGCGCACATCAGATTTCCTGGTATACGTGAGTCAGATTATATCTTTGTGGCTTAAACCAAATTATGTATAAGCACTACAATTTAGTGCAGGCTCTCACAGACCTACAGCAATGTTTACAGAGTGCTCCAGCTAGGCTAGTTTACCCTGCCTTTCAGACAGTCTGCTAGGCTTAAATGCTGTAAGAAATGCCATTAAAGCCAATGCCATGTCCAGGACCCAGTTACTAATTAACTACTAATTAATTAATTAATTATTAATTATTAATTAATTACTAATTAAGAATTCGTTTGTATGTCTCCACTAAATTCCATCATGCAAGGTAGAAATTAACTTGACCCCTATATAGGTTTTGTGCGAGAGAATTGCTTATTTTGTATTTCTTATTAAAATGATTATAGGAATGTTCTTTTCTTGAATTCTTGCTGTGGGCATGCATCTGTAAGCCAATGAGAACTTCTTAACTGAAAGTTTTCTCTCATCGTGAATTGTCACAAGTTGCTAAGTAATATGTTTTGTTCATATTTTTTCTTTCACTCAAAGTATTGGATAGTTTTGACTTTTCTGTTCTTTCCTGGCCGTGAATGGATTTAGTAATGGCACTTACATGAGAAGGGAGTTCAGATTTGTTAAAAGCTGCTGCTTGCTGAGGTCAGTGGGTTTTGTATTAACAGTCACTGTCCCTGCCTGGCTGGAGATTTCATTTACAGATACATAGCAGGATCAGTGATCATGAAGTATTTGCCCACTGTGGAGTCCTGCATTCACATTTCAAGCACAAGTTCATAGCCATAACACATGGGAGGATCTGAAAGGAATAATGTTCTCTCACAAGGAGGCACTTTTATCTGGAGATGAATACTCTGTACTTCCAGATTACTCCTAAGAAACATTGTCACTATCCAAATGATTAGTAGAGACTTTCCTACTAAATGCAAGTGTTTTACAGGTGAAAAGCATTACTTTCTCTCTTAGCAGTTCTATTAATGACATTATTCTGGGGTTTTCACACTGTATTAAATCTCTCAAACCTTCCTTTTGATGTCAGCTGAATAGTAACCATTTTTCAACTATAACCCAATTCTGAATTTCTTTCCCTGCTGCCTTTACAGAAATCTCTGACACTGGGAGTTTTCCTAGAAGTCTGGTTTTAATTTTAGTCCCCTTTTCATTTGCCATTTGATGCTTACCAAGGTGACTTGGCCTGGTCGTAAATTTGGGAATACTGCATTCAAACTGAAAATAAACCAACTTTAATATATCTTGATCTTGATAACATACACTTGATCAGCAAGGGGGCAGATGGTTAAAAGTTTGTGAAGGTGTGCTCCATACCTTGGAGTACACAGGGAAGGTCATACAAGACAATCCAATTCTATGTGGAAGACCACACAGTTGCCCTGAATGAGCCTGCTCTAGAGTCAGGAGCTCTGAAATAATTTCAGCAGTGCTAGGCTCAACCTGTGTGATACCAGCAGGGAATGGATCTGATAATCAGCCTAATGACACAGCACTCTTTGGTGTCACCAGACACCAATCTGTGCAGAAGTCCCTGTCATTTGTGTAGTTAGCAGCCCACATGGACATTTCCAAAGCAGTACTCACCAAGCTGTTGAGATATGCCCACAGAGAGATTTCATGTTAGTCCTTTGCTACCTACACAGCAAAGCATTGCATGACTTTGTGGTCTCTTACATAGTGATGTCCCACATTAAGTTCACCAAAATCCCTCCTTTGGTTTTCTATGCAGTGTTTCCAGGGAAGAATCACACACAGTGTGAAAAGTGTGAAAAGGACAGGGTTACAATACTTTAAAGACTATGCCAAAATTCATAGGATTTGTCTCATATCTCTTTGATCTTTAATTTCCTTTTACTGTGTAATTTCACAGTAGTGCACTCAAAATGAGTGGTGATAGGGGCATGAAAAGTCAGAATGAAGAACTAAGCATATTGTGGCCTACCAAAAGACACATATAGCTTATTTTCGATAGCCTGAGTGTTGTTCTCATTTGCATTGAAACCTCTTTCTGTAATTCAAGTGATGTGAAGAAACATTAGAAGATACATTTACATGTAGTTTATACCCAGAGAAGTATATAGGGGTGAAGGCAGCTGTCATAAATATAATTAAGACTTTCAGTGGAGGAATGTTTTAAGCTCTAATGAGCAGAAAACTTCATAGACCAGTGTAGAGCACTGGTACCAACTTACTAAATTCTATCACCGTAAAATGAGTTGGGAACTCAAGCTGTCTGCTCCAGAGGGGTGACAGCAGCAGTGCTAAGAAAAATCTTTCTTGTGTTTTCAAGCCTTCTGCTTGCATGTTTCCTGTCAGGATTTTGAAAGCAGATAAAGCCAGCTGCCAGGGCT
The DNA here is from genome assembly GCF_031753505.1 of Anomalospiza imberbis. Lineage (NCBI taxonomy): Eukaryota > Metazoa > Chordata > Aves > Passeriformes > Viduidae > Anomalospiza > Anomalospiza imberbis. The sequence continues at coordinate 70,811,002 of NC_089683.1, read as the reverse complement.
GGCAGAAGGCCACTGCTGCAGGCCAGAGTGTCAGACTGCTTGGGCAAACCTGTGAGAGGTGATGGCAGGAAGGATAGAGAAGGAGCAGCAGTAAGGAGGGGATAAGTAGGAGAAGCCAGCAAGAAGAGGCTTGAAGACTCTGGTTAAGAGGAATTAACAATAAGTTTTTAGCATATTGCTGTTGCTCAATATTGAGTTTGCTGTTTTAATATTGAAAGGTGGATAAATACAAGATTCAGCAGTCCCAGGAAAAGTAGTTTGATATGGCCTATTGAGATTTATACTGAGATGACTTCATAGCATCCTTACGGTTTCAGGAGCTCCTTAAAATTGATGGAAGCATCGGTCTTGTTAATCATTATACTTTTTCACCCTACCAGAGCACTGGGAAATGGACTCAGTGTGACTTAGGAGAAAGTATGTTTCTCCATGCCAGAGCTGGCAGCCAAATGGGTCATGTGTAAGCTGGCACTGACTGTGCAGGTTTCTGTTTCTATTCCTGGGCACCAGCTGGGGAAGAAGCAGACTTTTCTCTCTTCTGAGGACAGCAGCACTGAATACTGGCAAATGTTACTGTGCAAATTAGGATTAAAATATTATCAAAACTTTCAAAACTCGAATCCTTTCATTCTGAAAAAAACCTGGCTTTGAGTGCTGTTTCATGACAAGATGTTCAGAATGTCCCCAACAATCCTTGCAATGGGATTATTGCATGGTTTCTGTTAATAATCACCTTCCCAGTCAAAGTAAGTGAAGAAAGGGGCTAATGCATGCATTATAAGACTTATATGTCTGGTGATGCATAATTTGCTATTATTTTCCAACCAGCTCATAGCTGTTCAACTGAGTGAGCTAAGAGATGAAATATTAATGGGGGACTGAAGAAGTGGGATTTGTTAGTGTTGCCGAGAAGCCTGAGACCTAGTGAGAACCTTGCTATTATCCTGCTGTTGGCATTTCTTGTGACTTACTAGCTTGAATGCTGGGAATGCCACTAATGAGGGAGTCTGTGCACTGCCTGGAGGGTCCATATTTCATTTCATTTTCTGACTAACTGGTTCTCGGAGGAACTTGAGGCTCTCACATCTTTTGATTTGTGATGAAACAGGAGATGTAAATTTTTATTTTCTTTACTCACTCTCTCTGTTGGAAGGCAGAAGCCCTTCTAGTCACCTGGTGGTTCAAGCCCAGATTTTTTCCGTTGTATACCCAGGCCTCCTTTTCACTTTATACTGCACTAGCAAATTCAGTAGCTGCATCTGCTGGTTTTTGGATGTTCAGTATTTTAATCTCTAAGCTTTCCAGAACTGCCAGTCAGAAATCCACAAGGGAAGGCTTGAAAATCAGCAGAAATAATTAATAATAATAATGATTATGATGATGATGTTGTAGTAACATTTAATTGCTCTTACCTGTTCATTTTGTGATCTTGTGACTGAATCCCAGAATGCATGTGCATCACATATTTGATCATGTTTCCCTAGCCAACAGCACTTAAAGGTATTTCAGATTCTCACAGGGACTCATCCACAATTGTGGTAGAAGTAGAATAGCAGGTGTCTTGAGAATCTGCATGAAATTGGGAGAATTGACAATGCTATAGATTTCCCTCAAAGACTGACCTTAATGAAACTGATATGATTATTTGCACAAAGATTTCACTGTGTTTATTGCTGCACTGGAACTTTTTACAGCCAAAAGCGTACACTCTTTTTGGTAGTGTCACAATACCCATAGATACGGCAATACTTTCCTCTCCTGTGTAAACTAGCTAGTGGGTAATTGTTTCCTTTTTGTCTTAAAAATCTGCAATTTCCAAAGGTACACCTCACAGACCCTCACACATACTGTAAGCAAGAACATTCCCATAGGATGCTGTTCTTGCTGTGCTATACCCTGCATATCTCCTTTCTTACCAGACATGACAGTTCAACACCTTCTCATTGCTGACACAATGTGGTTTTGAGTTTATGACAGCAGAGTGGGAGTCAAGCCTTCCAGATTATAGCAGCTCAGAGGAATTCAAAGAGCTGTGTAGTTGCTCTGCCTGCAGTCAGAGTGCAGCAAATGGGAGATGGCTCAGTCTGTAAACTGTGACCACATTCTGCTGAGCTGAGCCCTTCAGCAGAGGTACAGGGGTCTGTACCCAGCCGTGAGCTTAAAGCCCCAAGTTTGTCCTGCCAGCCCTGTCACTGGTGCAGTCTGGCCAAGATCTCTGCTGTGTCTTTGGTGTTTGATTGTCCCCACCTTCTAAAGGGAGATTTCCTTCCTTCTTTGTAAAGTGATAGAAATGTTCGCTCTCATTTTAGATGTGGTAAAACACATGTATGCATGCATGCATACATCTCATGCAATACATGTATATACATATACGTACACATAAACTAACTAGTGAACCAGGATTTGTTTTGATCAAGGATTGAAAGTCATAACTTCAGGTCTGGGGAATTTTTTTTTTTTTTTTTGTATTTCTGAAGTAACCGTAAATCCTGCCTGATTTTGAACTCTTATTTCTCAGGCCCTAAATCACCATCTTCAGATTTCATGCATTATGTGATGAGGAGTGTTCTGAATTTGCAAACAGCTTCCATAAATTATTTAGAACTGAAAATGCCATGTTAAAAAAAAGTACAAGTAAATAAACTGAGCATCTTTGCTGGTGATGGAGCCCTGAGAATAGAAGCAGAGGGGCTTGTGCTCCCTCTTTTGACCATGGCCTGGTCAGAACACCCTGAAGCTTGGGACATCAAGATCTTTGATATGACAGAATGTGGAGAGGACACATACTTCAAGAGACTTTCCATACTTCAGGAATTAAGCTGATTTTGCAGCCACAGTCTGAAGTTAGGGAGAGGGAAGAAGGCTGCTATCTTGCAAAGAGTTTGGGAGGCTTTGGATTGCTCTGCCTAAAGAGCAGTCACTGTGTATGACTGTTTAGTTCAACAAATCCACATAGGCATATATTAATGGAATTCTATCAGTTGCAATGGGAGTCTGCAAAACACAGGCTCAGATTAGCTGAAATGTTGAAGTATTTTGTCTTACATGTGCTCTCTTTCCCATCTTGTATTTTGAACTGTGTTTTATTGAATCTCACAATTCTTTAAAGCTGTGGGACTTGGTGAAGGAAAGGCTCTCACATTCACACTTCAAATATTTAGTCTTCTTAAAACTCAAAAAAGTAAGTTGCGCTCTAGAGTAGAGGGGAGCTAGGACTGTCAAGTGCTGTATTATCTCAGCTGCTTGATCTGGGAATGCTCCCTCCACTCTGGCAGAGGTGGTAAAAGTGCTGGGCAGCTACACTGGGGCTTTATGGTGAAAACTGACACAAGTTGCCCAGAGATCATGTGGAGCCTCCATCCCTGGAGATATTCAAGATATATGGATATAGTCCTAGGAAACTGGCTCTGGCTGACCCTGCTTGAGCAGGGGTTGGACTTGATGATTTCTAGAGCTCCCATGCTACCTCAGCCCTTGTGTCAGTCTTTGATGAAATTGTCTTTTCATATCTTGGATTTAGTGATTAAAGTCTTCCTGGCTTGAAATGGCACGCAACAGACTTGTCACTGAAGTGAGGACAGTCTGTGGGCCCAGAAGTGCTGACACACAGCAGCACATCAGCACTTGAAAGTGTCCAGCAACATTGTTCATGCACCTGGTTACAGCCAAAGTGTCTAGTGGTGGTACTGCTCATGATCCTGCGTCATGCTGCCATCTCCTGGGACAGCCCCTCCATAACTCCTCCTGCCTCAAGCTACTTGGAACCTCCTTGTTGCTCTCCTGTCCTTCCTCATCCTCACTAAACCACAGCATGCCTCAGTGAGATCAGCAGTGTCACAGAGGATGCTACCAGGCCATGGGAGGTGTTTCAGGGTTTGCTGTTTCAAAAGGTCAGTGGCAGGGAAGGTGCTTGTGAGTTGGGTAAAGTGAGTGAGTACTACATAGGCAATCTCCAAGACACATATGAAATTTAGAAATCTCTGCATCATGTCCCATGACTGGTTCCCCAGGACAATGCCTGTATGGCTTTGGCACCTGGAAGGGATTGCTCTTGTTGGGTCCCTTCTCTGGAGCACAAAGCTGTGCAGGAGTGAGTTCTGCCTTCCGGTGCTCTGTAAGGAAGAGTGCAGCAATGCAATTACTGAACCAGTTAAGCTTTTCTGCTCCTAGGCTAGCTCCAAGCAGTGCTGCATATTTGATATTCATACCACAAGGGATGAAACAGAGCCACATGTCCAACTAAACTCCTGTGTGCGCCCTAAATTCCTCAAATCTGCACAGTAGGTGTAGATGTATCTTCTATCCATAAATTCTGGTTTTATGTCTCTGCTCTATCTGAAAACCTTATGTAACCAGGAAATCCTTGAACTGTGGTCATTAAACTTCTTTAAAAGTATGTCTAGATGTAAATAACATACCTTTGTAAGCAAATACGTCTGCTGCTTTGGGGGTTTGAGAACGACATCTGGTTTCTTGTGATGTTGTTGAAATGACCATAATATGCTGAACTTCAGCAGAATTCCTTCACCTGTGCTACTAGTTTTGGGAGAAATTTCAGGGGATTTTGATAATTATTACCTACACCTTCCTCACTGTGCTACCCTGGAATTCTGCAAGTTTTCTCTTACGGAATAGAAGTGACCTACTTTAGTGTTATATTGCATATAGAATGACTGCTTGTGCTTTCTCACCAGTTTTTTGCTGTTAGACATGAGTTGCTGGTAAATTTAAAAAAAACTGCTCTGTGTGGAGAGAGATTAAATCTGGACCTATACTTGTATATAGATCTTTGTGGCCTGTTGTAGTCAGGTTAATGTAATTTGCTTGAATGTTTTTTGCAAAAACTTCTGCTTGAAAGTTCCAAAATACAGCAAGTTCATTCATTCTCCAGGGAGTTTTCCTGTTTCCCACTTTACCAGGGAAAGTCCTAACTTCCAGGTGCTGCAGTGGCTTCAGGAATATCCCAGCTCTAGAAGAATCTGGGTTCTGAACTGAGGTCTCTGGAACTCCAGGAAGGAGTTTGATGGTAAAACGTGTGAGGATCAGCTTCTCCAGTGTCCAAGGAGATGTTAAACTAGTCTTGGGGTGAATCAATTCCCAGGGCTGGAAGGCTTCATTGGCACAAATAAATTGGTTGAGGGGTTGAAAGGATTAGAAAATATATCTGAACACAAGGTGGCAGTGTAGGAATTAATTTTAAAATGTTTTATTCATTTTCTGAGTTAATGGGTTTTTTGTGGTGCTCTTAATAGGCCCACAGAGAGTATTTTTGTTTCCACATCTATGTTTTCAGGAATTTGTAAGGGCATTTTTACTGTAAAATTAATAGGAATCAACCACAGCAGTGTGGCTTAGCTGATCACAGGCTCTGCAATTTTTGCTCTGAAAAAACTGAACAAACACAATGCAAATACTAACCCCTTCCCCATCCTGTTTACAAAAATGTGAAAATATAGAGACTGAGGAGCATCTGTGGTGTTGACTAACTTACTGACTTGCTAAGATGGGCTTGATCTTTATCATCCATCTCCTGTTCCTCTCTTGGTTGCTTTGCCCTATGTGTAAAATGTATGATCATTGGGCCAGTGGCATTGCTTTCATTCTACTTTGCATGCTGCCTCACAGGGCGATCCAGTATGTGATCAGATTTCTAGCATCTATTAAAATATACATTGGTTTCAAGTTAAAAGCCATGCTTTTAGCAATTGCCAGTCTCAAGAAGTTTATCTCAAGGACTCTGTATCTCAATATCTTCAAGTTGTGATAGCCACTTAAAAAATCTGTAAGTTGAAGTCAAACTTACTTTATTGCTGACTTGGGTCTGGTGATTTCACATCTCATTGGTTAGAAATGTAGTGGAACAAAAGGTTCTATTGAATTTACAGAAGATTTTCTGAAGTGTTTCTCATTCTTTCATTGCTCTTTGATTTTTGTAGGTGTGAAAATGTTTATAAAAACTCATCTGGTCACTGTTTGCCTTGTTGGATGTCAAAAAATACACCATGCACATAGAGCATTTGGGCTGAGGAGATATCCAGTATTTTTTTTCAATGTGTTCACAAATTCTGCTCCAATTATTAGAACTTGGAATCCTATCATCAGCCACAAGCACTCAAAAGCTGTGAACTGCTCTTCACAGTCAAGGTATTATTTCACAAAACACAATATGTTTATTTCTTCTTATGGTCACAAACATAAATGTTGTCACTGTGTTTTTCGAGCCTGGTTTCTAAAGACACAAACTTGTACTTAGATGGTTGGTTCAGACCTTCTTTCCACAATGTTATGATTTATAAGCATTTTTTTTGAAAAACCTTAAAATGCTCATGTGATTAATTATCCAAGATCTGTAACTTTAGCAGAAGAAAATACGTGATAAAACAATAACTGCTGGAAACACGTTCAAAATTTTTTCACACAGCTGCCATGGCACTGAAGTGTGGAGCTGCGAGTCTCTCTGTATCTTTTTAACAAGATTATTCAGCTATGAATGATTGCCTTCATACTGTTAGAGGGTACTTTATTTGTCTGTAATAATAGAACTTCCTGCACTGCCTGCCGTGGTATCACACAATGCTGATATCACAATGGTTAAAAGCAACACCCCTTGTCATGTGATGCTAATGCCTGCCAGGGAATAACACCTCCAAGTTACTACTGGGAAAGATCAGGGTCCAGCTACTAACCTAAGCTAAAAGTTTTGGTCTTACTTTTAGTTTGTGGTTCCATCATATGTCAATGAGTCCATGTCAGATAATTGTATCAGTCAAGTTTTATATGATTTTCAAATAAAAGCTTGCATATAAATAATGTATGTACCCCCCCCAAGGAAGTTTGAAGGCTGACCACTGATGCAGAAGGCTTGGAGTCATCTGGTCTTCACTGCTCTTCCTTTAAGACATCTCTAGTTTGCACAATCTGGAAAGAGAGAAATTAAATGTGAAAGAGAGAAATTATATAAGGAGCTGCTGAAACCTCCCAACTCAGTGCTAGTGCATTGCTTAACCAATTCTCTGTAAGAGCCACCACATAGGCAGTCTCCAAGACACTCAAAACCATTTCCCAGCTGTGGTATTCCCAAAGTCAAAACTTGTAGGTGTCTCCATGTTGTTCCATGTGGTGTTATATTTTAGTTAAATGGTATGCTCTGTCTCACCCCTCGAAAATGTATCGTTTATTCCTAGCCCGTGATCCTCCCCTGCAGTATCCTGTGTCTGTAATCCCATTGGCCCAATCTGTTCCGCACCCACTTTGAATCTCCCTGTTCAGTGTGCCAGGGGTATGGGACACGCTCTCTCTTAGCCGGCTCTCCTGGCTGGTGCTCTCTCAGCCCCTCTCTCCCCCTCCCCTTTCCCCCCTCACTTCCCTTCCCCCCCCCACCCCAGAAACCATGCTGCCTCCCGGGGGTAGGACCCCCAATAAACCCTCATCTAATGAGCACCCTCAGAAGCCGTGTGGAGTCTCCTTGCCTGCCTGCTGCTACCAGCAGAAGTAGGAGGAAGGATGGGGGAAGTAATCAGAAGCTGATGTTATTCATTAGAGGGAATGCTATGTCTGGGGCTCCGATTATTAAGGGGACTAGTCAGTTTCCAAATCCTCCAATCATAATTGGTATAACTATGAAGAAGATTATTACGAAAGCATGGGCTGCAACTACAACATTGTAGGCTTGGTTGTCCCCTAGGAGGGCTCCAGGTTGGCCTAGTTCTGCTCGAATGAGGAGGCTTAGGGCAGTACCTACTATTCCGGCTCAGGCGCTGAAAATTAGATATAGGGTTCTGATATCTTTGTGGTTGGTTGAGAATAATCATCGGTTGATGGATGTCATAGGTAAGATGGCTGAGTGTATAAGCGTTAGGCTGTAGTCCTTTTCACAGAGGTTCAATTCCTCTTCTTATCGGCTCTTTAGTGAAGTTCATGGTGAGTTGCAAACTCATTGATGTGCATTAATTGTGCGTCGGAGTCTTAGGTAGAAGCCTGTTGGTTAGGGCATATAGCTGTTAACTATAGTGTTGTGGGATTGAGGCCCATCTGCCTAGTTAGTAGGCAAAGTCCTAGCTTAATTAAAGTGTCTGAGTTGCATTTAGAAAATGCAGGGCAATATCCTGCAGACTTTAGGCAGAAAGTAAGAGGGTTTAACTCTTGTTTAAGGCTTTGAAGGTCTTTGGTTTAGGTAATCCTAAATTTCTTAAACGATGGTGAGGGTTAATGGGGAGATTGGTAGTAGGATGATAGACATGGTGGTTAAAATGGCAATTAGGGGATTGGTTAGTTTGTTAGTGTGTCATTGTTTTATGTGGTTAACAGTGTGAGGTGGGAGTGTGATGGTGGCGCAGTATGCAAGTCAGAGGTAGAAGAATAGGCTTAGTAATGAAAGCAGGGAGATGACTGTAGCTGTCGGGGTTATGTCCGGTTTACCAGCAGCAGCCTAGGGGGGACCCCCAGCGACGCCCCTGGGGGGTCTCCTCCCCCCAGGGACACCCCTTTTCAGATTTTTTTTTTTAATCCCAAATAAAATGTCAGCAATCAGAACTTCTCAAAAAGTGAGAGTACCAGAGTGGAAAACAACAGAAAAGATCATCAGTACAAAGGGCTGAATTCCCATTTTTTCCTGGTTTGGGCTAGCAGGTATGGTAGGGGGTGGGCAACAAGAGAAGCATATTATTGTGGCTTAATGAATCAGTGCCCAACTGCTTAATAAAGCAGCTGGACAGAGGTCCAAGCTGATGCATTTAGTCACCCTTTTGGAGTGGGTGGTGAGCACCCGGAAGGCGCAGAGCTGAGACTGCATGCTGGGGAGGCACAGCACCTCCGTGGGCACAGCTGGTGAGCACTGGGAGCAAATGTCCCTCACCCTTAGGTGGTACCCAGGCCTTGTACCTGTGATTGCACTGGAAGGACTCTGGCCTGAGGCATTCCTAGTTACCAGTAACAGGAAAAGGTAATGAGAAGTTTGCTGATGATAATTCAGTGGCTCTCAGCTTCTTCTAACTACACATAAAGACCAGTAGTGTAAATGGCATGGATTCATTTCACAGGAATAAAGGCTTTTAAAAATAAATATTTACAGTTGCTTCTTGAAAGCTTGTATTATGTAGCTGAAGGAGAAGGATCAGCCTGATTTTTTTTAGACAGAATAAAGTCTACTGATGCCTCTGTTGACATACACAAGTAGATACTGTCAGCTCTTATCTGAAATGCTCAGTGATATAAAGATTTCTTTGTGTTAGTCTACAATGTTACAGGAAAATGATCAAATGTAAGCTCAAATCTCATTCCTCAGCAATAGATTTCCTCTCCTTTGTTCATAGCAAATTAAAAAGACGTGAAAGCAGGAAGGTTTAGAATTTGATTTGGAAGAAGTAGGACTCTAGCCTATAAATAATAATTCCAATTGATCTATAGTTATCTGTTCATGGTACATTGCTTCAAAAGGATAAAATGGAAGTGTAGATTAGAAAAAGCTCCATGTTGCAATAAATAAGCCAGTCACTTTTTGATGAGACAAAATTTCTCTTCTAGTCAGGAACTTCTGCAGATGTCCTGAATCACCTTGGTGAGACATCCCTCTGTAACCTGTTGCACTGCCACTATACAGCACCTGAGGTCTTTTCTGGGGGCCAGGTGCTGGCTCAAATGTGGAGTGCAAAACAAAAAAACAAAACAAAAAAACAACATAAAAAACCCCACCAAAAACCAAAGGGAAATCAGGGAAAAAAACGGTGAAATTTAGAGATTTCTTAAAACAATAGGAAGCTTTGTCCAGAAAGACTCAGAATTCAAGGTAACATGGTCACAGTTGGCTCCAAATATTTCCCTTAGAAAGTGCTTATTGTAGTGAGTATAAAAGTCAAAATACCTATCTTGTATCACATACTTACATAATTTCAAAAAAGCTCTATCATCTGGCAATGCTGCTGTTTATTTTTTTTAGTTTTCAGTAGTGCTGCAAGGAGCAGGGTGTTGGAATCGATGAGCCTTATGGGTCACTTCCAACTTGAGATATTCCATTATTCTATATGTAACATGAAACCTAATGAATTTACATCTGGAATGGAACTGCTAAACAGAGAGAGGAAGATAGTTTCTCTTTTACAAAGCTCTCTGGCTGTAAACTGCTGAGGCAGAAGGATACAACCAGAGATACCACTGTATAATTCCCTCTCTCCTTTACTCCTCCAAGCTCCTATGCAGTGTGTCCAAACACACCCACAGGTGGGGACACTCATAGATACTATACATACTGAACAGTTTCATTAGGGTTCTTGTTTCTGTTTTTCATGTGTGTAACACAGCTACAGACACACATTTCCATATAAGCTCCTCTGCCTGACAGCAATGTCAATGTTTTAATTGTACAATTAGTAATAATATGTGTAAGGTTTTGCAAAGTGGCTTCCTAAACTCATGGCACATTCATATTCTAAGTTTGAAGTGGAAAGCCTTGAAATGGTATTTAAAATGAAAATGAATGAGATTCCTACTTTAAGTAGTTAAATTATTGCAAAATTTTCTGAAGAGATTTTATTTCAGTTATGATCAAAAAAACCCAGTTTTTTGTTTCTCAGTAATAGCACTGCATTTGTGATTTCTCATTAGCACTGTGCCTGTGGTGAGTGATACAGGGTTGATGCTGTTTCTATCCTCTAATGTGAGACAGGAGGTCTTAATACTTTGTATTTCTCAGTAAAGAAAATACTGTGGGTTGGTTTTCCTATTGAAAGAATTTGTATTCACTGGAATGACACATAGGATCACAACCTGTTAATGTATTCCCTCCCACCATTTATTGGACATCTCATTAGTGACAGTCTCTGGGCATTTGCAATCATACTTTACTGTAAGAAAAAAGATGGAGCAATCAAGATATTTCAAAAAAGTCTCATAGGACATCATCTTCCAGGAAGCTAATACAGGGCCATTTTGTGAGCAATTTGCCATTGGAAGAACTTGCAACCCTGAAAACTGATTCACTGTAGTAGGAGCTCTTTTTGTTTATCTTCACTGGCACTGTTGGCTTCCATCATCCCTTGCAAACCAAAGAGAAAGCAAATAGGAATTGACAAAGGTGAGAGTCTAGAGACTCCAAACCTTTTGCCACAACAGGATCATCTGGGCATCATGTGCGTGTGTTGGGACATAGGAGATAGAGGAGAAGGTCATTCTAAGGGCCTGAGCTTACCCTTTTTCAGGTAAATTGCTGCCAGAGACTTTGAAAGTTTTGGATTAAGGTCTACAAGTATTTTTTAACAGCACCAGTTTCAAGCAATGAGGCCAACTCCAAGGCAATACCATTTGCAGCCACTATAGCACCCTTTCCCCGTATTGGAACAAAATGTTTCAAACTTTGTTGCCTGTAGCTGGCATCTTAGAGCTATATTATAGAATTACAGAATCACAGACCACCTAGGACACAGGATACAAACGGTGATAAGAGTTATAAAGCAGAGTTCGATAGCAACTCACATTATTTGTATCTGATGATCAAAACCAAAACCGTGATTTTAAACACATTCTGTTTGCAAAAAGCAAATGCTTGCCTTATTATTAAAATGGCAGCTAAAATACGTGTGTCCTACATGTGTCTATTGTCTATCTAGCAAAACCTACAAACGCCAACATCTTATCATAGGATCACAAATTGGTATGGTGGATGAGCAAGGATGAACCAGAACAAGGCAAAATTCTATTATAAACATCTATTTTTGTTTAATAACTATGATAAACGTTACTTTGTAAAGGTCTGACAGCTATTTGCTGATGGTGGCAATGTCTTCTTTTTTTGTAGTTGAAAGAAAGCTCTGTGGATACAGTTAGAAACCTTTTCATTTTCTTGATATTGGTGGTCCCAATGTAGCAGTTTAACATGCAAAATCTTTCATTATTAAGGAGTTAGATTTTGCAAATTTAGAACATTCTGGCATTCCTGTGTTGTAAGATTATACTGTAATCATCAAACACTCTTTTGTTCCCAAGACCTTGACATCCTAGTTTATTTTCAATTTAAAGTGTAAATGTTTTTCCACCACTTACACAGGCTTAAGCACACAGATTGATGTATTTGTGTACTAGTTGTCTAGGTCCAATGGAATTGTAATGAAAGAAGAGCAGGTACATGGGTCTGAATATTCCATCTCAGTTGGCAGGGAAGAGGAGTAGTTCTTAAAAACTGTCATGTAAGTCCATTCAGGTTTTCCAAGGTACATAGAGGGCAACATCTTTTCTGTTATTGACATGGAGATAAAGATTTGATTAGAGAAATTGGCCCATAGCAGGCAACTGAGAAGGGAAAATAGCAAAGAAAAGTGAGAAAAGAAAAAATTAGAGAGTGGTCCAAAACTCTACAGCTTCAAGAGCTAGTGTGCAATGTTTACTTCTGGTTGTTCATTTTAAAGGGCAAGTTGGCACTTGTTCCAGTATATTTGCTTTAATCTTCGAAGTACTGAGTTGAGAAGGAGGTGTGGCAGGATTAAAGAATTTGAACTAGAAATTCTTAAGAAGCCTTTTAGAGAGATTTACAAAATACATTTGAATTTCCCTACCCTAGAACTCTCTTTGTGTGTTTTGCTTTCTTTTCTGTCACGGTCTGCCTTAGAAGCTATTCTTGTTAATTAGGTAAAATGTTAACCTTTTTAATGCTGTACTGCTCTTGTTCTTATAAGTCATTACTCTTTCCATATCACTTAATTTATGCTATTTAAATTTCTTTTTAATATTGATTCTTGCAAATATGTAAGAGATCTTTCCCCACATAACATCAATTTTAGACGGCTTAATTCCAGCTGTTCTCATTGTTCTCTTACATCTGACTCTCACTTTTAAGGAGCTCATTCTCCAGGGATCATGGTTTCTGAGGGACAAGCCACCTGGATGTATTCACAAAACAAGCTCAGTAGGTAAACACTATAGTAGCCAAACATCTCCCCCCTAAGAGCTGGCATCTTGTGCGCCTCCCCTGTTCCGCCCACAGCTGGGTGTATTCGTGTGTTTGCAGGTCTTATGTCCTGTTGCAGCCTTTGTGCTGAGTTTGTGATGTTGGCAGCCAAAAAGTCAAAAGGAGATACAGAAGTTGAGGGCCTCTGAAGCATCTCAAAAAACAAAACATCTGTGCTCTTTTATGCACTCTCCAGGCACGTGAAGGGCTGGCAGATGTGCATGAATTGTTAGGCAGCTATGGAAGCTTGCAGATCAAGTGCTGTCCTTGAAAAGCACAATTGGGGTGGAGGGTTTCACTCAAACTATAGGATGACTGTTTTAAAAATAAAATTACATACAAATGTAGAGTAACTCTTTGAAATTGAGATTGATTACTTACTTCCATAAAACTAATTGCTTTATAGAAAGCCCTTCTCTTGTAGTTTAAGTTTTAAAAGTTTACCAACAATAGGAGATAATTTCAGTGACACAACTTATGCCGTATTTAAATATTTCATCTGTTTTTATGAGAGATAATAAGCAAATACATAGTGTTTTAATACTGTACCTTGGAACAGTCGCTGACAAAAATTTGTAAGTTTATTAATATGTATTTCAGAAAGGACAGCAGGAATTAATTTATTTTCCAGAATGCATATTAATTTCTGGTGAGTAATGCTTCATACAGAGTGATTAGTCCTATTTTTATACCCCCCACAATTTATCATGATTAAAATCACTGCCACATGCCAGATGTATTCATATTATGGCAGCTTTTGTTTGACAAAGCTGTCCACAAAGCACTGTACACCTCTGATTGATTCTAATCTGTTAATGAGATTTTCAGATCATTCTTTCCATTGGTTTGGAAGACGTTTCAGCATTCTATTGCTTCACTTCATTTGAAATCTTAAGGACTTTTTAACAATATAAGACACAGATAACAATGCTACTGGTTGGTAGTTCTTTTAAAGATATATAGACCTTCTTTGTGTGACCCCATAAGAATGAATTCAGAGCAAGTGTTTAGCATTAACACCTATAAGAAATAGGAATGCGTGGGAAGTGCAACCTCCTGTGATTTGTGGGGTGTGCTAGAGCAATGCTGTGAGGAGCCTTTGCAGAACAAGGACTAGCTGGGGTGCAGCAGGGTTCTGGACATCTGCTACCATCTTAATAGCAGCTGGTCAGCTGAGAACATATGATAAAATCATTTCTTGTCACAAAACCAATACATTTTATGGGATGTGTATAGAACTGGATGTATGAACTTCCAGAATATACGTACTTCTATCTAGAATAAAAATACTGTTTTATTAATAGGGAAGTGTTTCCTTTGATTTTGATTTTACTCTTAAATGTAGTGTCTTTTACTAGAGTTATTGTCTTGGGTGATAAGATTATTTAATCCAAATTTGTATCATTTCATTACTTTCCAACTTGAGTTCAAAATTGTTGGTTTGGAATTGTTTAATTTTATTTCTCCGAGCTTCAGAGTGTATGATAATTCTTTCATTTGGGCAATCATACTTCTTGACCTCCTTTCACTGTCTGTAGTTGCAGGATGAAGTTGCCTCATTACTTGTCTTGTGCTGACCCAAATACAGTCTGAGTTACAGACTCCAAAACTTTTCATATCAGGCTGTTTATCAGGTTGACAGCAATACACAGTAATTTTCCTTACCTACTTAAATCTTTAATATTTAATAAATAGCATTGAAATGCTAAAAATAGTTCAGAATCTTAATGGCCATTTGAAGGCAGAAAGAACACGGGGAGAGACATTTCACTTAAGGCCATCTGACTTTCATAAAATGTTAATCATATGGGGTAAGACCCAGCTTGCATCTACATATTGCAACTCTGTATCTGACTGTCTAGCTTAGATCTGAATTTTAGATGTCTAGTGGAGAAAGCCTCCTAAAATAAGCACCTGCCTTCCACATCAAATGAATGGAAATCTCTAAAGTGCTCCAGAGGAGCACCTGTCTGCTTGAATTCAAGCATCTAAGTAGGTATTTATCTCTCAGCTCAGTGGTGAAATTGAAAAGGTAAATTTTGCTTTAGTAACTCAATAGGTAATCTCTCACCAGGTGCAAAAATGAAATGAGCAAGTGAATATCTGCTTATGCAACAGTCTCCCCTCTGGCATGTGTAGAAGAGAAGGTATGATTTAATCTGCTCACAATTCTACCTAGAAACACTACTAAGGGCATTTTACCTGATGCCTTTATTGGCGTAGTTCAAAAATTGTTATTTGTGAAAACTTGCTTTAGCTGGAAACTAGATAAATCAGAATAATTTCTTCTTAGAAAACATATTTGCCTCACTTCAAAGGTACCTTTAAAGGATATTTTCTTTCAAGTATTATTTATAACAATTGAACTATGGGCTAGTTCAGCAGCAATACCTGCATGTGACTTTCACCTTAAAGATGTGGAGGTTTTTTGTAATGGTCCAAATGCAGCACTGTCAGCAATCAGAATTTCTGAAAAGATTCTTGTTCAGAAAAGTTCAGAAAAGATTCTTGTTTGTGTTATAAGCTTGTAGTTTAAAAGTAACCTTTCAGCAATATTTTCCAATTAGAGATACAAGAGTTAATCCTCATCAAATTACAAGGAAAAACGTAGATAAACTTTAAAAATAAAACCATGAATCTTAGTAGAATTTCACATTGTAGTGGTATGAGGCAAATCTATTTTTCCAATGGGAGTGGACAACATGGCTTCCTAAGATAGTTATTTTGAATAGTTTCAGTTTGACATGGGCTAGCATTATTGACTTCAATCTGAAGTGATGTGGAAAAGTCCAAAGAACAAACCTGAGTTTTAAAATAAGTAATAGAAGAATACCTGTGATCAGAATTTGACTGATGTGTTCCTGTTACTTTGAACAGGTTTTGATATACAATTTTGCTACAGTAGTTATCAATTTTTAAAAAGGCTGTCATTATATAGAAGTCCATGAGCAAAGCACAAGATGAAAAGCAGTCTTGTGACCAGTGCTTCACCAGCAAAGCCCTGTGTAAAGGACAGACACCCTCCCTGGCCATGGCCAGCTGGCTGCTCATCACTGTAGACTGTCTGAAGTAGTTTGGTTATTTCCTGGGAAGAGGCAAGGGTTGATGGGTTCAGCACTGGGAGCTTGTTTCTGTCTCTTCCTTAATGCCTTTGGACTGAAAGGAGAAAGTACTTGAGTGAGTTGCATATATCAGCGGGGCTGATACGGGCCAGAAACGTGCTGCTGTCTTTCCAGAACCCTCACACTTCAGAAAAGAGGGCAGGAATATCCCCTCCCAATCCAGTGCATCCCTTTCCCCGCTTGCAGCTTCCCCACACTGGCAGGGGCATCTGTGTTGGTCAGCAGTGTCAAGGCTGGAAAGTGCAAGGACATATGAACCACACTATTATAAACAATACTCTAATGAATTTATGTTGTTTTTACTATTCCTGCTGTGCTCAAGAATGTTGTCCATACTGCAATTTCATGTTGCTTTCACATAAAAAGTGACAAATTTTTAATCTATTTACAAGATTAAATCAGCATTTCTTTTACTTCAGTAATTCTGTATTTATTTTAAAATTTCTGTGTTTGGAACGTTTTTCATGATTAAAGGTTGATTTTGCAATAAGCATATTAGATCTATGGAAATGTGCATCAGATCTATAGTCAGTTAAGATGATACATATGAAGCTTAAAAGTAAAACTATTGATTTGAAATGTATTGGAAAAGAAGCTATGTGGATGTTTATGAATTATGGATGTTTCCCATAGCTAAATATTGCCAGTAAGCTTAATGTTTCCTCTTTCACGTTTATTTCAGTTTTTATATCTGTTGTAACACATCCTAGGATTTAAATAACCCGAGTAATTTCTAAACAAGGTGTCATTGGTGTACTCAGTTCTGAGCTGAATGTCAATTCAAGTGTAGAAAGCAGCAGCTGTTAAAGGGGATTACAAAAGTCAATATTTAGACTATTACCAGTGTCTAATAAAGCTGATTGTTGAACACGTTCACTGGGTATATGCAGTGTATAGAAGAAAGGGCCTATTTGTCCTCAAAACACTAGAAAGAATAATATTGCTGGCAAACATTGTTAGAATAAATAGCCTTATGGCAGTACCTTCTGCTTGAGGAGTATGTGTGTTTATATGAAATTAATCAAATCATGTTCATCTTTCCCATTTTAATAGTTAAAACCAATTCTAATAATTCTTCAATAAGCACCTGCCTTTTTCTTATGTACTCTTACCCTTCAGTTATTGTAACTATATAAGAATCTTTGGCTCCTGAATTAGTCAAGGAACATTTCTCACCATGTTTCTTTGAAATTTTTGAGTGATTTTTGTAAGAATATTTTTTAAAGCTTTTGTATGCCTCTTACATGTTAGTTACATGGTACTAACAGCTGAAAGATGGATTTTTGGCCTGGCATTTGAAGTTAGTGAAGCACCTAAAGCTGCAGAGGGACACCTGTTGTTACTGATGGAGTTTTGGGGACCTAATCCTCTTTGATTTCCATTAATTTCAGTGGAAATTGGGGATATTATCAGCTTCTGAAGTTCCTCATCTATACATACCAGTACCTTCAGGCTTCTGACCTTTAAATATGTGATCCTCAAAGTACACTGTCTTCAGTAAACTCACCCTTGTAATTTTCTCCTTGAACTTAGGCACCCTAAATTATTTTCGGGAAGATCAGCATTACAGTTGCAATCGCTTGATCTTGCAACACTTCCCAGTGGGAAGATAAAATACTAACTAAGACAACAATATTAGGGTTTTCCTCTGCATGTCCTACTCGGTCCCATGTGGTACAGTGCTGACTTTTGTCCCACAAGGATGCTGTGCCCTGAGCAACGCGCTCTGGGGAGTGAAGGGTTTGCAGGAGCAGAGGATCACCAAGTGGGAAGCAGCCTGCACCTCTCAGGGGAGGGGAGGGTGGGTGATTGGGGATCACAGGTTACAGCCCCAGAAGCGAGAGGAAAAGAAGACAGCCTAAGTGGTGTAGAAATTAATAAAAAAGGGTGAAATTCACTTCCTGCTTAAAGGGCATTTGCATTCTACACAGAGCACATTCTGGTGTGCCTCAGCCCAGTGCTACCACCAGTGGCAATTTCAATAGCCTTCCATCTCTTCTTCACTGCAGCTGCAGAGCATCCCTGTGGTGCACTCATATGCTGAGAAGTAAAATGTATTTTTTATGTTTTCTACTGTAAAACAGAATTTCATTCAGTGACTTGTTTCTGTTGAATTGTCCCCCAAATTGTCCTGCTATGGAAGCTAAATCTAGCAATGCCTTTGTTTGATCTTCCATCTGTAGGCTGGGAATTTGGCCTTTCCCTATTACTAACTAAACAGCAAGCCATTTTCAGTAGTTCACAGAGCAGAACCCAAGTCATATGTGGTCTCCCCCAGCTCAAAAAAAAACTGAAAAGAGAAGAAAAGAGAAGAAAAGAAAAAAGGTATTTTATTTATTCCTTTCACACAAGTCTGTGAAATCAGAAAAAGTAATTTGGCACAAGAACAATTTTATATAATAGATTTCCAGGCTCAAAATAGTCTTCTCATAACATCTAGGAAGTGCTGCCGCCATTCAGTTCTTGAGTGTCTGTAAAATTCCAGTGAATTTAAAATCAGTAAAGGGAGGGAGAAATGTTCCTTCATCAAACTGGGTTAAAGGGAGGACCCCATTAAAAAAATCATGATACTTTGGCAGTTTCCTTTTAAGATTAAAACCAAAACTAGTTAAGTGAATAGGATTCTCAGAATCAACAACTCAGAAGTTACAATAAATAGTAATAGCTAAACTATTTGTGGCAATAAAATGCTCCTAAACCAACATATTTTAAGTCTCATGGAGAGCACTGGAATTCACTGTATAGACTTTAAGATCTCTGCAGACACGTTGCACCTCAGCTGTTAATCATGGACCAGATTTTTGTCAAAAAGTGACTTGATACAACATCAGACACAAGGAGTGTGTGTGTTACCACCAGTAGATCAGAGTCATAATGCTGAGTCTGAAGTATCTGGTTATGGATTGCTGTCAGGAACTTCAGAAAGAAATGTAACCAGTAGGTTCAGGTTGTGCAACTTCTCAGCACATTTGCAGAGAGGAAGGAGCACACTGTTGTGGTTTAAGTACAGGTCTGGGAGCCAGGAGGTCTGGATCTATTCGTGGCCAAGTGCTGTGACCTTGGATAAGTCAGGTTATCCTTTCTGGGCTCCTGCACATCCGGTATTATATCTATGCTTAGATAAACAAATTGCAAAGTGTTTCTATTGTGGTCACTACACTTCTCTTCTGAGGGCATCTTTGCCTTCAAGGCAATGGGAATGGTAGGGGATGAGCTGGATAAAGTTTTGGGTTTTTTCCAGGTTGAGTCAGTAACTTCTCCAAGTTCACATGTGACTAACTTCAGTGTTTTATGTGTCCTTCCTCCAAGAACTAAATGTCACCCTGCATGCCCCAGTCAGCTTTGGTGGGACTTGGCTGTTCTCCCCATGCAGCAAAACAGATGGGAATAAGTAATGCATGTCTAATATTTAATAATCTGAACTCCTTTCATGCTCTTCAGCAGCATGGAAGTCTGTAAACTTCCCTGCCAAAAGTAATGCCAAGACAAAGCAGTAGCAAGAATCCCTCTTATTTGTGGACACTAGAGGGCATTAGAGGAATATTTTACTAATACATATCTGTTGCAAAAAAAAAAAAGGGAAAATTAATTCCCTCAATCTCAATGGTATCATTAGTAATGCTTGCAGCTGGAGGGTTGTACCAGGAATTGACATTTAGGTGCTTACCTAAATTGTGAGCAATCCATCCATTACTATTCATACAACATTGCTAATCAAACATAACCTGTCTCAGGTGTTAGTTACAAAGGACACCGTAGGTTCTAAGATGTGACTAAATAACATAATTGTGGCTGAACAAGGCAAAAAAAGGGGATCACAAATTTGGTTGTTCATATTGTGGCTGATCACAGTCCCAACTGCTTCTGCACTGTGCTTCCAGATCAGGTGGTGGAGGAGAATTTGCACAGAGGTGGCTGCATCTTTCCCTTCTGGACACAGAGCAGGTAGAAATTGATATTTTGCTTTGTCTCTAGCCATGCACTGGATACTAATAGTGATGTAGAAAACAAACAAATAACCAAAAAACCCAAAACAAACAAAAAGAAAATCAAACAAAAAAAAGTCAGGAAAGCTGGATAACTAAAGCCACTGGAAGATGACAGTGTGCCATGTGCAGCTCTGGGGGGTGGCTTTTGTGCAGAAGGTAGTGGGTGGTTCTGATTTTATGCTACCCTGTGACAATGGGAAAATAAGAGCTGGAATGTGAAAAATAAGAGCTGTTTTCTTTACTGTCTGAGACAGGGAGCTATGAAACTGTGTCAGTATTAATATCTCAAAAGGTAGAGCAATATTTTCATTAGTCTGTTCTGCTACAGTTTTTCTTTCCTGCAGCAGTTCTGACAGATAGAACAGCAGCAGGAGAGAGTAAGATAAAAGGAATTAGTCTGAATTTTTACTGCAGGCTTTTCATCACAGAACACAAGTAGGAGGCAAAAATAATAGGAGCATACTGCCATCAGGTAGAAAATTAATAATGTAGAAAACTGCATAAGAATACACACGTTTGATGTCAGATGCTGTGTAATGGGGTTTGGCTCTCACTGGCGCTCATGGTTTTCAAAGAACAGCTGAGAAGAGGCCCTAATGCCTGAGCTTATTGCAAGCACTGATTATTGAACCTGAAGCAAGTTCTGGAATTGCTATATGAGTCACAAATTTTGAGTACATTTAGTTTATGAATGCATTGAACACCTGTACTGAGACACAGAAAACACTTCACCTCAGAAAGCTTTTGTCTGGTTGTCTTGATATCACCATCAATATATTTGTCTCCACGTCATTGTCATGACAGACTGATCTTAGCTGGAGTTCTCAGCTGTTGCTATAATCCAAAGACTAAATCCTGCTTCCCAGCAACCATGCCTGCTACTGTCTCTGTTTTAGGAGATTTAAAACTTCGGCAGTTCACAAGTCTGTGACCAGTGGGATGAATGGGCTTATTTTACTTGGAATTTAAAAGTAGGTCTCGATCATTCTCTGTTCTGCAAGTGTTGACAAACTCATCCTTTGCCTCTGCTAAAGAAGGTTTGACAGATGTGGATGCATAGCAGAGTACAACTCTCCTAAATTTACTTCTTACCAGGAGTGATTTTTTGCCTGTGCAGCTTAATCAAGAAACGACAACGGGTAGGTCAGCAGAAGTGTTTCCTGCCAGTATGACAGCCACACTGGGCCATTTTCTGGAAAAGTTGCATACTTTATGGACTAGATATTGTTTGACTGTCCAGACTGGTGCAATCATTCTGGTGAAGCCTCTGGTGTGTAGGTGAGGTCTCGCTGATGCCAGGGGCGGTACTGAGTAGTAGCAGATTTCCTTACTTGATTAGGACCTGGAAAGGAGAGGCAGGTGTTTCCTGGCATTCCTTTTGGAAGTCGGGAAGGAACAAGCACCAGATTTTTCTGGTACTAGAGCCCATGCTTATTAAACAGGGGACATCTCCATGCATAAAAGAAAAATGTGATACCAGCTCCTTTTTGCCAGCTTGCTCCAGCTAGTTCTGAGGACACAGATTTTAGCAAACAACCTGCCTACCTAGTCCCCAGAGGCCCCTGCTCCCATCTTTAGCTCATGCAGAAGCACTCATTGCTGCCATCCCTCCCCTGTCATGGTTCCCCCAGTTAGCATGGCTGACCTGGCCCTTGCACTGACCAAGCTTGCCCTTGCTCTGAGATGCCAGCAAGCCCTCAGTATCCTGCACAGAGGGAAAACAGCATTTTGCTCCATCTATGCAGTGCTGTGATTTTTAACTTCTGGGTCTGTATGTTTTAAAGATTTGTGTCCCTGTATAGCTGATCTTTCCCTTAAGTTACCTTGCATTTCATTGTAGCCAGGCAGTGCTGTTTAATTTTTCTTTCTTTCTCATACAGAAGGCTAAATGGTGATAAGCTCTTTCTCCCCTTGCCATCAAAGTCTGCTAGATATTTACCTACCCCTCAAATTGTAGTTCAAGTGTTTTTTTTCATCCTTAGGTTGTTAATAAGTTCCAAGTTGAAGCCTTTTCTCAGATGGCATTGCAAATGTTATTTTAATTACATACTGTTGCATTCATGGCATTTCCAGTGGGACAAGATTGCCTGCCCCAGAAATAAAGTGTGATTTACAGTAAAGACACTTAACAGATGTTGGTGTATGTGTCTTTGTAATGTCATATCTGCATAACTGATAGTGAATGCCAAAGAGAGCAGCAAAGGTTTCTTTCCTACCTTTGACTCTCCCACTATTTGGCAGAGGTGATCAGACAGCCTAGCTTTCAGAAATACTATTTTTGTATTGCACAGAAGCAAGGGAATGAGTCTTTCAGCT
The DNA here is from genome assembly GCF_031753505.1 of Anomalospiza imberbis. Classification (NCBI taxonomy): domain Eukaryota; kingdom Metazoa; phylum Chordata; class Aves; order Passeriformes; family Viduidae; genus Anomalospiza; species Anomalospiza imberbis. Next base: position 70,788,641 of record NC_089683.1, on the reverse strand, counting down.
GGCATGAGCACTTGATGCCCATTTTTTATCTACTTGAACATGTGCAGGAAGAAAAACCATGGTAACAGAAACTGGTTATAGATGAAATGTCCTGGTGAGTATTTTTTTGAAAACAGTATTCTGAACTGTCTCAATAATTTCAGTTCCTTCTGTCTGTGGTGCTTTCATCAGATCATGTTCTGCAGTGTGGTTTTGCTACTGTGCATTATGCATTGCAGATTTAATTCCTATCAGAAAAGAGGTGCCAATTCATTTCCAAAGATGCACAGATGCAGGAATTAGATGACAGGAAAACTGAGATGACAAACCCAAACTAAGCAGTGCAGTCACCGATAGATTAAAAAATCAACTGTGATATGGCAAATCTTGTCCTGACATGAATGATATTTTGAGAGCTTCAATTGCATGAAGTTCATTCTGGTCACTATTTCAAATTAATTTTCCTCTAAACAATTAGACTGGGAATAGGATGTACCTACAGTAATATTGAGAGAGTGTTTCACTCAGTGGATTGTTGTTAAAGACCAAAAGTTGGAGTGCATATTGAAAGCAATTGGAATTGAAAGTAATTGGAAGTAAAACAGTAGAGTAGTGGGCCATATGGAAGCAGTTGTGAGTGTTATGAACAACTGATAGGATACAAATGTCTAATTTTGTCTCTTCCTCCAGTAAACACTTACAGAAGGAATCCAGCTTCAAACTGTACACTTGCTTTGTGTTAGCAATAAACAGCCATTTGTTAACAATGATCTGTTTTGATAACTCTGTTCTTTGACATTTCAGGGTTTCTATCTTTGAAAATGTTCGTCTGTCCTACCCAAACTGCAGTTAACTCTTCTCAAGTCACTTACAGAAGAGCTAGAAGCTCATCTCCTCAAATTCACTCATGCTGCTTCATAACCAGAATATTTAATAATCTAACTTTTAACATCTGCTACCCCAGGGTGGTTCCCAGCACAGTTAGCAGTGTGTCTGTATGGCTCAGGTATAAGGAAATGGGGCTTTTCAGCCCTTTACAACCTCAGAAAGATTGGAGGAAGAGAGGGTCAAGTTGCAAAAGCATTGATGTGAAATTAAGGGAAAGAAATGTAGTAGAAGAATGGGACAGGAATGAAAGGGAGTCATGTTTGTTTGTTTGGCTGAGGCAGAAAGGGGTCACACAGCAAACACATAATACAGACCATGATTTGCCAGGGGACAAAAGAAACTTTCCAAGGAAAGGAAGCAGGACCCTGCTTGACTTGTTGACTGGGTCAAAAATCAGGGATGAAGGCCATGATCAAAGGGCAGGCAAAAGACAGGATATAGGGAACTGTAATGCATAAATCCACCAGTGCGACACAGTTACGTGTTATGGGCAGTCAGGCAGAGGCTTCCTTGTCTCTCTCATGGCTCATTCTGATTACTGGAAAGTAAAGCCTGCTAGGCTGACTGTAACTGAAGGCAGCTGCTAATGCCAGAAGATTGTTCAGGATTTACAGCCTCCAGTGTTAAGTACTTGTGTAGCAATATTCCAGAGGAATACAGAGATGCATTAGAGAATTTTTTGGCACCTTCCTCATACTTGCAAGGTGACCAGAGATGGCAGGGCCATCCTAAACATTCTGTGTTTTCATACTGGAAGTTAGTCCACTGTTGTAACTTTTAACAATGCTTTGCACTTCCATGAACACTCACCTGATTCAAAGTTCCACAAAATAGTTAAGGAATAAGGGATTTATATTTCTTTCTGGTTGAAGGGTGAAATCATGAACAGAACAACAGTTACTTCCTCTGTTTAAATTTCAGTTGCTTTGTTTGAAACTGAAGCTCAAGACAGAAGGCTTTGAAGCTTACCTTTGGCTAGTTATTTTAAGCAACTTGTGGGCTGCAGCAGAGTAGGAGGGTATCACTGGCAAATAAGCTTTGTATTTTTGACAGGGAGACTTGTGGCATTTCAGTAAGTTGGAATCTTTTGCAGAAGACTGATATGTGTGGCAGCATTTCTGATGTGTGAGGTTCTTCATCTGGAAAAGAAACCCCTTCCTTTTGTAGTAAGGCATCTTTTGCATCATTCTTGCAGGATGAGAGAGGGAGACTTAATGGTTCTGCTCCTGTGCAGGCTGACGTCAGATAGCATGTCCAAGACACATTCCATAGGTTCTGCCTGATGATTTGTTGGCAATGTTTAAAAATTTAGGTTGGTGTAAGTTAGTTGTTCAAGGAGACTTTAAAATAAAATCAGGCTTGACACTGCTGGGCGAAGCTTTAACATAAGATAGCTGGGTTTTACGGTTTCCATGAACCTCAACATGTCAGGACAAATTATTCACTTGCACAATTGAAGTTTCCTCTTCCCCCTCCTCTCCAGAATACAGAAAACCTAAAAGGGAGCCAGCTTCCATTAGTCTGTCCATGTGTCTTCCCCACGAGGTCTGCAAGGGTTTCAGATCAAAACACATATGGAGAGTGTATGAGTCCTCAGTAAATTTACAGGAAAAACATGTCATTGTTTACTTCCTGAAATATAAAGTCACTTGAGACCTTAGGCAGAAAAGATTTTAACACAATTATATGTAATACAGTTATTCATACTAAAGATTTTAAAGTGGAAATTACCTGGAAAAGATTGTTGGTGAGGTACAAGGCAGAAGACTCAATCTCAAATGTCTGCCCTTTAAACTGTGCCAGCTCTGTAGAGCTAAGACAAATAAAATTTTAGATTGTGGTTTTCACCTGAAATGGATGAATAATAGGGCACAGACATGTATTTTAATAATCACTTTGCTATGACTCAGTAGCACTGGATAAGGAAAGTTAGAGATTCACTTGAATTCCGGACTTGGCAGTGTACCATGGCCTGGAGATGTGGAACAAGATGAAGGACACTTATAAAACATTGAGGGTTTAACATAGTTGCACTCAAGTGCCACAGAAATTAAGAGTTGAGGGCACTCATTCCTAAAAGCAGAACTTAGTTTAGGAATACATGCTTTTTGGGGGACGTAGAATTAAAAAATGATGACAGAAAAGGATACCATAGTGTATTTAAAATATCACAAATATAACCCAGGGCAATATTTGATAGCTTTTATCCTACAGACTTCACAACCCAGTTGAAACACGTTCTTCTTGAAATCTTTATTATTTGCTTAGTCATTGAATAATATGAGCCAAAATATATTATTAGCTGGTCATTAGGCAGTTTGGGGGGTTTGCTCCTATCCCACACACATATTTTTTTCATGTTACATATTCTTCCTACCTTATCAAAGATGACAAACTTATGAATGGGACCACTAAAATTACTTTTACTTCATGCTTCTAAAAATGCCTTCTTTTTAAATATACAAAGATGGGTGAGTAGTCCTTATTTTAAGGAGTGGAAGGAGAGGCTGCACATTTCAGACTGTTTTCTCACTTAGCATAACCATACTGCAGGTGTGCATGTCCTGTGTGCACTCCTAAGAAAAGTCCTTATTTACAAGATGTTCAGGGGAAGCTCTTGATGATGTCTGAGAGAAAACAAAGAGGAATGCATGGGGAACGGAAAAGAGATGTGCTGGTCTTGTCTGAAGTGCTCACTGGGTGTAACCCTTTCACGGGATGTGCATTGGATGAAATCCTTCCCCCACAACTAAAGCATTTCATCTTCAATGCAGACACAAATTTTACCCAGGAGCTTTTCCCACTGATGCTAATTACCTTTGGATCATTCTCTCTGCATGAAAAGATTGTCTGGGGAGTCAGTAGCAAGGTAATTTCCACTGCTAACAGCTCTTCAGAACAACTAAAACTCAAATCCCAATTTACAGTGTTTGTCTTTTGATGTTTTTAATATTGTCAGCAATGGAAGTGCTTCTACACTTTGCTGCCACGTACCCTACTTTCAAACTAATTGATGTACCCTGTACAGTTCAGAATAACTAAACTCTGCTTCTCGTTCCTCTTGTACAGAGAGATTACCCATTTATCTTCCAGCCTTACAAGTTTCTCCCCTTTTTCAGGTTTCTGTAATACACGTATCTTTCCATGCAAATTTTTTTTTTTTTTTTTAACCTGAGGGTCACACAAGGTGCTAAATGAATAATTCCTTACATACCCTTGCCTGTGAGGCAGGGCTGATTTCTCCCTAACACTTGGTCATAAGCACCTCCAGGGCTTTTGGGTCTCTTCATAGATACCAAGCTGCAGACACAGTGGGTTTCTGCACACTGCTTTTGGTCTGGATTCTTGCCTACCCAGGAATTAAGAAAACTCAGGGGCATTAGGTTGTCTCAAATCTGTTTCAAATATTAACCTAAAATACAAACCCCCCAAGTTCGTTCTGGTGAAGGGTGGTGCACCAATAATGTAAAACAAAACCAAAATGAGAAGTGGAAAACAGCAGTCTGCACTGTCAGAGTACACATCTGCATGGCAGCCAGGGCTCTGGGTGTGGACTTGGCAGTGGTAACCATGTGTCCTTTTGGCAGCAATCCCCTGCCCATGGAGTGAGTCTCCAAAACTACCCAGCACAACAGGCAACTTAGTTTGCCACTTTGATTTGCTTGGCTTTGGGAGCTCTCCTACTTTTTTGAATCTACTCTGTTCATCTTTTTAGGATGGATTCCCATCCTCTGTCGTCTCAGTCTTACCACCCACCATCAGGTAAATTTTGTGCTTATAAGCAAATGACTGAGATGAAGCAGCCTTTTACCTTTCTATCAGGCACCAAGCCCTGAAATAAGATGATCCTAATATAGCAAGTGAGGCCTTTCTTTCTCTCCACTGTGTTGCTTAATTAGCATGTTCTTTCAAGTTTTAATAGTCACTGCATTTTGTGAACTAATAACTGTGCTACTTATTCACAGTAACTACATTTCCAGGACTGTATCATATTTATAAATCATGTATCTGTAATATTCACTATGCTTGTACTAACAGACTTGGCAGCTTTCTGTTTGCTTTGGGTTATGGAAAGAGAGCACACACAATGCACAGCAATACAGATGATGCTCTTACCAGTACTCTCTCCAAGAACCATCGTCCTCCCACTTTCCATCAGGGGTTTGTTCCCATCACAGCGCTGTCGCTGCTTATGTGGCTTCACACTAATGACAGCCACACATGACTGCAGCAAATGCCAAATACACCTGGTAATACTGCAAGCAGATTGTCTTCTCTCAGCTCTAAAACGCATAACAAAGCCAAATCAGAACAATCTCAAGGTGATTGTAACAACCAGCCAAAATGGCTGAGTCAAGAGGAAAAGCCCTATCACAATTTGTGTGAAAGTCTAAAGCATTTTGGTGACTTAGAGTCCAATTGTAGTGATTTGACAATGATGTTTTATAAAAAGCAGAGCAGCAGTTTCTGCTGCCTTTATAGAGAGGCTCAAACTGAAGAGAAGTATTTGAGATAGGCCGTATCTTAATTGCAAAATAAGTCACTATACAGTATATCATGGGTTCTAATAATAATCTTCTCTTATTTGTTTATTATCATGCACCAGTTATGTATGAATGCAAGGACATTTTGAGGAAGCAAATAAAATTAGATGTTCTATCACTAGAATTACTTAAATAAATTTTTCAGGATTTTTTTCTCTCTTGCCTTCTAGTTCAAAATGACAGTGAGTTTTCTATAAATAGTGTGTCTACATGAAGATAATTTTACAATGCACTTTAAGATGTCATATGTACAGGTTATAAATACTATGTTCTGAATACCTACACAATTTTTCTATACTTCTCACAATGTTCTTTTATCTGGAAACCAGATAAAATGTATGGTAGCTCTTCACAGAGGAGGAATTCCTGGTGTAAATCCTTTGCTCTGGTTCCATCTCCACTGAAAACCTTCTACACTTTCCAGCACTCCCGATGGTCCAGTTCAGTGCTGAAAAGGTAGTGATTCACTGAATGCTTCCTTTTGTGGGACTTTTTTTTTTTCCTACAATTCAGCATAATAGACCAACTGGACTTCAGCAGAATGGAGCAACTGTGCACTTGGTGAGTTACCCAGAGTTGCCCAGGAGTAAGTTTTCCAGAGATAGCAGCAGTAGCTTCTCTGTTGCATCCTGTGGAATTTGGATCTTATCTTCAAGACCAGGCTGCAGATACCTTTCTCCTGGGGGGTCAATAGACATAGTTCACACAGTAAGCTTCTAGGCTTGTACAGATATGCTCAGGAAGGTCAGGACATCTCATACAAGTAGCAAACTGAGCTCCCAAAAGGGAAAACAGAATCTTTCTGCTTCACTCAAGCTCTTTGAACACATCTTTATCCTTATAGGATCTGAAGAGAAACCAGAGTATACATCCATAGAAGTAGCAGAGAGGGCAGTACTCAGTCACAAATTTTGCCTAAAAGCACTGTCAAATACTGCAGGAGTCTTGAGGTCTTCACCCAAGATAGCTGAGCAGGACCTTGTACTTGCAGAGCTTCTGGGTGTCTCGGTGCACACATCTCTCCCCAGATGCCTTGCAAGAGGCTTTGCCTGTGCAGAGAACTCATGCTTGGCCTGGGGAGCTGGGGGCACCTGTGCTCTGTCACAAATGGGTTTCCATATGCAGCACTTCACCCACATCTGTGCACACTTCCCTCAGCTGCTGCTGCTTGGAAGTCCAAGGTGTGACTTAGTCTGCTGGCATCCACAGCCTGACTGTAGTACCACTTTATTTCATCCTTTTGCTTCTGAGGAAGTAATTTATCTGTCTCAGGAGTTTTAAATCATAGGCAGGTGTAAAGTGAATGAAAAAAAGTGTTGTCTAGCAAAGCAATAGGCTCCATTCTTGATCATGAATATGAAAACATACTTATAAATAAGAATGTTGAAAAAGGAAGATGAGATAAAATCATATGTGTATATATATGTGAAATATTCTGTCTTCTAAACATTTTCTGAGACATCTCAGCTGTTACAGCTGAGGGCTAATCAAGAGATCAACATGCTGCATTTTAGAGTATAATAAATTGTGGGCGCTCCTTGCACAGTCTCTGCTTGGATTTTCTCTAATACTTAACAGTTGTCAGGATTACAATGTGTATAAATGATATGTCAGAGCAATTCTAGGACCTCTGCTTTCCTATTAATCCACTTAGGGAAATGTATTGTATTTGCAGCCTGGGTTGGCTGCAAATGTGCCTTAGACTTATAATGGATATAATGAATGTTCTTGTACTATTGTTCAAGCCTGTCTAGGTTGGACTGTGCAAAGCCTGTCTTCATAGCAGAGGTGACCTTTTACAACAGACATATCTTCCTGATAATTACATTGCAGTCTCTTTCTGTCCCAGACAGAATGACTGTAATGTAAACATTCCTCCTTTCTGTAGGCAAATGTGATTTACATGTTATGGAAGGCAATACCTGTACAGCATTTTGGTCTCATGAATTCACTTACAGGAAAGACAGACATCTAGCCAGTTCTCTGTCTCCCTTAACATTCAAAACATTAAAATGTGACTTTGTATTTTTGTATTTTCAGTTCCTTCTTTTCTTCCTTTGACTTCTGTCAAAGTTGTTGGCAGGATTAATCACATTAAATCAGACCACTAAAGTTAAAGAAACACTACCCTCCCAGACTTTCTGGCTTCCACAATGAAGTAGCGTAATTCTCCATAAGTATAAATTTCTTATTTATCACATTAAATTTCTCTGTTGTCCTCAGTTTTGACCAACTGTTCATGGACCAGCTTCAGCAGGAATAGGAGAAAACATGAGGAAGGGCGCGGCTTCGCGTTACTTTTCTCGGCCCCGGTCAGCTCTCGATCCTTCCGCAGGTGTCGAGGGCTGATTCAATCAGAATCACAGAGAAGGTCCAGAATGAAGAAGCGATGGAATGACAGTTATTTCATTTAGAGAAGGGTTAAATAGGAGAGACCAAAGTGAGTGCAGAGAAAATAAAAAAATGGCCGAGGGATCATGTTTCAGTCCTCTCCTGTTTGAATTTTCTCATAAAACAAGGAAAAAAGAGAATTGTTTTGGATTACTCAGCCAGTAAAACAGATAGGCAGCAGCTGTGAAACTGAGAGTAGTGTTTTTCACATGGGGCAAAACTGACCTGTAGGACTCCTGCAATGAAAACTATACTGAGACTGTGAGTTCAGCAGGACTCAGGAGAGGATGGGACTTTTTGGGTGGAGTGCAATGCAGTCCCAGCAACATTGAATGAAAGTGTTGAGGTTAAATATATGACATGGAGGGAAGGAGGTGAATCAGCATTAGTAAAGCAATGATGCACATTTTTAGCTTTTAATATCTACTTAAAGCCACTCAGCAAATCACTTTGTAAGCAGCGACAGAGCTCTGAAGATCTGCTCAAGTTGGTTAAGTTGAAGCTTCATTATTTGCTATTTTGATTATATGCCTGGGCACTTTCCTATAGTATGGAGCCTGAAATTGAAATGTGCTGAGGGGTAATGTCAACAGCAAGCATAATAAGCATGAAATTATGAACCATGCAATACAACAAAAAAATCACAGAATGCAAATGTCTCAAAAGGTGTAATATTTGAAAGCAGTCCTCCTATTGCCATTGCTTTGGCTTCAGCTGATGAGACATAGAACCTGCTTAATATACATGACTTTTGTCAGGAGTCATGGCATGTTATTGACGTGACAGATAAAAGTGTATGACTTAGAATATGGTATTTTATATGACTATAATAGAAATTATTTCGTTCTGTGCTCATTTTCCTTTGTTCTTGTGAATCTGAGACTCAGTTCAAGTCATTCTTGGGATCCATGGCAAATTCCTAAGGCTCCTTCACATTAAAATATGTACTGAGGAAGGAATGTCTGAAAAGAAAAATGAGAACAAATTAAAATAGGCTCTTGGTTGAGATTTATATTAAACCATTCTGACACACTCTTTTCTCTTATGTATTATCCACAGTTGCTTTGCCTTTCTCCTCCAGACATATTAGCCTACTCCTTCTTATTCAGCTTCTCACTTACTTAGGCTTTGGATTCTCATAATCATCCTCAGTGCTGAAGAGGAAAAAAATTTCCTGTGAGCCTGGAGGACCTTCTCTGTTCCCTTTCATCCGTCTGTATAATCTGCAACAGAAGGAGCAGTGATTCTAATTATGGAATTTCTGAAATCATTAACATTTTATAAATAATCTGTTTCTTCTTTGAGATGATCCTATTCCAGCAGCAGATACTCTGCTCATATTCTCCTCTTTTACTGGCAAATTGTTGAGGATTTGGCATTCTTCAACCTGCAAATAAGCTCCCTTCCCCTATTTGCTACATTCATGGGTACCATTTTCTGTTAATCTCTTTTTAAAATGAGGTTTGTTAATGCTGATGTGCAGCATATAAGCAGGCAGGAGACTATCAGAATGTTAGCAGATAAGTGAAAAGGGAAGCATTCTGTTTGCTCTTCAATACCTTTCACCTCAAAGTTGTGCAACTATTAAAAAAAAAAAAACAACTAAACAAGACAAAATGAAAAACAAAACAAAACAAAGAACACTTCCCCTCCCCCACAAAAAACCCCAACCCAACAAACAAACAAAAATACCCCCAAAACAATACCAGAATACCTGAAGGCCAATACTCTCAGCACTGATCAGGCAATCATTGGCAGTCCCTTTGGGTAGCAATTTTGTTACACTGCATACATTGTACTTGTTTAGAGTTGGAAATAAAAAAGGAAATCTAATTTCTCTAGGTGAAACACAGAAAAAATACAGCAGATTAAAGAACTTTCCCAAAGCTCCTGCTGATGGGTTTAAAGGAATGGAAGGTAGGTATGAAACGTAGAACCTAATGGCTCTGGTTGTTGCCAGTATATAGTGACATCTCACTACCATTTATAGCAAGGTTTTCAGTGAGTTTTGGTGACTTGCCTTGAAGCAGATAAAACAAATTTGAAACTACAAGCTGTCTGGAAGTGAGACCAATGTGGCTGAACTTGTTTTACATCTCTGCACACTGAAATGTAGTGATTTTACTGGTAATGCAATAGGATGTGGTGTTTCTTCAGTTACAGACTTTTTCTGTTAAAAAAAAATTCAATAAATGCAAAAACCCCAATTAATAGTAGGAGAAGTAAAAGTCACTGTGAAATAAAATGTACAAGGATTTTTTTTTCCACTGCAGTGACCCAGGAAAGGAATGATAGGAAGAAACAGGATATCCACACCAGAGATAAAAGGCTTTTCCAGTGAATGTAAGATGCTCATCACTACTTCTGGTGGTATTCAATGATTACAGCACATGATAAACAGATGATTCTACCATTAAGGGTGAATTGTTTAGGATTAGCAATTACATACTACAAAGTTATGTTTGATAAGATAGTGGGGAGATAGGGATGTAGCAAGATAAAAACAAATAGCTTGGCTCAATGCTAAAGTACTTAAAATGATCAGAAAGAGTGCCAATATCTAGGTGTTGGCTGCATTGAAAAACAACATCAGTTAGAACAGCTGTATGCTTACATACAAGATAAAGAAGACTTTAAGTAAAAGAACTTAAACCAGTCCTGCTCCTTAGGGATTGAGACAGTTTGCAATCAGACATCGACTGGCAGTTAAATTGGGTGAAGCTTGATGTGGGTGGTATGGATTGACTAAAATGTAAACAGCTTATTTTCTTATCTTTGTCTACATTATACACTGACAGGGGAGGAGGAGCAGGGTCAAAACTCTTCTAAGTATATAGCATTAATCTAGATGAAGCATTATTATTATTATTATTATTATTACTATATGACACAGACTAAAGCATAGAAATTAAGGGCGAATTTTCATCTAAATGTATTTGCCTAAAAGCTAGACTTTATTTTACAGAGTGATTATAAGAGTAGCTCTTAAATATAAGTATGAGAAAATTGTTCTGAGATCCTGGTTAACAAGCCCAAGAGCCTTTTCTCCTGTTTGATGGGCAAGAACTTATCTCAAGCTTAGTCATGCAGTGGTCTTGACTCCTTGTTGATTTAAAGCTGTGTTTTTATTCTTTCATCTATCTCACACAAGCCCTTCCAGGCATAGTTCTGCAACCTCCCTTGTTCATCCAAACAATCAGGAAAAGAGCACAAGATAAGCTTTTCTTATGGGCAAAAAGCAACCAAGGAAAAGCTTGTCAATTCCCATATAATGGTCTTGTGTCTGGGGAGTACATATGCTTTTTCAATTAAGGTTTCTAAGTTCCTTTAAATGCACTAGTTATGTCCTATACAGTGATTAAGGGCTTCAGCAAATAGGGCCTGAGAGGCCTTATAACCTTCCAATCTCCTATAAATGCATTTTCTTACTGATTTTCCCTTATTTTCTCTATGTGTCTGTTGTCATTGTCATTTTAATCCACTCTAGAAAGTCAGTCTTAGAGAAATGCCATTAGTGGGGGAAAGACTGAGCTATCAGCAAGTCTTATGCTTATTTCTGGTGAAGTGCTGGCTTATTACTAGTGGTGTCTGAAAGAGCCACAGAGCCTGGGCAGAGTCTAAGGCTTTATTTTTTTAGATCTCAGTGAGCAATACTCAGTTTGTAATTACGTTTTGCATTAGAAATGCCAATATCCAAGCTGGGTGTAAATTGACACTGAAGAGTTATTTCTTTCCAGTGAGTTACTACATGAAACAAGTATGAGTTATTTGCAAGGTGTTTTATACTTAGTTAATCAGGAATAAATTGCTTGGCTTTTGTGCTATTTATTTCCATCAGGTGGTATGGGATCTAAATTTATGTTTTGAAGCACTGATGGACTGCATTGGTGAAGGCTTTAGACTGTTATGTGAATGAAAAGCAATTGAAAAAATACATGCTGCTGCCTGAATTACACATATCTAAATAATAAAGCCCCAGCCACATTTGCCTCCTGCCTGTAACTGCAACAAAAAGTACTTGTGATTTTAATTACTTAAAGCAAAATTCAAGTGGTTTATTAATACCAACATAACCCTAGGACAGAATTATAGTAATGTTTTATATACACTTGGGGAGATGCTGTTGGAAATAACATGCAAGGTGTAAATCTGCTCTACTGCTGCTTCTCAGTGGAAATTTAACCTGAGATCCAGACCTTCATCTGCTAGGAGTCAGAGAGGGGAGAAGAACATGAATAGTCAACTCAGGGGGAGTTTCCTTGTTCCAGATCTCAGGAGAAAGTTTCTGCCATGGGTGCAGAGGCTGGAGCCTGTCTATGATAGAGGTTCAGTGCAATTGAGAGGGAGATGGATAGGCTGTCTGTGACCCTCAGGTCCCTTTTCCTATGATCATACAGGTGTCTGTCCAGTTCATAGCAAAGATCAGAGCACGCCTCATCCTATTGTGACAGCAGAAGCTGATGCTGCCCCAGGGTTATGGTAAGACCATTGGGTACCAGCCAAGAGAGCCTCTGATGGAGGGCAGTTGTCTCCCCATTACTTGTACTTCATATCTATGTGCCATACAGTGAATGCTCCTATGGAAATATCTGACAAGGCTGCTTTGTGTGACAAGAAGGACACAAATCAGCTGGATTCTCCAAAGGATTTGTCCTGGTGACCACAGTGAAGGGATCAAACTGCAGCTAAAGAACGAGTCTGAAGTCTCTTTGCACAAGGACACATTAACGCCTAACAACTAATTACAGAACAAGGAGCCTCCTTTTAATAGAAAACTGTGGGTTTAGTAGTGTGTTTTTTACTCTACTTGAAAGGGACGGGATCTGATGAATTCCCCTGCTCTATCCAAAGCACACATGGACTTTTCTCACAATAGGCAGTTGCTTCAGTTTTTCTGGATTAACCTAACATTCTTATTATTTCTTATTCCAAATATGTTTTGTATTTGTGTTCTGGTGTTTGCCTGAACTATCGTCCAGCTGTCCTTGGCTTATCATACCTGGCAGTCCTCACTTTCCTTCTTTATATTGGATTTTTCTACCTAATGCTTTGCCCTCTTTTATTTTCCTGCAGATTCCTAGATTAACATGACCCTCCCTCCAACTTCTCTATAAGCTAATATTTTTTGTTTGTCTACATTTTAAATTTGGCTTCCTTTTTGCTGTTTTATTATTACAGTTTTATCAGCAATGATAGTTCCAACACAGAGTGCATTGAGTGCAATAACAAAGTTCCCATTAATTCAAAAGAAAATCAACTGAGTCACGGGAATGTAAAACCATGTACGAAATCTTATTACAGATATCCCTGGTACTGTTAATTAATCATCCAGATTCATTCCCCAAAAGGATTACCCAAATCCAGCCTAGAAGTTGGGGGATTAATGACAAGCAGCAAGAAAGCTTTATAAAGAGTTGTCCTGTTATTGTGGGAAAGTCAGGGCTTATAGCTTAGAATGACACATCTTTGGTGCTCACAGCCATTGTCACATAAGCATGGAACTTGGAGTTTCTATTCCAGCATTTTTAAAAATTGCCATGACTATTTTAACAAGATTTGTAAATAATTTGCAGTTTCTGCTAGCAAGAGACGGCATGAACCCACTATAACTTCATTCATCTCATACTGCAAGGAGAAAAGGACAAGATCCACCAATGGATAATCACATCCCAAGGAAGGTTGTAGAAACGTTGCTTTTTTGAAACACTATGTAAATTGCAAACTTCTAAATGTTGGCAGGGATCAAGCTGATGAAGGATAAAAGCTGTGTATCATACAGAACCTCCACAAACAGCACATATATCTTGTGCCCAGGTAGGTGGGGAAAAAGAAGGTAGCAAATTCAGTTAATTACTGTAGTAAATTTATGTGCCATAGTACAGTGCCAGCTGAAAATAGGGAGAAGCATGAGAGTGACTGAGAGAAACCATCATTTTCTTCCTGTTTCTTTCCTGACCTCCTTCACAGATCCTAAGGCTATGGTTTCTGTATAGCTGCTGAAACCTAAGGCAATGTGTAAAACCTTCTCACCACTATCTGACCAGTATGTACAAAATATTTTAGAGCTAAGCTGAATTTCCTATCTGAATAATTAAACTTGCAAAGTTTTTGCTTATTTTAGATTAAATTCATCAAATAGAAAATATAATGTTACAATCCTGCCTTGTTTATCCAAAGTAAACTGTTGGAAAAATGCCTCCCATTGTCCTCAGTCTCAGCCCTCTTCTTAAAGGCTTCTTCCTGTAACAAACACACTGTTACAGTCTAAGTAAAGGACTGAATTTAATACAATACTCTTTGCTGCTCATGCATTCATCTGATATGGCTATACTTAAATCTGTGGAATTATTCTAGTTTTGCATTGTTATGAATCTCCTGACTATATCCATGGTCCTTCATATTAAGTACCTTCTTTCTGAAGGGACAGAGTAGCCCTCCTAACTTTCCAGCCACAACCTCAAGCTAGTTTCCTGTCTTTAAGCCTGCTCTTTTCATCAAAACTCCCATGACCTTGAACCAGCACAAAGGACTTATACTTTCTCTGTGTTGTTGCCCATGAATATCAGTCACTATACCTTTGCTGTAGGCATTCATCTTTGACATTGTGTTGCCTTGTTCAGCAATGACATTGCATTGTTCAGCAATGCACTTATGAGGATAAAATAATTCATTTTGTAAAGATGTTTCACTGTCATTTCAAAATGTTTTTTTGAAACAGAGTGAAAGCTCTGTTTCACTGTCATTTCAAAAATTCATATTTAACATGTGACCCAAAAAATTTAATTATTCTTGCACTAGTGATAAACAGCAGTAATAATATATTCACCCTCTGCACTAATAATAAAAGGCATCCTCTTCATTAAGAAAGGGTAATGGATTACAAATAGTAAGCCTGTTAGATATACTCTTAGCGTTGAATAACAATAATTCTTGGATGTTCTCAGGGCTTTTCAGCATAGGATCTCAAATGCACAGAAGAAAGTAGCCAAGTTTTTTCCCAAGTTACTTGTGAGTAAGTGGTGGCAGCAGCTTAACTCAGGCCTGGTGCCACAATGATGGCAGAGCCTGAAGTGGAGTGGGAGGATTGCACTGCCACTGCTCACTGCACACACTAGTGTGCTTTTAGATTTTACAATAGGCATTTCCACCCCAGCATTTTTCTCCCTTTTCCTTTTCCCAGCATCTGAAGGCAGATACTCATCTAGGAAACAGGCTTCTATTGCTGTCTCATAATAAGATAGCTGGGACCCAACTATATTAATATTTGTCCTAATGGCAGCTGAAAGAAGTAAAAGGAAAAGCTCCTCCCAAAAAAGAGAAATAGCCAGTGGGCTCAAGAAAAACAATTGGCCTCAGTGAGAGTGGGAGACTGGAGTGATTAGGATAGCAGGATAGGGAGGATATAATTACAAAGCACGTGGTGCCAGAAGGCTCATCCTATATAATTTCTTTTAAATAATATCTATGCTTGAAGGGGGAACTCAGTGTGCCAAACTGATTGGTCTCTCTGAGGGCAATCAGCACAGCTACTTGCTTTAAGCATTTCAGTGAGAGTTCCCAGGAAAATTAGCCTGTTTTCTTCCAGAGATCTGACTTGCTGCTTCCCGAGAATTAACCGAGAAGCCCACTCTGCTGAACCTCACTTGGAGCTCCAGTGAGAAAGCAGGGCAAACTTGGAAAATCTGGGGAGAGGCTGTGCCTAGGGCATTATTTTTAATCCTCATCTTGAATTCTTCTGGACACAGCACCATTAGTGTGCAGTCAGAAATTAAATCATAGAGCAAAGAGTCTGAGAGCTTGAGAGCTGCACAGCTTCTGGATAGCTACAGCAAATTTACTTTGAAGCTGTAAATCGTGAGGTCTAGACACTTCCAAAAGTCCCAGTACTAACTGTTAAGGGTTGTGATGGACATGAACAGTTAAAAAAGAAGGCATAATTGAACGGATTTTTCTGTTTGTCTGTGTAACTTTATAAGTGGATGTGGCATCCAGTTCATATTACAAGCTCTGGAATATTGACACTGGGAGGAATTTGACAAAGGAAAGACACGAAAAAGAAAAGACAATGCAAAGGAAAAAAAGAACTAAAGAAATACTGACAATGCAAAATAAGAAGAAAGACAAAGTGCAGACTATACTCAGGAGAACAGGAAAGAATGTGGTTATTTAAAGTGTTTGAAATCAGTCTTCCTGGTAAAAGGGGAACACAGGAATCAGTCTGGATCTTCTTGCTCTTACACATCCTTGTATTTTAAATAGGCAGGAATTTTCTTCCTGGCTAATATCTGGTGAGTTATTTATGTAGGTTGAAACCCTCTCTATTTCACAGGCCATTGGGAGTGCTTAAATGCTACCTAATCTTTGCTTCAAGCAGCTGGTAGCAAAACTTAAATTTGACAGATTTTGTGATTTTCATCTAGAGCACTGTCTGTAAAAACAGTGACTTGAAATATGGAATTTATCTCCTCAGAAGTATCTTTACTGTTATTTTCTGAAGGATCTTTTTCATCTCATTTCTTGTTCCTGTCCTGCCTAATACAAACTGGGAGGGTAGTGCATAGTTCTGTAAATATTCAGGTGAGAAGATGAAAAAAAGATGTGATTATGTCTTCAGTTCTTGCGGTCTGTTTTTGGATGTTTGAGGCCAGGAGCATGTGCTTATTTTCTCAAACAGTTCTGAAAGAACCTTTTTTTTGAGGCCAAAAGGTCTCCTCACAGACTGAATTTATTTCTTTTCTTTCTGAGTCCGAGTCTGAACAACAATTTTTTTTATAGTGTTTTTAGGTTTTAGATATTTTAATTCTGTTTTCATATATTCCAACTTCAGATGTTTTCCACCTACTTTTCCTTCAGTACTCAAAGTGTGAGCTACTGTCAAACATGGTCTCCTGGCCTTTGTGTCTTTTTAGAAGTCCTCCTGAACTGGGTCGTTTCAGGAGTAAAAGTTTAACTCAGCTTACACAATGTTTATGAGGGCAGAAGATGTGCACAACTACATTGAAATGCATTTCACATCCAGCGCTTTACAAAAACAACTGGCCAGGAGTGGGCTGGTGGTGAAGAATGTAGAGGTGATGCTCAGTTATATTTAATACTCTGTGTATCCTAGGTAATTAAAGGGTTAAGAAGAAATTGTTGCATTGTTGATGTTGATGGTGTAACAATGTATTTTTTAATGATTTGAGGTGATTTAGGTCCTGTAGTCAGACAGTGTCCCATATACAAATACACAAGGAAAAGCAATTGCCAGATAAACCCAGGAGGATGTTAAAACTCTGAGATTAAATCTAGCTTTTTTTTTACGTTTTGCAGAATTCACCAGTATTATTTGAAATGCAGCTGTTCTTTATGCGCAAAACCAGGAGAGCTTCTCATAAAATATTGGAAATAGTTAATATTTTATGAGACTTGGAAATAAAATCCAGCAGTTCTGTCTCCTCCAGTAATGCTTACAGCAGTTAGAAGGTTAGAAAAAAAATGAGAGGAAGATGTTCTCATCAGGACTTTGCATCTGTGTCTAGGAACTGTTGAACATATCATTGTGTAGACAGTCTGCAGCCCTTGTGGGCACCTCACATGTGACTGTTATCTGTAGCACTCTATTCTGATCAGATTTGAAGAGAAGGCATTCAGGCATAGATAGCAGTGACTCTACAGCAGAATCTCTGTGGTGCACTCTACTGAGCACCTTTGGGCAGGGAGGTTTGAATCCCTCCTCTTCCTTTCTCCTTCCTTTCACAGCCTTGTTCCCTGAATTCAAGACACAATACTGAAAGTAACTGAACTAATTTGGAAGAGGAAAAATTGGAAAGACATTGTCCTTACAGCTAGGTTAATATTGCAGAGAAAAACTGTATGTAAATTTGACAAAAATGTGAATTTGTTCTGAGTGGAGGTTGTGAATGTCGGAGGCTGCTAACAGAATAATGGTGGATGGTCACCAGAGAGAGCATCTCAATGCAGATTTCAGAATGATTGCAGGACAGAAACCATTACCTCCAAAACAACTAATATTTGTGTTGGAAATGTGCTTTTGACACCTGTGTTTTTTGAGTTTTGAAATAGAAACAGATAATAAAGTTATTAGTTATTGTAGCCAACCAAAAGTAACACAGCAGTCAAGTAGAACAAGCTCCTCACAAAGCGACTGATAACTCTTTGTGGAGAATATTCACCAAGTTACTTCAAATATACTAAAGGAAAGGATATTTTTTTTCCCCGGCATATTGTGGCCAATGTTGGTATTATGTATGTGTTTGACTCCTAGCACATGAATTCATTCTGGTATGAGATGGAGCCTATTAGGAAATTGTCTACATGAGTAAAAGTCCACACTCCATTTCCTTTAAGGTTGCTAAGTACAACAATTATTGCTCTCAGTGGTAAGGCAAGTACATAAATTAATAAATGTCCTATTAATGAGTACACTAAACATTAAAATGTCTGAACTGGGGAAATACCACTGTGCCTGTTAGCAACAGGGCATTGTATTTCATGTTGGTTAAACAAACTAGCTAACAGGGTGAAAATCAAAGGCTGTAGCACACATAACTGAGAATTTAGTTTTGTCTTGAATCTACCTTCTGGTGTAAATAATCTTTCAGGAAAGTGAACCATAGGTTTAAAAGCTGTGTGATGCTGACACTTGTATAAAGGTTTATATGTACAAAACCAACCCAGTTACGATAACTTTTTAATCTAAAATGAAGAAGGGTAACCAACTTGAACAAAAATAGTTCCATCAAACTACAAAGCCTACAAATTCTTCAACCTGGGCAAATTCTGACTGCCTTATCTTGAATTTTTAATCTGACCTTCCCTTTTTCACATACTTGCTCTTGAATTGTAATGAAAATCTGCCTTCTCCAGTTTCCAAGCTTTGAGAGTTTCTCTCCACATTTGTAAGCTGTCCACAGCCCAGACATCCACCAGTTTCTCTTCCATTGCCGCCTGAATACAGGAGTGGTGTTTTAAAAGTTAAAAGCCATAAATTTGACTTGAAAATTTACCCTGTGTAAATAAATTTTGCATTGCTTATACTGCAAGATGCTTATGGTAAATGAAATTAAATGTAATCCAGCAGTAAATGTGTTAAACCTTGGGAAGGTGGGGATGCTGCAGCTACAGAAAGTAACAAGCCTGCTGCCAAATGCAGCTTTCACAGAAGAGTCACTGGAACACAGTCCTCAGGCACCCTAGTCTTCATTAAATAAACACAACATTTTTTTTTTTATTGTGATATGTGGCTGGTATTTTTATGCACAGCGTAAGACAGGGACCTAGTGTGGATCTCTGGTGTGTGTGTGCCTGTAAAGGCAGCAAGAGAAACCAGAGACTGTTAAAATGCTCTGGGGTTGGAGTTGAGCAGAGCTGTATATGAATCAGCTGTACTTCACACACACATTGGGCAAAAGGTTTCCCAGAGCTCCCAAGCGGTTGGATGTCCTCTCCCATGGTTGAAACCAGTCTTAGTTGGATACTGAATGTCCTCAATTGCTTTGAAATCTTCCATGGGTGACTAAACTGAACACTGAGGAGTGGAAGCTTGTGTGGCCGTGCAAGGCATCATCAGAGGAAGAAGGAGGACAACATGCCTCAGCTCTCCTGCAGCGCCAGCTGCAGAGGGGCCAACCAGCCACAGGAGAGACTTACTGCCATACACGTCTTTGACGTTTGGAGTTCTGGGCTTAAATAAAACATTGTCAGCCTGAAGTGTGTTAACAACTCTGCAAACCCTGAAATATTACATGCGGTTAAAGTGACATGTCATCACAAGCCCCATTTTGTCTCTGTGATTTTCTACATGAGCAGCATCACCCTCCAAGCAAAAGAATGTACTTACCGTGTCTTTCCTTTAACAAATAAGAGAGCATAAGTCTTTTAGAAGACTATAAGTGCTCAGCAACAAAGACTTTTTAACAAATATACTTTTAGTTCTTAGGATCATCCCATTGATTACAAGTACAACCAGAAGAGAAGTCTGATTATCCTTATGCAGCCATTTACTTCTGGGAAAAACTGATGACATTTGGATGTAAAATGCTGATTTAGAGTTTTCCTCCTTTATGTAGCAGAGGCTGAGGTGATCCTTGAAGATCTGCTCAGAGCAGAGGCCAGACAGAGTTCTCCACGTTCTGGTGTTACTTGTCACCTGAATCTAAGGGAGTCTCTTAAACTGGGTGGCTGCATTTTAGCTACCAGTGAGCCTGAAGTTTCTTCCCAAAGACAGTGTAAAATAAGTTAATATTTTATAATGTGCTTTGAAATCCTTAGGTAACAGGCACTGCAACATCACAAAATATTTCATGGACAGAACCATGAACAGACAGAACCAGAGGTGAAATCTGCCTCTCTCTATGTAACTTCTTTCAATAACCAGAAACCAATTGGACTCTGAGACTAATAGTGCAATGAAACAAGACAGACCCATGGTTCTCAAATGCTTATGATCTGTAACATCCCAGGAAGCTGAATTGGTTAGACAATTCTACTAAAAAGTCTTGGAAATAACCCTGAAAACCAGTAACCATCATTTGACGAAGCTGATATTTTGTAGTCTTAGCACTAAATACATGATTTTTTTTTCAGAAGAATCACTTTGAAAGTAGCCTAATGATTTTTGTATGAGATTCATCCCAAAGGTTGCACAGAAGAGGCATAGGAAGTGCAAAACACCCTGGAGCTTCATCAGACTGCAGATCAACTGATGAGACCCATGCAAACTAATAGTGTGGGTCTGACCCCTTGAGAAATCTCGCCTCTTAAATATAAAGAACTTTCCAGCCAGCAGAAGTAAGGTGGTGTTTTCCCACGGTTTCCTGAAAAGTCTGTCAGGACTGATTTTCAATAGCTACTATTTATATAATTAAAGAATACTTTGGAATGTTTGTGGAGTATTGATGGCTGCCCAGTCTTGTTTGCAAAGTACACTTATTTTAATTTGACCAGATCTTAAGAAATGTTGAGTATTTGCACCTTGTCTGCTGACGCATCTCAGTTTGGAACCTGGTAAATCTGCAGAGTATTTTCATATCCACAGAAAAAAATCACAAGGAGCAAAGGGTGCTGAGGTCACTGTGCTCAGCATCTTGTGAATTATGGTGCTCTGCTTACAGTGATATAAATCTGTTTTACGTCTTTCATACTTATTCATTTTGGTGTGTTCTCTTCTGAATCCACTTGCATTAAGTCTCGTTAATTAATGCCAGTTAGATTTTTGTGCTCTGGCAGAGGGGTAGCTCTATCACACGTTGTTGGTATGTCATGATTAGGGATCTTAAAATTATTGCTGGAAACACCAAAAACACCATAAAAGGTTGCTACATACAAGCAGCATCCAGTTGTGACATATGTCATTTTATTTAACGTGTGTGGATATGGGCATACTTCTTTTTGTGCCTCAAAAAGAAGTTGTTAAATTGTGCTAAGAAAGCTGGAGATTATGTGACGGCAGGTGTTTGGAGTAATATTGGTAAATCCGTGGAGTACCTCATCTTGGCTGCTGGATTGAGTTTTGGTCTACCTCCAAAAGGATACAGCAGGAACAGAAAGGCTGTGGCGAGGATGGCAAGAAATTACTAAAGGCACGGATGAAAACTGACCCAGAATAGTGGCTGGACTTGAAGGAAAACAAAGGAGGGATAACACTGAGTAAATAATGAATTGATTCGGAGAGTGTAAATTCTCCTTTTCCCTCAGACAGTGCAAAGAGAACTAAGCAGAGCGTGATGAGCCAGGAGCCCTTCCCGTGCGGTGCAGGAGCCCAGCGCCAGCAGCCACGGCCGGGGCCGGGAGCCCGGCTCGCTCCGGGGATCCCTGGCGCACGGCGGGGGCGGGAGCGGGAGCGGTGTCCGCAGCCGCATTACGGTCCCGGCTCCCTGCGACCTCCGCCGGAGCCGGACCGCGGGGCCGGCGCCGTCCGGGGGCTCCGCAGCGCCTCTCGCCCGGCGTCCGGGCGCCTCCCCCGCCTCGACCCGGGGGGCGGCCCCGGGAGCCCTGGGGGCGGGCGGGGGGGGCCGTGCCGGTGACGTCGGGTTTGCAGCAGCCCCGAGCGGCAGCGGGCGGGCGGGCGAGCCCCAGCCCCCGCCGCCCGGTGCTGCGGCAGAGGGCGGCGGGCCGGGAGCCGAACCGGGGAGCGCCGCCGAAGAGGGCTCCGGCGGCGCCAGGATGTAGGCGCGGGGCGGCGGGGAGCTGCCTCCGGCGACGGGCTCGCCATGAAGAAGCATTCGGCCAGGGTGGCCCCGCTCAGCGCCTGCAACAGCCCCGTCCTCACCCTCACCAAAGTGGAAGGTAAACGACGTCGCTGCGAGCGGGACGACGGTATCCCGGGGAGACCGGGTACCGCGACCGGGGATGCTCCGGGGTGACCGAGTGCGGTGCTGGGGCGATGCCCGGCGGCGGGGGACTGCGCGACTCGTGCGCGGGCGGTGGGAACCCACGGGGCGCGCAGCTCCCCCGCCGCCGGGCATCGCCGGCGCCTTCCCCTGTCCACCGCCCTGCTCAGCCCCGGGTCTTTCCTCGCCCATACTCCAGAGGCAGAGCGCCTCTCCGGACCTCCCCTCGGGGCGCGGGAACAACCCCCACACCCGTGGGCAAGTATCTGTCATGCAGGACCCTTGGCAAGAGGGAAGGAAGATGCTCGGCAGATTTGTTCTCCCAGTGTGCGGAACGTAGCCCCGTGTTCCATCCATCTGTCCTCACCTCTGTTTGGCAATCCAGCTGCATGGTAGCCGTGGAGTTGGAGTCTTAGGGCCAGGAGGGACATAAGAGCCAAAGAGCAATGGGGGCTGGCAGACCTTTAGGGACCACTGGGACCTTTGAAGACTTTCAGGGATCATGGCCGGGGACCTTGAAAAGGACACTGATGTGCTCAGAAGGGTTCCCTGGAGAAATCTGAGGGTGAGGAGCTGTTTTCTTGGGTAGAAACCTGTAAGCCATGTCCTAGAGATGGAGGGATGATGTGAAGGCAGGGTGCGGGTCAGGAAGAGGAGCCTTTCGGAAGGATGGATACTGAGCTCTGTTCCTGAAGGAAGAGGAAAGGGAAAGCTGCTGGTTTGGAGGATACCACTGGGGTATGTAGTTGGTTGAGAAAATGGTGCTGGTGAAAGAAAAAGGTTGGCCAGGGGGAATGGAAGGAGGAGAGGCAGAAAAGGGATGAGCAGAGTGAGGCAAACAGAAAGAACAGCTGAAAAAAGGGAATGACTGAATGGTAAGACATAAAATGTGAATGTGAGACTCCAGAGAAAGCCCATGAAAGAGAAAAAACTAATACTGAAAAACTGAGAAATTAATAAAGGGAAAGAAAAAATGGTAGCAAAAGCTCTGTGGAGCAGAAAGTGAGAAAATGCAGGAATGTGCAAGAGGAGAAAAGGAACTAAAAGCAGCAAGTATGAGTGGAAAGTAAGGGGTACCTGAAAGTTCTTATTTCAGTTCACAGAATATTCAGCTGTTGCATTCCCAAAACATAAAATCCACCTACTGCAGCAATAGGAAAAGGGATCCCCGCTTTCTGATGGAAAGAGCAGGCCTGATCTTCATTACACTATAATTAGAATTTTAAAAAGCCCTTGGAGTTGACCCCATGCACAGTAGAGTGTTTCTCTCAAGGTTTGCATTGGAGGCTCCTCTGGGCTAAGAGCTTGCCTTCCTTTCTTTTGGTGCACTGCACAAGCTTTATGAATCATAAATAATAATAACCTACCAGGTTCCAGCTTTGAAATATGGGTCATCTCATTCCTCTTTTACCAGTTCAAATACAGTTTATTACCTACCTTATATAGAAACAGAAGCAGAGCAATCTTTCACTGAGCGATGAAATTGAATCCTTTCAAGCATTTCCATGTCTGCTCTGCATACCAGCTCTCAGATGCTCTATTGCTGCCCAGCAGGGACTTTGTTGACCTAGTTGGACTTTCCCTTCTTTACTTCAGATTCCTTTTTCCTTTATCATCAGTGGCAAAAATCTAAATTGCCTTGATGGTGTGTGATAGGGCCTGGAGTTTCTTTCCTTCTCTTTAATGAAATAGACTGGCTCCATTTAAGAGCTGCTTTTTCTGAACCAATTGACAACATTTCCTTTCAGATTAACATTGACTAGTTTTGCCACCTGGTGTTAAAGCCATATAAAAATGTAGTTATAGGCAAAAATAAAGTGAGACAGCTGGCACACTGTGGACTGCTAACTTCCCTGGGCCTGGCTGCTGTACCTCTGGCAAAAAATTGCCTTCCCCTGGTAGTCCAAGTCCATTGCAAAGACATAGACAATGCTAAGAGCAAGAGACCAAAAACTTTCATCTGCTTCATAGTTATGATTATTTTCTCCCCTATCATCCACCATCAAAGCATTTCAAGGATCTTTGGCAAAACCACTAGGAATATGTTTCATTCTAGGATGGTTAGCCAAGAGGAGCCTTTCACTGATATGCATTGCTGTAAAGCCCTCCAGCATTCCTTGTATTTTCCTGTGGGTGCAGTGACTTCTTTGCTTTAAAAGGAAGATAAGGACTTTGTGCATTCAGAAGCGTGACTGCCATTTCAAATTATTTCGGAAATTGAATCATCAGTATGCTCAGAGCCTGCTGTACCAGCACTTTTAAAGACAACTGTGTCTACATGCATTGCTCAGGCAGGCAGTAACCATACCATGTGTTTTCTGTGCCTGGTACCATTGTACACCCTTCATATTTTGAGAAATGTATGCTTGGTGCCTGATTTGTGCTTGTTCTTCCTTCTGTTGTTTTTCTCACCAATTTCTGTCCATTCCTCTCAGACCAGCCAATTGACTGGTTTCACCCTATTTGTACATGAAAGCACAGTGTGCTTTGAGGACTGACTTCTCTTCCCTGGGAAGGTTAATATCTCCATTCTTGCTCTGCATCTTAAGATCTTCCAGAGACAGGTAACATCAGCTTTGACAAAGAACCGCAGAACAATTACCACACCAAAGAAAACACATCCTCCACTTAATTAGCCCCTCCTAGGAACTGCTTATTCCCAGGCTTTCAGCACCAAGGAAATGCTATTGCAGCCTCCCCTATAACACATTTCCTCTGCACTGTTCTGTCAGGAATGAGTGGCTGGTGATATTCCAAGTTTCTTATTAAAAAATCACCTCTCTGCTATCAGTTATTGCACATAAACGTCTAAATTGAGTTGGCGTGGAACCAGATGAACCACATGTTCAGCTGGAGTAACCCTGCCTGCATTGCTGGAATTGCAGGGAACTTGTATAAGTATGAATGAGAAATAAATTTGGCCTTTAGTATATTTGCATGCCTGCAGGGAATTCATGACAAGCGTATCAACACTGTAATCACTTTAATAATAAATCTTTTTCACTTCTTTAGCAAGCACAAACCAAAGATCCAAAGCACAGCAAAAACTTCCGTGAGTAGCAGTCGGCTTCTTTAAGAGGGGAGATTCTTATTATCCTCATTTTGCAGATGGAGCAGCTGAGAAACTGCAGAATGAAGCAACTTGCCTAAAAAACAAGCAGCACATCTTTTGACAGAGCAGGCAAGATAAAACCTACAGCAGATAGGAATGGACCTCCAGACTTCTCACACATCTTTGTGGCCATGAGAGGGCCATGAATGGATGCAACAGGGGTCAGAGAAGCCTTAGTTTATTGAAAGTTTATTGACATCAGTGACTAAAACTTCCTTTTTGGGAAATAAGCTCAAATGCTGCATAAATATATTTCTGAATAGGTACTGTGTAACTATTAGCACCATTCTGCTGGTGGCATCCAAAGATTTTGGTAGTCAGGCAGTGCTTGTACAACTGAGCACTAGGGCAGGCTGTGTGAACGTCTTACCCAGGATTTCTTGCTTGTAGAAGCAAGATTTGGTGGCCACCGGTCTTTTTCCCATGAAACCCATACATGACAGACATACGCAGTGCTCATGCATCCTTAGAAAACAGAAGCAGCTGGTGAGCAAGAGAGGCCGGTATTTTGGTGGCTCAGCCAGGGCTGTGGGTTTGGGTGTGCTTCTCCACTGAAGCAGCCTTGGCAAGGGATTTATGTTGGCGTCTGCATGGAGAACTTAGCTTTGAAAGAGTTCACTTTTGCTCAGGCTGCCTCTCTGCACAGAGGACAGCGTTCAGTGTGAGCAGTCAGGGCACCTTAACCCACCTGGTTCTTGCTCCTTAGCTATGGTAGCAGTTTCTCCATCTCCTGACTGGAACTGGTGAAGGTGATGGTGACAAATTCACATGAATGGGAGTTTAGGTTCGGTGTGTGTCTGCTTCTCCTTTGGACCTACCAGCATGCACCCCATTACAGCAGGATGTGACTTACTCATTTGACACAAAAGCAGTACCTTCTTCTGTGGGTGCGGAGTGTTATGTACACATGGACAGCAATTACACTCTGGCTTTGGCCCAAGGCAGCTTTTGCCCAATTTTTGTATTCCTTGCAGTATTTTCAGTTAGCACAACAGCATATTTGAGCAGATAGCCAAGATCTTGTTCCAAAGGTGTGAGGAGTTGCATAACACTTGGCTCACTTCCCAAATGGCACCATGTTTTCTTAGGCTTTAAGCAGCCTCAAAATGAGCTGCTTTTAGTTGTGCTACCTTACTCACTGGGGAGTCCCTCTAGCTTATCTTTGATCATATCCCCCTGGTTATTTCGTCTACTATCTCACCTGTGCAAACTCGTGAGTTATAAGGTTGGAGGTGACTCATGACTTCTGCACAGTGTCCTATCCTCAAATGATACAAAAATAAAATAAGACCATTTTGTTGTTACTAAACTAATGCCAGAGCAGGCGTTTTAATGCATCACAAAGTAGAAAGACAAGTTATTAAAGATTTATCTAATCTTCCTTACTTTAGTGGCTGAAATGAGACAGTATGTACACACAATGGACGAAGAGTAGTTTCACTTACAATGATGGAACGTAAGAATGACAACATCCATTGGATCATCTTCTCAGTCCTTCCGTAGATCACAGACCATTACATTTCACCCACTTATCCCTAAATGAAGTAAGGTGCATTTTGTAGTCATCTTGAATCAATTTAGGCATTTGCTTTCAAAAAATAAGCAGATTACTAATCCACCTATTTAATTATAGGCTTCTCCCATGAGAAGTTGGAACAAGAACCAGTAAAAAATAAATATGAAGTCACCAGAATGCATTATTCACTGTCTCCTGTATTTAAATTTTATAAATCTTGTAAAAGAAATCTTGTCCTTCTTTCCTGATGGCTGACAACCGTAAACAGTAGGATTTGTAGCTCAGTGTAAGAGCCAGAGTTCCAAAAAGACTCCCGGTTCAACATAAAAGTCTAAGTTAGCTCAACACGTATTCCCCAGCAATTTCCCAGCAACAAGGCTCATATATAGGATTATTTATGTTGTTGCTTTCCTAGCACATTATACTCAGTACAGCACATTCACTTACGTAGTAGGCAGCTCTCTCTGCTTGGCTGGAGCACCACTGCCACCCTTTAGTCCACAGCCTAGTTAATCTTTGTTAATTATAAACCATGAGATGCCACTGCAGACCTGGAGGGCATCCTGCAGAAGCAGGAATTTGGCCAATGAAAGAGTAGGTTCACTTTGTAGTCTTCACTGAGCTTTGCTGACAGCCACTGCGGCATAAGATCAAAGGCAACAGGAAACAAGGTGCTTACAGCAGTGCAGAGCTGGCTTGCCTCTAGGCAGAGCTGCCCACCATCTGTTGGAGAAATCAGGTACCCAATTTCCCATGTTAGCTGCCTGGTCCCAAACACATGGATCTTCTCTATCTGGACATAATCCAGGGGTACCCAGCCTGGAAATTTTGTGAGCCCTACTCAAAGCATGAATTTTGGCACGAGGTCAAGCACCCTTAAGTTTTACAAAAGTTGTATGTTGGCTCTTCTGGAAGTATTATGTATACATTTTGTTCAGTATCACTACTTCTGACCCCAAGCTTCCTCAACTGAAAAAACCCAAACAAGTGTGAACCCTGTAAGCCTTGTCATTCAGTCATGAAAAGTACAGAAGTGAGGAGGTAAGAGCTTGAAATGCCTTTTCCACAATCACCTCAAATTCCCTAGCACAACTCTCAGTAAGGGTAATATTTTATTTGTGACTGAAAAAGGCATGAGTCTGTCTTCTGTAGCTGACTGAAACAAGTGAGGAATGGTGGGTTGCAAATCCTTTCTCAGTGCAAAGAGGATGAGGCAAGTATCAGAGAGAAAATAGAAAGTAGAATTTTTGCATGTAATGTATTTTCGCATGGAGTTACACTGAGTACCTCAGTGCCCACATGGGCCTAGCCAAACCTGTATTTTTTTTTTTAAAGGAGACTCAGCTTTTGATGAGTTTGCTGCTGAGAGGTGAGGAGGCATCTCTTCTTCTTTCCAGGAGATCACTGAGTAAATTATGTGGGGACTTCTGTGGATATATGTGCATTACTCTAAACACTGTGAGCATGCTCAAGTCCATGTCAGGTCCCCACTAGTATCTAGTTATTGGTTGACAGAGAACAGATGCTCCAACTATCTTGATCTGAATTTAGGACCTCAGAAAAGCATTGTGTTTGAGGTTCAATAGCAGGTTAAGCTGTTAGTTTCTAGAAGAAAAATCAGGTGGAGTTGGAATTCACTATGGAAGAAACCACTGGGCTACAGCAGAGTCTTCTGCAAAAACTGTGCTTACTTGAAAGCCAGGCAGCTCTGAGTTTTTGAAAGCTCCTTAAGAATGAAAGAACATTGTCTTGTTTTTGATAAAGTGCAGTCAGCAGAGCCTCCACAGTTAGCATGAATTCACTTATCTCCCTGTATATATGCACTGATATAAATGTGCTCTTTATATTAGTATATAAGTAATTAAATTCCCTTGGAGATAAAGCTATTACTCAAGAAAGACATGTAGCACTCAAATGCCTGGATAATTATTACAGTAGCTTCCTGCAGAGAATTCAGACTGGTTTTTTACCATCTCTCAGTCCTTTGTTCAGTCTGAAATTTGAACAGACTGATCAAAATTTGCCCAGAATACAGTTTTGCTCATATCTGATTTTTGTTCTAATAGCAGTTCTGCTTCTATAACTCCTCAGAGTAAGTGGTGAAACTCCCAGTGACCTCACCAGGTAACTCACTGTAAGATTCAATCCAATTTTTATTCAAGAACGGAAGGCAGAATAATATCAAGAACATGTAACTTATAATCAGGGTTACTCCTTGCATGTGGTTACTTTCCAGTCCCTCAGTGCTGCTACTGTAAAAGCACCCAGTAGCTTCCATTTTCACTGTGGACTCTGGTCATGAATTCTGATTAATAAGAAGGACAGTGTTTAGGGGAACTCCTCACCTCATGAAATTCAAAGTAGAATATCATAATCAGGCCCATTCGAATGCAGCACTTCTAATGGAATTTCAAGGCAGTTACCTCTGAAGATGAATTAAATGGATTAAAGTCCAAATTGCTGCAGTATGAAGTTGATAACTTTTCAGTCCTCTTTATATATCACTGACAGGAATTAAAATATGTATTTTGCAGAAAGCTTTGCTGGCACATTTGACAGAGGCAGAAGGGCATATGTATGCTAGGGAGGAGAATTTGGCATATCTTCAAAAATATGTGGAGATTATTTAATTCCAGCTCTTAGTAAGTTTAGATATAATATTTAGCACATGATAAAACAGGAATCAATGTATATTAACCATCAGTGATAAAACCCACTCTATCTGTGAGTTATACTTCAGGATATGAGTGTACCTGCTGTAAGAAATTTAGGCCTATTTGATACAAATCAAGCTATATGGATGATCTGGTGATGCCAGTAATATAGGACAGATTTCCACTGATGAAAATCACCTTGATTGTCAATGAACCAAAAGTCCTGTTACAGTCCCACACACCAGCCACCCACAGGGACTCACAGTTTTCCTGCAGGAATCCAGGAGCAGCTTCCTCAAAAATCCCACGCAGCTGCCATATGGGCCTGACCAAAAGTCCATCAGGTTTTGCCTCCAGCTTGGTGGAATTGAACAGGAACATGTATTTTCTAGCCATTCATCTCTCACAGTGTGGGAGTGCTGAGAGCTGCATCTTGCCCAGATGTAGAAAAGTATTTTTTTCTGCTTTGTTCCTAGTAATTTTCGGCAGTTATTTTGTTTTTCTCCCTTCTCTTGAACACCGAGTTGCCCTTTTCTATGGAGCATCCTGTGAAGAGCTCACAATCCCCGGTGGCCAGAGCCAATCACCGAGCGTGCAGCATGTGGGTTTGTTTACTACACCTCTTTATTAGCACGCTTCTCCATCTGCCGATGTATGACCCAGTCACATTGTCTCTCATCCCCTGCAGCTGGCCACTGCCCTTGCTGACCTGCCTAGCTTCACATCATTAGGAAACTTTGTCACCTTGTGGCTCAGTCCCATGATGAGGTAACTGTGGTTAATGGTGAAGAGTGCAGTTCCCACCGCAAACCTCTGCAGAGCTTTGGCCGCTTCCCCCGTTGCTGTGTATATTCCTCATTGGTTTCCTATCCTGTACTGAGCCTTTTATCCATTCCAGCACTTTCCCTGTCTGCCTGTTTTCTGTAAGGCTGGATTTTTTCAAGATCCTCTTCAAAACCTAGAAAGGATAGCTGTATCTCCTTTACCTGTTGACCACTGTCAGAGAACACTGGTGAGGCTGCAGGATGAATCATCTGGTTTGCCCAGTACATAATGCTGTCCTTTATGCTGTTGAAGATGTCCATCCTAACTATTGCTCACTCTCTTTAGCACTTACCACTCTGTTTCAAAGCTGACTTGGCAGGTAAGTGGCTGAAACCTTTCCCTCAAAAACTGGAGGTGGAGTGTGTGCCCCTCTTCAGTAGCTCAGTGCATAGAGCAGCCTTCCACCCCTCTGCTAAGAGCAGGAAACCCATCTGCCGAAGAGAGTGTCCACAGGCCCTCCAAGGCCAAGGGAACCCAGACAGCAGCAAAACTGGTTGGCTCAGAATGGAAAACATCCTTACTTATTAGGAAAGCATAAATTCAGAAGGTAATTTGCCCAGCGGATAAAAAGTGAGACCTTAGCCTTGTGTCAGTGACTACTTCAAATAAAGAATGGAAATATTTCTTGGAGATGTCCCCTAAAATGAGAGCTGGGAACTCTCAAATGTTTCTTTGAATCCTGTCAGAGTCTGGGTATAAGAGAGGCATATGGGTATTAGGAGTCATGGTCCTTTGGCATTCCCAGGAACAGATTCTTTGGCATCTGATGAGTTCTAGTGGGATTGTGAGGAGGTTACAGCTACTACAAGCAGCTTTGGCAAAGCTAGAGCTAATTTGGAAAATGAGGGAATGTCCCTTGATGCAGAAGTTGGTCTGTGCATGCTCTCATTACAACTGTGCAGGAAGGTTGATACATGAAGATTACTGGCTGCCAAAATGAAATATTAACAGTTTCTCAAAACCAGACACCAGAATGATGTGTGGAGGGAGAAGCCATCACTGAAAATAGCACAAGAAAGCTGCACTAGGTACTGGGTGATCTGCCAGGCAACAAGTGAGTCCCTGAGCACTCTTTAACCTGACCGACTGCAAAGAAAATGCCTGGGCAACAGATCTGAACAAATATCAACATTTCGGGTTTAGACAGCTACAGTGGTAATTAGACATGTAAATCACTTAATGAATTTGGTATTTCATCTTCTCTTCACAGGATGATGCCTCAGCTGGTTTTTAACAGCTTAGTTCAAAAATCTTGAACACCTAAATAATGCATGGTTAGTGTGGTAGGGTAAAAACTGTGGCAGGGTAAAAACTGTGGTAGGAAGGAACAGGATAAAAACAAAACTTGAGGTGTTTGTGAGTCTGCTACTGAGGCAAATAATACTGGGTATCCAGAAGACCACCATCAGAAGCCATTGTGTGTGTTCTCAGGTATGTTAGAACTAATTGTCTCCCACTGATCTCTCCATGTAGTAAATACTGGGTGAAGAAGTCGCACAGCATTCAAGGCTGTGAGAATATGCCTTGGTATTATCTGGCCCTGATCCCTCTGCATGTCACAGATTTCTAGAGCTCTAACCACGCTGAGGATCAGGCACTGTCTCACAGGACTTCCGTCAGCTCTTTCTCCCGTCTTTATGATAAGCGTATATTTTTGCAAGCTTTACAAACTTGTTCTATGCAATGCTCAAGCAGTTACAAAACATTCGACAGGCTGGAAAAATTGAAGTACTTTTGGATGTCTCATTTATAATTGTCAGAGAGACCTGTGAGGGTTGTTCTTTTTATCAGAACTTTTTTCCAGAAGCCTGATTTAAAGGCTTCCAGAACATTTTTCCAGAAGCCTTTGTGCTTCAAAGTAAGCATATTGAGAATATGCATTCTTTGAAGCACATTCCTAGCCTGGGGAACCTGGGAAGAGTTGTGTATTATCATTAGGTACATGTTTTGATCCCTAGGTACATGTTTTGATCCCTAGTAGATAGGACCTTAGTCTTTAAGGGTCACTTTCTCACTCTAAAGGGTTGGAAAGGGCATCCAGCACTTGTGTAATGCTTCCTTCCCTGATTTGCTGACTAGCTGACAGCAGCTAAAGCGGGTCATTGATGACAGCTAAATATGTTCATGTGGCACTGCACAGCTCTGAGTCCACCAGTGCTGTCTGTCGTGGCTTTACCCTCTGTTCCTGACAGCAGTGGTGGAGAGGTGGGACTCATCTCACCCTGCTTCAGACACCCACACCAGAGACACCTACTTCCAGCTTGTCGCCCCAGACTGTTTAGAGCTGGTGGAGAGAAACAAGCGCTCAGAGGGAGTGATTCATCTGGCTCATTTTAATCATCCACTTTAGGAGGAGATAAATCGTGCTGTGGAAATGTCTCTTTTCTGTCTACTAGCTATGCAGAAAGTGTAAATCACTGTCTCAGATACACAAGTCGGCACAGCAGATGTCTCAAACTAAGAAGATGAATGCCACCCTTGGTTTTTATCAGTATCATATTTTTAATACACACATTTAGGTACAGTGTGGTCCTAGTAAGCCCTTTAGCTGTCTAGCTGTGCATAGGAGTCTTAAGACTCTTGTACAGACTTTCTAGAGGCCTGGGCAGCCTATTTAATGGTTTAAAGGTGTAGTGCTTTACCATGCCTCTTTTGCTTCATGGCTTTTAGCTGGGTCTGTGGAGTAAATAGCTTGGGTGTAGATGGCCTTTGCTACAGGTATCCACAGTCACCTGAGGGGGGTCTTAGCCATAATAGAAGAAACAGAAGGACAGCTGTTTTCTGAGGCTAATGGGATTGGCAGTAGCTTTGGAGATGATTTCTTTCCTTTGTTTCTGAATGTCATGGGACAGAGGTTGGACTGAAAGGGAGGGAGGAGGAATGCCTCCATTTGGGATTTATGAAAAAGGAAAACGCATGAGCAGTAGGGACAATGAAAAACCAAAATTAGTAAAATAAAGATAGGCATTTTTCCTCTACCTCAGTATCTTAATCTGTTCTTTTAGGGGATACAGTAGCATACAGAGCAGTTTGCTGCAGGAAGCAATGGAAGAAACCCATTGAAAGTCTGCTGAACTAAAATTCTTCAATGTCCTGCCTCATCGATTCTAAAAAGACATTTTGCCATTTTTAAATTCATGTGCATTCTGTTGCCAGATGACTCTTGTGCAGTGTTAGAGAGAGAGAGAGAGAAGCTTTTCAGCCATGTGTGGGTTTAGTGTCACCTCATCTGTGCACCTGTGGTTTGGGTGAGGAAAATGCCCCCAGTAGAGACACAGGGACGAGACAAGGCAAACTACAGCTCTGGATTTTGTGTTTGCCAGCTGGCAGGCAAGTGCCCTCCAGTACATAAGAGGATGAGACCACATGAGTGTATATCACCTGTAGGGTCCACCCTCTCCACAGAAAATCTCTTTTTTGGGGGGCAGATTATGTCACAGGTATCCTTCAGGTCAGTGGTGCATCCACTGGAAGAGTCTGTGCCCATCTGACATCTAACTCTCCAGCAGCACAAGCAATCATGAGGACACAATAAAATTTCACTGACAGATACTACAGATACCGACAGATATTACAAATCTCAGCTTGTAACTGTTAATCATCACACAGTGATTTTTACCCCTATTGTCATGAAATCCATTGTGCCTGGGTTTTTAGTCCCTGCAGTTTGTAAATGCATTAAAAGAATGAACATCCCTAGAAAGTTAACCTTTCAGATGCAAGTTCATTTTAGAAGTTAAACATGCAGTATTGTCTATTGCTGAAAGCAAATGTTTCTGTTGGTGTGTTTAACACAAAATTAAATATACCCAGACAAGTAATTTTGCTTACGTAGCAGAGAAAACATCAGTAAATTCAGCTTTAGGGAGCAATTGCCATGGAACTGAGTAGAAGGCATTTATGCAAGCTGCCCAGATGAACTGCTGACTCTTGTGTACGTGCACAGTACCATGGGGACCTGGGCAGGTGGCTTCAGCCCTTCATGGGGAGAAGATCTTCACCACAGTGCCTGTACTGGGCTGTCTATCAACACTGTGTTAGCAGATGTTGAGTGTCTGGTGCATCAGACAGTTGTGATTGATTCTCATTTTGGAAGAAAATAACACAGCTTCAGTGTTGTGACTCAGAGCACCTACTCATCTTAAAATCTCATATATCCCAGTGGATTTAGGCACATTCCCTAATGTTAAATATCTTCAGCAGGAGTGGTTTAAATCCTGGTTTCCTGTTTCCCCTGGGAGTAACTGCAGAAAGATGCAAATGGCAGATACCCCACTGGTTGTCTCAAGAAGAAGGACCATTTTTGCCTACCTCTCTGTAAAAAAATGCAAACTCTGGATGAAGTTGCATTGACACAGAGGCACAAACTCCTCTTAAGCTCTCATTTGGCATGCTGGCTTCCTGAATTTGTTTTTTTTTCTGTGTGCAGAAAGCCAGTGGTCCAAGGGAAGAAGGATGCTGGAGTTTGTTAGGATGTGTGAAGTGTTTGGTGTTGCAGTGACAATGCCCAGAAGAAAATCTTGAGTGGAAAGGAAAAATTTGGTAATCATTCTAGGACTTGTGTGTTGGACAGCAAAGAGGGCACTGGCAACTGCCCATTACATGGTGAAGTTAAAAGAAATTAGTGTACCCTTGTTTGGTATAAACTGAACTCTGACACTGGTCTGTGCAGCAAGTGAGGTAAGAAGCATTAGTTACAAGCAATGTGTTACTAAGAAAATGCTTTAGAATTATTTTGAATGAGCTGAGCGTTCACAGGCAGTATGTTTTTCAATTCTAACTTTTGGCAGGTGGCTTGTAACCTTTCCATTATGTGTTTAATACAAGGTCACATTAACTTTGGACATTAACATTGGCTTGCTGGTGCATCACCAGTTATGTGGGAGGCTGCCCACACAACCTTCTATTGAAAACTGAAATAAGTGGAGAGATCAGATCTCTGGAAGACACACAAAAAGGCTAGATGTTTATATCTTTGCTCCTGTACATTCTTGGTAGATATCAGGTCATCAAAGAGAGGCCACAATCCTTCTCATTATAAAATACAGCCTTACCAGGAAACCTAATAGTACTTTTAGCTCAGATCATGCATTTCTTATCTGTAGGGAAATAACTAAATAGTTATTTGCATAGGAAGAAACATTTTATTTCATAACATGTTAGGTCATATAAATACAACTTTGGGTTAGCTTGAAATAAGAGATTTTCCATTCCACATATGAATTCACACCAGGATAAGGAAGGTTTTTTTATTTTTTTTTTTTTTTAATGTGGACCTCTCTTAGTCTGGCTTGTAATATTTATAAATGTTTGGAAATAATACAGTCTCTCATTGTCCTGGCTTTACTTACATGTTTTCACCTTTCAATGCATGCAGTAAATTCTGGACAGTTTTGAAGTTGTAGATTCCTGGATTTCAATGTGAACTACAGTGTGTTACTTCCTGCTTTAGGTGAATGGACCAACTAAACTGCAGTCAGGCTGTTAAAGAAATCACTGCTGAGTGTTGTGTGTGGGTGACTGTCAACTGCAGCAGATGTTGAATGGGGTGAATTTAAGGAAGGCAGGTAGAAAGCCCTGAAGACAGTTGCCTGCTGCTGAGGTCTGCCAGCACGTTTTGATGTCTCCGAGAACTCAACCAGCTAACCTTTCTTTGCTCATTCATTCACAAGCAGGATACATTATCGACTGACAGCTGTAGAATAGCAGGGCTATAACAATTCATGTTTGAGGGTTGAAAGGGCAAGAGTTTTAGGTGAAAATTTTCCAGCAGCATGCTAGGCTTAGTTTTAATGGAGCAAAGCTGCAGTCCAGTCTGTTGCAGGACTCAAACTAAAAAAAGTTAGGCTTGCCTGGTCAGAGATGGACTTCAGGGCAGCATGTGGTTTGGTTTAGTTTTTGCTATAGGGCTACAGCCACAGCAGACCTGTTTTTCCAGGGATCACTGAAATGCCTGGTGATCAAATTCAGTATTAATCATACTATTTATGTTGCAGTGATTTTGCTTAACTTCAAGATTAAATATGTTGCCCTTCTTCTAGGAAACACCATATTGCATAAACTGGCCCTTTCTGCATTATCTGAGACAATAACAATTTCAAGTGCTGTTATAATTCCCTTTGCTGCTTTATCAAACTCAATACCACATTTTCATTCATTTACACATCCTAACAGCACATGTTTAAGTGGCGTGTTAAGTCTTTCTATGTACATCAAAGCAACATGTAATTATCACTTCCATTTTACCCGAGGGCTTCTAAATCTAGAGGCGATAATTGTTATTTGCGTTCTAATTATGCCTCAGTTCAACCAGAGCCTTTGCAATGATCTAAAAACAAAGGACATTTTGTGGCAAGATCCGGTGAGTTCCTTTGCTCGTAAAGCTCCACGTGACTTCAGACGAGCCTAAGATTTGAAAACTAAAATGCAGGATGGATTTCCTTAGTAAGCCATGTGTTTTCTTCTCCTAGGGGATGAGCGCTCCCGGGAGTCTCCAGCCCCAGCCGAAGCACAGATGCAAGCCGGGGCGGAAGGCAGTGGAAGGGTGAACCGCTGCTGCTGGAAATGTTCCATGACGCAACTCAAGAAGATTTTCTGGGGTGTGGCCGTGGTCCTGGGTGTCTGCTCCTCCTGGTCGGGTTCAACCCAGCTGGCAAAACTGACCTTTAAGAAATTCGATGCACCCTTCACTCTAACGTGGTTTGCAACAAACTGGAACTTTTTATTCTTTCCTTTGTATTATCTTGGACATGTTTTTAAGTCAGCTGAAAAGCAGTCTCCAAAGCAAAGATACAGGTATGGGAGCTTTTGTCTCTAATCCCGTGGCTCTTGCTTGCTGCTCTACATTTCATAGATGTTTTGTTCAAATCAGTCAGTTACATCAAACTTGTGTTTGCTTTCCTCTCCAGTTTTGTTAAAGGATGGTCTGAGTTCGTTGTGTGTCCTACGTTAGGTGCTATTATTATTCCTAATATAATTTCACTTCGGCAGTAAGAAATCCAGATTTATTTCGAACAAATGCAAGTCATGTTATGAAAATCTGCATTTTCTACAGTTACTTACCAATGAGTTTTCTGCAAACATATTTTTTTATTAATATCTCTTTCCCCTACCCATAGCTGACTTCTGTGTCAGTCTCTGAGTAAGCTAAGTAAGCTTTTCTTTTCCAAGCTCAGGACTAGAGCAGAGCCCTGAATAGCTGAGTAAAAAGTACTGCAGTATTTTCCTGGCACAACGCCTTTGACATCAAAGGCCCAGCTCTGATCCCAGTTAAACTTGAGCTGTTATGTTTATTTCCGGGAGGAAGCGCAGTCATAACCAAAGCAGCGCTTTGTCTTCAGCACACCTTGTCTTCATAGCAAGCCAAACCCGCAAAGCCTGAGTCGCTCACGGAAAGCCCTGAGTGCCCGTCCTCTGTGAGAGGCTGAGGATGCTCTGGCTGCTTGAAGGACTGCCTCTCACTGAGCACTCCCTCAGCTCTGCTCTGCTCCTTTTGGCCTGAAAGGTGTCTGGGACAGATGGGATGACTCAGCCATCAAGATGTCCCATGTCAGAGAGCTTCCCTGATACGTGGAAGGATGTGAACAACCTTTTCCCCTTCTGTTACACAGTGGGGCTCATAGACTTTTAATGAAGTAACTCAGAAAAGTAAACAGTAAGAAGTACACATTTCTCAGCTCCCAGCTGCGCAGCAGCAAGGTGGAAACTTACTACAAGAAAAATCTAAGAAACCAGGTTACTCAGGAAATGCCCTGCCTCAGATGATTAGGGCTAAGAAATTTTACTGCTTAGCCATCATTACAGTTTCTTCATATTTTAAATAATGTGGGGGCTGCAGATAATGGATATGACCATTCACTGCAGGTTCTAGAGCAGGATGCAGTAGTTCTAAAAGCATTTTCCTAAGTGCCATGTTTCCTGAGCTTCAGTCTTTAGGTTGTATTTGTTCACGGCAAATACAGAGATAAGAGGAGTATGGAGGTTACAGAAAGCTACAGCTTAATCTAAAACCAGCAACAAATGCTAACCTAAAAGCAAATACCTTTTTGTTTCTTTGGTTTTAAGTATTTTTCTTCCCAGCTGCTCTCAGATAATGTTTTAAATACTGCTTAATTCTGGGGTGAGTGGTTGTGGTTTGCCAGATCCCTGGGGTTAAAAACCCAGAGCACTGTACTCATTGCCGCGGTAAATTGATACAGTTGGTAATTTCATGTCTTTCATTAATTAAATGAGGACTCAATTGAAGAGCAGGTGCAAGCCTGTTTGGGATGCAGGGGGACATCATTAGCAGTAGGCTTGCCCAGGCTTCATAAAGAGTGCATGTTTGTGTGTCTGACACAAGCAGACTGAATAGGGTTAACTTAGAGAGGTTTTTCTGGGTGTAAGGGAAGATGTGTGCCTTTGGAGATGCAGCTGTGGCTCCCAGCTTTGCTGCAGATTTGTTTTGTGGTTTGGAGCAAGTCACTGCAGACCTCTGATTTCTTTGTGCTCCCTATTCTTTTGGAGGAGCCAGTCCTTCAGGGAGGAGGGAGGGCTGCCCTTACCATGTGTTTACAGAGTGTCTGCCTCAGCATGTCCCCTGTCTCCGCTGAGGCCTTTTGGTGGTGCTGCACCAAGAGTTGCTGTGAAATTATTTACTGTTCTTCTGCTTGCTCCATTGCAGCTGAGATGTCTCATGCGTATACGTCAGTAAACCCGAGCATTACAGTCCAGCCTCCCCTCCTACTTATTCCTTTTTTTTTCCATGTTATATATGTGTGCAAATATATAGAGAAAGAGATACATAGGGACTTTGCAGCTGCATATGAGGTATCACCATCCTCAGGAAAGGTTGCTGTCCAGGCAGGGTTGGACGTGTTAGGGAGACATTTCACAGACCTCTGGGTAGTTAAAAGAAGACAATTCTGACCTAGAACTGTAAAGAAGCTGGCATAATCACTTTCTACTTCTTTTATCCTTCACTTTCATCTATATTTTACATCTTATCTGAGCTCTCTGGCAGGAATTTGGAACAAGATAAGTTGAAAGGCAATAGTGGGAAAAGGTGGAAATATGATGTCTAAGTCACCTTAGCAGTAAAGTAGAAAAGGAAAGGGTTCTCAGAGCTTGCCTACACCGACTGCTAAAATCCACAGGTACCTAATGTTTTTTGGCAACAAAGATCCCCTAGGACACCTGCCCATCCACCTCAGCAGGACTGGGCTGCTCAGCCTCCCCTCCCCCTGGCACAGGCAGTGCTTTCACACCAGCCCTTCCCGAGGGCACTGGAGCCAGCACATGTGCTTTGGGTACCTCCCTGTACAGTTAGAGGGCATGTAAAAACAGCAGCCCCAGGAAAAATACCCAAAATACGCAAAAGGGGGATCATAAAATGTAGCAACAGTGAATAGTTGTATAGTCCCTTCTGCACAGATTATATGATTTATTACAGTTTTTAAATTCATGTTGTATTATACCAGTGTGTATGCTATGCTGTAAATATGTGAATTTTTATGCTTTGTAGTCTCACAAGAAGAACATACCTGTCATGGACATAAATCAGTTTTTAGCTGGTTTATGACAGAAAATCAGATGTTTTTTTCCCTTTTTTTAGCATGTATAATAGTAGTAAATTTGCCACCAAAATTCTGTAGGGGCACATTGAATGTTAGAGCAGGTTTATTCAGTTTCTTTATCAGATATTGACTATTAGGCCATATTGTAAAGTATCAAGGACTTATGATTGAACCATATTGCATGGTAAGGAACTTGCTGTTTTAGCTGAAGTAGCTTTAGACTATCAGCATGAGCATACCATGGGGAGAGTCACTCTTCATAGCAAACCAGAACTCATGCATGCACTTCCAACTGGTCTATACTCCCTGAGCAGCTCCATCAAATGCTGCCAGGGTTGTGCCCAAGTGTAGACGGCTCAAGTGCAGACTTCTCCCATGGTTGCCACCAAGGATGTCATGGTGCAGGACTTGTGTGCATGGAAGTGATACAGAGAGCTCTGGAAGGCCAGGGAAGAGCATGCCAGCATCACTCTCCTACTTCTTGTGCAAGTGGTCACTAGCTTAAAATAAAATTACTGTAACTAAATTATTATTCATTTCAACCATTGTCCAGTCCAGAAATAGCAGATGTAATGATTTGTGCACCTAATGCATCATTTAAGAGTACTTCGTACTTTTTGCTTCCAAACTGCTTTATAAAATGACACATTTAATCTGATGAGCTATCCTCCATCATATCTACATTATTAATTTATGAGGTAACATAAATTAAAAGCACTAGGACTTAAAACTCCCTGGCTACATGAAAGATTAAATTAAAATCTCTGCAAGATATTGCTTAGCTTTGTGTATCTCTACACACCTTTTATAAAGATTCACCCTCCGTGTTCCAGCTGGGAGAAATAATAGAGGGTTTTGTTCACATTTTAGAAAAATACCTCAGAATGC
The DNA here is from genome assembly GCF_031753505.1 of Anomalospiza imberbis. Lineage (NCBI taxonomy): Eukaryota > Metazoa > Chordata > Aves > Passeriformes > Viduidae > Anomalospiza > Anomalospiza imberbis. Next base: position 70,747,957 of record NC_089683.1, on the reverse strand, counting down.
TTGTTTATTTTGATGGTGTAGTCTTATCTAATGACTTTTTTGAGAAGGAAAGGAAAGGACTTTCAAGAATGATTTGCAGGATTATTTATTTATTTATAATTTAGATCTTGATTTTTTATTTCATAAAAATTTAGGACTAAACACCAGAATCTAGAACTAAATCTCTTCTGAAACCTTGAATGCACCAGATGTGTTGGGTGAATGAAAGGATCATCACAGTGCAGTCCCTGCACTGATCTGCAATATTTGAACATGTTTTAGAATGTTCTTTTTCACTGATTCAGAGTTTTGTCTCTATATTGCCCCCAAATTATCCGCCACTAGTCTTCACTAGAATTTGAAGTTTTTTCTTTGAAAATACAGAAAAGGTTACAGGTAACACTGAACTATTGTTGTGTCTTTGAAACTGAATCAAAATACTGGTGCAACAATGGTAGAGAATGAGCGTAGTAGATTTCACTTACTCTGACATACCAACACTGACTTCACAAAAGTCACTTTTGATCTACATGCCCTTGGGCTCAGAATCGACATTTGGTTTTTCAGGGGCTGCAGAGTTTCAGTGCCATAGCTTCACTTGAGGTCCAGGAGAATGTGGGCCAGTTTCTAAATGTGTTTCAGAGGTATTTCTGCTATGATGCAAAAGATGAGACACTCTCCATCACCCCCAGTAGTACAAGGAGTTGAGACCATTAGTTTGATCCTGACTCATATGAAGTGCAGTGCACTGCACCTTGGGTACTGCCCTCCTTTTCTGCAGCAGGCAGAGAACCCCACTGGTAACCAAACCCCTGGCAATGATGAAGCTCTAAGGGGGAAGAAGGTCAGAGCCATTTGGCATGACTGGATGCTGTTCTACTATCGATTTTTCAGTGGTTTGTGTTTGTGAGTCTCTCTTACCTAGCAGCATTAAAATGTTGCAGTGTGGTTAACTTTTGGCATCCTGCTGATTTATATTACTACTTAGATGGGAGCTTCGCCACCAGAGCAGACAGCATTAAGAGAGTCATAAATAAGCTGTGGAGGCATCAAGACATGACAAATGCAAGTGTTTTTAGCAAATGTCATCCAATGAAGCATGTTTTCTTTCAAAAAACTTCAGTTTATAAATGCTATTTGTCTAATTCAGAACATTATCCTTAAAATAATACCTATTTACTTTGTGCTCCTCAAAATAAAATCACTTTACATTTCAAGTTCACATTAGCTTCTTGGGGAAAATAAAAATAAAAATAATAATAATAAAAAAACAACCAAGAAACAAAATAAACCATTGAAATTAAAAGATAAAGCATCTGATTCTTACCCGAGTTTGACAGAGACCAGTTAGGAGTAACTCCAGATTAAATCAGTTTGATGTCTACAGCAAGAGATCAATCTGATCTCTACAGTTGTCTGTCACCTTTTTGCTTGGTATCAAAACAATTAATTAAAAGAAGATGTGGATATTGTACAAGAGGTTTATGATACTTGTAGTCATCTTTATCTCTCCTACAGATATCTGAGAGGTGCTGGAGGTGTTGTGTTATTGATGGACCACTGTATCACTTCTCTGACTGTTTTCAGTGAATATGCACTTTTCTGCCAGAAGTCCTGGCTGAAGACAAGGCCAAATTGCACAAAGAGCAAGCAGCAGTAGTAGTGAGGCCTTCTGCTGGAGCAGCATGGCGTTTGTGGTAGTGGCGGTGCTGGTGGGCGCGTGTCCAGTGTCCAGCCTGCTGTCCCTAGGGATCAAGCTTGGTCGTGGAGCATCCATTTGGGCTTAGCTCAGCTGAAGCCCAAGCCACAGAGCTCAGGGTGATGCTGTTGTTAACTTTTGTTTCTCAAGTCAAGTATTACCACTTCCTGATGAAACCTGCAGTAGCTGCTGTTTCTTGCCTTTTGAAGAGGAAAGTGTGTCCCCATTGGAGGTGGGATTGGTGTGCTGTCACCCCACAGGGGTTCTGGAGGTGCCTTCTTGCTGCTGCCTTGACATAATACAGCTATGCTGTTCTATGGCCAGATGATTGCATGAGTTGTGGTTTCAGCTGCTTCTTTGGGGAGACTTGTTTTCTTTGGTGATTAATGTCAGGGTCTCTTGGTCTTTATGCCCCCTGAAAGAAAATTTTCTCAGCCATGTCTCAAAAATATGCTCTACAGGCTGCCTCTTCCTGAGAAAATAACAGCTCCAGAGTTTTTCTAGAGGAGTTTCCTGTTCACATCAGTCTCTTCTGAAGACAGTACTAGGGGTTGGATTAGGGGGAAATGTGACGCAGCTGGCTTCTCAGTGTCATGCTGCATATTCCAGCACTGCCAGCTTGGAGCTGAATGTCTGGTTTCCCCACAGAATTCTGAGGGAGAGCAAAACAGAAACACAAATGTGAGGCATGTAAGGTAACACAGCAAGAAGGGGGGAGGAGAAAGAGAAAAGGCTGTGGTCAAACTGGCTACTAGTTGAAGCCCTCCACCATCCCAGATTTAGGCACCTAACTAGAATTGAGATACTGCTCCTCTCTATGTCTTCCATTGAAAAGCTTATAAAACTGCTCCTGGACCATGGTGAAGGTGATAGTTTTTCCCTCCTTCAAGTGCATGCTATGGAGCTTGGTACCCGCATCAGACTCTTGATGTGAGTGGCTGGCAGAAAGCCACAAAATTAATGGCCCAGTCCTATCCTCTCTGGAGGTAACTCTCACAATGGTAAGCCTGCATGGTGGGCCCTGGAACATAAGGTGGCATTTATATGCTTACCTCGCTTTCTAAATCTCCTGGAAATACCTTTGAGAGATTTCTTTTAAAATTCTGTTTGACTAATTTGCTAATTCCTTCTATTCAGGTAGCTAACACTGTCTATGAGAACTCATGTTTTAGCTTTTGTGAGAAAATGGTCATGGGTTCTTCTTTAGGATACCAGTCCTTTCTAATTTAACCTCACAGATTATACTTGGAGTTTGCATTTGTTTTTCAGACCATGATGTTCTGAAAAGAGCTAAATATTTGTGTCCTGTGAAAAGCTTTCCCTTAATCTGAAAAGCCTTCATCTCTTGCAAATCACCTCCTCTTGGCTTTTGGACTTCAGTGAAGTGCTAATTGAGAATACAAATTGGTTACTGCCTGATCAGGACAGACCCACATTCTTTAATCTTGAGCCTGGTTTGCAAAATCCTTCCAAGGATGATTGAATTAAATAATGTCCTGTAATTTTGTCTTGTTGTTCCATTACTTTTGTCTCGTCTGCTGTGGCTTGAACAGATGTTTCAAAATAATTATATTATCTGCCTCCTATGAGGTAACAGTGCTTGAGGCAGGGACTAGAAGGAGAAGTAATTGTTCTTGTTACCTGCAGACAGGGCATGTGCTATGAAACAATGTATTTATGTAATGGCTTTTGCTTGGAAAAAAATGTTGTGTCTTGCAGCAGTGAATGATCTCTCTCTGGTCAGTAGTTAAACTGCATTTCATTAACACTGCCTCTGGTTAGTTAAGCAAGCTGCCCATCTCCCACACTGCTAGGGCTTTTCTCAGGAGACCTCAAGAGCAAATCTGCCTCTGCGGGTCCCGCCCAAGATGATCTGACCTCTCTGCACTCACTGAGACCATGGGACAAAAGCAAGCCAGGCTGAAGGGACCTCAGGTCACCTCCTCCCTTTCCTGCCTCCAGGCATGACCTGCACACACAGACAGAAAAGTAGCTGTGTTTCATGGCTCGCAAAGGGAAAAAAAAGGACTGGGAGAAGAGTGTGAGATCGTGTTTACTGCACAGAGGAAGAAGCAGAAAGCTGAGGTGAGCATGGATTTGCTGGTTTTCTAATCATCATAACATGGAAGAAGGTTTCACAGGTGGCCTTTTTGCCAAATGTTGTTTACCTTGGTCACCACGCCAAGTACCTTGACCCCCAGTGCACAAACTCATTGAATGGGGACTGTCCTAGATAGATTCTCCATGATGTTTACAGCAGCAATAAAAATAACAACAAAACCCAGGAAGGAGTGATAAGGATTTCTGCTTTTGTTTTTTTCCAGCCCAGATCTGTGTCAAAATACCTTGAAGGCATCTACCTTTAAAGCTGCTTTAAAAAAGGAAAGTGCATGTATGGCAACAGACGTTGTAGCTATAATTAACAGCTCTCAATAAAGACGGATGATACAGTGAGAAGTGTTGGAGGCTGACAGTACTACAGAAGTGGAAAAAACCTATTTGTCCAGCTGCCTAGTGGTTATGGCCTGTGTCCAGATTTCCCAGGATTGTTTGTGTTTGTATGAAAAGGCAGCCTCATATAAATGCACATGTACCTGGCTGAGGATCCTGTTCAGTCCAGGTCTCCAGAAGTTGGCCACCCTTGCTTGCTAGATGAAGCTATAAGTGGTAAAAAGGGACAAATAGCCAAAGGTGGAGGTTGGCAGTAACAGAGGTATGTGAACAGGGCATCATATACTGAAAAACCCTACAATGTTGTCTGTGAACATCCATGGGGGCTTTTAGAGGGAAATAATGTTAAGGTATGAGCTGATGGGCAGACAGGTTCATATATGTGTTCACACACTCATATATAACCATTTTGTGTTTTCCAGACTAAAATACCTTTCCGAATAGTAGCTTTTTGCCAGAGAATCCGATTCAAAAATGGGGAAGGCAAACAATATATGGGTTTGTTTCCTTGTTCACCTACTTTGGCTTACAGTTAGTGAAGACTGCTTCTCCTCATCCTGGCTGTAGAAAAGGAAAAAACCCTCCTGTTGGTTTGTTTGCCAGTCCTTGGGGTCAGGGCTACAACTCAGCGAGTTTAAAGAAAAGAGTCTAATTTACTTTGTGGCTTCATGGTCATTGCCATATCATTTGGCTCTCTTGGCTAAGCAAGCCTACACTAAGTCTCCTGTGGCTGCCTCATCTGTTCCCTGTTCCTCATATCTCTGACAGAGCTCCTCCCCACCTAGAGTTGGTGCTGGTTACTTTTGGTTTGTTTATTTACAAATTGTGTTCCTTCTCTTTGGAGCTGGGAGCTGTTTACCCATTTCCTGAAGCTGTTCGTTTCACAAGCAGTTAGAGACTGCTGCAATGTTCCCTTCATATCTTCAAAAACCTTCCACTGCCTGAGTGAAATATTCAGATTCCCACTGGGGGAGTGGGCCTCTGGAAGCCTTATGTGAAGGATGGCATCCCCCATCTCTTTCAGCATCCTCAGCTGTTAAGCGTCAGGGATCTCAAGTCCATTCAGGCACCCGAGTGTCCCTTCAGCAACAGAGTATTATTAACCTTCGTGTAGTACATTGCTAAAATGAGGTACCTTGGATGGTATGAATCCAGGTCCATTTGCTAGAGACTCTATGTCTTTTTCCTCTACATCATCTGGCATCTGGCCTTGCGTTGCATCTGAAAAAAATGTTTTGCTTCACCAAAATACTGCATTTTTTTAACGTTATTCTCTTCACTGTATATATTATAGAGGCTAGCCAGGCCAACTGAAAATTTTATTTTGCCTTTTCTGCACTGGAACTGCAGCTTTCTTCACTAGTCTGGCTTACTATACCTTCAGCTGGAGTATATATAGATTTCCAAGTACAGAAAGATAATTCTTCCGATATGAAAACCTCCTATTCAACAGGACAATAGAAAATAGCAAGAATTTCACCTCTGCTTTCAATACCTCAGAAGACTGACTGGAAGAAAAATAAAACCACAGCTCTGTAATGTTGTGTGATATTTCTTCCATCTAACAAGTGATGGTCTTGTTAGACCATCTCACCGTGATCCCTGAACACCAGGTCATAGATTCATGTCATTCTAGCTGCTGGGGACCTGGGGAGGCAGCTCTAGTCCAACCTGCTCAGTGCAGAGCCACATCATATCTACCTTTTAATTTTGTTAATGATTAGTGGTCTGCAGACCCTGAATGAGGCATAACTGTTATTAAATTTAGGTGTGCTTTATTGCATCTTTTATTGTGCTGTCTCTAGGATATCCCAAAATTACACATACCAGAACATATTGCCGTGAATGTGCCCGTTCTAATTCTGCTTGCCACTTTCTGCCAGAGGCTTCTTAAATATTTTTCTGTCCTCAGGCAAAGAGATGTTGATTCAAACAAGGAGCATTTGATTTACTTTTTATTAACCTTGAAATTTAAAAAGAAATTGTATTAAGCCACTAAAATGAGAGCTTAACTTTTATTTAATAATCAGATTTTCCCCTAGCATTTTCAGTATTTAATGGAGTTCTCTATATTAAATGTGATGGGTACAGGCAGCATTTGACCCTATCTAGAATAATTCCACTGAGCCCCATGACAGAATGCTGATTTCATCACAGAATGGCAGAGATCTTAAAGATCATCTAGTTCCAACTCCTCCGCCATGGGCAGGGACACCTCCTGCTAGACCAGATTGCTCAAAGACACATTCAGCCTAACCTTAAACACTTCCAGGGATGTGTCACAGATTCTCTGGACACCCTGTTCTAGTGTCTCACCACCCTCACAGCAACTAATTTCTTCCTAATTTCTATCAGAAAGTGTCTGGCTGAGTGAATATTAAAAATATCAAGTTAATAACTATTTAGATGTATTTCGTCTTGAAGAGGGGAAGTCAGGTTTTGACCAGCCAGAAATTCACCCAGAAATTCACCTCCACATTATTTTTTTCAAGTGTCTTTTGATTCTGGAGAAGTGAAATAGAAAAACTTACTGTTGAAAAATTGTGTGCCAGAAGAGGATATAGTGACATACAGACACCTGATCAGCTGATTTTTGTTAATATGTATGCAGACCTGCCTTTGCTCATGAAATTTTTAACAATTAAGGCCAACCATCTGAAAGTCTTAACAGCATTTAACAAAGAGCTCTATTGATTTCGTAGGTTTTCCAGACAATTTACAAAACCATGCTCTTTTGTAGTTCCGGATAGATTCTGTGCCATAATTTTCCACTTTACCAAGTTCCACGTGGATTTTTTTAGCAGAGATGTACTCTTGATCATGTAAGACATGTATGATAAAGATCAGCTAACCCATGGATTGAGGAAGGTGAGGAAAGAGCTAAGTGACATCAAGCAGCATAAGGGAGGTATTTGAAACAAGGAAGGTGGTTTATCTCAGTGTGCTATTGAGCTGTCAGGGGTCTGAAAAACAAGAAGAACCTCAAAGAGTGGTTAGTGCATGCTTGAGAATCAGAGATGGTGGGCCAAATGTTGTGTGTTGTGGAAGCAGAGTGCATGAGCTCTGCTGAAATGTAGCATTTGCATGAGTGATAGTGCTTATGGCTTCTCTATGAGCTAAGTGGGCTCAAAAAATCCTGTGTCATTTCAGTGGACAGTTTGCTTCTTATAGCATTGCTCATGTATAGGGTCCTGTGGGCTGGTTGCTGGCTCTTAGCATGGGATATACCAGGTTTGGCTTGGTTTGGCTCAGCAGTCAAACCAAGAGGTCACTCAGAGCCACCTAGGGGAAGATATAATCATACTACCAAGAGTTATTTCATATGCTTACAGATTTGTTTCTTAACAAGAATAAATGTGCAACTAAAATTTGCCAAACAGCTAAAGATAGCTTCTTGCAGTCTTTTCAAAAGTAGGCAGTGAATTGGCTTTAGTTTCAGGTGAACAGGAGTCATAATGAGGAAATTGCTCTTGAAAATTGTGCCAATTATATGTATAGTTAATTATGGACTTTACTTTTGGCTGGCAAGTTGCACACTAACTTGTCTGCTGCTTTATATTTCTTGAGCTTTGCTTTGTTTTAAGGATTAAAACAAAACAAAACAAAAAACAGCTGGCTTCCTGGATGTGTTTGCTGCAAGAAACCAGACACAAGTAGTTTCGAGAAACAAGTGTGTTTCCTCCATAGCAATTGTGCTAAAAACAAACTGTTCTCTTTGTCAGTGTGGCTTCAGACACTTTCCACTATTATGCTGCTGGTATCTGGAGTCTCAAAAAGCTTTTGTCTAGCTCAGAACAGTAAATAATCACAGGTTTTGGGGACATGTAAAAACATCTCATTAGGGATATTTGAGAGATGACAAAGTCTTATTATCAATCTCATGTCATGATCTGAGTGTGCAACAACAAATTATCCTCCCTCAAGTAACTCAGCTACCAAAGGCTATAGATGGGTTTGTCTTCAGAAAAAAAGCTCAGCTTTTACAAGCCTTTGGGCTAACAGCCATGACCATGCAGTTCTTCCACATGAAGCATGCTGATGGCATCTACTAGATGTTGTGCAGCTGACAGGAAAAAGATGCAATAGTTCATTAGTTTTTTCATTCCCTTTAATTCAGACATTTTCAAAAGGAATGGCACTGAAAGCTTTGTAGTACTGAAGGTGCATAATAATGGGATCAAAATTGCCCATCTGCGCTAAGGCAAGATAATTGCCTAGGCGTGTTCACATTTGCAGAAGAGATTTTGAATAATAAATGTTTATAAAGCCCTTCTGTCATCATGTTATCCAATCCTCACCCGTGAGCCAAACTTTCAGTTCATTTATACTCTTTTCAAACCAAAAATATCTGACGTTGGCACAGCTCTGGTGAAGATGAGAATCTGGACTAGTGTAAGTTACCTGAAACTGTCTTCCAGCTCCCCAGCAACAATTTAGGAACCAAATGGAAAGAGAATAATCAGCAAACCCTGGTGATTCCTTGCTAGTGTTATTTTCTGTATCTTTAATAATTAATTTGAATAATTACTAGAATTTAGGAGTGCCAGTGCTGATTTTCAGTGATGCTGAATGGCACTCCTTCCTGAGGAGCAAAGCTTGTCGAAGAGTCAGAGCCACAAAAAGGCTGACATGTGTCCCATCCTGCAAACAGCCCTAAACATCTATGTGTGGCTTCCAGCAGACATTTCCTCCTCCTTAGGAGCCTCTCTTCTCTGCCAGAGGTAAGGCATAAGCAGATCCATCCCCACAGGCACAGACAGGCTGAAGATACAGTGGCACTGGCAGCAGCAGGTGAGATGCAAGCCATCTTAATTTGGCTTCTCATGGCTGATCTAACCTGCTCCAGCAGATAAGCTCCTTAGCACACACTCAACTCACCCAAGCCTTTGAGCACAGTACCTCCATGCTCGACAAAGTGCAGACAGCTGAAAGACTTGTCCTGGTTTAAGTGCATGCTTACCTGGTCAATCCCTCCTCCACAGGGACTCGGTTTATAGCCACCTCTGTGTTCTGATGCTCTCCCCTTTTCTGGCAATTAAAGATGTAAACAGCACTGACTAGACAGGATTAGTTAATGCAGCTTTGTTTCTTCTTTGAGAATGAATTAATTGATTTTTCCATTAGACTTGGTACAAATCATGCTGGTGTCCCCGTAGTCCTCAGTGTGCCTGAGTGATTCCCGATAGCTTTGTTACAGTCTTCACAACGCATCTCATGCCTCTCCCCTGCTCACGCTGAGTTGTTCATTCCAGACCACCACTACACAACAAACAAGAGCAGGTGATTTGCAGTGAGATGGAAAATGTGTCCAGCTGAATGCCAGGTTCATCTGCTTTCTGCCACTGCATGCCACTGGTCTTTCTGCTTGAACAGGAACTGTCATTCCTGCTGTGGGATCCCTTCAACAAAATAGCCACCTGCCTCCCCCATGACCAGCTAGCTGTGCAGCTCTTCAGCTCATCCTTGGTGTTGTAGTGAGATTTCAGCAGGCTGAACCTCCTGGGTAACCCCAACATGGCCATGGCAAAGCTGACCAGCTCTCCAGCACTAGGAAGGTTGCCAGCAACCGTAGGAGATAACTAAGCTGGTGTCCCCTGCTACTTGGAGCCCTGTGCCTCTCAGAGTGCTTTGCTCACCTGCCATAGTGAGGTGCTTTAGATCCCTTCCCTGCAGTAGCGGGGGCCTGCCAGAGGAGCAGCACCCTCGCTGCTAGGGATCCAGCAGAGAGAGTAGGGTAGCAAAACAGGCATTGCCTCTGCCAGGTTTCTGAACAGATAGCTGAAACCACATTGCTACTTTTGTCACTCTTCCTGGGAAACAATCTGTAAAGAAAGTCAGACTGAAATTAGTAACAATATGAACTGCTGTTCAGTACATTTTTCTGTCTTTCAAGGGCTTAAGCTTATTGAGAAACCTCCCTTTCTCTCAGTTTCATCACAGCGCATTAAGTTTTGAGAAAGGGCTGAGTTCAAACACTGAAGCTCTTTATTCTAGTTGTGTAGGTGCAGTATTGATAGAGCCAAATTTAGCAGATTCCCTAGTGCACATTTACAGTAAAATGAGCCAGATTTTGTGTTAGGTACCTTGGGGGTAGAGGGGGAAGGGAATGACAGCTAAGGATATCACAGGGCACTGTGACTCTGAATGACTCTGTTGCTGAGATTTAGTGAGGCATCAGGATATTTTGGGTAGCATTTTTGAGGTTCTGCTGCTGGATTTTCCATTCTTGCTGAAGTCTGTGGCAGAACTGTAAAGATTCAGTTGGAAGTAGTAGTGAACTAGTAGTAAAAGCTGTTGGAAATGTCTCCTTGTGGTGTTGTACATATGTGTGTATGTATGTACATGTGTATGCAGGCACCATTTGATATCAGCTACATGCTGAGCCCCTTTATCCTGCAAGAACAGGGATTTCCCAGGGAGGTAACAGGCTCTTTTACTTTTGACAGTCTTCACAGAACATCCTGCAGATCAGGAGCTCTCCTGTAAACTGCAAACTGTTGAAAGGAAAGTGAAGCCACAGATTTTGTGCTTTCTACCTCAAGGATCAATGTAGGGTCATGCTCTTGAACGGGGTGGAAAAATTCCCTTGTGCAACAAGTATCTTGCCCTGGGGGTCTGGATAGAAAAGCACAGTCTCCAAGATCAGGCCCGAGCTTGTTTGCTGAGGGAGCTGGCACCTGCCTTCCCACAGCAGGAAAAGGCTGCTCATTCTCAAGCATCTGCCTGCAAAGCACTATCTGGTGCTGCACCCAAAGCCCCTTCCTCCCTGCCTGCAGACAGAGCTGAAGCCCCAGGAAGAGGACAAGGAATCCCCAGCACTCACCTACCTACAAACCTTCCAAAAGAGAAAACTCTCCTTCAGAAAATGTTTTTGACTCTCTCCTGGACTGAAATCCCACCATGGCTGATGCCCTGTGTGAGAGACACTGTACTTAACCTTCCTACATCTATTTTAAGATCCAAATTGATCACCCATAATTCCTTTTGAAGTCTATGGGTAGTGACAATCTTCAGCCCACTGAAAAAGTCTCAGTGCATTAGTACCTGACTATGAATTGATGTTTTTAATTTGGTATGATCCTCCTAGGATTTCAGTGTGAAGGTGGCGTAGTCAAGTCATTTTTTGCAGATTGCTCATTTGTGCTATCTGTGGATTATTTGTCAAATTCTTTTTGTATTATCTTGATGAGAAATTTAATCAATCTCACCAACACCAAACCATTTGTGTCTGTTGGTTTAGTTTTTAGGATGATTTATGTATACATTAAGTGTGATTGCGAGCCATTTCCTAACACATGTAAACCTCAATTGATAAAGATCTCTGGGGATGCTCTAAGTTGCAATATCAGCCTCACATAAAACGCAATTACCCCATTCTGGCAGTAAACATGAGTAAAACTGGATATGCGGAGTTACTAAAATAATAGTTTATTTGTTATTCCACAAATTATAGTCAGTGAAAACTCCCTTCTAAGAATGCATTGGTCACATACCCTAAAATTGGTATATTCATCCTTGTTACATATGCTATTGATAATGAAGAGAAAAGGCTAAATATATTTTTACTGAACAACCATAGCAATAAAATAAAATTCATATCAAAGAGCAAGCATTATTAGATAGCTTAATCTTTTACTATGTATTTTGAAGATATTATTCCATGTTTTCTTTTCGGACAGTTGACATTGTTTGCTTCCATCTCCTATATAATCTTGAAGCTGCCTGCTCATCCTCTCTCACATGCTGGGATTATTTTAGTTTATGGCTCAGCCCACCTACCAACTATTTCAGCTCCTGAGATGCAGTGAGCTAATTAACGCATCTGTCATCTTACATGTTCTTCAGATGCCATAAGCAATAAGGAGACTTAGCCTTAATCTTGGATGTCTAACTTTTTCTCCCAGGCTCAGGGCTCTATGGCTTGACTCAAGCCATACGCATTTTCATTGCTGAACAGTTCATTCAGGTATTTTTGTTCTCTATTGACTTCTAATTCCCTTCCTCTCCTAGAGACATGCTATATTAAATCTCCATTATCTAAGCCCATGCCTGCTTTTCCTAGCGCACACAGTCATGCAAGTATCACTATTGCTTAATATTTGTATGAAATTAGCATCCAGGAAATCCTGATCTGGACCAGCTTGTGCTAGGTGCTTTTTCAGCAGGGAAAAAAACCACAGCACCTGTGCCACAGAGTTTGCGATCAAGGTTGAAGCACATATCTGCTAAAACCTGCCATTTTTCATTTAACTGGCAAGGGCTGACTTCTTCGGCTGCTGCTCAGCAACCTGTGGAGGGGCTTTGGTCCCACAGGACTTGCCAAGGGAAGACCATGTCCAGAGAAGGGCAACAAAGCTGGGGAAGAGTCTCAAGCACCAATCTCATAAGGAGCAGCTGAGGGAGCTGGGGTCATTTAGCCTGGGGAAAAGGAGGTTTAGGGGAGGACCTTATCACTCTCTACAAGTACCTGAAAGGTTGTAGTGAGGTGATGTCAGTCTCTTCTCCCAGCTGACAAGTGACAGAAGGAAATGAAATGGCTTTAAGTTGTGCCAGAGGAGGTTTAGGTCAGATATTAGGAAAAATTTCTTCATGGAAAGGATTGTCAAACACTGGAACAGGCTGCCCAGAGAAGAGGTGGAGTCACCATTCCTGGAAGTATTCAAAAACTATGTGCCTGTGGCACTTGAGGACGTGGTTTATTTGTGAACATGGCAATGGTGCTAAATTGATGGTTTGATTTGGTAATCTGAGAGGCCTTTTTTGACCTTCGTGATTCTGTGATTCTTTGACTCTAAGGCTGGACAGAAGGATGGGGACATCGGGGAGATGCTTTTCTCATCTCTTCATGGACCTCACAATGAACCTAAGTAACACAACATGTGATGCAGTAGCAGAACCTGGCAGGTGAACAGGAAGGGAAATAATTACAAACATCCTCGTAGATGCAAATAACCCCAGGATTTTCAAAGGGCCCAGTTCCTCTTCTGCCTGAGATCTGCTTTCTGCCAACATAATGCCTCAATCTCCCCCAGTTCATGTCAGAATGTGACATGGTGTCCAGATCTTACTAATGACAGGAAGTCCTATGTGAGAAGCAGGCAAATGACGAGTCTCACTGCAAAGCTCCCCCAGAAAGCTTGCAACAGTGAGCTCAGCCAGGCTGGGCTGGCTTAACCAAAAGCAGTTTAGGAAATAAAAGGTTGAAAGAAATCTCAGAGCCTTAGAAAGACGTAAGCATGTTTTTCCAGATAAAGCCAACAAGCTATTTGGTTAAATTAATCTATGTCTGAACTTAAACTGAGGTAAGTGCTTACAGATATGTAGGCTGTGATAAATCCCCAGCAGTAATTCTGTTAAATTTTTCAACACCCCCTGCTATGCATGTGTAAGGATTTACAGGCACACTGAAACAGGCCGGCTAACTGTGCTTGTCTCCTCTGCTTTTAACCACTCTCAGAACAGCACTGTGCCTCCTCCTCTCATGCTTTCTGCTATAAACCCAACCATTTTAATTTCCCAGGCAATCCACTGTAGATGGCTGCAATTGCACTAACCATAACTACAACCAAAGGGTATCTGATCCAAATTATGTAGCACATTCTGATGTTGGCCTCTGGAGCCCCAGATCTGGGAGAGGGCCAGAAAAGCCATTTTATAATTATAGTCTGTCACAGACCTTAAAAATTTGTTATTAAAATGAAGACAGAGCAGGCACACCCACAGGGCAGGCATTAATCTTGGCTAGATAAGGTCCAATTCTCCCCTAGGTGGCAAGCTGCAAGGTTTCAGCAGGAGCTGGCTCCTGCTGCAAGGACACCCTGTGCTTCCTTCTCCCATAGTGCTTTTACCCTGTAATAGCAGGGAACAGATTTTTCACTGCTCTCTGTGCAGCTGCTCTGGAAATAGTGTGATGCTGGAAGCAAGGATCACAAGGTCATTTTCCAAAATGAAGGAAGGAATAAGCATGTCACAGGAGTAGAAGGTAGAAGACAAATGAGCCCGGTAATTTTGTATCTGGCAAATACTTGGCTCTCCTCACTGCAGCTCAGCTCTCAGAACCAACAAGCAGGAAGGAGGCCCCTTGCACAGCCCGTCCAGTCTCACTCAGAAAACCACAGTCCCTGTTCTCCCTCTACCCATGAAATCCAAGAAGATGCCATAAACTGCAGCTGTGTGTCACAAAGCTAATTCATTTTAGCCAAAAGTGAGTGCTATAAGAATGGATATGCTGCATGCTTCACTGATGTAGATTAGAAGGAGCTTTACTCCTCTAGTTATAAATAGTCAAAGAACAGAAATTACTTTTGTGACTTTAAATCAGGTTGTAGTACATGAGGGTCTTCCCTAATATTCTTACATTTTATTTTAGAATTCTGTCATAAAAGGATGTTCATGGTATCTTTGCATCTAAATCTAAGAAAGCTCTTTAACAGGCTCTATTCCAGACATTTTATTAAAGCCATTACCAGATGCACATCAAAATGTAATAGCACAGAAGCAGATAACAGCCAGAACATTTCCAGCATGAAATGCATGATCTATTCCGATTAAGGGAAATCCATGTTAGAAGTTGTCATTTCCATTTGACATTTTCAAATGTCACAGTCATATTTCTGAAACAAATCCAGATACCGTGTTTCTGAGTCACTTCAAGTTTACTGTCATCAGTCAGTCTCTGCTGCTTGAAAGCAAGTCTTTGCAAGTCTTCCAGGAGCTCTTGCTAGACAGTGTACCTTCACCCTGAATAATCTGTATTTTTCCTCTACCTGCTCTGGTAATTCCCAACGGGTAATGATACTGTTTTCTCTCCAGAGATGTAGTCTTAGCGAATCCAAATCACCCTGCACCATCACAACATGCCGTATGGATGGTTTCTTGTCACAGGAAAAAATCCCAAATTTGTCAGACCAAGCACCCTCCTAGATGGTGGCAAAGTCCTAGCTAATCTGTGCAGATAATCAGGAGCTTACAGCAACGATTCATAAAGGCAATAGAGAAGTACTTTGGCTCTGTACTTATACCTGAGTGGTTCAGACTGCTTTAACTAATGAAACTTTAATTAATTTTCACTGCTCCTGAGCTGCTGGGAGCTACACTTAAGTGTTACAGGCTGAGTGAAGGTACATAGTTAATGCATCCAAGGTGGGTTAAGCAGGAGAGCAGGAAGAGAAAGACAAGAAAGTGGCAGCTTGTCCTGGGGGACAGGTTTCTTCACATGTGCCATGTCCCTGGTGCCTCTGCCATCAGCAGCTGGACACAGGCTGGTAATTTTTGTGGAGTCCAGGTCCATCTCTTCAGCGGCACCTCTGAGTGAAGCCTCACTGACACAGATTGGGCAGAGAAGGAAGGGACAGTTGATGCTGTATAAGTCTTTCAGTAATTTTGTTCCCAAAAAGACAAGTATGGCATTTGGACCAGCAGATGCGTTTTCTAGTTTATTACCACAGGAGTTCTGCATCATGTGCCAAAAGGTTCCTATGTTATTACCATTACCAATAAGGGCTCCTTTCTGGTTTTCAGCCGTTCTCAAAGTAAATGGGTATGTTCAGCAATGACAGGGTTGAAATCCTCATTTGTGGGCTCACAGCCAAGATCAGGATGGTGCCAGTGATTGTATGCCAGCAAGGCACTAGCTCGCTCCTGCTCAGGGCAGTTTGCAAAGTGCTTCTCTGAACAGAATTTTTTCTTTGCACTGAGGTTCACACAAAGCAGAGCCAAAAGAAACCATTTAGTAGGCAATAAAAATATAAAATAAAAAGAACAAGTACATAAAAAATGTCACTAGGAAGGAGAGCAGTGTGTGCTGTAACAGCCTTATCTAAACCACACTGACATTCCCCCCACACATGCAGAGCAATGACAAGATGCAACTGCTTTGTATTTCCTACTTCAATGGCATCAGACTCTTGCCAAAGACTTTTGGTGCTTCACCACCTCTTATCATGTAAGAGGAAAACCTTAAAAATATAAATAATTTCATATAAATAATATAACATTTTAAAACACACAGATGAGCGCACTGAAGCATCCTATCTGTGGAATGCTTCGGACTCTAAACAAATTTCTGCCTGGCCTCTGAAGAACAGCTGTGTATTCCATCCAAACACATAAATAATAACGGTTAGCATCCTGTTCAGTGGGACTCTCCTGGTTTCCAGCAATTTTAGTCACAAGCACTATTTAACTCCACCGTCTCAAATTCAAGTCTTTTTTTTTTTTAAATATGGCAAATCTGCAACTACCTTAAGTATCCCCCGTCATGGTTCTCATTTCCAGGGACTTCAAATAGATCTCATTTTCTTATAACCTCTAAGCAGTGTAATCACCTCAGTGCCATAATCCTTTTGCTTACTTATAGAATTAATTAATTTCTATCTAATCTCTTTTCTTATGTTTCTTCTCTGTTCTTTTTAATATCACACTTGCTTTACTCCATTCTGAATGAAGCAATGAAGGGTAATTAGGCATTTATGTTACTACTTTTGGTCTAAGGAGGATGTTGGCTGAAAAGTCCAGAGTGGGACATTGACAGCAGCTGGAAGAAAAGTCAGCACCAAAGGGGGCTGCTCTAATAGCCAACAGTGGAGGCACAAGGGTGACCCACTCATGTGCCACTCCACACTTCCAGTAGGAACCAGGAAGGCAAATAAAGCTACACCATTCAGGTATTCAAATGAGCTTGAGACTTAATAGCCATGGCAGCTGACATCTGCTTTAGTGACCTGATCCACCTGGTGCAACAATACGCGCACCAGGGGCATTGCAGCTCTTTGGATCTGAGGTGTGTGTTTACTGTTTCTCCTGGTTCTGGACCCTAGGTTCACACCAGCATCATCAGGCAAGGCTCTGATGGAGTTTGTCATTCCTGACACTGCTGGAGGACATCTGCATCGGTCGCTGTCTGTGGAGTGCTTCGTAGCTCTCCTGTGTCAGTGGCCACATGCAGAGAAGATGGCAGGGCATGTGGCTGCTAATGGCAGACCTCAGGAGATAGCCTTTCTACCCTGTGCTTTTCCAGCCCACAGGTAGCCCTTTCTCCCATGCAAATGACACGTCTCTTAAGGAGAGAACCCGTTGTAGTTTCCTTGGAATTGGAGGCTGCTGGCTTGAACAGAGGAGGAAAGGCAAGGGTTACCTACTTCCACAATTCTGAAATGTCAAGGGCTTTTCACCTGGGGTGTCCGGGGAGTTTCAAGGAGCTGATGGAAGGAGCTGGAAATTTTCTGAGCTGCAAAAGTAGGCACAAATCCTGTTCCTCAAACTGTTCTGCAGTAGCTCAGCTTCCTCTCTGGAGGGAGGATCTATCACAAAAATCAGTATCCTGCTCACTTCTTTGGAGTGTATAAAGGAGAAAAATTCACAGACTGCAGATTTATGGATCATGAAACTGATTCAGCTTCTGAACCATGTAAGAATGAGTGGCCCATCAGTCCATAAGCATAAAAAGAGCTTGGGAGAATTATGAAGATGCTGACCCTTCAGAATGCAAGAAGATTGAAAGACAACCATGTCTTATTTATCCTGTAGACCTGCCTCTCATGCTCAGAAAGAAAATTAAGTTGATTCTCTGTACACTTGTGTCTTGAGAAGAGTCTTCAGAGAAGATTTTGCATTTATATAGGATCCTCATATAATACTGCATATAATTTTACAGATTCCTTTATAATTCTGAAAAATAGGGAGGAGAACATTCCTTAGAGACAAAGCTTCTGAACGGGCATGTGCATGATCAGGTTTATTATTTGTTTTTAATATTTCCTCCACAGGTTTTATTTATGAAGATAACTATAAAATATACTGTAAGGCTATGGAGGGTAATATTCCCCTCCCTCTCTTCAAGGAAGTACCTTCTTGGCTGTGAAGCTTGGGTCAGCAGTGCCTTTTATGCAGCCACATAGAAAAGTTGTTAAGGGATGATATAAAGGGTCATTATTAGACTTTGCTTTCTAGGATGCATTCTGAAATTTTAAAATAAATCTTATTCTGAATGGATGACAGGCAAAATCCAAGAGCATACAGAGGTGAGAAATGAAAATAAAACCACCTTTCAAGTACAATGCAATCTGGGCTATTTTTTTATTACAATTTTCTGCTGATTTTGTTAACTTCCATTATTTTCCACTATAGACTTAGTTGATATTCATTAGGAATTCAAAAAATAAATTTCACTTAAATTGTTCAAATAAAAAAATTTCAAAACTTATTTCAGAATTTTTCTAAGTTTTTTTGTTAACCTGTACCCTTCTTCAGAAGCTTCTGATTCAGTGAATGGGCATCTTATTTCACTGAAAATTTAATGAAAATAAACATGTACAACTTTTCAACCAACATTTGTAAAACAGTATTGTAGAGGAGATGTTACCCTGAGAAATCCAAACCACACAAGTTCCTGCAGCTCTTCACTGGAGTTATCGCTGCCTAATCCTTCATGAGTACATTCTCTTGGCGTTTCAGCTACTATGGCTCCATTTCTGTGCTATCCAGTCCTTTAAAAATACAGTATGTGTCAGTATTTTTTAATTTGCGTGTTTACTGTTCAAGCAACAAAGTGCTTACATGGGGAAGGGGAAAATTTCATGTTTCCCTTGGACAGCAGGAAATTGATTTCAAGCCATTCTCAGTTATTGTATGCCATTTGAGAGACCCTAATGTTCCAGTAGAAGAGATGAAAGCCATTCAATTTCTGTTACATATTGCTCCTGTTTTGCCATTTATAATAAGGTGTTACACAAATTTAATGTAACTAGCAATGTCAATGTTTTTGAAGGATTAGCCTTTTGGGAAAAAGGTTAAAATAAGTAAAGCTGCTTAAAAATCTCAATCTCAGAAGCAATGGACATCATATTTTTTAAAACACCTCCCTTTTGGCTCCAAACTCATTAGCTGTACCCGTTCACCTCATGTGACTGCCCAATTTCTCAGTCTTTCACAGGCCGCTTTTCAAAGATTGCTGTGCCCTAAAAGGTGCTGTTCAATCAGGCTCTCTGGGATGAGGGTAGATACCATCACAGTCTTGAGACCTTCTCACTCCACTTCCATAGTCCCCTCCTTGCTCTGCTGCTGTGTGCAAGATTGGGATGACTTTGCTGAAGAACAGAAAGTAAGGGAGTACAGGGCAGAGAGTGCTCTGGTTTTGTGTTAAATGGACATCAGCAGTGCAACTAAAAAGGCAAACAAACTTCAAACAGAAAAGATTCACCTGTTCTTGAGAGGAGGTACTCTAAAAATGAGCACAAATGCAAGCATTTAGAAAAGATTATTTCCTTTCTATATCCCGTTTACTTAATGCATCTAGGGGCAATTTGTGCATTGTAAGTGTCAGCTCCTCCGTTATGTCAGCAAACTCTCAGCTTTCTTCTTTGTATAACTTTGTTTCTTTTCATAGACTAGCTGCCAAGTTAATGGTGTTTCTTTTGGTATCTCCTGACTCACGTGCCTTCCTGTATCCCCAGCATTCTGTCGTAGTGCTGAACAATTACTACTTAGGCTATGAAGTTGATTGGTTTATGCACTTGGCCCAAGGCTGGCAGTGCCAGCAGCAAGGGCTAGCAGGGCTTTGTCCAGCTGGAGCCAAATCTCCACACAAAGTCTCTCTGACAATCCACAGGCATAAAGGTGCAGATTAAATACGTGTGTGAGGGTGTATATATGTGTTTCAGTAACAGCTGTCTCAGGGTGTTTGCATAGCCAGTTTTATCACTGAGATATTTCTCTCCTCTTTGTTTTGCCTCTTATCTTATTCCTTCTCCCAAGACACAGCAGCACTGTTCGCACTCCTATCAGCACCATACTTCTGTATCAGCACTTCTGTGCTCTCACAGAAGCCAAGACAGCAACTACTGGAAAAGCATTTTATTCTTGCATACTTTTTGGTCTGCCTATGCCAACCACTACAAAAATCTAATTTGCAGAAGGCCAGCTGAACATTTTCTCCTAAAAGTTTTATTCTGACTATTCCAAAAAGTACGAAGTGGTTCAGGTCACAGCTGAAGAGGACAAGCTGGATATAAATCACATCAGGCCATGCTTAAGATATCCACAAGCAATTGCTGCACAGTTTCAGTGTCTGCAGGCCTTTCACACCCAGAACATCCACTGACGTCAATGGAAATTTTGGATGATGATGGAGAGCAGTGATGATGTTGACTCCGGCAGTCAAAGCCTTGAGAGTCTAATGTTTAGGTTTTCTCTGCCTCAGTTTGTATATGCTGTCCCTCACCACACGCCGAACGCCGCACAAATGCTTGACTGCATTTACCTCAACACAGCCCTGGGAAATAACAGCGGGCCTGTACCCTCACACCCCAGTGCCAAGGGGGGACAGGCTGGCTGGTGGACTTGTCCAATCTCTCGCTGAAAATTTGTGATAAACCATCACTATGGACCTCAAATTCAGCCTACTGATGCCCTTTCCAAGTGCTTTCCATAGAAGGCTTTCCATGATTTTCATCTTTTTAGTAAATGAAGTACTGAAGCATTGCATAAAGTGCCCCTCCAAACTGCTGGGACCTGCAGGGAATTGCCTAATCCACTTGGGTTACATTAAAAATAATGTAGGCTTGTGGTTCAGGTTTCCTTCCAAAAAACAGTTTGATTAATTAACCTTTTAAAGGCCAACATTAGCAAACCCACTCGTACTGGGCCATTCAGGACACAGTTTAGTTGTGACTTTGGTGCCAGTTCATCTCCCAAGCCACCCAAAACACAGCCCCTGCTCCTGAGTGCAACATCCACCTGCAGTGGGCAAGGAAAAAAGGCTCTGAAGCAGATCTTCTGACAGCTGGGATGCCCTTCTCCAGAGCTGGGGTGTGCTCCCCCAGCTGGGCCCAGGTGGCTGAGGAGGCTGGTGATGCTGAGGAGCTGTGGTGCTGTGCTGTACACCGCACTGTGCTGCTCCCTGTCCAGCAGAAGCTGCACCTGCAGGGGTGAGAGGCCTTCCCTTCAGACAGGCAGAGCCCAGGGTTTTTTCTAGTTGCAGCTGCAGAGGATAAAAGTGAGGAGCAAGAGCCTTTAGGGGAATGGTCCCTCTGGAGACCCAGCAGCCCCAGGCCACTTCCATGTGACTAGTGCAGTGGGAGATCCTCAGGAAGGTCTGAATTCATCAGCACTAAGTTGCTGCAAGCAGTCAGCATCCTGTTTTGGAGAATGGCAGCAGTCATTAGGTGCATGGTACAAGCAGGAGCATTCCTGGGGTTTAGGAATTAAGGACATCTGCTCAGCAGCCAATCTCCTGGGATGAAAATACCTGCAAGTGCCTGCAACACCTGGCTGTGCCAGCATGCTCCTGAACTGGGCATTCCTTGTCCTTGTTGCTCCTTGATGAACCCAGGAGAAGGAAGAGATGCAGAGTTTAACTAGCAATCGTCATCTTCAAATTTTATGGCCAGCCATAGTCACTGCACAAATAGGATTTAAAGAATCAGTGTGACATTTGCTTTGGGCAAGAAGGCTGTTTTAAGAGAATTACAAAGCCCTGTTATGAATTCCCTATTTCATTCTTGGGCATTTTTGAACTCTTGAGTAAATGCTGTCTGATGATGTGGTGCTGCTCATTTTCTCAGCTTGCTCTGTAGCTCCCTAAGGACTGTCATTAGCTTCCATACAGATCATTAACTGCTCCTCACACCCTGCCGTGGCTGCCTCTGCCTGCCTGTACACGGTGCTGTTGGAGGTGACAGTCCTTTGCCTGTACTCCATTTGGGCATGGTGGGGGGTCCTGGCATACTCTGCATCACACCCCACTGTGCAAATGGGTCAGTTCCCTCCAGCTCATCTTCCAGCCCCATCTCAAACACCAGCAGGAACTGTCCCTCTGCTTGCACTGTGGGCATGCTAGTAACCCCCAAGAACCTTTCAGGCTTTCATTCCCCTCCTGCCCCTTTCAGCTTCAGGCACTGCTGCTGTGGAGGGGAGTGTGCAGTGTGAGTACCTCCTGGCCTCTGCTCTGGTGGGCTCTAACAAAGATTTGAGGCCAATCCTGAGTGCTTCACCAGATCAAGTCTAGGGTTACATTTCTCATGGGCTCAGAAAAAAGGTGCTCCACAAAGCAATCTTGAGTGTAACTAAAAAGCTCATTTCTGTGTTCAAGTGTGATGCCTGCTTGGTCTGTGGGTGTTTGGAGCTTGCACATAGCAACAGTTTTACATTTTATTTGTATAATGCCAGTTGTCTAAAAGAGCATAAAGTACTTCAGGCTCTGGGTACCTCTGGGGTCTAAAGGCAGAAAATGTTGGATAATTCATTATAATTTCAGCTGCCTGACTGTTGAAGGTATCATGTCACATTAAAAGCTTCTTCTTGCCAGGAATACTTGCTGCATTTTCCAAAATGTGGTTCAGTCTTGTTCTTTTAAAGCTTTTTAATTTAAATGTTAGTTTAAACAGTCTCTCATTAAGGTTTCTGAGTCTGTTCTAAGACTTCTCTTGAAAATGTGTATTCAGGTGGTTTGTAAGATTTGTATTATTTGCTTCTTTTGGAGCCAATCTGGTCTATTATGTAAATCCATAACTAAACATTTCCTGGGACCATCTATTGTGCAAATGCCTTGTATGGCATGTGTGCAGTGCTGAGCAAAACCAATTGCTTCTGTCTCTCTATTTCAGAGAAGGTCAGTTTGTGGATTTTTTATTTCTTTTTTTTTTTTTTCTTTAATTTAAAAGAAAACAATCTTCTCATTCCATTGCCTATCAGAATTTATTTTCTGCAAATGAGCTGGAAACTCCCGGAACTGATAAAAGTTTAAAGGCAGAACACCAGCCCCGAACTAAGTGTAGAAAGAAGTAATCAAGTCAGTCGCAGGCGCAGACATTTAAAAGTGACAGCTGGATGCTTGATTGGCTTCTGTGGTAATTTTTCGCATTTAATAATGTGCTTACAGAAAAATATGCATGTGACGATGGGCATTAAAAAGCCATTAGAGTATTTTAGATAAGCCACCCTTTGTATCTGTCTCCAGAAACCAGTGCTGTCACTGGGGCTGATGTTACCTCCGGGGCTGCAGTGCTGCCATTCCTGTTAGGAAGGGTATAACGAGACTGAAGGGCCAGGGTTTGCAGCCCTAGTTCAGTTTGCAGCTGCAGCACAGACAGACTGGATAAGTACAGACATCTCTGAGGAGTGACAGGTCCTTGGCCGTGGGCTGCCGCGTTCCTCAGCAGGCACTGCAGGCAGCACGGCAGGCAAGGCACACCAGCACATCCCGGACAGGTCTCAGACCTCTGCCACATGGAAGCTGAGGAGAAACTTGTGCCCTCCCAGCACATGGAAACAGTTTTCCTGGGGAAAGCTGCAGGCAGGGGTACACAGGTTTTGTTGTAGGAGGCTCAGACCAGCGGGGCAATAAAAGCCATGGCAGGAGTCCCGGGCATCTCTCTGCAAAGTGCTGAGGCTAGCAGGTTTATTCACAGCATTTTATGATCTGGGACACACCACAGGAGCCTCCGTGCAACTGTTCTGCTGGCATGGGAACCTGTGGTGACTCAGGAAAAGAGCGCTCAGGGACTGTCTTGATAAGAAACAGGAGCTGGCTATAAAATAAACATGCAGGAAAAGCAAATCCCCATCTCTTTGAAGGTGCAATCAACAGGCAGCCCTCATCCTGCCACTTTAAAGCACCCTGGGACTTTGCTTCTCTGTGCCCCAGCTTGCACATCTGTAAAATGGGTTTCATGAGCTCATCCTTTTCTTGTACTGCTCTGAAATCCACCCACCTGTGAGACAGATTTTGTCATGGCTACCCTTTGGATCAGTGCTGGCTCAAAGGGGAAAGAAGCAAAGCTGGAGGCATGATCCTTTTTTCTGCAAAACACATCTTTACTTTCCTGGAGACCATTCTTGAATAATATATTGAGTTAACTTGCTTTGTATCTGTACAGCAGTCATACTTGTGAGCTTAATGCATGAGAGATGCTGTGGTCCTAATAGGATGAATTACCAAAAACATCCTTGTGGGGTTTTTTCACTGGGAGAAATTAAACTTGAGTCTAGTTTCCTTCTCTCTTAATACTGTCAACACATCCTGTCTGTCTGCTTTTCTTTTGCTTACTACAACTGGCTTGCGAGTCCTCCCAGAAGACATGGCATGACATTTGAGTCCATGCCTTTTTTTTCTGTACATTGAACAGAAAATGTAAGACTGTTGCACATCTGCAGATTATTTATCCATGCAGGCCTAATTGGTGCAGGGATTAGCAAAGCATGTTTTGCCTGCCAATCTCTAATCAAGAAGACGGATTCACTGGCACAGTGGTGGCTTTGCTGTGCTCCAGGGAGGTGATGCTCACTCTGCTGAAAATCAGAAGCAATTTAGCCAAATTCAATTTGCAGGTACAGACCTCGCAAGGTCAAAGTAAGAAGCACAGTCTACAAAGAAATAATATTACCCTCTAAGAGCAACAGCAGATCTAAATCCGGTTTGGAGGAAGAGGCTCCAGTATGAGCACCGAGACAATGAAAAAATTCTAGCAAAAGTTAACAGTCTGGAAAGGAGAAATAACTGTCTTATGCAAAGTATTCCCTTAGGATGTGTATTACTCCCAGAAATTTTCTACTTTACTGCAGATTTTCCAAAGATGTAATGGCAGTTTCAATGGCTTACAAACCTTTTTGGCATAAGTTTATTCTGCAGGGAGTATCAAGAGACCAATCCCCTGGCCTGGGGCAACACACTGTATGTACTTTTTCTCGTTCTTGTCTACCTCTTCTCTTCATAGGTTGGATTTTCTTTTTTTAAAATAGGGGGAAAAGCATTCATTCCAGTGTTGGTAAGATTCTATAAATTCATTTGCACGAGGTTCAGAGAAGTGGGGAAGCATCATGACTGCCTAGCAATGGTTAAAGACAAAACAGGCAGTGGAAGGTGAATAGTGTTAAATATATAATTGTTAATTCAGTGGGGAAAAAGTGGAGCTTTACTGTCATATTTCATTTGCAAGTTTTATTTGACTGCAACACCTGCTTTCAATATAATTAACTCTTACTTAGCATAGAATTTTGGCACTGATGACTTCTGATTTACTTCACTGGGGATGCTTGATTCCAGTGGTGGAGTTATTTTGCAAGTATAGTGCTGGAGACTTGCCTAATGGAGTAGAGCTGATTTGCCATTTGCTGGGTTAATGATGATACACACTAAAAAGAGTATGAAGAACAAGATCTAGTACATGAAAGCTAAAGAAACAAGCAAACAATTTAGAGTCAAAACACAAACAAAAGATTGCTGTGCCTTAGGCTTTTCTGTAGTGTCTTTTACCCCAGTTCCTGTAGAATTATAGCAGCCTTCAGGTTGTCTGAACTTGGATGTGGCACTTCTAGGTGGAAGGAAACTTCTCTGAATTGCTGCTGTGGCAATTAAGCCAGCACATTTCCCTTTCAGTCTCCTTCCCCTGATATTCCATTCCAGTCTTACACAGACCTTAACAAAGGCTGTTGCCTTTGGGTCTGATTGAACAAAGGCTGTTGCCTTTGTTAATGCCTTGTATTTATATTTTAAACCAATTGTTGTTATTACAATGGAGCGCCAGCTCATGATGGCAGAATTGAGGAAAATAATTCAGGGAGATAATTTGTCTCGAAAATACAGCATTAGACCCTGCAATGCCACAGCTCCTTGCTGTGTGCTGCCACCTTATCTGCACACAGCTCAGCACTTGCAGGAATTTACTCCTCACATAGAAGATTATAGAGATTAGAGGGGATATCATGTCAGCAGAGGGGCTCTGCAGGGCAGCTTCTCTGCCAAAGAGAAGCCATGCTCTGCACCACCTGGAGATTCACAGGGTGAAGTGAGATTCACCTGGAGATTCACAGACCTGAAGTGGGTATAGTGTTTGTGGAAGGGGAGAATGGATCCTGCTGAGCACAGGCAGCATCTGTCAGGGTCATAAGCATCCCTGAACAGCCCAGCACAGCTCCACACACCTGAGCTTTGCATCTACTTTTCCCTGTAGCCTTTCTGGCTGTTGTCCACACCCAAAGTCCCACTGTTCCATGGGCAAAGCAGAATGTTCCCAGCAAGCAAAACTGTATCATCAAGAGAGTACCAAAGCAGCTTCTGGGTTGAGGAGGAAGGTGAGAGAGCAGCAGGTGCAGGATTTCTGGTAATGTGACCAGGAATAGGTTTGGTCAGTCTAAGATGACCATTTCTCTTTTAACACAGTGTGGGAGTTAACACAGTGGATGTGCCTATGTCTGTGCTGGGCCCAGAAATTAGTGGACAGCAGGAACAGTTGCGTTCAAATGTTCTGTCAAGATATTTAAGCTGAAGGTTGCTTTTTCTGGAGTCATCCCTGACTGTTTTGAGCTTACAGCGTAGGTTATACCACAGTCCTGCCTTGCTTCCCATAACTATTTATCTACCTTTACTCACTGAAAACTCTCTTCATCAAACACTTCCTGGTATGGCTTCACCAGCTGTGCTATAGCACCAAGGAAAAATCAGTTTTCCTAGTAAGCAGTGGCAAACCTGGGGAGACAGCTACTTGTGAGGGGTTTATTGTATGGCACATAGTCATTCTGGTGCACAAAATACGTCACATTCTCCCAGATGCTCCTCATACTTCACTGCAGATGCCAGGTCCAAGGCAGCCATATAACCCATCTGCAGGGGTGCCCCTGTTTGGAACAACAGGGCATGTGGGTGTGGGTGCATGGCTGGCAGCACCCTCCACAGCCCTAGGAGTCCTCAGGGAGAAGCTTCCCTACAGCTCTGTAAGGAAATCTCTGCCATAAGGAAGTCTCCTTTGAAAGCTGGAGCCAGCCTGTGAAAAGTAATTCACGCTTGGTGAAGCCAGCCAGATCAGCTAAAAGGAAGCATTATTGGATAGAGCAAAGAGAGACTCCCAAAGTGGGCACTGCAGCTCAGGGTCCTGATCCATGTCAGGGCAAGGCTGTCCTTTGGGGCAGCATGGCACTACACTGGATGCTTCAGCATCCAGGCTGTGATATCATAGGAATTCAGTGGTGTTTACTAAACAACAGTCAGACCCACAAGACAGTAAAAGAACATGTTTCTACTGTATATGAAATAGTGATAGCCAATTCTATATGTGGGGACAAAATTTCCATTTTTGTCCTTTATTTGAGTACAGCCTTCCTGCTCCTCTTATACTTGCTTTATGTCGTTTAATTGTAACTGTGCCTGTGTTTTTTTGATTTCAGAGCATGAGGCTGGCTGCCTGTAACACCCTGGCAGTGAAACCCTACATGGGTCTTAGGAAGCAGGTTTACGCCTCTAATGAAGTTTGGGACTGGCTTTTTCAGTGTGCCTCTGCTTCCTTTTGCACTCCCTGTGTCCCCTGTGGCAAGTGGCTGGTACAGTCAGTGCTGTGCAGGACTGAAGGCCAGACCTGAAGTGGGTATAGTGTTTGTGGAAGGGGAGAATGGATCCTGCTGAGCACAGGCAGCATCTGTCAGGGTCATAAGCATCCCTGAACAGCCCAGCACAGCTCCAGCAGGTGGGAACTCAGGCTGTGGTTTGTAGTGCAGATGGGCAGCTCTTCTGCTGATTCAGAGAGGCAGTTAACAGGTTTGGCAGGGAATAGGCTGCTGCCAGCAGGCAGTCTTGCAGAGGACAAGGGGCACTGAGCAACACAATACAGAACCAGCAGCTCAAAGGAAAGTGTCCATGTACAGCAGCCAAAGTACAGGGTCATCACATCCAGAGATGGGCAAGTTCTGCATAGCTATGATTTGATACAAGGGACTGGCAGGCAACAAAACCCAATAAACACAAAAAATGTGTTTAATCTGCCTTGCAGTCTTGTACCTGCTGTAGCAGAGGGGCTGTAGGCTGATGTAAACTTGTGGATGCAGAGAACTGATGAGGCTCAAAGAATGGATGGGGTGTTTTTAGGTATTCATCTGGTACAGCCCTGTCTTCTGGGAAAGTGGAGCAAAACAATGTTTTCATCGGTGTCCAAATAATGATCTTTACATGCCCAGTCTCAGGAAACAAACAGCTTGAAATTCATGACAACCGTGGAAAACTATTTGTCCATCATTGTCAGCAGGAAATTTAATTCTGCTCAGGTTTTGTCAGAACACCCCAATAAAGAACTCCAGGGCCCCGGGGAGTTCTCAGGTTTGAAAGTGAGCAATGGCGGTGCAGGTCAGGGCACTGTGCTGGCTGCCTCACATACACCTTGCAGGCTGCTGGCCACAGCCCCAGCCCCTAGGCTGATTCATTCCTTCTTTGTGCTGCTGAATTTCAATGCAGCTGGCAGCTTCCAGCTCTGCTGCCAGGTTGCAGGCAGGTTTCCCCCCACCGCTGCAGCCCCATGCCAGCTCTGCCAGCAGGGCCAAGCTGCACCCCATCACCTCCTGTGTCCTGTTGCTACATTTGGGACAGAGACAAACCGCTGGTGCTTCTGCTCTGTGTGCCAGGGCTGAACCTGCTCAGGCTGCCACCTGCTCAGGGATTCACAGCATCCCCAGCCTGGACTGCACACAGGAGCTCCTGATTCCCCACTGCTGCTCCAGCTGCTCCAGCGTGTCCTCAGGAGCTACCATGCCATGTTCTCACCTCAGGGGGAGCAGGCAGCTGCCTGCCACCCCCTCCTGCTTCTGCCCTGATGCTGCTGGAGATTTGAGCCAGGTCCAAATCCTTGGGTGGAAAATCCCCAGACGGGGCTCCTGCAAGGCTTCTTCCAAGCCCCAAACAGCTGATCAGATGGGCACCAGCTTCCCATGGCTTCAGCAGGAGCGGGGAGCTAGGGGCTTTGCTGCCAACCCTGGGTCCTCAGCATCCTGGTGCCCACGGGGGTGAAGGGAGGAGGATTGCCCCACACCGCTTCAAGATGTTCACTTTGAAGGGATCGGTGAGAAGAGTGAGATTTCAGTCACTTCTCCCTTTGATTTTTCATTGCAGCCCCCTCCCACGTTTGCAGCCCCTGCTTGTTTGTACCCTGTGCAGGTGCTGGCTGCTGCAGCAGAAGCTGAAACTTGGTTTTTTTTCTCCTCTTTAAGGTGTGTGCCTCTCTTTCCCCAGAGGAAAAGAAGAAGAGCAAAAAAAGCCATATATTTGCTGCAGACTGTGACTGGCTTATGTAATAACACTGCCTTTCTCTCCTTGTTTTAGGGAGTGCTGCCGATTTTTTGGAGACAATGGCTTGACTTTGAAGGTGTTTTTTACCAAGGCAGCACCCTTTGGTGTTCTTTGGACACTCACAAACTACCTTTACTTACATGCAATAAAGAAAATAAACACTACGGATGTCTCCGTGTTGTTCTGCTGCAACAAAGCTTTTGTGTTCTTGCTTTCATGGATCGTTCTGAGGGACAGGTTCATGGGAGTGAGGGTAAGTGACTCCTTATATCTGTCTCCCCTCTTCCCCCTCACCCTTGTGTCTTTACCCCTTGCCAGCTGAGTCAAGCAGCAGCCACGCAGAGAGCTGTGCGGGCACAGATTTCCTTGCGGAGCAGGGATGCATCCTTCGCTGCAGCCTTCCCAGGTGCCTGTGAGCTCCTGGAGCCCCTGGCTCCCCCAGCCCAATGCCTTTGAGCATATTCCTTCAGGAAAGAGGTGACTTGCTCCAGAGTGTGTCACAAAGGATATGTGCTATCTCCGTACTGCTGTGGATGTGTGTCAGCCCTTGCCAATGCCTTCCAAGTGACTATTCCCAGGCTGCCGCCAGACCTGGTTGTCTCTAACTGCGCATTCTCGCAAGCCTTGGCTACACACAATGCATTTCTGGTCCCATCCTGGGAATTTAACAGGGCCCTCACCTTCCTACGTGTGACAGCAGGCATGCAGGGTGGGACAGTTGTCTTCTGCAACCGCGTCAGGTAGCGGCAGCTACAGACAGGAGAGGAGAGCTGGGCTGCCCTCGCCCACCTGTGGCCAAAATGTGTGTCTGCACGTGTCACTGATGGAAGATTGGTGTCCTCAGGGACTTGCATTTGGCCAGCAGCTGTAAGCCGCTCTTCTGGTGGCACCCCAAATGTTTGCTTGCACCTTTAGTTCTGCACCCCACGCGAATGCCTCTGCAGCAGCAGCAACAGAGCCACGTGCAGATGGTTTATCAGGAAACCCCTCAGCTCCCTGCTGACCCTGCTGCCGTTCTAGCAACCCTCAGCACATCATGTCCTTTGGCAGCAGAGTGGTGGGTGAGTAACCCACCATCCCGGGGCCAAGGAGCTCCTGCCAGGGCCAGGAGCAATGGCAAGGAAAAGGCACCAATGGGTCCCTCTTTCTTTGCTTCACCAATTAATAATCAAGATCAACAGCAATAATTGTAGTTATTCCTGTCTCCTGGCCACTTCTTGAGGAGCTCCCTGCTCACCCACCCAGGGCTGGTAGTGCTAAAAAGATGTTGCATGGAGTAGCTGAGAGTTAACTTTTCAGGAAGTATTCCTCTCTGGCAGGAGAATTTGTCAGGAGAACTTGGCCAGCCTTTCAGTGGTGACAGCCAAGAGGCTGCTCAGGGGATGGTTGCAAAATGTACCTGCCAAAAGCTCAGCATGGCCAGCAGGTGTCTGCCCACTCCTCTGCCCAAGTAGCCCTACCCTAAAAACAAATTAACTGTGATTTTTGAGTGCAGAAGCAAGGGTATCCTGAAATGATCCTGGAGCTAGGGAAGTCTCATAGTTACCAAAGCTGGATGTGCTCGCCATTTTGATAAATGAAAATAAAAAAAGGTGGTTTTGTGTCTTCATCTCTCTTGTGGCACTGCCAGCTGTAGCACTGGTGTGACACCAAGAGAGATGGGGTATGGAGGGCTGACCACTGTGGTCTGCACCTGCAGCTTGCTCCGCAGTCTGAATGTGCCATCTCCCACCATGGGATATGGCTGTGGTGTGGAGGGAAAGAAGCCAACCTATGTGTGTAGGGATACCCACGTGGGCACATACATGCTGGACTAGAGGTGCTGCTTGGCCTCACCTGAGTGCATGGCCGTGATGGAAGAGCCAGGATGGTCAGGGACTTTCCAGCATCTTCTTGGCAAGGTTGTCTTGTGCCATGGCAGGGGACATGCACTGGGGGATGAATCCTGTTCTGTATGCGTCCCTTCTCAAAGGGGCAGAAGGAGTGGGAGGAGCAGAGAAGCAGACCCAAGTGCTGGTCCCGGCCATGTACAGCTGTCTTTTGTTTCCTATCTGCACTACTTTGGAAAAGCAGCAATGAAGCAGAGAAGCAGAACAGGGGCCAGAGCAGTGGTGGCTGTGTGATACTCCTGCCATGTGTTCCAGACCCTCCCTGTGGAATCTGGCATTGGTGAGATTGTGGCTGGGGGCCTTCCCAAGAAGGAACCCAGCTATCTCCTGAATCCAAGAAGGAACACAGATGTCTCATTGCCAGGTGACAGGCCAGCAAGGGACCTGGGTGCAGGGAGAAGGGGTTTGCAGACAGACTGGGCTATTTGCTCTTAAGCAGTTGTGGCATCCTGACCTGTGGCAATATGAGAGTGAGAAGGCACTTGTCCTTGGAGATTGGAAGGACACATGGCAGCAGAGCAGTTCTACCACCCAGCTTTGTGTGGCATAGTGGGAGTGCCGGGCACTCCTGTCTGCAGAGGTCATGGCATGGAATCTTTGGAGAGAATAATTTTCTTCCCTCTTTCCTCTCTTTTCTGTACAGTCCATGTGAAAAGAAACAGGCAGAAAGAGTGTCACTGCTGGGGGATATCCTCAGGATGACCTCAATACACTGCCTTCTTCCTGGGACTGGCAACCAGAATAAAAGACAGCTGCTAGGGTTTCTCTGGGAGTGACCTAGGGGCTGCAGTCACCATACAACCCAGTTCCAAAGCACGTGGTGCCTCAGGGTTACGCTGTGTCAGAGCTGCTGACCCTCTTAGAAGCACCCTTTGAGAGGGTATTTGGCAGACAAGGCTACAAGTGCCTTCCCATGCTCCTTCTCCATCTCCACACCAGTGCCCCAGGACGCATAGTGCCACAGCAAAGCTCTGACTGCACATTTGGGTGTCCCTGTTCATGCCCACTGATAGAGGCAAGGTGAGAAAGGCAGCCACTCAGTGGGGTTAAAGCAAGTATAATTATCCTACTTGGCCTTCAGAAGTGCAACCACTAGCTCTCTAAGCACATAAATCACAATTTAGCTGGAATATAAGTGTAAGAGCAATTACAAGTTCTCATCCTTGCCATTCAGGTACTTTCAAGTGCCTTCATCTCCCCCAATGAAGTTGAGCTTTTCCCCCTTGCCCTTCCCTGTGCCCAGAGAACAACTGGCTGGGCTGTGAGCTGTCAAAGACACACAGATAACGAAGCTGTGAGTGCCTGAAGCACTGCCTCTGCAAACCCTGCAGGCTGTGACATCTGCGGGCACTGTGGTGTGTGAGCATCCTGTCACCGCCACTAACAACGTGCGTGATAGAAAGGTTGAAAGGCTTTCAGAAAAGGTGTCTGTGACACCCCTGGCAGGTCAAAAGGACACTGCCAAGTGAGGCCAAGGCTCATCTGACACTTGTAACATGCCTGATGGAAGAGGCAAGGACCTCTGCCCCAGCGCAGCTGTTTGCAGACTGCATTTATTTGCTTTGATCTTTGACTTTGGTGTTTCCCTCTATGCTACAGTGAATAAAACAGCTCAGGATCCAAGAGAGCCATCACCTGCAAGTGCCTCCTGTGTACATAACACAGAGACAAGCACATCTGCCTTTGGACTTGGAAATACATATCCTATCAAATCTCAAACTGTAGAGACACGGTCTCTTGGAAGGTGCTCTGAAGTTGATCAGCTCCTGATGTTAAAAGCAAAGCTGGAGACTTTTCATTCTGCAGTTCATGCATGCACCTCCCAGGTTTCCAGTGCAGAGGCATTACAGCTGCCTGTGGGGGTTGAGGCAGGCTTCCTCCACCCACACACCTGGAGGTGCCAGCTGGGTGCCACAGCCTGGAATGTGGTTATGGTTCTCCTCAGCCCTCCAGTGAAGGCTGGACAAGCCCCATACAGCTCCCAGGAGGACAGCCACACCTGGAGCAGATGCTACAGGAAATGCTGCATCTTCCACTCTTTGTCAACTCATCTGTAACACAGCTGATGTTGAAGGAAGGTACAGAGTTGCCATCTTTCAGCTAAGCCTGAGCCATGTACCTTGCTGCTCTCCCAAGAGCCATAGTGAATCGGAGCAAAGGTGCCTCTGCCCTAGAAGCCTGCCTGCAGCAGCTGCCTGTAGTAGACACCTAGAAAAATCTGTCTAAATAGGAAAAGCCTGTAATGATATTTCCTCATGAGACTTTCCAGCCTCCAACAATTTGAGGCTCAAGGGCTTCCTGAGATGGAAGCAGTGTTTCTATAGTAATAGTCGTTGATGGAATTTTTTTCTTCCATGAGTTTATCCTTGTAAACGTTTCACATCCACAGGGTGCAAGAGCAAAGCTTTCCTTCACTTAATTATGTGTTGGGTGAAGGCAAATCTCTTATTCCTTGTTCTGCACCTGCCTGAGACCATGCTAGTCTCATGCAATGACCTTTTTTCTTGTGCTTCTGAAGCCAGAGTGTCTGAATTTTTATTTGACAAGCACCAGCACACTGGTGAGAGAACTGCCCCGCACTGCTGTAGAGCCATGCGGGGGGAGGGGGGTCTCTCCTTGCCTTAAAAAGAAGCCTGTCCTGGACCATAGGGCCCAGTTACACCATCACAAAATGTCACTTTAGAAATTATGTTCCACAGCTGTGCATGGAGAGACCAGATGCCAGCAGGGCTGCAAGTCAAGATGCTGTATGTGAACCTCTCCAAATCTGCAGCCTGTATACCCAGCCTTTGCAGTTGGTACTGGGCTCCACCCTGATCAAGTCATAAATCAGTATTCTGCCTTATGCCACCCTGCCATTATACAGGAGAAATTGATTGCAAAAATGGGCCATTTTTGTGTTAGGGGAAATTGAAGGTGTTGATGTCAGTGTGAGGGAAGGATCTGCTGGATGATTATCTGGTGTATGGGTGTCCTCTGGCACCAGCCCCAGCTCAGCCCAGGGAAGAGGCTGCTGGTGCTGCTGGGGTTGGGACCTGCAGCTGGTAAAGAGTCCACCTCACCACATCTTGCTGATCAGGCAGCAGCAGAGCTTGGCACACAGACTTTCCCCCTGCATCTTCACAGCAGCCCCAGAGTCTCTGGTGGGAAGCAGGAAAGATGAGAGGAGGCTCGTGGATGTGTAGACAGCTGCAGCCTACACATGGATGGGGCTTAAAACCCCAGTCTGGTCCTGTGAGAGGGGACAGTTGGCTAGCACTTACCCATCTGTGGATCAAAATAAACTACTATCTCAGTCATCTTGGAGGCATCACCTTGACTGTGCAGCCAAAGGGCATTTGGTGTAAGCAGGGCATCCCTCACAGCCCTGCCGAGCCAGGAAGCATGAGCATACAGAAAGCTCTATTCACCCCAGAATTAACACCCTGAGAGGCTGAAGGTATCTGGCAGGACAGTCCCAGAGAAGCCAGGGGTTTCTTGCACACCCCAGTAAATCAGGGCAGTGTGTCCCCTGCCTTTGTGAATGTTTCTTCTGTTTGGGAGACACCTCTCAGGCATTGCAGTGTGCATAGCTGGCTGGAAAAAAAAACCTCCTCCTACTCTCTGATATGACTCGTCTAGACTGGAAAGTAGTTGTACGAATTTTATTCCCCTGTTTATTTCTATAACCTTTTTCCTCCAAAACCCCAGCAGGACTCAAAGCCTTTTCTGCAAGCTCCAGGGAATTATTACTTGTGTATTATTGTCATGCACAGGCTGCAGGGACCCACTGATGGGGAAGCTCAGTGACAGAGATTAAATCCCCACTTCAGCTCAGTCGGAGGCACTGAGCCCTGCAGTCTGGCCTGTCACACACACCCGGAACAGCCACTCCTTTGCAGCTCTGCCTGCAGCTTCCCTGCAGCCAGAGAAACCACGAGGGCAGGCAGCATCTGCTCCCTGGGTATTGGCCCAGGCTTGCTACTATTTTCTACATAAGCAGATGATGCAGAAGTATTGCACTTGCATGTAAATCTGCCTGCCTATTTCTCCATCGTGGGGGTTGTCTAGTAACACTTTCTTGCTTTCTTTCTTTGTCTCCACCAGATCGTGGCTGCTATATTTGCTATTGCAGGGATAGTTATGATGACGTATGCCGATGGGTTCCACAGCCACTCCGTTATTGGGATAGCCCTGGTGGTGGGCTCTGCCTCAATGTCTGCTCTCTACAAGGTAAGCACACCTGGCTCTTTCCCCCCCTGTCACCCTTGTCACTCACTTTTGGCTGTTCCTGTCTTACTTGCAAACCTCTGCGCAGTTCAGTGCCACGTGCCGCTCTTTGAGAGCTCTGCCATAAACACACTGGCCCTGCAGCACTGTATTCGGGTGTTCCCTTGCTTTGATGTCTGCTCTCTCTTAGGATAAAAACTCCTCTTTCCTTGGAATAGTCTTCTCCAGTGCTCCTCCACCAGGGGGAGGTTTTACAGATGTCCCATCTTCATGAAGAATGAGGCCACTTTTCAATAGATTCTGGATTCAAGCACTCATTCTGGAAGCATCTTGCAGAGATTTAGCTTCTTTGAGTCACTTTGATACCTCCACTTGCCAGTCCTCCTTCAGTAACATATGTAGCCTGTGTTGGGTTTAAAGCATTGCTTATCATGGAAGCAATTGCATCCTTAAAATGCAAAGCATGTGCCTATGAATCAAGACCTCATCGTGAGCAGCTGGATAAGCTGCACTATGTGTAAGATGCAGCCTTCTCTGCTGAGCAGAGACATTTCACTCAGCCTGACACAATTCTGGGCACTTGCCTCTGTGCTGCTCATAGTGCTCAATCACAGTCCACAGTGAGGAATAAGGGTTGGTAGAGCGTGGTTTGCCCACCCTGACTCGGATGTGCAGATTAGGAGGAGGAGTAGACAGCTTCATCTGGTCTAATGAATTGCACTGTACCAGTCATCCAACAGGAATTGGCCAGGAGAGCCCTACAGCCCTAACACCAGCAGTCCAGGGAAACTTGCCAGACTGAGAAGCATCTGCCTGTGCCCCTCAGCACAGTGCTGTGATGCTTTTTGCTCACTTTTTCAGATCAGACGATATCTTACATTAGGAAGATCATGAAGTTTCATACAGCTCATTCCTCTTAATAGAGCGTTCCTTGCAGGACCAGAGACATGGCCCACCAGACCCAAAAAAATTAAAGGCTAGAGCCTAGCTGTGTTCCCTTTCCCATGACACTGCTACTCTTTCTGGGAATGGGAGTCTCAGGGCTGCTCCACCAGAGCCCATGCACAGGAGGGTGGTGGTGGCAGCGCCAGCAGGGTGTTACTCTGCAGTGTGCTCTGCATGCCAGGACAGATGAAGCTCTGCAGTTTGTTGTGCAACACATGCTGCTGCCACTGCTGCTGCCACCCTGCTCTTGCTTTCCACAGTCTGGCTCCATTCCCATGGGTTGTGTGTGCCAAAGGGGCAGGCAGATTTACAGGCAGACAGATCTCACCATGTGCAGCAGAGCCACTGTGTATCTGGGGTAGGAGAATAAATTGAGGTGGCCCTGCTGGGGGCAACACAACACACTGTCCTCAGGTGGCAAATGAGGAGTAAGTGGCTTTCAGGACATTTTGCTCCATATTGCAGAGCAGCAACACAGCTGCACTGGCCACTGATGGGATTGTAGGAGTGGGCAGAGCCCTGCTAGCACGGCAGTCCTGCACACTTGCCTGCTCTGTGTAGGAAAAAGAGAGAACTAATACTGGTGAGGGGGACTGCCAGTGCAGCACAAACCACTAAGTCACAGTCCACTGGCTGTCCTGGTCTCCATCCAGTAGCAGAGGAAAACTGTTCCCAGACCATGGTATCCAACAGAACCTCTGCAGCTCTGTGATGAAAACCGATGCAGACTCCGGACAAGACCTGTCCACAGGCAGTCCCCAGCTACAGATGGGCTGCTCACATCCTTCATTTTTACTGTCTTTTTTTCCTTCTCCCACTAACAAACTAAAGCTTTTAAATCCCTCCCTGCAGTCTCATTGCCCAGGCTGTATCTGCACTCTGGGCTGTGGAGCTGCTGCTCTGCTATCTGCCTCCTGGAGATGAGTTCCCAGGGAGAAGGTGGAAGGACAGCCAGTCAGCATGGACTGTGCTTGCCCACCACCACAGCACTGCTCAAATGGCAGCCAAAGGCCAGGAACAGTGATGTCTCATGCAGGGAGATGATGCACCAGTGATGTCTCATACAGGGAGACTGTGAAGCAGGGCATGAGGAGGAGACAAAGCAATCTAGGATTGCTTTGTCTCCTCCCCATGCCCTGCTTCACAGTCTTCTTAATGTCAAACTATCTGGAGGTGCAGAAAGAACAATGAAGGATCTAAGCTAGGGTTGAAGGGTCTAAGTTATGGTTAGTGACCTTTCCTTTCAGGACATCCACAGATAAAGGTGCTGAATCCCCTTTCTGCATGGACTGAGTTGCCAGCTACCCCTGCCTGTGTTCCAGGGGGTGCCAGGAGGGTGAAGGCTGGGCCACACAAGCTGCTCACCACAGATCCACGAGCAGCCGTCCCATGTATCTGGCAAGCATTACTGCATAGGTGCCAGAACAGAACACCAGCCTTCCAGGGAGGGTGGTGCAAGAGAGTTAAACCCATGTATTTTCCTCTTTTAGGTTTTATTCAAACTTCTTCTGGGCAGTGCTAAATTTGGAGAAGCTGCCTTATTCCTGTCTGTGTTAGCTGTCTTCAACGTCCTCTTCGTTACCTGTATTCCTGTCATCCTTTATTTTACCAAAGTGGAGTACTGGAGCTCTTTTGACATCATTCCTTGGGGGAACCTCTGTGGATTTTCAATTCTCTTATTGAGTGAGTAGATGGGGGGGCTCTCACACTGCTGGGGGTGGAAGAGGGTGCCAGAAACTGGCCACTGGTGGAAACTGCAAGCCTTTCCCATACTGGAGCTGTTTTGCCTTCTCAACTTAATTATTAACTTGAGATATTATGAGAGGGCCTATTTTTCTAGGGCCAATGGATACCTCGCTTCTGCTGTTATTATCACACCAAAACTGAGTGGTTCTCTTTAGAAGGGACTGTGGAACTAAACTGTAAATCTTGTCCCATCTCCTACTCATGAACTCTGTGTGACAGAGACAGGTAACACTTGCCCGGGCTATGATGGAAGCATCCCTGCTGGGATGGCATTATCTGGGGCTCATCAGCATCCCCACAGCAAGGAGGTTAGGCCAGGCCTGTCAAGGCCAGACTCCAGTGCCTCTGCTGCCTGCAGTAGTAGCTAATTGCTACACCTAAAGAGGAGTAATTGCTACTCCTAAAGAGGAGGAAACTTTTGAAAATTTAATGTTGCACATTGATGGAAATTTTGATAGGTAGCAATCCTCTCTTCTACTGCCACTGCTGTGTCACCAAAGGAGCCCAGAGGGGAGGGATGCCAATCTAAATTTTAAAGGTTGCCAGAAATATTGTTAAATTAGATGTGTTGACTTGCTGCCACAGTTGGTCCCTATACTGGATGATGGAATCCCCTCTCCTAAAACATTAATTTCTACTGGAAATAGCTCTTCCCTACCCCTGTCTTGAGTGCCAGCTCCTTTTACCCTGAACAACCACAACTCCAGAAGTACCTCCAGGTTACTTATCAGTGGACTCAGAGGAAGTTGTCTGTAAGAAAGTGGTGCAGAACTTGGCAAGAAGTCCCTGGCGTGTGCAATACATGGGTACTTCTGGAAGACAGGCAAAGCTCCAGCTCCCAACAAGCTCAGTATTGGCAAGGCTCTCCTGACTCTGCTAAAGCTGATCACCTTAAAACAAGGGTGAATTTGATCCAAAGCAATTATTAATTTGTCATGAAACACCCCACAAACTGTGTATGGTATTACAATGGAGTGATACTATAATCATTCTGTAGTAATGATAGTATAATTTCGTTGTATGAAATTATATTTAGTAAGTTCTTGCCTGGAAGAGGGTTAGATTTACAGCATCTTCCACCTGCAACTGGAGGCAGCTTTTCTACAAAAAAGCACCCAGACAGAAGCTCCTGTTCAGCTGAACTCTCCCAGATGAAGAGTGTTAAGTCTTTCAGCAGGGCCAAGGGGATCACTGGATCAGTATAAAGAGTGGGAATTACTGGACATGATGCTGAGAGACAGGCTGTACCCAAAACCCACCCTGATCCTGCCACTGGACTCCAGAGGGATACAGAGCTCCCCAGAAACGGCAATGTCTCAGGCAGGTGAACATGCAACAGACAGAGCTTTGTCCTCTGGTATCTTCAGGAAAAACAGAAGCTGATGTACCCTTCATTTGAACAACAAATAGAGTCATAAAGAATAAGAGTTTCAAGTGACATTGTTTCTGCCTAATTTCGCTGTACTAAAAGACATTTTTCTTTCCTTCATCAGCATTCAATATTCTACTAAATTTTGGGATTGCGATTACCTACCCCACCTTGATTTCTCTTGGAATTGTACTGAGTGTCCCAGTGAATGCGGGTAAGATTTTTTGTCTTTTACATATAAATGAATACATTAAATCTGTGGCCTTTCAAATATGCAGCAAAGATAAAAGAAAATATATTTATTAAACATGTTTGACACGTTCTCTCAAAGACTTACAGAGATGACACTGACTAAAAATTTATTCTTTATGCATTAAATATGTATTGTATAATAGTACATGAATATTCATAATCCCTAAAGTTGGTTTTTAAATTACTGTCCGAAGAAGCCTGCATACTGAAAAACAAAGTAGATTTGAAGACATTCTTCTCTGGGCTGGAATAAAAACCCATGGATAAAGCAGAAATCAGTTCTTAATGATGTCTTCGAGGCAGGCTTAACACTAAATTCAAACAAATATAATTGCTTACATTTTAGAGCAGATATGTAATAGTAACTCTGCTTGCCTTGGTAAATAACACTGCGTGTGTTTATCAAGAACGCTGGACAGTTCAGTTTTGGCCATGGCCTGGTACATTTCTCTGACAGTTTTTTTGAAATTCAGGGAAAGCCAAGAGACTTGGCTGAGAGGGCTGGGCAGGTGAGTGCAAACACAATCCCAACCTAAAGCAGCTCCTAAAACCCAGCACACTCAGCTGGTGCCACAGTGCAGGTGGCAGCTCCCACCTTCATGCTGACTAAGTGCACACAGAGCTGGGCACTGCTCTGGCAGATTTGGCTACCAAAATGTGTGATCCCTTCACAGTGCATGGATGGCTCAGCCTGGGCAGGGTTTCTTACTTCACAGGGCACTCAGGGTGACAAGAAAAAATTGCAGTCAGGAGGTGCTGTGCAGGGAAGGGAAATGCCCCTTTCTCTGTGTCCCTGCACCTCAGCAGGAGTTCCTGTGCTGTTGGTGCGCATACCCTGCTGTGTGCTCAACCAGCAGGAAATAGTGCCATGGTCATGTTCTCCTGCCACAGCCAGTCCTCAGAGCTGGGGAGGCGAGGGGGAGGGAAGGGGATACTGTCCTAATGCCCTTTCCCATGTAATAACACCCGTTCAATGTCCCACACAGTTGTTGATCACTACACGAGTGAAATTGTCTTCAATAGTGTCCGAGTAATCGCCATCATCATTATTGGCCTGGGCTTCCTCCTGTTGCTCTTGCCAGAGGAATGGGATGTCTGGGTAATAAAGCTCCTCACACGTCTCAAAGTCCGGAAGAAGGAAGAAATTCCTGAAGGGAATGGAGACATTGCTTCAGGACTGCCTAATAAAAGCCGGAGAACTCGCCCTTCCATGTCATCCTTTGCTCATTAAATGCTCTTTTTACCAAAACTTTGTGGTTAACGTTATATATGATGATGCAAAGGTCTTTTCTTGGGAAGAAGCACACCTGTCCAACATGGTGTACATACCTGTACAGTTTTGATATGATCGCCATCTAAAGCATCAAGTCTTGGCATGTCCAGTTTGCTTGTACTTTTTTCACATCTGACCTTTCACTTAAGTAGTACACTGAAAAATACTGCAAACCAAGAACCTCTCTTCTCTTTTTAAATGAATGTAATATATAGTCAAAATATATTTGCATAGGTTATTTTAAAGAATGACTTTCATGAAAAGCAGGGCAGACATTTTGAACATTAGGTACTGAATGATGCATTGCACACTGTGATTTAAAAGAAACAAATGCTATGCTACATCACATGTTTATTTTTGACCAGAGCTGTACTTTGAAAGTTTTCAATGAGCAAAAAAAAGGGAATCTTTTTGGGGACAGGAAGATGGGGGGAAGAGTGGAAGGAAGATTTAGAAATCACTCTATGTAGATGAGCGCATGTTGCGCTGCAAACAGGGAAAATTCAAGCGCAAAAAATGCTTGCACTAAAGCATAGAGAGAAAGCAGTCTAGAGCCCAAATCTCCTTATTCTGCAAATGACTGTAGTCCACATTTAAAATCATGCAAGAGAAAACCAGTGCCTTCTACAGAACTCTTGTCTTTATCCACGCAGAACCAGGTCCTGCTGCGAGGCACTTGCAAAGGCAGGGCTCAGGTTTGTGGTCCCAAAGGACCCCAAACTCCCACCGACATCAGGACGTGCCTCCCATGCACGCCATGGCTTCTGTGGGAGCGTGGGGCCCAGGGGACTGCAAGTTCGAGTGCAGGAGACCTGGTTCTCTTCTCACTTCACAGGTATTACCCCTGTGTGGAGCTGCGCTTGATTAGTGCCAATGTGAGGAAGGGGAAATCTTGGTCATGTGTGGGACAATCTGACGGAAAATGATCAAAGGGGCTGGCAAGAGCGTGGTTGCTGATGTACAGTCTGAGAGCATGGACTAAGGGGGTGAATCACCAGTTGCTTTTACTCCATAATTGTGAGTGTTAAGAGTTAAAAATGTAAGATATTTACATCAAATGTAACACTTTTTATGAAACTTGTAAGCACCAGGATGTTTACTTATGCGATTTTGGTTCGCCATTAAATTTCTATCTGTGATAGATCACATGCTATGTAAAAAAGGGGGGGGGGAAAGGTTATAGTTTACTATTTTTGAAGTTTACATTGTTGCATACAAAATTAAAAGTGTTCTTTTGAACTGCTGCCATAGCCTAAGGTCCCTGCTGCCACTGAGGTCCTCTTTGTCTCAGGCAGGGGTGGCATCCACTTCAAAACATTTTAGCAAATCAACTTCAGATTCCATTACCTGTTTGGCAAAGCTAAATAATAAAAGATTTTAAACTCAGCATCAGTCAATGCTATCCTTTTCCTTCTCTTGACTGAACCTTTATGGCAGTTCTCCTGTGGGTAGTATTTGGCCAAAGTGATCAGAAGGGAGAGACATGATCATCAAAGCAACTGAGGCTGCATCGCATGGCACTGCTAGCCTGTCCATCCAGGACAGCAAAGTCTGCTCTACACTACCTGGACAAAGGCATCTAGAGGGATGCTGTTAGGCATCAGTCAGGAAACAGACATCCAGCAGAAGCAGACCAAAAAAAAAATTGATCTTTGAATGCATCAGTGAGCAGCCATACGTGCATATGCTAAGAGGTACTTAGGGCTGTGTGTGGGACATGAATTTGCACATTAATAACCAGGCCCCGGTCCAGGCTGTAGGCTTGTCCCCACCATTTTGCTTGATGATCAGATATTAAAGACTTGCTAACAGAGATTACACCCCTGAATTTTTATATCTATTTCTTTGTGAAGAAAAGGCACAAGACAGGAGCACAGGTACAACTCCAATAACTGCATTGAAGGGCACACATAGAGACTTGACCTCAAAACTCCCAGATTCAAGTTTATTCCATCTTCAGACAAATAATTTTGTCATCCTTGAGGATATCATCCTCCCCAAGCCTCCTCTCTGAGCAAGGCCAGAGAAGAATATATAAACAGTCCTTTCATTTTCCATAGTCCCAGAAAGTGGCATCTTCTGTGATCTCCACACTTCATTTTGTTCTATGTTTGATGCAGTCTTTAAGTATTCAAAAGGCTCCAAATGCCCTTTTAAAAATTGCAACTAATGTGTGTTTTTAAACAAAAGGGAAGCAGGTTTTTTAGCATTCAGTATGGATTGTGGGGGAATTTATGCACCAGAATGGATAACAACATTAGTAAAACTGATTTACTAAATGCAACTAAGTCATTGCTTCTGTTGGCTCATCCTTCCTGAGGACAGGCTAAACACATGCAAGGGCTGGGACTTCAAACAGGACTTCATGAACTGTCTCTCTTCTGAGTGGGAACAGTGCAAACTAGATTTCCCCACATGAAGCAATTCAGAGCTAGCCATGTTAACCAGATTAAATGACCTACAGTTCCTCACCTTGCCCTAAGCATAAACACCTGACTTGACAGTAAGCCACTGGGTAGAAAAACCTTCCAGACAGTGAAGTCCAGGATGTGATTAGGAGAACAAGAATGTAGTTTGTCCATATGGTACATGTGCACATCTCTTAAGTGCCAAAGCATCACAGGTCTGAAGCTGAGGAACGAAAAAAACTGGAGTTGTTGGCTTTCACCAGAAGGACAAGCCAGAGCAAACCCCTCTGAGAAGGCATTAGATGTAACTGGGCCACCCTTCAGGTGAAGGTAGGATTGAAGTCCTGATCTCAGACTGTGAAAGGATGCCCAGAACAAATTCAGTGCCTTGGAGAGGAGGGCTGAGCTGTGGCAGACTCTCCTGCTTGCCCTCGGAGGCCAAAGCACTGTGTGCAATCTCTGCAGCAGTCTGTGAGTCAGACCCCACAGACCCTGCAGAGGCAGCACCTGCTCTGTACCTGCAGTACCTGCTCTGCAGCACAGAGCCACACCAGCCTGGAATTAGCACTTCTAGCTCACCATTGGCCACCTTGAACCTCCTCCTCAGGCAGAAGTGCAGGTCCCTCCAGCATGAGGCTTCTCCAGGTGTCTCTGAAGCTGGTCTCCTGCCTCATCATTGTGCATCTCCTGTCCTGACAGAGCACTGCCAGCCACAAGTGTGCACCCTTGTTCAAGGGCTGACCTGGA
The DNA here is from genome assembly GCF_031753505.1 of Anomalospiza imberbis. Lineage (NCBI taxonomy): Eukaryota > Metazoa > Chordata > Aves > Passeriformes > Viduidae > Anomalospiza > Anomalospiza imberbis. The sequence goes on along the minus strand of NC_089683.1, from coordinate 70,703,948 downwards.
CTGGCAACAGCCTGCCCCAGCTTAGGCCTCAAAGTGTCCAGTAACAAGTGTCCAGTGGGCTTGTTATAACAGCAAACTGAGAAAAAAAATCTCAGAAAAGCAAATAGCATCACCAGACCTCATTGCAGCTGCTGGATTTCACTGCTGCAGAATACAGCAGTGAGAAGGCACAGCAGTCCTCCTCCTGCCTTGTGTGCCTTTGTCCTTGTCCTGTTGTCTCCTGCTGCTACCTTTATAATAATTTTTTATTGTAACTCTCCTCAGTGACTGACTGAGCCATTTATCAGCACATGGGTCAGAGATGGGCTTATTTTAAAAAGCTTTTCCTGATCTTCTGTGTAGAATGGCTGTATTCATATCAGTAGTCTTCAGAAAACAGCCATGAAGGGCAGAAATCCAACCACAGTAATCAAGAGATGAACAAAAGACACTAAAACCAGTATGTAGCTTAACTGTTTTGGGATCTTAGGCTAGACTTGTAGGACCTATAGATCACCAAATTATGGGGATTAATTGACGTTTCCTATGAACTGAGGAACAAATCTCTCATCCCCAGCTCTCCAGAGTGGTCTAAAACAAAATCAGTGCAATATTGAGCTGGTCAGAGTTACTAAAGATACTGTATCTTCAACTTACAGAGAAGGCAACATGACCAGGCTGACACCATTTCTGGTCAAAAACCTGCCTGCTATGGTGTCTGCAGGCCCAAAAACTAACAGAGAAGGGAAGGTTTCCCTGTGCAGTGAGTGAACATGAAAGCCTAGATGGATTTGCATAGCTCTGGATCATATTCCAAGTAAACTCACAAATGGGCACAACTGAAACACATGGAAACACCCTCCTCTTCACTGAAAAGGATGTCGATTCTCCAGCCCTTGAGAAGCCCTAGGAATAGCACCAGCCACCTTGCCTTGGCTGTGTGGGCTCAGACAGCAGCCTGGACTGGGCATTTCTTCCAGGAAGGGGGAAAGAAAAGCAGCCAGAGACAATGCAGCTCATGTGAAGCAGAAGCACAGGAGAGCTGATGATAGAATGACAAATAAATGCCTCTTGTGAAGCACCTTCCAGGGCAAGATGCCCACCTGCCCATTGCAATGACTCCAGTTTGAAGAAACGGAGTCTGCACATGCTGTAAAGCCACGAAGTACAGCAAGATCAGCTCCAGGTCCCCCGCTTATACTGCAGAAAGGATGAAGCCTTCAAGGCCCCCAAACCTGAGCTATTCCTTGGTGAAGGCCAAGGATGAGAAGCTTCTTCCACAGTCCAGTCCTCATGCAAGCTCTCTCTGCAGAAACTGCCTTCAGAAATGGATTTGGATGGATGAGTTTAATTACCTCATAATAATTAGAAGCAATTAGAGTCTCTTCTTTAGCTGACATGTTCTAGGGCATTTCCATAATAATCTGAACCTTATGCAGAAGTCGTGAACATTAAAAAGGAAGTAAGAAAAAAAAAAAGAGCATAACGATCTTATGACCTGTAGCCTAAAAATCTTCTAAGGGGAAATCAAAGTCTTAAGGACAGGACCAGTAGCTCAAATGAATGTTTCTGAAAATAATAAACCTTACACTTTTCCACTTGAAACTCTGTTAGGGGGGGTCTTCATATATGCACAAGATCATTTTAAAGAAGGTGGCAATTAGTATTTATCTGTACTTTACAGACATACTAGGATTCAAACAGCCTCTCAGAAGTGAAGAGTGGAACTTCTAAGCAGAGTTACAATTCTGGAAAAGGCTTAAACAAGGGAGGTTGTGAAGCTCACACTAGCAATGTACTTAGGAACCTGTTATATGCAATTTTTCTACAATGACCTAGAGACAGTTCTTTAATCCTGCTGCTGAAGCAGACAATCCCTTTGGAAGAGAATTTTCCAGCTCTTTATCGACAGGTTTCCCCCCTCTTCTAGATTCAGTCCCCCTAACACCTCAAGATAGCCATCAGTGCATTGATTGGGAACAACAGCAATCTAGGAGCTATTTTGCTGTTTGGCTACATGACAGTGACAGATCCCCTCTCAGTGTTAGTCTCTTGAATCAGTAAAAAAGTATTATCAGTAAAGGGTTTTTTTTTTTACCAATAATTTGACCAATCAGTGACCAAGAAGACTGGCCTCAGGACAGCTCCTTTGGAAATCTCTCTCATTTTGAACAGCAATAATTTTTCCCTGCTATTTCCTGCCTCACTTCTCAGTTATTAAGCCACAAGAAAATGTCCTTTTTTCCACAGTAGCTTCCTTTCTTTGGTAAGAAGCATCATTAAAAACACTTCAAAAATCTAAGTGTAGTGTTTCGGATTATCTCAAAAAAAAGAGAAAAGTCTGCAGAAAGTCATTCATTCATCAGACTCTTTTTAACATAAAAAGGACAAGACAACTGAGAGACTGAGACTTCAGCAACATTTTGCTTTTCTTTAAGGGAGGGCATTCTTGCCTACCTTCCACAGAATATTTACACTCCAGCTTCTTGCTGGAGTTTTTACACATACCCACGACTGACCCAGACACTTAGAAGATTCTTGAATTAAGACCTAGATTCCTGTGAATTCCAAGGATTTGTAAATACTTCAAAACTGTGAACTTGTCTTTCCTGGCTACAAGCATATATTATGGGCCAGTGAATGTAGCTTTCCAGTCTCCCAGCAATAGGTCTTACTGCCCCTTTGGCTTCTGAAGCTGCCAAGAGTTTAATGACTGCAGCCTAGAAAGCAGAGTAAGCTGCACAATGGTCTCCTGGTGATTTTTGGCCAGTTTTACATTTTAAATGCCTTCCTGACTTGTACAACAAAGCATCACTCTTTCATTGTGTGATTTTGCATTTGGCCAAAGGCGTGCCACTTGCTAACTTGGCTACTAATAAAATTGATATTGATCTTGGCAACAAATACCATGTTTGAGAACAATGCTGCCTTTGTGCATGTGTAAGCAATCCCATCTGGCCCAGTACACCTACATTGCAGACAATGGTTATAGTGCACATAAGGTAATTGGTGCAGCTGATGAGTTAATAAATACAACACCTGAATTCAAGAATGTAAATGGGTATTTTATAAAAAAATTTTAGGATATGCTTCAGTCTTAGAGAGAACTAGGAACCACCTCCTTTCTTTAGTACATAACATGTCACAGAAATTTGAAGACATCCAGTTAAACTCAAAAGATGGGTTTTCCTCTTCTAGCTACATAGCTTTGAAAACAGAAGTCTGCTTGTAGAACAGGCAGATTTCCAGTTTCCCATCTAGCTTTCTTGGAAAAAGCTGAGCATCAGCATGGCTGCAAAGCAAACTTGACTCATCCTTGGTCAGCTTGGGGAATTGCTAAGCAGGAGCCAATAGAAGAGTGAGAATTAGTCAGTCTTCCCACCATCGCCTGCTTTTCCCAAAATACTCCTTTTTCTGTTTTCTTCCTTTCTAACAATTGAACAAAAATTGAATTCTGGCATTAAAAACAAGCGCCTACAAATAATGTAAACTACTTCATCACCCTAAAAGAATCCAAAACCTCCAGTTTTTGGGCTTTTTCTTCACTGTAATCACCACTCCTCAAGGTACCTAGGGATTTTCACCCTAAAAGAATCCAAAACCTCCAGTTTTTGGGCTTTTTCTTCACTGTAATCACCACTCCTCAAGGTACCTAGGGATTTTCACATCACACTCCACAGAGTACTCCACTGAAGCCCATGAGAGGCCACAAAGATAAGACAAGCCTTCGCTCAGCAGGCTTCAAACCACCAAACACAGCCCTGGAGAAGGTGAAGAACAACCATTCTGTTCCTTCCCCTCTGTCTCCATAGCAGCCTGCACAGATGGCTCATCTTTCCCAGCCAAATCCCCTCCAGTGCTACCTGATGAATGCACGCAGGTACACACGGAGCTGCACAGAAAGACGGGGCAGTGCCTTGACCTCTGTCCCTACCCCAGTGTCCCAAGCCCCGGTGTGCTGCATCCTCTATATTCACATCACACTGGCACTCCCTAGTGCAGGGATACTCATCACAACACCCAGCAGCTAAGAGAGTCTTCTGAAGAAATGGAGTTAAGAATCCCAACACACAGCTGAAAATCAAACCTACATGCTAATTCTTGACATATTCTTAGGGATCTGGAGAACTGATCTGCTAAGATCACCCAACAAAAGCTACAGTTTTCTTTCTCCTCATACACTCCTCCTTCTTTATTCATACATAAACCTCAATTTTTGCTAACTCATTTGAATTTTAGGCATGCTATTGTTAAAAAGAAATTCACAAAAGTAAAACACAGAGTGAAGTCTTCATGAAATAATGAAGAGGAGTGCTTTGCATCAGGCCATAGAAAGTACATACACTTCTTAAATGTTTCCAATCTAAGATTACTGTATGCAGTTCATGAGGCTGCTTTGCTTAATTTACTCTTTTTTAATAATAAAACCTGGTACAATTAATCATTGTAATGATTTTGGTTCTTTATAATTATTTTAGTTCACCAAGCATAGCAAGGAACACTGTATGGCCAAAGGAGTCAGAGTTGCATCCTTAATGGACATTTAAGAAGGAAGGTAGGGAAGGAGGAAAATAATCTTAATATATGGTTCTCTTGAACTATGTATTTTTTAAATTTTTAAATTTTATATTATATATATATATAAATTTATATTATTAAATTTTATATTTTATAAAAAAATTCTTGCTATTCCATAACAGAAGAAAATACCCCAGGCCACCTCAGGTAAGATTTCTTTATTATTTCCAGCAAAATAAATAGTTAGACAAAGAGCTATATTGCTTAAAGAACTCATTTTTAAATTCAGTTCCCTGAAAATCTGTCATGGATAAGGATCATACATCAGAATATTTCAGTGAAAGAAAAAACAAATTAACTGAACTCCTGGTATAAGCACACAGCTACAGTACATCAAGGATTGCTTCTATTATTGGTTGTGGGGATACCTATAACATGCTAATTGCTTCCAAAGTAAAAGGACAAATCATTATAGTTACAAATGAAGAATCTGCTGGGCAAATTTCAATTAAATACGGGGTTAGTAAGGCTGTAGGTGAGGAGTGAGCTGTTAGGCGTTAACTGGAAGGCAAAGAACACACAATGCCACGTCCCAGTTAGCAAGAACAGGCATAAAAAAGCTTGAGAGCTGAACCACTGTATAAACACCACATGATTCACTTTAACACATTGCTGGCAAGAGTTTCAGTGGGAAACTGGCATCTATTTCTTTAACATCTATCTCACTAACTGCTAAATGGAAATGTAATTCAAAGGCTTCAAATGTGGCAACCAGCACACCTAACAAATCTGAAATTTTTTCTCTCATCTTTCTGGAACATTAGCCTCTGCTTAATACCATAAATATCCCATTTATTATTCCCTGGGCACATTTCCCAAAATAAAAGACTAAAGATAAATACTTAGAATTGGCCAACTAAAAAAAAAAACCTCCACCCTCTTATAGACAACAGTTATACCAAATGGAAATATTGCCATTAAAAAATTATTATCTCAATCTGTGTATTTTTTTTCATGCACTTTGTAAAACCATATCACTAAATTTCCTTAATATCCATTACACAGAGTTATTTACAATTGTCTCCAGTGAGTACTTTTTGGGTTACGGGTCATTAAATAATAAACTATTTATAACCAATATCCCAGATGTGCTATCTGGGCTTTGTGATTAATAATATATAATCATATTATCCCCTCTGTTTCATAAATGCAGTAACTAAACAACTTTACACACATCATAAATTATGAAATCTAAAATACAACTGGCATTTCCTATTATTACATTCCATTATCACATGTTCTGGTCTTGAGACTTAACATTAATTTTCTTTTCAATATTCAGGCTTGTAAAACCTTGCTTCGCAAAAGCCTGAGTGCAAAAGGGTCCCAAGTAAGCTACAATACAAACTTACTTCTACATTAGTTCTTTGCAACATAAAACCAACTGAAATTCTATTTTTGCAGAAACTTTAACTCACTTAAACCCCTTGTTCTATTATTAAAACCATATGACTGCATTTCCACCTCTTACCTATCACAGTGTAGCAAACAGAAGACAAACAAATGAGCAGGGCAGAGAGCACGGACAAGTGTTATACACCACACAGTGTACAGCAGCAGTCACATTCACGTTGCTCCAAAAGTGTCCCTTCCAAAGGAATGGACGAGCATTTCAACAAACAAAATCCCCTCCAGATCTGTCAGGTTTACGAGGGGACTCTGCTGAAGAAGTGCAAATCTTTGGCCCTCTCCTAAAATAGCTTTCATGTACCACGATGAGTGAGCAACCTGCAAGGAGAACCAGGAAAGGATGCCCACCACCGCCAGCCACAATCATTACCACGTGCTGAGGAAAAAAGGCGGCTCAAGGTAGGTGACAGCTACACCCAAACCAGCTGCTGAGCGGCCTCACACACCAGACAGAGCATCGGCTACAGCAAACTCCCAGGAAAGCTGCCGGACATTCTGGGAATTGCCAGGAAAACCAGCCTATAAAGCCGTCCAGCCATCTGAGAGCTGCCAAGGGCTCAGCAGCTGGCAGAGTTAGGCTCTTTCCAGCTGCCAAAATGTCACCTTTCCCAAAACTGCAGTGCTATGGCAATGTTACTATGGGAACATGTGCCACAGCTTTCAAAACTGCAAAACTGGTCCACATTTCCAGGTGGAATTGATGCACGAAAGGAGACTGCCAATTCTCTGGCATGCAGGAAATGCCACCAAGTCCCAAATGAAATGATGAAAATGAGTGTGCCTCTGGATGCCCTCTACCAGTGCTGCAGACTGCAGTCGCCACCTGGTTGCCCGTAGCAGGCAGAGGCCCTGCAAGGCCTCCCTGGCGGTCACTCGCCTACAATAGGAAATGCCCAGTCACGACGACGGGACCAAAGCAGCCCCTCTTCCACCCTCGGACCCTTGTTATCGCTCTGTAAGGCTATAGGCTATAGGTTGTATTCTCCTCAACCATGGCCACTGGACAATTTCCAACACCCCAGTACCTTATATCAACCCCCATTTCTGCCCAGTTCGGCAGAAGAGCTGTCCCTGCATCCCTTCACAGGAGCTGAAATTAAAGGACACCGCTGTGGAACCACATACAGCCTTCTCCTCTCTCTATCCCTGCGTCTGCCGAGGCATTTGCGAGAACAGAGCGAAATCCCTAAGAGCTGAACTCACAGAGCTGAAATCACTCCAGAGCTGCCCGCCAAGTTGCCTGCGGCTGGGAGCTGAGCCGAGGGAGCCAGACAGGCTGAGCCTATTCAGCACAGCGCTATCCGGGACACCCACGGCAGCGGCAGCTGGGTCGGACGGACCCCCGAGCCCCAGGCCGGATTAGCTGCCCCAGGCTTCTCTTGCTCTTATACAACCATGGCTACGGGTACATTTTTCTTTCACTTTCAGCTTGACTCCGTGACAGAGTCCGTTCCAAGAAACCTTTCTAGAGTGGTTTGTGCATACTGAATGAAATCAATGGACCAGCTCTCAGGAGGAATCCTGCTGCAAGGAAAACTGTCAAAAATGCATTATATGTGTATGCTATCTTTATCAGCCTTCCACCCAGTCACTACCTTACTGTCATGCTATTTAAAGTGCGGCAAATTTACAGTGCTGTAAGTGCTCTCAGATACTTTTTTCCCTAATTCATTAAATTAACAAAGCCTGAGGTAGCTCACGCCACGTGCCATTGCTCAGCATTACTGGGACTTGCGTTCCAACTCCTAGGGCTTTACGAATACCACATGGAAACTGGTCCCGGCCTGTGAAAAATGCATATTTTATGATTAGCTTTTCGCAAATATTAAATTGAATACTATATGTATTATGTTATATTGATTAGAAGTGCTGTATTAACATTTTAATAGTATGGTATATGTAGTTTTGTAGTTAAAATAGAACCTATGTATGTGGGGGTTTTTTTACTAACTCAAGCAAGAGATGAAATAATGAAGAAACTCTTCACACAGAGATGACAATGATGGGGGCCCATAAAGAATTACTGCCTCCTTATCGGAAAAGACAAACATTCTTCCACCTTCTCTCCGTCTTTATGGAACCACTAGGATTAAGGGGAAGAAGTTGACAAAAACCAGAAAAGTTCTTAATTTGCAAGGAATTTATGCATCATGTATGAGATGTATGAATATGCAACAGGCTACTGCTTTTAAAGATTATTCCTTTGTTCACAAGGCATGCTTATTGGGCTTAAGTGCCCGAGAGCATCCGGACGTCCGTAATTCTTTGCTTTTTATTGTCTTGTAATTGTCCTAACTCTAAATTTTCATTACTCTAATTGTATTACTATTTTTATAACCATTTTATTATTATTAAACTTTTAAAATTTTAAAAACCAAGTGATTGGCGTTTATAACACGGCCCCAAACATTTAACCCCGTGATTTTATCCAGCTGTGTTTCCTATGAGTCAAAAAGGAAAGCAGAGACACTTCGTTTCTCTGAACAGACGATCCACTAAGGCACTGCACGGAACTCACGAGAAGAACAGCTGTTTACCGTGAGCTAGACAACAGAGGACAATTCCGGAAAGGAACTGAGTACAGAAAAGCACATCAGGCAACTGATACTTCCAATATCTTCTGCCAGCGAGAGGCTACAGCAGCCCTGACGGGGACAGGATCGGGAGAACGCTGCGGCCACGCGAAGGCGACAGCCCCGGCAGGTTTGTGCCGGCACCGCGGGGCGGGACAAGCGGCGGGGCGGGACACGCCGCGTCCTGTCCGGCCCGCCCCGGGAAAGGGCCGGGATCGCTTCCGGAGCGCGACCTTGGCGGGCGGGCGGGCGAGTGAGCGAGTGCGGGGCCGTGCGGGGCTCTCCCTGCGGCGGCGGCGGCGGCACCGCCTTCCCCCGCAGCCGCGGCACCGCGGGCAGGGCGGCGGCCAGGGCCGGGAGCGCTCGGACAGCGGCCTTGTTGTGTTCAGGGCGGCAGCCGGGATGGCGGCGCCGACGATGGAGGAGAGGAAGGCGTGCTGGGGGGCCCGGGACGAGTTCTGGCAGTGCCTGGACAGCCACGGGGACGACGCCACCAAGTGCGAGAAGCTGCGCCGGGCCTTCGAGTCGCGCTGCCCGCAGCAGTGGGTGAGCACCGTGCGCGCATCCCCGGCAGCGGCGGCGGGATGGCAGCTGCTGCTTGGGGATGGCAGCTGCTGCTTGGGGATGGCAGCTGCTGCTTGGGGATGGCAGCTGCTGCTTGGGGATGGCAGCTCCGGCCTCCTGCAGTGCACAGCCTGGAGCTTGCCGTGCTGTCAGGCGGAGCTTGGTTTGCACACTTCTGGCTGGCTGGGAAAGGACGGCTCCTGAGCGCACCCCTGACTAGCCCGGGAGTTAAGAAAAGCTGTGTTAAGGGTATAGTACAAAGAGAAAGGAAAATACTGCCTCAAATTTCCAGATAAACACACGGGGTTATTGTTGTAATTAAAAAAAAAAAAAAAGTTTAGAAGCTTGTAGAAGTACCCAGAAATTCCTGTTTAAAGGCCAGTACAGAAGGGAACTGCCACACAAGCCATGCATTGCTTGGCATTTTAAGACCTTCTGCATAAAAATATCTTTTTTTTCCTGCAGTGTTATTTCACAGTAAGGCACCTGCCTGCAATGTAAGCCATTCATGTTATATTTTTTAGTTTCCTGAGCTCAAACTGTAATTCTTTTTTAATAGGCACTGCCCTTTGGTAACAGTGGTGGTTGAGGGTCTGAACAGTTCCCGTTGCTGGTAGCAGACTGAAGTCATTTAAAAAGCCTGAGTACCTTCACAGCTGCTGCACTGACACTTTGAGCAGTGCAGTTCTGCTGTTTGTTATGTCTAGGTACCACGGTCTCACCTGCAGGGCTTTGCACTGTGCATGCTGGACTTACCTTTGCATCACAAGGAATTTTTGTTCAGAGCAGTGAAAAGAGAAAAGCATGTAAGATCTTAATGAAGTAGCAGGGTGGTGAACTTAAAAAAACTAAAGTTCACTTTCAAAATGGTAAAGAACCCCCCAAAAACTAAACACACCACTCTCTAGTCTTCAACAGAAGAAACTCCTAACTAGTGCATTAAATCCTCCTTAAGTTCAGTGGTCAAAGACTGTTTACACAAAGCCCCTTCCTCTTGCTAGTTTCTTATAATGAACATAGTTTCTCTTTTTAAACAGGTTAAACACTTTGACAAAAGAAGAGACTTTTTAAAATACAAAAAGAAGCTTGAAACAGAAGGGTATCATCCTCTAGAAGCTGCTGGGAAGTCTTAGGAACCCTGCTCTCAAATCAAGTGAGAATAACTATAGAAGGAAGAAGCCAGAGAAAGCAACAGAAGCTGCTTGAGTGCAAGAACTGGTAATGTAGCAGTCTCCCTGAAATGCAGACTGCTCTTCTTGTTGCCAGGTCTCACATGTCTGCTAAAAAAAGGGGTCATAGACAACTTTTTGATGAATTTAAGTCAAAGAAATACGGTGCAGGGCTGTTCACAAATTTAAGGGTTTGAATGTATAATTAGTAAAATTGTTTCACAGAAATAAATTATTATTTAATATTTCTATGTACATATTCTAAAGAGAAAATGAAATTGTTTTTCAGTAAGTGAACCACCTTTTTCCTAAATTAAAAAAGTCCATTCCAACTTGCCTTTCTTGTTGAAAGCAGTGGGTTGTATAATAAAATTTGTATTTGTCATTTACTAAGTATTTCAAAGTATTTTAAAATACAGTTTAAGTCAGATATTAATTTATACAACAGTGGTCATTAGAAGACCTAAAGCATCCTGCGCATATGATACGTAATTGTCTGTTTGGAGTACGTTCATTTTTTTATAAGCAATAGGAATTTTTACACTGGTGATAGGTTTTCAGTCAATATCTCTACTAGAAGTATGTCCAGTTATTTATCACAATTCTGACATTATGGCCTTTTGTAGAGTTAGATTACCTTAGTGATGCAGTTTTATTTAAAGGTATAGACTGTTTACAGCAGGATTAATAAATGTGACTGTAGAAGGCATTTAAACAAGGAGCAGCATTGAATGCAATTATGGAAGTGGAGTTACTTTCCAAGTCCAACCTAGTATATCTAGGTGCTGAAATCATTCAATACTATGGTTAAAGGCACGACTTCAATTTCAAGCACAGTCACCACAACTGCAGTAAAAATCCTGTGTTTTGAATTTGAGATTGTTCACAGTACTGTGCTGACGTTCAGCAGAAAAAACACGCCACATGCAATATAAATAGTATTTATTTCCAATGCAACAATTCAAGGAGGTAAAGTGTTAAGGCATTTAAAAGTCACTCTGAACACTACAGAGAACACAACATGCAAAGTTAAGAATCCTCATTCACCCTGAGTTTGTATCTCATCTATTCAGAATTCCATGTCGTAGCACCGTAGGAAGCCATCCAGCTGTACAATAAGGCACGAGACTCTGGGCAGTTATTTTTGTTGTTTTTGCTTGATCACTTGTTGTCTTGTGTACTCCCAGATCAGCAGAGCTCCGCTCACATGAACATTGAGTGACCGGATAATGCCCTGCTGAGGAATTTCCACACAGACATCCAGATGGTGAATCAGGTTGGCTGGGATTCCTTCATGTTCATTTCTAGTAAAGAAGAAACAGTGACTTGCATCTGAGAGAGGGCATGTGTGTTCCAGAAAGCAAAAAATACACATGTCAAAACAGCATCCAAACACCTCTTGACAAATGGCACATCTGCCTATGGGGTAACTGATGACAAGAAACAAATTTTTTTAAAACAGTAATACATGATGAAGAAAACATGGAGAGAGCTGACTTAAGTTTTTATATAGAAAGCCTGCTGGAAGACTCAGTTTTCAGTTCACTGGTCTTGCAATAGCTGAGCACCCAGCATAAAGACTCTCTGCTTTTGTTTTTAAACTCCATATATAGTCAAATCACCATGGTACGAAGCTGCTGGCACAGCAGGAAAGCTCAACTGCCCACTTTTACATTCAGCTCTTGGCACAAAGGAATGTCAAAACTGAGCATACCAGAGGATACTGAAGTTTACTGGTAATTAAAACTATTGTGTTTAATTAAAAGAGAACAAAGTGATTATGAGCACTCCATTCTGAAGACAAGCTGCACATAAAAAAGTTGGAAAAAAATTTTGCCCTAAGAGGATAGCCAGGCCCTTTTTCCTGGTCTCACTCAGTAGCCCTGCAATGCCAGGAGCTTTCTCACTTGTATGTGCTTTACTGCAGATTTCTTTAGCCTTCCCCGCTTTGTATCACATCTCAGGCTTGTCTGCTTATAGAAACTGATAATTGCTTTTCTCTGAAGTTGTCCCATGCTCTGCCTGTACTGCAAAAACTTGCTACTTCATCTTGTGCCTCATCCTGAACTTTTAAATCACCTCCCAGCCATGCACACTCAGTCTGCTCCAGCCCTCCTCACCAAGCTCAGCAGGGCAAACGCAGCCTCCTCCTCGCTGAGCTCACCACAGCCCACACAGACAGGGCCCCAAACAACTAAACTGAACAGATGGTGTCTTTAGCACTCCCACAACAATACAACCCATGCTGTCGCTACCTTCACCCATTATTAAAATGTGTTTATTAAGGTGATGGGTTATTAAATATCAGAAGGGTCATTCAGTAGATAGCAATACTTAGTGATCTTTAGCACACAAAGCCAAGGACTGCTCTTTCCATGATCATTTCCTATTCCAGAATCACCTTTACCAGTGTCACTTGGTTTTCATGTGACCAAACTCTGATTAGAGAAAGGGATGGACTGCAAGAGGTAGGTTTACAAAACTGTGTGTGCTCTTACCCCAGCAATAATAGTGATTTCTCTGGGAAGCAATATTCTGTAAGATCAAAACTTTTTGCTGTTTGCTCCACACCAATAATAGTGTAGCCTTCTGTTTTTTTCTGCTGTAAATAATCAACAAGCTGAGATGGTTTTACCTGTGCATTAAAAGTAGAGAGAAATATAAAAATACATAAATACCACCTTTTGTAAACTTCTGAAATTATTGTAAAAAAAAAAAAAACTTTGGACACTTTTTAAGATTAATGACTTTCATCTCCTGGATATATATATATATATATCTCCAGGACTCTGGATATATATGGACTCTGTCCATATATATAGCTTAACATTTTAAAAGCTCTTCAGCAGTAGCACAAAAAGTTAATGGCACAAAATGCCCCCACCAGTACCATGAAGAAAGATGTAATAATGACAGCTCACATAATCAGTTTATCATAGCAATAAGAAATTGCAAGTATTTTCTAAATTCTTTTTTATAAGGTTGTGTCAGAGATAACAGCAGGAGCTTCCATTATACAAAAAGATATTTTTTCAAGATAAAAAAATGTAAGGCTCTAAACTATGCATCTGACAAACTCAAGATTCTGAGAACATTTTTAGCTATTAAAATCTTTCCATTTACCTCGACAAGGGGGAGCCACTGCTCTGCAGAAACACTCAGATGCTGAAACTGCTTATCCTGTATATAATGAAGGCTGCCAATAACTAGTGCAGATGCCCCAAATATTTCACTTGTACGACATAAACCTACAAAAACAAGAAATAAAGTGATTTTTGTGTAGAAAATAAACACCAAGCCAGAACATCAAGTGAAAATGACAAAGAATGCACAGGAGAAATGGCTACTTTAGTTATCTATTTTAATTAGTTTCACCTTGTTCCAAACAAATTACAGGAAAAAGTGTTATGTAATTTAGCAGAAATATAAAAATTAGATAAGCACTGTGTCTGACAACAAACTTTTACAATACTAATTATACAAAGTAAGGGGTTACGTGTCCAAGCCTTATCAAGGAGGGATAGTTTGACACATCCACACACAAGCTTAAGCTTTAAACCCAGTACCTGTTCAATGAAAGAGGATGACACATAGCAGCATTACAATGCAGACAGCACTAGCTTGTGGGCTTTTCATTACTCACTGCAATTACTGAAACTGCTGACATCAAACACAAATGGCAGTGAAGCATTTGCAGGATTTATTATGTCACAGCTAGTGCATCAAGAAGGCAGTCTTAATTGGGAAATGGGACCCTGCTGTCCAACAGACATGTGAATCTTGTAGGTTTACAAGATTTGGTTTAATTGTTACAGAAAAAGAAAGAAAAATAAATAATTTCCTTTAATTGCATACGCAGTTAAAAACCCAACTGTAGCAAATACAGAATTAGCAAGAAACTGGGCATGATTTACAGCAAAATTCTACTTAATTAATGCATGCTATGTGTAAGTACTTTTTTTTTTTCCTTAAAATATAACTGTATAAGTCCCCTTTCTCTGAAGTGGGTTGGATTTTCTTAGGCTACCAGTTTCTTTCAGGATAATGATCTATTCTTCTGAGCAGTTCTTCAGTAATTTTCTAATTATCAACATAAATGAAATTAACTTCTGTTCTCTAAGTGTGCTCCAAGGTCTAAAATAAAAGTTTGAAACAATGTGCAATCAACCTTACCTCCTAAATTGGTAGGTTTATCAATAAGTGAAGCCACCACAATCAATCTGCTGTTTGATTTGCCAAGTTTAGCAGCACGATCCTGAAATGCTGTTTCCAAGTCTAAACTAGGAGTACTGTTCTTCCAGGGTATAATCTTCTTCTGAACATCAGTCCACTCTGTCTGGCTGTCTGCTTCAGCCAAATCTGAACCTATACCAACAAACTGTATGTTCATATGGATATGCAAGTGGGAGTGAAACTAGTGCTTCAATAAAGAAGACAATCCACATGGTAATACTGGAGATACCATTCATCATCATCTATTATTTTATGGGACATGTTCTGCTCACATAGATGGAAGTTTACTTCAGCTGAAAACCAGAGGTCAGACTGAATACAGATGTACACAGCTACTCCATACAAGTAACTAAAATTAATATAGACTGGCTATATTTTACCCATGTCTTGCTGAGACCAGTCACTTGGTTTCAGATCATGAAGTTCTCTTCGGGAATGGCACCACTGAAATGCTGCTGGCAAAGGAATGTCAGTGAATCTGTCAAATTTAGCGAGGGAGATCCATTCATCCTCAGCCAGTTCCGCAAGGCGGGGAAGAATGTAAAATATTGTCTGCAATGGAACACAGTGTCATCAGCAGAGAGTCACTAAAGCAAGCAAAACTAGATAATCAATCCCTGGTAGTTTAATGGAACATGTCTACTATCTAGCCTCCTATGATTTTAATACTTGTTTTTTTCTTGGTACTTAATACAGCTTACCAATATTGTCTCTCAGTATTCTTAACTTTACTTATAGTGCTATCCAAAAACTTCCATAAATCTAGACTTAATCTCTAATTAAACTTTTCCTGAGGATCTGCACTGGTTACTGTACTGAAATTCTAGAATACCAAAGAATTAACACTATGCTTCTCAGCTCAAGGTTTTAGAGGAATTCTTGTATGTGTAACACTGAAGAGCTGTCAAATACTCTTTACAACTTTCTACTAAAGGATGCGGATTGATTTAATATCAAAAGAAAAACAGTTTACAGCTTTAAGATCTAGCGGTAAAATCCAGCTCAGCACAACTAATACATCTAGCTAACCATGATTTATCAAGGAGGAAAAAATACACATCCCAAGGGAAAGACGAGTTAAGTCAAAGGGTTTAAAACCCAGACTTTTTGTTTCTCCCAATGCACCCTTCAAGACAAAGGTGAAGATGAACCCTGAATACATTTAAATGCTTCACAGATATTAGTCTTGCTTTGTTGGGTTTTTTCCTCCTATTCAGGACTTTTATTTTGCACTATTTAGCATATTCACAAAATATATTTCACAGAATTGAATATTTCTTCAGTTAAAAGAAGAAAAAATTTCTTCTGTCAAAGATGGCACTGTTTCTGCAAAAACATATACCCCATTCATATCCATGAATATCTTGTATTTTGACCTTAGTTCTTCTGTCTCTTCTATTTATCTGCACCCTTACTTTTGCCTTCCTTCCATTCTCAATGATGAAAATGTTTATTCAGCTGTCAGTTATTTGAGCTACATCAAAAAAGGTGCTCTGGAAGTGATGCACCGCTATCCCATTCACGTCAAACAATCCAGTTAAGCAACCTCAAGTTACTTCTGGGAACAAATGCCTTAAAAATCCTAATAAACTACCTCAACTAAGTAGATGCTCTTCAGTTACTAGAACGAATCTTTCCAGTCACAAATATAAAACCTGATTAATTCCCACAGATAGGCACATTCATCACACATACCTCTTCCTAACTGACCTGGGTTTTTAACATAGTATCAAGTCAAAAAACTAAGATACAATCTTAGTCCAAAATCCATCACAATCCAGGTGAAATAAGTTTTTGGGTGTTTAAATGAGTAATAGTTAATAATTCCATCCCACATTAGAAGATACCAAAAAAGATAAAAACACAGTTGTAGAACTAGACAAATAGTGTAGTCTTGCCTCTAGACTATAATCTTCAACTGGATGAAATGTTGCAAAGAAGAAGTGATCTTGGATTCGCTGCCAGTTCCTTCTGGCATTCCTGCAAGAAAGTAATGTAAGATACATTAAAAAAGCAACATGCTGGATATTTTTAAAAATTCAATCGTCAGATTGGCATAAGGCAACCTAATTTATTAATATATTTTGTATAGGAAAGAAAATGCTTCAACAATTAAGTAAGGGCCCATTTTTAAAAGACGAACAGCATTCATAAAATAAGCTTTATTTATGTTTCAAGAAAAGTCCATAACACATCTCCAAATTCTATTATCAAAAGGACTGAGTTGGACAAGAAGTATTTCATGCAAACTGGACACTAGCCTATGGTTCAGTGTCAGCTTCTAGCTGTTAAAAAAAAAAAGAAGTCAAGACTCTTCCCTTTGCTGCTTTTTTCTGTACTGTGTCTCCCCATACCAGCTTCTTTTTAAATAGAGATAAAAAACCCCATAAAAATTGTCAAGTGCCATCTTAGAAAATGTAACTTGCTGCAAATGGCTCAGAAGAACAATGTTAAGCTGTAAAGAATGTTACTAACCCTGTGCCGTGCATGTTTTCCACTTGTTGAAGGCTAGATTCAATAACTGGTGTCAGAGCTTGAAATTCTTCCACATGCAGCATTCTGCACATATCCCAGATTTTCTTAAGGGCGATTAATGCATAAAGTCTAACGCTGAAATTATGGCTGAAACACCACTGCAGAACAACGATGAGAGCTTTCTTCAAAGCTGGCTTCTAAAGAAACAAAGAAGCTTCTTTCATGTTAAGTTTTAATGTACACTTCAGAAGTTATGAGTGGGCCAAGAAAAAGCTCCTCAAAAGACACCCTTTTGGAAATCACAGAGCTTTAAAATTATATTAACTTCCTTCTTTCCATCTCATCAGGACAAAACCTACAGCCTCACTTGTTCTTTGAAAATGTATTTATTTGCTTTAAAAATCATTATTCTGCCCACAAGGAAACCTCTACTTCTGATTGAAAGAGCAAAAAGAAAAACAAACCCAGGTGCATCCACGTGTTTACTTAAAACTGGAGTAGCTATTCTGGAAAATTTCACAGGTAATCAGGCTCTATGTATCCAGAACACCTGCTAAGTTAGCTCATTTTCTTAAGTCCAGTATTTTACAGAGGTGACAAGAAGAGTTAAGTGTTTTGCATAACAAAGGGTTCCTTAGAAGGAAGTAGGTATTAAAGAGATATTTAAACCATTTTGGCAGTCTATTTTCAATTCAGAACTCTATATAAGAACTGGAAGTGAATAAAGAAGGAACACTTTTAGAGAAATGTACCTTCTCTGAGGTATTTTGAAGAATGATGTCAAAGTGGGCCAACACTGATAAAAATGTGCAGATGCTTTTTTTAAGCTTTTCTTCATCCTAAAGTAAAAAAGTAGTAGCAAAAGTATGTATTAAGTAAAAAAGAATGTAACAAGAGATATGCATATATAAAATGTTTTTATACTTTATGCATTTTCATGCCATGTTCTGCACATGCAATAATAATAACACTATTAAAAATCTACATGTTTCCACAGCCAAATTTCTGAAAAAACAAGGTCAATATTATTAGGATTTCGTTCTCCCTAACATGTTATTTGCTTATAACTGACACATCAATCAGAATGAAGTATATTGTGGTGTAAGTGAGCTAAAATTCAGCCCAAGTTCACTGTACTCCCCCAGGAATGCAAAAGGTCAGCACCATTCCACAACCTCTTGCCTGGGGCTCCTACTACCCAGAGCTCAATCTGCAGCTCACACTGCAGTTGCACACTGAGCCACCTGCACTAAATGTATTCCTCAACACCAGGAGAGTCTCTGAAAATGCAATTTGTATTCCTTTCTCATAAATCTACGTGTTTTCTGCTTGCTCTGATGGTTTGAATGGGCCCACTGTGATTTAGTACATTTGTTATCAGCATGAAATCACTTTGATCCAACAGATTATCATCTGCAAAAAGGACAGCAATTCCAACAGCCCGAGCTTTTGGAAGGAACTCTGAAACAGTCAGCTCTCCTCAGTCAACCGTTTCACAACTTTCGGGTATCTTAATTCAAACCCTGCTTCAGTTCTAAAATCTCATTACAGAACTCCACCGTGAGAGAAGTCCATATTAAAAGCTGCCAATTGAATATGTATTATACAAGTCAAGTTCTCACTGACAAAGAGGATGTGACAAAAAAGACAAAGGTGGGCTGTGGAAACTACAAGTAACTTAGACCTTCAGACTCAGGATCTAGGGCATCCATGTGGTCCTGATGGTTCTTATATTGGAGTGCTCTGACTCACTGTGCCAGCTCCACTCTGCCCAGAATAAAACGTCATAAAAGGAAATCGCTCAACAGGAGGAATTGACTTTTCTTTGGCCATTTTTAGGTTGCAAATTTCTAAACGTCTCAGATTATTGCTCAGACTCACTTCCAAGCTGAACTACTCAACAGCCCACTGCTTTTAAAGGAAGATTGGAACACACAAAAAATAAGGTATGGAGCAACAAACTGTACCCTCTTTGTTCAAATTACTCTTCAAGTGAGTGCCAAAGGTGTTACTTACATAGCAAAAGCAATCCCAGAATTTATCAAGGAATTGGGGATATTTATGTAGACTCAAGATAACAATCCATTCTATTAAGTATTTCACAGATGCCTGATTATTACTGAATCCAGCCTGAAACACTCTGTCAAGAGTTCCACACAAAAAATTCTGAGAAAACAAAATCATGCAATCCTTTAGTATATTGTCAGTTATTTCCACGAAGAAAAAAAAATTAAACAAAAGAACATTCTCACCTTTATAATAATATTAGATATATTTTTCAATATGCAAATTAAAACAGTTTAAAACCATCTAATTTCTTAGAAGTAGCATTTGATGAAAGTAACACTTGTCAATTTCTTGACTGTTCATAAAGTAGCAATGTTTTTACTAAATGAAAATCTTTCAATCAGATAATCAGCACAAACTTTTAGTTAGCTTTAAAAGGATCAATCTGGCCTCCTAAAATTCACAAATCTAAGAATCAGTTTGCAGTGTCCTCTAGAAATGCATGATAAACATGTAACTTCAGACTGGAAGAATTAAACTACACAAAACTTCTACAACACAGAACTTCCACATCAGCTACAGGTTACATGCCTTTTATACCCTGCTGTAATTTAACATACGCAGCTTGCATGACACAAAGTTAGGGCCTGAAAGTACGTACTTATTTATTTATTTAAAAATTAATAAAGAGCAATACCTGGTTAAGCTTTGGGAGAAGAACTAGAAGTGTCTGCCATACCCTGTTTTTAATTCTATGCTGCAAAGAGTTTGCATAATAGCGTGTTCTAGATCTTGATACCAGTTCATCCTAAAAGAAAATTAAAAGGTTTATTGCCTATTCTTCCTTTGAATTTGAATACATGTAAATACACTTTTCTGTACTAAGAAAGCAGCATCTACTATGCAGCTAGGGTCAGTATTGAACATAAGCTTAGGAAAATATATTTACTCAATTTATTAAGAATTAAATTCTGAAGCTTATAATTAAATAATAATGTAAGCAAGTATCTACTAAAGCTCCCTTTTCCCCACCTGGTCGATCTCACAACACAAATATTAAACATTTCTCTGCAGTACTTAATTGAGAGGAATGAGGGACCCACCCATTCCCAGTTCTTCAGACAAAAGCAGGATTCAACAGCACCAGAATGTAGCAGCTGCAGTAATTTACCACTGACTTTAGACTCCTGCCAATGCATAAGCAGCTATGATATAAATGAAAGTTGGACCCCAACCTTCTCCATTACTTCTATCTACAAAGGTATTCTAAGGAGGCAGTAGCTTTCTCAATCTAAGAGGTAGCCTGCAATTGTTGAAATGAAATGCAGTGCTTCAGAATGCAGCCTAAAGGAAGATTGTTAATGGAAAAATGGTTACAATTTGGATAATGTTCCAGGAAGACAAAATATCCACTAAAAAGAGAGAAATAAGCCCAAAAGGCAATTTTTATTATTCTGGTTGAATTAATTCTGTCTCATGATGAAGAAAAGCGTAATACTCAGCAAATATAGAGAGGCTACAGAAACATTAATGCATCCTGTCAACTGTAAATATTTTGCATTTTACTAATTGTACTAACACTACATTTATATACCAAGGGAAATTAATTTTACCTTATCGAGTAGTTTGATGAAAATGTCTTCCATAAATGTCTTATGCAAGATATTTGATCCATCCAACATGCACAGAAATTTAACAGCACAAATGCGAACGTAGTGATCATCTCGATTTGTACTGTAAAATATTAATAAAAATGAAAATCAAACTCTACTTGTTTAGACATAAAGAGAATTCCTAAATTATAAAAAAGTACCAGACATCATCTTGAACATACAACCAGCAAACTGTCTACAGTGAGACAACATGCAAATACCCAGAACTGGAATTTTAAAATCTGCCATTGGTGATGAAAAAAATTAGTGAGTTCACAACCTGACCCTGAGTCTATTAAGAGTTCTTTAGTAACATCTAGGTGTTTAAAAAACTTTTCTATAGAAAAAGCTGTACCAGAAAGGTTTTGAAATTTTGTGCCTGTAAACTGTAATCTTTTAACAACTAATGTATGCTTACAGTTTGGTCAAATATCTAGTCCCAAACAACACTTCATTCCTATTAGTCAAGTACAGACATCCAGAATAATTAATGGCAAGAATAAAATTAATGACATTATAGGTTGTGACAGCTGCAGAGCATTGCAAGAAAATATATGATTACCAAAAAGCTCTTGGAGAAAATACAGGAGTAGTGAACTTTTGCAGTAGTATTTCTTTAAAAGTTCAGTTTTATAAACTACTAACATTTCTGAAAACAAGGTGACAGAACTTTTTCTCTGACTTTCTTCCACTGAGTAAAAATGGGAGTGAAACTATAAAAAATTCAACAGTCCAGTAGCAAACATCCCCATTTCAAAGGCTGGAGGCAGAGCCTTTGGGCAGTACACACTTGGAATGGGCTTGCAACCAGTGTTAACAAGCCAAGCCCATAATCTGGCTGCATTAAAACCTGAGTTTCTTAACTGTCTTTCTTACAATGACAAGGTATATATTAGCTCAGCATCCTAAAAAGTATTACTTTATTGAGGTGAGACAATGAGGAACTAGTTGTTTCAGCCATAGGCAGATTAACAAGTGAGAAGTATTTTCCTGAAAATCCATTTTTCTACGCTTTGTATTTGAATTATGAATATACTGTGATGTACAACCCTTTTACCAGTATTTTAAAAGGCTATGAATATATTCATTGTGGGTCCCTTCCAACTCATGATATTCTATGACTGTATGATAAGCAGCTGACTTCAAAATCAGCATCTTTCCTATCAGTGCATCAACCAGGACAAAGACACAATTCACACCAAATACTGTAAGATGTATCCTCAAAAGCATTACCTTTCTGTAACAACATTTGCCGCACATTTTTCGCCAAGATTTTCTATGAAGGCATGCACATCCTGAATGTGTCTTCAGAGAGGAAAGAAGACAAAGCAACAAAATTAGCAGAATTACATACAAAAACCTGTTTTCAGTTTTTCAATAGTCATCTCAAAGTTTAAAAGAGGAAAAAAAACATCCCACAAAATTTTAAAATAGAAATCACAAATTTTTTTTTTATATACCTTTGATCTTTCCTAAATACAGTTCCAAAGACACAAGCCTCAGTGATGAGTTCACTATAATTTCCAGCATTTAAGAAAGCATTTTTCAAGGCACTTCTCTCCTCAACAGTGGGAAATATCCAAGACTGACAACAATGACTAAGGACTACATTGAAGACTCCAGTCTTTGTAGTGGACAGATCTATGAGGTTGAAAATTATCTGAAAATAAGAAATAAAAGATTCAAAATCTAGTTTTCAGAAGTGCCAGATCTATTAGAATAAAATTGCAGCAATATCTATTTTAATAGGTCTCATGGTATTTTGCATCCTATCTCTGCTCAGGTTAATGCTGTCTTCAGTATATTTATATCTGATATAAGAGCAGGTGAATGGGCAACAACTGGCCCAGTATATGCTTGTAAACCAGAACTGATCTTTGCTTAAGCAGATACAACACCAGATGCTTTAAACAAATCTCCTGGTAAGTGGAACAAATGAGCCAGGGCATACTTCATGAGCACAAACCTAGTGTTTCAATCAATCCTTACCAATTTAGAAAAAAAAATTAAACATTAAGCAAAATTTCTTACATAAGTTGCCATATCACTAGTTTTATTCTTTAAGGAAGATTACATTAATGTCAAAGCTCATATTTAAATTAAAGTGCAAAAGCGTCTTTGTACCATTTATTTTTTAAGGAGTGCCTATTTACTAGTATTTGAAACTGCTGTCTAAAGCTTCTCCAAAAAGAAAAATAAATCAAGAAAAATGCCCCCAAAGTATTTCTTTCCCTTCCTTAGGTTAAGTGCAAGAGTAAATTTCACTTACAAAGTAAATGCTTTTTCTAAGAAATTGCAAGCATCTGGGAGAGGGTAGGGAGATGCAGAACGAACAGGTAAGGCTTTCTAAGAATTCATTTTCAGACATCAGTTAGAGCTGTCCATGAAAATGTTTTTTTCAAAAGTTGTAACAGCTCCTAATAGACAAAGCTGCTTCACTTCCCTGCATTGAAATCATAGTTTTGATAATGTGACAATTCTTTGACAGTAATGCTGGTTTTATAGAGAAAGTTGTTTTGAATTGCTAAGCATTAAAGCACCATGAAGCTCATGAAGAACTAAAAGCTGAAATACTGCAATGCAGTCTGAAGAAACACTTGCTGGAAAGAAAGCTCTACACTAGAAGCATGTGGGGTTTTTACCAAGACTTCAAACCTATTTTCCAGTGCAAAAACAAGCATTGGAACTTTCCTAGTAATTCCAAAATTAAGTTATTATTTCACCTGTAGGGAAGCAGCATGGCATTTACTATGCATTTCTCAATCTTGAAATTTTTTTCAACTGCATTGCTAATATAGTAAAAGTTCAGCACACACAAAAGAAACAAGATATTTTAGTTCTAGCATAATTAACATAAGAATAATCACAAAGAAAAAAGAAGAGTGCAGCAGAAGAAATTCAGCTAAAGAACACAGTGCTCTGGGGTACCTTCTGTGGAAGCACTTCTCAATATTACCAAAGCAATATTCCCTTTTTTGACTCAAAAATACCTCTTTGTTCCACCCCTTCCAACTATTAAAAAGACAGAGTGTGCACTGTGGTAGACAAAATTAAAATTGTGCTTCTGTGACAAATCAACATCAGGCAGGTCCATATTTTCTTCTCTTTAGCTACAACTACACAGCCATTGCACAGCGGGTCAATGGCAACAGGGACTGCTGAGGACTGGAATAAGAATATACATAAGTAGGCACTTGCTTGGGAACTTTATCTTCATTTTCTTATGAAGGGGCAGAAGGTGGCTCGACCAGATGCCCTTTGTTGAGTATAGGAGACCTTCATTAGCTCCTTGATGCCTGCTGTCATGGTATGTCCCACTGCAGACAATGGGATAGCTGTCACACAGACTCAACACTGGCAAAATACACCTTACATAGTGCTTGAAATACTAATGTTGAAGTTAAGGCAGTAAGAATTTAAACAAGTTTTAAGATCAAGAAAAATAAAATACTAAATATAGCTCATAAGTTACTACAACACTGAGCATACAATTAGCTGTTACAGATATTCATTAAAAGTAAAAGCCAACCAACTTCTACAACAGAAGAGATAATTTACCATCTTTACATACATCTTATTTGGCTTGGGTCCACAGGGAGACTACAAATGCAAAGTGTTTAAAATAGAGAATGGTAACATTCATTTGAAGCAACTTTAAAAAAAAAACAAAGAGAAAATAAATGGGACTACATTTCAAGGTAATTAATGCTAATACAGATATACCACAGCAGTTTTAAATAGCTAGGAAGTGTCCATTTTTTTGTATTATATTAAAAATAATTTTGGTGTGTCTGGGCTGAAAATAAATTGGAGACATTTGCTATTACTTACAGTTGTGAGTGTGACACCAAGACAGGGCTACTTATGGTGACTTCAAAGGAAAAGTGCAACCCCCTCCTAGTGTTATTTTTTTGTGCAAAGCAGCACATGTGGTAGTAAATCTAAGCAGAGAAATATACTGGTAGATAATTCACAATGTATTACTGCCCTAGTTACAGTCTTGCACTCACTGTGGACTGTTCTGCATAAATATTTAATTAATGCTTAGAGGGGAAAAAAAAGAAAAAATCCACAAGAAAGATTATGTAGAAAGCAAGCTAACAGCTTTGCAGTGTATAAAGCCAATAGGAATCAACATCCCAGTACTGAATATGGTTTTCTGTACTTAATCAAGAAAAGAACACCACAACACATGCAAGAACTCTTGGAGTTCTGGCAGCTGCATAAATCTTACAAAAGAAGAAGAACAACTGCATTTTTCTTCTTTTTAACTCTGGAAGCAGGTCTGCCATGCAGTATTAAACTGAACTCTAAGGTGACTGTGTGTTTTTTGTTTTTTCACACCTGGACCATCAGAGGGAAAGAAGCCTTTAAAGAAGCAGTAAAAATGCTTTATTCAATAGCATCTACAAAATTTTGAACTGTTCTAACTTTTCATCTAAGACAGCATTTTCATAAAGAGTAAACTATTAGAAAAAGGCACAACTTTCCCAGAATATTAATAATTTATAACAGTTCAGGTGTCAAATCCTAAACAAAATAGTCAAGAGGAAGAGGAGTTTGTTTTTTTATGTAAAAGTGAAATAAATGAAAAAAACTAATTTTACTGCATTCAGAAGGTACTGAACAGTCTAAAAATCAAAGACACAGTACTTTTCATTTTCTGTAACTTCAATCATATTCTCAGGTCTTTTATCTTAACACTCTCAAACCTGGGCTTCTTCAGAAATGAAAAATTCACAACAAAAACTGAAGGGAAAATAAAGCATAAAATACATTTTTACATCCACACAAAATTTATGTTCCCTTCTCAAAAAAAAAAGAAGAATTCTTGAAACTGACCTCTTTTATTTTGGTATATGCTTGACCTTTTGCACTTGCAGCAACAGCTAGAACCTCAGTATCAAAGATGAACCGAACAAAAGCTTTTAGATTGGCCCAAAATATTAGCTGTGTGTTGCTCAAAGAAGATATAATTTTCCAAGCCAAATCAAATGCTTCTATGCAGAGAGCCTCTGATGAGTCCAGAAGCTGTAAATAAAGAGATAAGAAAGTGTTACATTTAACAAAAAAAACCCACCCAAAATACTATTAATACTGTGCAGGTTAATCATTTACCTTGGGAACAAGGACTTTCATGCAGTCAAACACAGGTGAAACTTGGTCTGAAGGAAGAATAGATAGGGCTTCTAATGCAGACTGTAGAATTTCTTTTGACCTTTCAGCTGTAGACAGTGACAATACTGACGTTTCTTCATAGCCCTGAGCCAGTGTTGCAAATGAATTTAAAACAAAACTGAGACAAATCCACTGGTCACGAACATAGCGTGCAACAATTTTCCCCCATCCTTGAGATGATGTTTCTTCACGTAAGCTGTGAAAAAAATACTTTTCCTAAATAAATATTGTGCTAAGTTTATCCTGCACATTCCTACTCCACCAGGAAGTGCTTAACTGTACAAACTCACTGCAGTATTTCAAGGTGCTAAGATTCATATAGTTCAAGGCAAGGGTGGACAAGCAAATGGAAAAGAAACCTAAAAATAAAGTGGTTTTTAACAGAGAAAAATCAGTTATGGGCTTAGTCAGTCTCATTAGTCAAACTCCTGCGAGAGCATTCAGTGGAAACATCACTATGTGCTGGCTGGTTTTTTTTTTTTTTACACAAGTATCTGAGTTTTGGCTCTCTGGCTTCCTCTGGGTTTCCCTTCCCAACAGTAAATAATTTACATTTAAACTTGCTTGTGTACATGCTTTCTGCAGTATACATATATTTAATCTGGCCTACGGGTAAGCAGTGTTCATAGCTAGCTCTGGCTTCAGAGAACTAGAGGACTTAACAAAAAAACCTTTGGTCTGATCAATTATGGTTGCTTTAATGTTCCAAAACCTGGATGCTAAGACAAAAGAGCAACTGAGAAAACAGTTTGTGTACAGAATTCTTCCTTTTTATCTTGGCAAGAAGTTGTCAAAAAACAGGAAAAGCCAACATCTTAACCGCTGCTTCACATTAATCAAGTTTATTCTAGAGAATTACTGAAGATTTAGCAGCCGTACCTATTTTTTTCTTCAGTATAAGATGGCTTCTTTAATACTTCATTCAATTTAGGAAAGGAAATGAATTTCTTCAGAGCATCCACAGAAGGCAGAGGTTCCAGGTGTGCTTCCAGCTCTCCATCCATTATCTCACATACAGCTGCAAGTGAAGCCATGCTAGCTACTTTTCTAAGCTGTTCCTTAACCTTTGGCTCCTAAGTAAAACCAAATCATACATGAACAAACACACACCAATTTCTCATACAATACAAATAACATACTAATAACATACTTTTAATAATCCTCCTCTTTGCATAACCACAGACATCATAAGGTAGCAATTTTGCATCCTTCTACTTCTGTATTTTCTCCCCCTGAGCCTAACACAGCTTGGCTTGGGCTGGGTAAGCACAAACACAAGTTACAAGCACTGACAGAAGCATAGATCTTCCAAGTTACAGTCACTTAGGCATTAAGTGCAGGCAGCGTGGCTGTGATGGAACACTCCTATCTTGCCAGGTAACAGTTCACACACGTTGCTAGAGAGCAATTAGAAAAAAGTTGTGGGCCCAGTTAATCAGAAACCCAACACAACGGCTGAAACTATTACCTGTTCTTGAACAAAATAGTAATACCAAATAATAAGACCCAAGTTTATATTGCCCGACAAATCTTAACTGAAATCTCCATTTTCATGGAAGTTATAAATGCTTCTTTACCTTTTGAAAATGTATCTTTTTAACATATAGTAGCATAACCCATAGAACTATGGGACAATCAACATAACTAAATGAAAATGGCAAAGCAATGCTAGGTTCTGGAGCTTCTTTTTCTCTGTATGTTCCAGGTTTGAAGTCAATAAACACAAAAGATATTTTCATTCAATAGTTACTTGATCAGAAAGATTAGTTCATATTTGCGAAAAAAGTCTTTGAGTACACAGTTTGTGATTACGGTAAGAATTTTACTTTAGCTATACAGACTTCTAAATAATACAATATAAAAAACCAAAGTTCTAAAAATCTTAGCTACAAATATTATACATTCATATTACACTGCCAAATACAGATATATGTGTTAGGGAATATATATGCACATACACATTCACACAAACTATTATTTAATTTTTCACTATATATAGTATTATGCATTATAAATATAACAAGAGTAATAAATAATTGTATATTCACTTACGTTTACAGTATGTCCATATCATTATTAATGCAGAATCTAAATATTATATTAGCATATATTCTAATTACTACTTATTGTCTTGTTTTATATTAATATTTATTGTTGTAAATAATGTTAAATTACCTTTTCAGAATTTCTCTCCTGAAGATTACGAATAGATGCATTTATCAAGGATGAAAGGAAATTCTTGATAGACGGCATTTTCTTCGAGTTGACTTTCAAGCACAAATTCACTATCTCTGGAATTAAAGCCAAGTACAGATCACAACGATCCAAGTCACCAACCTGAAAGTGAGGAAACAAACGCAATCCGAATCAGTAAGAGGAGGAAAATTAAACTGAAAATCAGAAAGAAAACTACTGGTAACAATGAGAGCAGAAGGAAAACTACAACATTGCAATTGAGCAATTTTAATTTTGGGGTTTGTTTGGGGGAAGTTATTAACTTCTAAATCTTAAAAACTGACTTTCAGATGCCATTCTCCTGATCCGACTCGAACTTTTGCTTCACTCAAAAAGTCTCAGGTTTCTTTGTGGTAGAAACTTAGAAACACTGGACACAGCAATGTACGATAGTCAAGTAAGATGATAATCAGGCTGAGTACTAAAAGCCTCCAAACACCTAACAACTTACATCCACAGCTATACTAGTAGATATTAAGCAGTACATGATACTCAGGATTTCTTACTATGTGATTTCTTTAGATTTAAGATGAAACAAGAAATGCAGACTACAGATACTAAATACTACTTATGAGGACACTTTTTTTTCCTTCTTACTGTGCCCATTCAAAGAAGTTAACAGAAGTGTTTCTATGCAAATTGACTTCCTAGATGTTTGAAGATTTTATATCAATTTTAGGAACACTGGTAAATCAAATTAAGAAGCAAAACCACAGCAAAGTATGTCTCATAATCATTACTTACAGTGCTTAACTCATTGGTAGTAAGCTGTCGGAGAACAAATTCAAGAATACTCTCCACAGGTGTCACAAGAGATTTCCAGATAAAGAACAGTACTTCATCTGTGTGGAGGGAAAAAAAAGTATATATACAGAAATACAATTCCCTTAAGAATTTTATTATATCATGCAGATTTACCTATGTTACAAAGTTATACAGCAATAGTAGTCAAACACCTAAAAATAACTTGAAACACCTCTGTGTACTCTTTCACAGTGCAAGCCATAAGGCTGAAAGAATCAAAGCAGATTATATTATTTCCTGAAATTCATAATGTATTAGTGAACCAAAACCCACAAAAGACCACAGTCCAACTTTCCAACATTTAATGCTCACTTTTGTCCTACTCCTAACCCTCTGCAAAATGAGCTTATTATTGAACTTAGTCTTTAATAAATACCAAAAGCTTTCATGGCCAGCCATTAACTTTATGTGAGAAAAATATACTTTTCCATTCCTAATATTTAGAGACTTGAAAACTGGTTTTAGGAGCTTGCTGGTCATTGGTCTGGTTTTTTGATGTTAAGGAAAAATTAATCTTTGGAAATACTGAAATCTTACAAGATTTTAGCCCAGTACCTTCCAGACTTAACATTGTAAATGAAAATACAAAATTATGACACAAAATGTGGTATTGTCTACAAGCAAAGGCTAGGCTACCAAGTATACCACATGTACATAGCATTTCACAAAGAAAGACACAAGTTTATACACAAGGGAGGTAGGTCACTCTTGTAAAACATATTTAACCACAAACACACTTCAGTCTGTGTTTCAATGGTAAGAGCTAGCTGAAAGCCAAGGAAAATAACATCTCAGTATGAAAATAGAGTAAAATACTCAGCATAGCCACCTTGTTTTAAAAATACCAGTCATCAGTTTCAGTATTTAGGAGAATTACCCAGAGGCTACAGCTGCTGTTTCTTTCTGGAGTTGACCCTAAGTAACACTTTTTGTAGCAAACCTATTATGAAATGGAAGACCTTCAAAAAGTAAAAATATAAAGGGAATATTTCCAGAAATTCCAAATCCATATTGTACTTACTTTCAACATTCCCTGCTAAAATGGCTCATTGGACTATACTTCTAATGCTTAAATTGTTTAGAACCAACAGTTCAATTATGTCAGATTATCATCATGTTTCATCATGAGTCTCAAATGACTAAAATTCAAATCTTCCGTAATTTATATACATAAAATCTTCAGATAAGCATGTTGGACATAAAACCCAATTCATTACCAGTGGCTCTGTAACACTAGCAAAATATAATAATTACCAAAATCTTACTGTTTAAAGTAATGAAATCTAACAACCGTTTAGACAGCAAGAACTGTGGAAGAATGCTGATGATTTCAGCATGCGTTTCAGGCACGTCTATCCCCATTAAAATATTCTTAAATAAAACACTTCCCGCTTGTTATTACTTTTGTTTTACAAGGTTAAATTCCTTTATTACTCCCTACTATTTTACTGTTTTCCATTTGACAAACAGGACTTTTCACCTCCCATTTCATCAACACAGAAACATAACTTCAGTATTACACAGCATTAATCTTTCCACCCCACACCTCAGACAATTCACAGCTGTAGAAAAAAAAGATTTATTACTTGGTTTCCTGTGCAGAAGGAAGAAGCACAAAAACACTGTAGAAAATAATTTTAAGAAAAGTAATCCTTTTCTAATGTAAAACTACAATGCAATACAGAAAGCATCTCAAAAGACAAAGACTGACGATGGTCTGTACTGGAGCACCTCTAGAGACCTTCAAAAGGATGGGGACACTGCAGTGCTCAGCCTTGCCATACCTTTGGAACTCTGTTAGCAGAGCTCAACATGCCATGTCAGGTGTCAAAATTCCCAAAGCAGGAGCAATCCATTGAAGGTACATTAGCAAGCACAAGTAATAAGGCACAAGGAACTTATTTATTATTGATACGAAAAAACTAGCATGTGCTTGCACGTGTTTTGTAGGTTTCTGTCTCAGGCTTGTTCTATCTTTGTGCTGCAGGCTGAATGCCCAGCTTAGTGGACACTTCTTCCAGTTTAGTTCATTTCAAGGAACCCACTTCACCAGTCAGAGACCACGCCCCAACATGAACTTTAACAGCCTGCATAATTGGCGCTCAGTATTTCACAAAAACAGCTAAAACTTAATGGGGCAGGGGGTTGAATGTATACCTTGTTAAAATGAGGGTGGGCATTTATTTTGGGGCTGCACTTAAGACATGTATATGAAACCTGGACATAAAACCTGAAACTATTTTTGTTACAAGTAAGAGCCTAGATATGGAACCTCCCCACTCCAAAACTACTCTTCTATTCCATGTTATGAACACACTGAAAAAAAATCCCAAAATAATCTGGGGGAGCAGAAACCAAACACCAAGATCCCTCCTACTCCCATTCAGCATCCCAATTCAATGAAAATAACACTGCAATTTTTCATTTGCTCTCAGGAAAAACATTCAGGCCTATTCTGGTTACAAACTGACCAAGTTCTCTCTAAAGGAGTAGTAAGGACTCCATAGTTTTTGTTCAAACTCTCCTGAAAGGTCTACAAGTTAAAGTGCACCATCTGTGGGGGGCAACATCCCAGACAGACAGACCACTAAGCTTGTATTTCAGAGAGCACTTCCTAGCCTACCAGTCAACTCAGGAAACAGGATGTCCAGCAGGATCACTTTATGGACTCGGGGAAGACTCTGGCTGGACTGGTGGCATCTGAGCAGGTTAGGCTGGGTTTCTGTAGCAACTTCTTTCTGAAGTACCTGTATGATTCATGGAATCCATTCATTTGCCTATAAATATTTGCAATACAGTCACACTCTTCAAATTTCAACTGATACTCTATTTCTTATGGCCTAATGGACAACAATTACTTTCTCAGAAGTCTTCCACATTCTCAAATCCCAGTCCTTAGGACACCTGTAAGATTGGACCCATAGCTCAAGTTTTATAATAGACATGCCAGATTGCCAACTTTCACATTTACCACTTCCAGGCTAATATAAGTTTGACACTATAGCCATGAAACAGTTAAGGAGCTTAGCTGCAGTTAAGACTGTAATGAACAGAAGACACAGTAGACTGAAGATGTCACTAACCATCTGGCGTATTGGAACATTTTAACGAACGGGTCTGCAATAACTTCAAGAGAAGCTGAAGGCTTTTATCTGTTTTCAGTGTTGGTATGTAAGCATTACTGCCAAGTTTCATCAAGACATCCAGAAGAGGGTTCAAGAAAGCCTCTAGTTCAGTCCACTCTATGTTGCTTTTTCTACTACACAAAAACAAAAATTAAAAAGAAAGTCTTCTTCTGAGTATCTGCCTTAAGTGCTGAAGTTACTTATGGAAATAAATAGGACACGTTTCCAAGACACTTAAGTATCTTTAGAATGTTACCCAGTATGTCTGCAGCAACAGTTGGACAAGGCCTAAGGAATGATCAGGCTGATCGAAAGTCTACAGGGAAAAGAGGCCGCTTCCCAGCTTCACCAGGCTTCAGTGGATCCTTCAGGTGTGAGGGCATTGAAAAAGACAGAGATGTAAAATAAGGTATTTCATACTTACCTGTATTTATTCTTCATCTGCTCCACGTCAGCAGCCAACAGAATCATTGTTGAGACAAGCTTAGCTTCAAACCAGTCAGGCATAAAGCAATTTTCTCCTGATTAAAGATATTTTAAGGTTTCCACAGTAACTAAAAAATACCTTTGAATTAATTTCTAAAGCTTCTGGGTCTGTAATTTATTTTAATAAATTAATAGTCCAAAAACAATTAATGCTAGCTTAAGTATTACTATGAATTTTTGGCATTCTTTAGCTAGATATAAATTGAACTCCAACACTATTGGCCTTTATGCTCAAATAAATTTTAGGCAGTATGTTATGTAGTAACATATATTATGTAGCAGTTCACAGCAGACTTTCCCATTGCTTAAAAAAATACATTAGCATATTCAAATTAATATAATGAAGAATATAATTCCCCTGCACTTCATCTGAAACATCAGTGGTAATTTTGACCACAGAACTTACCACATAAAGAACCAGAACTATTCTGTAAAGAGGAAATTATAAAAAAACTAAGTTTCTCTTTTTACTGATCTTTTATACAGAACTGCATCATCATACTTATAATTCTTAACTAGCAGTATGTAAGTTGGTTTCAGGGTTTTTTTAGCTAGTATATTTCTGGCTTTGTGAATTTAGAAAACAAAACACACTTGGGAGGTCCAATTCAAGCAGCTGGACATGGTGGTTTTTGTTTTTCTTCTGAAGAGCTGCTTATTAGTTAAGTTTCATATAAAACCAGAATTACAAACATCACTTTTTACAAGTGAAATGCAGATGCTTGCCATGGAATTTCAGATAATATAGATTAAGGACTAAACAAACATGTCAGGAAGGAGAGAAGATCTGCCAAAATTTTTAGCACATTTACCACGGAGCATCACCAGAGAGAATTTGCTTACTATTTCTCTTAACAATAAGACAATCCAGTGGAGTTTCCTGGTCTGCAGGAAGTCTCTGAAGCTATTTATGACCAGCAAATTCTGATCTAGCTTTCTTATCTCCTCTACATATAATACTTAATAAGTGTTCAGTTTTGACTTTTTGACAATGTAAAACTATATAAAATTCACTATGACTGTGAATGCCATACAAAAGTTGAAGTATTTTAAAAAATCAATTTGCCATTCTTTTCAGTGTGTCTGAAAGAAGACAATAAGCTGACATTGTAAATAACTCAAAATGTGGCAGTGAATAAGGAAGACCCTTTTCCCTCTATAAAAATAACTGGTTATTTCACAAAGCTCTACTGAGAAAGGTGACAGAACCTGTGTGGGGTCATATTCCCTTGTGCTTTCCTCTGCCCCATGCATTCCTGCATTTTCAGACACCATCAAAAGAGTGACAAAATAAATCTAATGGACAAGCATCAGGACAGCATTAAAACTGAATATTAAGACTTAATGTTCAATTAATACTGCAGGACTTTATTTTTTAATTCCAGCTTTCCTCCATAAGTTAAAGTTCAAACTTAACTCTGAATACACAGGTTGAGTAGAAATTGAACAGGTACAATAGAAAAAAAAAACCCAAACTTTTTTTTCTAAAATCCAAGGGATTGTTGTTTTTCTTTTTAATTCTCTTAAAAATAGTGTTTTTATTAATACACATTTAACTTACTTTCAGATGCAGGTGTCTTAAGGTGCTCTCCCACAAGACTGCGCACATATTGACATAATGATGGCGTCTCCTGATGTCCAAAATCAGAGGTTACAGACTTCCTGAAGCATCTGTCATTCACTTGCAACCAACTGCAAAGCTGAATTAAGAACAGTATGTTACTCCTTGAGCACATCTGGCAGCTGACATCACTGATTTAGCAGCAGCACACCAGAACACTGTTAAACACAAACTCTCACATCAGCAAACACACACACTGCAAGAGGTGCTCACCAGAGCTACCTTGAGCCTTAGCACACCATTCTCTTCTAACTACACATACAAAAATGTCCTTCCAGAGGGTAGTTCAGAGCACCCCCAAAAAGTCAGTGGTACCAATATAAGAAAAACAACTCTTAAAATTAAGCAAGATTGGTGAAAAATTCCCTTATGTCAAAAGGGTTTCTTCCAATCAAGTCTTATCTAGTGAAACCAACTTTTTTTTTTTAACCTGTACGCCAAAAATGAATGGAGCAAGATGAAATGTACAGTATACATGACAAGAAGACACTATGCAAAAAATCTCTTTATCATTATATGGCTGTACAAGTAACCAAAAGTTATGGCTACATGATCAGCTGGCTCCAGTATATACTGCATAAAAATTATTTCATCTTCGAACTTTTATTCACACCATTTTACATCTTGCAAAGACACAAAATATGTATCCTGTGAAACATTACGATTTACAATCTTGCTCTATGTTGTATGCACATTTTGCCCTTTGAGATTATCCTGCTAGTGATATTATTATTTCTACCGGTGATGGGTTTGATGAACACAAAACCGGCTCCAGTTCTCACCTCTGTCCATAACAAAGTATCTCTCCTTAGGGACTCCTCTGGTCTAAGGGACAGAAGAAAGCTTGAAACTTCTGGGAAGGACACTTTCTCCTGAAGAAATTAAACAAGATACAATAGCTGCCAACATAATATAGAACAAATAATACCTATACGACAACTGAAGAAGTTTGCCTTTATCTGGCAAGTTTCAGTAGTAGAAATTTACTTTTTCCTTTTTGTGATTCAGACTCATTTCTGCCTCTTTGGGACCAACTTATCAGTACCAAGGAACAAAACTTAATTTTCCCAAGTATTAAAGTTTATTTGAAAATAAATTAATGACTGTAAGAATAGTGCTATTCACTGGTGACACCTTTCAAATTAATGCAGGTAAATGATTAAGAGTCAATCATAAGTACTATTTCTGCATTTCTAAAGAGAAATTCAGACAGGTTTATAGCCATAACACACAACATAGAAGACCACTTATTTACAAAGCTAGCTATAAAACAAATAAAACATGAATACTTTGATGACTGAATAACTACAGCCTTGCTATTTCAATAATAATGGTAGTTTTATCATTCTGGTATCACAAATGCTTTTATTATTAGGAACTACAGAAAAGTCTATTTAGTTTCGATCTGTTAAAACCTGAGATTATATCGTGGACATAGAATAATATCCTGTTATGATAACTACCACATGAAAACCCTACAATAAAACATCAACTAATGAAAACTAATGAAAAAAAATTATTATGGAAAACCAAAGGTAAGATAAGCATACCATACTTATGTAGCAGAATTTAAATAGCCACTAAAAAAAATTGCAAATCCAGCAAAATCAGTATAAATACTGTATTTAGCAATTTTTGAATACTGTTGGCACTGTAAAAGTGTCACTGTGTTTCCATTACATCAAGGAAAAAGAAAAAACAAAAAATAAAACACGAAGCCCCAAACTGACCACATCTGTCAAATGCATAGTTGTTTGAAGAAGATAGCACTGAGCAGCTCCACGCAACAAAATCTGATGTGTAATCATAGTACACTGGAGGACATCTCTGCAAAGAGGAAAAATACACACTGTATAAATTACATGCTTAAAATGTAAACGTTTTCACATATTTTCTAATTATTAACCATTTAAAATATATTAGACTGCATGTAATGGACAAATTCTATTAAGTATGGCAAAACTACTGCCTGATCAGACCACAAACAATCCAGAACCAAGATTGCTGTTACATGCACTCTCAGAAAATGATAATATAACCTGGATGAGCACAAACCTAAAAAATCAGGGGAGTAGAAAGAACAAAACAAAAACTAAAAAAAAACCCATGATCACATCAGTTCAGAATGGCAATTTAACATTAGCATTTCTATCTGTAACAAATTACAATATTTGCAATCAAAATCTCACTCAAGCACAAAACTGAAATAAACTTTCAGTGATCTTTTATCAGCAAAGGCATGTCCAACATCTTTTTTTTTCCTATTTGTAAACTGCTTCTATTCAATATTCCTTCAACCACTAGTAAGATTTTATTTAAATACTCAAATTTGATTAAACTGGAACGACAACTGATTTTTAGTGGCTCTAGGAGGTGAAAGCAGACTCTTAGGAAATATCAGTGTGATTAAGGTCCATAGTGAGGCCAAGAACTTTTACCTAGACTTTTATTTAGAAATCCTTCAGTTTCCAGCATTGTGGGCTGTCCCCTGATATAGCCTCAATTGCTATTAAACCAGGTTGTAATGTAACTAGAAGGAAAGGAAGTGTGACATGTATCAAATGGGAATTGTGGAAGACCAGGGAAAAATTATTCTAAAAAAGTAGAAATTATGAAGATCTAGAATGCAAAAACTCATTTTTTAACTTGGTACAGAGATATAAATACTTTGGCTCTTGAATTGCTTTCCTCTGGAAATTAGACATAAAGGGGACAGAATCTTATACTTTTATGCACAACCATCCTGTCAGAAGTAACAAACATGAATCAAATTCTGGCTCTCCAGACTGTCAGCACATTCCTTTGGAAGAAGGCTGTAAGAGCACAATGCAGTATATATTTTACCTTAAAGCGTGAAGTCCTTCAGCACCAAGTACTTTACATGCAGGGATAGAGGCCAAAGCCATAGAAAGAAACAAAATAGGAACAGCACACCAATGCCTACTTGTCATCTTCTGAATAAATTTTAACAGGAAGCTACCTTAAAATAAAAGTAAACAAAACAACCCTAAGTGATTTTGTGCTCTCCAATGCTTTTAAATAACATGAACTCTAGCAGAAGAGTGCTAATATAATTTCTGACAATTAAATTAAAGACAACAGAATAATTTCCTAATTATTTCAGTGCAAAAAACTACATTCCAAAGAAGTCTGTCAGTAAGGTGATATGATTCAGAGATAAACAGAAATAAACCTAATTTTGACTTTGGTCATCCGCACTAATCACCATGTTTGGGAATGGAATTTTAACTTGATTCTTTTGCATACTAAATAATGCCTTTTTAAAGTTGCCGTTGAGTTTGTGATATGGCTGAGTACAGTGATTCAACCAGTTAAATGGATGCTGGAGTGGGCAGAGCAATTCTTAACAAGCCATCACATCCACAGTTTCTGGAAGCAGGCTACCCATTTCAGGATTCCTCACCACAGACGCCCGTTCAGTGATAAAATACATGCCTTGGGACAGGGCAGAGAAATAGGGCATCTATGGCATTACACATATATACCAGCATATACCTGTACACAAAGGGTGCTGCAGAGAGCTGATTCTACCCTTATTTGACCCCATTAGACCAGGTATTAACTTCTGGTCACCTTCATTTTAGCATACACTAGCATCAAAATTTGGAACAGTCTCAAGAAATCTTCCTCCACCCAACCTCACAATGAAAGAATCCTTACTCTGTTTCAGCCTTTGGACTGGCCCTTTTGGATGTGTCATGACACAAGTCATGACTAAAAAAGTCTGGCAGATACTTTTTTCTTTATCTTCAAGTACTGTTCACTTCAGATCTTAAGAGCTTGTTTGGCTTTTTGTTTTTCCATTAATAAAAAGTAAATCTGCTTCATTTTGCCCCTAGAACAAATCTGCAGTTTAGTACTGCAAGATATCTTAAAGGCCCTGAAGACCTTTCCTCTGGAAACTCCACTGTCAGACAACTACTCCTTTTTTCTCTCAAGTAAACACTCACATGACATACCGAAAACTGCTCCATAGTTTTTATTTGGTTTCCTTATTTAAAAAAAAAAAAAGATAAAGGTGAAACTGAAACATACCTTTTTCTTCTTCTGGAAGAAGAGTGAGATAAGTAGCCAAAAACTTCTGTAGCCTCATTCCCAAAGGAGGACAGGCTCCTATTGATTGACCTGGTGTCCTGTTGGGTTTTAAAACATTAGTTACACAACTGGCATGTTAACAGCTTCAGGATTAGATGCAACGGATTTCATTTAAAATCTAACAGATTTCAAAAGTTTAGGATTGCCTCTAAACAAAAATCAGTGACATTCTATGAGACCAACAGAGACAACCTATGCCTCATGAGAAGTCTCAGGATCCTGGCTATTAAGGATGAGCATCAGTCAAGAGATGCTACAGCTTTCTCTCAGCTTGATATTAACTGCAGCAATCTTGTATATTCTTGCTATACTCAAACATGCACCCTCCTCTAGACATGCCAACATGTTTCATCAGAAATACAGAGCCAAGAGAGAAGACTAAGGTTATGAGGCATTGATTCAACACAGCTCTACCATACTGAAACACTGGGCATTTGCTTCACCTTCTGAATTCCCATCCATACATGTCCACAGAAAGATACTGACTGACAAGAGAAATACTTCACTGATGCAAGAGCCTGCAGAGCTCACATTTGTCCTGCCATGTTTAGACAAAACAATTTATTTTGACTACACTTTACCTATAATCACCTAATCCAAACTATCACCAGTGACAGTCAGTTTTATACCCCCAAAAATGAACATATTAATCCATTGAACTCTTTGTTTCATGGGCTTCCCATGAAAGACTGCGACCATCAATTGGATCAAGGAACATTGAAAATTGCAACAATCAAGTCTTGTCACTAGATCTATACTTCATTTGTTCACAGCCACCCATCTTTCCTCAAAAATTCTCCCTGTCAGTCAGTTTAGCAGCACCATTTTTTATTAATGCGTTTTCTTTTAGCTAAGATTTTACCAACATACTTAAGCCAGCATTATTAGAACACATTTGCAGCCATCAAAAAATTAAATAAATAACTGATTAATTAAACCAGTGGTTTACCTGCTGTAAAGGGAACTTTCTGAGAGGGCATCCATTAGTGGTCCAATAACAAACTGAAAAAAGAAGCAAGAACAATGGTGAAATGTACAGTTCTAATGCACTGTTACATAGAAGCTAAGTAGACTTATTTCACCAGACTTTACAGGACAGAGCCAGAAATCAGAGAATACTCTTCTTAGTGGTAAATAGTAAAAGCAAAAAGAGGAAAAAACTAAGGAGAAGGGGGACCAGGACTGTAAACAAGAAAAAAGATTTTTCCACTAAATATATTTCACAGAGTATTGCAAAAGATGTAGGCAAGTAAGAAATCCTTTTGAGGAACAGACAGAGAAAATAGATTTAAACATGAAATAGAAGAATGACAAAGAGCCAACAAAGCTAAAAAGATTTAGGCTGCATAGTAAGGTTGACTATTTCAAGTTACTCATCAAGAGGCTGACTTAATTTGTATAAATTAGGAAGGTTAACCTCTGAGGGGAATGCCCCTATGAAGTTTAAATAGTATAATGTAGATCATCCCTTAATAAAGTGCAGGCTGGTTGGACAGTCAATACACATGTGACAGTAACAAAAAACAAAGATTTTAAGATTTAATATTTCTTCCCACATAGAGAGTATTTTAAAGTGTGGGGGTTTTATGGATGCAGTAATACAGTGATTATACTACAGAGACAGAATTTGTCCAATTCCAACTCCTGAAGCAATCAGTGTTAAGATCTGCTACAAATATGAACATCTGTTTCTTGTGGCAAGTAACAGTAACACCCTTACCTCTGAGAAACCAGGCGAATTTGGAAGATGCTTTGTTTCATAAAGCTCCAGAAAATGAAGAATTCCTTCCTTTGTCAATGTTTTATTCTCACTCTCAAACATTCGTCTATAAATGCACACGTGCCACGATGGGTGAAACAGCCAACAACCTGTGTACAAAAAAGAAATTCTTCTAAACTGACACAGAAATGACAGTGACACACTAACACGTAACATACTGACATCCTGGACTATGTTACAGTCTATTCATATTTCAAAAAGGTGACTATAGCTATTAGTTTTATAAAAACACCCGCTAAATCTAATTTTAAAATTATCACAGTTTTCCAAAGTTACTCTCCAGTTTATTAGTTACAAATTAATATTACTGAAAAGTGCCACATTCTCCTTCAACTCTATTTATACCAAAGTATTTACCCACAAAAGTTTTACATTAATTGCCACTTTACAGATCTCTAAGATCTTGCACTACCTAATTACATGTGCTCATATGCCCTAGACACACTGTCTCAGCACTCATTTTATTTGTCCTCTCCCCACTTCTAACAAATTAAGTTGGGGTTTTTTTCCCCTTTTACAAAGGAGTGCAGGTGAATTGTCTCCTACAACCACAAAAACCTCTGGCTTTATTTTCACATTATCTTAAGTCAAGCAAAACACAGTGGGAAATAACCATTTATTTAGATTTGCTGACAGAAAAATAGTATTTCAAGACAATATAGTAAGCAATAAATATATGCTAGGATTTCTTCTCAGAGCAGAGTGGCCACTGCCTATTCATGTTTGCCAAACAACCTGTGTATAAAGCAAACCCACAAAAACTGGAAAAGCCACCCAGAAAACACCTAACTTGAGAAACAAAACATTACAGAAAGCTGCTACTGAAACAGAAGAAAAGTGTAACTTAAACTGAGTAATATTTAAGAGACTAAGTAGAAAAAGTTCCATCTTACCTTTATCCCCTGATATGGCAAGCTCATATAAACTGTTTAGTTTTGGTAATACTGGCTTTATGACATGGATCTGAAATGTAAATCAGGTATAAATTAAATAGTTTATATCTCAAACCCAGGAGCTGTCAGTTACTTGGACTAGAATTCACTATCAATAGCATTAATACAGCAATTGACAATAAAAGTACATTTAAATAAACCTGCAAAGCAACACTCAGTTGCAGTTTAGCACTGAAAAAAAACCCTGATACTTCAATGCTACTGTATTTTAAGAAAAATACTTACTAATAACCATTCTATTCCTCAGAATTAAAACATTACATCTAAAATTAAGCATTTAAATTAAGATTATCTCAGCTGCAGGACAATCATGTACAAATAGCATAAAATAACTACAGGGAGGTGGGCACACCACTGATACCATACATTTATGGAAGCCTCAAGTCAACAGGAATCTTTCTGCTGAGTACACTGGACTCGATTTACAAAATGGTTTTAATCTAAGGTACTTTACCATACAGACAGAGTCCCCTCTGCCAAAGAGAGGCTATTAAGTGCAATCACCAAATTTTCCACTAAGCTGGTTACCCTGGTCTTGCAATTGCCTGCACTCCAGGTTTCTGGCACTGCATTAACCACATGTAATCCGATGACAGAGCTCTGAATTCACTCCCAATGGATGACACACGCTGTGTTTTAAGTATTTAAGAGTTGAAACAAAAGTATTCCAGCTGATGCTGACTTAAGATATCCTCAATCGCCGAAACTGGAAATATCCTGCCCTACACAAACATTCACATACGCCACAAGCGAGGCAGCACGTCTATCCAGGATGGGCACAGATTTTACAGCGCTCCTACCTGGTTTCCTTCCAAGGTTTCCATTATCAAAATGTAAGTTTCCCAAAACTGCAGGAGTTGCTCGTTCTTCTCAGCAGACCACCAAAACAGACTCGACTCTAAGGACAAAAGACAAGGACACGCGTTCCTCCCTGTCCCGCACGCCGGGCCGCGCTGCCCGTCCCGCCGCCCGCCCGGCCGTACCGTGTCCGCCGTCCGGGGGGCAGCGCAGCTCGGCGCGCTGGCCGCCGCTCAGGTCCAGCGCTCGCTTCAGCAGGTAGCGGGCCCGCTTGCGGCACAGCCCGTCCCGCTCCGTCAGGCCCTCCTGCACCAGCCGCCAGAACCGCGGGCACAGCCGCGCGTCCAGCCCCGGCCCCGCCGGGCCCCGCGGCAGCAGCGCGTCCGCCAAGGCGCTCAGCGCCAGCAGCGCCCGCCCGGCCCGCGGCGCCCCGCCCGCGCCCAGCAGCCCCTCCCAGACGCGCGGCAGCGCCGCGCCGTTCGCGCCCAGCGCCGGCAGCAGCCGCCCGGCCACCAGCGCCGCCGCCGCCTCGCCCTCGCCCTCCTCCCGCACCAGCGCCAGCGCCGCCGCCGCGCACCGCGACAGCAGCTCCGGCTCCTCCAGCCGCGGCGCCGCCGCCACCAGCGCCTCCACCGCCGCCTCCTCCGCGCCCGCCCCGCCGCCCGCCGCCAGCTCGGCCAGCGCGTCGCGGGCCAGGCGCGCTGCCAGCGGCGCCCCGCAGAGCTGCACGCAGTGCCGCAGCGCGCCCCGCGCCGCCCGCGCCCGCTCCCCGCTCCCCGCCGCGCCCTCCCCGCCCCGCAGCAGCGGCCGGCACCGCTCCAGCGCCACCTCCCAGGCCGCCCGCCGCAGCGCCTCCGCCTCGCCCGCCGCCGCCGGCCCGCCCGCCGCCAGGCGCTGCAGCAGCAGGCGCAGCGCCTCCGCCCGCTCGGCGGAGAGCGGCGCGCTGAGCGCCCGCAGCAGCGCGGCGCGGTCCCCGCAGCGGGACAGCAGCGTGTCCGCCAGCACCACCTCCATCGTGCGGGGGGAGGCGGAGGAGGAGCGGCGGCTGCGCAGGCGGGGGCGGGCGGGGCCCACGAGGGGCGGCGGGAGGCGAAAACACAGTGTGATTGACTGGTTTGGCTGTGTATGTGTGCTTTTCAAATATTCTACATTTTTAGGTCATAACCCGCCTGCGTGAGCGTTCCCAGCCGTGGCGGCTGCTAAGCACAGCCTGGCCCAGCACGGGAGGCATAATGGAGATATCCCAGTTGCAAGCCTCTCGCTTGTTGAGGGGGTGAGGTTCCATCCTTGTGTGCCATAAAAACTCTCTCTACTCTTCATGCGCATTAAAACGCAACATCAGGGAGCAGTAACACACAAAATGCCCAGTTTTCCCACCTGTCATATTTGTTCTAACCATTTATGCCGAAAGAAGTTGCTGAACAGTTCACTGTTCTCATCAGAGCGTCGCCGAGGTTTGCCTGAGTGCCTTGTGTCTGCCTCAGGTCAGAGGCATTCCTGGATGCTGGCTCAGTGCTGTTGGCTTGTAAGAAGGGCCCAGGTCACCAGCACTGAGGCCAGAGAACAACTCCTGTGCAGTTCAATGTACCAATGCAGCCGAAGCCTAACTCAGAAAATCAAGCTGATTCCCAGTAAGTGTAAATTCACCACGGGAGATTACAATTCCCATGAAAAATAAACTTAGAGATCTGCACGTCAAAAGTGGCGGCGAACTACTCTCCTAGAAGATGTGGTCATAGGAAAAAGCAAACCTGGAACTTTCTGTTCCTGTGAAAGCAATGGACAGCAAATTCCTGGCGCAGCACAACGTGCTTTCTAATGAGTGTTGGCATTACTTTGGCCAAGATGTAGCTGCCTAGAGTCTAATGA
Organism: Anomalospiza imberbis; assembly: GCF_031753505.1. NCBI lineage: Eukaryota > Metazoa > Chordata > Aves > Passeriformes > Viduidae > Anomalospiza > Anomalospiza imberbis. The sequence goes on along the minus strand of NC_089683.1, from coordinate 70,660,343 downwards.
ACAAGAAAGGCTTACTACAAGTTTTCCAAGTGAGGTTCCACTTAATCACTTCTCTCCAAATCATGAGTAGTCTCTCCTTTTCCTGGCTATCCATTTTCTCCAAACTTTTTTAGATTTTTTTTTATCTTTGAGAGCCTACTGAATTTTCTTATTAGAATTGAGCCTGTGCTGTGACTATATATGCAATATATTCTAGAAAAAGAAGGTGGAAATTAATTCTTTTAAACCCTCTAGCTAACACAGTTCCCATGTGCCTTACCACTCTGGGTGTGTTCTATTGCACATAAATGACAGAATCTAGTAAAAACTCAAGAAAAAAGTTCAAATTATACATTTTACTCAAATATAAAGTAAAACTTAGTACTTTGTTTCACAGATGCAGAAACATGTTTGATAGGAGGAATTGTTACAATGTACTTTAATAAATAGGATGCTTTCAGTTGAAATCTCTTACATGTCATAAAATATTTTGGTTTTCTATTTGCTCTTTAGTAATTTTTTCATTTCCACTTATATCATGCAGTCTGATTAATTGTGGGAGTCTCTTTTACCAGGCTTGAAACAGTGCTAAGCAGGGGATCCCTTCTTACTATAGGTTTACTCTTCCCTTCCTGGCATCTGTAACTAAAAGAAGAATTAATGGTCTGCACGACAACTAGTAATCAAAACAGAATCAAATATACTATGTGTTATGCTGTTTCTTCATTATTGTCTGAATTCTGCTCTGCCTTTAGTTTTATCACAGTGGGATGCCAAATCTAAAGTCTTATTACACCAATTTAAACAATAGCATTTAAATTTGAACTGTTCCTCTGTAGATTGTCTTATCAGACAAAAAGGGAGGTCAGGCTTGGGGAGCTTCTGAGTGGAACATTATGACAACAAAACAAAACAAACAAAAACAAGCCAGAAAGGTGGATATGGAGTTAAGAGAGAGAAAATGAGCAAGCATTTTGTAATATTCAGCAGCATTTTGTAATTTTCAGGTGTCAAGAACCTCACCATTCACACCCTCATACCATAGTTGTTAAGCGCCTTGGTGCTAGCACCCTAAATTTGTGCTTTCCAATTCTACAATTCCAACACATACCCCTGCATCACCCAAGACCATGTCCTGTTCTGTTTTCTCCACTTTCCAAGCTTATCCCAACCACTTCCTGCCTTTTTCCTAAGCCAGTTCTGCTCTCAGGCCCCCAGCCTGCCAGCTGCAGGCGCCTCTAGGGTCTCAAAGCCCTTTTAGCCTAGGTTTGCTGGGCCAGCCTCAGCACTCAGAATATCCCAGACTTGCCAATCTCTCATGTACTCTGCACTCCTATTTATAAGGTATCCTCTATTCCCTGACCTCTCCAGATCCCCTCCAAACTCAGCATATGGCCTAGATCAAAGGCTGAAATACCTTGATTTTTTTTTCAATTTTTTTTGAGAAGACATCTTGTAGATGTTTTCTTTCTTTATTTCTGTCATGCCAGATATTCTCCCTCAATCAGATTAGTCTACCTTAAAAATGTAAGACTAAGAGGAATTGCCTGAAACATCAAAAGCAGTCCACTACAATTGCAGATAGCCCTGAAATAAATGGCCAGTCTGAACATGTCCCTTTCATGGGCCACTTCTATCTGTAGGCCACAAAATACTTCTCAGTTCCTTGTATCTCCAGATGTAGAGCTTGCTTCACCCTCTGCTTCCTTAACCAGGGCCTCTCTGTGTCATTTAATACCACTTCTGAGCCAACGAGAGGCTGGACAATGATGAGAATGTATTATTGTTGATTTTTAATTGAACTTTGTAACAGTACATGTGCTGATGGTGTGTGTTTCCAGCACATGATAACAAGTTGACCAAATTTGGGCTGATTTTACAATTTAAAGGCTTTACAGTAGTAGTTTATTGGTTTTCGTCAGGACCCATAATTCTACACCAATTTAGCAATACGAGAGGACTGAGGTTCCTTCCTCAGACTCGTAGTTAAAAAATCAGTGCCTTTAATTATCTGCATATTCTTTTGGACAAATATATGCTTATTCTTATGTAATTGCTTTCCTCTGTGATCACACAAACAAGCAACTCTGTACCAGGAAAAGTTTCTGGATTATCATTGTAGTGGTTGGTTAGCTTAGAATAGGATTGTGGACAAAACCACAGTAGAAACGACAGAAAATTACAAGTCTTGGAAATCCCCACTTACAATTTTGGAAGGATGTGTTGTGCTGTTGCCATAAAGCCACTGCTAAGGTGCTGAGGCACCACAGATTATTAGAACCCAGGCCAAGTCTGTGTCTTTAAAAAGTTTAGTTTCAATGATGGTTCTAGATCACACAACATACATTTGTTCTCATGAAAGTCCCATACTACCACCTGACATTTACAGGTAATTCTGCATAGTATATAAGCTCAGCTAACCCTGCATCATGACTTTTTTTCCTTACAGGAGTCTGTGGGAGTGTGTTTGCACAGTGTAAGGTCTCTAGGGGGACCAGGTACGTAACACAGCCTTTTCTTCCCTCCCCCACTGCATGCAGGAGAAGGAAATGGCAAATTTGTGAAAGTTACGCAGAAAATTCCCCACCACATCTCTCCCACACAATAATGACATTAAAAGCCCAGATGTGCTCCATGCAATAAACCTTACCAGTTATTATGGTTACATTTTATTCATGTTCTCTTCTAGATTTCCTCAGTGCTGTTGTGCAAAAAAATAGCAGCACACATAGCTTTTATATGACTCTCACTCTGAGACAGCACTTCCCTTCTCTGCCAGGGGAAAAGGAAAAAGAAATTTACAGGAGGTGAGAAAGGGAAAGAAGAAAATTGCCTAATTTTTGTCAGTTTGCCCTAAAGTCCTTGAACCCTCTTGCTAAGAGAGAGAGAGGCAGAAGTGTTCTAGCTGAAAGAGGAAATCATTGATATGCAGCAGGAAAGCTGGTCACAACAATTTCCACAAGGTGGTTGTGCTGTTACCTCCTCATCCTCCAGTGCTTGTTTCATTTTCCTCCCCATCCTCACAAATGATTCTTCCAGCCCTTTCACATCACAATGCAAACATGTATTAATCCTCATCATTTTAAAATGAGATTCAGCTTCTCTCCAGCTAGTGCTTTCAGCCATCACCTTCTGTCCCTCCTCCCTTTCATTTCTGAACTTACTACCCACATACAGTGAGCCTCAAGTTTGTCCTCTGTGGCATCCCAATCTGATTCATATATCCCAATCTGACTATCCTGTCTGCTGTTATTACAGTATATCAGCTATGATTGCTCACAAGCTACCCGTTGAGTTACTAGCTCCACATTTCTATCCTCAAACTTATTTATGAAAGATGAATAAACCCTTTATATTGCAAAGCCTATCTGCAGAATTTCCCCAAAACAGGCACATTCCTATCTACTCACATACTTTAAAATGACTGACTGATCTGTTGGTGTATCACATCCACATCCCCTTTCCTGGCTTAACAAAAGCAATCTTACCCTAATTAGATCTTGCTGTTGCAAAGATCTGTTTCTTAACCTGCTGTTTTGACCTTGCCACCTCTCCCTTTATGTCCCTCTGCTGCTTCCCTCTTCTGTGCTACATCAAACACAGGCTGTTTCTTTTCCCTTTCCATTTCCAGACCCATTAGTCTATCCTTCCTCATCTTCTCATCTAATACAAGACACTGACTTCACACTGACCTACCCATGCTGCCAGTCTGAGTTGTCCATATATTAGTCTTTCAAGTAAGACTTAATGTTTATCTTGTGTTAACTCCCACCTCATTTTCCTCTATTATACCCCAAACAACCCTTTGTTGTCACAGTGACACAAATTTGAGGCAGCCTATGACCTTCTGTGATCTATGGCCTTCTATGTGGACTGATAAGCTGATCCTCTCTCTGTGTGCATCTTGTCATCTATTTGTGCTACATATTTTCCCTGGTGACAATTAGTACAATGCTATTGGTAGAGAATAAGGATAACACTAATTGTGATAAATAAATAAATTAACAAACCCAGAAGCCATCAATGTGTCAAGCTGCAGGGAAGGAGCCTAATGTTTGCAACAAATTTTGTAAGGAACGGAGTAAAAGGCAAATGTCAAGATGTCTCACGGAGAGAAGTGCTGTGAGAACTCTTTGTTGCCTTTCATGCACACATACTGCCCCACATGCATTCAGAGTTGTTCAGACATTGAAACTCGTGAAGAGTTAGTTCAGATCCAGCAGTAGCTCCAGATTTTTCTATGAGACTCATGTCTGAAGCACTCATGGACACAAGAGTGAAGCCTTCATGATCTCTGCAGAACAGAAGATGGTGCTGTTGTCACTGACATGTGCCTCTCAGGTTTTTTTCTGGTGAAAAGAAAGCAAGTGGTAGCAAAGAAAAGGAGAGGAGAGAAACTAAAAGGAAAGGTACAGGAAGAAAGTAACTGCCATTTCTTGGATTTTTTTTTCACTGGAGAAATTTAGAAACTCAAAGGGAAGAATGATAAATGCACAGAAAACTAAAAGACTATCTAAAAGAGCAAATAGGAGGAGCAGAGAGGGCAGCATAGATCAGTCATATACTGGATACACTCTTCCTCATTTCTCGGAAGATACTGTAAACTACACTTAGGAAGGTGCTGAATACCATCAGTTCCCCAGTGACTCCATAAGGAGATATTATCGATTGTCAGCATTGGGATCATCAGGGTTAGTGTGCCTCAAGCCAGGTGTTTGAAAACCAAGAAATCAAAAAAACAGTGGGAATTTTAAGAAGTAGCACTAAGTAATGGAGTGGAGAAGAAGAAAGAGGAGGATCAGGGAGGAACTGTGAGTGCAGCACGGACCCTCTCGCACTGAATCATGGGCTGCACTCTTCCAGCATTATCCGGGCTCTGCTACATGGCTTCCTTTCTTTATCTGCATGAGGAAAAGCCAGCACAGGAAAGAAACTGCAAGGTATCTTAAGGACACTGCTGTTAGTGTTGTGTTGTGCACATCTGTGTAAGAGATTCCAGCGTGAAATTCTTCTTTGACTGAGCAGGACAGCTACAATCACCAGAAACACTACAATATTCCTGGGCTTTTTAGGATGTTTACTTTAAAAATAAAGCTAGAGTTCAACTGTTGTAGTGCTGTAAACATCCTGTGTTCAGAAGCAGCATTTAAAAGCAGCTGACGAAAAGCAGTTGTGTCCAATTAAACATTCCTAATGATGAGAAGTTACAAATATGCTATGTGGTTTGTCACTGTCAGCTACAGAGGGAAAGTTAGGCTGGTAAATCTCTCCAGTTAGACTGAGTGCAATGGAATGGTCAGGAAAAGAGGAATTAGGAAAAAGAATTAGATATAATCCTTTGCCATCTGTGTTTATTTTGCAAAACTCCTTGACAGGTTACTACTGAAATCTGCAGACATTTTTTATCTGCTTCATGTAGCTGAAGAGCATTTGCTGTATAGACTGGAATTAAAATGCTTCCCAATAACAGTCAGTCATCCCACTTATTGTCATTGTTTGTTTCCCTTTTTTAAAAAAACAAACACTTAGGATTTTGGCTTCAACTTAGGCTGCACCATTAATTTTTGACCTCTCTTCTTCACTAGGACTCAGAGCTGGGTGTTAAAGGCTAAATAGATTTTTCCACTGGTTTTACAGGGAAGCAAAAGGGCTGTTGAAATGTATGTACTACATTCTTCTCCAGCTTTCAGCCTGAAAAGCATATGTAGATCTGGAAGCAGTGTGACAATCGAGAGAATGTCCATATGGTATCGCAGTTTATCCATAACAGTTTATGTCTATAGGTCTTCATCTAGCAAACCATGTGAGTACGAGCTTATCTCTAAGCACATGCCTGAGTATTTTGCTGCCTCTGGATTTTAGTGTATAGGGGATTCGACTGATAATTGAACCAGATAAGAGGATCTACTACAGTGGGGAAAATATGCTGTAGCTTCTGCATGAAAATTTATCAGTGGCAACCCTGGGATCCTTTAGTATTTTTAAAGTCCCAGTGTTATTACTGGGAATAATACTACAGGAAGGGGGATTAAAAAAAAACCCAAACATAACCAAAGCACATCACAAGGACCAATCTGGTTCTTACTTCCTTGGGAATACAGCAAAATGCCACTTTTTTTTTTGTTTGTTTGCTTGTTTTTTAGCAGGTAGGGAGGGAGGGAAGGAGGAAGAAAGAAAGGACAGAGGCTGGGAGGAAGCTTTCACTTTATTTCCAACTCCTATGCATTTTTCCTTTTCAAATTTGAAGGTTTGCATGTCAGCGTCCTTTCAGAATGCACGATAGGAAGAGCTTTGTAGCTCCTTGGCTTCAGAAAAGAGAACACTGATGATTAGCTGATTAGCTTTTCACAGATGAGCTAAAGTTAATTTGTCCCTTCTGGAAGTGTAGAGATAGCCTGCTAGGTACAAAGAAGTTATCTTTGGTTTTCAGATCAGTGGCGGAATTCGTCAGGCACTGGTTGAGACCAAGGTTATTACCTCAGTGGGAATTCTGCTTATGAAAGACCCACACCACTGCTGCCTTCCATCTTTCACAGTCTTTCACATCAACAGGGAGCAAGGGAAAACAGCTTTAAAATATTCTCCTTCATCTTCCCTGGTACTTTAGACTACACTAGTTTAACTAACCTCACAAGGAAAAAAATCACGAATCTGCTGTGCTAAGATGTAATTTTCCCATTTTTACTTGTGCATGTCACTTCAAAGAACTTCTTCCAAGTTAATTTTGAGTTTCCCATGCTAAAAATAAAGACACAGAACAAATCAGTTCATTTTAGCTGAGAACAGCAGTTTTGGAAGCATTAGGCAAGAAGAAGCTCTAGTGTTTTCAAAATAGCCCCTAATGCTGATGTCTTTAATGGGGATGGCTAATCCTCCCTGTTTTCTCATATTCCCAAAGATTCTCTGTAAGTGGAAGCCTGCCAGTTATTCTGCAAAACTCCTGACTCATTCCAACCTCATTTAGGACCTTCCTAATTGACTGCAGGATATCTTCAAAGTCAGAAGAGGGCTCTTGTTTCATGCTGTAAAAGGTTTGCCAAAAGGTTACAATCTCTTCTGTTTCTGTAATGTACTTTAAAGATACTGGAATTGAAGGGAAAATGTCCAGATCAGCTAATTTTTAGAAATATCTCACTTTTACAATTTCATTATAAAGGTAGTCGATGTTACTTTAAATATTTTTCAATTATTATTTAATTAATTTACCTGGGTCTTGCAGGTTTACTTTGGGTTCTTTTCCTTGCTGCCCATACATGAACAGTAAAAAGAAGCACTTGTCATATTGCCACTTTTTTTTTCCTTCACCCTTTAAATCTCAATCTTGTAAAAAAATTATAAATAGTAGTCTTTTACACATTTATGAGGTCTTCCATTAAAGTCTATTTGAAGCATTTTATAGACAATAATGTATAAAGCCTCAAAGCACACTGCTGAGGTATTTATTACCACATTTTTACACTCAGGAGAATGTACCACAACAATCACACAACTTCAAGACCACAATAACTAGTTGTCAAGTTTTGGGCAAAAAGAAATACTTCAATGGAACCCAGTATTCAGAAGCTGAAACATTTTCTAGAAGTGTGGCTCTCCTCTAGGAGCTGCCCAAAAATTAAGACATCCAAAATAACTCTCCATCTTCAAGGATCTTGACACTGAGATATTTTCTTCGACCTCCGCCTCCTGTCACTGCATCTAATTAGTTCTTTTTTTTAATCATGTTGCATAATTCTGAAACTTTCTACTGTGGAGTCATAACACTATATTGTAAAAACTTGACTTTCTTCAGAAAAAAAAAAAAAAAAAGATAAGCCATTTTCCAGAAGCATTTGGACTTAGCCTAGACCCCCTTCTAGTTTTCACTGAAATGTCTGAATATATATCAATGCTGAGCAAAGCCATTTCTTGGGAGGTTTTGCAATCTTTTTTATGGGAAACTGGTTTTATAATGCATGCTGATATTGGAGTTACATTTGTAAGCCCACTCTAGGGATCTTTGACCATCTGTGCTTTTAAAGAAATAGTGTTTTCAGATCATGATGCAAAGTTTTCCACACAGAAGCTCACAGCTTTTGGTTAGCTCTGCAAATAAGTTCTCAGACAAACTATCATAATACTTGTCCTAAATTTAGCCAAAATGTGTATTCTTTCTTTATCTTTCACATGAGATCCTCTCACATACCCAAAAAGGCATACAGTTTTTGACAGTAAATGTATAAATGCTGGCTAGTTCCATATCTAGACTGTAAGGCATTCTAAAATGTGCTGCAACTAAGAAAAACAAGTCTAAAAATAACATGGAGATGTGTGCATGTTTGTGTGTGGAAGGGGAATACTGCATTTCTCATCTCTTGATAATTCTATGTAGATATACCCAGTTTATATTATAGAAAGACTTTCTCCACCTAAATGGTACTGAGGCAGATTCATCCTGGACTCTTAAAAAAAGAAACATTTGTGTAGATTCTAATTCGTGAATCACTGTTAATAAATAACTTGTTGCAGGAGCTACTTGGTTAGTCATTGCTTATGGTATGAAGTCCAAGCCAAATTCCTGTTCATCCTGTTAAGATCTGTAATACAGAATTAAAGCAGAGTCTGTTAGGTACGGGAAACAACCTACCTTTGTCGGCAAAATGTTCTTTCACTTTAGAAATAAAATTAACCCAGAATATTTGCAGGGTTTTTTTTTTTTTTAAGTCTTTACAAAATCAGAGCAAACCTTTCCTTTATCAAAAAAAAAAGCTCATCTGGCCATAAATCTGGTAGACACGTTTCAGTAAGGATTAGCAATCCTGCTTCATTCAGGGCCTCATAAGTGACAAAATAAACACGAGAGATGAAGGATAGGGGGTAGGTTAAAATCAGTACTCGTGTTCTTAGAAAAGAACCTTTTAACTCCTGCAATAGCAAAGGAAGCCCGGCAGATGGTGGAAGGAGACCACAGTGCTAGAGAAAAGCTCTTTGCATTGTACTCGTTATAGCCATTAGTCCTTAAAGGAAGTTAATGACTTATTTTTCATAATGCTAAGTGTTTAAAACAAAAATAGGACCACAATTTTTTTGGCTATGCATTTTCTGTCGAAAAATCTCATGATTTTGACCAGCATGTCAAATGTCTTCTTTTTCACTATGGAGCTGAGGCTTTGTTTTAAAGCCAATTGACATCAATGACAGTAAAAAAATCACTGAACCAATAAAAATGCTGCTGTCTGCTTTTATTTTTTGTTGCAGACGTAATGTATTGGATTTTTTTTTTTTTTTTTTTTTTTTTTTTTTTTTTTTTTTTTTTTGTGAATGGAGTTTTTATTTTGGCTGCATTTTGATTTATTATTCAGGTGCTGCTGAAGATCATATCTGCATTATCCAAAGCCATAACAAGAAGAAAAATACATTATGTTTTTCAGACCATATTTACACTCTGAGTGACAAGACCCTGCAGAGCTCCCTATCTGCAGCAGCTTTCTGTCATAAGTGCCAGTGAAGACCTGGAATCCAGCAATATGTCTGCTCTAATCCTAAGAAATGTACAATTGGAGGCTGACATCTTGTTTTATCTGGTTCATTTATTAAATATTCTCTCTCTGTCTCTCTATGTCTGGCTTACATCATATTAAGATAGACATTAAACACCTGAGAGATGATCCAGACCAAAGGTACCCCAACTTTTCTCTGTAAAGGATCAACTATTATATTAAAAAAACCCCATCAGTGTTATTGCCATTTTGGTGAAACTTTCAGTAATTAGAATGGGCTTCAGATATGTGAGGACAGAAATACCAGCAATAGGGAACCCCTTTTTAGGAGTGCTAGTGCAGAAGCACTGGATGACAGGTGGTAGCTCTGTCATCAGGGACAGCATGATACACCTTTCCTACTCATTGTTTTGGCACCTAAATCCCACAAGTACCTCAAGCATTTCTTGGCCTTAGCAGAAGACCCATAAAAATACATTCCCCAAATAGTTTTAAAACAGCCAGGCTTACTTTATTACAGCAGGTAGAAAATAAAACTGTTTAGACCCTTTTTTGATCAGTGGGCATCCTATTGTTTTTGGGGGGCCACAGGGGAGAGGGCATGTATCTCTTGCTGAGTGATGCCAAGTGGGCTTATTTTTTTGTTTGCCTTTTGCAGACTTGGTGGCCAGGTGCTCAAGTGCTCAAGCTTGAAAAGGTTGCTGTAGGCACACTGTCTTTTATGGTCTTCAGAATGAACAGCAGTTGCTTATTCCTGCCCTCAGTACAGTTCCCTAAATTGATGTGTTTGTAAGGTGCACTGCCAGGGCCACCAGGAATGTCACTCGTCCTGCACTCTGCAGCAGGCACAGAAGCCTAACTGCCCAGGGTTGTGCTCCCCTAGGGACTGGGACTCAGCTGCTCTCTGCCTCCCCTCTGCCTCACACCCAGACTGCAGCTGCCTGCTACCTGCAGCTCAGCCTTTCCATGCTGCAGTTTTATCCCTCCCTCTGTGCCTCCTGTGCTTCTCATTCACCTCTGGCTACGGTGACATTATCCTCTGCTGGAATATCAAAGTCCCAAATGGGCTCTTCACTTTTGAAGCTTTAGTCACATTTGAGATCACAGCACTAAACATGAACAGAGACCTGTGAGAACCTTTACATGTACATTCATAATAAGTCTAATTTTATAGCTAATGTACTGGGCTGGGGGGTTTTGTTGGGTTTTGGTTGGGGTTTTTTTGGGTTTCTTTTTTTGGTTTTTGGGGGTGTGGTTTTTTTTGTTTTTTTTTTTTTTTTTGTTTTTGTTTTTCTCTTCATTTGGGAGCAAGGCTATTTTCCTCTGTGTTTGAAGAGGTTGTTCTTTCATGCCAAGGTACTGTACTGCCTTGTGTGTATACCTGTAAGCAGCCTTCATGTTGGAGTTGGTGTATTGTTCACTTGTGAGCACAGATGACTGCATTCTGCTTGAGCTCTTCAGCAATGTATTTCTGGGGTATCACGTCTGTCCCCACAGTCACTGCTCTTTTGCTTTGATCTGTGCCCTCTCAGTCAGGTCTGCAGAGTGCACAATTCACTGTTATCTCTGTGTCTTCTGTGCACAGTAACTTAATGTATTTGAGATTTCAGGGAAATACATATTTACAAATGCTATATTACATGAAACAAGAACTTACGTGTTCAATAAAATCGTTTGCATCCCAGAACCCGGTGTGTCCAGCAGAAATAATCTGATAAAAATACCTTGTCCTGCAGGTAGTTCTGTGAGGTCTTTATTTCATCAGTCTTGGGAGGCTTTGGCTTTCACATGTTTCATCTGTACCTGATTGTTTTCACTGCTGTTAGTCACATTAGTGATGCCATTGCTCACAGTATCAGACGATGGAAGCAGTTTGAGCTGGGTTTTCTGTGAGATGGTTTCTCCATTCAAGAGCAAAGATGCTATGTATTGGCATTAATAACATTTCAGGCATTTTAAGAGCTAATTTGACTTTGCCATTTGGTGGCAATGCTGTGATAGAAACTGAAGGGAGTCTATTTGAGGATGGATTGCAAGCAAACAGATGTGTTCCCACTGCATAGGATATTCTGCCTATTGAAGTACTTCATTGCTTTCAACTCACCCACTTGACTAGATGTCTGAGTAGCAGCCCAAATAGCCAAATTTGGGGTTGGGAGGCAAATCTCTGTTCTCCTTATGGATGGTGAAAAGAGCAGTGTGCTTCCACTTTTCATTGCTGGTTGCCCTAAACATGGCACAACAGACTACCAGATGTTGGCTAGCCTCTGTCACATTTGGCCAGGACACAGTATTTCTGGCTTTCTCTGCACAGACTGCAGATCCAGAGGAGAGCTGGAAATTCCCAAAGAAAATGTCCATTCCCTGCAATCTGGGTATTGCTGTTACCTTCAATCCATTTTAGTAGATCCAGTACTCCTGAAAATGGAGGCATTTCCCCCTGCTTTCTGGCCTTTCCAGTAGGACAAAAAAAAAGTTTCTGTTTGGAGCTATCTCCCTGTCTCTTTCTAAGGTGTAGAACTGCTCACTAGCAATATGTTATGTGTCTGCCTCTTTATTAAAAGTGAGATAATTAGGTGTCAGTTTTTTCACATGGGTAACTGGTGTATTCTCTTATGATCCCAGCTGTCCATATTGCATCTCTGTTCAGGAGCTGTATCAATGACTTGCACATATGTGAAAGCTGTGGGAGAAAAGTTGTTGTATAGGCTGCAAATACCAACAGACTCTGGATGGAGTGTGTGCATCTGAGAGCAGGAGGCTTCAATATGCTCTAAATTGCTGAGGTTGGTCCTGGCTCTTGGGAGATCAACAGATGTGTCATACAGGATACTGTAAACAGTCCCCACACCAGGATGGTTTAATTCAGCTCTGGGTCTGTTTCCTGACTCTTCCTAACTGACAGATGAAGGTGGGGTCATGGCATGTCACAGCTTCTGCTACATGATCTCTGTGTCCATCCCCAGAACACAGCAGCCATTGCACTGATCTCACAGCACTGATGCTCTACCACTTCACATCTGATCCCAGCAGGGCTCACTACCATTTGCATATGCTCTTCTCCTGGATGTGGCAAGGTAGTTTCTTTCTTTCTTTCTTTCCCCAAAAGTTTTTGTCAATACTCTATGTACCATTAATGTCATTGTTCTCACCAAGCTGGATATTCCCTCATTTGTAGGAATTCAGTTGAACAGCCTTTTCCTGCTTGTTGAAGATACTTCAGGTTTCAGAAAGGGGCAGGTTGTCTGGAGTCTCAGCATCCATACTGCTTGTGTGACTTGTTACTTAATATTACTTAAAAATGTCTTTCTTTTCTGTTCTCTACTGCTCCAATTATTTTTTCTTTTTATTCTGTAGTCACTCCTGGAGGCACAAATTGAAAAGATAGAAATAGATGAAGGCAATTGTATGCCTGGAAGACATCATCCCCTTCGAACACTTCTTGATATGCCTTCCAACAGCTTCATTGCAAGGATGCTAGTGAATATTGCCAGCTCAGTACATGTAATTATTTTTTTTTAATTTGTTCTGCCTCCATTGCCTGCATTAATTGTTTGCTTCAAATTTAAAGCCCGTGTGGTGACAATTTACTGGGTGCAGCCAGAAGTAGAGGGTTTGTTGTTGCCAGCATCACTGATTCAACCTGCAATTTACTTTGCCTAATGGCATGGGGTCATTGCATTGCTTTCATTCAGCTTTGCATGGTTACAATTCCTTTCCCTCCTTGGCATAGCTGCAAGGAAGCCTTTGCATCCTAACACATTTAGTAATGTCCTACCGTCTCTGTGGCATTCATTTTTTCTGACTAAGTGCTGCTGCTCTCTCTTGGCACATAGCTCAGAGCTTTGTTTTTGCCCTTTTGCACCATATTAATGTCATTGCTGTGCATTCTATCATGTGCACATTTTTCTCACAGCACTAAAGCTCTTCCCTGATGTCTTCTGCTTCATATTAATGCATTTGCTTTTGATATTATTTTATGCTTCTCAATTCTACCTTCTGAACTAACTGTGTGTACCCCACCTACTCTCTGCTTTGCAGCAGCTTTAGACACTCCTATAGTATACTATCAGTGAGGACAGCTTTTCTTTCAGCAGTCTCATTGCACTTTTTCCCACTTATGAATCTAACACTAATTATTTCAGGTTTAAGATTGCGTACTCGCATGAGTCAGCCATTTTCTGCACAGTTTGGCAGCATACCAATGTATTGTTTCTCCAGCTTCTTGATTACACAACTGTGGGGAAGACACCTTCCCTATGTGCCATTTTTCTGAGGACTGGAAATGCTTCTGAGACATTTCTAGGATTTTGCATGGAGTTCTTCCAGTCTGCAGTTGGTATACATCCAGATACTGCAGAAACACAGGAGTTATATCCCACTACTACAGCTAACAGCAGGAATGGGCTTCTTTTGGCTTCCTGTTTACCCAGCCCCACAGCAATGGGTTACATACCCCATGTCACTCTAAGAAAGGGCTAGCAGAGTGAATGCAAATACTTCCTCTTTTATTTTCTGCAGCTTTGGGGCAAGAACCTGCTATGAACCCACAATGTCTTCTCTGTACTTCTGGGTTTTGGGGAAGTGTAGTCTTGTCTCTTTTTTCCAGTCTTCACAGCTGTCCATGACAAGTGGCTCCCTAATCTCCTTTGCCACAATATCCAACGTCCACTCTGGCACTGAATATGAACCTGAGGGAGAACCAGGGAACCAGTGCTGGCTGATGGTTCTTATCTTCTCCTCTTTACCTCCTGCTCTGGTTGTGCTTTGATGGCAAGGAGCTCCCCTGCTTTCCAGCAGAGCTACCTTCTCTTCTGGAGCTCACACATCCTGTCCCAATAGGAAATTGCTGGGTCTTCCTTTGTTGTGCCAGGACAGGCTTAAGCAGTCAGCTAGGGAAGGACTGCTGTAGTGGAGACTGTGGGTTTTGTACAGGAGTCGAAGCAAGAGACAGTTGTGCAGCCTGAAAGATGATCAGAAGATAAAATGACAAAGGCTGAATTTCTAAAGACATTTTACTGCCAATTAAAAGTCTGAAATCTTCCTGGCTTGCCCTGCCCCAGAAATTCAGATCAAATCATTCACTGAGCTGTTCCCACAAAAGGAACTGGAAATTCAATAGGTCAGATTGTCAGCTAGAATAAGTCCACCGACTCCAGGGGAACTACTCCACTTTCTGTCATCAGAGAACCTGGCCCCATGACCACGAGCTTCAGATTTTCCACATGGCTGTTTCCTTGAGACTTACACCATCACCCTGCACAACAAGGAGAGTTCAAGGTCACAGTGAAGAAGGAATTTTAAAGAAGCAAAACAAGACACCCAAAAAAAGCTCAGGTTCATGCTGTGCCTCCAGAATACCACCTGGTTTAGTAGACCTGTGGAACAGTATCTTCCTCAGGTTCCATGTGATTGGTGCCATATGTCAGTGCTGAGTCCTTCTACTCAGGACCAGAAATGGTGGAGGTCAAGGACCCACAGAGCAGCTGTGCTATGACTTTGCTTCTTGCCAGTCCCATCCCATCAACAATACAATACTTGTGGCATCAGGGTACAGATAAGGAACGCTTTCAGTGTTAGTTTCCCTTACTGTTGTCTCCTAACCTGCTGTTCACTAATACAGGAAGGAATATCTTTTATCTCAGTCTTACAGTAAGAACCCAAATCATAAAACAGCATGTAGGATTTCTAGGATGAGCAATGCCAATGAAAACAAGCTTTAAAAATTCTGCCTGAAATTTCCAAAGCATGACATTCACCCCCAGGCAGAAAGCCTGCAGACAGTTCTGTGTATCAATTAAGAGGTGCTAAGTCACTTCTTCAGCCTCAAGGGCTGCTCCATCAGTGAGATTCAGCTAAAAATCAGTTAGGAAGAAGAACATCAGTGCTGCTATGAAGAAGAATGATCCTTACCTAACACACCCTTTCTTGCAAAGGCATGAGTTCAGTAATTTACTGGTTCTTTCCCATTTCTGACTACTGTGATCTTATGTGCTGTATATCATATTAAAAATAAAAGAGCTTTGGTGTTATCCCTTCCTGTCCTCTGCTGTCACCCCAAACCTTTTATATGAGGACTGAAAATCTAAACTGTCTGTTTCAAAATTGCCAGAACAGCAGGGGTAAAAACTCTTTAAAATGAGATACTAATTATTAATGTGAATGCTTTTCACATCCATCTCCTACTATCTCAATGGGATGATTCAGTTGAACATTGCTCAGTGAGAAGATCCATTTCTCATATTTCTTTAATTTTTTATCCCTTTGTAAATTTTCCCAAGACCTAGACAGCAATAAGACAGCAAAGAAATTGCCCAAGGCATCCTCTTAAAGAAGCAGTATGGGCTGGGTTCTGTTCTGCCACAGATTAGTCTAAATTGGTAGCTATTCCATGATGTCAGTGAAACTGAACTGCTGAAATGCAGAGGCGAATCTGGCCCCATGATCTAATTCCATGATGAAATTGCTAGTGTAAATAAATGACTGCTGCTGTTCAGTGCTTTCCCCCCACTCCCCAAAGTGCCTTAATGAATAATGAGTTTTATGAATAAGCTTTAATGAATGACTGAATACATTTTAACAGTCCAACTAATAAGATTGTAAGTTAGAATACTTTCCTTCGCACTTCCCTCTGCTGCCTTCCTTTGCTTCCTTGAACCAGAGAATTGCCCTCTTAAACTACCTGTCAATCACACATACAGATACCACATCCCAAAAGGTGATATCAAACAGCAAAAGTGTCCAGTTTTTAATTCCAGGAAAGACATTCCATATTTGTTTTAAACATCTAACTCAGGTTTCAATATGCAAGTGCTGAAACAGAACAAACCTCTAAGCATTTATCTCTTCCTTCCCTCTGCCCCCCAAGATTAAAATCCATTCATTTCAATCAAGTCATTCAGAGGAAGGCTGTAAAATGAATTACATAATTAGCCACTTAATATGCTGCATATGGAATTTTAATTTCAGATGAAAATCAGAGAGGCTTTTCTAAAGCTCTTTACTAAGAGAAAAAAATAATGGTATGTGAAGACAGCTTATGTTTTTCAGTTTAGTGCTACTTTTTTGTCTGAGTTTCCTAATACTCTCAGCATTACTTAATAAATTTACTGAATTTACTGAAATTTACTCAGATTTACTGAATAAACCTTCTTGAGATCCATCAGAAGGGGCAAATATACCTTTACAGAGTGAAGAAGTCAGGAATACAGTGAGACTAAGGACCTAGTTTTGCCAGGTTACAATGCAATCATCAAGAATGAAGTGACTGCTTCCTCTGACTGAATCCTATGGGAACCAGTGTGGGGACAATTTTCTGAAATGTCTTCCAAGAAGCTGAAGCACAAAAGCCAAAAATAAAGGCACCTCCAAATGGGTCTGTACTTTTGAAAACACTCATTCACATGACACCCGAAGTTATATGAATAATATGTATCTGATCCAGAAACAGTTTTAATCAAACTCCCGCTGACCAACACAGTGGAATTTTATGGCTGCAGCCTAAATATTAATCAAAATTAATCAAAATTAAATCAATATTAATCAAAACAAAACAAAACAAAACAAAGCCAAACAAAACCAAAACAACCACCCCACAGAAGAGCTAGAAGGCAATTGGACAGTTCACTATCTGATGAACTTCACTGTCTCTGTAACCAGTCCATCCTGTTCAATCCTGTTGGCCACTCATTTCTGTCCTGCTTGTATTGACATATTCTGCAGGCCTTTAACAACGTTACTGAGTCAGGCAACACCAGAAGATGACCCATTAGCCTATTAGATTAAACAAGAAACACAAAACAGGAGATAATAGTCAAAGGGGAGGGAATGGGAACAAGTCAACATTACTCAAGGGTTAGAAAGATGTTCCAAAATGTAATCTGTGTTCATTACCTTGAGTAAATATACAGTCAACCTCCATTTGCACAAGCCTTGATCACATGAAGTAATAATTTAAGGGAGAAAAAACCACACTCCACCAATGTGGAATTTGTGCAATGAAATACTCTTCCCCACGTGTGCTCCTCCCATACTTTGGGAGAAATTTCATTTACCTGCATTACTTTCACTGCTTGCTGGTGATTCTCAGATCCATCTGCCCATACCACTGGGAATGCAGCAAGAAGTATAATGGTTCTGCTGTGGGAAAAAAAAAGTCCCAAGAAAACTTGGGAGACAGAAGGAAAGGTTAAAAAACTCATGATTAAAGTATTGAAATCCTCTGGCATTGATCTACATCCCAGATTACCTCAATTCTACTACCCTCTTTCTTTTTTTATTTTGTTTTGTTTTGTTATTTTTGTGAAAATGAAAACAACTGTTTTAAAAATATGCTTATCAGTATAAGTCCATAACATTTCTGTTCTTTTTTTATTTGGGTTTTTTTTTTCAAGGATTAAACTAAACTTTCTAAACCTCATTTGCTCTTTGGGTTGCATGTGAGAGTTTTTTCTTATTTTGATCTGAGAGAGAGGCTAAGGAGGAACTTCCTGATCCTAATGGAAACCTTTGAGGGTTCCCTCATACCACACCATGCCAATCCCATGCACTTTACTAGATGTATAATTCAAGTCACTGCAACATTATTCTCAGCCTAGGCTGGCATACGTCACTGAGGGTGACGTAATAATTAAATTAAAAGTGAACCTGCCCAAGAAAGCAGAAGAAAACCTTTATGGAGATTTGCAGCATCTAAACACTAAAAAGTTGTGGGGCTGTTTTCATGAAGAATTGATCTTGTTGAACAGGAGGAGTATGAAGTCTTGTACCACAACTGGCACACACGAGATGAAGATGTGCACCAAAATCTTCAAAATCTTGGGTCTTTCTTCCATGTCCCATAGGGAGTTAGAAACAACAGGGTTGTTAGTCCTTTGGGGAAAAGGTATGGGCCTTGCAAGACCACTGAAGCCCCTTCCCAGAACTCTTGTTAAGGAGCTTAGGCCAGCAGCCAGCAGTCATATGCCATTCTTTCATTTTGATTGCTACAGAGGATTGATTGGGAAAGAGAAGGGATCTGTCCGGTTTTTCCAGTATTCCAGCTCTCAGCCTCTTGGGGACCTGGCGGTGAGGCAAGAGCCATTGCTCTGATCCTTTGTGTAACCAGGCTGCTGGCCTTGGACCCTGGTACCCTGTTAAACTCTGGAGCCCCACCACCTCTCACCTGGCAGCTCTGCAGTACAGTTAAGCATCAGACCTTACACTGAAATGCAAAGGTTTCATTTTTAGATGTTTATGAAGGTCCCCTCACAACACCTCTGGCTTCATATAATGCTCAGCAAAACACAATGGCAAAGGCCTGCAGACATTTAAGTCATCTCACTGCAGAGTTAAGTTGCATAAGACCTCCAAAATCATCTTTTCCAGCCTGAGCCAACACAGAGCCTGGCATAACACCCTCACAGCCAGCATATTTGGAAGCAAATGAAGGACCCACCACTGGCACCTGGCAATTTTGGAAGTGTAATATTGCAAAAACTTATTAAAATCCATCTCAGAGTGTCTTGCTTCCACACACCACTTTTTTTCTCCTTTAATTATTTGATGTTTTCAGCTGCCGGAAACACCCCCCTGCCCTTGGAACTAGAGCAACTGTGTCACAGAGATCACGGTCCCTTTAAAGTTCATGTGGTTACAACATTGCTGTCCCACTTCTATCACAAACAGTGTCACTGCACATCTGGTCTGGCTGTGCCTGTTTTCTACATGCCCTTTCCTGCCTAGGGATCACCTTGAGCAGATGTCGCCCTCCATCCAGCGGCTGGTGAGCAGCCATGGTGGCACCGATCCAACGAAAGAAACTGATGAGCCATCATGTTTCCCCATCCAGTGCCAGCAGGGTCCTGGCTTGATTGCCCTCTTTAAAATGCTGCTTCCAGATGGAAATTCCCACTTGGAGAAAACTCTCTAAAATGCACGTACCCATAGGACATTACTGGCCAAAAACAAGAAGAGGAGTCTGTTTATGTCTCTAAAGCCTGCATCCGCACTAATCTGACTCCAGGCCTCATTATTCCTGTTGTGCTCACTGCAATAGCTTACACTGTCAACAGGAGGATATATCAGGACAACCAAGCACTCACTGACTCAGCACAGTCAGAGCTTAAGAATTCCCTGAGGATGGATGGACAGAAGTCAGCATGGTGACAGAGTCACCAGTGTTCAGTTTGAAATGGCTGCAGGGGGAGGCTCTCCTACAAAACACAATACAGCAGCAAGCCAATTTAAACTCCTTTTCCCAGCTCCAACCTTTCTCTCCTTCTAGACAAAGATTAGAGGCTGTTTCAGTCTGACTAGTGTTTAATACTCCCTGGCCCGCTGTGTGAGATGCAAGAGACATGCACCATGGCAACATGAAGGTTCAACATGCTGCTTTCCCACAGTACTGAGTTTTGAACTACAAACCATGCTTTCCACATTTGCACCACATTTTCTGAGTGGGTCAGACCCACAGACCTTCTCTGCTCCCCTCCACACTACAGACCTGCAACAATGTCCTAATGCTCCTGGTGAAGAACTCAACAAATAAAAAAACTTGCGGCATATCTTCTACAATAAACACACTTCTTATGATGTCAGGTGTAGAGAAAACATGTAGAGAAGGTGGATGAGGTTCTTTGAACACTGTTTAGCTGGAAGGACATTATTTCTGCATATTTTCCTGAGCTGTCTTTTCAATGATGATGCTTTGAGTGGGATTTGTCTCATTCTGCTTTAGATATCTACATCTGAGCAAGTCACCTTTCATATTCAATGCAGAGAAATAGACATGTCTGGGGTGTGAATCATCTGATTTACTTTATACATCTCCTTTAGACTAAGATGAATCACACTCCAGAAGTGCTTCTTTTTCTCTATTGACTATAAAGGGAGTCTAGATGAATACTCAGATATAGACACCTACCTTTGGTCAGATGACTCTTACCCTGCACCTGCTGAGACACATCTTCAGGTAACATCCTCCACACAGACAATCATCATTCTCACTTTATCACTCATCCATGCCAAAGCCTACAACCAGCAGAGTGATTCACTTAAGATTCCTCTCCAAAATCTGCTACACATCCAAAGCCAGTACAGGGATCTGAACATCAGTCTGCTACAGAAATTAATAGGGGAAATAAGTGGGAAATGTATTATTGTATTGAATGAAGCCTCAGAATGGAAGGGTAGAATTGGAGTAACTTGTCTGGAAGGAATTACCATTATTGGTATAGAAGATGGAATCCCATTAAAGACACAGTCCAGGGAAGGGTCTGGGGAAGATAATCATTTCCACTGGCAACTGCAATATCAGGAATCACAAATTAAAAATTTAAAAAAAAAGATAAATTATCAACTATTAATAGCTTTTAAATTTTTCACAAAACCCAAGAAACAAGGAAAAGGAAGCATCCATTTGGAGAACAACTGCATTCATCCCTGCTGCACTTCCCCTCTGTGAAGGCAGGTACAGTTAAGGCTGATTCCTACTGCACTCACGGGCAATTGCAGGCAAGCAGGTTGGAAGAGTTCATTGAGAACCAGCTCGTCTCATGAATATGATATCTGGCACATACTGTGGTTTTTCAGTGAAATCAGTTAGAAACATTACCTTGCTTGACAGAACATTCATTACCCACAGTAATGTTTCCTTGACCCATCAGGGCAAGTTCATAGACATCCTATCTGGATGTCCTCAAGGTTCAGAAATCTCCCTGTCTCTTGTCCTGTTCACATCCATGACCCCAAGAGCACTCACTGGCTGTCAGAGGTGTCCAAAAATACAGCATACACTTCTCACATGAGGCACGTACTAGCCAGAAATAACCAGTGTTTCCATTCAGCATGGCTATCTGCCCTTTGGTCTCCCAGGCATTCACTATACCCACATTCTGCAGCTACACAAGGAAACCTTCATTTGCTCCTTGTCTTGGCCCAAGTCTAGAGTAAGAGATTTCCTAAGTCAGGGCATGGGAGGACAAGCTGGGTTTCTGCAATTGACATGGAGTCATAGCACTGTTGATATCCATTAGCACAGACCTATGAAATGTCCAGGACAAACATGAATTTTGGATAAATACAAACAGAGCAGATTTTTATAACATGGATGAAGTATTAAAAGATTTTTTTTTTAAAGACAATTCAAAACATCTGGAATCTCAAATAAGTCTCTGTACACACTGTTTTAACTCAAACTCCCAGATATTTGTGGAATTTCCCTTGCACTGCACTCTGAGCAGCGCCGACTGGCTGAGTTGAACCAGGCTTCTTTCCTATGTTAGGAGAAACAGCTGAATACAGAGCACCTGCTTTGGGTGGATAAACACAGTTAGCTGACAAGCCATTTTATTGGGAATATTTGGCTGGGTATCCATCCCAAAACCAGGCCTGAGTTTCTAAATACTCTGGCATCACAAAAGGACATGTGATACCTTTCCTTATGGGCCCGGCATAGCTCCTCCTCTGCTACCATAGCATCTGTCACCCTCTCCATGCAGCTTATGAGTTGACTCACCTGTAGGTGACTCATTTCAAAATCTACTCTGAAAACAAAAGGCTCAGTCCTGGGTCTTTAGATAGGCCAGTTGTTGCCAGTGCTATCTTTCCATAACAGAGGAAGACAAGTGAAGCCAAAGCAACAATGTCCTTCAGACTGCAACCTGAGGACCTGTGCTTACCACCAGAAAGCCACACTTTCCTAACTCAGTATTTCCTCGGGCTGCCACTGACTTTCTTTGCTTACCACAGCAGGAAGTTGCACCATATGACACCTGCCCAGAATATTGAGCATTTGGCTTAAAAAGCACAAAGTCATGGGGAAACAATGATTAACTGTAAGTCGCCGTGGAATCCAGTCCTCGCGGGAATACCTGCAGACAGCCTAGCAAATTGGTATGGATGTACATCAGCTTGCCAGACTGCATCCAGGGCTAATTTAATGGAGTATTGCTGCAGCACAAACACAGGCAAGATACTGCCTAGTCCTCTAGCTAGTGTCAGTGATCTGTTTCAGAATATCATGGATCAAAACTACTCCTATTAAGTTGACATGCTTAAATGAGGTAAAAGATCATGATGTGTCAAATCTGCTCCAGCCTCTGAGGATCGCTTTCTTCAGACAGATATAAAAGCTGGTCAGCACAGCCTCTGAAGCTTTTCATCCTGGATCATGCATGGGAAGAGGACATAAAAAGTTGAACTTATTCGGGGCTTTGTAGATCATTATCACTGCTATGAGGGTACTTCAACATTCACTGAGGTCAATGGCAAGGCTCCAGCTGCCTTCTTTGGGTGCATAGGCGGGGAGTGTTGAACTGCACTCAGAAACAGGGAGGAAGTGCTATTGGAAGCTGATAGAGAGTGCACAGCTCAAGGGCAAGCTGGCATCCACCTTCTTCAGCTGCAGCTACTTCGTGACTGTAAACAGTATTCTTGAGAGACAGAAGTTTTAGGGATTCAGATATCACTGGGATTATCAAAGCCCAGCTCTCAGTGGTACAGAAGACCTCAACTTGCAGCTTTCTGGGACTAGGAGAAAGTTAATTCACAGAACCATAAAAATTCAAACCTGTTCAAGAGCCGACCTTCATTCAACCATCTTTTTGAGTAACGACACAAGCAGTCAGGATAGACCAATTGTGTTTTCAAGGCTCTGTTTCTAAAGGTTTTGCTATGTATTTAACTTTACCTCAGAAAACACCCCTTGCAGCAGACAGGAGCCTTGAGTTATATATAGAAATACGTGATAGCAATAGACAGAGAGGAGCCACAGGGTTGACAATAGGAGGGGTCAGGGCTTTGAAGTCAGCTTCGGGGCTCATCTCACTTGGTCAGAAATCTGGGGTCCATAGCAGGTGAATGGAGGCAAGGAGGCAATCCTTGGAGGGGTGAATTACAAGCTCTGTGTCAGAGAAGGAAATTTTTCACTTCCCTTAGCCCATCTCACAGTGCTGATCCTGCTGTGGGGGCTTCTTCTACCTCCACCTCTTGTCCCTGCAGCACAAAGGCAACCTCCCTCAAGAAGAGGGAGACTAGTACAGACCTATACTAGTCTCTGCAGCCGCCAAGAGGCAAAAGCAGCTACAGCTGGGATCAGTCCTGCTTCTGGCATCTGCGTTCAAGCCCAGCTGCTCATCTGAGGCCTTGCTCCTGCCTCTTGCCAGGCTGGTAACCTGCAGCCAAACACCCCTGGGCTTGACCATCAGTACTCTCCACCTGCCTCCAGCATATGACCCTGTCCCAGTTTTGGATCACCCTCGTGAGTCATATTTTTCCTACCTCCCTCCTCCAGCTCTCCCAGCAAGGTGGCAGCATGGGGCCAAGGGTAGAACCCGTCATTATCTGGCTCCAGCCCATGAGCACCGGGCTCTGTCAGGGAAGCTGGGGTGCAGACCAAGCAGCTGAGCTCGGTTATTTCTATGTGGGATTCAGGTGTCCTGGGGTTAAGGGGAAAGCCAGTTCTGCCAGCACTCTGAGACAGCGGAAGGCATGGTTGCTCCTCCCTAGGGATGCTGCTGTAGTGGGCACTCCATGTTCTCCCACGGAACTGAGTCACTCATCACCTGCCTGTCAAGGGTGAAGCTGGCCACGAGAATTGGAGACCAGGGAGGTGGCAAAGTGTAAGGACAAACAGGCAGAGGGCTCAGGCAGGAGCACCAGTTCCCTCACAAGTGTCTGTGCACGGGCGTGTGCAAACGCCTCACCTGAAGGGCTCCGTCGCTTCCTCGCTGCTAACCCAGGCTGTCAGGTCGGGGTGCTCGGAGCCTCTCTCCTGCCCTGCGGGCAGGGACCGCCTGCCTCTGACCCCAGCCAGCGCCTCCCTCCCTGCGCCGCCTGCCCAGGCTGCTTAAGGGAACAGCTCGCCGCGAGGGGCTACGCAGGAGACGAATTCCAGCGCCGAGGTCAAATTCCTCAAGCAAGGAATCTGGAAGCCCTTCAGTGCTGGCTAAAGACTGCGGACTGACAGAGCTCTCTGTCCCCTTGGCAGAACTGAGTTTCAAGCAGCAGAGTGGTTTTCTGCTCGGTCAGTGGGTTGCGTGAAATGCATACAACAGTGATAAATTATCATGAGCATTTTGTAGTGCTCCTTGACCAAACAAGCTACTCACGAAGTGATTTCTGAGAATTACTTCTTTGCTCTCTCTTCCTGAAATACTAAATCACAAGTCTGTGATTAATTACTACAGCAAACTTTAAACTGTCACCTAGGAACAAAAGGTCTTTTTGATAGCGGATGTTTACTTTCAGCTGAAAGGGCACATGCCCAAATTTTGTGCAGTGTATCTTACTTGCATTTTAATTCTTCGAGTTGAAAAATGTCATTTGGATGCACGGAGAAGCAGAAAGGTGAAAACATCACTGGATAAAACCTCAGACTTTTTCTCAAAATTGGCACTTACAAATGTCTTCCGGAAGCTAGAGGTCACTGTGCACACACTCCCACAGCTTTCGGCATTAACCTGAAGTTGTTGTGTGGAACTGGAATTCCTACAGCAAGGTCAGATAGTTTATCCCAAATGTTAGCAAATTCCAACAATTGATCTAACACAGATGCTTTCACTCCCTCCAGCGGGATGCTGGCAGAGAAGGAGTGGTTTTGAACAGGGCTGCTGCTTCCTCTGTGCATCCAAATGGCAATCCCGCTGCAGATGGGCTTTGTGCTTCACCCAGATCTGACTGGAAATGCTGTGACCCTCCCCCAAAAGGTATTAAGCCTCTTCTACATAGGTATATAATTTTTTAATACATAGGGCAGCAGGAGACACTAGCTACACTGTCACCTAAGTGTTTCTGGAAGAGGAAAAAGAGCTATTCAGCATTAAAGATTCAGGAATGTCTGTTGACATATTAAGGAAACAACCTCGGGGGACAGCTGACACGGCTCCAAGAAGCATTACCAAGGGAACAGTGACGCAAATGTCTTCCATTTTTACAGGCTGGCAGCTCGCCAGGTTCCCTCGCCTGATGGCTGATGTAATGCTAATCCCTATCTGGGTTAGCGCTCAGATATCAAGCACAGCAGCTCACTGTGCTGCAATCAATATAGCACACTTTTTATAGAAGAGCGTATAAAAAAATTCTGCTCTAATCTACTAGGAATATGTACAGTAGAGTAATAGCAGGGGAAATCTAATGGCTAGCCTGGAGCTTACCCAGCGTGTGCTTTTGCAAGCACGCACGTGTGTGTGCAGGCTGGTACACAAACCCATCTACACCTCAAATAATGGCAAGTCCAGGCGAGGGCCACACATTGAGAAAGGGCTGGCTGTTCATCACGTACAAGAAGAGCCTTCCAATTCCTTTATTAAGTGAGGTATTGGCAGAGGAAAACACGCAAAATGGGACCAGAAAATAAAACAGGCTATCAGTCATAGCATGGAATGAAATGGACGCTTCTGTTCTAATGACAACATTTTAGTTCTGTGCATACCAGAGGGGTCTGGGGGATTAAAGTAGCCTTACAGCACACCTTTGCAGGATAGGCAGCACTGAGTCAGAGTGAAGGATGAACAGTGGGTCAGTAGCTGTCAAAACCCATCAGCCCTGCAGTGTGTAAATTCCCTCACAGTGCCACCAACACCAGCACCTTAAGACAAGAAACAAGCAGGAAAGTTGTCCGGAGATCCTGAATTACCATACAATTATCTGAGGAGCAATTTGGCTTCCTCATAAAAGAAGAATGTTGAAATACTGAGTAATTTCCAGTTAATATAGTCCTGGCTTTATACCATCTACCATGGAAAACTTTTCCACTGCTTGACTGCACCTAAACCACTCAAGAGCACTGGTTTGCCGTGAGCTGATAGAGCAGCTTCCTGCTTCAGCACACCATTTCCTGTAAGGGATAAACCCCTGTCAGTTTATTTCACAGGACACTGGTGTCATAACTGTGAAAGTACCTAAGGGTGTTCTTGTCCCAGATAAAATTTTAAGATAAAATCCATATGTAACAAAGTAGATGAATTCCAGCCTTATCCTGTGCTTAAACTAGTATGATGAGGAATTATGCAGGACAAGGCATTGTTTCCTTCTATTCCCTCTTTATGAGGTAATACTTCAGGGAAAATTTCGGAAAACACTACTTAAAAGTAGAAGCTGATATTCCAGTAATATTACTGGTCCTTGGGTTAACTCCTGGCAGATGTGAGAACAATATTAAGCACATCATTCGGGATTTCCAGAGAGGGTCAGCTTCACAGAACAGCCCAAGAGCTGGGTTGGTATTTTGGGAAAATCCAGTTACATGGCCTATGGAGATTAAAAAGGCAATACTATCAACCACTCTTTCCCCAGGCCACGCTCAAGGGAATCTTTCCACAGCAGCTGGTGTTGACAGGACTGAGTAACTGACCCTACCTTTCACTGCAACAAAAATGAAGGAAATCCATGTCCATTCATGTTAGGCCATACCTACTCAAGCAGCCATGTGGCATAAAGCTCCCCTGAGATGCTCACCAGCACGCAGCTGCAGCCTTGCATATCTGTCAGGCGTTCCCTTGTATTTCTGCCTCCCTTTTGCCATGAGCTGCCAAGGCACAGTGCTGTTTGTGGCCATCCCTCCTTCCTCTGCTCTTCATTCCCCACCAGCAGAGTCCTGGACACAGCAGCAGGAGCTTCAGGAAGGGCTGACTGTGGAAGTTATGTGGGAGTGGTGGTCTGCAAGATGGTTTTCTGGATCCTTCCAGCAGGCAGAAAGAAATTCTCAAGGAGCAAAACAGAGAAGAAAAATGAGGCAAGAATTACAAAAAAAACAAAAACAAAAACAAAAACAAAAAACAAAAACAGGGCAGGTGTGAAAAAACAAAAGCAGAAAGAGAACAGCATTTGGCTTCATAATTTCTTCCTTCATTTCTACACCTTTGGTCACCAGAAGCCATGGCCCTCTTCCATCCACCTGTCCTGCTCAGTGCCTCCTGGCCCAACATTGGCTCTTCTGCCTTTAGTTCCCAAAATACACTCTAAGCAAATGGATAGTCTTGTTACAACAGCCTCATAAAACAGACCAGTTGAGAGCATTAATATAGTCATATTACCCTCTCTCTGATTTGTGAAGAGGTAAAATGTTTGACCACCAAAGAGCTCTGTTCTCCTGCAAAAGATTTAGCTGAGGTTGCTCACGTGTCAGTACGGGAGGAGAAAGCATATTTCCCTTTCAAAAAAAAAAAAAAAAAAAGTAAGGAAGAGGCAAATAGCTCACACAAAGATACATTTCAACACACCTTATACATGTCAGTGCTCCAGACATGCCCTCCCTTTGCAGCACATACACATGTAACAGAGAGGGAACGATAAGCCCAGTCCTCGCAAACAAAGATGACCTCATGGAATTATGACGCAATGCCAATGTGAAAGGAAACTCCAAGTCCTTCCTATACAATCTATAGGACATTGGCACAATTTCTTAACATATGTGTTTATATTTCCTTGATATTTAATGAAATGCTTAAGAAAAACATGTTCTAAAAATTTTGATGTAAATACAGTTTGTTGTGCTTGAGTTCTGAGTGAAGAAGTCTTCATTATTTTTTCCACATGCTCATACTACATTATATTAAAAGCATAATGTGCTTTGATAGATGTGTTGTGTGCTTTATAAATACTTTGCACAGTTGGAAACATTGAAGTTTAGCAAAAATCCCAGTGCCAGCAAAAGCAATGTGGAGAACCTCCTTTGCAGCAAATGGTCTGCACGCTGACCATGGGAGGTGATCTCCAGGTTATGCATGAAGGACTTGCTCTGTATCTCCATGCAGCTCAGCAGGGCTCCTCAGGGTCCAGCACTGCTGAGTGGAGCACTCGACTCTCTGGAGGACACAAACCCGAGTGAGAAGACTCCAGACAAGCTAATAGTCTGGTCTAGGTGGAGTTTGTATTATTGTATTTTAAAATACAAGACACATATCAGTTAGCACCAGTGCCCTGCAGGGTTCATTGCCTTCCCAGCTTCTCTCACACTTTCGGTGGGGTCCAATAGTCTCTGACAATCCAATTAATATGACTCAGGCATTATCACACAATCTTTCTGACTCTAAACACCCTACTTCATTGCAGTACTCCTAGAAATAGTCAGAGAGCTTCAAAAATATAATTCTAGTATTTTGTTTTAAAATGTTAATGCAAGGCTGATATTCGTAATCTCTAGTGACCAATTAGTAAAACTAGGTGGTTTTCAGGGCAAAATCATGAGACAAAATTCACAGGAATGAGAAAATGTCATATTTTCATTCACAGAGCAAATATGGTTCTGTGTTTTCAGCACAAGAATCATTCTTATCCAGGCCAGCAGCATCTGGGGATTTCCACATTTTTCCTATATATAAACAAAATAAACTTGGGGTGTGGTTTAGTCTCAAATTCCAAAACCTCTGATTCCCTGCCAAAATGAAGGGTCAGGTGCAAAACTGACTCCAGTTCCCAACTGGAATAATATATTCTCTGTGTGCAGGGCTGGAGTCAGTGTGTTCGTGGATAGATTTG
The DNA here is from genome assembly GCF_031753505.1 of Anomalospiza imberbis. NCBI lineage: Eukaryota > Metazoa > Chordata > Aves > Passeriformes > Viduidae > Anomalospiza > Anomalospiza imberbis. The sequence goes on along the minus strand of NC_089683.1, from coordinate 70,631,430 downwards.
TGTCCATCCCATATCAATGGCAGGGTCAGAAGGAATATGTTAATGAGCAATGCATTTTACACAGCTTCCCTTTATGATGTATCATCCTGCACCACATCAATATACACTGGCAGCAAGTGAGAGATACAAACCAGTTCTTAGGCTATAATGCCCGATGGCATCTTGATGTGATGAAAACATGGTTGAACAACATGCAGGAAATACTGCTAATGGAAATAGGTATTTAGAAAAGAAAAAGCAAACATTTCTTTGCCTGAGAAATACTGAAATTGAGCATTCTTTCCTGAATTCACGGGAACGCATTTATTTTAGCCACATTAGCAACTGTGCGGCAATTGATGGTAATTTTCCTCATGGTTTTCATGTTATACTCTCTTTTTTTATGTGTTGTTCACTGTCTAAGGCACACACTGGTCAGGGGCAAGGCTGAGATCTGTGAACCCTCCTAGCAACCCCATGAAAAGCAGGATCTGTGCTTTCATTCAGGTGATGTGAGGACCGCAGAACACAAAAATTCTATTCCTAAAGGTAGAGGAAACTCTGCTTTAGCCCAGAGCACAGGGGCCTGGGTTTCTTTTCACACTTCTGCACAGGCATAAATTAGCGAGAAAGGGACTTGCTTGTTCTGTTCTAACAAATGTCACACAAAAGCAGATGAATAATAACCTTGGTCTTAACAGCAGCATCTGCCTTTGAAGATGCATTTCCTAAGATGGCAAGACACCCATCAAAGGTGAACATTTGGCCTTCTGCCTTAAAGTGAAGACACAGCCAGATGAAGAGTTGAGCTGAGACCTGGCCTGATGAACATTGCCTGGTGGTAAGTTTGAGGAGGCCAAAGAGAATGACACTTCTTTATCCTACCCATTAGGCACTCGTGCCCTGTCCAGCTGCGTGCAACCATACCACTGAGTCTCTGACCATCAGAGGAGCCGTGCTCGGATCTGAATTGCTGGAATCACTTCACCTCTGGGTCATTACGATATTCAATTATGGCTCTGTACTTAAGTGACACAATAGGTATGGGAATTGAAAGCATAAGAACTCCTAACCTCTGATCCCAACTCTACAACAGAATCCCTCGCTTGCTTTAGGCAAGGTACTTAATATCTCCGCCTCAGTTTTCCCATTTGCAGAAGGGGGCTAATAATACTCAGCTACCTACTCCACAGGGAAGTCCTGAGGATTCATTACTTAATGTAAAGCGGCTAGAAGATGAAAACCTGCATGTAAGTGCCAAGCATTATTGCAGTTACCAGATTTAGCTTCAATTTTTTCAGACTTGCTTTCCTCTTTGAAATGAGAAAGAGTGGTCCTTTTAGTTGACCAAGATTAGTGTTCTGTACTACATTTCCTATAGAAGTGGGAAGGTGCCCTGGGAATATGAAAGGAAAGGAGAAAAATGTGTCCCTTTGGATCCCAATCTACCTTTCACATCCTCTCAGGAAATTGTTTTGAAAGTGTCCAACGCTTGGTGCAATATGCTGCAGTCACAAGGTAAATTTTACTCTTTCAAGAATATTTTATGAGTCCCAGGAATAAATCATCTCTAGTAGGGATGGTGAAACATAATGTTAAGAGTCTGTGATATTCCTCAGAGGTAAAGAAATTATTCTAAGTTTTTCCCCAATTTGTTCGTGAAACTTTAACAAGAAAATACCAAAAGCTGTTCTGGCACATGGCTGGGATATGTACATCAAGAAAAGCCAAGGAGAGTGTTTCAATTCACCAAATTATTTCCTTCAGTCTCAAATGATTTAAATGTTTGATTTTAAGCAACAGTTCTGGTATGGCAAACTGCTTTCATGGCAAGGCAATCAACATAATGCTTGGTCAGCATCTTTAAACAGACTGGCATAATTGTGTGATAGAAGGCGGGAGGACTGGTCATCCTAACATGAGCTAGGCTGAAACTACAATCTGCAGTATATGGACACAGCAAACAAAAGGACCAATTCAGCATTTTCAAATGCTGAGATTATTGGAAACAAAGGAAACAATTTTGTCACCCCAGGAAAAAAAAAAAAAAAGTCCTTTTATGATTGTTCTGAAAAAGCTCCCTGCCATGAACCGCTGCCACTCCTAAGAATTCAAAACATGCACATGGCTCTGCTTCCAGCTTCATTAATATGAGATTTTGGCACTGCAGGAGCACCTCCTGTGTGTACTGGATCTGTATCTGGCATAAGCACACCAGTATGTTTCTGTTGAATTAGTCAGAAAACATGATGTGGTGTTTATGCCAGTTTTATGCTGACTGGAGGACAGACGTTACCTGATTCAGTTCAGTGTCTGTCAGAGTGTGTCAAACATATCTGAACCAGCATAGTAAGTCTGTGCTTGTCCAGTGCTTGGCTGCTCATGGCTATGATGTCCTGGTCCAGCACAGAATACTTTTTAGGCCAGATTTTTATTTTTTAGATGAAACTATGATTTAAGACATACAGTGCAGTTACATGCTTTGCTTATATTAGCTAAGATGTTCTGCCCCTTTAGTGGTTTAGTTGCCATATTACCATAATAGAAATTATATAATTCCAGAGAAAAAACTCTCCTTTGATGTTTACTCCCAGGCTTCAGGCTTCTTAGTGAATGCAGGAATTTTCAGGTGCCTCCTGAATGTAAAACACTCATGTCTCTCTTCAATAAGTAAATGAAAGGCACCAAGTTAACGGGAAAAAAGCATGTAAAGAAAAGGACTATTAGATCAGAAGAGAAATCTACAATCTTCTGCTTTTCTCACTTCCCATTGACTGGGGACTAGGACCAAGCCACTTGGCACTCTGAGTTGCTCCACTTTCAACAAATATTGGTCAAATCCTGCAGGATCAGAGCCAGCTTTGAGACATGCTGGCAAGAGGATTCTGCTAGGATCCTCCCTTCCTCATCATCCCTCCCAAGCAGAACAGAGTAATTTGCAGCAAAGTGGGTGGGGACGGCTCAGAAATCTTTGAGCCCCTACAGCTTACCCAGGCGACACAGAGGCCAGCCACATGTACACTGGGGATGTCAGTGTCCCAGCTATTTTCTAGAAACAATTCCCTCTGAAGGGAGCAGTCCTTCAGACAAAGCCTTATGACACATCTGGGTGACTTTTAGGCTCTTTTCCTTTTCTTCTAATTACTTAGTCATGGAACCCAGAATAATTAGCATAAGTGGTCAAAAGAGCCACAGAAACAAAATGCCTCTTGGGACATTGCAACACAATGCTGAACTAGTAAAAAGAAACTTCATTAACCTAAGAACAGCGTGAGGCTCTTTGTTTCACCTACTTTCTCCTGCGTTTCTGTCTTATTATTCCTCCTTCCACATCTGACTTTTTCTGTTTTCTCCATGTAATTCTCTCCTGCCTTGGTTTGCATTCCCTCTTCTAAAAACAATTTTCTTCGCTTGTTCATTATGTTATGCCCTTTCTTTACACTATGGTTTTGGCTACATCTCTAATTTTTTCTCTTGTCATCACCAGTTATTCCTGGCCATTGTCAGCCTCAGTTTCTTTGGTCTGGCTCTTTAGGTTTCCACTGCTCTTCTCTCTACTTCACTTCTCCCTATCTGATGTTTACTCTTTTTTCATATTTGCATCCTTGAGGAAATTAAGTTCTTTCACCTTGAATCTTACGAATTCTTATTCCCCATTCTTGCAGTCCTTCCCTTTCTTACACTGTGTGTTATTCTTATTCCCTCAGCCCTACTGCCCTGCAAACTTTCTGTAGTTTTACCCATTAGCTACTCAGCAAAACGTCATTGACAAGCTATGGATGTCACTACAGCCACAGGAGCCACAGCCATGGGAGTGATGTTTACAGAAGCAAGACTGGGCTGAAAAGAAGCTCTGCTTGTGCACAAGCTAACCCATGGAGAGTTATTAGTTTGGCTTATCAGAGGGTGGGTCAGCAGACAGGAAAATCCCAAGCTTATCTGTTTGTCCTTTGCATAGTTATGCCTGTTTTGTCATTGTTACTAATCCTTCTCCACTTTCCCAAAGAATGTTGTGGGTGCTGCACAGATCAAGGGCTGCTGGTTGCCCCTTCCCTTGTCCCTCATGGAAGTGGGGAGGGTTACTGTGGCCAAAAGCATGCAGTAGCAGAGCCAGATCCCCTCTTCCACTTATGTTGGTATGCAGCTTGGAGTCGCGTCAGCCCTTTGGATGAGATGTTCTTTCTGTGGCTGGAAATTGCATCAGAAGTTCATCGCAGAGGACAGCTGAGCCACCAGGCAGCAGCCAGCAGTGCCTGTTAGGGTGCTTTTGCACTCCTTTTCTGAGCTTTATCCAGGTAGTTGCCTGCTGCACTTCCAGGTGATCCACAGGAAGGACAGCCAGGAGCAGCCCGATTGCTGGCCATGTAGAAATAGTGCACAATGTGTTTGTAAGTTGCTGTGATGAATACCCTCTGCTCATGGCCAGCCTTCACACTAAATTCTCTCTTCACAGTGAAAAAGTCTAGAAACTACTCAGACTAACTCATTCCCAAGGGTACCATCACTAAGTCAACAAAGTTACAGTATAAATGCATGTGTCCCATTGTTAGGGGTGGGAGAGGCAAAACTGACAGGAGTTTGTCAGGAACACCCACAAAGATCCCTAGACACAAAGCAACCGAGTTTAAAGATCCAAAGGCCACTGTCTTGCAACAACAGCAGCCAAGCACAGTCAAGCAACAAATGAACATTTGCTTTTCTGCTTCATATCCTTCCCAGTCCTTTCCTTAAGAAACGCGGAGGATTAATAATTTTGGCCGCAGAGCCTGAGTTCACTCAAACACATATGAAACCGGCAAACAATACCCCCATTAAACGCATCGAGAGGCTCAGAGACTGGAACAACTCACCTCCAAGAGCTTCACCCAAGTCCCACAGGAAGGCTACAACGGAGCCAGAAATAGAGCCCAGACCTCCTGACTCCAAGCCCTGGGCCCTAACAAAAACACCAGCTTCCCTCCACCAACCCTCTGTTCATACACTACATTGACCAGACTGGAAAAGGCATTCAAAATAAATAAAACCTGCTTCTTGCGCCAAGTTTTAAAAAACATTTTCTTGTCATGGCTGGTTATTTTTCTCCTGCTAGACATTAGGCAGTCTCCACGAGAGAGACAACTCTCCTTTCTTCTCCAGGAAACACAGTTGTCTCCCACATGTTGCACTCAATGTAGCTCAGAGAAATGTTTTAGGAAATACCCCCTAATTCAGTGAAATTGTTAGCTTGGCAGTGGCATGCTGGAATCAGGACTGAAAGGTTGCCTTGGAGCTTTTTTTGCATTTTTCCTTTTTAAAGTGCACAGGAGAGCTCAAGCTTCAGACGGGCTGCTGAGGAAGACAGAAACTCATGTTACATAGGAAGGATTTGGCAGGTCTGAACAGAGAAATTTCCAGAAGTGTTTGCGTGGCAAGAGCTCTGTGCCAATCCACATTTTTTAGCTATTCTGGCTGTATGCCCAGCCGAAAAGAAAGTCTTGTATCTCCATGCAGTTCACTGGCTTCCCTGAGGAGTTTCCATACTGCATGGCAACATTGGATAATCTCATTTGCGGGCCAGAAAAACTCCTGCTACTTACACTGTTACTAAATACCAGATGTGCTTAATAAAGAGTAAGTGGAGCCAAACCTAGGGTAATCACATAACCTATCATTAGCATTTTCTAAAAACAAAAAAATGCCATTGGAACAGCAGATTACTGTTTTGCTTTGTTTGCTTTACGCCCTGTTACGGGAACCCCTGGGGTGCTGGGAAGGGAGCACGGCAGGAGCAGACAGCTCTGGCACGGCTGATGACATTGTTTACAATCACACCCCTGCACATCTGAAACATGTGTGAGAAAGTAAAGGCTAAGCAGATTTCGCTGTGCTGGCGAGGGAGAGGACGATTGCAACAGGAAGTCTACGCCACCAAGAAAGTGCTGGAGTCTCATGTTTCTTCATTCCGGGGAGGTGGCTGGGAAGGGGGGATGCAGAAAGGGCGGCGTGAGTTTGGTCTTTCACGATACGTACAGCCCCAGGTCCCTGGTGCGCAGGAATACAGGAGTGGACCTTGTTCCCTGAAATTTAATGACGGCCCAAATCCTCCAAGCCTATTTAAAATACATTTTTGTGTGAGTCAGGGGGCCAGTCCCCACAAAAAAATGTGTGTGCACATTTATTATGGATTTAAATGGATGTTGCACATGTGCATATCTGATGCTGAACAGACCCTTGAGGGAAATAGCTAAATCTCAGCGATGGCGAGTGAATTCTTCTGTGACAGGCTGTTAAGAGGAGGGGGACAGATGCACCGTGGTATCTGGAGCCCCCTGTGCCCTGGGCAGTGGAGGTACAGAGAGCAGGGAGTCACCCAGGTGTGAGACAGGCAAGACCTCCCCGAAATGAAACATGAGTGAAAATTCTTGCTTCACCCACAGCTGTCTCTGCAACTGACAAGGGAGAATGGACTTAAATGACTAGAAAGAGGGCTTTTTTTATTTATTTCAGTGTCCACTAAATGGAAGAGAAGCCTGGCAAATGCATGCAGACCAGGTCGTTGCAAGGCCACCCTTCACAGGTCTGCTTGCTCGGGCTGTGTGGAAAGCAAGATAAGAGGACGGGAACAGGGACAAGTCCAGGCCTTGCTTGTTTTGTACGCAGAGGGGAAGGCAGGGAGTGGGAGCAGTGAGTCACTCTCACCACACAACAGCCCCGAGCAGTGCCACTGCTCTAGGCCCTCCAGGTAAACTCTGACCCAAGTCAGTAGGAGTTGCAACTATGCAGAGCTGGGATATCTGATGCCAGGAGCTGTGCCAAGGGCACGGGGTGAGGAAGTCACAGTAGGTGTCAGCCTGCCACAGTCCAGGAGCAGGAGGGCGGCCACAGCCCAGTGCTCACACGGCTCCCAGTGTGACTGACCCCCAGTGTTTTCCAAAGCCTGGATACAAGCAGAGAAAAGCCAGCAGGCCAGGGAAATGCAGTGGTCTTGCTGCTGCTAGCCCACTGCTTGTGCCATCCCTGCTTGGCCCGTTCATTGTGTGGGCACCCTGTGCAAGGTGGTGCCCACACTCCACGTTTCCCCAGGAGCCCAGCAGCGCTGGTCCCAAAGGCTGTGCAGCGTGTCAGCGAGCAGCACGGCTGCCCATACTGCCCATACTGCCCCTGGGCCAAAGAGATGGCACAGCCCTGCTTCCTGGCATGGGAGCCAGCTGCACAGTGGCAGTGATGGAGCAGCTGGTCCTGCTCAGGCCAGGCTTTTGCCTGATGTAGGTATTGCTTGGCTGGCCCTTAGCCAGAGGCTCAGGGCAGCAGATGACTCAGGGCACCAAAACAGCCATGTCCCCACCAGCTATTCTGTCTGCTCCGCAGTGCTGGGTCCTGGGCTTGCTGCTGTCACCACTCAGAGGTCAGGCTGAGGAGGATGTGGTTAGGCTGCTGAGGCGGTGAAACTCTAGGGCACTTGTGTCCTGCCACACAAGGTCCTCCCCTTTCTAGCTCCACCCTTCCCCTTGTCCCATGGCCAGAGTGGTCCTGGCTGCTCAGCCTCCAGATGGAAAGACTTGGTTTCACCTGTGCTAATGTGCAGCCCCAAAACATCCTGCAGTATTCCAATCTTGTTGCTGGCACCATTCCTGTCTTTGTCACCATGATGTCTTGGGTGCTTCTGGAGCATTGAGGGAGCAGTCTGTTACTTGGCAGCCAGAACAGGAATAAGAGGCCTCCTTCACCCACAGGTGCAGGCACAGAGTGACCAAATTTCCCAAACTAAAAACCTGGGACAAAAGTGATGTAGCCAGCAGCTCACTCCTTCAGTCTGCCCACTCCTTGTCAGACAGAAGGCTTTGTATCAGTGCAGCTGCTGGTTCGGGGAAGCCTCACCCCACCAGCTGTGGGTGGTGTGCAAGAGAGCCAGGAGAAAATTAGGTAGCTGCTGCCCATTCCTGTATCACTGTTTCCACTTGAAAGTTTAAGGAGCTTATAAAGTCGGGAAATGGCAGAGAGGAGCAGCTAATCAGCTGCATAAAGCCACTCCCTCCTTCCTCTCACTGTGGTCAGGGTCTCCCAGCCTTTGCCCACCCTGCCAGATGCCTCCAGTTAGCTGCTCCCCTCTTTGCCTACCCCCAGGAGGCTGAGGGAATACCCAGGCAAGGCTCCTTGACTGCGAGGATCCAGGCACCTCCACGCACCCCACCAGGTCTGTCCCCTTCCTCTCTGCACTGCATAGGCCACTCCAGTTTGTGGACAAACCAACAACATGTTCTCCTACAGCTGTTTCCAGGAGTTCAGCAACTGCACTGATCTTTGGAATTTGGTTTGATTGTTGGGTTGTGAAGGGGTGCCCATCAGATGGTCCTGGAAATGAACACCTAACCCCATTCCTATCTGGCAGCAGGAAGGAAAGGCTCCTGCCAAGCAGTCACAAGGCACGGCACAAACAGACTCCTTCACTGCCCCACCAGGTAACAAAGTCCATCGCCAGTAGGAGACTTCAGTCTGCAAAGTGGAGCTCATGAGCTTTATAGTGTTGGGATGCATGTGAGGTTTATATTGTCTGTCGCGGCCAAGCAGAACTGGAGCAACACTTGGCAAGGCATTGCACAGGTCTGAACTGTGGGGCAATCCTTGACCTGAAGAGCTATCTCAAGAGAGACAATAAAGACAATAAAAGGAACAAGGAAGCAGAGGAGACAAAAAAAGAATTTGCAAATATCACAGTAGTGGCATGATCCATGTGAAAAGAGATGGAGTTTAAGATCTTAATTAGGAAAGAGCTAATGAAGAGGTATGAGAAGGACAAGAGCAGGAAAGAGCAGGGAGGGCAGATGAAATGAGACTGAGAAGAAGGCAAAGGAGAAAGGGAAGGAAACTCTGGCAGGTCCTGTTACACCTTTTTTTGTTCACCAGCAGGCAAGATATAGGGAAAAGGACATGAAACATCACATGCAGTAATGATGCAGAGGGTGACTGCTTCATCCTTCATTTCTTGCACTGGTAAACCTAAGCTGACTCTGTCTTTCCCCCTGTCACGGGGCTGCCGTGTCTGTTAAAACAACCTCTCCTAGATCACATCAATCAGAGACAAATTTGGACAAGTAGGCAACACAATGTCAGGGAGCAACCACAATGTAATGCACACAGGAAAGGTCTGTTAGAGCTCTCCAGCACATTGACAGCTTTTATCTTATCTGTTGCTAGGAGGGACAAGGAGCTGGAGGGACAGTGAAGGTCAATCAAGCGAGCTCAGAACAAGGGAATAACTGATTACATTGAAGGACATCACGTTTGCAATTAAGGCTGAGTTCCAAAAGTGTGAGGGAAGTAAGCTGTTTCTCTTCCCCAGTTCAGCGTAAGGAAGACTCCCCTACTACCATAACCAACAACCGTGTGGAAGTGCTGTTCCCCTTCCTACATGCCCACCAGGTTCTGAATGAGGGAGGATGAGCAATAAGCCTGCGGGTATTTACAAGAAAAAGACTTAGCGCAGAGTGTTTCTGGGCACAGCTCTATTGCCAGTAAAAAGCATGATGAGAAGCATACTTCCTTTGATGAAGCCTCATTTGAGTGGTTTATGGGTAAAGGTGAATCTAATATATATCATATTTGTCTGATGGCAAACAGAGTGCCCTTGTGAAATCCATCTGACTAGATATTCTGAGAAAATCTTCATTAAACATCTTTGAATCATTCCATTGTTGTCAGGGTTTCAGCTGGAAATTGTTCTGGATGCAAAGGAATGGCAGACACTAATGGCTTATTTCTTATTAAACGCTTTGGGTTTAGGAACTTAAAGGATATGCAGATACTTTTCTCATTTGCAGCTTCATGTGAAGCAAAATACTAGATGAAGATAACCAAAGCAACTTGCCTTTTGCTTGAGAAGTACAGACACAGCTTATTGCTATGTTAAAAAAAATGCGTGAAAATATGTGAGAAGTGCTTTTGACCCTCTGTAAGAGAATTGCTCTATCACTGATCCATATTAGTAGGCCTTGAAATGCAACTGCTGTGGGCCAAAGAGAAAGGTATACACCAGAGAGCTTATGTCACAGAGAGAGACTCACTGTATCTGGCTTAACCACCCAACTCTGTTGCTGATGTCCTATCATTTTATCCATCTTTCTTGGTTTAGCACAGCAATTTCAGAGCATCAAAACAAATTGATTGCTTGTGGGTTTAGAGTTAGGTCCTCTGCTGGATGGCCCTTAAATCCTCTCATCAAAAATGGCAAGCATAAGATGCCCTTCCTGACGGCTTCAGCCTGAAAAGAGCAGTTTCATGCTCCAGGGAGCTGCTGAAAAGATACAAAGGCTGTATCTGCTGGACACCCTCTCTTGTCACCTCTGCTCATGAGCAAAGCTTTGCCAGTTATCTCCCAGTGTTCACCAGAGAGGGGAAAAAGTAATCACAGCTTTCTTGATTTAGTCCCCCCCCCAGAGGACTTTCATCTGCATAGGGCCACATGACCGTGTCCCTGCTATCCCAGCCTGCTGTCAGTTCAGCCTTCTCTCACTTCATTTTCTCGGCTGCTAAGTGATGCTGAAGTCACATTCAGAGCATGAGTTGCAGTGAAACAGGGGACTAATACACTGACATGAGAACCTCTGTGGAAACACCAAAATCATGAAAGGTATGATGTAAAACTGGCTTAGGTGCTTGAGTACTGTGTCTGCAAGTCACAAAACTGTGATGTTGGCCTACAGCCAGTGGTAGGAAACTTGACAGTGCAAGCTACACAAGATCAGGTCCAGACCCCCCCCCCCCAAGACCCCTCCCATACCTCCAGGTGCAGGTTAAAGCTCTTCATCCCTGCTGCATCCCAGCCAGTTCTTGTCTTTTCCCTTGCACATGTGACTTTTAAGACAACCAGGAACAAGCAGAGATGCTACAGCCATTGCTCTTGTCCCCCAGCTCTCTGTCTCAGCCACACTTGCCACTCTCCACTCAAAGGAAGTGAGGTCTGATCACGGTGGGCATTTTGGGGGTAATGTGTTAAAAAAGCTGCTTCACCATTCTCATCCTGGGCTTCCCCTTGCCACTTGCCTTACCTGCAGTTAGGACTGTACTAACTGTGACTCCCTGGGAGATGGCTGCTAGTGCTAGAGTGCCAGCAGACACACTTCCTCAGCTACCCATGTCCCTTCAGCATCCTGTTGGGAGGCTCAGGAGCTTCATCTCATCAGTGGGGCTCCTCTTCCCTTCCCCACATTTCTGCCATGGTCTCTCAGCTATAACACTGCTACAAAAAATTTTGTAGCATGGCCCAGGCACCATGAGATGAGCTCCTTGCAGCTTTCCAGAGTATTAATAGTGAGTGGCAATTCTGCAAGATTTGGTCCAGGTATAGGCAGCTGTTCTCAACTAGCCACATGGCTATGGCTGAAGCCCAAACAGGGAGCAAAGTATCTGACACCGAGCAAGCTGTTGGAGGTACAGCAAGGGACCACCCAAGCCCTCAGCTTTTAGCATGTGAGGATTTTGACCTTGGGGGAGAGGAGGAAGTGATTTTCCAGTGTTACTGAGAGGAATGGAGGCAGACAGCTGTTGGGATCTCCCAGTATCACACAAAAAATGTATTACATGATCAGGAATAAATGCACATTTACTAATTCCCAGACCCGTGGCAGCCATTGTACTGGTTCCTGCCCAGTATGGGCCATCAGGCTTCATTCAGCCTTTTGAAATAACACGTAGCTATTTATAGATGCTGCCTGCATTACTCCAAGGAGCAGCATCTTGCTATATTTTACAAACTCACTCCAAGTTTCCTTCAGTATCGTGCCAACACAGGGTGAATTTCTGAGAGTAATCTTCCCTCCTTTTTCCCAGAACACAGAACATCTGCGACTACTGAGATATCATCTTGTGGCATTGGCTGAATTTTTTTTTTTTTTTTAATGAGTTTGTGTATAACAACTTCATGATGTTTTTCCTGGGAGGATAACTGTCTCATCTAAAACCTTGTCTCACATATTCCTTTATGGAGGACATTTTATGCTAAAGTTCTCGAAAGAATTTCCTTTTGTGCTCTGTCCCCACCTTTCTCTGTTAAATTCTTCTCAAATATCTCTCTGATGCTTAACCTCCAGGTTGCCCTATTCAACAAACCAAAGCAAAATGCTGGTTTGAATAAGCTCAGGATACATAGATGTAATTTCTGAATATTAGCAGGCCACATGATACTACCAACTTTATTTGATCCCATTTGCTGAAGCAGCCTGAATTTCTCAGGGGCAGGTTTTTTTAATCCTGGTTCATTATTGTTCAAACCCATCAAGTAAATGGCTGTGGAGCGGAAGCTTGAATGGGCTTGTTTAATAGGAAAAGTCATTCATCTGCAGCATAGCAGCTCTGCAGCAAGGCTATCTTCCCTCTTCTGCTTCTTACTGGGTCTGCATCAGCATCAGCGCTGTTAAACCCTGGTAGGGAAATGCTGGGGAGAGTAGATCTTTGACTTACACTAACTGCTTTTGTTCACTGCAAGAAATCCTTTCCAAAGTAAACAGTCTGATTGTTTTTACAGGTCAGCTGGCTATTTTAAATTTATTTCTCATGTATCACTTGGTACTGCTGAGGAAACTGGCCCCATGGCAAGCTGTGCTCTTTATCTGAGGCAGCCTCCCACTCAGGCCCCAAATTGTAACCTTGGGATCTGTTGATGCTACATTTGCAGCTCCCTACAGGTCTTATCACTGCTGCTATGGAAAGCCAAGATAGGCTGTGGAACCATGGCACCTGCCAGTTTTGGAAAACTAGCCCTAAGGTGTTGGGATGGGCATGACCCTGTGGGCTAGGAGCTGCACTGATCTTCTTTGCCCTCCTGACTTCTGCCATGTTTGAATTAAGAGTCAGACCCTGAAATGGCCTGAACTGGTGCATGGAAATTCAGTGGTAATGGCAGATGAAGTTCTGGCATTCAAACCTGTATTTTTTTACATAAATCTTGCTATTTTTTCCCAGCCTTTGGCTTTGCAGCAATGCCGGGAAAGTGCCCGGGCTGTGTTTCCCCTGTGAAAGCACAAATGTAAGGTATTTTTGCTGGACACTTGCACCAAAGATGTGTTCAAGGCAGAAAGCTGCTGGTATTGGTCACAGTGCCATTTGTGCACCGACCAATGCACGTGGGGCCCCGGCCTGTCCCCTGCTCCCTGCCTGCTAAAACCCAACTGAAACTCATTACATACCAGGAATACCAGCATCCCCACAAAGCCTGTGCTGGGTGGAGGAGGAGGCTCTCCCTCTCTCCCTTTTTTCCTTTCCGCCCAGCTTGGATAGTTCTTTGGCAGAGCCCCAGGACTTGGAAGGGGGGAGGAGAGGGGGGCTTGGGAGGGCAGCAACTTCCCGAGCTTACCCACGGCCTCATTTTGATGGGCTCTACTGCCTGCTCATTTCCACTTCACAGATGCTGCTGAGCTCTGCCACGGAGAGACAAATCCCAGAAGGGGAAGGGAGCGTGGTGGGGAGGGAAGAGATGAAAGCAGAAAAGAGCTGCATTTATTAAGCTGTTTTTCTTTCAGTGAAAAGAAGCATTTATCAGTGATTTCATATGTCATGTGAGATGTGGCTCCCTGCCAATTTCTAAGGATGCAAACAAGGCACTGACATCATACACTAAATATAGAGCAGTTCTTGCTTTAGGTGAATAAATAATGCAGATGCAAAAGCCCAGGTTTTCAGTTACACATTCATTACCATCCGTCTGTCAGGTTCTCATCATCAGGAGAAAAACGTCCAACTCCAGCAAGGAGTGACAGGTGAAGAATGCAAAACAACTGCAGACAATAGGTGATTAAGCAGAATTTCCTTGTTCTCTGCTTTTTTTCCCCTTACAGCTACATTTCATTTCAGCAGTAATCCATGGTGCAGCTTTTCTAGCACAGCTCTGCTGCCTCCCTCCTTTTCCCTTCAAGCCAAGCTGGAGTGACAAGCCTGGGTGGGGAGAGCCTGAACAATGAACACAGCCAAAATGTGGAAACTTCCCCAGGCACTTAGCAAGGGAAAAAAAGCAGAAGAAAGAAAATGGCCCAAAAAAAATATAAAAGCCTCTGATCAGACTGTGCAAGCAGTAAAGCAGCAGCATCCCCCAGCAAAGCAGTTTTCTGTGCCCTGTCGGAGAGAGGTTTTAATTATGGTCTTCCAATGCTAATCATTCTTGACTCCTCTGTTGGTTGGGTTTTTTTTAAGGCACCCATTTTAACAACCATACAAGCAAACCTGTAACTGGTTCCACAGCATATTATTTTAGCTCTCAGAAAGCCCTCCAGGAAGGATTACAATTGGTAATAAAGCTGAATCAATAACTTTCTCCCTTCTCCTCCTTCAGATCAAAGGCCCTGAGCAGGAGGAAGCATCCCCAGCCCATGCTTTCTGGGGGAGAACAGAGACAGGAGAGTGGGAAACAAGAAGACAATGCGCCATCAAAGCTGCCGCAAGGTGTTGGATCAATGACAACATCTGCATGAGGGTCTGGGCTACAATAGAAGATGTTACCATGGAAACAGGTGCAAAAGCATCAGGCGGGAAGAAGCAGGCAATGATGAAAGGTGAGAAAGAGGGAGAGAGTATTTTTAGCTCCCTTAGGAGGAATGCTATAAAATGACATCACCCTATCTCATTATTTGCACCCGTGCTGTACAACACATTGTGGCACCTGCCCCAGACTGCTAAATGGGAAAATGTTATTATGGATGTGCATTATAAATACTGCACTGAAACTTGAGCTTGGGAGTTATTAGACATCACTATTTTGTAATAAAGGAGAGCATTTAATACATTGTGCTATAGAGATTCACTGTACAGTGTAAGATGCATCATGTCTAGGGTTTTAATATTCTCAGAAAGTAATTATGACTCATCCTTTTATTGTTATTAAGAAGCAGAGTGAAAATAATTTTACACATTTGATACACCACACATCAACAAGCCTTTTACACTGGAGAAACATGGCCTAATTTTCCAGAGCTCTGAGTGCCAACATGTTCTGAGTGAATGTGGTGGCAGTCATAGGTGCTCAGCACTGCCAAAAATCCAGCCATCTGTGTCACATGTGAATGAAGCCTCATTAATCTCAAAAATACAAAGTATACGTTTCACTGCCTGTGCTCAGCTCCTTTGGAAGGGCCAGACCCCTTTTGCAGTTAAGGCCCAGTAAATACCCATAACATCTGCTGAAGCCCTGATTCCAGGCAGGGAAAAAATTCTGGCTGTCAGACATCACTCCTGGCTGCCAAACAGAGGGGAAAATCTCCAACCTGGGGAGTTGAAACAATCTAGGGCTCATCTGCCTTGCGCCAAGAGGTGGGTGCCCACAGCTCACCACACTAGAGAGGCTGGAATCACTATTCCTGTCACGCTGCTCACAGTGAAGTCGGAAGGACAAACCCAGAGGAATGTGTGTTCCTTGTGACTGCAGGACTCTGAGCCCCGGAGCTCGCAGCCCTGGAATAACTATCGATAAATGCCGCGCTCAGCTAGAGCGTGTCGGGGGCACTGGGGCCGGTCACTGGAGATAGGCAGGGACTGAAATTCCCAACCCGTGCTGCTACCCAGCAGTGCTGCCAAAACAGCGGTGGGTGAGTGACAGGGCTTGCCCTGGCTTTTGCCCTGTGCACAGTGGAGCACGTGGGCACTCAGCCATTTGTTTTCGCAGTTCGGCCGGATCCTGCGTCAGCAGGCCAGAGCAGGAGCGGGTGACCGGGGTGGCGCCAGGCACCGATGCCAAGGGTGTAGGGCAGGCGGTGGAGCGTGGCCTGGCTGCAAGGAGCCAGCCAGGCTGATGTCATGCTGTAGCCCTCCTCCTTGGTGAGCTAAATATACCCTCCCTGCGCCCCACCGCCTGTCCCAGCAGCAGGGGCGGGCTGGGGGCAGCAGCGAGAGGCTGGGGGCACAGCTGAAGCCCTGGCCTCGCCTGCCCTGCCATAAAAGGCACTGGTGCACAACCCAGCCAGCTGGGGAAACAGAGCAAGAAATAGCTCAGGGACCATGGTGGGTGACAAGAAACACGAGCAAGCCAGGGAGTTAGCACCTAGCGGCAGGCAGAGGGGGCTTACAAGCAAGGACAACTGGTAGCAAAACCCGATTTTCTTTTTGGTTTGTTTTTTTTACCATGCAGTCACAATAAACAGTCTTCTCTCTGTTTGAGCTATCTTTCCCACCAGAAGATCTGACTCTTTAACTATATAATAGTGAAATGTACAGAATGTATGAATGCTACTTCTGACCCATCTTTAGGGGGAGAAGACGAAGGTTATCCAACACAGCACAGCTCAGGCTGCCAAAGGTCCCATAGGGTACATCTACAAAGAAGGGTAGAAAAGGTGAGTGAATTTAGCTGAACCTGAAATTACAACACCTGAAAACATTTTGTTTCCTAGTCTAAAAGCAGCCTTCTTGATCCAACATCCCTGAGTCTATTGTACCTAGTGCTTATAATGATTAACCAGACCATGCCTGAAACAGCAACCTTTCTTTATTATATCACTGGCTAACTTCAACTATTCTGCACATCAGCTTCACTCAGCTTAACCTCACCCCCATTTCCTAGTTAAGCTAATGCCCAGCAAAATGCTGAATTGCTTCTGCTTTCTTCCTGGCACCTCTATTTTGGCATTTCTCATTTTATTTTTGAGGAAGGAGGTTACTGTTCTACATCTTACAGTATTAGTGCTGGATATAAATGAAACAATATTTCATGTGACTTATCATACAATTTGTCTTATATGTTAGCTTTGGCACTGCCAGCATTGTAGTCATGCCAGTAGAGAAACTTTGATCTGAGTATAAAACTCAGCCAGGCTTGATGTAGGGTTGTAGAAAATAATTTCAAATATGAAAAATCTGACCTGTGCTTTTTGGAGATACAAATGCTATTGATACCCTAACTATCACATTATATAGCAGGAATGATCTCTCTGCTGAAATCAAGTACCATTTTAGGACAACATTAGGAGTCACTCTGGGCACGTGTGGAATTCACCAGACACATTTTGGGCACTGCCCCAATCTGAATCACTGCAGTTGTGGATATGTAAGGCTCAAGAGACCATCCAACACCTCTTCCCCACCCCTTCCCTCTCTTTCTAGCTGATATCCCCGACTGATATGTGTTTAACCTTTTGAAAATATTTTGGTGACAGGAACAGCCCTCAGCTAGGGCTCACCTCACTTGCTGGTTACAGCAGTTACAGCATGTATTTCTCTAGCTGCTCACTCTGACTGAGAAAGAGCTCAACTTCTCTGCCTACATGAAAACTAGTTGATCTAATGGCAATCCTTAGATATTTGACATGCTACCACATCTGCCCTCATCCTCCAGTTAGCCATCCTGAACAAACCAGTTCTTTCAATCTCTCCTTGTAAGCCAGGTCTTCCAGGCTACCATCATGCCTCTCTCTGTTCCACGCTCACCTGCATCATCCCTGGACCAGCAGGATGCTGTTCTCTGCCCGGCTCTGTCTTGATGAGGGAGAAATGGTGATTTCCCCAAAGCCACATCTGGCATGACCTCTGGCACCTCCCACCTGGCCCCTTCCCCATTCCATATCTCTGTCTTCTGCCTTGCCACTTGCCCAGACCCACCCTGCTCTGCTGCTGCCAGCCTGGCGCTTCTCCACAGCATCATTCTGTGTTTGAGTCCTCCTTCTAAGTATGTGCTGAGCACTCCCCTGTATTGAATTTCAGTTTATTGATCTCAGATAGTTTCTCCCATTTGCCAAGACCACTTCGACTTCCAGCCCTACAAAGTGCTTGCAAATTGTGCTTCCCCACCTGGAGGAACTCACAGATTTTACAGTGTACTTTCTATTCCATTACGCTCTTCATTAACAATACAAATAATAGCAGCACTATCCAGCACTGTCTGCTTTCTTGCTGCTCTCCCTTCCCTTCAACCTCTCTAGGTACCAGGGCAGTGAGCACTCTTGCCCAAGAGACAGAAAAGACATGGGCTTGCCACCTGAGTGGCACCTGGGTAACAGCAGTACCCTGAAAACAGGGAGTAATGCACATTGTCCCATGCCCAGCCTCTTGTTGCTACCAGCATCAAGGCATTAGGGCCTCTTGCCTCCATCTTCAGCCAAAAAACTGCTCCCATGTGCAGTGTGCACCCATGGGAGTGTTGAACCACAAGCTTGCAGCTAGAAGACAAGAGAGGATTGGCTTGGCTCAGCAGGACTGCCGAAGGTCAGACCACTAGAAATGTTTACTGAGCTAGTTTGTGCAGCTTCAGCTCATGCTTGCCAAGGACCCAGCTGAACAATTAAAGGAAATATCAGTTCAGTCGCAGGTTGCAGCACACTCATAGCCCTGCCTTCAATGAATAAAATAAATAATTCACACTGATTCTCTAATCAACCCAATCCTCAGAGGTGTAAATTATGCTGGCAGGTGTATAATCAGTGAAGTTTCCAAATTAACCTAAAAAACCCCAAAGAACCCTCTGAGTCTCTCAACATTGGCTGAGCTGAGCAAAGGCTGTCTAAAACAAGTGCAACACAAAACTGGGTGGCAGCGACTGTGCCTTGCAAAACCTGATAGAAAAACAACCATCCTGGAACCTAGAGCTTTGGTTCAAAAGGATGATGCTCCAACCTGGGCTATCCTTTCCTTGCTGACCCTGCCCAGATGCTCAGGGCATGCCTTGTTTGCATGGAAATCCTATTAGGATCCTGCACCTCTGCAGGAGCATCTTAGGAAAGGTCCTAATCCTTTCAGCCAGCAGCCCTGTAGGCAGGAAATACCCCATAGCACATGACTATGAATAAACACAGAGTGCAGGGGTATGGCCATCAGTTGATGTCACCCTCTATTAAATGCACCCCTGACAGCAGCGTCAGTCTGGCTGTTGGGTGGAAGGGGACAACAGCTGGACAGTCTCAGCTTGATTTTGTCTTCTCACTACTTCTGTGATGGGAAACGCCACTTTTCCTTGAAGAAGTGAAGGTGGCTGCTGTGTAACAGCTCCCAGCAGACAGCCAGTGTTTTTCACCCACTGACCCAGGTCTGCAAAGGAATTTGGAACCACTTTATAAATTCTCTATAGAGATGTGGGTTGAAATAATTTACTGGTGTAGACTGAGTAACAAAAAAAGAGATGCCAGGATTCTAAATGCAGCATTTGGAGCTGATAGAGCAAAGCAGTGAAACAAAGCAGCAAAACCTCAGTTAAAAGCATATTTCCTGCTCAACCTGGGGGGACAAAGAGTGTTTGGATGGGCCCCAGCCTACTGTTTTATGTAGCCACTGTTTTATTGTGTAAAATAAAAATAAAATGGATTCCAGCAAATAATGGTAAATATTTGATGATATAATTACGTCTTATTAATGCAATGTTCTTTCTTTTGCAAGTTAAATTTTCACAAGAATTCATCACCCATTTAATTTTTATTATTTAGGCCATGAGTATGTCACAGATGTTTGTTATGTACTTTCATAACCATTTGATTAATATTAAATGTTTAAAATAAAAACTCCATTTATATTTCAGTTATAATGGCCCTATGAAAATATTACAAATACAAGTTGGTATTTATGGCCCACATTAGCTCTTAGTACTACTTTTGATATTTTTATTGCTGTGCAGGACATGCACAGTTCATTACATATGAAAAATAGTTTAATTTTCAGGAGCTTTGTAATGACCCATAAACTGAAGAATTTTCCTTGCCATGCCACACAAACCCTCTCAGCTCCCCTGATTGCGCCTCTTTTATCCTGAAGAAGGCAGACCCGAGGAAGGCACAAATCTACCCTATTTATATGTATGGCTGTAGGAGAGGATCTCTTAAAAAGCATGAATGCAGGAGATACAAGGTTTGAAAGTCCTCAAATACACAGCTCCTCTTCATCCAAATGTACAGCTACGGACTATGACTGGGCAGGAGTCGGGGCAGAGCATTAGCTATCAGGAGTTATCTGCTGGGTTTGCAAGGCATCTGTCATACCTGTTGGATGTGGTAATGAACTGAACCCTCTCTTTTTGGCAGTTACCGCGCTCACAAGAAAGCTCCTTCTGGCCACTTAAAGCGCATGGCTGCTGTGGATTTCAGCCTCCAAAAATGCCCAGGAGCAGGCTCCCTTGCAGCATCAGGAGCAGATTAGGTTTTCTACTCCAGTAGCTCAGGGAATTTCAAGTGCATCAGCGTTTTTCAGAAGGATTAAAGAGAGTGGCAGAGCACTGGAACGTGCCGCTCAGGGAGGTCATGGAGTCTCCTTGTCTGGAGACATTCAAAACCCACCTGGATGCATTCCTGTGTCACCTACTCAAGGTGACACTGCTGTGACAGGAGGGTTGGACTAGATGATGGACCAGATGTCCCTTCCAACCCAAAGGTTCTGTGATTCTGTGAAGTTGCTGCAATGGTGGGTCTATACAGCAGTAGTATGCGCCTCACCTGGGTGAAGTCAATGAATGGTGCCAGGCTTTAGAAAGTTAAACAGTCCTCCTAAATATTCTCCACTCCTCTGTTTCTGAAAGGCTGCCAGACAGCCATCCTACCTCTGTAGTGGGTAGGGCCCCCTGCCATTTGGAGTTTGCTAGGCAGAGTCAGCAGACACAGCTACCAACAAAAGGTGTGAATTCTCCTCAGAAGCTGCTGAAGTGACATTTCAAACAAGCACAGAAAATGCTCCTGAAGGTGCAGTGGTTTAAGTACCATAGGTAAAAGCAGTAGTATCCTCCTGCACCACCAGCACATGCTCTCCAGAGCTCAGCCTGTTTCTCATTTTAGTTCCTCAGTTTCTGGGTGTGTATCAGGAATGGCTTTTCACTGAACTGAAACCTCTCATTTCAGGTAATGTTTAGCAAAACATTTTCTTCCTGAGGCTGGTTTGGGAACTTTTGGGCTATGAAAGGTAGAGCGTGCAGAGGTCTTCATGTGCTGCTTCCACCCCTTCCCTCTCTCAGCCACATGCCCATGCTGTCTGCCTCCACATGTGAAGATCACTGGAGGAACACAAGCTGTGTGTGGCCATCACCTTGTCGTTGCAGCCCACTGTGGGCTGCTAGGTTTGAGGAAGTGAATTCAGACCTGAGTTTGCCGAGGTACAGGAGCCAGGACCCCATTTCTAAGTGCTGTTGAAACCCCTGCTGGGGGCAGGGACCTTCTCTTACTGCCAGAACAGGATGTACTTTGTTTTCTTCCAAAACTGCCATCTCAGAAACCAGGAAGGAAGCAGTGCCCAGCAGTACCCAGGGTGGGGCTGGTGGCTGTGACCTGGCTAGCAGGGCCCCGGGAAGGAGGTTTGTGCCCCCTCACCCCCAACACTGCTCTCCACTCACTGGGCTGCTGTTTCCATTTAGTGCAAAACACTCCATGTTTCTCAGCCACCATCATAAAACTTAGGTTAGAGGGTGTCAAAGTGGGAGACTTGATTAATTTGTTTTGTAGGTAACAGCTGCCATGGAAAATAAAAGGCTCTTTGGCCCCTGGGTCCCATTGTGCATCTCTGCTAAACTGAAGGGAAGCCTTCCTCCCTTGAAAAACTGTGCTTCCCTTCAGCTGCTGGGTTTCGGAATCTTTGGAAAGAAACACAATTCTGGTACGAAAACCATCAGCAAGAGCCTGGGACAACAACTGAATTACGCTGTTAAAAATACTCAATCCTTTGAATGAACTGAAAACATTATTTCTTACATACTAGGAGATAAGATGCAGCTGCGTTATCAGCTTCAGTGAGGGCTAGACAGTGCACAGGCACAATGTACAAAGACAAGAGCAGGAGGAATGAAGCCCATTGAGTCCCTTTGCCCTATATCATTCCCAAAGTGCAGAGCCCAGCTGTTTCCGGAGGTGTTGCCATGCTGGGCTCTGCAGCAGCCAAGGCCATTGGGCCCTGTGAGCCTTGTTTGTTTCTGGAAACTGAAATGTCTCAGCTTCCAAATCATGACAGGAGATGCTGCTTTACTTAGGATTGAAATTTGAGCCAAAATCTATTCCTGGCAATGACTTGAAGGTCATGCACCAGTAAAGAGTTCCTACCCCAATGGTATGTGCTGTTAGACAGATGCGGCTGTTGCTCTTTCTCTGACAGTGACAGATTTTAGGCCACCCTTTCATGGGTGTGTTTGTTTTCTCCTCCAGTCTGCATTGCTCTCCTAATCTGTGCCCCCAACTCAAGTTTCACTTGCTTGTGCCCTCCCCAAAGGGATGTGATTAAGCACAGCTAGTGCAGAACTTTACAGTAACAGCAAATACCTTTGTGCCTGCAGAGTTCACCAGCAATGAAATGGCAATGTGACTTTGCAAGCATGCCTTGCATCGCTTCTCATCTTCATATCCCCTGAGGCGAGCAATGGTGTTCACACACAGCCCTTGCACCTGTCACAGGAGCTGGGGACAGCCTAGGGGACTCAGAAGTGGAAGCTAGTCAGCAGACCCATGAAAAGTGTCCATGGAGACATGTCCTATCCCTGTCCTTTCCCAGCTGGTAGGATGCAGCACTGCACCCGAACCTCTGAGGTGGCTGTGAGGAGCACAGCTCTGCTTTGCAGCGCTAAGGGTCTGGCTCCCTTTCTTGAGAACACAACAGGTATTCTTTACGCAGCTTGGTCTTCACACTGCAGAGGAGTTCAGGCTCCCACAATAGACAGGTATTTTATTACCAGATTCCATTCCTCCTCACTATTCTGTGGAATAACACACTCATCGTGCAGAATAGAGAGGCATAAAGCTCCCAAAGGGGTTGCACTGCTGCCCCCACCCACCCATCTCACACCACTCTGGTGCCTCTGCATCTCAAGATGATTTTTTTTAAGGCAGCTCTCTGTGGCTGTTTGGCATATAAGGAGACATCAGTAAGAAACGAAGAAAGCTGAGTATTATGAATGGTAGCCACAGGATGGGCAAGTCAATCAGGGCTAAATTGGGAGTAAGGAAAGAGGAGCCTGGTGTACTACTTATCCCTATGGTCAAAGCTGGATTACAGCAAACAGTTGCTTGTATTTATAAACTTCCCAACACCCTGCTGCGCCTGAAGAAGAGGAGAGAGGAAGGATCACAAGACCCTCACTGACTGGGGCTTGGGAAAGGAAGTCTCTGAAATATGAATGCTGGACATTCTCTTCCCCTCCCCCCAGGGTGAAGATTTTCCACAGTGTCACTCCTGCTGTCACTCACAGTGGGAGCACCCTGGTGGTCTGATCTTCGTTCCCCAACCCTCAGGAGAGTTTTTCATGTTCCCAGAGACCCAACCTGAAGGGAGGCAGGGAGAAATCTGCTCCTCTGGTCCCTGTCCCTTACCCCCTGCTGCCTCCAAGGGCTGGTGGAGCTAATTAATTTACTATTAATACAGTCCTTTTCAGTGTGGGTCTGTGTTTATGTTTACTTTCAGGAGCTAGAGATGGTACAGATGGCTAATTTGTTTGTTCGGTATTGTTCTTTCTAGCTGCCTAGAGCTGTTTTTGTACTTCTGTATTTGTCATGGTTACTGCATACTCAAAATCTCAAGTGCCTCTT
The DNA here is from genome assembly GCF_031753505.1 of Anomalospiza imberbis. Classification (NCBI taxonomy): domain Eukaryota; kingdom Metazoa; phylum Chordata; class Aves; order Passeriformes; family Viduidae; genus Anomalospiza; species Anomalospiza imberbis. The sequence continues at coordinate 70,608,022 of NC_089683.1, read as the reverse complement.
TTCCTGTGTGATGGAAAGCTCACTGAGTACCAGCTGAAAAGTCATGACTGTTTAGAAGGATTCTCTCTTTTGTCCCTTTGTCCGGCACTACCCCCCAATGCCTTTGTTTAGGTGGGGTGCTCTGGAAGGCAGACAGCCAGCTACAGTCTGGAGGTTCCCAGAACATCCAGAAAACACGGACAATGGGCTTTTCCCTCGCTCTGAGAGCCTCCAAAGTGAGTCACCTTCCATGCTGGTAAGCAAGGAAATCGGGCAGGGACAACTAGTGCTGCTTTGCAAGAGAAATGGTGGTGTGGAGGAAAGCAGCTGCATTTGATCACACAGTATTGCTGCCCAGTTGCTGCTGGTGGGAAGAACAAGCCTGCTGATTAGCATTCCCAAGAATACAATTAGGAGACGAGGCTATTTTCAGCAGCGTCCCCTCTCAAGGCTTGTAAAGACACAAGCGCAAAGAAGCCCGGAGTAGGCGCTTCCTTCTCCGCAGGCACTGGATGGCTTATATTAGCACAATGCTCCAAATCCCCTGTAAGTCCTCCCAGAAAGGGAGAGTAAATATAGTTTGTCAAACAGTTATCTTTAGCACACTGTCTCGTCTGCCAGCATGGATCTTTCTGCATGACCTCTTGCTAAGTCAGGGCAATTTCTTCTCGTTCGCTTACTCCTGCCTGCAATGCCATTCCTGGAGGGGAACCAGGGCTCCCTAGGGCTGGAGGGGGAGACTGTGTCCACCCACTCCTTGCTGACCAGCCTCTGTACAGACCTAGCTGGATTATTGACCTCTAAACCCAGTTTTTTCCCATATGCTTTAAAGGCCAAAAAAAAAAAAAAAAAAAAAAAACAAAAAAAAAAAAAAAAAAAAAAAAAACCTGGGTTGGAAGATCACACAAAAGGAGGGTGAAAGGAAAGAGAGCTGGCTCTGCTGGGGATCCCCTCTGAACTCCAGCAGGCAAGGGACATGCTGAGTCCACACCTCTGCAACAGATTCTCTGTGATGATGGGCTGGTGATGGAAGAAGAAACACAGGGAGGTCTCGCAGGGTCTAAAACCAGCCCTACTTCACACTGCTGCTTAGACAGCAGTCTCTCCCTGCCCAGCCTCACTTTGGCACCACTTCTCTTGTGCCACTGCTCATGCACACACACACAGGTCTCCACCAAGCCACGCTGCCTGTGACGTGCCAGCTGCACCTGCGGTAGCGTAAGCACAATGAGGATGGTGGGCAAGTCCCACCTTTGGAGGTTTGCTCAGCCTGGGACGATTGTGGCTGGCTCATGAGTGGGGCTCTGGCAAGGCTGGCACATCACAAGGCAGCAACCCTTTTGAGCTGAGAAGGGAATATGTGGGAAACGGGGCCCCACGCACTAGCAGGCACCTTTGCCTGCAAGATGAAGAGCATCCTTTTTTATAGCAAAGAAAAAAGAGTGAAGGATCAGAGCTGACTGCAGCTCTGGCCACCCACCAGCTGCCCCAAAAATTGGGGCACTGCAGCAGGGGGAACCCCCTGCCCCTGGGCCTGTAGTCCCTGCCCCACTACAAGGCAGCCCCCTCACAGCAAGCAGCTATCTGGAAAACTTGATAGCACCCAGCAGCCAAAAACACCTGATCCAGGACAGGTCATGGCTATACCAGAAAGTCAGGCAGAGTTTGCCTTCCCTGGAGCAGGGAGAAGGCAGGCAGCCACAGCATGCTGTGTCCATCGGAGCACTGGGTTTCACAGCAAGTCTCCTGTGCCCATTGCAGTGGGCAGTGATGTGCCTCTGCACAAAATTCCATATGTCTGAGCCACTAATTCTCAAACAAATCATTTCCTTTTTATTAATCTCAGTGGAGTCTCATCTCTTCAGGATACTGCCACAGGCAAATGGTGTAACACAAAGCTCAGAGACTCCACTGTAATGAAAAGGGGGAGATTAGAAAGTTAATGGCCCCAGCTGCTACTATAAGCTTTACTCTCCAGGCTGCACTCAGTTGGAGAGGCATCATATTGCAGCTCCTTCCCCTGTGCCACTCTCTACATGGTTGGGGAACTCTCCAGAACAAGAACAACATCATTTTGTTGCCGTCTGCCAGACAGAGAAACCGAACCGTGTTCTTTCATCAGGAGGCCCCTGCCTCCTTCTGCACTACTGAACAGAGCTCTTCCTAACTCAGCAAGGCCAGGTGCCTGTCTCTGCTGTGCTGCTGTACATGTACAGCAATGTCAGCCTGGGGGAAGGGAGGCCAGTGTGGGGCCTGGTGAGCTGCTGCTTATCCCACAGGTGATAGGGACCAGCTGTCCCATGGGGTGGCTACGTTTAATAGTGCTCTGGGGATGGAGAGATGCAGAGATGGAGAGTGAACCCAGATGTGGCTGAGCACCAGGAAGGGGATAGCCACCCCCACCCCTGATCCTGACAATGTTTGCATCCAAGAACTCACAAAATTCTTTCCCATTAAGACACTGCTAAGGAGACGGCAACGGTAATAAATGGCTTCAAGAAATTCTCACAGCCTTTCCTATTTATTATAAAACAGTGAGATGCCAGTACCAATGAGCAAAGTCTTAAAACACTTGTGAGATTCTACTTGGAAGCATGATGTTTTTCCCTTGTTATTCATGAACAAGGATTGTATTTCCCAGGTAAATTAACTTGAAAAACATTTCTAAAGTTAGTTTAAGTGTGAATTTTTCAACAAAATTTCCTGCTTGTTTTTCAAAAGGCAAATTAAACTTGCAGTGACAACAAAACCACTTTTGCTTTTACTTGAAGGGAAACAAATGCTGTGGAGCAAAGGCAGACCAGTGGATCAAGTCCTTTACTCCTTCAATTCTGCATTTCCTTCTGATTATTCTGAAATGTAGCCAGGACATGCCCAGCATGGAGACAAAAGCCCTGCAATGCTGGGGACAGGACCCAGCATTTTATTTGGCCAATCATTGGCCACCCTCTGCCCCTTTCCTTCCCAGTTTTTCTGAAGGCATAGTTGTGAAAATGTTGAGAATGGAGAAATTTTGCTCTGCTCAGGTCCAGATTGCTCTTCTGCAATCCCACAAAGTACCCTGAAAGAACCAATACAACCAATACAAAGTACCCTGAAAGAATCAACATTTCTTCTGAATTATTTATAGTTTATGGAAATTATAATAACATAGAAATCTGCAATGATTTAATTAATTATGGATAAGTAACAAGGTAATGCTAGCAATACATTTAACTGAAAAACCTATTTATAACGAAATGATTTCTTATAAATAATTAAAGCAAATCTGTCTGTGTCGTAACTCATAATTTACATTTAAGTCCTGATTCTTCTCGCATTTCTGGTGAAACTTTACTCATTGGAATGCTCCCATGGAGCTGATGAAGTCAATGACAGAGCTGTTGGCAGGATGGAATCCAGTTTAGAATTATTCCAAAAGTTGCTTTTTCTGTTTTGTTTTTTAAACTAAGGGTCAGCAATTCAGTCCCTAAAAGATGAGCTTTGCTTTTTCCTTGGTGAGGAAATTCACCTTAATTTGCCTTTCTTAACCCCGTTTTAAAAGCAAATGAAGCCCAGATGACACTGTTTCACAAGTAATGCTTACCATTTCCTTAAACCACTCTTGCCTGACAGCAATTTGGACCTGACTGATGCACTTGTGGGTACCATGGCAAAGACCAAAACTTGGTTACTGAGCAGAGATGGGAGAAAGGGCACCTCAAGGAGTATGGCATGTATCAGCTAAACAAGTGGGATCAAATTCAGGCTGCCTTCACCAGCCTCTCTCTGGTGAATATTTTAGTGAACTTGAGGATTACAAGATGTCCCTATTCCATTTTGTCCCTTTTCAGGAAGGTGACAGTAAAGAACCACCCTTTCCATTTACTGCGAGTTCAGTGAAACACTCACTTCAAGTATCTTGGCATCTCTCAATAGGCAAGAGTTGAGCCTCAAGGAGTGCAGGGTTTCAGTCCAGGCCCTGTTGTCAGCTTTCCTGGATGGTCCTCAGAAGTTTACAAACTTGAGAATCTCTGGGCTCCAAAAGGTATCCCACTCAGGGAGATACTGGTGGCAGCCTGCTGGACTCCAGAAGTGCTCCAAGGACCTTACATTAGACCAACCAGCATAGGGTTGTGAGATGACTGGCTTCAGTAATCAACAAATTTCCATCCTGAACACAACCTGGGTCAGTAATTACTGGAATTTTCTAAAGTCCAGTAATAATGATAGCATTCCACACTGGCTACAATTCAGGTAAGGAAAATTCCAGGGCTGTCAGGGAATAACTGATTATTCCTGCTCTTTTCACCACCCTGGCCATGCAAGAGTTCCTGGTACAATTAAGGGATGCTTCATTGGCCAACTCTTTATACAGAGCCCAAGGCCTGATAGGAATCCCTTAGATCACAAAGTGCTCCAGAAGAACAGGGGTGAATGCACCATCACAGTCAGCAAGAAATGGGCACAGAGTGTCTTTAGAGCTCCTTGGAGAGAGCTTAAACAAACCCTGAGGTCAGATACAGTGAGAAGGGTCAATACAGCTGAGACCCAGGCACCTCTGAAGGCTCTCCCACCAGGAAGGTGCCCCTTGGCAGCAGGGGAAGGGAAAAGGTGAGCTGGCAGGGCTGGTGCTCCTGTCCCTCTGCAGCCAAGGAGCAGCTAAAAAAGGAACCCAGAAGCTTTCCTACACAAACCACATTTATTGGTGTTGTTCCCGTGCTTCATGGATTGTCATCCATCAAAAGCAACACTGAAATTGGCACTCCTCACAGAAAAGGAAGGGATCCACCCCAAAACACTAAATGTCAGGAAACTTTTGTGACACAGGATAAAGAAACACACACTGCCACTGCAATTCAAAATGTTCCTGCTCGGAAGATAACCAGGAAGCAGCATGGCTGGTTCACACCTTCCACAAGAGCCAGGACCACACAAAACCCCCAGAGCCCTTGTTACGAGCCCTCCCAGAGGGGTGGCCAGAGGCCAAATGACTAATCACCCAGAGTGCACCACCATTCCCAGAAAGTCTTACTAGCTGGAGAGCCTCCCCATTAATAAGCAGATTTCAGGAAATACCCCAATTGTGCAGGAAAGAAGCTGAAATCAGTCATCCACATTCACAAGTTAATTTTAACATGGTCAGACAAGTGGGTCTGGACAAAGAGCCACAGTAACTCAAAGAAGCAGAACTGGTAAGATAAAATAACCATTTGGATTATAAACACATTAATTGGGAGCATAAAGAAGCTGGTTCAGTTAAGGGCACAGGTTATTTGTCTCTCCAAAGCAAAGCAGAGGGCTTACACAAATGGAAGAGCTCTCATCATGAAAGTAAACATCAAAATACTAATTAAAAAGCACATCTAAACATGTTTATCATGGCTTGTATCCTCCAAGAAAAGCAGAATGGATGTCTAAGCAGAATTTTTGAACTAGTTAGAGGAAGTTAAAGCCCCAGCTGGGCCCATCCAGTCCCCTTCTTTTCCAGGTGCAGGGAAGCCCATACCCAGTGCCGTTACTGCATGATGTGTTGTGTTGCCCAGAGTTAATAAAGACAGCACAATACTTTCTGCAAGGAAAATAACACCTTCCCTCTGTAATTTCAGTATGTTAGGTTGCCCTAATTGTATTCTCATGGGAAATATGGATAGAATCTCATTTAATCACCACTACAAAATCACTGGGAACGTAGTATTTGGATTTTTAAAATTATTGCAGTATGAATAGTTATGAAAGTGTGATGGAAAAATCATCCTTATGCTGCTGCAGTTCCTGAAGCAGGATCTGCAAAGGCATGAGTCAGTGTGCAGAAGCTGATTTATTTCCCAATTTTTGTGAAGTGAAAGAAACGTGATGTTCAGCATCACCTTCCTATGCTTGCATTAAAGTCTTTCATCAGTACCCTGATTTTAGAGTTGTCTAAATACCAGCTGAAGGGTGATACATCTAAAAAGAGAATATTAATTGTTCTTAGTGCTTAGTAGCACCTGAATAAGTTAGATGGAAAAAACCCCAAACTTGTAAGTAGTATGGGCAAAATTAAATGCATTGTTCTGTTATGCAGTTCTAGTCTAATATCTTTAAGTCCCTTTCAACATATAGTTGGAGAATATGACACACCTATAAAAAAGGATTAGAAAATTATTGGAGAAAACAATGATTTGATTTCTGGTTGAAAAAAATGAAGGGTGTCTATTCAAACCATGCTCCCTCCCCTTCGAAAAAACCCAGACCTCCTTCAGCTCACAAAGATGCAACAAGAAGGAAAAAAACCCCAAAACCATGTGAGGAAGAAGGGGAAGGTTCAGTTGCTTTCTCGTGCCCCTGGCTGAGTGGGTGGCAGGGTGAGGCCCTCATTGCAGCTGGGGCTCCCCGAAGCCCCCCACCTGCACGCTTCCCCCCAGCAGCCCCATTCCCGCCCAGCCGTGCTGTTGCTGCAAGGAAGCAACCTGGTGAACCAACAACCCTTTCAATCTCTGGGTACTTTTCTCCTGGTTGTTTTAAAGGGTTGCTAAAAAGAAAAGAAGGAAACAGCATGAGGTTTCTCTGGGCTGGCAGTGGGTGGGGGGAATAAGTGTTTTACAGTGAAAGAGGGCAAAAGACAATGCAGACTTGGCATTTTTGCAGTGAAGAGTGAATGTCCTCCTTCTCAGAGGCAGCAGCTGAAAATCATAGACTCAGAGAATGGTTTGGGTTGAAAGGGGACATTGAAGACTATCTCATTTCAACCTGCCTGCCATGGGCAGGCACACTTTCAACTAGATCAGGTTGCTCAGAGCCCCATCTAACCTGGCCTTGAACGCCTCCAAGGTGCCTCCAAACTGGAGACTCCCCAGGATTTATTTCTCAGGGAAGCCACAGCCCTTCATCCAGAAAGGCATCCCCCAGCCCTGGACAGGGCACCCCAGGATGGAATGGAGGCAGCAGGTTGGGGGCAGACAAAGGGACCCCGAGATGGGGGCATGGCTGGGTGCTGTGCCAGGCAGGGCAGGTTCCCACACTTGGCCCAGTGCTGCTGGAGATGGGAGTTAATGGGCAAGGATGGTTCTTTTGGTGCTTGCTGAGTCAGAGGTGATGAGAGGAAGAAACACCTACGAGAAGCTTCTATGAACACTTCTGGTTTCTCTGTAAGTTTGTTTTATAGGGGTTTTCAACTTGATGCAACATTTTGGGGTTTAGCATGCACTCTTCTATTCCAGTCTCTACAAAACCAGTTCTGGAGTGGCAGAAATAAAAGCAAAGTTAGGTGATATCTAAAAATACCTGCAGAGCTGTCACCCCGCCTTCAGTGTACCTATGCCAGCCAGCAAGACAGCCATATGGGCACTAACATGCACTTGGGAACTTTCTATGGGAGATGTCAGTGTGGCTTCTTTCCCAGGAGGGAGAGTTCAGCCTCTCAGGGAGTTCTATGAGAATTTGGAACCATTCCATAGAATTTGAACCCCACACTTAGTGCTCAAAGCCCATGGCATGCTTCAGAGGCTGTCCAGAGGCAGTGAAAGAGTTACCTCTGGAGCAGAGCAGCAGCTCTGGGTGATGAAGTGGATAAGCAGGCTCTTCATTCATCTGCTTCTAGCACTGCCTGACCTTGGCCCTGGCAAAGGAAAGGCATCTGCTCCTGGGAACAAAGGGCAGGGGAAGGAGGATGGCTCAGGAATACTGGTGGCCTACATGGGATCAGGGCAGGGCAGCTGGGCTGTTCCATGGCCATGCCTGGCAAATGGCAAGGGTCACTGGCTGCAATGCACCTACTGCAGGAAGTGCATCCATACACTGCCCAAGCCCATCTTCTGCTTTAACGGAGGGAAAAAAATCAGTTTCTCTTTTTCCTTTCTCTTTCTTTCTTTCTTTCTCTTTCTTTTTCTTTCTTTCTTTCTCTTTTCTTCCCCTTTTTTTATTTGCCTCATTATGGGAGCATATACTGGAGGTAGTTTATACTGGGCTGGACCTACGGCATCTGTAGAGACAAGAGTTCACTTGAGGAAAGATGGTGGTTGAGTTTGGGGTTTTTTTCAATTATTTTTAAAAAGATGCAGCTACCTCAATGCAAATGCTCAAGGAGGAGAAACATGAAATGCTGAGGGCTGAGCCTTTTCAATCCTAATGACTGGACGCAGCCCTGTAGGAGTGAAGCAGGAGAGTCAGGCCTCCAAGTAGCTCAGCCACCCCTGGTGCCATTCATTTCCACACGTTTCCTGAGGAGACGCTGTGTTGGTTTGGGCACGGCAGCTGCACCGCAACACCCTGCACTGCACATGGGGTGTCCCGCACTGCTCTGGGGCAAGTTGGACACATGGAGTGGGGGCAACCAGCAGGGCAGGTGCCCCACTGCAGGCAGACGGGTGGCTGGGTGTCCCCAGAGCAGCGTCCCATGCTGTCCCACTGAGCCACCGCCCTGCCAGCTGGACAGACAGGCAAGCAGGGCTTGGCCCGGGTGCAGAAGGAAAGGATCCAGGGGCTCTGTTGACATAACAAACCACTAGAGAGCACTCTCAAATGTATTTATACCCTTTGCCTAAGTGCTAGTTCATAAAAACACGCGGTTGCCATGGCCTGGTTTACAGCACATCTAAAAAGAGAGCTCCCAAACATACCAGGTTTTCTGAGGCCACTGCAAAGGCGGTCAAAGCCTCCCTCGTGTGGCACCTTTCCCACCCCCTGGGACCCAGGCACAGGGCAGCACCCACCAGCTCCATGCATCCCTTCTTGTCCCACACTGCTGTCTGTTTACAAATAAATGTCAGGACAGTATTTAAAAAAATAATATTGTAGAACTGTAACTTTTTCAAGTCTTCTTTCTTCCTTTTTTATATATACAAAAAAATGCAGGAAGTATTTAAAGTTCCTAGTTTCCTTATGCTTAGTGTCAGAAAAAGAAAAAAAAAAAGAAGAAAAAAAAACCACAAAAAAAACCCAAAAAAACCCAAAACCATAAAATGCCAAACTGGCAGCAGGTTAGTTCAGCAGCTATCAACAAAAGCACCGTGTCATTGAAAAGATCTGCCAGGAAAAAGTATCTTTGAAAAAAAAAATGGAAATGGGTTGGAAAAAAAATAGTAATCACACATTCTTCATTAAAACACTTTTTAATACTACACAAGTTACAGTTATCACCTTTTAAAAAGTTTAAAAAGAAATATTAACAGTAGCACTTTTGCAGCTAAAGCACTTCAAAATAATAGGAAAAAAAAAAAAAAGAAAAAAGCTTGTAGCCCAGGAAGTAGTAATAAAGGAAGAATCCACTGGAATATTATTGTAATTGAGCAAAGCAACCAAAAGGAAAAAGCAACACTGAATGTGAGAAAAATGAGCTATGTATGAACACCCTCAAATTTTTTAATTCCTTTTTTTTTTTTGTTTGTTTGTTTCATTTTGTTTTTCTTTTGCAGTTCTGAAGTTTTATGGTGGAGATTAGACTTGGCTGGGGGCTCAAAGTCAGCTGAGTGAGCACAGCCACCGTGTGCCATTTCTTTTCCATCTAGCTGTTTCTGGGCCAGTGCCTGGCATCACCGGCTGGGGAGTTTCCATCCTCTCCAGGAGTCACAGAGCTGCAGGAGCGGGCGGCTGGCAGGAGAAGGAGGAAGGTGTGCTTCCCTACAGGCCTCTCACACCGATGTCCCTCTGCCTCAAAACAAGGGTGTGCTTTGTCAGGAGCAGGTCTGACCCTCAGCATGCTCACAACTGGGACACCTGATGACACAAAAGGGGGGGGTTCTTTTAGGCAGGCTTTGGAATTCAGTTTTGCTGCTTTTTTAAGCACAGGGACACCGCCTTAATCAAAAAACATGAACTTCATCCCATGTAAGGTATTATGCCAAACATCTTTGAAGAACTTGTTACCATCTATCAGCTCAAATTCCATTTTTTTTAATAAAGTGCCTAAATACACATTTACACAGATCATAGTGGTTCCAAAGAATCCTTTACAGTTGGCATTTTTTATATATAGGTATATATATAGGTATATATATATAATGTGCGTTTTCTTCAAATTGGCTAAATGTGTTTACATAAGACACCAATCTTGACTATAAGTTTTAAAGCGTAATATTGACTCAATGAATTTGTTTATCATGCAAGTCTTATCTAATATTACATTGACCTGTAATATGGAACACAATGTAGTGGGTGTGCTCATTAAACACTTCATAGAAAGTTACTGTGCATGTGCAGTTCTGATCTTCAAATACTAATAATGACCATTTCTTTTCTTTTTTAAAAAAGTAGTCTTCAAAAAAAAAAAACCCAAAAAACTACTCTGCATTGAATTGCAGTTTGAACATTATCACAACAAGAACAATTGAGTAAAAAGCACCCAAAAATCTTGAATTTCATACTTGGCTGAACAGATTTTTCCTCCTCCTCTTCTGATACTGGAAGTGTTTATTAGCTGGTCCCTAGGAAGGGATGACCTCGCCACCCTTTTGCTCAGAAACAACCGCATATAACCGAGTTATAAACACCTCGACAGAAGGGCTCGTACAGCTGCAGTGTTGCCAAAGAACTATAAACAGCACAAAAACATCACTATTAGACTTGAACTATTTCTAGTAACCAATGATTTATTGATTTTAGAAGTCTGCTTGGTGATGCAGAAGCGTGATCAAAAGAAGTGGCTTTACAAAAGAGTTCTCCAAAGTAGCTTAAAAGGCAGGGGCCAGGGCCATTATGTGCAGCCCTAATTGCTTTCATTTCAACCAGTTTATATTTTCATTTTCAAAGAATAGCAGTAGGTTTGTTTCAAGCATACGTAATAAGGAAATTACAGGTTTCCTCCACCCACATTTGGGCTGTCACTGATATGCCCGCGGGCAATTTGGCAGAGCCTCAGTCACTGCTGTCACTGTACCACACCGTACCTGCCACTACTTGGAAATACCGGGTCAGCGATAGTAACAATAGCAACAGCACTAGAGGTGACTGGTAAGCAAAATCAAAATCCATATGCACTATCTGAAACTTAAAGTAAAATAAAATAAAGTCTCTTCCCCACATCCCCAGCTTTGTCCAAAGACACAAAAGCCCCACAAGTGACACTGAAGACCTTCCGAAATGGCAGTGCTACATTGGCACCTTCACCAATCACTAACTAAGTTCGTTATCAAAATTCCACGTTATGGTATGTAATTGGTGAATAAATGCAGTTTTGTAATCTTAGAACTGATCACAAGAACTGTAGTCAACTTTGCCTTAAAAAAAAACAAAACAAAACAAAACACCAAACCAAAAACAAACAAACCCAGAAATCCCTAACTCAACAGCGCCTCTTGGACACCTCTCCACATCCTACTCCGGTGGCAACTTCCCTTGAGAGAAACAGGGAGCAATTTGGGACTGGATCTGGAGGATCTTCGATCGCACCCCAAGCCACGCGCTTCTGGGAGAAAGCCCTCCTGCTCCCTAAGCTTGCCTGGCCAGTGGGATGGCAAAGGGCATGCCTGCCTTGGCTAGCCACTCTTGTCCCCAGCTGCCTCAGACCAAGCCTGCATGCGACCAGCTCTACAGGACAGGGGCCAGGAATAAGGAATCACAGACAGTAAGGCAATCTTTACAATGTCAGAAAGTGTATTTGGCATTTAAAAAAAAAAAAAAGAAAGGAAAAGAAAAAACAGAAGAAACAAGTGCATACAAATACAGCTAGAAGCATTTCTGGTTTGCCAAGTGCTCTCTAAAAAAAGCAGCGCAAGTCACAGCCTACATTGAACAGTAACTGTCACCAGGGAAGCACAACAAATAGTTGCTATAACAAAAGGGAAAAAAAGAAAAAACGAAACAGAAAAAAAAAGAGAAGAATTAGAAGAAATGCCTTTATAATAAGTACATACCTTTTGTCTTCAAAAAATATAGAAACACAATGTATTCAAAAAAATCAAAATTATACAGCCATGTTTATGAAGTCTACATTTCCCTTGTCTTGGAGATATATATATATATTTATATATATATATTTATAGATATATACAGAATTCGAGCAGTTCGAGTTCAAGGTGACGTCGGGCAGCGAGCGCAGGCGAGTCACGAGTCCCTCTCCTTTTTCACTTTCACATCTCCGGCCAGGATGGTGGCGATCTCCCCTTGCATGAAGGCCCAGGGGACGTTGGAGCCGACCAGGGGACACTTCTCCCCGCTGGGGCAATACACCTCCCCGCTGGCTCCCTGCTGCTTGATGCTCTGCCGGGAGCAGGGGAAGCAGAACTTGTGGGAGGGGACGGAGGGGCACTGCACGAAGTGGGTGTCTTCCAGGCGCTCGTGGCAGAGGGTACAACACAACGGGACGCTGGCGGCGAGGGACGAGTCCGGCAGGCTGGCGGGGTGCACGGGCTCCAGCCCGCCCGCCGCCGCCGCCGCGTTGGCCCCCTGGCCCGGCACCTCCCTGCCGGGGCCCAGCCTTCTTTGGTTCATGGCGGAGGGCGAGGGGGGGCTGCTGCTGTTCCTCCGCGTGGTGGAGTGGACCTGGTTGGCGTCTTTGGAGGCGTGGTTGCCCCCGGCATTGTCCGCCACCAGAATGAGGGCGGCCATGGGGGACTGGCCGTTCTGTGCCGCCTCGGGCGGCGTGGTCCGGTTGGAGTGGGGCGAGGCGGTGGGCGGCGGGGGCGACATGAAGGGGGTGGCCGTCAGCGGCAGCTTCATCCCTTCCGACGGGGTGGACAGCCAGGGCTGCACCTCCCCGTTGATCTTCGGGGGTCCAGCCTCGCCCTCCGGCTCGGGGGAAGGCTTCCTCTTCCGGGCGGCGCGGGCCCCTGCAGCGGCAGAGGTGGGGGGAAGGAGGAGGGTAAGAAGGCAGTGCGGTCACAACGCATCGCCGAGCAACCGCGGAAACGGGCGGCCTCGGCCACCCCCCGGGCACCCGGCTACCCGAGCGGCCGGACCGCCGCCCCGCACGCCCAAACCCGCCCGGCATACCCCGCCCCGCATCCTTGGAGAGCCACCCCTCCCGCCCCGTCGTCCCCGGCCCTGCCCGCCACCCCCCGGTCCCCAGCTCCTCACCTGGCTTGGCCACGGAGCCGTTGGTCTCGTAGCCCAGCAGCCGGCCGCCCGCCATGCCCGGCTCTTTCTTGAATTTGCTGTCGAAGGGGGCCACGGTGTGGCTCCCGTGCTGGTGCAGGGCCAGCAGCGTGTCCCGCACTGTCTTGGGCTTGGCCAGCCACTCCTGCTCGGCGCCCGGCCGGCCCTTGCCCTCCGCGGCCAGCTCCGCCGCGGTCGCCGCCGGCAGGCTCTCGGCAGAGCCGCGCTTCTCCTTGGCGCCACTGTCGTGCTCCCCCGCCGCGCCGCCGCCGCCGCCCGAGGAGGAGGAGGAGGAGACGGAGCCGGGGCGCTTGTGCCCCAGCTCGCCGGGCTGCCCCGCCGCCTGTGCCGCCGCCTGCGCCGCCGCCGCCGGCTGCTGGGGCACGGGAACGGCCATGGGGGCGGGCGCGGCGGAGATGGCGGCCAGCGAGGCGGCGGCCGCGGCGGCGGCGCGGCTGCCCAGACCGCTGATGGCGGCGGGGAGCCCGGCGCCGTTCACCAGCGGCACTAGGGTGGGCGGCACGGCGTGCGTCCGCCGCGGGTTCGGGCTCTGCCGGTTGAGCTCTGGCGGCTCCTCGGGCTTGGGGAAGCCGTTGGGCACCAGGATCCCGTTGACCTGCCGGCCGCCGCCGTACTCGGCGCCCAGGCGGGGCGGCGGCCGCTCGGCCGCCAGCGAGTAGCGCTCCAGGGGCTGCGGCGGGGGCCGCGCTGCCGCCTCCGCCGCCGAGGGGTGGCCGAGCTGCTGCTGCTGCGCCAGGAGCTCCTTGGCGGAGAGCGGAGGCTGCTTGGCGTGGGGCGGTGGCGGGGCCCGGCCCTCGGGGAAGCAGCCGTGCGCCCGCTTCAGCTGCCGCGCCGTGTCGATGACGAACTCCACGCGGTCGGCGCCCTCGTAGTTGACGCAGCCCCGGCAGACGGGCTCGGTGAAGTCCCAGATCATGGCCCAAGGCATGCGGGGCAGATCGCACAGGTAGCACGACTGCCTGCGGGATGCAGCCGCCACCGCCGCCGACGACATGTCCCGGCCCCGGGGCAGCGGCGAGCGCCCCCCGCTCCGGCTTCGGCCGCTGCCTCCTCCGCCCCTCGTCACCGGAGTCCCGACGGGCAGGCTCGGGAGCCGCGGCCGCAGCGGGACCGTCCGCCGGGCCCCCTCCCCCTCGCCTTCCTCTTCCGTGCGCTGGAGCGGGGCGCGGCGGGCGCCCCGGCAGGCAGAGCCGCTGCGGGGAACGCCGCTCCCCTCGCCGTCTCCGCCGGCGGCGCTCACAGGGCGGCGGGGACGCGCATCTCCGCCGCGCGGCTGGCGCAGGGCTGCGGCCGCTGCCGCCCGCACGGCTCCCCCGCTCTCTGGCTACTACGGGGCGGCGCGGGGCGGCGGGGGCCGGCGCGGCGCGGCGGGGCGGGTGGGGCGGGGACTGCCACGGGGGCCGGGGCCGGGGCTGGCGGCGGCGCCGTGCCGTGCCGGGCTCCAGCCGCCACCGCCGCCTCTGCGCGCCGCCGCTACGATTCTTCGACAGTGCCGGCCGCGCCTGCGCGATGGGCGCCCCCGCCCCGCCGCCGCCGCCGCCGCGATCCCAGCCCCGGCCCCTGCCCGCGCCCCCGCCACCGGCACCGGGGGTTCCTCCTGCCGCCGGGGGGCCGCCGTGCCCCCGCCCCGTATGGCCCCCGGGGAGGGCTGTGGGAGCGGAGAGGGACAAGGCGATGGGCGGGGGTGCCCTGCAGCTCCCTCCTTCTTTTCTGATTTTATTTTTATTATTGTTGGGTGTATTACTGTTTCCCTCACCGCCGAGGGGCTTTGCCGAAACCTCCCACCCGTGGGCGCAGCGGTGCGCGGGGCGCCTCCCGCAGTGCGGGGCTCAGTGTACCCCCTCCTGTCCCCCGCCCCGCTCGCCCTGTGACCTTGGACACGGCGCCCCGGCCGCGCCCCGCAGCTGCGAGGTCCCCCCCGCCGGGCCGGTCATCGCCACCTCCGGGCAGGGGCCGGCGCCCCGCCGAGCAGTGCTGGGCTTTGTTCTCCCCGCCGGAGCAGGAGGAGGCACCATTAGGAATAAATGTAACGATTACCCAGCTTTTTTTTTTTTTTTTTTTTTCTTAACTGTTGTCATTGTGCACAGGAAATAGGACGTTCTAGATTTCCTGTCATTTTAAACCACAAACCAGCAGTTCTCTAATGCAGATTAGCGAAATTCACACAGACTAAGCACACGCCGTCTCGTTCCCAAAAAAGAAAAACCTGTTTCCCCGACCCCGTTCCACGCTGTGAATCGCTCATCCGCCACCCGCACCCTCACTGAAACATAGGTTGGGGGCAAGGGAGGGAGCAAGAGAGGGTGTTCGCTCTCCTCGTGTGCCACGGGAGGTGAAGCAACCCCTCACCGGGCGCATCCCGGCACGTTCGGTCGGCTGCACGCCTTTGCCCGTGCAGGGTGAACACGGCGGAGGCTGCTCCCCCCGACAGCCGTGCTCCAGCGGCCCTTCCCACGGCGTTATGTAGGTTACGGAGAAGGGAGGGAAAGAGGGCGGGAGGCGGGAGCTGTCCGGGGCTGGGGAAGCTCTGACGTCCGTCGCCGCCGCCGGGAGGTGCGTCCCCGCGGCTGGGGGCCGCCCGACGGCGCTGCGGGGCTGGCCCCGCCACCAGCGCCGCCGCTCCGCTGCTCCTGCTCGGCCGGGCTGCCGAGGGGCGTCGGGGGGACCCCGAGGGCAGAGCAGCGCCCCTCTCGCCCCGCGCTCGCTTCCGCGCCCCGCCCGGGGCCGGGGAGTGGGTGTCGCGGCCGCCCGGGCGCCCCGGGGCTGCGGGGGACCCTTGCTTCCCCCTGCCTCGGCCTTCTGCTCGTCCTGGCGCTGGCTGCAGCGCCGGCCCCCGTGCCAGGTTGGGTGACTTTGCAACTGCACGGCCGGCTGGGCGCCCTGGAGGCGCCGGGTTGTACATAAGCGCAATAAAAGTCAGCCGCGGCCCCCAGTCCAGCCCCGCACATCGTTGCGGCGGCTGAGGCTGCTACCCCCGGAGCCCTCACAGCTCCTAGCAGCCCTGTGGCGGCCGGCCGGGGCCGGAGGGCAGGAGCAAGGAGAAGGGGGCAGCCCTGCCGTGGCCCCGACGTGCTCCCGGAGAGCCAAGGGTTAACATCGGCTCGCTTTTCCCGAGCAGCCCTCCTTTCACATTGCATCAAAGTCCTTTAAAGCTGTTTCTCTTCCCTCCTCCCCTCCCCGGCTGGAAAGACGATTTATCCATGCAAGCTAAGTAAACAGATCTTTGTTTTCGTCTTCCACCCACTGCCCTCTTTCTCCAGCCCGAAGCTGGAGCCTCGCCAAGCCGGCTGCAGCGATCACTGCCTCCACACACACTCACACACACGGGGCGGGGGAAGAAGCCGGGTTTCTCGGGTGAGGCAATGCGCCTGCAATTGGCAGGGACAAGGCAGGAATTGTAATTGCACTTCATCATGTGATGGCTTATGAAAGAGGAAGTTCGGATGTTTTAGTCACGTACTCCTTTGCCCTCTTGCTTTAGCCTCCAGGTTCTCCGAAGGAAAAAATTACATATATTTATATATACTGGTGGAAAGCCAAGAAACAGTGTGTTTGCGCATTTCAGATCATGAGCAGAGCTGGAGTGCTAGCTGAGCGAGGCTGCAGGGTAAGAAGAAAGCAAAGCTTTGAGCTGTGGCAGGCTTTTAACTGCAGGACAGAAAATGTGATCTGTATTTATTTTCCTTTATTTTTAATGAAAACTAGCTGCATGGAAAAGTCAAGATGAGCAGTATTCTGGTTTTGCCGCATTTGCTGCCTTTGAATTCATTCTGGTGGAGAAGGAAAAAAAAGCCAACAAAATCATGTTACCAAGCTCAATGTCAAAACCCTGATAAAAAAATAGTGGCAGTGCTACATAGGAAATGTGGTTTATGTATCAAATCACAAAAGAAAAATACCTCAAAGCTGCTGACTGTTACAGCAGTAACTGCACAGGAATTGAACAAATAATGCATTTGTCTCTTGTTCTTTTTTTTTCTCTTTTTTGAAACAGAAGCTATCCCTTTGTGCCAGATCACTGTGAAATGCCCCTCGCTGCAACACACCAAGGCTATAGATAGGAGCAGTGAGTGCTGGACAATGCCTAATGGGGTGCAGGGCTGTGAAGGTCCGGGGCAGTCCCTGACCAAGGAGCACCATGGTGGCATGGATGAGGGTCCAGCACAGTGTGGAAGGCTTTTGTTCTGGTGTGCGCAGTGTCATGGGTGAGGGAAGGAGGGGAGAGGAAAGGTTGTAGTGGGGCAGCTCTTTGAGATGAACTCTGTTTGCCACCCCCACATCAATGCCATGCCCCTTCTCACAATGTGTTTTTTTTGCTTTTGTCAGTGAACCACACCAAGATCTTGCAGTGTTTCTCTTCCTCCCTGCAGGGTTTTATATCCTTTCCCACTTATCCTCTGCACTGGACCAGTGTTTGCATGCAGACTCTTGTCCCAGAACTGTGCCCCCAGCTTGCACTTCACCCATATACCTATCCCCCACGGGGCCTGCCCTTCCATCTGTGTCCAAAACAGTGCTCCTCACTTGATCACCTCCGCCCTTGGCATTCTTCTTTCCCTTCTGATTGAGGGCTGTCTCACATCCTTCTCCAGCAGATATGCACTGCTTCCTCCATAGCTCTTATTTGCATCCTTCTGTTGTGGCAGAAGTCCTGCAGGGTAATATCAAAATGGCCAGATCCAGGATAGGAAGGACAATTATGCTGAAGGATGCTACCACCTCTCCTTCATTGATTTATAATAAATTATGGAGGTTGCTCTCTCAGAACTGATAGAGGAGAGGCTGGGAATAGTCCTTGAAGTTTTGAATTTAGTCAGATGCAGGTGACTTTGGGCCAGCAATGTTTAATCTAGTGCTATAGGGGGGAAAAGAGATATTGATGCAAATGAGGGTGTCATCAGGCACAGCGTGTTGACATAAATAGAGTTTGGACAGGCTCATGGTAAGCCACTGATCCTGCAGATGTTTACAACCAGTTACAACTTTCTTCACAGGAAGCATCACTATGAATGCAAAGCTGTGTGCACTTATGGGCTTGCAGGATGAGAGCATGCTTCCCCAAGAGCTGCTCATCAGCAGCGTGCTGACTGCTGCCCTGCAGCCTGGAGCTGACTGCTGATGGCAGGAGCTGACAGAGCCACTGGCACAAAAATACTCCACTGAGGCCGGAGAGAGGTCACTGCACTTGCTCAATGTGAGGCAGGACATGCCAGAGGATTGAGAGGTGCTCGAGCAGCTACTCAGTGTCTGCTATTTCCCATACATGGGGCCTTTTATTAACTCCTTGAAGAGAGCTGCATTGAATGCTGCTGTTTGAGAGCTGCAAGGCACCTAAGCAGAGCCTGCCTAGAAGAGGAAACAGCAATAGGACAATTGTTTACCATTCGTTCACCATTCGTTCGTGGATATGTCCCAAAAGATGGAGATGCGACATACACTGCTCTTCTGCTCCAACGCTTTGCTCTCGACAGCCTGGTCAGGGCTAGTTACCAGGGACTCGAACTGTGAGCAAGAGCCTGTGTGCTACAGCTTCTACTCCATTGGTGGGCTCTGCTCTAGGCAGTTTGGAGAAAAATTTGCATGCTTTCTTTAAAAGAGGAGACAATTCTGGTTTTAACAGCGCAGTTGACTTTATGCCCTCTTTTCAAGTAGAAGTAGAAAAAAGCAGCAAGGAAAAGATCATGGAAATACTTGAGAAATTCAGAGGTTACTACCCTCTGAAGAGAACGAAAAACTTCAGAGAGACACTGCCAGATACCAGAAGAAAGGGCAATTGATGTGGAAAAGCTTCCGCCCCTTATCCCCAGGCTGAGTAAATAGGCATGTCGGGTTATCCCATTTACACCCCGCCTTGGTGCTCTGCATTTCGAGCCACAGTCAGCAATTGTCTGCAGCCACGGGCGAGGGGGGCAGGAATGTGGTGGCCGGGGGCTTCCTGGGGCGCAGGCAGAGCGGCCGGCTGGCCGGGTGACCCCTTCCCAAAATAAACAGGAAGCCCAGGAAGCAGTGACCCCTCCGTGACACCGCGCTGGCTCTGCTCCCTGCCTTCTGTGCGGGAGTCGACAGGCTTCCAAATACCCTCAGAAAATTGGACAGGGGCGAGGACTCCACAGGAAACGTTACAAAATAAGAGCAGAAACAGATCGTCTGTTGAAAAAATTACAGAGGGCCTTAAAGCTCCTTCTTTTTAGGTTTCTGGATAGTTGTATTCCTTGTCTGTGCTTCATTCCCCTGAGCCCACGTCGATGCAGCTTGCAGAGCCCCGAGTAGCTGCGGAGGGGCAGAGCTTCCCCCTCTGCATGTGTGGAAGTGCTGGCGTGCGTGAGCGAAGCACAAAGAGGAGCCCCAAGGAGGCTGCGCCGAAGGCTTTCTCAGATGGGCTGGGGAGTTCAGGCTGGGAAATGCTTTTTCCCTGTTTGTGGGAGTTGGCAGTAGGGTCCTCACACAAAATAAAAGTCAAAACCAAGGACCAGACCTTCTCAAAGTGTGGGCCAAGGGTATTAATGCTGTTTCCAACATGGGAGTTCCTGCATTACCCAAACATCCCCCTGAAGCAGCAAACTGGCGCTTGCTGACAGCTCCAGCTGGCAAATCACCTCCCGGGCCTGCCAGAAGAACTCGTCGTCCCAAAAGCCTCCCCGCCTCGATGGCTGGTGGCCCCACAGTTTGGGGCAGGACAGGACCACCACCAGTGGGGCAGGCAGCCCAGCTGAAGGGAGACTGTGCTGCTGCTGCTATCCAGGCTTCCTGGCAGCGCCGGCCATTTCACAGTCCTATTTTTCTACTCACACAGCAGCAGTTGTCTCGTCCTTCCTGCAGGCCACGGACACCCGGAGGGTCTGGGGCCTCCCGGGGGCAGGTGCCGATGGGTTTGGCCTCCACACAGATCAGCTAGTTCAAAAAGACTCAGGGGAGAGAAAAGGGGAGATGGATTCCCTCTCTGATTCCCTACCAATTGCTAGGATTGTATAGCTACCGAACAGTGGGTAGCAAACCAGACATGCCCACCTAACTGGGTAGCAAGATGTATACTATGTTGGTGTGCTCCCCTATCCCCCCACTTCAGAGGGGTTGCTCTTTAGGGAAAGGACTGTAATACAGGGAGCAGCAGTGGGCAGCTGCTACAGGAGAGTCCCTTGAACAGACCAGTTTTCCTTCAGGAGGAATTTTGATCATTGGCATGCAAAAGCTGCAAAATGGTTCATTAGGCTGCAGCCTTGGTTTGTTCCAGGCACATTGAGATATTGTTGGGGTGCCCATGTTTCTGTTAGTCATTGCAGCTATACTATTTCAATTTTGCAATGAGACAAGAGTCAACAGAAGGATGCCCAAATCTGAGAAAGCACAGAATGCAAACAAAATTTGGTTTTGGCCTCCCAGCACTTCCTCTCATTCTCTGCCTTTTCCTCATGCTCAGGCAGTGCCCCTCCTCTGCGGGGAACCCCTTAGGGGGCATTCTGTGCAGGCAGAGCAGGGAGGAAATGCTCCTCTCTGTGCTTCAGCCCATAGCCTTATCTTTTTGCTGACTGCAGTCTAATATGCTAAGTAAAAACAAGTAAAAAAGGATATTTTTATCTTGTACATTCTGTCATATGAGTAGTATGTGTATGTTGAGGAGCAATGCTTACAAGTTTAGACATTAATGATGTATTTGTAAACTTAAACAGCAGAGTTGTATTGCATTACTTCATTCTGTCCATGTGTACTTTTGGGCAAAGAAAATCACACACATCCCTTTTCCAGGCACCCACATCCCTTCTGCTCATGCTGAGCTCCAGAAGGAGGTGCCTGCTGGGAAGTACAGTTGAGTTCATATTCGATTAAAAGAACACCAGCAGCATTAATAACTGGTAGACCTGTGCTGGAACTGGCAATTAAACTCAGTCTCCTCCTGCAAATTCCAGTCATTAAAGGAACTTGCCAAAGGCCGGGGCTTGCATATCGCTTGGTCTCCCAAATAGGACTGGATGAGGACCAGTCATCTTCAATACTGGGTCCGATGAAGGACCTCGCGTCTTGCTTGAGGAATGGCCATGCCAGTGAGCTTGCTGGGTCAGCTGCAGAGGCTGCTTGCACAGCTGCCACTTGCTGCTGATTCAGGGGTCCTGCATGTGCTCTTGGAAGGTGTCACACAGGCATCCTTCAGCAAGCCTCCCCCTAACACATCTCACCAGTTTCCACCTGCAGTCCATCACGATAAGGAGCACCAAGAAGCTGTGTCTGCTCCATGGTCTGCTTGCACTTCCCATATGCCTCATGCAGCCTCAGAGGTAGATGACTTTTGAATAGTGCAGATCTGGGATAGGTTTCAGTGGCTGATCCAGAGGCAAGAGGGCGATCATCTTGATCATCCATTTTCCCTCTGCCAGTTACTATTATTGTTAACTGCTGTTCCACACACATTGTAATTAAGTGGAAAAAATACAGACCAAATGAAAAAGAGTACAAGCCTCTCAAAGACATCTCTGCTTTAGCTGCAGCCTGACTCAGCCTTCAATTAACATTCTTACTTAAAATAGTTTTGTTATACAGCTTTTGTTGAATCTTACATAATGGCAGACCAAATCACCACCCCAGAGCGCCATGCTGAAAAGAGGAGCTTGGCCCTGGTTTCCGGAGCAGTGTCTCATCTTGTCTTTGATCCAGGTGGCCTTGGGCATGAGCTGGGTGAGCTACCAGAGGTGTGTACCATGTAGCACACCTGCAGCTCTGCTTTAGAGGTCACAACGAGCTGGTGCTGCCAGCGGAAGTGGTCCCATTCTCCCCCATCCCAGCTCTTGGTTCTGCTGGTGCTGCCCTTGGCATTTTCCTTCTGTGGCTGCTGGAGCAAATCTGGCAGCACCAACAGCTGCAGTGCAACTAAACCTGCTCTAGTGCCATCATCCTGCTGTGCCAGGGGTGCTTCTGCAGAGAAGGAAGCAGGTTGGGATCCATGGCTGGGAAGGGACCTCAGCAGCAGCATCAGTTTGGAGCTGCTGCAGAAACCCCTCATGCTGCACCCACAGGTGTCCTTCCATCACCCACCAACAGCTGTGACGACCCTCCCCAAGCTGCCAGAGTACACATTAGAGAGGAGGAAGGGACACATGCACCAGCTGGGCTTCCCAGGGGCACAGGGCGATGCTGGAGATGGGTCTGATTTCCTGCCAGGACCTGAGGAGTTTAAGGGCTGGGCTCCATATCCAGCAGAGCAAGATGACAGCCCTGCCTCCATCACCAATAATTATAATGTGGGGAAACCTCTGCATGGGGCTTCTCTTCACTGTAGAGTGGTGTCCTTATCACTCAGTAGCACTAAAAAAACTACCAGCATGATTTTCTCTTTGTTGTTCTTATTACGTCTATGTCTAACAAGCACAAAACTAAAATAAAACACATGCGTGCATGTGTGTGTGTGTGTAAATAAAATGGGAGTTTGTATTACAGTCTCAAAAATAGGTACATGCAATGCAGGTATGAGATGAAGAAGATACTCCCATGTCTGCTTCAGTATGGGGGCTACTTTCCATTTGAAGCCATTGCTGTCAAGTTTATGGCTCTACAAATGCTCTCTGGGATTTTGAGAACCTTACCCTGGGACTGCACCATGCTCATGAACCAGGATGGTGATTCAAATGGAGAGAGAGCTGGGAAAAGAAGGAAACAGGCACATCTAAACCTAGTATCACTCACCACTCCCAGCCTCAGTAAGCCAGTGATCACAGGGGAATCATAGTTCCCGCTGGGAGCAGCTCTGCTAAGTCACTGAATTTTCACTAGAGCAGCATTTGGCCTGAGGTGATGATACACTGCACCGCTTAATGTGAGGTCAAGCAGCCCTGCAGCTGACAGCTCACTCCTGCTTCATCCAGAGGACCACTGCATCTGCTTGGCTTAACTCAGTCCCAGCCTGGCCAACCAGCAGAGCTGAAGGAGAGTTGCTCCTGCCGGTGTCCCCCTCTGCCAAGGAGCTGAAAAAATTCCTAGGGAGGACAGGAAAGTCACATAATGGGCTCAGTTCCTCTTCCTCTGGGAGATCCCACAGTGGCACTCAACCTGGAAAGAAGTAGGTTAATGCAAGCAAGGCCCTTTTTTGTGAATTTTGCTTTAGACCAAGAGTAACGTGTTTTGGCAGACTTTTTGATGAATAGGTCAGCAGGGTGTGGAAACATATTCTAAAGCTTTCTGCATCCTTGCACATGCTTCTAGTTGCTGGGGGTTTTGCCTACTGCTTCACTTGGAAAGGTTTAAAAGAAAATGCAAATCATAGGCAAAGAGTAGAGATAGATTTTTGTGCATACTTCTGGCACAGATTTTTAGCCATTGCTTTGTCATTTGTGAAACAACAGTAAGAAAACTTACCTAGCTATATATGATAAGAAAATACCAGTTTCTCCGTTTACAAATGGAAAAAAAATCACATCATAACCTGCTACATGCACCTCCAGGTAGGATGCATAAAAGGTCCTTAGAACTTTCTTTGTCTCAGAATAAATACAGGACAAGTGGGAAGGATCTGGACTTTTTCACATCTTCTTCCAGAACCAGCATTGGTAATAAAAAGATACTGTTTCATACACTTCAAAAAGATGTGAATGTTTCTGCATGCTAGGCTTTCAGAATCAAACTTCTACACTTGAAATATGAGAAAAATCATATGAGCAAAAGACTAGGAAACTCTTTTCAGATGTAATCAGATACACTGTCTGACAGACTGGAATACTTAAAATCATTTTCAACCAATGGCATGTCAAGACATGCTTGCTCCGGACACTGTTAAGACATCCAGCCCCCATATTTTACATACCCTCCTAATTACATTCATATGTTCGTTTCATATTTGACCTCTCTCTTGCAACAGAATGCCAAGTAAAGCACTCCACCTCCTAGGCCTCATATAGGAGACCAGCTCATATAAGCTGGAGGATTCATGATTGTTTTATTCCTCAAACATACACCAATAAGCAGTAAACTACATAAAAACATTTTTTGAAAACCCACCTCAAATGTGCACCTTTAAATTTAAAGTACACTCTGGGTTTCTCTTGGCCTTGTACTTTGGATCACTTTGGTGTTCACACCTCTAATGCTTCCTCCTTCATCTGGCAGCTCACCAGCTATCAGGTTTCAGCTTCTTTTTATTTGGAGGAAAAGACTATTTGCACAAAAATTGCCACATTCCAGAGTGAGAAAGTGGCTCATCTTAGTTGTTAGGACTTTTGTCAGTGAATCCAGTTGGTTCAGGTTTCCAGTGCACTGGGAATGGCTTTACATGAAACCCCATGGAAACATTGACCAGAAGACACCCACTGAGAGAAATACACTGTTTTCTTCCCTTCCCTAAATTCCCTAAGAAGACAAAGCCAAAAATCACATCATTGTCAGCAAGAAGAGGATTGGAAAACCTAATAAATGTGATTGCTTGGTGTGAAATGTACATGCTTTAAAAGCATGTTAACAAAGAGGAAAAGATCTGAAGGCACAGTGATTCCTAAATGGTGGCCTTTGGATCGTTGCTGTTGTTTTGGTGAAGGAAACAGCAATGGTGCCAGAAAGAGCAAGGTGAATGGCAGGCTGCAACAGAGTGCATTTCACTCCCAGCTTGTTCTCAGGCAAGACAAGGCTGGATCACAAGCCCTCAGCCTTCAGCACATCAAGATTTCCAGATCCAAAACAATACATCTGTGATATTTTGGGTGAACTGTGCCTCCTTTATATTTTGCTTGGGCAGTCAGGTTTAAGTACCACACTGCTCTGCTCTCCTTTAGCACTGTTTTTGCAACCTTTTTTTTGTGGAGAAAGAAGAGTAATCCCCATGTAAAAATAATAGTATTGCAGACCTAGACAACAGATGGTGTTATTAATTACCTGGGCAAAGTCTAAGGTCATAATGCTCTAACAATTAACAAGTTATATTGTCTATCACTTAATAGGTAACCTCCTGGTGTGGGATGTTTGCAAGGCTGAGCAGACTGGCAAGTGGTGTCTTGTCCAAGCCCAGATAACTCTTCCAGTTAAACAAATATTTGACAATCATTCTCTTGCCTAAATTTGTTGCTACCAACGTGTCAGATAAAAATCATATGATTCCATTTAATCTCCTAAATGATCCCTTCTTTAACCGACTACTTTAGATTTTAACTAGATGGTAACAATTTGAGGGCTTATTGATAGTTGCCTGGCATATAAGATAATTTATAGGAGCACAGAGAGACAAATCCTTAGGGAATGTAAATCATTGTGATTCTTCTGCTAAGTATGTCTCTGACTGGATCCCCAAGGCATTGTGCCCATGAGGTGTGCTCACGAGCCAGCTTTTGTTGTCCACAGAGGTCTTCCACCATGGCACATGTTTTTTCCTACTCATAGGTCCACTGTCGTAGGTATTCACACATTTATCTGTTGTTGTAGATGTGCTTACCACAATCTGTGTTGACAAAGTTGAAATTGAACCTTTGTAATATGTGTCAAGGCTGTTCTCATTGCATGATCTTATAAAATTTTCAGGCAGAGCTCCATCTAAGGATTAATTTCATATTGTAACAACTGCACTTTATCACTGTTTCCCTTGACATTTGCCTAGCCTTCTCTGAACTTTACCTCTCAGCTGATGGGTGACAATTTCACTTCTTTAATGGCACTCCCAGGTGTGAGAGAAACATTGTCTATCTGCTCATTTACCTATTTCTTCCTCAGGTGTTTCTTTTGTGCCAGTATCTCTTAGGAAGTTTGCCCAGGCCGGGTGCCCAGGCCACCCTGTTAAACAGCCACAACCATTCCTGCCAATCTGGGCTATATCTTTGCTTGAGCAGAGCGACTAGATCCTGTTGGCATGCCTGACTCTCAGTAGGGCTGCTCCCCTGAAGTGCAGCCTTCTCTTCTGACATTGCCTTCTTTTAGAAGCATGGGCAAGAGCGCCTGCATCACATTCACAGACACAGAGCCCTTCATCATCTCTTCTGGCTCTTCAAAGAAACCATGCATCACTCTTTGAGCCAGATCCTGGCTTTCATTTAGTTACCCTGTAGTGGCAAGATGGGAGGCTAAAGAAGAGTCCTGTCACTGCCAATAGTTTCACACAGTACTTTTCCTTAACAGCAATTGCTCTCCTGCTAGGATCCATGAACTTGAGAACAAAGTACATTTTATTATTTACAAGGGTTAGATGACAAATACAAACAGATGGTGTGAAGATGACTCCTAATGCATAGTGATCAATGAATTTAATATTCATGGGTAAAGGCCTGGAAGATAAGGTAAACAGATTCAAATGTGCAGGGGAAAGTATCTCCTAACAATGCATAAAGTCAGCATGGCCTTTTTTGCCCTTTTACCGCTTGTCTCAGGGCAATTAACATAAGGGAAAAGACTGGCCAGTTTTCCAGTCTTCTTCAAGCATCCAACTTGAGCAGCATCTTCATAAGGAAGCCCTCAGCAGGAATTTTTCAGGGCCAAGAAAAAACCCTTCTGTTTTGCTGTTGAAGATGGCTGCAAACCTGAGCATGCTCCAGTCTGCTGCAGCTGCCCTTATGTAAAGCAGTTTTACCTGAATGACAGTGCTGTTTTAGCTGGGACTGGTTGGATGACTTACGATTACTCACCGGAGCAAGGGTTGTGCCACTGGAGACTCACCACACCACTTTGCTGCTAATGATACTTCTTGTGGCAGAAGCTGGGATTTCGTTTTCACATGCAGTCATCTGGCAGAGGCAATTTCAACACTGATGAATATTACGAGTCAGGTCCTCAGTATGAATCATCCTGTCCTTCCAGATGACTTTTTCTTTCTGTTGTTTACATCAGAGGCAGGGAATTTTGATGCTTTTTTGTGCCTGTTACTAAAGGAGTGTTTCATATGGGAAGTGATTTCCAAAATCTCTTAAGTCATCCCTCTGTATATTTCCTTTTGTTGTTATTTTTTGTCCTTTTGAGCACAGGCAGATAGTGAGATGTTTCTAAGGCACTACTGACTGAGTGCTGAATACACATCAAGAAAGTTTAAAGCAGGGGGAAAGGTTGATTGATCCATGTTTAGGCTGGATTGTGCCCAAAAGTTTGCTTTGAAACTTTGGTTTTCCTTGCCAAGATCAGGTTGTTGAACAAACAGATTCTGTGGGATTTGATCATCCCATTGACTTAGATGATCACTCAGCCCCAGAAAGGTGTGCCCATGGAGTCAGGAGCAGAACAGCAGCTCCGAGGTATCTGTCCTCCCCCTGCCTTCTCTTGAAAAAGCCCTTTGCCAGTGCAATAGTCAGGATTCCACAGCCTGCAGAGAGATGGGGGAAACTAAGAGATGGGGTAGGGCTGGGGAACAGTTGAGCTCCAAGCTGCAGCATGCAAAGGGTGGTGGAAAGCTGCCCTTGAATGTGGAGGTGAGCTCTGCCCCTGGAACTCTACCACTGTAGCTCCAGGAGGAAAAATTTTACCCCAGACTCAAGAAAAGGATCTGCTGTTTGTCTGCTATATTTTCATCCTCCTTCAGTAGCTGTAGCCACCATAGCCATTCTTATGGCAGCCTACCAAATTTCTGAAGACATCAGGCGCCTCTTTCTTGTGATCTTGCTGCTCTGCCATGCTTTCTCCACAGCACCTGGCAGCATCCTGGAAACGGTATCTGGTACCTGAATCCTTTTAAAGGCTGTCATGTGAGGAAAAGCGTGTTTATTGTCATGACTCCAAGGCTTAGATTTTCAGAGGGACCAAACTGCTGCAAAGTAAGTCAAGCTGTCCACAGCAGCAGGAGCACAGCATCTCTGTGTCTGGTATCCTCTCAGAAATTTTCCTGGCTCTGTGGATGCATTTGGTTTATATGGCTATGCAAGCTGGGATACTGCCCAAGATATGCCACAGAGAAACCTGCCCTGTGAATAAGAGCCTTTGTTAAGATGGATCCCATCTGTACATGATTTCATCAGCTCCATGAAATGTACACGACATTCATATGGTGAAATAGGCAGAGTCCCTGTTCCAAGAGAGAAAAGCCCTTCTGTCTGCTTTTCCACAGGAGACTGTTGCCATATGAGGAGGTGACACCTTCTGTAATGCTGTTGTGCTCTTAACCACAGGATGGGACAAGCACTGTGACCATACTAACATTGTCAGGAAAATAATGTGCATGGGGAGGCATCAAAAGCACACCCAAAAAATTGGCATTTCCCTCTCCTTTGCCTTCTTTTCCTTAAATATGGAGCTGCTTAAGGCAGCATAAATACAATTCAGGCCAGCTAACAAGCAGTCCACAGTGCTGAAACACTTCTGCCGTCCAAGCCAGCTCCCTGCCAGCGATTTCATTTACCATATGTTTGGTGTGGTTTTTGGCAGAGTCAGCCTGAGGATTTTTTTGGGCAGGCCTGCAAAACAGTTTCTCCCTGCCTCCACCCAAACGTGAGCAGGTCCTGTCTGCCACCGTCATACTGCTGTGCAGGGTCAGCCTGGCTGTTTTGGACAAAATTAGTCAGAGGGGCCTCTGGAAAAAAGCCCAAAGAGGGCTGATTCATTTTCCATAAAGTATTTGTATTAAGGACACAGTAGGAAGATGACTTCTTCAGCATCACGCCCAGCCGCTGTTGTAGCTGCTTTTCCCATCGTGCAGTAATATCTCCAGGGACCACTGCCGTGATCACTGTGTGCTTTCTTGCTGGAGAGGCAGCTTGAGGAGGCTGCAAACGGCAGCAAAGGTAGATCCCGACGGGAACGGGGAGCCCCTGCAGAACCAGCAGTACCCAGCAGCAGTCTACCAATAAAGCATTTCTGCAGACGCCTCATTTTTCTGGTTTGGTTTCTGTTTCTTTGCTGTGAGCGGCTGTTAGGTTTGCAGAGGAAGCTGCTGAGATGTGAGCCAGGGCAGCCCCCGGTGCTGGCCTGTCTCTGCAGCCTGCAAGCCCGGGTCATGGCAGGGGTGGCTCCCGCTCTCCCCATGGGTGGCAGCTCAGCCGCCCCGTGCAATGCTGCCAGGTAAGAAGGCTGACAGCTTTCCCAGGGAAGGAAATGGGAGGGTTGGGTACACACTGGGAAGGATTAGCTCACGTGGGTGCCAGTAAGGAGCAAACCTGGCAGGATTAGGACACTTTTCTCCAGGCATTGGATCTGGTGTCAGGGGTGGCTTGCTGCAGCCTGTCTGCACATCACGCTTCTGCTGCCTGCGGCAGGGCTGCCCAGCTGGGGCACAACCAAAGCAAACTGCGGCATGGAGAAGGCTGCTCTGGAAAGCCTGCCCTGGTGCTAATGCACCTGAACAGACCAGCTGCAGCAGTGCAGTCCTGCCAGGTGGGATGGAGGTGCTGGGCAATGCTGGAGGACCACACTGGGGTACAGTGCCCCTTATCCCAGGATGCACTATCCAGGCATACAATCTGGCTGGTGTCATCCAGCTAGGGCCCAGGACAAGTCTAGCTGACCCAGAGAAGAATAAAAGAGAATTTAAACACACTTCTCTCTCATTTTTAAAGCAGATCCCAGAAGGTGGGAAGGTGTATCTGCCTCTTTCTTTCCTGCCCCATGCTCAGAGCACATATTCCCAGGGGAATAGCAGTATTTGACAGGTCATGTTCACCCAGCAGAGGAGCTTTGCAAAAGAGTCACAGGTTGTCTGTTCAACAGACACTGTTCTTTAACTTGCTGACCTCAGGGAACAGCCTTGCCAGGTAAGCCCTCCAAGCAAAGATGAAAAAACCCAATAGCCTGCAGGGCTACGATTCCTCCCTCCCTTTCTGCTGAATTAATTAGCCAGGCGCTCCATCCCCTCTGGAGGAAGGCACTGGGATTTGGTCTTACCTCTACGTTTCTGTTGTGCGAAGCAGCGTGTCTGATCATCCTGATTCACCCTGGAACTGAGATGTGGAATTTGGCTTGATACCCATTGGAAGGGAATTTAAATATTCACGCCTATAGCAATTTCTTTTGCAGACTACTCCAGCAAGCAAATGTGTCCCAGCTGGGATACCTGCTGTGCACAGCATGGGCAGGAGCATCTCTTTCCCTGCCTGCCTCATCTCGTCCCGCTCCGGCCCTTCCTGGGGCTGCTCCTGAAGGCACCAGACCTACATGCCGTAGCACTGGCGTACGTGCCAAGGAAGCTTCCGTGTACCCACAGAAGGGCTGGGGGTCCTCCCCGTGCGGGGACCTGCGGGGGCAGCTCTGGCTGAGACAGCCAGAGGAGCGCTGAGGCTGCTCTGGGCACCAGCCCCTTGTCGCCCTCCTCCCCGGAAGACACAAGCTGGCCTTTAATCAGCGTTAGCTGTGCGCTGGGAAGTGTCAGCATGGCTTTGTTCCACCAACGTGCCTGTGCTGCGGCAGGCTGGTGTGCTGTCCCCAGGCGGTGACTCAGCACGCACACCCCATCGCACACCCCTGCCTCGAGCGGGGGAGAGCTGCGGGCACGCAAGGCAGCGGCGTGGCATGACCGCCGCTGCCGCGTGCGGGATGCAGTTTCTCTCCGCCCTGTTCTCATTTAGGGAGAAACTGTTGCAAATTTCACGGACCTTTCTAGCCAAGGCAAACAAAAGGGAAATCAATTCTGAGTGGAGGAACCGACATCAGTAAATAGCGAGCGCATTGCTGAATGCGAGTGGCTGGTTGTTTTCCTGCAGAAGCAGAGGTGGGCGAGGGCAAGCTTAGAAAAGAAGGGAAAAGCGGCAGGGCAAGGGCAGGGATCTCTGCAGAGAGAACTCGGCAGATAAAAGGCAGAAGAACAAAGGGAGAGACGCTGGGGAAATATGACTGAGCAGATGCATTGCTTATCTGCTCCAGCATCAAATACAATTCCTGCGTGTAAACCAAAAGCAATGACTAACCCAAAGCCGAGGACTGGCCTGTGGGAAGGGGTTGTGCTGCTGTAATCAGACGGCCGTTTTAGTTAAAGCATTGCACACATGAGCTGCTGATAGAAGAAAAAAAAATCTGGCTCTATGGCTTCCAACGAAATATCACAAACACGGTGGCTTCCTGGTGCAAAGTGCTGATCCTGTACAAATGCATGCTTCCATTTGTTCAGAAATTGTTGACAAGTGTGCTGGCTGCCTTTATGCTGGATAAGGCAAGGTTTGTCTTCCAACAGGTGGTTTAATGCCAGGGAAAAAAAAAAAATTGAGAGCCAGAATAAGCACATGGTACAGAATTTTGGCTATTCCAGCAGAAATGTGCCTGGGAGTTCACAAATAATCCTGATCAGTCTTATCCTGGGTACTACCACTTGTCTGAATTTTCACTTAAATCAAAGCAATTTTAGTTTAATTGGCTATTTCAGTTAAATATATGTCAGTACAAATGTTTCTAGCTCCTGGGTCCCAATATAACCAATTTTCCAAGGCAATGCAAATGGCATGAGAACTGGTGCTCATGATTCTTGGAGCATTAACACATGCATTTGACAAACACCTGCCCCTTTTTTAGGTGCTAGAGGACCCACGTGGTGTGTGGGGTGAGCAGAGAGACCTTTCCATGAGGTGCTGGGGCCGGGCAAGGGGTTTGGGCAGTGGCAGATGAGAGAGCTACAGCAGGAACCAGTGAGAGCCATGGCAGGGAGCTGGCAGGCAGAAGCAGCAGCCATCTTCCAGCCCCTAAGTGGGATGGAAACCTCCCTCCCTGGGTTTATTGCTGCAAGGTGTGTGCTCGCCTGCTCACTCACCCTAACCTGCCCTCACCTGGGGTTTGAACTAGCACGTCTGGCTGAATTTTTGAGATGACTGTATGAATGTTTGCTTCTGCCACCTCCGGGAGAGGAGCAGTGCAGACAGATGTAGGCGGCAACATCTTCAAATTACAGCTTAATCCACAGCAGCTCATGAGTCAGGGCTGTGACTCACAGGCAGAGACAACTTGGCATGAGGGGCACGCAGCTCCTGCCCCGGCTGCCTGCCCCGAGTGCTTGCAGTGCCTGCGTTCAGGCTGCACACACACCCGCCCTGCCAGGCCAACCAGCGGGCAGCTGTGCTGCTGCAGGAGCCAGCTGCTGCAGTCCGGGCACTGCAGCCTCCCGCTTCAGCCAGGGGTCCAACAGCAGTGCAGGCCGCTGGGGACGTGTGTCACTTCTGTGGCCAACCCTGTATAAATTACTGACAGTGTGGCCTGGAGACCCACATGTCCTCTAAATCCTCTAAACTGTGTTTCCAGAGCAAAAGGAGGGTGTAGATGTGTTTTCATACCACTGTGTTG
The DNA here is from genome assembly GCF_031753505.1 of Anomalospiza imberbis. Taxonomy (NCBI): domain Eukaryota; kingdom Metazoa; phylum Chordata; class Aves; order Passeriformes; family Viduidae; genus Anomalospiza; species Anomalospiza imberbis. Next base: position 70,575,898 of record NC_089683.1, on the reverse strand, counting down.
GTTCAAATAACTGTCTAGATATAAAAATTAACTCCCACACGTCCGGCAGCTTCTTGAGGTTTTACTTTTTCTTTCACTCTGAGAGAGATTAGCCTTTGGTGACTGAAGATCAAGAATATTTCTTCCTGTACAAGTAAGTCTGTTGGTGCTCAGAGGAAATGGGGTTTCTATGAAGGTCTGATTTTAGGTGAACCAATGATTTTAGCTGCATCAATGTTCCAGGCATTAAAGACGGCCCTGCATTTTAAATGTGTTGCATGCTCAAAAAAACTGTCTACCCTAGGCCAGTCCCAAGGCATGAATATTAATGAAAGAGTTTCCCCACATGAACAACATGTACTGTCACATGCCTTATGCCTGCCTCGAATTTAAAATAGCCTGGTGCAGCCATAGGGAAGTCTCATGTCACTGTAACTCCACATCAACCGCAGGTAAATGCTGTGGGTGATACTGTTCTGCTGGGATGCATTTCCAAGTAGCTTCCAGAACAGCTCTCCTGTGGGGAATGGACTTGATCTGGGCTGAGTACAACTGGACTTTGAGGATTCCAGGCATGCTGGCTTGCATGCACAGGGGCAGAGCTGTTTTTCTCACTGTTTCTACATGGCTGCTTTATTTTTAACGGCCGGGACTAAATTTCCCAAAAGGACTGCATCCTGACAGACAACAGGATATTAAATTTAAGTGACAAATTTCTGCAGTGGTCACTTTTTTCCCAAAATCCACAGAGACCAGGGTGGCTGTCAGAGCAAATGTGCTGAGAACGGGTGCTCCATGCAGCACATCTCCTGTCCCAGGGGCCAGTGTCCCTTCCGTGTCCTCCCCTGGGAAAAGAAGGGCAGGCCAATCAAAGAAGCCTCTCTGGCATTTTGTCTGAGTTATGAAAAGCTGATAGCTGGAAAGATTCTTCTGCGTTTTGTCCTTTGAAGGGACATGTTTAGTGTCACTGCCTTGCTTCAGACACCTGCCATATGTGGTGTTGAGAGCAGCTCTAAGTGGGACAGCGAGGTTTCGTTTGCGTCTCTGAGGAAACCTGTCTCTTATTCCCAGCACACTGGTGTTGCTCTGCTTTCCTCTGAGCTCTGACTTGCTAACCTGTCCATCGCTCCCTGCATATCTGCACTTCACAGGCACCATTGCTTTTAACCAGGGAGGGCTGGCCATCAGTAGGGTGGGAGCCAGCCTGTGCTGGGGCATCTCTCAAGTCATTCTTGCCTTGTCCCTTTCCCATAGGCGTTTGCCCCAAGCTGGTTATCACTTCTTTGAAGACTGACATACAGTAAGTATGTTTCCTTAGAACAGGGAAGTAGGAAAACACTAATGGTGAGCAAACTAAGTGGGGAGGCAAACATCTCCACTTCTCCTTTTTGGATGTTTTCCCAGCTCATAGAAGTATCTCGTTGAGCCTGACTCAGCCTGTGTCAACGGATCAGCAACGACCCACAGAGACCCACAGAGACGTCCCCTACCACATCTCCCTCCACCAATCCCCTGTCCTGTGCCAGCCTGCAGTGGCTGGAGGCAGGAGAGGGTCTGGCTGGGGTGGTTCCTGCTTCCCCCAACACAACGAACACCCTGGCTTCAACAAAAAGGGTGAGGCTGCCCCTATGATTCTGTGGCAGGCAGCGAGTGACTGGCATTGCCACACTTTCATTACCTCTTTTGTATGCTGTAATATGAATATCTCTTCCTCTTCTCCTCCCTCTGCCCTCCAAAGCTTCACCAAATCTGGGAACTAGCAGTGAAGGGAGTTGTGCCCTTCGCTGCTGCCCTGTCCTTTCCTGCCACCCCTACCTACCCTTGGTGGAGTACAGGCAGCAGCTGTGGGATGGGTAGGCGGCCAGTGGTTGTGCCTGGGGCTTACTCCCATTGGGGTCACCAGGCCTCCTTCCACACAGCTGCTTCTTTCAAACTGTTTCTGAAATTTCGGATGGGCTTGGAGGAATTGCAACTAAAGTACTTGGGACATACTGCAATGGGACATTTTGTTACAGTGAAAACTACCATCCTTCTTCCCCTCTCAAACTTCTTGCTCCTGCCCAGCCCTGTTCAGGGGCTGCATGGAGGCTCACATCTGGGACAAAGTTAAAAATAATTTACCTTTTGGGTTATTTTCCAGCCACATAATTTCCTTGATCCCCTTCAAGTGAAAGCACTGCATGGCAAGGGAGCAGGAGGCATGGGTGGCCCCCAGAGGAGATGTGGGTATGGGGGGGGACTCTATGTTCCCACAGATGCCCACTCATAAAACCAGTCCTTGGAGGTTTTTAAGGCAGGCTGCAAGAGGCTGAGATCACACCCATTAATTGTTCCCTTTGCCTGCTCTTCCCTTGACTGATTACAGGTTGTCTAGACTGGGAAGTGCAGGTTTTGCTCTTGGAGCATGATCAGAATAAGGTGCGACATGCCATCCTCCTTGTGGTGGGAACGGTATGCCTGCTCAAGGAGGCTTTCTTTCTCTTTTGGCTTGGGCTGACCTTAGATCTGCCACCTCCTGGGGCAGGGAGAGGATGGGGCAGTCCCAGCCTACACAGCGCCCGCTTCGCAGGTACGGCTTGGATCTCCAGGCAGTGAAAAAAGACTCAATGTGGATCAGAAAGTGGTGCTGTTAAACACCACTCACTTCAAAGCTGTTGTCAGTTGGTAAGAAATAATTTAAAATTAAACCAGTTCTGAAACTATCTGCCGCAAGTGGTTACAAGCCTGAGTGTTGTAAAACTGGACTGTTTCCTCTTTTCCTCACAACGATCGTGTCCTTGATTCCTCCTTTAGGCTGCTTTGGCAATTCTTGCACAGTAATAAAAAGGCATGACACAGCATATGTTTTGTGGCTCACCTTGCCAAACAAAATTACAATGTTAGTGTAGCTTCTTTGCCTTTGCATAATGAACTCTGCAAAGAAGCTGGAGAGAGGGTAAGCATCTGTGCCAAGATAAAAGTAAAAACAAGAAGTACAAAGGTCTGGTTTAAAGCAGTCTCAGTTTAAAGTAATTCTTTTTTAAATTACTTATCTTGAAACTGTTACAGACAGTTAGGGAAAGTCATAGTTTCTAAATGGCTGTTATGTTCTAAGTCTGCAGCTTCATTGCTTAGATTAAGAAAAAATAGATGCAACTTTGAGAGCTCACAAATGTGTCACAGCAGAGCATCATCTGCATAACACATGCTGGGGCCAGGAGGAAGTGGGCTGCAAAGGAACTGCTTATTCGCCATTCCTCAGGCTGGATGGACATTATTTGCATTTTTAATAGCATTCAGGATAATGTTTATATAATGGTAATTACACTGACTGACAACAAGGGGAATTTGGTGTGTGGGCAGGAGGTTGTTGAGAAATAGTGGTGCCCAGTCATGCCACCTTTTTCATCACCTTACGGTCACCCCTCAGGGAGCAGAAATGGGAGCATGGACCTCACTGGGAAGTCCAATGGAAGGGAAGGATTTCCTTGTAGAGTATTCTGATGACAGAATAAAGGGGAAGTCCTTCAGCCTATGGATCTGCTAAATCTGTTTCAGGAAAAAGGCAAAAAGCTGCTCCAACAAGTGTACTGCATTTACTGCCACTACGTACCTCTGTTAATAGCTGAAATTGGATTCAGGAGGAGTGAGTGGTTCAAATACTGAACATTTAAGATCAGAACCTACCTCAGTAATGACAAAGAAAAAACTCCCAGCAAAAGATCCAGCATGTAGTTTCAGGAAATCCAGCTAAGGGGAATTAAGGGGAAATTAAGGGAAAAAAAAGAAGAAAAAAAAAAAGAAATGGGTGAGGAAAATTTTGTCATTGGCTCTGGCAGGACACCCAAATCTTGCCTATAATAAATGAGATCCAGTCATTTGACAGGTATTAAATCTGTTCATGCTTTAATCACACTGAAATATCACCTGTTTATCACAACCCTTTTTGCCTAGATCACCTCTATGTTCGTTGTGATATACTATGGATGACTTTTGGTAGTATTTGCTAATGATATAAGAGCTAACAACTCTTTTTTTTTGTAAGAAATAGCATCAAGGAAAATAATTTAGTTATTTTTAGATAACAAAGACAAGTGAAATCTCCAAATACAGTGGCAAGATAAGTCAGTGCTTGAAGAACAGCAAGAGGTGGAATCACTGTAGAGGGAAATGTTACCAAATCTGTAAAGCAGCTCTGTGTCTGACAATATTCATCTTGCATAAAGCACCCTGAGGTGCCCTTCCAGCTCTCTGTAGGCACAATTTCCATGGGATATGTCAAAACCAGCTTCATTCCCAGGCCATCTCACCATGGTCCACGTGTTCTTGGAGGCTGAGGGAGCACACCCATGGCCCTGGCCCTGGAGCAAAAAACCCAGGAGGTGGCCAGACCTCAGCATGCATGTCTAGAAAGAGTCAGAGATGCTGCACACTGAGACATGCTCAGCTCATTCCCTGCACAAAGCAAAGAAGACCCAAACACCAACCCCTAGCCTTCAGCCCAGCATGACTCTGTGGGTGAGCACATCTCCCTTGGAGGTAGGGATGGCTTTGAGGATGCTCTCTGGTGTCCACATAGAATTAATGGGTCAACTTCAATGCTTCTGGGCATTGGTGCCCCATTTTGGATGATTGCTGCTATTTTTATGGTGGGTATCTGGCAGTGGTGGCTCTGAGCCAGCTCAGTGTGCTGCTGCACCCTGAGTGCAGGGCTGGCTCCTGAGCTGCAACTGATGGCATAAAGCTTCCAGTAAATCAAGTGGCTCGCAAAAACATGAGTGACTGCTTTCACAATGTGATTAAAATTACCAAGGGTAAACATTTCAAATGTTTAATAATTTACATCACCGCCTGTACTTTAAAGTACCTTTCCCCATTTTAATCCTGTAATCTTATGGGAGTCTTCCCATGTTCTTGTAGCCATTTCCTTCCTCACTTCAGCTGTCATTGCAGCTGAAAACTCACATAATAAATAAAAATACTGTATGGCTGGAGATTGTGCTGGGGATGAAAAACGTAATGCCATTTATTATAAAATCATCTGGGCAGGCAGCTGATCTTAGCATGCACTCTGCATCCTTTCAAAATCCAGACAATTTGTAAAGTACTATTGCAAAATTTGGTTTATATTCCAGATCACTTCTTATGATTCTTATTTTTATGAAAGCATTTTCAAATGCAATTTCAGTTAGTTTTTTTCCATGCTGGCTTTTCACGCTAAGCAAAGCAATGTTACTGAAGTCAGGCCTCACTTTCATGGTTTAGTTTGAGAGGTTCTAAATGTAAATCTGGAACTCGTATTGCACATTATGAGCTGTTTGTTTATATATTTGTAAACTAGGACTTATTTTCTCTCTAGCATTCTTCAGTTTCCTACAAGGTAAGCTCTTTGGTGAACTAATTCTTCAGGATAGACATGAACTGAATTATCGGAACAAAAAATCAGTAGGGAATAGGTGGGGTAAATTGTCCTTCCAGCTACTTCTGCAAACTTGTTAATAGCAGGATGAGTCCTGGGACTGACCTGTGGCTTTCAGTCCTCTCCTGGCAAAGCAGGAGATCTGAGCAGTGGGGGATAGGTGCGGGGGTCTGGGCCACTGGCTGTTCTCAGAGGAGCAGTGGAAAGACTATTTGTTACAACATGCTTTTCCCTCAGGTGAGTTACTTTTAATAGATACTTTGTTTTGAAATGATGAGTTGGCACTGCTACTTTTGATTTTACTTCAGGGAAGATGAACTATAGGTTCAGGGGGGTTCTCTGCTTCCAGTAGTGTGATTTCTTTAATAAGAGTAGGCTGATGCAAATACATCAGTTGCCTAAGCCTCTAGGTATGTATTTAGAAAATAAATACATTACCCATCCACGTCTTTACAGGGAAGCCTTTCAAATCTTCCCACCTTTTTTTCAGTGTTTTTAAGCATTGTATAGTCTGATCCAAAGACCAAGAGCATGACCAGGAGTGTTCTCTGACTGATGAGAATTGATTCTGAATTAGATCATAAAAGAAGGATGCACTGTGACAGCATTTTGTAAATTTGGGCTTTTTTTCTTTTTCATGAGAAACTGTTTTTTTGAGACCCATCCGAATAGGAGAATGTGCAGCATTAGCACCGCGGTTTCACGCAGTCAAACACTTGTGATCAGTTTATTCTCCCTGAGGTCTGAAGGTCTCTGCACTTTCCTGAGGAGCTTCCTATGACTCAAAGATCAACCATTGGAGGACTCGTCACATCAACAATTGCTAGACAAAGAACAGAAATCAGACTGCTTGCAAGGATACCAGCTTTGGATGCATCATCATAGATCTTCTACAATAGTGGAAGAGTTGTTTTCTTTCTATATAATTACATCAAGAGGAATCAGTTACAAGGTTGGGCTCACATGGTTGTTTGGAGCATTAAAGTCAACAGCTCCTTTAGCAACCATCCCAGCTCCTGGGCAGATATCCATGGGAGCTTTGGGAGCTCTCTTTAGCTCAGGATGCTCCAGAAAGAAACACCATTTATAGTGCATTAACTAGCTGCTACTTCACCCCTAATGCAAAACTACAGTGAAGTAATGAAATCAATAATCTTATTAAAATAACTCGCAGCAGTTACCAGACACCCTGCTGGTGAATCTCTCATACCTAAAGGGATGTCAGCAGGAACATGCCAGGGCCACAAAAAACAGCCAAAAGCCAACTTGCCTTCACCCCACTCAGGGAAGCTTTTCCAGAACAGCACAGGGGCAGGCATCCAAGGACAGTCCCAGGATGGATGAGAGTCAGCTTGGGTGGGATGGCAGAAGAGAAGAGAGGATAAGCAGCTCCAAAAAGGTAGTTTCTGGCTTGGAGTTTTGCATAAGAAAGCTTTTCTACCATTAATGCAGCTAGAGTGAGCTATTACCAGGAGCAGTGCACACTGTGCACTGGAAAAAGCTGTCTGGAAAAGATTAATCTGGTCTTGAAGGCCAGATGTGTCTTGGTTGGCTATTGAGAGGCTGGAGGGTCTGGTTCATTTATGGATGCAATGAAGACAAAACAGCTCTGCTTGGCCTGAATCTCTGTGTTTAAAAACACATTATATTGTCAATGCATAACTGAATAAAGAAGATTAACTGTATGCTAGTAAGGCCTAAGCCTTCTTACTGTGCAAAGACATAAAACCATCCTAACACAGAGAAACAGAACTGAGAAAGTATTTTAATAACACACTTTTACTGGTCATGTTTTACACAAATAACATAAATATTTCCACCACTATTAGCCACATCTCCTGGAAACAAGTTCATAGGCAAGTAATTTTAAGTGCTAAATATGCAGGGTCCTCTATGTCTAGCTCTATTCTGGTACTCTGTCTATGCCCTTCCCTGAACTGACTGCAGCTGCCATCTGTCTAACTTCTTCCTGGCCATCTTCTCTGAAAATTTTTATTCTAATTAAAACAGGGGAACTGATTTTGCAGGTGATGGTGACAAGCAACTGGCGTGAGAGTGATCTTGAAGTATTAGAAGTCATTATTTCTAGAAAAGGAGGCAGAGAACAAAACCCCACAAAGACAAAACTTTGATGGACTTTGAGACAGATTTCAGCTAACTCACAGTGTTAGTACATATAAGCTCAGAGGAACAAATTCAAGACAGAAAGAACATTTGGGAAGTTGGCAGTGCCCTAAGGAAGTCGTATGAAAGGCACATAACTACTGTGAGCCTCTCTACTGGGGCAACTTAGCACAAGTACAGAGGGAAGATAGTAAGATATCAACTGGCTAAGTCATGAGCTCTTCATTAGTCTCAAAAGTGCAGAGGAAGCTTACAGAAAGTGGAACTAGGTCACATTAGTAAGTATGAAAGAGCAGCATAAGTGTGGAGGAAAAACATGAAGATGTCAGTGATGCAACAAACAATGGGCGTGAAGTGTATGCACTAATAGCAGCAGGAGAGCCAAAGAAAGAGCTGGGTTTCACAAAGAGAAGCAGACACTGAGCTGATGATGTCAAATACCAAACATGTTTGATATTTTTTCCTTCAGTTCTTGCTCAAAAGTGCCTTGTTTAAGACGACCAGCCTAAGCAGTCCAAGGGTAAGAATACTGGCTTCAAGAAAAAGCAAAGAGGTCAGACAGTGTCTAAATAAGTCAGATATATTCCAACTGGCAAGCTCTAAAATCTTCTGCCATGACAGGTAAAGCAGCTGAAGCCCACTTGGCACCATCAGCACAGAAGTCAGGGATGGGGGCATGTGTTACTGCGCACTGGGAAAGGCAAATCTAACACCTACCACAAAAAGGGAAGGACAGACAGGAGGAACCAGGAATCAGAGACCAGACAGATTAATTTCAATTTCTGGAAAATTACTGGAAGTGGTTATTGGATCAACTATTTTCCAGCACCCAGAAGACAACAAGCAGATGAAGAACAGTGAGTACTGATTTGACAAGAACAAATCACATCAAATCAATCTAATTTCCTTCTACAGTAGATCTTAGATCTTGATTTTAGTTCAGCTTTTGCCTTTGTACCACCTGACACTTTCATAAACCAAGCAAAGCATGGCTTTGAAGAACCTGCTATTAGAACAGTGTACAGCTGGTTGGAAAACCAGACTAAGAGCAGTTATAAATGTTTCACTGTCAAACAGGCAGTACATATCAAATGAAGTCTGAAGCCATCTGTTTTGTGTCTGGCAGCACATGGTATTTTCATTAATATCTTAAAAAAAAAAAAAAAAAGAAACAAGAGCAGGGAACACAAATTAGCACAGGACACTATGAAGAACAAACACTTTGGAGAACAGGAGGAGAATGCAAAACAATCTTGACAAACGAGGTAGAGGGATGGGAAGTGAAGCACCATTCAGAACGGACAAATGGAGGTCTGGGTTTTTGTAGGCGTCATCATGGAATACATGACCAACTGAGGAACAACCAGCACGGCAGCAGTTCTGAGAAGAAGATCTAGGAATGTCAGCTCAACATGGATGAGCGTGGTCATGCTGCAGTAAAAAATGAAAGTGCTCTAATGAGGTGAACAAACAGAAGTGCAGCTTGTGACAAACAGGAAACCATTCTCCCACTGTTGTCTATGTTGTCAAAGCTTCATTTGAAGTAATATCTGCAGTTTTGGCCACTGTAGTTCAGGGAGATTGAGCTGATTTCAGAAAGTGCAAAGGAGAGCAATGGCAATGGTCCAGAAATGGTGCTGAGTGGAAAAAGCTGAATAGTCTAAACCCAAAAAAAGTCTGTTAGTCTGTACCACAGTGTAGGGGCTAGGAAGACATGATAGTGATTATCTAGTATATGAACCAGGAAGGGAATAATCTCATTTTTAAGTCCATCTGGGCTACTAGAGGCTTAAATCAGAGCACCAGAGTAGGCTGCCCACAGTTGAAGAATACCCAGTGTTAGAGGGTTTTGAGGACTAATGCAAAATCCCACATGGGGCTTGGGGAGGAGCAGTCAGGCCAGCCAGTGATTCTGCCAGCCCCACCTCTAACAATTTCCAGGAGTGGATAGTCTTTGAGATTCTACTCACTGGTTGCATCTGAACATCTACAATAATGAGGGCCATTTTTGAGTGGGGACAACTGAACCAATCAGAGTAATTGTATCTTTAATGAAATAGTTTTGGTCAGAAGAAGGGAGGCAACAGGAAGACATAAACTCAGTGTCAATTGGGCCAGTGTAATACAATGTATTACACTGTAATACAGTGTAATACAATCAGAATTTGCTTGCAGCCTACCTGGTGTTGTGCCATGGACAAAAGTCATATCTTGTTGCAAGGTCTGCTGCTACAGGTTTCCTCTTGCAGCTTACTGAGTGACACCATGGCTCTCAATACTCACACTCACTCTTTGTCCTCTGTTACCTTGACAGTATCCTCCTCTCTGGTATCCTTTAGGGACTGTCCTAGTGTTGCAAATGCTTCCTGCTTCTTGCTCTAAGATGAAATCCTTGCCTCAAAGGCCTCTTTGGCTGTAATACTCCAACCCTTACAGCTCCCTGCATTCCCTTAGATGTCTAGAAATGCAGCTCTGCTGTCCTTCAGTTCATGTTAGCCCTTCCCAGGGTTTTATATCATGTGGTTTTGTAGCCCTCTCTGCTTATTAATGTCTTCCCCTCTGGCCTTGGTCTCTTCCCAGGACTCTCAATTTGCCACCCTAGACTTCCACACTTCATCATCCAAAATCAGTGTCATACATTTGCCTGGCTGCCCACAAAGCTGAGCACTCGACACAGGAAAAGGAAACTACCTCTCAGCTCAAGTAAAATGTAAAGCAGCAGCTCTGGTAGTCCTCAGCGATCCCACTTGAATCCTTGGAATTTCTTTCTTCCTTTACCAGATTAATTAATATCTGTCTTCTCATGACCCAGTCTTCTACTGGTACAGCAGAATAAGTGGCTAAAAAGGTTCCTCCTGACCTTAAACACCCAAAGATGATCTAAGGAGGGGGGTTGCGGCACAGGTGAAAACCACATTTTTAAATAAATGCTGCAGGCTGGATCCCTTGAACTTATGCCTTGGATATGATGATTCACTGTGTAGAACAGTCTTTCATGGGTATGTTCACTTGTTTTACCATTCGTTGGGTTCTTGTTAACTGTGTACTGATTTGACACCGAGTTCCTTGCCACAGTATGCATTGTCATATATGTCAAATATATAAAACATTGCCTAGCTGTACTTTTGTTAGATGAGATTTCGCACGCCCCCACACAAGGCGATGTGCCCTGCAGAAAATACTGCAGCATCCCCAGCCAGGAAGCTCTGGCAGGAGAAATGCTATGACAGTGCAAACATTTACCTCCCTTGCAGGTGTGATAGAAAGTGACACCGCAAACAGACGTGTTTGAGCAACCTGGTCTCAAAGGTGTGCAAGGTGTCCCTGCTCCTGGCAGAGGAGGCTAGAACTGGATGATCTTACAGATCACTTCCAGTCCAAAGCAGCTTAGGATTCTATGATTCTTTGTAACTGGACAAGGCTTCAGCCTTGGGCACATCAGTTTGTCTTTTAACCAAAAGCAGTCCTGAAGCTCTCTGCTCCCCAAAGCCTGAAGGCATCTGCACACAGCCAGTGTCCTAAATGAAACCTGCATAACCCCAAGAAAGCCACCCCAGAAGCTCTGACCTTGTCTGCATGTGCATGTCAACCCTAATTGCATCCAGTGAATATAAAAGCCTTCAGTGCCAGTGCAGGCATTGCAGTGCCATGGTGGAAAACATTAGAGAGAATTAACAGAAGGTCACAAAGAAATAAAAGTGTAACTAAAAGAAGCTATACTGAGGAGCACAACATTTGACTTGTAAGTGTTGTGGCCTGAACCATAATCCAAAACAGTCCTGAGTTTCAGGTTTCAAAAACTTGAAATGAAAATAATGAAAACTTCTCATTAAAATAATAATTTTGCTGAAGTATTCTTTACCAGGGGCAATCCTCATAGACTTGTGTTGATTAAGGCGAAATCCATAGATGCTGGCCTGGTGCTGCAGGAGCTTCTAAGGCTGTCATTTTCCCCTCTCACACCATGCTACCTCTCTCCTCCAAGCTAGCTTCCCAGTAGTTTTGTTCCTCCGCCACCTCATCTCTCACAGACATTACTTTTCTAAAATACAGTGTAGAAATATGGTTTCTGAGAGATGGGAGCAGAAACCACTCCATAGCTCAGGGCTGTTTCCCCATGCAGGTACCCCCTTGCATCCCTCTGCAGAGCTGTAGGGTCTCAGCCAGCATGAGGCCAGCTCCTCACCTTTGCTCTTCACTTCCAGTACACTGTTCACAAAACTCAATAAAAAACCCTCAAGGCTAAGGACTGAAAGTTTGACACTGGGGGAGAGAGTTATTCATCCTCCACAGCTGGTAAGTGTGCCTGCTGATCTACATCATACCAGCAGCATCAAAGATGGGGCAGCAGATCTGAAAGGCTCAGTACAGACACCTGGTCTTTCCTACAAGAAAAGCACAGGCTGTAAATATGCCTCCAGGAAGGTGTCAGTGGCAGGGACACTGGCTAGCACCTATACCTGCCCCAAGGCAGCCTCTGCTGTCATTCCAGCACTAGAGAAATTATGTAACAGCAGTACATTTTTGGAATGCAGCAGCATCCACCCATCAGGCTGCATTGGATGCCCACATGCAAGGCTGCAGGCTGGGGTTCCTCTTCTGCTTCTGCTACCAGCGCAAAAAAATTGAGATGGAAACAAACAGGAGATAAAACACAGACAAAGGACTGCTGAAAAATATCAGTTGTAGTAACTCCTAGGACTAACCTTAGGTGTCAGATGAGTCGATGCCTCTCTTGAACATATGAACCATTACGTGGGTATAACAGCAATACACTCCATAATCCCTTCCATATTTTGCTTTATTGGCTTATTGTGCAGAGCCATTAGAATCAGGATTGTCTCTTATGAAGCTGTTAATGGGATGCAAATTGCATGAAAGATTTCTCTGCATCAATAGAAAACAACCTAGTAATACATGCTTGCATAAAAATCTGCATAAAAATACGCTACAAAAGACATACTTTGAAAGAAGCAAAAATCCTGCATGACTAAAGAAGAAATATGCTCATCACAGGAAAATTAATATCAGGATTGGAACTAGACATGACCTGTCTTAGAGCTGCTTGGTACCAAAGAACAAATGTGCCTTTAACTACTGAGGTATCCTGAAGACGTGATTCACACCATATCATGGCTAAAGCCAGATAAAGAAAGTGCTATTAAAATTTTATGCCCTGAAAAAGGTAGTTTCAGTCTGGCCAAGCCTGAATCTGTGCTGAATTCAGCAAAGAGCCATGGCCAAAATATCCTATATATATGCTGTAAATATGTGATATATATGCTATTTGAATTAAATTAGAAGTCTAAGCATCTTGCTCTGGGAAATGCATTTCTTCTTTTCATGCTAAAGTGATGCTTCAAGACTGAAATTTGACTTGTAGTAAAGTAGAAACACCTAAAACTAAATAGCGTGAAGTGCCAAGCAGTAAGTCAAGAGAAATGATGTACTTTATCCTACTCAACACTTTGGGATTTTTTTCTTTTTGGTGTGGACATCAATGTGGCCGTGATTTCAGTCCATTGTTTCCAGCAAGCACACAGCTGGAATGAACCTGTTATTGGTGTTCAGCCTGTGCCACCCAGACTGGTTGCCTTGCCCGGTGGCATTAGTGGCAGAGTCCCCAGCACCTCCGCGCACCATCAGTCTCTCATGTCATGCCATGGATCTGCCTGTTCTCTCTCCAGTCATGTGCAGCCAAAAATGTCTGGCACCAGAACACTGAGAAATACCAGGCCAGGCAGAACTGCAGATGTGAAGCCCCTCAAACTTGTCACAGTGGCAGTGGGCAGCCCTAGGGATACCCGCTACAAAGAGCCAGGAAGACAGAGAAGAAAAGCAGAATTGTTGAAATTCTTTAACCTTTTTCTGCTCAAAACACCTAGGCACAACAGGAGCCCAGAGTTTCCCTCCAGGGACACTACTCTGTCTCAAGCATGAAAGACCTGGCTCTTGCTTTGTCTCCTGCTGGGCTCAGCTGATATACATGGAGGAGCCTAAATAAAGAAGTGCTGAACTCCTTGCCCAAGCTTTTCCTCACCGCTATCTGCATTCTTTTACATTCATTAAAAAAAAAAAAAAACAAAAAAAAACCTGTTTCCTGATAGCAGGGAGGAAAATCACAGGGCTGTGTTATTTGGCTGTTTTTTCGGGTTTTTTTTTCACTTGCAAAAGGCACTTGAATATTGTGGAGAGAAGCAGCTCTGCAGGAAATAGGGAGATTCAAGTGGTTGGTAATAGACAAATGTGATGCAAAAGCAGAGCAAACAAGAAATCCACTATCTCCACCTCTCAAGAATAGGAGAATGGAAAAAAAGATGGGAAAAAGAGAAAATAATTGACACTGCTCTACCAGCCAGGTCTTAGAGAGGAACCAGCACACTCCCAGTCTGGCCCAGCGAGCTGCCTTGGACAGGGTGAGTGGATGTCAGCCAGAAAGGTTGCAAAAAACAGTCCCCTTGTTTTGCAGTGACAGTTAGATCTCTGAGAGAGAGCTGAAAGAAACAACGAGTGTGGAAACCCATAGTCAACAGCAACAGCCGCCTCCAGAGGATGACAGGGGGACAAAGATAGCACTGGAGGCTGCGGCACTCCTTGGCACAGGGCTGGCCAGCGGCGGGAAGTGCCTCACATCCTCTTCTCCGCATTGTTCTCCCAACTCCTCCGGTGGCTGGGAAAGTTTCTTCCAGCAATTTACCCCATCCTCACCCTGCAGCTGGCCAGCCTGCTGCTATTGATTCACTTCCCCAGGCATTTCTCTTACTGTCATGCTCTTGTGGCATCAAAGCAGCCACTGGGCTCAGGCAGGGGGGTGGCGCAGACTTCTCACTGTCAGAGGAAACTTTTCCTGCATACCAACATTTTTTAACCACAGGGAATGGCAGTGGTGAGAGCAAGGACAAATGAACACTCAACCAAGATACAGGTGGATTTAGGAAGCATTACTGCTGCTTTATGTGAGAGGTGACACCTTTCAGAACCAGCACCACTCTATTATGTGTAAGGCTGTTTTCCTTCCCTCTCAGCACAAAATAAAAATCATCAAACAAAGAGTCCTGGGTTTAGATCTGTAATCGGATCAAATTGTTGTTAATGACCTTGTTTGGTCTATTGTGCCTTTGTTTTCCACCCCAGCTTGCACCAGGGCAGGTAGTGTGCTTAACACTGCCATCGGGGTGACCTGACTTAGAGCCATCCTGGTTTTATTCTTCTCTTGGAAGAGGGCTGACATCCTGCAGGACAAATCTGGGTCTCACTGCCAGAGAGCTATGGATGATTGCTGACGTGTCATGTCAAGATAAGTACAGGCTATGGTGTGGTGGACTGGAGGCTTTGAGAGAACGGCGTGGAAGCACAGAGCTTTAACGCTAAGATTACAACTAAACGTCACCTGGGGCTGGCTGCTTAAGTAAGGCAAGTCTTGTTTAACTGCAGGAAATAACATCTTGTAATAGAAATCTAATTACAATGAACAGGACCCAATGTAAAGGTTATAGTTTATGGATTAACAGTGAGAACTGATGCTGTGAACTGGGAACTCATCTGGAATGGCTGAAGGGGAAAAAACATTTGGGCACCAATAGGATGCAGTTATGGGAAGACAAGCATGATCCCAGGATGTGCTGGAGAGTGTTCAGCAGAGGAGGTGAAAAGCAGAGACGATGACATGCACAGATAGGTACTGAGATGCTGAGTGCCATGGGGAGTCACCCAAGGGAACCCCTCTCCCTTCATCACCGTGTACAGGAGAAAGTTACAAAAACACAGTAACATTTCTCTGTATGGCACAAGAAAAACTGATTTGCTCATGACTATAAAGCAAAAGGTCTCTCTCTGGCAGAACTTTTATGGACCAGCCCAACAGTCAGAGCACTGGGTAGAAGAGCCACAGTGAGCTTTGTGACAGCTAGGTTGGATCAAGACAAAAGCAGTGAGAGGCAGTGTCTGCCACAGAAGAAGCCAGGATTCAGAGGGCATTCATCCTCATCCCATGAACCTAGGGAAAAAAATAGAAGCTGAAAATGGAAAATTTGTGTAGCTATTTGAACTGGAAGGGGAAAAAAAAGTCCTACTAATGTGTCACTGTAACCCTTCTAGTGCTGGATGTAGCCAGCCTTTGATCCCAGGCCTTTCATGCACTCGATAAAAGGCACGATGGCTGCAAGTCCTCTCTTGTGTTATTGCTTACTTGGCTTAAAGGCGCATGGCACTGTTAAGGGTACCTCTTGATGGCAACAAGGGGGAAGGAAGAAAGAAAGAAAATTAAAGATTTCTGGCAAAGACCACCAAGCGCTATGAAGGGCAGGTGCGGGGAAGACACTGATGCTGGGTGCAGGCATACTGTGGAGGTGACCTTGTGTGGCATGTTTAAAAATAGCAGATGTCACCGTACTTCCCACTCCGCAGGCTTCATGCTCCCTCCTTTGTCACATCCCCTACAGCACTACATAGGTTGTAAGTAATTTAAAAACACAACTAATTACTTCAGGGAGATGTTTAAGTACCTGAGTCTTCAGCAGATACAGGACACTTACAATGCTGCAGGCATTGTAATGCAAGAGCAGAAGGTCTCCTGGTGGGTGCCTGTGCCAGAGGAACCAGCAGCTCCAGCACCGGTGGCACAGGGAGGTCACCCGTCAGCAATCCCCACAATCAACCTCTTGTGTGGGACGTGTGAGAAAGCTCTCCCTTTCCTGTCGCACGCTGCCGAGCGCTCTGGCAGCTGCGGGCCCCCTCCAACACCCTGGCAGGCCTGAATAGACAGAGCCGCCCCAGAAACAGCCAGATGTGTGCTGGGTTTCTCGGGATTTAGTGGCACACCATGTGCGAGATCAGCATCAGGCCAGGGCGGTGCTGTTTAGTTAATTTGGTTTTGTGATCTAATTTCCTTACTTTAACTCTTTTTGTCCCCCCAGCATCTTGAAAGGAAATAAAGAAGAGATTCAAGATGCCAACATCTTCAACTTCTTTACAGGGTCTCTGTTTGATATTCGCTCCCTGACCTTCGTTCCTTGCTGTAAAAGCTCCCCATTCCCATGATTTAATGCACAGGCCAAAACAAACTGCCAATTACACTGGTCTTAATGCAAGGTGGCTCCAAAGACACTGTCTGCCACCAGAATCTGGCCCTCTGTAGCAAAGAGGTTGCTGTGCAAACTCAGAGATGAGCAGTATTGCCTGACTTATGACATCTCGGCCATTTCATCCATCTTGCTCCCTCACTCCAGAGCAGGAGCACACCTTTGCAAGGCACAAGTCTCTGCATCAAGGTCCACACACATGCCAGTTGTTGGGATTCAGTTCCTGTGGCTTTTAGGAAGGATCACAGACTGGAAAAATCACTGGGCCGTGAACAGTGTGGACCCCTCTGCTAATGAGAGCTTATGAAGGACCCATTTATTTCCCCTCCACTGAGAGGCCCTGGCAAAGCTATGGAAGGTGACTTCAGGCAAGCCATGGAGCATGGCTTTCTGACCCTGGATACACTGCATCCATCTAGTTCACTGCTCCTCTGATTCAGACCCAGCTTCAAGCATTGAGGGATTTTCCCAAGAATGTGGAATTTTTATGGCTCTGTCACATTTTGCAACAAACCTCCCGCTTGTCTAAGATCTCCCTGTCAAGTTCCATTTTTCAGGCTCTTCATGCAAAAATGATACTTAATGGAGGAGCCTCTCCAGTGTGTGCACAAGCAAGGAGTAAAGAATACACAACGTACAATCCATAAATAGAGACGCTTTAGGGGCTATTTAAACATTCATGCTTTTTGCATAATTGATGACTTTCCATAACAGATATGGATGATAAACAGCTTTAAATAAAATGAAAATTTATCATTGTTGTATCATTTATCAGCATTACGTTAAACTGTAAAGCATGGGAAGAGTATCGCCATGTTCTCAAATGAAACTGGTGGAAGTGAGAATAATTCAGGAGCTGCACCTCTGCATTCATCAGGGTTTTTGATGAGATTGCCAACAGCCAAGAAGCTGCGCTAGAACCTAGGAGCCAGAGAAAGAATTGTGTGTCATTGCATCGCCACCGTAATTCACCAAGCACCTCCTCTGCACCTCCAAAGGACCAAGAATAAGCCTGTTCTCCAGGGTAGGACATACCATTTAGTGATCATCTTCTCTAAAGTGGACAGCTATGGCTAACCAAAACTCCCAGGCTCCCACTATGCTCCATAGAGGAGGTGGGCACATACAGCAAGATATTTGCCCCACTGAACATATATATATATATATGTATATATGTGTGTGTGAGATGCCTGTTGCTCCTTATGTTGTGAGAGAAGAGAAAGGATGATTAACTTGGATCACTGTGTGACTTTCACACTTCTACAGTCAGCTGAGATGAATCTCACCTCTGAGAAAGACAGATATTTGCCAAGGGATTTTGAGTCACTCCAAATTCCTTCAAAGCAGGGAGGTCCTGTGTCAGGAAAGTAAACAAAATTTCTTAGTTGTGATGGCAATGGGTGTCCCGAGGCACTTCAACATCTCAGCACAAGCTGCTGAGGAACCTCTTGTGCCCTCAAGCTTCACGTTCCCCATGATTTTTCAAAAATAATTGACAGAGGCTCAGCAGGTCAGCTAACTCTCACAGGGTCCACACTACTGCAGCCTGCTTGTGCAGATAGGTTTGATTTTTCCAAGTATTCCCATATCATCTCTTTGCTGATATCTTTGTTGACAAGGTCAACAAAGACAGACCAAACAACCAAACATAACAAACCCGCCTTCAAAAAAAGTTAAGAACCATTAAAAAAAAAAACAACAAAGTTTTTTTTTTTTTTTTTTTACTACTCGCCTGCAGCTTTTTTAAACCAATGGAGCAAGGATTTCACATCACTTGAAATACAAGCTGTGCTTGAGGGGTAGTAAGTGCCTTCCCTCACCAAAGGCCAGGCAGACTGCGAACCCCAGCCGTGAGCCAAGGGAAGGAGGTTCAGGCTCCAGGACACAACCACAGCTGTCACTATTGAACCCCGCCACCTCACCCCCTTTGACTTGGAGGGAGCTATTTCAGCTTGTCAGGCCCTTCCTCACCACTCAGAGCCTGGCTCCTCTACCACAGCCAGTACAGCTTTTACTGCCCAGCCCCAGTGTGAGACTGAAACAAGAATATTTATACCTGAAGGAATCTGGGTTTACCATCAATCCATGGTTTTAACAAAGAGCAAAGCATCCCAAACAAACTTGTTCTCTTTTATTTTATTTTATTTTTTCAAACTGTATTTGCAAAGCCTGTCCCTGACCTCACAGGACTGCTGCTCTGGCTCCTCCCAGCCAGGCAGCCCGTGAAGCATCCTGCTGACTCTGCTTTGGCGGGAGCTCATGCCAGCAGGTCCTCCAGCAGGACCGGGGCCGAGAGAACAAAACATCCAGCCCAGCAGGCCTGGCTCCGAGCACCAGCCCTGAACTCTTGTGCAATCTTCCTTGAAAGGAATTCAACTTGGCCAAGAGCAGAGCATTTGCGCATGGCCTGAGAGCTGGATTGAGTACCATAAACAAAAGGAAACAAAAAGAGAGGAAGAGCACTGGGTCCCAGGGCGAGGAGGAATGCAGGCATCTGACCCTGGCCAAGCTGTGCTGAGCACTGTGACCAATGCCTGAGGCACAGGGGGTGCAGTGTGTGAGGGGACGAAAGAAGCCAGAGGGGAGCTAGGGACCAGGACTCGCTCCTGCTGGGGTTAGGAGCACAGGGCGGAGGCACTCATGGCCCCTTTGGCTCCGTATCAAGGAGCTGCAAGTACAGGGACACAAAAAGAAGGGAAATGGGGTGAGAGGACAAAAAGGGACTTGGCATATGACCACAAAAATGTATTTCTCTGGGGTCAATTCAAGGTGGTGGGTGAGGAACAGGGACACCCCTGCACCTCCAAACAGAGGAGGACAATCACATGAGAATCAGCTGCAGATCGTACTTCCATGAAAGACAAGGGGTGCTCACACCAGTTTTGTGAATGCCATGGAGGAAAAGAGACTGCTTTGCATGAGGTACCCTCAGGGATATAACCGGGGCCAGTCCAACTATTTTGACTACACGGGAAGTTTTTCTCCATCCAGCTGAGGCACGCAGCTGGGTATAAGGCATCCTGGTGATGCTCCTCAGGGGGACAGGATCGAGAACGCCCTGCTCAAACTGACCTGGATGTTTGCCCTTTTGGAGTTGCACTGAGAAGTTCCTTCACCCAAACCTCTCTCCTGCTCCCATGCAGGGAGCATGGCCAGGGGAAAGGCTCTGTGCAGCCAGGGTGTTTCTATGCTTCAGCAGTCCTACTTGGCCAGAACAACCCCTTCAGGCCATTAGTAGTTGGTGTTAAATAGAGCATCCCTCCAGCTGTGTTTTCCTGTGCCAGCCACTGAGCTCACACTCCCTGGCCCAGAGCTGGAGAAGCACATAGCTGTCGGGCAGCCACTGCCGTCGCAGCCCACGGAGCCTCAGCCCAGCACCAGGGAGGCTTTCTCCACCCAGAGACACTTTGCCCATGTATGGCGGAACCAGGCCAGTGTGGGGCAGATGGCAGCAAGAAGAGGAAAGCAGTAAATTATTAAAGGATTAAGACTGAGCTATGGAGATAGTGAAGTGAGTCCAAGACATCTAGTTTGCCTAGAGGAATCAGGAGCCCACAAGCAGCTGGCACATTGGGAAGCAAGCCTAGAGCTTAGAGACAAACTGCTGAAGCCAAATGCAAGGCAAGATGCACTTCCTAACAGCAAAGTGCATTAGGCAGTGACAAAGTTTCCCAAAGGAAGCCCCATCACTTGAATCACTGGAAATAAGGCTGGACAAAAGACTGGATCATGTCCAAGAGGGGATAACTCTTCATCAGCAAGAAGAGAGTAGTGAATAAGATGAATACTTGAGTGTTTTCCATCTCCATTAATCCATGTATCTAGTGCACTCAGTGCTTTTTCAATGTCTGAAAAAATGTAAGTGCCTTTCCTTTGCCATCAGCACATCTCAGCATGGAGCCAGGATGGGGAGAGGCCTGGGTGGGAGCACACAGCCATCTTCTTTGGTGCCCAGGAGCAGAGGAGGCGAGCGGCTCTTGGGGTTTTTAGCAAGCAGGCAGGGAATGCAGGCAGTGCTCTGGTTTCTCTGCCCTCCACCATTTCAGCAAGCCCCTTCCCCACAGCCCCAGCCCTGCTCTGCAAAGCACTCCAGGAGCTTTGTCTTTCACTGCAAAACATGGCTGATTCTTGCCTTGCTCCCTCAGAGGAGGGAGCCAGAGGAGGCCACCAGATACAGACCAGCCTCTTCATCTGGAGTGGGCAGGTGAGGGTCACCACTGCACGGGGATTAAGGTGTCAGGATTGAGCTACATCAGTTTTGTTTCTTGGTGCCTTCTGCTTCACATGAAATCTCTGCCTCTGGAAATCTGTGCTTCCCTGGGGAAGCCCCCCCCCTCCTGCCTTGGTCCCTCCGCAGCCAAGCTGACGCATCCAGTGAAGGGCAGTTCCCATCCTGGGAAAGTCACTCATAGCATCATGGCCTCTCTCCTGACATCTGATTATTTGGTTGCTGTTAATTGCTAATTAATTCCAGAGTTATGTTATTAACAGTTGGACCAGGGTGGCATGGCAGCAGCCTGGTAAAATCACGTACTTCCTCATGGGGAAGGGCACTACAGAATTTTTTAGGCCATTGACTAGTTAACCATTAACAACTGGTAAAATCCCAGGTCCCTGCACAACAAGGCGAGTCCTCTTGGCACTGTTAGAAAATCCTATTTCTAGTGGGTTATGAAACAGAGGTTTTGATGTGCTGCCAGGTTTGATGTGGAGCTCTGGGAGCTGAACACTTGCTGCACTGTCAGCTGCCGGCCGAGAGCCGCTTACATAAAGCTTTCCTAGCAACTCCGCTTTGCCGTCTACATTTGTCTGTCCATCTGTCTGTGTGTCCACCTCTGCAGTGGAAAAACTGAACGACCCAATGAGGAACTGGACCAATCAGCTCTTCCTATGCTGACTAACATCCAGTGGTCTGCGGCAAGCCTTGAGCTGGGGAGCTTTTCCATCACTGAGCAACGCTTCATGCAAAGCCCACCATCCCCTTTGGGCCCCTTCCCTGCGTCTGCATCAACAGGAGGAAACAAGCATCACATCCTGTGGCCTGCGCCAAGGAAAACAGGAGTGCTGCCGGGAGGGAAGGAGGTGCGGGAGTGGGGAGGCAGCCCTGCTGCCCCAGCTGGCCTTGGCCTCCCCACCAATGGCTGCCCACCTCCTGCTGCGGGAAGATGCTGGCGCTCCTTGGTAATGAGACATGACTCTGTTATTTGGTTGGCAAAGAGACCAGGTGGAAAGAAGAAAATGTCCAGGATAAAAGATGTCCAGAAGGCAGAAAATCCAATGGTTTCTCCTGTACGTCTTTGTCCCCACTCTTTATGACTAGCAGCAACAAAAAAGTGTCCCGAGCAAAGTCCTTCATTTACAGACAGGGCTTGCCTCCCACATTACGCCAGAGCAGCCACGTGGGCCCCCTTGCACCCCTGCACGCCAGGCTGGGTGGTGGCAGCCCTGCGACTTTGGGGGACCAACAGGGGCTGCATCCCACTCCAGGGCCCTTTAAATCAGCGCCCAAGCCAAGAAGATTTCTCTGTGGAATTTCATAAGGAAGCACATGACGAGGGCAGTTGGAAACCACAGCTCTTCGAGCACTGATTACAGCCTACTGAGGAAAAGGAGATTTTTATCTTGCAGGAATTCAATTATGAGACCAGAAAAAAAAAAAAAAAAAAAAAAAAGAGGAAAAAAATGCGGTGCATCTGGCTTGGTTAGCCTGAGATTTCTGCACTTTGGGGACTTTAATTTAACAAGAAAGGTGTGCAAGCATTACCTAAATCATCGTACTTGCTGGTGTGTGCACGGTGGTGTTTTTTTTAAGAGGGGAAAAAAAAATCCACCCCCAAAGTCACCCTGCTGGCAGCTGAATGCAGCAGGGATGATGTCATTGGAACAGTTGGAGGAGAAAAGAGAAAAACAAGTCTGTGTGTGCTAATCCTGTTTGCTGCCCTAAAGGGAATGGAAAGCCGCCAAGGCGAGGAGTTCTGGGAAACCATATAAGGGTGCCAAACAAGCGCCGCCGCCAACACGGGGAACTGACATCTTTGTTCTCCCCAGCTCGGCAGCCGGCCAAAGGCCTCATTTCGGCGCTGCAGCATGATTACACTGGACATCTGCCAGCTGAGCGCTGAGCCCCTTTTCTTCTCCGTAAGCTTTTTGCCAAACATGTAACAGTTGCCATGGCAGTCGCAAGTAAAGTAGGAAAAAAAAAAAAAAGAAATATCGCGCACGTATAGATAGAGAGGGAGATAAAAAAACCCAACAAGAAAGCAGAGGCACGCCTTGCTCCAGATGCGCCACATGTGTGGGTATAAAAAGCAAGCAAACTTATTAATCAAAGATTTCGGGGACGGAGGGAGGGAGGGCGGCACAGGCTGAAAGGTGACGTGAGGATAAAACAATAAGTTCACACAGGCACACGCACACCGCAGCGGCTGGGCAGGCGGCGGTGGGCTGACCCAGTGGTCTCCTCCCCTGCCTGCATCCGAAACTGCAGGCAAACAGGGTTTAAAATAGAACAACATGGTGGCACTTTCACTATTGCTTGCCTGCCTGCTTGCCTTTTTTTCCCCTCCTTCTCATGTTTAAAAAAAAAAAAAAAAAAAGAAAAAAAAAAAACAAAAAGGAGAAGCTGTTCTGAGGATGAGAAGGGGGTTATTTATAAGCTCTGCATAGCAGAGGGAAGCAGACAACCCAGATATGGTGGCGCCTTAAGGCGGAAAATCCCAATTCAGCCTCTGGTTCAGGCCAAATGGTATTATTTCAAGTTGTGCTCTAAACAGTTAACAACCAACCACCCAGCAGTCCCACGTTTATAGCAAGCATTTCATATAACTATGCAACTGCTGCCAGACCCTGATGGGCAGATCCACGCACATAATAGAAGAGGTGTGGTCCCCTCTCGCTTTCTTTTTCCACCCTGAGAGGCATAGGCTAGTTTCATTTTACAAAGAGGCTATATACAAAAAAATTCACTGCCCAGTGAGCTGGAGTTCATCTGACTATTTATAATCGTCTCTTCTCCCCACGCCCACCCTTCAGGCACTGGGACAGTCAGTGGGCAATGGTGGCCATGTTTGCAGCCACCCACAGGTGAGGTTCCAGTGAAAGGCCAGATAACACTGCCCAGGATGGGATGCAATGCCCAACCCATTCCCGGTGGGCCATGCTCTTCAAACCCCTGGACAGGCTACCCACCTGCCCTGAGGACATTCACAGAGTGTAGGACATTGCTGCACTAAGAGGGCATCCCCAAAATGTAGGAACTGCTGGTGCAAACCTGGTCAGAGCAGTACCAAGCAGCTGCAGCCACTCAAGGACCAGCCCACCTTGACCAAGCAAGCGCTGGGAAGGCAAACAACCCCCAAAACAGAACTGTGAGCAAGTTGGGTCTGGCCCCCAAGAGCCTGCAGCCTCTGATGGCACCACTGCAGCGTTGTGGGCATGGGGAAGAGGTTGGCTGAAATGCAGAAAAAGGCAGCCAGAGTCACAGGCAGTAATGAAGGAGACTGGACTCTCACCCTGCCTCACTGCTGCCTTCCTGCATGGCAATAAATCAGTTAGCTACGGCTTGCTCCAGCTTCCCATTTGTAAAAAGAAAGGATGGTTTTCCTCCGTATCTCAGAGATGGGCAAAGTATCTTGAATCATTAATGTCTGTAAAGTGCATTCATTTCCTCAGATGGAATCTCCTACTGATGTGTGAAGTATTATTAGGATTATTATTGCTAATAAATAAGGAAGGCAGGGCAATTGTATTTCTTGATAGGCTTACACAGGGCACAAGAATGCAGAAACTGGGGCAGATGTTAATTTGTACCAAAGGTGACCCCCTTGCCGGTCCTAAGCTTAAAGGCAGCATCTGTAAAACACAGAGATAAACTCCCTGGGATCCTGGTGGGTTCCTAACCCACTGAAGAGCTCCCCAGGAGTGCTGACCCCCCTGGCAGCTCCTGTGGGGCCAGTGACAGGAACTCTTGGCCACCGGCAAGTGGAGGCCTGCTCTGCAGCCCTGTCCTGAACTCCACCAAGTATTGTGGGTAGCCCAGAGGGGGAAACTTGTGCAGGAGGTGATTTATGCCTCTCCTTAGATGCCCGACTTTTTTCTAGGGTGCGTCTTATCTAAAGAAAGGGTGGGCATTGAGGCATCATACCCAGCAGTCTGAGCAGATGAACCCCAGTTTCACAGAACTGAGCCATAGCAATTGCTGAGCCAAGAAAACTCTTTTCCTACACAGGCAAGGGAGAGAGGGAGGGAGGCACCTCTGCAGAGCAGTTCACTCCTGTGGGCTAAAGCCAGTGCCTACTGTTTCCCAGTGACCACCAAAGCTCCTCAGGCACCTGCATCCCACACTTAAAATGTGATGAGCCACTAGGGCTTTCCCCAGGGTGGCAGAGCAAGCACCAGGGGAAACCATCACTTGCTTCCTTGGTGCTTGGGTGGGCTGTGTGGGGTTCCACACTGCATCTCAGCCCCTATCTAAGGGATCACCCTCCCACCGTGTGAGTGTTGCTAATTGGGAGGTTGTAACCTACAGAAAATTTTGCCAGCACATTTTCATATATTAGAGCATGGCTGTAAAAAAAGAAATTTCAGGGTGGTGGATTAATGTTACTTGGTTCTGGCCAAGTTAATAAAATATGGCCTGAGTTACTGCCAGGCTGTTTAATTCACTTTTATTCAAAGTGGCTGGGTAATTTCCCTGAGGTTGGCTTAGCAGGAAGCAGAGTCAGCTCTGGCTCTGTCTGCTCCTGCTTGTCACCTTCCTGGCTGGCAACAGTGGCTGTGTCCCCACAGAGCTGGGAGAATGGGGAGCAGGGAGACTTCCCTCTAGAAGACATCGTGTGCTGGGGGCTGCAGGGTGACATCCATCTTGTCCTGAACCTGGAGGGAGCATGGACTGGGAGCATGTGCTTGCACAGTCTGCCAGCTGCATGCAATGTTATGAATGGCACCAACGGTGGTTTTCTCATGGCTGCCCTTCCTGCAGGTTGGTCCAGGATGGCCAGTGCAGCCATCAGCCCCACCAGCATTTAAAAGAATCAAAAGAATCACCCCAAAAGCCAAACCTCAGCTGTGCAGCTGGTCAGAGGCACTGGGGCTTGGCAGCAGGGGCACTGCGGCCTCCTGCAGCTCCTCCCTGCCCAGCAGGGATAAGAGGAAGGGCTGAGCATCTTTCCTCAAGGGTTAAGCAACACCAGCATTCTCCATGCTTTAAGGAAAAACTTTCATATCTCCCCACCTTGCACTTCAGCTCCAGTGGATGTGATGTTTCCAAAGGCAGTGCTCTGCCTGTGCAAGCTCTCCTTCTCACTGGCATCCTCCAGCTGATTAGTTGCCCCCTTGTTTCTAAACCAAATTTTGTTCCTTTGCCCACCTGCATGGCAGAACTAATCACTGGCACACATTGTGGTACCTGGCACTAAAAATCAATGTAGAGGTGCATTCCTGAATGTGCTCTGAATCATCATGAAGTTCCCGAGCTTTAAATGGGAAGCAGAACACGTTGCTTTCTTGATGGACAAATGAAATTTTACGCAGTCCACTTGCTTCTGAAACAAGCTCTGAATCATGCAGAGGGCAAGGTGCCAGGAGTGGCTCTGCTCTCATCCTGGCTTCACTACTTACTTACTGTGTGGCCTCCAAAAAACCTCAAAGGGGGTAAATCCTGGTCCCTCCTCCTCCCCACCAACATCCCCAAGGCAGGGGACACTTGCAGGGGGCCAGAGGGCTTCATGCACAGGGGAACAGAGGAAGGAAATACTTCTCATAAGCTGTGACACCAGTTCCCCAGAAGAACATGGCTTTTCTGCTTTCTCTGCTTTTTGCCCCCCTCCTGGGCTCCTGGCAGAGGAGGATGTTCCCAGTGCCAGAGGGTGCCACAGGGTGCTTGCTGAGCAGTGGGGCTGGGAGCCACAAAATGAACCCTGTGAGGCTGCACAAATCTTTTGAGCTCAGAGAGGTAGATCTTCCTGCTGCACTGATAAAAGCCTGGATTCCTAGGTAAATAGAGTGCATTAATATTTATTTTAAAAAGCTTGGAATCATGATTTAATATTGTAGAAAGGGCTATTCTTACATGGTGTTTGCAGAGCTTCTTCTAATACAATATTTTCTAACTTCAGACATGGTAACCCAGTAAGCTCCATTTCCATGCTAATACTATATAAAAATGATCCTTTATTATAAATCATACTGCACACCAAAAAGGATATAAATAGAGCCCCAGTGCGGCATTGGCATGTCTCATATTTCTCCTGGTTCACATTAAATGAGCCACTAAATTACAGTGTCCTTCTTTATAATATCATCCTCTAAAGCTGAGCATTTTGTGTGTTACACAGGGTTGCTGTAACAAGAGAAATTAGCATGGCTGGTTTAATTCAGCAAGTCTGCCATGCATGTTAGAGGCAGAGTGTTAAAATGAGCTAGAATGAGAAATTTCATTGTCCTTTTAAAAAACTCACCGCTCGGAACGTGTTCTTTGTGTGGGGCTTTGCTAAGGCCTGACCCACAGACTCTCTGCAGGGGTTTAGCTGCTCCCTCAGCTCCAGCAGCAGAGAGGTGAGGGAAAAGGAAAGGACACCCCACCCCATTCTCCTGCTACTACTCTGCGATTCCTGGTCCTTGGATGCCCTCCGGGGAGCCTGGGGAAATTTGGATGCCAGAGAGAGGTACTAGCAGAACAGAGTGGAAGATGCTGCAGGGGCTGGAGGAGCCATCTTCAGATTGGGGTCCTGGTTTTCGTGTGCTGCTGGTTTGTCTGCTCACTGCACTGGAGTTACTCCTGATTTATGTAAATCCAGGTGCAGGCAGATCCAGACCCTTGCTAAGTGATGCTGGCAGTTTTTTTACTTTTCCAGTTCTCACCTGCAGAAACAGGGAGGTATTTTGCCCACAGGATTGATGCCTGCCTGTTTGTAAAGCAGCCCAATGTTCTCCCTAACAGTCAGTGCTACATAAATTCAGGGAGTTATTGTTTGTATTGCAAAATAGAAATACAGTGTTCAGACTGGGTGGGGGGGGGGGGGGTGGAGGATCCAGCTTGACTGTCATCTCTAATGATGGTATCTGACTGCACTGTAGAAGAAAACCCTCCTGCAGTCCAAGGAGCTGCATATGCCTTCAGGGACACATAAAGTAATTCAGGTCAAAAATGTAGGTTGTTTTATTTAGCAGACAAAGAGGTGGGGAAAGCAAAGAAGGAGAGGGAAAGAGGAAACAGGCTGCTGCAAAAATACAATCTCCATAAAGAGGTTTTCAGGATTTTCCCCCCAAAATTTAAAGTGAAATGGAGATATCTGGGTTTCAACATTTCCTTGCTGGCCTTGCTAGGTCCCAGCTCACACTGTCAGGAACCCAGATCAGCTCCCTGCAGGGCAGAGATCAGGATTAGCAAATGGAGTTCATGGCTGGATGTAAGGAGGCAAGGTTGTGGCATAAATGGGCTACCAGACCCTCTCAGGGGCAGCAGCTGGGCCAGAGGAATCCAGGAGGCCCAGAGTTGGCATGAGCAGCTGGTAAGGAGTGAACCCAAGTCAAAGTCGCCCAAGTGTTCATTATCTGCAGAGCTGGAACACTTCAAGGAAATTTTCAAGATAACTTGTCTGCAGTAAGGAAATGTGTCCCCTCACCCATGTTGGGAGGCTGCAGGCTCTGTGGCCCACGAGGATGCCTAGCAAAGCAAACTGTGCTGTGCATAATCAAGGAAAACTAAAGGTTTCTATTACCTGCAGTGCTCCATGACCATGTGAGATAATATAGAAATGGTAGGCAGCCTTCTGGAAGTGAAATAAAACCTCTAGTGTGGGGCCCTTGGCATCATATCCCCTCAGCAAAAATCCCAAAGCAAACTGGGGTTATGCAAGCTGTGAAAGACCCAGCCTCAGTGCTGAATTGAAGAAGCTGCTGGGACCACATCTTGCTGCTTCCAGAAATATCTGTCTTCTCTTGGCAGGGCAGGTTAGAAATCCCCTGAAGTTTAGTGTACAGACACCATCAGTGGAGAGGTAAAAGCAGCAAACCTCAGCTGCAAGGCTGAAGCCTGAGCACAGGGCAGTCCTAGGGCACCTCTCCCAAAACGAAGGAGCTGCCCAATGGAGAGCACAGCCTTTGACCTGCTACCAGCTGCTCAAGCACCCTTTCAGTGTGGACCCTCTTTGACCTGTCCATCCCGGGCTGGTGGCTGCTCAGCAGATGAACAGACATCTCTGTACATGCACATTGACTAAAATATCGCTGCTGTCAGCAGAGAGCCACGTTAAGGAGTGCTTGCAGGGCAAGGAGAGAAAAGGTGAGACTGATAGTGAAATCTTCAGCCCCTTCCATCTCTGTCCTCCTGAGTCCCTGGAGAAAGGCTCTCACAGAAAGTCAATAATTTCAAGACCTTGGGTTTAAAATTGGTCTTGCACAGTAGAGATCACATGTGAAGCAGCAATGGGCTCATAAGGGACAGGTTGAAATGTGATGTCTTCAGCTATTCCCAGGGCAAAACCTGCACAACGCGGACCACAGTCCCCACTCTCTTAAAGCCTGGAGAGTTTTGGTTAGCCCATGCCAGTGACAAAGGAGCACATGGGAAAACCTGATGGTGTTTGGATCTTGTAATTCAATACAAACTCATTTCTGTAATTTAAGAAACATTTAAGGAGACAGTGATATGCTGCAGTATCCCTGGGCAAAGGATGGTGCTGTCATCATTAAGGTGATGAGCTAGCATCTCTTACAAGCCCAATTTTTGTCTTTCCTCCTTAAAAATCTACATGCAAAAGCAGAAGGTTAGCTAATAACATTGATAAAGGAGGTCTGGTCCCAAGGTGGAATTTTTGGTCAGATTTAAAGTAAATCAAATATAACACCTTAAAAATAGCAGTCTTCAACAAAGCCTGGAAGCCTCAGTGATTTCTTTCTACTTTGCAACCAGAAAGACAACCAGGGTAGAGAGGAGGAGCAGAGAAAGAGAGATTAAAACAGCTTTAATTTTAGCTCTTGTCTCATCAAGAGATAGTATGTGACATCAAAAATTAGTCCAATTAAAAATGTTTATAACTTTAAGTTGTTTAATTAGCACCTTCAGAAGTTTCACGTTTGCCCACTAACTTCCTCTCTCCTGATGTGCATACATGCAGTGGCAGCTGGTCCTGGAGGGGGAGGGTCAGGGCTGCTCCAGCCCTGGATATGCCAAGCCTGGATTATAGTCCTTTGAGGGCATATCGACCTCCTGGCAAAGCCTTGGTGATGAAGGGTCTGCAGAGGCAGAAGGGTCTGCAGATGCCCCTTTCACTGTCTCTGATGTTACAAACAAATAAACAAGATGAGAGACCCAACCTACCCCATCAGCCCAGGCTAAGAAACTTGCCCTGCAAGAGCATGTGCTTCTCTCCTGGAACCCCGTGCTGGCTCTCTCCTTTGAGCTGTGTTTCCCACCAATGCTCCAGTATAGATGGTAGGCGCGAGGCTGGCCTCAGCCTTTGTGTCCTGCATGCAGCACCTGTGCCATGCTGGCCCACATATGGGAGAAGAGAAAGAAACCTTCCCTCCATCCTCTCGTCTATTACACCCTGCAGAGTTAATAAGAGGTGCCTCGTGAGGACTGCACATTCTGCTTCCTGCTAGGAAACTCATCCCCACATGGGTCCCCTCCAGGGCCACTCCCTGTACCAGTGCCAGAGATGCTCCCACAGACACAGACTGGGGATGGTCAGGGGAACAAACCTTGCCCAGCTTCTGTATTTTGGTTGCCATGGCAATATGTTCATCCCTGTTGGAGTTGTTTGGGGAGCACAGAGGTTCAGAAAATGACAAGGAGAAACGTGAGGGCACAGCACACTGTGACAGTCACAAGGTGGGGAGCCTGACTAAGCAAGAAGGTGAAGTAGGTTTCTTTTGGCTCTGTCCTTGTAGGAACCCCAGCTGGCCAGCCCCAGCATGGCTTTTGGTGGCAGGTTACCATGAACCAGGGGTTGCTTAGCTGCTGCAGAGGCAGATGCACCATTTTTGGGACCTTGCACAGAAGAGTGACTGCAAACAACATCCCATTTTTAAATGTTTTTTCCCCCAAGTCTTTTACAGATGTAGGAAGAATCAGGAATATAAGTTAGGGCATTTCATAGCACACGAGATTTCCTCTGGCCTGGAAGAATAATGTGAATTGCTAACTGAATTTCACAAATTTGCAGAATAGTTTGGGTTGGAAGGGAACTTAAATATCATTTAGTTCCAAACCTCCTGCAATGAGCAGGGACACCTTCAATTAGACCACGTTGCTTGAAGCCCCATACAGCTTGGGCTTGAACACTTTGAGGGATGAGGCATCCACAGTTTCTCTGGGCAGCTTGTTCCAGTGCCTCACCATCCTCACAGTAAAGGATTTCTGCCTAATAGCCAATCTAACCCACCCTCTTTCAGTATTAAGTAGTTGCCCATGTCCTATCACTACATGCCCTTGTAAAAAGTCACTCTCCATCTCTTTTGTGGCCTCCCTTCAGGTACTGGAAGTCTGGAAGTTTCCCTAGAGCCTTCATGGAGTCCTGACTCTTCCTCAACCATAATCCCTAGCCCTTTTGTGGAGTTCATACAGAATATCATTTTTGTTCACATCAGTTTGACAACAACACAAAATTTGAAGATGTACCATCCAAACTAACACCTCATCCTGCTGACTGAACACCCATCGGTAATGGGATAGAGAATATATAAAACATGTCCATGCTGGATTAAATAGAACACCTCACCTATTAGTCTCTTTCTAAAACCGTTGGGCCCTGAATATACATTGTATCTTGTGTATAAGATTATGTTCTTAGGTCCTAAAAATAATAATAATTTACTTAATCATTATAAATTTCTGTTTATAGGCTATACCTACAAGAGATACAGTGCCAGGCCATTAGACATCAAAGGCTCCACATTACAGGCAATCTCAAAAGAGAAGTCAACATGATTTTTCCAGGAGCTCATTTCACTATTACTACAGTAATCCTGAATTTACATTGTGCCTTTGATCCAGACTGCCAAAGCACTTTGTTCTCTAATGGAGAAACAACATGCAAGTAAAGATTCAATTTGCTTATCATTGGCGTGGATTGGGAGGGTCAGTCTTCAAAAACATTTAGCAACTCAAACAGTTTATACTTATAAAACCAAAGGGTAATTTTAAGTTTGGCAAAGGAAATGCATGATCATCTTAGAGAGGATTTTGCTAAAATAATGAAGCTAATGTGAAGGTCAAGAGTCACCTTGGAAATCACCTCTGTGGCAATGTTGACCAGAGACAGTGAAGGGTTATTCTGGCTTCTGAAAACCAAGCCTAGGACTGTTCTGTATATTTCCCCTACGTCGTTACTCAGACATTAGTGAAAAATTAGCACAGGTTCAGGGCAGGGATATTGAGCAGAAAAACTTGAGAGATTGGCACAAGTTGGTTCTCAGTAGAAAGCCAGCCTCACATCCTCAGTCAGTCACAGAAGAGAGGCTAGACACTCTGGCCTTCCTGATGATCACACCATAACCAAGACAGTTCCTTTGATGGGTCCTTCTGAAGTATAAATTAACTTAACCACTTCTGATCTTGGGAAACAAGAGACATTTGGGTATTTTGATTGACACAGTGACAGAAGGTAAGGGATGTATCAGTCTTAGCAAGTAAAGCAGCTCAAGAGCAGTGCTGGTGTGCTGTCAGTCCCTTTTACCTGTGACTGAGCAGCCACAGGTTGGAACACCTCAGGTGCACAACTGCATCTCCTCTCCCAGCACAGTGTCACCCGAGAGGAGCCCAGCTTGCATGCTGCAATCCTCTTTCATGGTATGAACCATCATACCAGCTGTGTGGCCTGACCAGGAGATGTGTTTCTTTCATCCAAATGAAAACGCTAGTGAGAGGCACCTTATGCGTCCTGCTCCTGCTTCCCTGGCTCCAGCTTTGCTCATACTCTCACTAAAACCAGGTTCCAATGTGGACCACACTTCCCTAGCTGCAAGGTTGAAGTCTTCACAGGAAACAAGGGAGCAGAGTAGTGTTATCTATGCTTTGAGGAGAACAGATACCCCAAGCTAGACTCACTGGGGCAAAGTGAAGCAAGTGAAGTAAGGGCTCCCTTGGCTGTGCACTGCTGTGGATGCAGACCCCGGCTCTCCACCAGGGTGCTGCATTTCCCTGTGGAATGGTATCACCCTCCTGGAAGACCCTTATAGCTGTGACTGTTAGAATGATCCTTACTTCCTCTTTGTACCCCATTGGCCCAGAGCCAGATAACCCAGACCTCCCAGACCCTAGATAAAAAACCCCACCATCATTGTCCTTTCTTATTTTCCTCCTTCTCCCCAGAGAATAAACACCTGGAAACTGAGCCTTTGCGAACATCTTGCCTGGTTTCTGAAGCTTCGTATCCCTGCAGGTCCCCCAGGGCTGGGCTAGCTTAGCAGTTCAGGGGGGCTGACAGGGGGCAAAGCTTCACCAGGGCAGACTCCTACAGCACACAGAGAGCCATGTGTTGTGACAGTGGCTTTCCAGAAGCATTTGGCCTTAAACCTCTGTAAACACCCTATACTTTGGGTTTAAAGCTGCATTGAAAAAAGCCCTTTCTTGCAAGATTCAAGAGATTACCCTTCTGCAGGGTAAACAATGGCTTCTATTTTGCTGCAAACTGATGTTCTTTTCTGGAAGTGGTTAACTCCAAAATTATGCAAATACTATTGTCAGCCCCTTTGACTTTCCCTGCTGACAATCTTATCATTCAGCTAAAATCCCTCTCCCACAAACCCACACTGCCTCTCAAAGAGCCAAGAGTGCTTGTTATCCCCTTCCCAGCTGCCAAAACCCTCCAGCTGCCTTATAATTACCCCTGTAATGTGCTTCTGCATATCCAATACATAGATCTGCAGAACACTAAAAATGTAAGGAGAACATAAAATAAAGAAACAACAAATTAGGGAGCACAAGGGGTGCTGGAGCAATGACATTGTTAATTTTTCTGTTTACCTCACTAATAATAGCTATTTTTGATCCAAAACTGCTGTACAATAAGTGGCACACTTGAGCACAGCTGAATGTCAGGGATTCATTGCTTAAGGTCAGGAGAGATCATTATGATCATCAAGTGTAACCTATTGCATAAGAGATCCATGGTACCACCCTAGTCATTTCTGAGGCTTGCCTGCGACTTCTTTCAGATTTGCAGATGCATCTGTTAGAATGTAACCTAGTCTTGGCATAAAGATTGAAAGGTCTGGAGAGTTAACTAGGATACTAGGATGTTAGAAAAGCCCTTTTTTGTTGTTTTGTTGTTGTTATTGTAGCTGTTTTGGTTTTGTTTTGTTCGTTTGTTACCCTCATATAACATTTAGACCCTCTTTTTCTCCCCTGCTTCTGTTTTGCCTCTGCTTCTAGCAGATTCTACATTTTTCTTAAATGGAAGCACTGCAGCACTGTTATCAAGTTGCCTTATAATTTCTGAATTATGTGAAGTAGATCAGTCTCTAGTCTCCCATCACAGGGAGTGCTTTGTGGCCCTTGTACATTCTCACATATTCCCTCCATGTGCTTTCATTTAGCCAAGCTCACCTTGCAGTGTAAGGGTCTTTGCACAAAGCCCTGCTCCCCCTCAAAAGTCATCAGAGTAGACAGTCCATGTCCTGTGTACTTGACTGCCCTTGGCAGTGGTGTGCTCTCATCTCTAAAAGGAGAAGAAATGTCCATGTCACTCAGAGGTTTTGAGCATTCTCTAATTATTTTCCCCCAGCTCTTCTGGCAGGTGGGTCAGGGTGCCTGGGTGAATGGGGACAGCACCTTGCTGGTGGCAGATGAAGAAGACAGTTTGCATGTGTGGGTCACAGCTCCTGCTTGCCTCCAGCTGTTACTAATAGGCAAGTGTGAGCCTTGCACTCCTTCCTGCCCTTCTCCCAGCCAGCATGTGGGGCCATCTGCCTGCCTGAATCACGCTGGCTTTTGCCAGTTGCTCAAGATATTTCCCCTTCCACATAACTGTACAAAAGCAGGCCAAATGCATGCAGCTTCTAGTATATCAGAAACAGGCTCTTTGCACATATTTATTTTTGGCCCACCTGATCCTAGTACCATGCACAGTGTGGAATGGGTGAAGGAATGTGCGAAGATGGTAATTAACTGCAGAACAGAAAGCCAAAGCAACAACTGGAGCATGGCTCTAGGGTCTGGATGTCAGGTTGGTGAGGCAGCTGAGAGGGGTTTCCATTTGCCAGGCCTGTTCACCCAAGCCTACTTGTAATGCCATCTGGTTTCCAGGGGTATTTTATCAAACCTGAAAATGCAGAATGAGCCCCATGGATATAGTGGGAAATGAACCTCCATCCTTAGAGTTCCATGGGTAAACACCAAGCAGCAGGTAGGTATTGCTGATTCAGCAACCCTTTCTGGGTTGTGCTCATTCTGCTAGAGGACATCATTAGAAGAGGCTGAGATATTTTGTTTTTATAGCTTTTTAACCTTTTCCTTCCCAAAACAGTGTTTGTATTTATTTTGGCACCTTGAATGTTTTGAAGAGAGGATCAATTTTAATTTGTTTAAGCATTTTTCCCCCTTAATCCCATTAAGTCAGTCTCTAATTCCTTCCAGGACTCCCTTCTGTGGAGCTATTTCCTCTTGGAATCATTTACTTTCTGTGGATTGGGGGAATTAATGAGGCAGATGCTGCTTTCATTCTCACCACTGTAAGCCCAAAACAACTTCAGCAGTTTGCTAGCACAGGTCCAGATTTTACTGGTGTAAATGAGGTCAAAATTTGGCTCACTGTGCTTACTTTTGCTAAGAGATAAGGAGTTTACTGAAAACAAGAAGTCTTGTGCAGCTTGGGAAAGTCCAGTTGAAAGTGGGTGAAGCTCATCATTTCATTGAAAGTCTGAGTTTCTGCATTTCCCTACTGAGAGGCTGTGCTGAGCGCAACAGATATTCAAGTAACACAGGCACTGGTAAACAACCACTCAGGGAAATAAGGACCAAGACTTTCAGGAATGTCAGAATTGTCTACAGGAGCAAATTGCAATGGCACAAACCTAAGTCACGCTGAGGCAAAATTGAAAGTTAAGAAATATAGAGAAAGATCAAGTGACTGTGTCAGTAAGTTTTCAGGGGTCTCACAGGGAAGGAGGAAGCAAACAGAAAAACTGAGATACATGCAGACAGCTCAGGGCTGACATCAAAGGTTAGCATGTACTGTGGTGGATAAAATCGAGAAAGACGTAAAGGAAATGTAACTAGCACAGGACAGGAAGGCAGGGAGCAGGGAGCCATTCTGGCTATAGATTGGTGGTCAGAGGAAGGCTGAGGAAAGAACTGGTCTGATGGCTTTGCAGTAGTACCCACACAAGGGTCAGCCCAGGCTGGGACCCTCCATGAACCCTCAGCAGCAGCACGGGGGAATGGGGCTTCTCGCAGAGCAGCACCCTGCCCGGCTGCAGAAAGGGGAAACAAGAGGAGCGAGGCAGCTACGGCCAGTCAGCTCTATTTCGGTTCCTGGAAATGCACTAGAACAAATAATTAAACAAATTAATCATCAGCACCTAGGAAACAACCAGGAGAAGAGGAACAGCCAGTGCTGATTTGCCAGGAGCAAATCATGTCAAATCAGCCTAATTTAATCCTGCAACAGGTCTTGTGGATGGAGACAAAGCAGGATACTTCTTGTATCTTGATTTTGGTACATCTCTGGTACCATCTCATTTCATGTTACAAGAGGTAAATTTAAGGAAACATGCCCTAGAGAAATTACCTTAAGTAAGGAGCTCAAAACAGGTTGGAAAAAACGTGCTCAGAAAGCAAGTGTCTTTGTAAAAACACAAGAGAGGGTTGAGCAGGGCTCAACAGAGGTCCAGCCACTGGATTGTGAGATAGTCAGCATCCTTATCAGATACGTAGATGACACCAAGCTGAGAGGATCTGCAAAGACCTGAAAGAGGACTAGAAGCAAAAATCATCCTGGCATGTTCTCCCCTGAAAAAAAGGAGAGAAGTAAAGTTGTGCACAGAGGTAGGAATAGTCAGCTGCACAGGGACAAAATGAGAGACAGATGATTAGGCAGGTGTGGAGCAGTGCAGCAATGCAGGAACCTGAAATGAATAAAAAGTGCCATTTGTCATACACAAGGCAGTCACCATATCAGTGCACTCAGAGAAAAGCTCTGCCTGTAAAATACATGGCTGTGCCCTCAGTTTTACCCAGTGCTGCTACAGTACTTGTTCAGTCCAGGAAAGTCTGGAAGGAAGTGGGATGAGAGGTCTAGAAAAGAGGAATTGGAAAGAAACACTTACTCATAGGGACTGTTTCCTCCAGAAAGAAGGAAACCAGGGGAGAGACAATACTATTTCCAGAGAAGGAGGGAATAAACGTCCTCCAGACATTTCTCTATATCCATTGTGAGTGTGGTAAGAAACAAAATGCCTGGATTGCTGCAAGAGAGGTTAAAGTTAGATGCTTGGCAAAGGGGAAGGCTAACCAACACTAAACCCACCTGCCTGGCAAGGATATAAAACCTGTATCCTTGCCTGTGTTTAAAAGCAGGCTGGAAGCATCTGGAATATTTCTGAAATTAGCCTCTTGAGGTCCTTTCTAGCCATGTTTTTCTCCAGTTCTGTGATGAATGGTGTTAAATGAATATAAATTACCTCACACGGGGACACTGACGTTCAGGCTTGGTGATGAATAGTGATCAGCGACAAAACTGTCAGCTTGTGGGGAGGCATCCAGTAGGGTTATTGCTAGAAACTGGTGTTAACTCCAGTTTTATTTACCATCTTCATTAATGATCTAGAAAAAGCATTAGACAGTGCGTTTATTAAACAGTGCGTTTATTAAACTGCAACTTAATACTACAGTGGGGAGGAGAGATGCAATCACCAGCCAGGAGTGGAAAATAACACAAAAGGACAAAAAAAGATATGTGGCATGGGGAGAAAATGACCTAGCTCAAAGGACACACAGAATAATACGTCTAGGAAAGTAGTCCAAAATTAAGACCCTCTATGGGAGAAGGAGACCCAAATGCAATGAAACACTTTGCACGGTTAGCATACAGGAAATTGAACAGGAGTTTACAATTTGTCACATCAACAGAAAAAGTCTCAGTGTGGCTTTGGGCTGCATGATATACCCCAGGGCAGAGAGATAAGCAACTGTCTGATTGCTGTTTTGCAAGCTTTCTTTCTGAGTGCCTCCTGACCAGCGTGGCTGCCAGGCTGCAGGAGGAGCTGGGAAAAGCAGCAAAAAAGAATTGAAAGCTGAGAATATTGGCTTATGGAAAGAGAATTACATAGGTACTCTGTGGCAAAGCAACAGCGGGTTCACGCCTCCAAGGTGTAGATAAGTATGTCAGGAAAGGTGCCCTTTTTACCAGGCATAATTATTGCAGGAAAATCAGGCATTGTATCGATATGAGGTATGTTATACTAGCATTGCACATTTTGGTTGGCCACAAAGCAGTTTCAGTGATACAGTAGCCTCCTGGGGCTCGTCCACTGCTGGCTGCCAGGGTCCAGGCTAGCACTGAGCTGTGCAAGAGCTGAAGCATCACCCCAGCAGCTGCCTGTAGAGGAGGCTCCAGGGAAGGGCTGTTGCTGCCAGGCAATGGCAAAGAAAAGGATAACATGCCCACTTTGTGCGACCAGAGTCACACCGACATTCATTGATAACAGAGTTGCATAAGCAAATCAACACGATGAGCTGTGATGATTGGAGGAGGAGAAATCTGTGCTGCTCAGGGGGACAAATTAATAGAGAAAGAGATGCTATTTTCGGGTTTCTAGAGAGGTATTACTAACAGAAAGAAAGCACAGATATAAAACTGTACTCAACTGAGTCCTTTAGAGAGAAGATAAAGGTAAATGCTTTTCTAACTTGTGATTTTGAGCCTTTTCCCTCTTTGTCCAGCTGGCTTTTGAGATGGAGGTCTAAGAGTGCAATGGTGTGTTTGTCCCAGCTGATACTGGAGCGCACAGGCTTTGAACAATAAGGCTTTGTTCTTTTGCCAAATACAGCAATGCCTCTGCTGTTGCTTGGAGAAAAAAAGGAACAAACACATTAGGAAGTCACCGAAAATGAAATGATGGCTCACTTCAAGGCATTCAGTAGCACACTGCAGAGATGAATGAGCTCTGCATGGTATGTGAGTCCATGAGGAGGACAAATCTTCAGAAAGACACCCCTTAGTTCCCACCACACTTGCAATTTGGCAGAGGAGATGACCTTTAGATATATCCCCAGGATCGACAGGCCTCTGAAATGCTTTGCAGGAGAGCCTTGTTGCCCACAGCTTTTGCAGGGACTGTGGGCATTGTCAGCAGAGCATTGTGTGAGGGTGTACTTTGCCTTTGAGGAGCAGTCTCCACAAAGCAAATCTGGTAGTTCTTTCCAGCAGAAGACTTGAAATGAGACTCAGCAGCGTGGCTGGCAGGCCAACACTGCCAGCTGTGGGACCACAGCAAGGTGCAGGGCCACCAAAGCCTGCAGCTTGCCAAGGGCAAGGCAGCTCAGCTCCTGTCTCACAGCCCAGTGCCACCAGCAACCTGGACAGAGCAGGCAGGAAATGAATTCACAAAGAAACTCAAGGGGAAAATAGGAAGGTGGAACAAGCACAGCGGTCCAGAAGAATAAATTCACCGAACATACATCCTTGATTTTAATGGGGCTTCTAATAGCAGGGTGAGCCCAGCAGAGTTGGTTATCTTCCAGGAAATGCTCCCAGAAAATGTGGAACTCTGGCAAAGCCATTCCTTTCACTTGCTTGACAATGGGAACCAAGGGACCCCCAGTAAAAACACAAGCAACATAAAGCTGAGCAGATGTTACCTTGAACTTGTCCTCAACTCATGAGGGAGAATTAAGTGATATGAAACCACTGGAGCAGCCCAGGTGGGAAAGATTACTTCACTTGGGTATGAGCTCTTATTGGAGTTAGGGGAAAGAGCTTATAGTTGTGTGTTATATGCTGGGACCAATTACACTGAAAAATGCAGAATACAGCGAAGGTTTGGGGAATGAGAAGAGATTAAAACTACGTGGCTGTGTTAAAGCCCAGAAAAGAAGAGAGAGAGGCAGAAAGACAGGAAGAAAACAAGGATAAAGTTGTGCAGGGTGTCTTAATACAGGGTCCAGACAAGTTTCACATGAGCTCATCCAAATGCATCTCAGGCCAGGCCAGGCTTCTCAGGCCAGAAAATGTGCAACAATCACCCCGTGCCTGTGCTTGCAAGTGCTAGGAACAGCAAGAACAAAGGGTGGGCTCTTTAATTCTCCTCCGTATTTTGCAGGATTGCTACATGCTGAAATAGCAAATGATGTATGAAATGAAAAATCACTCCCCAACCAATGCATATAGATGATGCAGAGAGCATTTTGCCATTACTTCTTTGCAGTAATATTTATCTGCATTAAAGCCTCATTCAGAAGTAGCTGGAAATACCCAGAATGTGAGAGTAAGGGGATCGGAAGAGAGATCAGAGAGAGAGGCAAAGCAGTAAGGCAGGCACTTAAGGAGGCAGATATAAAGCCTTTCCTGAATAAATCACCTGCTCAGTTCTGACCCAGGTTATTAGCAACCACAAGCCAATATTCTAGGTCCCAATGCTAACTAGTTTTCTGTGAAGAGCAAATTCATTTAGTGGGCTTCAGAGGAGTCATTGCCATTTGGAGATGACTTCGAGACCGGTGAGGAACATGCTGGTGGTCCCAGGCCAACAACTGGCAGGGAGGTGTTTTCCCAGTGAGAGAAGCCCTCTCTGGCTGGCATGGCAGTGACGTGTGGGAGCTAGCCCAACCATGAATGGGGACAGAAGCAGGGGGGCTCTCCCTGTGACAACCCCAGGCAGAGGCACATTGCCAGGGCTTGCACCAAGGGGAACCATGGGCAGCTCCAGCTCTCAAGTTTGCAATCTCCATACAGAGGATCGAGCCCCATAAGATGCTGGCCAAGCACAGCATCAGTGTTTACCAGACAGCATTTAGTACTGCTGACTCACCGGTGTTTGCATGCAGGATTGCATTTGGATATGCCTTCCTGAAACTGGGAGGGAGGAGGTGCACCCAGCTGAATGCCTCTTGCAAGCACCCCTATCCTGGCACAGGAGTGTCACCCAGCAAAGACGGACCCAACAGAAAAAGTCAGTAGCAAAAACAAAACCTATGCACTCAGTCAAAGACACTCTTGGACTCAGTGTTGGCAAAAAAGGCTATGGAAGAGTTCAGCACAAATTATAAGGTAAGATCAAAATACCTTGCACCTTAACAGCTAGAAGCCAAGGGATCATAGAATCCTACGAGATGCATTTGGGATGTTCCCTTTGCCTCCTCTTACTCACATTTTACGTCCCCACCACCAGAAAAAAGGAAGTGGAAACTATTGATAACTACATTTGTCCTCCTAAAACTTCTTTGGCTTTGACTTAACATCTCAGTCTGGGTCTGACTTGACCTTCAGATAACATGGAGTCAAGAGGAATTGCAAACATTCATCCAAGGACAGGTCTTGGCTTTCTGCCTAGTGTCTGAAGGCACTTTGTGTTGTCTCTGAGTGATAACACATTTAAAGGACACCAAAATATATTTCAAGATAACACTAAAGATGTGATCCACAGAAATTTAGCTATGAAAAATGTTTATGGGAAGGTCTGGAAAACTAATCTGTTGGAAGTATTGGCTACCTTGGTGGGGTTCACTAGCATGCAAGTATGAGATGATGCTGCTGAAGTTGGAGTTACCCCTCCCATGCTGCTTCAGCTGGTGATTTGGTATATGCTATTGGTGGGCAGGAATATCTGGTATTTAATGAAGAAATTTAACTGTAGGGGAGGCTCAGGTAAAGATACTGCCTTTATGTGTGTTTTCCATGTCATGCACATGGGTGACACAAGTGTGAGGGATACACCTCCAAAACTCACTGGGACGTTTACTCTCAGAGCTCTGAAGAAGTACTGTGGATCAGCATGACTGTCCATAAGAGTCAACAGAAACCTCTAGGAGCAAATTCAAACTTTTCACAAAATCAGTGCTGTAAAGAATTCATGTTTGATTGGCTAAAATCACCTGGCAGGAATACCTGACTACAAAGGGACCAAAAAGTCTTAGATTAGATTAATTAGTATCTGTACAGACAACATGGTACACTGAAAATGTGTTTAATTAGCTTGAATCTTCAGCTTTCAGTCCCTTATGTAATGTGGAGACTCCTAATCCAGCCTTTTTTGGAAAAAATACCCTTGTAAAACGTGATTTTTTTTCTCTACCAAGATGATGAAAACCATGGAGACTACTGAGACTGCATCTCCACACCTTTTCCTCAGAAAATTCCCACATGCTTAACTCTGGGAATGTTTTTACATAAATCCAAAAAGAAAATAACTTTCACAGGTTCCATAAGTACTAGATATTGTGAAGTCTCTTCCGCACCCAAAATAGGACATCCAAATTTCACTGGCACTCCGTGAATGGACAGCTTGTTAAAAGAAAATTGGATAATAAAACAGTAGCATTTGATTCAGCCCTCACCCTTCCAAAGGCTTCTAAATTGTTCTTAGCCCAGTATTCTCCTTGCAGGTTAATAGGAGATGATTTGGACATGGTTGTGTTGAAACAGAGCCCCACATGTGGCCAACCCTTTGATTTGGGGCACTGAACCCTGGAAGGGGGCTGAGCACTTGGGAATGCCAGAAGTGGGTGCTCCCCCTTCCTGCAAAGCAAAGGAGGGCTCTTGCCTGACACCCTGCTGTGTGTGTGGGTGTGTGTGAGTGTGTGTGTGCTGCCTCCAGACGCTGCTGGCATGTGTCTGATGCATGGGCTCTGTGCATCCCAGAAGTGCATCCCAGAAGTGGGATGCACAGAGCCCATGCATCAGACACATGCCAGCAGCGTCTGGAGGCAGCACACACACACTCACGCACATACACACACACCCACACACACACCCACACACACACACCATCTTGCTTGCTGCTTATGTTTGAAATGTCTGGGTTGCTAATAATACACTTAAATGAGGTATCCAATGGCCACTGGGTGACTAAATAATATGAGTGAGAACTTATTTATTTATTCCTCCTCCTGCAGCTCTTTCTCCTAAGAGTTACCACACTCCAGCAGTGAGGAGAAACCAGGAATTTTGGCAGTGGGAAGGAGTCTCTTTATCTAGGAAAATAGAGCAACTTTAATTCAGATGGAAATGTTTTCATGCACCAAGCTGGAGGCAGAGTGTGGATGCTCCTTGGTGCATGGCACCCACGGCTGTGCAGAGCTGTGCCTCTCTCATGCTCTACTCTTGTGTTGCCACTGCTTTTCTGGGAATCATGCCCACCACTGGGGCGTGGGAGCAGGCAGGTTCCTGTAGCCACCACCAGGACTGACTGCACAGACTTTCAGTCTGCAATGGCACTGCAGCCATTCATATTGCATCCCTCCAAAATGCCTTTCTCCACAAATACCTACAAAAGAGCACTGGGTGGCTCGGGATGTTTGCAGACCATTTCTTGGTTTGCAATTTGTTCCTTCAAGATCTGAAGTGGTGGGCTGGGGCAGCTTCACACCCTGTTGGCCACCTCAGCACGGAGCTCAGGAGCTGTGGTGGTGACACTGGGTGACTGGGTGTAGATCATGCAAAGGACTTCCAGCATCTGATTTATGCTGCACAATCGCTTTCATTTTGCATTTCAGTCAGCTTGGACACTGAGGAGAGAGAAACAAGAGATTAAGAATCACAGGCTGTCATCATCCTTCTCCTCCCACTGCCATTGCCCTGGTGCAAAGCTCCTATAAAAAACATCCAGACTACCTTTGGGAGCAGAAGCCTCTCTGCTACTGCCATCAGACCTTTTTATGTGCTACCTCCTACTATCGTGCTTGCACAAAAATCTGCACTGAACACAGGTGGAAAGAAACATTTGCTCTCAACCAGTGCGGCAGCAGATGTCAGTGTGTGGACTACATATTGCCCAACTCCTTTTCTCATGCATTCCTAGTTTGGGTGCTGCACGCTTCTCCTTTGCATTCAACATGTCCTGCAAGGGGCTCTGAGTGGAAAAGCCCTGCACAAGACAAATTCCCAGGCAACTGCAGAAATTTAGATTCATCATCCTGAGGAACTTTTTAATATGCACAGCAATGCTGGTCAGCACAGTGGCTATGAAGTGCCAGCCAACTCTGCCAACACTTGTGGCGGCACAAGCGAGGGGCAGCAAACTGTGGCCAGGGGAGGGTGGGCTTCAGCCTGGAAGCCCATCTTCTGTGAACCTATGTCTTCTGGCTCCTTGACTCTGAGTGATCACTGAACAACACAGCCCCCTCTTTGTTTTGACAGTCTAAATCCCTATAAACAGAGCACTTGTTCTTTTTTCTTTAACATCCTTTGTGGTTTCATGAAAACGCCGGATGCTGCAGAAGCTGAAGTATGAAAGGTTCCTCTC
Organism: Anomalospiza imberbis; assembly: GCF_031753505.1. Classification (NCBI taxonomy): domain Eukaryota; kingdom Metazoa; phylum Chordata; class Aves; order Passeriformes; family Viduidae; genus Anomalospiza; species Anomalospiza imberbis. The sequence continues at coordinate 70,531,912 of NC_089683.1, read as the reverse complement.
TCTATCCTGTCCTCCCTGTCCAGCAACCACACTAAAAAGAAACCAAAGAAAGTGCTTGCGAATACCTGAACTGACAGCCCTGGTGACAGAAAGCTCTCCAGTTATTCACAGCCCAAATCGAGCCCAGGCAGCAGCTGTGCAAGTTTCCAAGCTAGCCCCTGCCAGCGCCGATGGAGGCTGACCCAAAGGGCCCCACCTCACCACTCACTCTTCTCTCTTTCTAGCCCTTGGCAGCTTGGTGGGGGTGCAGCCATGAGCCAATGTTGGGGGGGGTCACAGCTGCAGCTACCCCAGTCATGAGACTGGGGAGAAGGAATCATCATCTTCTCACAAACATTTCCAAGCCAATGCTGCAAGCAGTTCTGTGGGTGAGAGTTAAAGCTTTTCATAGCTGAAACCTTGGGTTCCTGTTTACCAAACATTTGTTCAGTCTTTATGCATTTGAGTGAATGAGGAAATGAACCACAAAGCTGGGCACAAATGCCAAAACCTTGCTTAAATACATAAATCACCCTCGTGTCACTTTCTGTGCCTACTTCAGTCTTGAAAAACGAATCCTTCTCCTTAGATTTGTTGTTTGTCATGAGCTCCTGACACTTCCTGGTTCACCACCCAGCCACCGTGAGCACAGCCTCTGCTTTCCTGGAAGCTCCATCCTTGCCTTCACAAAGGCAGGAGCGAGTTGCTAGAAAGCCATGCTCTCTCCTCCCTGCCCAGTGCTCCCACTGCTGGTCCCACCCTAGGCATGGCACTCACTCCCTGGAGCAGTAAAGGGAGAAAGACCTAAATCCTTTTCAGTCTAAAGGCTGGGCTTACTGCCATCCTGACCCAGTCCCACACCCTCTAAATAAGCTCCCAGACCTCAAATTCTCTTTAACTGAAGAGGTGATCCTTTCACCATCCTAGACCTGTTTGTTACACCCAGTTCAATCTCCTTGCTCATCAGTTCCTCCAGCACCTTACTCTTTCCCTCATAGAAGCAACCTTTTCAGCTATCTCTTTTTAGTACCTTTGTGGTCAGAGCTGAGCAAACCCCCTGAAACCCAGAAAAAGCTCACAGAGACAGATAACCCCAAACAGGCAAGAGGGAACAGACTGTGCAGTTGGGTATAACAGAGAAGAGAGGCCACTCTGCTCATGCTGCAGCCACCCAGGCTCAGCTTCTGAATGCCATGTGGTGCTGCAAAGCCACAAGGGCACTGGCCCCACTGCAGCCAGGGGGAGTTATCTGGGGACAGCATCTCTGTTCCACCTGATACAGCTTTCCCTGCATGTCTAGATGAGGGACAGTCATAAGACAAACAATCCTGGCTATTTTCTCAAGCTGATAGCACACAAGCAGGGAGAAAGAACACAGCTGTTCAGCTTCCAGCAGTTCTCAGCCCCAGGAGGTCAGACCCTCCCTCTCAGGGAGAGAGCAGACTTTCAGCTGTCTCTGGCCACTGTTCCCTCTCCCTCAAAGCCCTGTTGCCTCTTTTTTGTCTCTGCACAGCCTCCTTGCCTCCTGAGAGCACCACTGGTCCATCTCCCATACAAGTTCAAGAATGAAATACACCCACTAGGTGAGGAGAAGGGACTTGCCAGGGCAGAGGACTATATCCAAGGTAGTGGCAGGTAGGCGAGAGGGATCTTCCAAAGATTATGACACCCAGCACCCACTTCACCTTCACACCTCTTCCCCGGGGTGTAGGGGCATTGAAACTCCCTCTGCCTGCAGCACACCTGAGGTTTTCATCCCTCTGCTATGAGTGACTTATCCTTCAGTTGAAATTCAAGCTGGGTTATCAGACATGCTTTAAAAATTCAGGATGATACTTGATGCTCCTTGAATTCATCAGTGGACAGTTATGGTTTGGGTAGACATTTTCATTCTTTATTTTCTGCTTTCTCACCCCACAGAGTGCTTTGCAACTTACACATTCATCTTACTTAGGAAAGGAAAATGCCCAGCACAACTCCACACCATGCTGTATGCCTAGAAATCCCCAGAGGATACTTATATCTCCCCTTATCATATTATGTTGCTGTCCTTGGCCCAGGTGGGATTTCCTATCAGGCTCAGCAGAGTAATGCTGTGGTTGCTCACACAGGAGCTCCAGGCCCCCTCTCTGCTAGCACTTACCCACCCAGGCTGAAGTCTTTCAGGCCAGTAGTGTGGCTGTGCCCTCCCCAGTCACCTGGAAGAGTCACTGGAAGGTACCTGATCTGCATGATCCTATGTACACCACTTCTATCATAGGCTACACCACTGAAATCCAGAAGGATTTGGTCCAAAGCATTAAGTGACCCTATTGCCTCATGCATTAGTAAATACAGTAAAGAGGATGAGATGGTTTGCTGATGAGCACAGTGTGCAAGGTCCATGTCCTTGAGATTTGCACACAAATGTTCCCTTCCATAACTATTTCTTAGTTATTTTCTTAATCAGTGTCAAGATTAGGATTAGTTTATGCCCTGCCTCTGAGCAGGATTCTTGCACTGCAAGTATGTGCTGTGTCCTGCTGGTCACCAGAGAACAAGAGCGCTTTGCAGCCACAACAAGCAAATAACAGTGATGCTTTTTAATAGGCAGCACATTTAAATGCAGTAACCACCCGCAGAGAAAAGCAATACGTGCTACATCCTCCCTTTCCAGCACTGGAAGAGAAAAACAGTTGTAACAATCGGCACGCAGAAGTGACAACCCACTCGTCGCTCAGTAAGTCTGGCTTTGTGGGAAGGATCCCCCACAAGGCAGCTGGCTTGGCTCCACTCTTGATTGCTTGAGCTGTAGTATGACCAAGGCCCAGCACAGCAGCCCAAACTATCTTCCCCAGGCATTATCACGGGCATATGCTAATATTAAAAACAATCAGGGTTGTCCACATCTATTTCTAAGAGCCCCACTTCACTATGAGCCTGCCACTGCCATAAGTGCAGTGCCCCCAGCTCTGGATAAATGACACTTGGTGGGAGCAAGTGCTACACCAGGGGCTCTGTAGCTGTAATTTCCCCAGCTCTGCCCACAGGTATAAATGTAAAAAAACAAAAGCTGCATGGCTGACACAGCAAGAATGCATCTCAGCTCACACTGAATATTCATTCCCCAGCTTTTGCAGAAGGCCTTTAAAAACACGAATGCTTGTCAGAACAGTCCCTGCCTCCTGTGTTATTTCATTTTAGAAGAGCTTGCCCTGTAAAAGATTAAGTAACTTCATGAAGTATATAACTAACAGGTCACTTGGCTAAGTAGACCAAGCCTGCTGTCCTATAGTCTCCTTCACATTTTCATTAAATCTAAAATCAGTTAATATTATGTAATATAAATGCAGTGGTTTCAGAGACTCTAAGCTGAATGAGAATTTTGAATTAGGAGTACAGAACAACCTGAAAATGTCTTTGCAAAAAAAGCCAAAACTGGAGCACCCAAGGGCTCTGTCTGGCCTCATAGAGGCATGGCATTTCCATGAAATGGCTGTGAGCTGAATAAGTACTCTAGGTATTAATATTCAAAGCAGGGCATCACATACGGCTTATGAAACACCTCTTTATGTGGATTAAAGACCTGCTCGCAATGCAGTAAGCTTCCCACTCCAACTGGAGCCACTAGGCTCCAAATTCATTACCATAGCACACTTACTGGATTTAAAAAAAAAATTGGAAGGCTTTCCTTTCTATTAGCCTTCCTCTCTAACTATTAAGATTCAGCCTCATACCTGACTTGACTAATGATGAGTCCCCAGAGAGTGAACCCAGACTTCAGAGCAGCACAATGACTTTGAGTAACCTCTGGCTCAAGGTGAGAAGCTCCTGTGGGATTAGTCCAAGTCGCAACCAGGTGGAAATATTAATGGCCATCATTACAGGAGGCATGGAGGGGTTTTTCTCAATCAGTGAGGACAGCAGCTTCTTTCCAAGAGCCATGTCAGCTGACCTGCTTTGTACTCTTTGCTCCTGTTTACCCACGCAGGCTGCTGCATGGTCCCCAGGCACATTCTACTGACCAGGACAACATGCTAGCATCCCACTGGCATTGCTAGAACTCAGTCTCATGATTGCAGACATTTATGGACCTAATTGCACTTAGAGAAATACCTTAATGCAGGAGAATGAAACCCTCTGTGGATGCTTTCTATGTACTTGAATGGAAGTCAGTTTCTGATGGAATAGATGTTTTATGTAGACAGATAGGTAGATAGATAGAACATACACATGTACGCAGGCTTGATTTGGTAACAGTTTTCCTGAAGTGAAGCATCATCTCACACTGCAGTGCAAGTTTTTCTGCCCATGTACTGCTTCTGAAAAGTGAACACCTCCCAGACAAGGAGAGCAGATTTGTCACTGTGGTATCACTTAATATGCAGGAACTAACACAGAGCACCTGTTGGGTTTATTTGCCCAGCATGTGGATCCCCAGTTGCTAGCTGTGCTCAGTGCTCCAGAAGAAAAGCAGAGGTTTGGGTCTGTTCCAGTGTATCTGTCCTTATTTTCAGAAAACATTTCCCTAAGTAGGCCAAAAATGTCTCTTAAATCTTGAGCTTTAAAGGATACATTTGTAAGTCAACAAACACACGAAAAGGGTGACCAGCTGTTCTACTTTTGGAGGCAATGTCCTAGTTCTCAGATGCCAATCTGCACTGCACCTCCCATGGAGGACAGAGGCCAAGTGTCCTACTTTCTTGGTGGCCTATTTGTCCTACCATGAGAAAGTAAGGTGTGTGAGTCCACAAATGAGAACAGAAGAAATCCTCCCCTCTGCATGCTCACACAGAAAGCCAACAGAGATGCAAAACATCCAGAGCACTTCCAAGTTATGTCTCAGAGTCCTACTGTTTCAGCTCAGACTCTTGTCTTGCAGCAATGTCAAGGTGCAGTGGATGCTATTAAAAACTGGTTTCCCTGTCCTCTAATGTCACTTCCACTCTAAAATCTCACCTTGTTAACACATGCAGTTCACTGCTCTGTCTCAGCTAGTGAGAGCATATTATCACTTAGCTCTGATTCAGCAAGACACCTACAATTTACACATTGCCTGTGTCTGTTCAGTGGGGCAGCAAGGGACACTCTTGAAGCCCCTTTTAACTCTATTAGGCATGCATTGACACTTAAGCATGGATGTAAGTACTTGGCTAGACTAATGCCATGATGAAAAAACATGAAGAGGGTTAAGCTTTGAACTGAAAATATTTTTTTCATAAACTCCAGGGAAAAAAAATTAAAATACAAATAACTATTCCTGGAAATGCTTGACAAACACAAAAGTAATATTCTGAGTAAGTATCCTGATCCTCAGCAACACTAGTAGCAGGCTGCTGTGAAAATCCAGGCTTCAACAAGGTAGTGGATGAATACAGCAGTTTTCTGCATAGTCTCCACTGAGCTTTAGCCAAACAATGTGCACTGAATCCCTAAATTAGAGAGAAAAATGGTAAAATTAGAGAGCATCCCTAAATTAGAACCACCACCCACTTTTTCTCCTGCAGCGTTTACTGTCAGTCCCAATCATCTTCTGCTTCTTAGTAAGGCAACCTGGGTAAGAGGCATGGAGGAGCTTCATGATGTTTGCTTAAAAAACTTTAATGCCAGATCCACTCTGTCAGTCACATAGACAGCAGGAGGTGGGGAGGGGGTGAGACCATCCATGAGCTTCATCCGTCAAATATCTACAGCCATCAACAAAAGCTGTATTTATGAGTAAGGACAGAACATGGGCTTCTCAGGCTGTATTCAGCCTCCCAGAACTAGTTATCTATGCTAGCAGGGTTTCACATGCACACAAATCCCTCTTTCTCTGGGTATCCATCTCATACAGGCCTTTTAAAGATCTTCTCAAGCTCAAATCCTGTATGGAAGGGTTGCCTGATCTTTTGTGGGTTACAGCTCAGTAGAGAGAGAAGCTAACCTGGCAGATCAGATCTGCTGTTTCGCACCCTCAGTTTCACACCTCTCCATTCACAAGCTGCTTTGCATTTCTCTTTACTCTGCAGTTTCAAACTTTGTAAACTTTGATCGCAAGTTTGATCATAGGGTGGCTGGGATTTGGGGGCAGAAACAAGAACCTCTCCTCTTTCTTCAAAACATCTATCCATCAATATCAGTGACTGGTTTTTATAAAAAAGGGTAACACACTTTCAGAGAAGATACTGTGACTTCTATATTTTGACACTTTGGTTTTAGTTAAAGCATAATCAAATTTCTCAAAAATAAGGGGTTTGAAAACACTATCTTACTGCTTACAATCTAGAGGAAAAAAATCCAACAACATTCCTGCATTTGCTTCTGAAAGTAGATGCCACTTGTCCTTCACTTTCTGCACAGACAGTAACAGTGGGCTCATCCATCTCGTTACTGTAGCCATGAATAGCTGAGAATGGAAAAATCAACATCTGAAACTGGGTGAGTTTCTGAAGCTCCCTCCATATGACAGCTTTAACAAGACTCCCACCCCTAGTGAGTCACTAACTCTCCCTACAAACCCTGTCTGGGATGGGAAGCGTGAGCATGCATTTTGCACACAGCAAACCCTCCGGCAGGGTTAAGTTTTCACCTGGGGTTGTGTTACACTGCCTCTGACTCTGCCACATCCCATCTTTGGTCTGCAGCACATCTGCAGGTTCCCCAAAGCATCTGCTGGAACTCCTGCTAAAATGCCTTTGCATTTCCTGGTAACTTGGGATTTCCTCTAAAGTGAAGGACGCTTGAAAAGGAGCAAGCGAGCACCATGAAGCACTGTTGGAGGGGCAGGTAGACTGTGACAAAGGTCAGATAGTCCAATTCTTGTCAGAGTCCCCTGGCTCTGTGGGAATAGTGCAGTTAATGCACTTTTATGATGAAGCAGCAGTGATTAACCAAAAGACACATTCAGTCACTAAGGGTGGGAGACTTTCAGAGCCCTGGACCATATGGTGAGAAAAAATTGCCCCTAGAAATTCAGACTTTGCAGAAAAATGTCTTTTGTGAAAAAGGCACTTGATATCATCAGGGAAAGAAGGTCACACCCCCACACCTTCTTTGATTATCAGCTGATCCAGGAATGCTATGTGCTTCCAAAGGTGAGGTGCTGCCAAGTGTGGGTGACAGGCAGGAGGGGAGGGATGTGGTGGAGCCGAGCCAGGAGCGGCAGCGGGGCCTCTCGGGGCAGCCTTGGGGAGACAGGGCCCACACCCAGCCCAGCCCCGGCAGGGCGGCTGGCACTGAGAGCAGCAGAGACTGCCTCTGCCTGCCCTCATGCTGTCAGGATGAGCCCCGCAGAGCACGGCTATTATTTGCTTTAAAGAAGGCATTTTTGGCACCCAGTGTACAATATGTTGCTGTTGCCCTCGTGACAACTCCATAATCTCTTCTTTCGCTTCCAGTGTTATTGTCCCAGTTTCCAAGAAGCAGACAGAGAGAATTTACTCTTCTGGAGTGGGATAATTCCTCATCGGGAAAGAAATGAGTAGAAACAGATTCGGGAAATTCTTCACTTGTCTATTTTTATTTACAGCGGAGTTCCTGTTATTACCTTGAACAAAAATAGCACAACAGCAAGGCTGCAGCCCAGTTTCCTTTGCCTTTCTGCAAGAGCCCATCAACACCAGCCCTGGGCCACTGCCCCAGCCACGACCTCCTCTCATGACCTCTCCTCTTGGTCACCAGCAGCCCCAAGGACAGGCACCAGCAGTAGCCCCACACCTCCCATGCTTGCCTGGTGGCTCCTCACTCTGAGCAGGCTTGGCCGAAACAGCACTTACAGCTCTCAGCAAGTCCTTTCTGCAGCTCAGGGTCCCAAGACAGCCTGGTAGCAGCCATTTGGCATCAGCACTGGCAGCAGTGAGAAGATCCCAAGAGTGCATGCTGCAATTTCCCCCTCCAGGGTGTCATGAGATAAACCACACGGGTTTAATATTCACCAGCAAAAGCAAACACGTGGAGATATCCTTCATCAAAAAGTAACACAGGACTAAAGTACTGCTGAAAGGTGACACCAAGAGAGGCAGAGAAGTGGCACTACCTGTATGGGTAACAGCCTCCAGATTGAGAGGATTCTGTCACGGTTACACAACACCCGCAGTGATGCGAAGGGAGGGAAAGTAACAGCACCTCAGTTATCAACAGATGCCATCTTTTGTATCAGGCAAAGTCACAGGCTGTTTTTAGATCCTTCATCTTTAAAAAACAGTTGGAAGTTTTATGGCAAACTTCAGTTTTGGACATAATTTTCAAATCTGTCAGGTTTTATCTTCAGAAAAAAAGGCAAGATCTGCCTTTAACAAAGCCAAGGAGCTGCCAGCTGCTTCTCATTCCTCCCCAGCAAGGATGTACACATGGGACACAATTTTCAAAGCACCTCCAGGGATTAAGCACCCATCTCCCCATCTCCTCTTGACCATCAGTGGGACAAAAGCACCCAACTCCCTTAAGCTTTTCTGGAAATCTCATCCTTTGATGTAATTTCAAAGGCTTCAAAGCTAAGGTTTGTCTCTTTGAGGCAGGGAGAGAAGGAAGCATTAAAGCAATTCATCTTAAAGCCCGTTGCCTGTTCTGCCAGGGTACAGAGCATCACCAGGGATATCACATGGGATAGCTCAAGGCTGACCCTGCAGCTGGGATGGCCATGACTTCCCTCTCCTAGCTGGTGGAGCCAGTGCCTTCATCTGGGGTTTGAAGGGCCTGCAGCGAGGGAGTGACATCTCATACCCATGGAGACCAAAGCACTCAACAGCCTGAATGCCCAGGTCACTCATGCTCATCCTGTCCATGGCCAGGCCCTGGAGTTACAAGCAGCATGTGTGCCTTGCTCATGGTAGGAGACAGGACCTCCTTCACCTGGCTTTGCTTCAAGCACAAGCCCTTTCTTCCCCGCACATTTCCCACCTTTCCTAAGTCTGTTTTCCTTGACACCAACCGGAAAATCCTCTTTGAAACATTTTGGCCTCTGAGATAGGAAGTTGCTGCTACAATCTTCATGAAAATGTACAGCTGGAGAGGGTCTCTACAAATCCTCCTTCAAAGGCAAAGAACTATTACACATTACTGAGCATAAGAGAATTCAGTCTTCAGCTCATGGCCTGCTCTTATATGGAGTGACTGGGTTTGAATGCAACTCTATGCAATGCAAACTGTAAAGTTTTTTCTTATGATTATGGTATTCACAGCACTGCTGGTGTAAGTAGATTCTCCAGGTGCTCATTTTCTTCAGTACTATGACAGTTCAGTCAGTCATCTCTCAGCACTGTGAGAACCATATAAATCCACAGGAAAAAACCCAACAGTCTTCAACGGTTCTACTACTCATTGAAACAGACTAGGAAGCCAAAGTTGTGTATTGTGATTTGAACAGGGAGGGGAGAGACAAAGGTTTGGGGGTTCCCTTGTCAATTTGTGATAGACTGAACCAGAACATCACCACACTCTCTCCTTTTTTCTCATTAGAAATACTTCCCAGCAGTTATTCACTTTAGTTTGGACAGCAGATCAGTTCCCCTGTCATGCAGTGTTTCGTCATGCCAAGCTGGGAGGCTGGCACCAAAAAGGAGAGCCCTGCTCAGGACAGGTGGTGGCTGCAGCTGCCTGGAGTCTCCAGCCGCCCATCCCACTCCTCACAGTGATGCCATTTTCACAAAGTGCGAAGCAGGCGCCTGTTTCTGTTTCCATTGCAGCATTGCCACCAGCCACGATAAGGATGATTTATTTTGGTTACAATACCCAGACACTCCAGTCGAACAGGCAGGCCCCCTGCGTGCCAGATACAGGGCAAAACAAGAAACACTGAAGGTCACCTCCTCCCTGGTGAACTTGCTGTCTGGGAGAGAGCCCAGAGCCGTGCGAATACTTTAGCAATGTAAATACCATCCTACGGTTCACTAATGACCTCAATGAATCAAGAGGAGGCCCTTGTTTACCTTATGAAAACTTCCCGAAATAGCACAGCAAACAGAAACATTGCCTGTGCCTCCGGGGTCCATAAGCACTTTGCTGTCCCCATTGGTCCCACCTCTGGAGAGGGACAGCAAGGAGAAGTCTCCGGAGGCAGCTTTGCTCTGCTGCTGCCGCTACAAGGGTGCTGTACGGAGCTCTCGCTGCTCCATCCTCCCTCCACCAGCAACACAGCTTTCACACTTCCCCAGGGTCAAGAGAGGGAAGCAAAAAGCCTGTGTAAGGAAACAGGGATTAGCCAGCACTGCTGCTTGCTCCACTGTGCTTTGGTGGCCAAAGCACAGCAAATCCACCAGAGGTGTCACAGCTCCCACTGCCCCATGGCACAGATGCTGTGCATCCCTGGGCAGGGATGTGTGCTTCTCATACCTCCTGTGGGCTGCTGCCCTGCAGCTGTGGCTACAAAACGTCTGCTTAGCCTGGAAATCACACTGAAGCCACTGGAAGGGCTCACATCACCTGATAGGGCTCAGACCCTCAGGAGCAGAGCAGCAGGGGAACAGAGTGAGGGGCTAAGGGAGATGAATGGGTGTATTATTTCTGCCTCCCTGCCTGCAGTTTTATTAAGTGCAACATCTTTCATAAGATGCCAGAGCTAGCTGACATTTCTCAGCCAATGGTTTAAAAAACATTCAGCCAAAAGTTGCTTTCAGAAAATCTTCTGATTCAAATAAAAAGATGCCAACTTTATATATATATATATTTTTTTTGTTTTCACAGAAAAAGTGTTTGGGTGTTTTTACTCTTTCTTATTCCTCACCATTCCTTCAGCCCAAAAAAACCCAAAAAATAGGAGATTAAATCTATCATAGGGCAGTAGGTTTTGGATTAATGTTGACAATCATTCAACAATACCTTACTCAGCAGGATTTTTTGTGAAGATCCTGAGCTACTTTCAAACTCTTCAAGCAACACTGAAAAAAGACAAGTCTCAATTCTTAGAGAACTCTATAATCAAACCAGGGATCTGGACTCAAAGGTTGTCAAAGCCTGGGTGAGGTGAATTTGGGTCTTTCTCTAGCACTAGCTGTACCCAACGCTGACATGGACAGGGCTCAGCCAGGCAGGAGGGGAACCGCAACCCACAGCCCAGCAGGAGGGGGCAGGGCAGCAGCTCTAGGCTAGTGTGACACAGGGACCCTTGAGAGGAGGTGGTGGCAGAGGAAAGGTGTTTCTGGCAGCAGAGGCAGGGAGGGGATGCCAAGGAGTGGGTACAAGTGTGCCCAGTGCTGTAGCTGCCGCTCCTGCAGGCCGGCTCCCTGCGGTCAGTCCAGCGGCGCTGCTGGACCCTGGCTCCTGACCGCAGCACCCGCACGAGGCAGGGGGACATGCAGGCAGTGCACCGGCCAGCCAGAGCATGGAAGGCATGCCTGAAAGTCTCGGCATGGGAGCACTGAGTCAGTACCACTCCCTTCCCAAAATCCTTGCTTAGGCAGCTGTTCTCCAGGCTGCAAAAACAAAAGGCATGAGATTGAGATGAGATGAGATGAGATGAGATGAGATGAGATGAGATGAGATGAGATGGAGGCCCAGGAAAAAATAAGTTACCACTATAGAGTGTAACTATCATAAACAGCTAATTTAAAGAGCTTAACACAAGTCTTCATGTGGGCATCATAATGGCACGCTGGCTGCATCCATTATGTATGGAAACAGAAATGTGCTGATTCAGCTGTGAGGGCTTTTGAAGTGATGGCAGCTGAATTTGCACTGAGCCTTCGTCTGTCAATTCATCCTTTTAACTGTTTTTAACAAGCAGACGCTTCTTCAGCCTGACAAATGGTTTCTAAGACATCCCTTCTCTTTCAGCTGTTTGTCATTCACTCATGTTTCTTCAGGTACAGACCTTTTTTTTTCTGTCACAGCAGAGCATTTCCTCTTCCTCTCCAGCCCATCTGGCTGTGCAGCATCACACTGCAGAAACTCTTATGCAGCACCAGAAGAAAAGAAAACAGCTGGGGAAAGGTTACCATGTCACATGCCCTCCTCCACAGATGCTATAAGCTGGTATGCTCAGCTCTCAGTGTCCGGGGTAATGAGGGCAAAGAAAGAAAAGTAAAACTGACAATACAAAATATATGTAAATAAGGCCCTGGGAATGTAATACTTTTACATTTGAAAAAAAAAAAAAGTTGAAGATGCAGCATGAGGTTATAAATAAAGAGAAAAAAAAACATTGTACATTATACTTTATAATGGCTCTGAAAGAGTTCTGCATTTTTTAAACATGGCACATATAATCTGCAGCTCAGAGAATGCACCCACAGATAATCGAGAGTTGACTGTAAAAAATCTTTTTTTGAATGACAGCTTGAAAAGTTCATGCACATTTCTCATGACAAATCCCCTAATTATCATTTCCATCAATAGACTGTTAACATATATTCTGGGCACTACAGGCAGCAGAAAAAACCCAAGTGGGGAGCACCTGAGATTTATCGTTCAGATTATAAAAAGCACAAATTTCAAGCAGAGTTGCAAAAGGCCAGCGGTCAGCTTGGACGAGGATGGAATTTCTACATACACACTAAGACTGCCTACCGGTGTCCGTGTTACATGTCATGATAACAGAGTATATAGAAGTGGCCCTTAAGCTTTATGGCTTAAGCTGAGCTCTAATTAGCAACAGGCAGGGAAGGGGAGAGCCAGTAGGGCAGAGCCTTTCTGGGGTGCTTACACTCTCCCCACAGCTCACCAACTGGCATGGAAGAAAAAACCTGCCTCAAGCTCTTCCTGTCAGTGCCTGTATGGCTTATAAGATGTGTGAACATAGCCATAAAAAAAAACTGAAGTGCATTTTTCACCACTACCCCCTCAATGAGGAGCCCACCCAATGTGCTGTGCATAGGCAATGATGTTGGTAACTTCTCTTCAGAGGTGGAGCTCTACAAGGTGGGCAGTTTGGATTTCAGGAGTGCATGGCCCAGCCAGCCACTAAGAGAGAGCCAGTCAAAAAATTTAAATCCAGATCTGTCAAAGTCTTCAAAACCTGACAAAGTCGTCAAGCACATCCGTATTTAAGCTTGCGTTGCAATAAGGGGTTTGGCTCTGCCCATCATGAAAACAATTACCTGCAGCACAGTGTTTTCACAGCCTGAGCATGGCATTTTCCCACCACTCTGAGTTACGGAGACCACTTTCAATGGCCCGTGTGTTACCACTGCACAGGCGGGGTGGTTTCTCAGCTCCTGCAGGCTGAACGTTCAGCTAGAAGGCAGTAACACAGCAGAGGAATGTCTTAGTAAGGTTCTGAGGACTTCACAGAAGTTTATTTCATGCATAATGAGTGATGGTTCCCCAGTCTGGTCCAGCCTCACAGGCCATGGGACACAGAAAGGCAAATGATGATTTGGAAGTAAAATATTTACCTTACAGAGCAGGGTAAAGTGCAGCAAACCTTATGAAATCCAATACTAAACTCTATATGCAGATCTCATCTAAGGTCTGGAAAGATCTTTGGCTTTCTCATGACAGAGAAAGTCCTAAAGTGGAGGGATCTTCTAACCAAGTTCCAGTGTGATTTTGTCACTGGCAGCCACTGGGTCGAAAGGAACAGGCTGCTTCTCACAGTGACCTGTTTACTTTTTCTATTAATGGCTGTGCCTTTCTCTTTTAGGAGATTATTTTGCTTTTGCCAGATGGAGTCAAAGTCACCACTGTGAATCCAACTTTTTTTTCCTTGTTTCTTGGAAAGCACCAGTCAGTACCATGTCAAGAAAAACAAACAGAGAGGTTTGCTTAGGATCTATTTAAAGCAAAGCATCAGTGGTAGCTTCAAGACAAGCCCAAGGCCAGCATGGGTGTTTGTGACAAAACTGAGGCTGCTGCACTTGAGCAGGGTTGGATCATTGCAAAGCTGTTGCAGACCCCATCTTCCACCCAAAGAGGTCAGAGCCATGCACAGTGCAAGCAAGAGAGCTCCTCTCCAGCATCTCCACTATCCCACACTGGCCATGTAGGAAAAGTTCTAGACCTCAGCCACTGCAAACTGACATAAGGTCCTGAAATGTAGCAGACATGCTTAGTGATTTGAGAGAAGGATCTGAATTTTCTGTCCCTGCCAGCAGACCTTGAGTGGTGAAAAATTGCTCTGACCCAGGAGAAAGTCTGTGCCTAGCAGGAGGGTGACATGGCAGCATGCTTGCCACCACTGGACCAAGAGTCAGAATCTGTCTAGAGAGGGAGTGGTGGAGCAGACCAAGGGCTGCAGAAGGTCCCATCCCAACGATGTGTTTACTGCTGGAAAGTGCAGGCATGAGCACCCCACGCTGCTGGTGTAGATGGGAATCCTACACCACACACACACTGAGTCCAGGGAAAGGGCTAATAACACATTCCCACCTGGCCAGAGCATCACAAGGCTAATTTCATTAGCGTCTATAAAACACTCTGACACTGTCCGTATGCAGCTCAAAGTGTTATTAAACAGCCACACGGAGCAGAGCCAACAGTGCTTAGCTTTTGTTTATGTAAGGTATTCTGCTGATACTATACCCCTGGGAAATAGTAATAGCTATGGTTACAATAGGGGATTTAGTACCACCTCAACTCGCTGCAGCAATACTGACCGGACCTCTAAAAGCAATCTCAGAAATGTCTGGTCCACAGGGAATCTTGCTCTGTCCCACTTACAAGCATGCCAGTGCTTGCCTTTTCCTTCTGCATTTCATTTCTGTAAAAGACACATTCATAACTCTGAGCTCCTTACCAGTGAACCTAATCCAGCAAGTATCCAAGACATTCAGGAAAAGAGACTTTCATAGCATTGGAATTTTTCCATGCCAGCACTTTTTCACCCTTAGATAAATGGCTTTTACTTACAAGGCTAAAGGCTCTATTCTTTTGAAAATACTTCTCAGCTTCAAAGCAGCAATGGAAATTGGCCGTGCACCTGGCCAGCTGATCCAGCCTGGAGTCAACCAAACAGCAAGAGGCGTCTTTCTTCCCTGCGGTGCTGTGCAGTGGACAAGCAGGCTGGAGGGCTGATGTAAATAGGCTAACACTTTATTAATCAGAAGGTATTTAGGCAGGGCCAGTCAGCATGGCATGCTGAGTTTCCAAACTAGGGGCTGGTGCCTGGGATGCACCTGCTGTGTTGGATTCCGGGTCTCAGAAAAGCCTTCTCTGGAAAGATTTCTTTAGACACCCAACTGCTGCACAGGGGCAAAGCCTCCCCGAGCCCTGTCATCTATCTAGTTCACTGGAGCAGGCACTGAAGGACAGAACTCTGCAGCAACTTGGGAACAGGCCAGACCTGAAAACAGCTACACCAAACCCCCTCCACTCACAGATTCCCTCACGTGTGAGTTCTCCTGTAGATACTGGAGAGAAGTGGATTTTATTTTTATCATATGAGCGAACAAAGGCTCCAGCTGATGAGACATGTTTGTCTTTCTCATGAGACAAATGTAGCAAACACCTTGCTGAAAGCAGTCTTGACCAAATTGCTCCTGGCCTTGGACAGCAGAGAAAAGTACAGAGGAGGAGGAAGCGGGGAGGAAGGACACTGCTGGGGGAGCTGGGCACTGTACACAGAAAACCTCATGTCTGCATGCACGGCAGCTTGTCTGAAGTCCAGCCAAGAGCAGCTCCCACTTCTCTGCAGGGCTTGCGGGGGGAGGTGGGAGGGTGGATGCCAAAACCCAGGCAGAGATATCTAGAAAGTGCCAGAAGATCTGTGCCTTCCTCCAAAACCCTTCCCTTGACAGCTCCCTGATGTGGCACCACCCATTTCTCCCCACCTCGCTCTCTGTCCCCAGTAAGTGTCTCCTGGCCAGGCTCCTGGCTGTTCAGCACTGAGTCCATCTGCAGGAGGTTGCACAATTCTTGGCCACATGCAGCTTGACCCAAGCAGGAGCTGTTGCTCTCACTTTCAAGAGCCACAGCCATAAAAAGAGATGGAATTTGCTGGCCAAGGAGAAGCCAGGGCAAGCTGATGCAGTGCAGGCTCCCGAGGTCAGTGGCTGCAGCTCTGTGCCGGGGGAGGACATGCAATGCCTAATGTGGAAATGTTTGTGTTTGGAGCAATATATAGTTACATTTAGCCCCTAGCAGCTGCAGAGGCTGTTTACTGTAGCACACAGACCTCAGCCTATCAGCTGAAGGCCTGACAGTGACCAGATGTGGAGAGGAGCGACCGCGGAGCCTGCAGCCGTATTTATCTCTTTGCCAAGATCCCAACAATATCTTGCCTAATAAGTCTGGCACAAAAATAATCATTTAAAGAGCTAAAAAACACAACATTCACAACCCATCTTTACAGCCAGCAGGGGATTTTTGTGAGGCTTACAGTCTAGTCCTTCACCATCCCAAGTGCTTCCCTCCTACTTCACAAACAGCGGGCGATTTATTTCCCAAATGGCTGGACTCAAGCCTCCTCCACGTAATCACTCAACAGGGAGGCCGCACCTCTGCAGCCAAACTTGGGCACTTGCAGCAGCTGCACAAGGAGGCAGAAAGGTGCAGAAGGCACCACCCCCCACCTGAGGTGCCAACAGGCTCCTCTGGCAGGGGGGATGCCAAAGTCTCCAGGGCCTTGCCGCCTGCCCCACGTCGCCAATTCCCAGTGGAGAGCTGGTCCCTGGGGCAGGCGGCCCTAGCCCTGCCGCTGACCTGCAGAGCGCACATGCCTCGTGCAGCGGGAAGGACAGGCTGTACTGTCACCCTGTGTGTCCCAGCAACACCCAGTGCCGCAGATTAGCCTTAACTGGCTAAATTAAAAACAAAACAAAGCAAAACAAAGTAACTCTAGGTGTTTTCTGAAGACCCGGAGAACTGTATCTTTGCTGGCAGAAGAACTGGATGTTGGATCAACATCAACACCAAGAAACATAAGTTGCACTCCGCTGATTCACAGTTTATGACCTTGGCTGGCAGATAAGCCCATGTAGTATGATTTTCTGTGCTTTGCAGGCTGCAGGTACCAGGTGTCGTTGAAGGTCAGAGTTGAGGAAAGGGCTCTCCCACAGTCAGGAGAAAGTTAGAGAATGATTTTTATGCAACCTAAGCTTGTAGATGATTAACAATTTTCTTTCAGTTAACCGAGAAGTTAATAGTTATTCAAAGCACTCCATTGTAATGGGAGTGGAGATGGGGAGATGTACTACATTAACCTTTAATCTTGGACTGTGCAATAAAAATTAAAATGGAATATGGCACATAAGTATGATTAATTCTGCTTGCAAAGGGAGAGGGTGTCAGTGTACGCTTTGCTCAGGAGTGTTTCCTTCTAACACTAAAGCAGAGTGCCTTGATGCAGGTGAGGATGTGCAACAGAAAGACTACACTCAGTGTTCAGCCCTGTGTTTTCTGCTTTTTTTCAAGCTCAGAATCCATTTTGTTTCAACTTCTACCTTATTAACTCTGCACCTCTCAAAAATCTCTAAACCTTAGAAAGTAGATGGACTATTTTTTTTCTTTAGTTTTGAAGGGGAGAAGGGAGAAAGAAGGGCAGAACTTGGCAATTTGAAACTGTGGAAGGCTATCATCAGTGAAACATCTGCTAGCCTGCTCCCACTGCAGTGGACAGCACCAGGGAGAAAGATGAAGGATTTCCTAAAAAGCAATTTCTTTCTTACCCTACCCTGTCTACCACTCTAATGGGCAGCCATGGGTTGAGCATGGCACTAAAGACAGGCAGGGATTTACTCTGCCCAGGGCTCACTAGTGCCTCCCAGCCTTAGCCTATCACAGAGCCACTTTTCCTGGGCACTGCAGTCCTGCTGATGCTCATGGGACCATTGCCACATGCACAGAGACTTGCTGAAGTCAATGACATTGAGTTTATTTTCTGTTTGCAAGCTCAGTGGCACCCTTTGGAGAGAAAGAAAAGCGTGGGAGACAGGCCCAAGAGGCAAACTCTGCTCATGGTATTCCCCAGCTTAGACATGTTTGGCTCCGGGGTTTGGTGGGGTTTTTCAAAAGTGTTGCAAAATCTGGGTCTGGATTTGTCTTTCCTCTTTTATTCTTACTACTCTCCCAAGCATGCCAAAAGTCCCTTGCCTGATGTCATTGAAGGGTTTGACCTGGGCCAATAAGAGGGCTGAGGGACTGGGTTTAGGTTTAGGAGGCTGAATCAGAAATGTTTTCAAGGCAAATTCCTCCCACAGTTCAGACATACCTGAGTGAGCCTGTCCACTTGCTTTCCTGAGGAACTGGCACTTTCTTGTACCAGCCAGAAGTGGAAGTGTTAAGCTAGAGTAAGTGACTCGTTGCTTTTATGAGTATTTTCTCAGCTATGGGTGTTTCTGTGAATCACACTAAATCTCCAGCTGTCTATAAGTCAACATGCATGTCCCAGCACTTTCTGCATTCATTCAACAGCCATGCCAATATAATGTGTGCATTAAGAGAGAAATCAGCCAGCTCATGAGAAGGCACTGGAAGCAGCTCTGCAGGCTGAAGTGCACTGATTTCCCTTACAGCCAAGAGGAATGACCCCATACACCACCACACCCCTGGCCCCCTTGTGAGGACAGAGTTTACCCCTGCTTCCAACTATCTGCAGCAAGCCAGGCCTCTCAAGAGCAGGCATGGTAGCCAGAGAGCAGGGAGGAGAGGTGGTTATTCCCCTTGTCATGCCAAGATGCATGGCATACACACAGCCTGCCAGCTCACAGATGAAGGGGAATCTAAATATCTCCATGGTGTGCCCGCAGATCCCCACACCACACTCTGCCTGCCTTTTGTGCAGGGTGTCTCCATGGGGAGGATGCAGGAATCCAGGCTTAACCCTGCTCTCCCTCTGCCCAGGGGTTGTTTACTCCCTTCTCCCTCCATAGTCAGTGCTCAGCAGTTTCAAGACAGTGTCTGTTCTCATGCCTTCCTTCCTGACAGCAAGCTGTGTTTTGGTTTCAACAAGCCCCAGTGGAGCTGAGCCCCTGTGACCACAGCAGGATAGGCAGCTCTCAGCTAAGCTCGCAGGGTGCACAGAAGCATGTGGTGCTTGCAGGCAGCACAAACGAGGCCTTCTCCTTCCACAGCCCATGCCCAGCAGCTCTGATGGACATTTCCTTGAGGTCTCTCAGTCCCAGCCATCCTGCTGAGGCCCAGGGTGGATCAGCAGATGGCAGGCAGGGTGGGCAGGAGGGCACATCTCATTTAGAAGTAAGGCAGGTCACACAAAGACTGCGTCAGCCCAGGCTGAGAAAACTCCACACATTCAGTGTATTTGTCTTTGAGAAATAGGGTTAAGAAAGAATGAAGTCATAAACATAAGGATGTACATAATGGCATATCTATAATGGCTCTGTAATTGCTGGGCTTTTGTGCACAGTTAATCTACAACCTGGTTAACCTGCCTCAAGGTAATCGAGAGGCAGTGACAAATGTGTGCCATCCTCCCACCTCCAGACAAGCCACTGCCTCCAAACATTATACAGAAAGTTATAAACATAGAGTTGCCTGCTGGTAACTCATCCTGGGGCAAGCAGGATGAGGCCTTTTATATTTGCCGGGACCAAGGTGCATCATGATACCAGAAGCTGCATCACTGCTGGGTAATGCTGAGCCAACAATGCCCCACGGAGCCACACAGCACAGGACACAGCACCCAGGGAGAAGGAGACCTTGTGCTATCACTTAGCCCAACTGTGGGACTAAATTTTGGCAGGGCCTTTTTACAAAATGCTCCTATGCGAAATTTGTTTCCAGTGAGAACCAAACATCTGGGAGAATATACAGTCCAGAGCAGACTGGGAATAGGAGCAGCCCTAGAACAGCTGACTCTCATCTGACTGATGACAGAACCAAAGGTCCAAGTTGTGTTCCTGGAGAAAAAACAAACATCGCATTTGCTCTGCATATGTGTAGAAAGCACCTGGACGTGGTATTTGGAGGGAGGACATTTAGGAACATGCCACAGCCAGAGCAAAAGACAACAAAGTGTTGCATCTCCAAAAGCTGGTCTGTTCCAAATTACTGCAAAGTCACACTTAGATTCAGGCCTTAACCCCAAGCTGGACCAGTAACAATTTAGTAACTGTATGTAACACAGTTACATGTATGTAGCACAGTCATACCTCATTTACATGTCTCCCCAACCTCCATTTACTGTCAAAAGTCTCAGAAGGAGCTGTACATTCTTTGTAAAGGAAGGTACAGCAGCAATAACAACACACTGTGAACAAGGGGAGCTGTCTGTGACGTCCATTCAGGCTTCCCTTCAGACCCAGGGATGCTGAGGGGCGGAGCTGAGTGTCCACTCAGACACACTCTGGCCACTGTCACCATGTACCTGTGGGCTCTTGGAATTCATTTTGCCATGTCATGGGAAGCAGCTGCCTCTGTGCAGGTCTCTCCTCAAGACTCCCCACATTAAATTTCTTCTTCCTGCACCCTCTAATAGCGCAGCTTTGCATCATGAGTCATGGATCCATCCTCTCTAGTCTCCTGCTGTGCTCACACAGATGGGTGTGCATCCTAAAGCCCCTGAGAGCCCCCACAGCAAGCACAACAGTGGGGCTGAGAAGTCAAGGGCATCCACATAACCATATCTCCCTGCAGCAACACTGACACAACTCCCCTGCACCCAGTAAGGCCTCCACAGGGCGCTTGCTGCACCTGCTCTGTGGACTGACTTATCAGCCTCCAAGGCTGTGAAACTGGTAATCTACAAAAAGTATGAGTCACTGCAAAAAAATCTCATATCCTTCTCTAGTTCAAAGTCTTTCCTAGAACTGCACCGACTATGAGGCCTTGAAGACAAAATTGTTTACTGAAATTAAAATTTCCCTGTTCTTTTGCAGCACCTCTTGAAATGTCAATGTTTTGCTGGGTGTCTCACATCTAAAAAGTTTCTCAGCAGAAAAGGGACACTAACAACAGAGGAAATGGGAAAAGAGGAGCTGTGGCAGCTGAAAAGTTCATCTATTATAACACAAAGTGCACTCCTGGCTCTTGGAAAAACAACTTCTACTCTATGTGGATAAACAGACAACAGAAAAAACGGCAGGGGAAGCCAGATGCTTCTTATGCTTTCAGTCCACTGAGAGTAAGAAAGCAATACCAGCATCATCTGAGCTTGAAACAGTGACTGAAGAGAAATATGACACTTGTAACATCTTCAAAAAGAGGACATGTTTGCTTCCATAGCCCAAGGGGACCTCCATCTTCCTGGCAGAGGAGTGCACAAAGCCAGTTTGTCAGCCCAAGATGCAAAAAGTTACCAGTAATGAGCCCAGAACATAGGTCACAGGCAGCCTGGGCTGTGGGCAGCAAAGGTGTTGGGCATAAGCAGTCCCCCGAGGGGCAGCTGCTTGGAGCTGGATGCCAACAAAAGCATCTGAGCCCTGCAGGCTCATGGGCCAGTTAGAGGAGAGAGGGTAGAGCTGAGGATGGTCTGGGGTGTTCTGCAGCCTGCCATGGGCTCCTGCTGCCTGGGAACTGAACACTGCTGGTGGTCTTGGAGGTATAACATTGATGTTGGGAAAAATTATTGCCAGGTCAGAGCTTTGCATGGCTGTCACATGCATAACAAGCAAGTTGTATCTGTAGTAACCTGTTTCATCAATTTCTGCTCTACTGGAAAGTCAATAAAAATTGACAATACCCCATGGGGTTTTTGTTTTTTGGTCACGTATACCTGAAACATTTATTTCCCTGGGAAAAGAAAGATAAAGTCAAGAACTTTATTCTCTACATGTAAGTGAAAAAGGTTATTAAGAAAAGCTTTTGTCAGGCAGGACACCCACTCAGCTACCACTGTGCTTGACGAGATCCTTGGAGGCCCTGCTATGCGGGGTGTACCAAAGGGAGAGGAGGATGCTTAATGCATGCATCTTCATTGCTGCCTCTCTTGGGAGAGGCGCTGAATTCTCCTTCTCTTTCTCCCTGGGCTTATCTGTTGATGGATTACACCAAAAAAGCCATTTCATAAAGCTCCATTAGAATGCCAGTGCATGCAGCAAGGGCCACTGAAATATTCCCAAAGCCACAGACAAAGCTGACAATCTGCAATATTTTAGCATAAGCTGTGACCCAGTATACAACAAAACAGACAAATGGCACTTCCCCTAGGGCAGGAATCGCTTCTGAAGCTGCTGACAACTCACTGTTTATCTCATTTCAGTCCCATTCTTAATCACTGTTTGAGATGAAACTTTTTCTAACCCAGATTCCAGCTTGAAGATCTCCAGAAGAAAGACCCTTGACCTCTCTCCTGGTAGCCTTCTCAGCTGCTGGCAAAGCTGCCTGTCAGATGGTGCAGTGTTGCTCCACGCTTAGCAGGCAGGAGGGGCGATGGGGCTGGGCCATGCTCTGCTCCCACTGCCCCATGTGGAGCCTCTCGCGGAGCCGGCAGCGCAGCCTCCAGCCAGGAAAGGAGCTCACTGCAGCAGTGGCAGCTCGGGCCGGCCAGCTGCTTCAGCTTCTTCAAAGTTCACCTCTACTTGCTCCTGTTGTTATCTCCAAAGCAGGAACAAAACAGCAGACCATTTAGTCAGTTTTGGTATTGCACAACTGAAAGAGAATAGGAAAGCACCCCCAGGAACTGAGCCAAGTCAATAATGGAGACAGATTAAGCAATACATACACCTGGCTGTCAGAAGTGTAAGATACTCTCTCTTTAGTAATTACAGAGCAATTATGAAGTTAACAGCAATTCCAATAAGGACATGTATTTTGCAATACAATTTTGTTCCCAATCCATCAGGATCAGTCACACCAAGGAGATACAACTCTGAAAGCAAACTGTCCTCACCCCTGCAGGCATAATCCTTTAAATGCCAATCTTTGGTGGGGTGGGATCTTGCACTAAGTAGCAATTAAATTATTAGTTATTAACAGGACGTAATTGAAACTCTACTTCAATGTGACTTTTTAAAAAATCCCACTTTTAAGACAGGTAATAGAAATCAAGATGTGGTGCAGAGTTTGTGTATTGAGTTTATGCAAGCTCAGTTAACCTGTATTATAATTCTGAAAAACTATAAACAAATTAAAGCTGGGTTTCAATATATCTGAAGTCATCAGTCTGTTCTGCATGGTCTGGATGAAAATCTTAGATATTGTGTCTGTTTTTAGTGGTAAAATCACGATGATCTCAGTTTATCTTATCCATCCAAAGAGTAAACAGGGAACATAAACTGTTCTAAGGTCCAGAACAGATCCATGACTGAATTTGAGATACTAAATCAAGCTCAGATCTGCTGAAGTTCACAAAGTCTGGCTAGCAATGAAATCCAGTGTTGCTTCAAAGTACTGAGATGTGCCATTTTGTGGCTGTTCTAGGAGAAAAAAATAGCCTACCTTGCTCCAAGTGCTGCATGGCAGCACAAGGTGGAGGTCACCTGTGGTGGCACTGCACTGCCATGGCTTGCAGCCAGGATGAACGCTGCACCATCACCACTTGCTAACAAGGACTAGAAATTATTGAGCAAGTGACCCAGGTTGGCTGCTTCAGCAGGCAGCCTGACCTGAGCCTGGACCTGCTGCCTGGGCACACGTGGCAGCAGTGCCCACGGGATGTCCCTCGGCCCCACTGAACTGGATTTCTGAGTGCTGCAGATTCCCGCGCAGGCTATGAGCCATCCAACAGCCAAACACCCATCCAGACAGCAGTGACATCTGGGTATTGTCTGCTTCCCCACCTTGCTCTACCTTGCAGTACATTGCAGACGAGCCCATCAGCACAGACACAAAAGAAAGGGGGGCCCAGGCTATGAACATGAAGCATGGACAACCACAAGAGGAAGTGAGCACAGAGAACATGGATGGCATTGGATGAGGAAATGTTACTAATGTGTGCATGAAACCCACTAATTCTATTCTCTAAGGGACTTTCTGGGCAACAGCAGCCAGGCAGGAAGTCTTCCACCAGAACTTGCATTAATCTTCTCACTGTCTCTTTCTCATATCTCCTTTCAGGCTTTATTTCATTCAAGTAGTGAAACCTGTTGTGGTTTACTTTGATAAAGGTAGAGCCAGTCACTCAGTGTGTTCAGGCATTGAGGATATTTTACTATATCTAGCTGCATCGCCAGTAGGGCTGAAAAGGTGCCATTGTGGTTCGACAGCTAAGGGAATAGGTGATTCTATCAAGAGGTATACAAATATCTAAGTGCTCCAGAAAGATGAAATAATTAATTATCAGAACTCCTGGCAGAAATATAGCCAAGCATTATCCCTGTTCTCCAGACAACAAGAATAATTTTGTAACGAGTCATGGTTACAAGAGCTACCCAAGGTTTGCTCTCAGCTAGTGGAACCAAAGCACAGACATTGGGAAAGCCAAAGATTTACATGTCCCAGGCAGAATTTTTACCATCACTACAAATAATGCCCTCTAACAAACAGGTAGAGACAGGGACTTGAGCTCCTAAAAGGCATGTAAGAGTATGTGGGAGTTGCAATTTTAATACACAGAGCTCAGCAGCATTTGGAAGGTTCAGTGGGGAAACAAGGTGGTCGTGGAAAACTCTTACACTTCTATCCTCTTCTCATCTTCATCCCCTTTGATCACTATGCATCGCTAAGGACTTTTTTACTTCAAATCATTTATGGGATGAGTTTTTAGCAACTAGAGCTAAAGTAATGGTTTTAAATACACATATGCACATGTGTGTATACATGCACACACACATACAGAATTGCATCACTATTCTCCATAAACTTAGCAAAGGCTGCAATGCCCCAGATATAACATCTCAGTGCCTTTCCCTCTAGTCTCCTGTTATGTCATCTTTTTACTTATGCTTTATCTATGTTTAGATCATATCTCTGGGGCAAAGACTACATCCTTTATACATTTCTCTGATGTGCTTTTGAGATTAGAGACCCTGAGTTGAAATAACTCAAGTCTCTCCATGAAGAGCATGATACATTTTTGTGTTTTATGGTGGGTCCCTGGCAGTGAGAAGCTTTAAAAGCAAAGAACTAGAAGGACAAGCCATAGATCACCTTTAAATGGCAACATTTCAGTGCATTGCACTTGCTGTGCTGTTGCCTTAGAAGGAGCTGCATGGCACAGAACAGACACAAGCAGAGTAATGCAGTGGAGAGCTCAGCAATCAGATCACCCCTAAACCCATCTCCAGAAGCAAATGTCCCCTGCTGCTGATGTGTGGGTACAGCTCTCCATCAAATTCCTGCAGGCCAAGTGGCTGGGCACAGAGCAACTGCACAGCCCTTGGGAGGCTCAAAGGCCACCAGACTGACAGCCCTGCACACAATGTTTTCTTCTCATTCCCTGCTACTGCATTTATTTCCCTAGTGGCTCCCTTTCTTCTAGGAGTTTTCTTTTTTAGGCTTAAAGTTAGCCTTTTCCTCTTGCTGCAGTCTATATCCACTAGCATTACCTTTTTCTTAAAAAAAAAAAAAATCAGCTTGCCTTAGGTATTGCCTTTTTTACAGCCAACTTAACAAAACCCGGTGCAGCTGCCCTGATGTTGTCTTCACACAGTCTGGGAGAGCCCCGCCAGTGCTATCTGCCCAGGCTTACAGAAATCCATCCTGGTTTGATGGGGACAGCCAAGACAGGGCCCTAGGTGTGACCAGTGAACCCTTTGGGTCACAAGGACCACATGTGCCAGGAAGGAGATCCTGGCATTCCATCCTGCCACCATCGGATCAGTTCTGCAGGGCCTCAGTGCTGCTTCTTCCAAGTGGGTGTAGTTCATTTCCTCTCCGTATCACATTTAAAGGCAGTATTCATCTTGTCACATCTTGCAGCAGTTTCTCTGTGGCACGTTGCCGAGGATGATGCTGGGATGTTTATTTCACCCTTTTGTTAAAAAGGATGACAGGTTTTTGGATGAGCTTCCTGTGGTTTAGAGAAGCAGAAAGGGAAAAACAAGTTGGTCAAAGGTGGAGGAAAAGAGGTATAGGCTGAGAACATTTCTGAGGCACCTGGACTTGCACTAGGAAGGATTTGCTCCCTTGTGTGAGCACAGCTACTGTCATCAATAGTTTTGACACCATTGCCTCCCATTTTGACAGCACTGGCTTGCTCACCAAATCACTCTGCAATCCCTGTGCACACAACCTTCTAGAAATCTGTCTTCATATCTTGATGCAAGCTGACATAACTGGGCTTTTCTTCACCCTAGTTTGTTTTCTTTTAATATGATACCATTTCTCAATGGGAGTTCTGGGGATTTGGGTTCACTTGGGTGTCTTCTGTTGAAAGAGAAAAAAGGCATCCAGTGGCACTGATGAAAACAAAGAGAGTATTAACAGTGAAGGGCTGATATCTCCTGGCACTGCATGGGTCTAAAAGGATGCAGTAGCTTATTTATAGTGTGGTGGCTCCCCCTGCTCTGAGGAAGGAGTTTATGCTGCCTGAACAGGCCCCAGAATGGATGGGACCTCCTGTCCTCTTCCTCCTCCTCCCCGCAAGCATGAAGCTCACATTAGCCTACTGCACCCAGCACTTGTCATTCCCACATTTCCTGGAATGAAGGGTGTGTTGTCAACCCAACACAGACCTAATACAGCATCACTGCTGCAAGCTTACAGTCTTATCCTGCCTCTCACCCCTGCTCCTACCTTTCTGCTACGTGCCTGGTGTCAGACCAAGGGCTCCTGAAGCTGTGGGGTGAATTGCCTCTGCTCATCCACCCCACAGAGACCGAGCACTGCCCCACTAAGTCACACACTTCCACATGGAACAACAAACTGTTCCAGCACACAGTGAGGCTGCAGTGCTCACATCTCACTCTGTGGCACATGAACCAGGGAAAATGCAGAAAGATCCTCTGGTGATGGCAGTGTGGTTTTAAGTGAGCCCAATGGTAGCCCAACACTGCAGCCTGAGGTCTGCACATGGCAAAGGATGCCCTGCCCTGCTGCAGTGGTGCAGCACCAGATCTGGGTGGTGCACGGCCTTGCAAAGACTTTTGAAGCATGCTTAGTTTCCAGTAAAATCCACACTGCCACTGTTGCAGAAAATGTAAAAATACAGTTTTGATCCAGTTAAAGTGCTTAGCCTTGATCTGCTTTTCAGACAGGTTTCTCAGGGGAATAGGTCAAGGAGAGGTGCCAGGGGATATTGGGAACAGGGACATGGGAGCGTGGAAAAGAGCTGAGGTGACAGCAGTTATAAGGTAGAAGACAACCAAAAGTTAGAGGGATACAGAGACGTGGGAAGGAGCTGACAATACTAAATGGTGGAGAAAGCTATGGGGGATGTGGTAGAGCAAATATATTTCAGTGAGGGTGCAGAGCACCAAGGACACAAACATATAACAAAAAGGGGGTTTTAAATTCCATAGCTCATAAAACAAAAGACTTCTGAAATCTAGGTATTTTATACACAAATGCACTGGATGAATCCAGCTACTGCCCAAAACTGCAGGAAACAGATTTATCATGTGAAGTCAGCTCTCCACTTAAAACAACTGGTCACTGCCTCTCAACAAGAGTCCAAACCAAACCCACAGATCTAAAATACCCCGAATCTTGGGAAATTGTAGTCTGCAGCTGGGGCCTCCTGTAAACAATGCAAACATCAGCATTTCAGACCAGCCAGCCAGCTGCAGGAGCCAAATGAAGACTATTTCCCAAGACATCAGACTATTTGTCTGGCAGTGGGCTACACTCTCACAGAGCTCATGTCAAGCAGAGAGTGTTACACTGTTCACCCCAGATCAGCCTACCAATAACTCAGTGTAAGAAGAAGCAGGAATAAATTATTTATTCCCACCATCCCCGGAGAAGATGGGAACCAGCCACCAGCTGGTCCAGCAGCCTAAGCAGGGACGTGGACCCAGTGAGCAGTGTTCAGAACTGAGTATTCACTGCTCCCACAGTTGTTAGTGTTGGTATTTGCAAGCTGGAGAGTTTACAAGATTTGGGCTGCACGCACACTGTGGGAAACAGCAACAGCTTTGGAGAGCCCAAGTAAGCAACAAGATGTAGGTGGGAGGAAATTCCATATCTTGATGGGGGTACACGTGATTAGCAGTTGCCACTGACGCAGCTCTCCTTGCTGCTGAACTCATTGGCACTGCAGGATAGGCATCGCTGATGCTCTGTGTGTTGGTCTCCTGCTGATCTCAGTAAAACCGAGAAAAAGTTCAGCTTCTTTTAACTCCCAGGGAAGCAGTGGAGAGCTGTGTGGTTTGTAATACTCCATCAGTGGGAGGAACACTCCAACACCCCCACCAACAGCCACAAGGAGCCAATTTCCTGGTTTCTGCAGTGCGAGGAGGGTGGGAGCAGGGATGAACCACCGCAGGCACTGGGGCACATCACACTCGCTGTGGCAAACAGCTGCCAGCATGCAGAGCCAGTGACATCCTGCCTCAAACACTTCAACCCAATTCTGCCTTTTTGCCTACTGCTGCTGTGGGGCTGCCCCTGTGCCCCCAGGCAGGCAGGGATAGATTGCTCATCGCCAAGGGTGAGGCACCCGGGACAGAGAGGATGGGGAGCCTGGCCCATCCTGAATGTTGTCAGCTGGGTACGCAGACCGGCTGTCGGCACACACCACACTTGGGCCACTCATCCTGGAAAGGCAACCTGAGCATTCGGGTGCCTTTATTGCCACTTACTAAGCAGTAGCCCAGCTCTTCCAAATGCAGGGGGAGGGGGTGGAGCAGTGGACTTAAAGCAAATGTGGGGCTAGGACGTCTTGCTCTGCATGAGTGAGTTGCATCATAACAGTACAGTCTCAGTGCACTTTCTAAGACACCTTTCCAAGACATCTGACAGTGCACGGCCCCAGTTGGCCTTTTGATCCCATCCGAGAGCTATAACCCTTGTCAGGTTTGTAGCTCCTCTCGACAAGCACACTGAATTCCTATCCTGCCTGAGAAAAGGATGGTTTGCTATCATTTTCACAAGGTGCTGACTTAGCAACAGAGCCTTTGGGCAGATTACAGTAAATTCACTACACTTCTCAAAGACTATTTCCCTAAGAGCAGTGAGCTGTCTGCAGAGAGGTATTGACAGTTCCTGTGCCTTTTCTCCTCTCTGCCAGCCAACTTGCATTGTGAGAAAGATGAGATTTTAAAATGGACAATTAGCACCCTTACTAATTATCCATACTAAGCATCTCAATTAGAGCAGTGCCCGAGGGGGCCTTAACCAAAGCTGGAGCTCTGCCGTGCCAAGCTTCATGTGGTGCTGTTCCTGCCCCCAGAGGGGTTACCCGAGACACACAGTGCTAACCTGACTTGGTTTGGCTTTCAAAAGGGAAAATTGAAGAACCATGACCTGGGAAGCAGAGCCAGTGTCATTGCAACTCTTCTAGGAATTTATTTTCCATGTGCTCATCAGGTTCATTTTGGGTTTGCCCTGCATGGGGCTTTGCAATTAAGTGCCTTGGGAAATTATTCTATATTATGTAAAGTGCACTTTCCCCAGGTTTGGTCCTACTTTGCCCCATATCTTTTCTTCTCCCTCACTGGGCAAAGCTGAGATTCCTGGGTTTTATATGGAGATGATGAAAATGAAGAGGAGATTCTTTGAATCTGAACACATGAGCAGAGGGAAACAATCATCCTATTCTTCATGAACAAAAGCTAAGATAGGATGATGTCATAGCACACATGAGTGGAGGATCTACAGCTAAAGTGAATGGGGTTATGGAAAACTTGGAAATAGCATCTAAGATAAAGGGCTAGGAACCATGCAAAGGACCAGGCTTTGGTGCAAGAGTAGATTGGAAAGACACTAAGTGTGTTTGAAACTAAAGAAGGTAACAAAATATTAATGAATTGGCACCAACCAGCAACAAAGAAATCCATTATTTATAGGCAAGACAAATAATTATACATGCAAGGTCAAAGAAGACATTCGCACTGAAGTTTCTTGAGAGACATGAGAGCAGAGAGTAATTGACTGTCTAGACACAGCCACTGCTGGAACACTGAAATCCTATGATTTGGACGAGTAGGAACAAAAGGGCCACATTGGTCAAACACAGCTGGCTCATGCAGGGAACTCCAAAAGCATATTCACAGAGGCGATGGGTCTTGGTGGCACCAGGTCCATACTGTGGACACCAGGCTGAAAAGTCCTGAAACCAAGTCCTGAAACTTTTCCGAAGGGACCGAGGAGACTCTCACGTCAAAGGCTGGGATTCAGACAGCTTAAGGAAGGCTACATTTGCTGTATGGATTCATGCTGATTCTCCAATAAATTCTGCTGTATTAGAGAGATTATTGTGTTTGCCACAGCATACTATGGTCCCAACCAGCAAAGACAGGCAGCCTTGAGCATCCAACAACACCAGCAGGTGGCAACTCCATAGCCAGGCTCTCTGGGCACAGGCCCCTTTCTCACCAGCCCCAGGACCTCAGGAGGAGCAGAGCACACTGGATTTGAGGATCAGAGGGAGCTAGGGAAGTGCCAGAGTTTAAGGATGTGTGTAAAGCATGCATGAAGCAGCACAGTTCCTCTGGCTTATCTGACAAAAGACGACACCAGCTGCCTTCTGAATTGGACATATTTAGGTGCCGCCAGTGCAAATATACTTAATAAGCACACAGTAGAAAAACAAAGAGGCACAAGGATGGACCACAGCCCCTTACATAGCAAAAGAGCTGCATTTGCTCCAACAAACTTCTTGTGAATTTGTTTAAAGCTACTTTTCTTGCTGCTGCTGTCACTGGAGGTGTTGGCACGGCCCCCTGCTCTGTTCCCCCCACATCAGCCTCAAATGGCACGGGGTGAAGTCAGGCTTGGTGCTTGTGCCTGGAGACTCTCCCTTCCTCTTCTCACACCCTCCTGCAGGCACCCTGAGCAAACATCAAAAATCCCTCACACTGGCCATTTTCCTCTCTGCTAAACCTCATCAGTCTTTAAAAAGACACACACACACACAAATATGAGAACGCAAGTTCCCAAATTTTGCAGGAAGATCTGATGAGTGTTTGTTTTCATTTTCAGTGTGGTATGCCTGCTCTTTGTGGAACCAGAGGGCATTTTCCCACTGAGGAAAGCATTTACTTCAAAGCCAGAAGGGCCCAGAGTTGCTACTGCTCTCACAGTTATGAAATACTTCCACATTGGAGAGGAGAGAGAAAAAATTACTCTCAAGAAAGAAAATCAAGTACACACTGACAGTTTAGGTAAAAGTTTGTTATTAATGATGCTGTGCCAGTATATTACCTTCATAAGGACTGCATGGATTTCCTTCACTTAACACTGGTTTGAAACACTGGAGGTGATTTGCTTGACATCTAAAAGTGGGTCAAAGACTCATCTCTAATCTAAATAAGATACACAAGGACAGACCTTGCAGTGTTCCCTTATTGGGAACTGGGAGCTAGTGGGCAACCACACGATATTTCCTAAAACTCCAGCCCTTCCTTCTTGAAGTGCAGAATGAACTGCTCCATGAAAAAAGGCTCATGATGGCACACACACCTCCTTGTAAAAATGCAGGATAGGGAAAGGAAACCATATGGGAAAAACTATACACTGAAAGAAAATGGATCTCAGTATACTGTGAGCACTTCTATATCACATAAAGCAATTTGTAGCTGCAAGAATGAGTGCAGTTAAAGGACTCGGCACAGAGTGGATGACATGCTGGAAATGGATGAAGAAATCAGGACTAGTGAGCTCTTGCTGTGACTCCCACTGTGAAACAGCATATGAGATGCTGTTATGACAAGTGCAGTCTATTGGCCATCACTACCAACCTTTCACACAGCTCATTAGGGAAAGGTCACGGGTTATTTTTATTTTAATTCCCAAGGATATACTTGGTTTGCTTCACACACTTCCACACAGGATTTCAATCCACACATCCAGATCTCTCCACTCTTATAAACACAGCCATACATAGCGTGTATTCCTTCCTGCTCTTTACTTATAAAACAAAACACAAAGCCATAAAAAGCCTTCTCAAACTCCAGCTGAGCCACTTTATGGAAGCATTTGAAAACTATTACTTTTAGTGAATACACCAAAGGTCTCTGGCATATTATCCCTCTTTTGAAGATTGATTTAGGAGCAGACTCTTACCACCCAGTACATCTGGAGTGGTGCTGTGCTTCAGGGGCAGTAGCAGTGTCCATGGGACTACTTGTGGAGGACAACTCAATAGCACAGGGAGACTCAAACCATGATCAGGAAGCCTACCAGGATGCTGAACTAGTGGACTTTATCCTCAAAGCAGTCTTAGTTGACAGTTGCCCATGCAAATTCACAGATAGTGTCCTTGGTAAGGCTTTGGTCTCCTTCTTATCATTATTTCATCTCCTCTTCATTACACAGACCACCACTGTAATGCTGCTGTCCTGGAGGAGCTCACCCTCTTGTCATAATGTGATACTTTCCTTGTAGCCAATTCTGGATCCCACTTTTAACATACTGTCTAACATCTTCTTCAGGATAGTTTATCCCTTCTGCAGAGAGGATAAAAGGACAGTGTTGGTAAGTGACTTGTTCAAGGTGGTGCAGTAAAGCAGTGGCAGACCTGTGGTGAGGCACTCGGACATTCTGGATTCTTCCACATGGCTCATCAGGACTTTGCATAGAATAAAAGTTTCCTTGTTCTTCTTTTTTTAGTTAATTCCACATGAAGAGAAGAAACTACTTGCATAATTTAAAAAATATGTATGTCTCATTGCCTATCCCTCCCATAATGTAAGAATTTTTCCTTTTATGACAAAAAAGGCCTATAGCTTGCCAAAGCAGACTCCCCAGCAATTGTCCTAGCATTATAGTAAGTGGCAGCACTTTGGACCATTGCTGGAGATAAATTCACATTGTTCAGAAAGATAATGGTTGTTTGCATCTGGTTACAGTTAATTCCAGCCCTGGTTTCCTCCCAGGCAACTTTCTTTCCTATTTAATGTTTGTTTAAACCTTCATTCTGTGGATGAAGTGGTTTTTTGTTAATATGATACTAATTTATTGATTTCATCACTTTTGTCATGTCTGTATTTTTTCTTCTTCAAAACACTTCACATATATTGTTATAAGGAAGAAAACACATTGGTCAAGAAGTTTCTGTCTGTACGTTTTCTCATTGTGCTTTGAGCTATGGCCTTAGAAGGTCACAGAGAGACATTCTTTCAGCTCAAATAATGTCCTTCTCATTCTTCCCAACCTCTACAGATAGCTAGGACAACACTAAATACTATTTGATACCACTGAACCCCAAAGACCCCATAAACAGAAGCATATAGCAATGAAAAAACTCCTCCAAGTATCTCAGGGCCTTCTCCAAAGGCAAAGAGATGCCTCATTTTACAGAAGGGAAGATGATGAGCAGAGAGACTGGGGGGAGGGGAGAGCCCAAATCATACTCTGTGAGAACTGCAGGGTAGCACACCCTGCTGCTGCTCAACACACTCATGGGGTCTCACACTCACCCTTCTCTATGCCCAAG
The DNA here is from genome assembly GCF_031753505.1 of Anomalospiza imberbis. NCBI lineage: Eukaryota > Metazoa > Chordata > Aves > Passeriformes > Viduidae > Anomalospiza > Anomalospiza imberbis. The sequence goes on along the minus strand of NC_089683.1, from coordinate 70,498,728 downwards.
AAGGTCCCAGTGATATCAGGGTGTATCAAGGCCTGAAAACCAGCACAGGATGGATGAAAGAGATCCACGTGTATTTTGTTCCCTCCTCAACTGCCTAAAGAATGTTCCAAGGGTGTGTTCTGCCACTCCTATGTCTAAGATGAAGCAGGAGGGAACAATTTTTTGCATTAAAAGCTATGAAATAGTGAGACCACTCGAATATTTCAAGGAGCCATGAAATACGGCCTGCAAGGGTTCCTCTGAAGTGCAATCAGCTGCAGCATGTAGCTGCTCCCTGCGCACAAGTGTCCAAAATCCCTAGGATAGTATTGACATGGAGACCAGCTAGCAAGGCAGTGAGGACAGGCCACTTTCTTGAGAGTGTGAATCAGCAGGGCTGATTCACAAGCTTTCAAGCTTTCACAAGCTTTGCCTCAGCTGATGCTGTGGCTGCTTGCAGAGAGGGAGGGGAGGAGGTGAAGGATGCTGCCCTGGGCAGATGCTGCATGTGGGTCCCCTGTCTACAGTGCTTCATAACAACACCACGAGTGGGACCCCAGTAGTGCTGGGTGTCTTCTGGGGGCAAGCTCCTTAAAAGTGACCCTCAAGCCCAAGCGCTGCTTTGCTCTTTCCTCTGCTATTTGTTTGGATGGGCACATTGCTGTAACATTTATGATGGGAGGCCTGTGGAGAAGCGTGCCTCAGATGAAAGGAAGCTTATGAGCTTACGCCTTGCTAACTTTGACGTGCACGGTTCACACAGCCCTTGGTTTCTTTTTCTGTGCATTTTAACTGGTCTCCCCAGCTGTCTGGTTACACCTTCCCCTTCCCTCCAGCCTGCCTTGTAGGCAGAAACCAGGGAGAGATCTCTCATTCCCAGTGAGCCTGGATATTTCAGATCTCACAGCAAAGACCTCAGCTAGTGCCTGCTCAACCTTTGTTTCCAGGGGAAAGAAGTGGCATTTTCCACGCCAAGAGCTTGCGTTAGGGATCCTCTAAGATGAGCAAAGCAATCCTGAACTGCCAAACAGTTGTCTGCCCTAAGCTTGGGCCATTGCTGTGGGACCATGACACATTGCATGGCTTGGAGAGGAATGGGGCCATTAGAGGGGCCAAGGCCATACATTTATATAATGTCTGTTCCTTTAATTTGTGGAGGGAAATTTGCCCGTAGAGGTATGTAAGTATGCAAGTGAGGCATGATGGCTGACAGTTTTCAGCAACTCTTCAGACATTTAAGGCTTTTTTAAATCTATCATCTCCATCCCTTGAAGAGAGATACAAGCCTCTCTCTTCCTACTGTTTCCTATTCCACTCCTTCCCTGAGCACTCCCTTGAGGCCCTGTGTCTCAGATTTATTTCATCTATTTTTGAAGAAGAACAAGGGGCAGGTGGTGCCTGCAGAAGCTGAAAGAGAAAAGATGGACATATCTAGCACATGCCAAGAAAACAAACATGAAATCTCCGGAGCCACCCAATCCTCTGGAACACTGAGCAACTTACCACTTTTTCTTCTTGATGCGCCTATTTTTATGAGCTCAAAGAATAAAGTATTGGATGTTACACAGCAGCTGCCCCAGGAAATAATTCACTCATTCCATTGCTGCAGACTTCAAGGAAAAAAAAGCAGTGAAGAGGGAGGAAAAAACCAGTTCCTCTGCAAAATATCCAGTTTCCCAGAAGCTCTAACAGCGTAAATGAGAAGAATGTTTGGGTTTGGTGTCCCTCCAATTCTCATGGCTTCACAGAGGATTTTGGAGAATGCATTTACTCTTTTGCTAACTGCAAGAACAGATTTATCCTGCAGCCATGAATGAGTATAGAGGCCTAAAAGGAGTCTGAAAGCATAAACATTTACTTCATAAAAGAGATTCTGCAGACAGGAGGCCAGAGACAGTTGACTCTGGGTAAGCATTTGTGCTCCGTTGTAAAAAAAAGTTCAGCAGCCAGAAGGAGACGTGCACACATTTCACACACCGGCCTTTGCCACAGTGGACAGTGATCCAAAGGGGCCCAGGAATAGGCTGTCTCTTGACTGAGCCCGAAATGCAGAGCTTCCAGCATTTCCATCTTTACTGCTGATGGGAAACCGGCCCCAGCTCCGCCTCTTGCTGTGCAGTGCTTCGCCTGGACTTGTGTGGGGAAATGAAAAAATAGCTCCATAACCAGGGAAAACCCTGAAGCTTTGTGTCTCCAATCCAGATGCTGTAAGGAGATACAAGCTCATACTTTAGCCGTTCCCACAACAGGAATATCAATGAGGACTTGTCTCCTCTTTACCTGGCTGTTTATTTTCATAAAATTTGTTAAGAGAGCATAAAGTTGCTGAGGTCTCCACCCTCCTGACAAATTTGATTGAAATCTGCCAAATGTTGAAAGATGTAGTCAGGGACTTTCTTTCACACATATGCAAAGCAAGACCCCATGAGCCTTGCTCTCTTGCGGAGCCAGGCTGCAAGTGCAGCAGAAGGGAAGCACTATTCCAAGGGGAATGCTGTCACACTGGCAGTCTGAGAGAGGTTCACTAGCAACTCAGCAACCTGTAGGCATGCGTGGAATTTTAGGAGTAACATGTACCCCACTAGCTTTGAGTGACCTGCATTGTTTTCCAATAAAGTGGCAGCACATTGTGATTTTTCATTTCAAATCCCAATGTGCAGCAAAGGACCAAAGTAAGAGTTATACACAAAATGAAACATCCTGCATTCTATTTCTATTTTTCCTTCAAAAGGAGTAGTTAGGAGGTTCAGGCCTATCTGCGAGGAAAACTAAGCACAGATGAAATTTAAAGAGGATGTGGCAAACACTTCTGCAACATCCTCCGAGCCAGGAGCTTGCCCAGGATGTAGGGGTCTGAAACACAGCTGGGCAGCACACCACCAGATCACTGTACCACACAGCTCCTCGGCCAATGACAATCCTCAAGCAGAGCATCATGCCTGCATAGGAAAGCAAAATTCTGAGAAAGCTTCTGGCATTTTCTTTTCATGCCATGGTGTAGAATTGATGGAGTTGTGCTTGGTCTAGACAATTGTCAATGTTTTTGGTTTTCCCTATCTAATGTAAAAGCTGCTTGGCTGTTCAGACTACAGCTCCTGGCACTGAGGAAGAGAGTTTAGGAGCCCACCCACCGAGAATGCTTTTCCTCTGCTACCGGCCAGGGTCTGACTATATGGGGACTGTGGGCAAAAAGTAGCAAGTCTTTTAACTGATCACCAGTCTGCTTTTCCCTAAACATGTGTGGATGTATTTGATGGGCTGTTTTGAGACCTTGACCACCAATACAACTGCATTTGTAGAGGAAAGCCACCACGTTTAAAGGCAATAGATTTGGTTTGGGACTTGGACCACGAGATCCTTTATAAGACCCAGACTTTCCAGCTCCCAGGTGATGAAAAACAGTGGTTGATCTCAAATGCTGCTCTATCTCAACAAATTCCCAAGTCATTTGAAGGACAGTCACAACCTATGCGCTGGATAGTGAGCTGAAGGGCAGATGAATCATCAGCATTATCATTACTTGTATACAAAACCAAGCTGTTGAATCAGTGCCCTTCAGCAGCACCTCTCTCCCCTTTGCCATTTCAGATCTCCTCAGTTTTCCATCCAGATGAAGAAAAAAGGGTGCAAATTCCAGGCTTGCTGGTAGAAAGGCTCCCGCCTAGCGCATAGCATAGTGGTGCACATAGGAAGCAAGGGGGGAAACTAATCTTCCTACATGCCTGCCGTTATCAGTGAAGATAGGCCAGCATTTCTTGAGGGCATTTCAAAAGAGAAGCTTCACAGAGGTGCTCTGAACTATCCCTGAAGGATCCTCTTTCTCTCTGCCAGGTAGCCTGAGGCTTGCCTTTGTGGAAACTTCTTTAGATCCAGTTTCTTGGGGCTTATACTGAGGTTTGCTGTCAAGCCAAGAAAATCTTCCTTCATCTGCTTCTACTCAAGCTGCCCCAAACCCGCCCCAAAGGCAATGAATAGCAGCATCCTCTGTTGTAAAGGCCTAAAACCTGGATCAGCACCAATAATTTAAAGTCATAAAGAAGGATCATCCTACTTGATGAAGCAGGCCTACAGCCTAAGGAAGTTGTGAAATCTCCATCCTTGGAGACATGCAGAATGTGCCTGAGCAAGGCCCTGAAAAACCTTATCTCCCTGTGAAGCTCTGAGCAGGATTTTGGACAAGACACCTCCAGCGCTTCCATGTATTCCGCAGTGTAGACTTTAGCAAGAAGCTCTAAGGAAGCAGAGCACCATATGGCACAGCCTCTTCCCCATGAAGAGAGGACTAGAACAGAACAGCACAGGACAGATAGTGGTGGTATATAACACACCTAAGGAAGCCATCAATCAGCTACTGCAGAGATGTATGCAATGTGAAACCTGCCCAAAGCAGAGCCCTTAACCAAACAGCCCACTGTCCTCAGCACTTTCTGCAGCCTCCGTGGCTGCTGTTGAAATGAAGGCTGCTATCTTGGCTAACTACTGGTTCACAAGCTGTCATGTGGCCAGCAGTGAGTCTGGGGACTTAAAATAGGCAAGAATATGCAAGACCTGAAAAGAAAATGGTCCTCATGGGGCTGTCACTCTCCAACAGTTAACTCTGAAAATTATTAATTTCAGGATTCCCAGGTTTACAAGCGCCGGGCTTCATGGTTATTTTCAGTCACTGCCAAAATAAAACTCAGTTTCCACATGCATACATTTTCCTCATACTCTCCCCACTACTGGCCTCATCAACATTTTTTATCAGGAAACTCATTATTTATACTCTTCTGGCAAGGACATTATATTTCATCAGTGTTGCCAGCAATGCCAATTTCCCTCCTTACAGTTCTATCCTAAACTGTTTTAATTTCTCTCACCTTGTATTTCTCAGTAAACCAATAAAGCACAAATTCTAAGCCTTCCAGTTTCCCTCTTTTCCCTCCCACAATAGTCATTGATGTCTAACCACAGACGTCTGTGCTTCTTTTCAATAACTGCATGCAGTTGCCTATAAAATATGCACATGATAGCGCAGGGAAATTCCACACACGTTTTCTCCATCTGAAGATATACTGGTTCATACGTTACATTTATATTGGGTCTGGATCATGTCCTGCCATCATTCTGCAGGGAGAAATCCCAAGGCAGTCAACAGAGGCTTTTCAAGCAGATAAATGACAGAACTTGGCCCTACAAGCGGAATATTGTATGATATATTTCCTTTTCTATTTGCCAAATTGATGCTAAGAAGGGGTTATGCACTTAGACAGTCATCATAAGTTTCAGAAATAATCAGCAGACATTTTTACTGAAACCCCAGAAAACAGAGCAATTAATCAGAATATCACTGCTTTTTCTATGAAGTTGCAGTTGCTTTTATTTTACTGGCATTGCATCACATAGCAGTTTTTCCACCATGGGAGCTTTGAGGTCACTATTAATTTATAAGGGAAAACCTTTTTTACTCTGGGTTTTCTGAAAATACACAAACAAGCACCACTCAGACATGACATAACTGAACCACAGATCCAAGCCCCTCTCAGGTTCCAGTGTTCCCTGTGGTCCCCACCAGATGTGCTGCACCCATGGAGAGTGACCAGGGACGATGCAAGTACATTGAACAAGCTGTTCCACGAGGGCAGGTGGGCTGAAACAAAAGGCAGATAAGATTGACACTTTGATGTATGCATGCTCTGTGGAGGAGCAAAGTCAAATTAACAGCCTGAGCTCCCCAACAGCAACGGCATTGAAGGGGAATATTAATGCAGTTACCACATCTGCATCTCATTTTCCTTCAGTGTTTCCTATTCATACTGAGCTCACCCACTGGAGAGTGACATAACAGCATGAGCTGATGGGAAAGTGTCTTGAGATGTATTATGAGGAAAAAATATGCAGAATACACAAATACAGCAGGGACAGAGGGAGGTGAGCTGACCAAACCCTGCATTTTCCATTTATGAAAGATGAGCAGAGGCATTTTTAGGACACCTCCTGTCTCACACATGCCTGAAACAGCAGCATTGCCAGGCCCACTCCTTAGCCATGCTCCTCTGTTACAGTCCAGCATTGTTTCAGTGAGCTTGCTGTGGCACAGAGATACACACATACACCTCCTGCCACGGTGAAAAAGTGCTAAAGGACACCATTAGCCCCTGTGGAGGGTCCCAAAGTGGGCACTGCTCACACGTCTGCGCAGCACCCAGCGAGCATCCCTGCATGGTCCAGCATCAGCACAGCACTTCCGCCAGCTCGTTTGGGCATCTCCTGGAAGACATCCACATAGACAAGTTCTGTGCCTTCAGGTAGGATTGAAATGGAGAGGATTGAAGCCACCTTATTCTAAATGACTGGAGCTCAGCGCTCATTAGATTCATGGTGATAGGTGAATTGCCTTTACTTGCTTGAGGGCATCCGTGCTATCAGGCCCTAAGTCTGTGTGTGTCAAAAGTTCACAAGTGGTGACCCAATTACCTGTCTGTAGCAGTGGGGCTGTGGTATCTGGCAGGCAGATCATGCAATACCTTAGCACTTAGGTCAAGGCACTAAACCTTCTTGAATTGCATGAGATGTATCTGGTTTCGTAGAGTAGTCACGGACAAAAAATTAACTGCAGCACTGGAGGTTATCTAGGGAGTTTTAAAGATTTCTGTTGGATTTTATCACACTCAACATTATGCCTGCTTGAGTTGAAATTAACAGCAAAGCTGCTACTGAGTTTGATAGGGCAGGTCCATGGAAATATGAAAAAAGCATCAGGTCTTATTTCCTAGCCTACTTCCCCTACCACTTAGAAGCACATTGAAAGAAATGCTGCTGGGTCTGAGGAAATGACAAGCTTGCGGTCCCAGTGCAAGTTAAAGGGGTATTGTCTTTTCTGTCCCCAGGGGAGCACCATAACAGCCCATCAGAGCTACCTGTCCATGCTGGGAATGAGCCCTAACAGGAACCCCGAATCCTACTCCACGTCAGCAATTCCCCTGAGCTGTGAGAAATCTCAGTCAGATCTAATCTGTGCTTGAGCATGCTGGCATGGGTCCACCTACATTGGGAAGCAATGTTGCTTTCAGAAAGTGACACTTCACACCATCCTCCACTACCGGCATCCTTCATCTGGCAGTTCTGGCTCCCCACAGAAAGGCAGACCATCAAGGACTTCTCCAAGAGCAGATACACCTAGTGCTGATTTGCAGCCTGCCTGTGTCACCAGCCTGCAAGTGCCACTGGTACATTTGTTCAAATTGTGGCTGCAGACCTGCCTGCCCCCAGCATTTTGCCCTCAAGAAGCAGGGTGCAGCTCTCACAGGTGGGTGGGGGCCACACTCAGAAATGGTGCCTGGGGCTGCATCTGAATGTGAGGTCAGGTACAGTTTACACCGCAGCAGGAGTCAGACGATGCCAGTCTAAAACTCATTCTAAAATTTCTTTGTTGGTAGTTAAACAAAATTGGTAGCTCTGCAGCATGCTTTTTTTCTCTTCATGCTTTTCTAGCTCAGTAGAGGGAGAGAGAGAGATTATGAGTGACACAAAGATTATGAGTGACAGGTTGATACAATGACTAAACATGTTTGGCTTATTTTCATTGTTAGACCAACGAAGCATAGCTAGCACATAATAAATCTGAGCTGCAATTAAAGATGTGCAGCATTTTTACTAGATGGAAGTTCAAATTCCCAAACCTAATTCCTGTTCCTAGACTTTGGTATCATTTTAGGGGTGTGACATTTTATTCTCCCCTTTTTCATCACAGATGACAGTGATCAGATGGCTTTCCTGCCACACAGCAGCATGAACCTCAATAGCAACAGCAGCGGCTCTGTCACTCACTTAAGGGGTCTGTAGGTTTTGATTCTGGTGGCTCCAAACACAGATTATCCTAAGCCTGAAGGCTGGTCTAAGCTCTGTCTGGAGCTCAGAAAGTTGGTCTGTCAAATTACCAAGTACCCCTTAGCTACATTCCTTGTGATTTATTCAAAAGTGAAAGAGTAGCTTTTTATAAGTTTTAAATCCTGATGCAAGGGAAATTAGCCATTGTTTTCCTTCAGGGTCCCAGATTCACAACTATTAGCATTCAAAAATAAAATAAAGTTACGGCCAGCTGTAAAAATACTAGCTAAAGAAGTTGCAGATGTTCCATGGGGAGCTACTGAAATATTTTGGCACCTTTGCTCTGTCATTAAAAACAAAATGCGATCGTCGGTTAGGGCTGCAGTGAGAGTTCAAGTGGACAGAGAAAAACAGGAAAGCATTTCACAGTGCTAATAGTGAATGTGGGTTCAGCCCTGCAAAACGTTCACATAAGCACTGGCAGGACTCCAGCTCCCAAACCCCATGCTTTACCCCAGCTGTGGCATTTAGGTCCTGGAGCATCAGTGGGTGGCTGCAGAGAAGTCAGGATTGCAGCTTTGCTGCACAGACAGTCCCTAGCATGGCTAGGGACAGCTTAAAACAGCGCTTGGCACAGGATAAGGGATCACAGCAGGCAGGTAAAATGGTCTGACAGATACACTGCTGTGGGTAAACTATTTCTATCAGCTAAACTTCTTTAACATAGCTCAACTATCTCCACAAGGCACTACCCCACTTCAAGTTAGCTCCAATATTGACAATGGGGATATAGCCTGAAACTCAAAAGAGACCAAATACCTTATAAAAATACAAATAGGGGCCCCCTCAGGCACCCTTGAAATGTCTATTCCTAAGAGCACAGGCCTAGGCCATTGTGCATTTTGCAGAAAAACATAAATTGCTCTGCCTAAGGCCAGCCAGGAGGAAGCTTCATTCCAAGAGTGAATAGTTCCCGCCTCCAAATTCTTACATCTTTCTCTGCCTGACTCTTTCTGGCTCATCTCTGGTTTTCCTCTTCTTTCCAGATGCTGTGGGGAAACTCTAAGGATTGCAGGATTCTGCCCCAATTCACCCTGGGGGAAAGAAACAAGATACATAGCCAAGCTGGCAAGGAAGATGCAATCAAAGCAAGTCATATGGCCCAGAGATAAGGAGGTGAGTGAATCAGTCACTGTGTGACACGGTAGCACTGGGAAAAAATGGGACTTACCCATTCATAAAAGCCTGCCTTGGAAAAGGAGGCAGAGCCAAGAAGCAGCAACTGGTCCAGTGCACACTATCACCTTACTGGGAAAGGGGGAACTCAGTCAATGCTTTGTGAAGAAGGTCCAGCTAGCAATATACACGTGAACTGTGACCACAGAAATATCTGTAGGAGATGTCTTGTCTACCACTCACTGATATTCCCCAAGTTAACAGCTGGGCTGACATTAATTAGAAACATTTTTTCCCTTTTCTAATCTCTAATAGGTCATCTAATCCATGCCAACTGAATTGCAGGGTTTTTCAGAAAAACAGATTGTCAAAAGCTCTTTCGTCTACTGGAGAGGTTCGAATAATTGGACATTTCTACTGGAAAATTAATCTCTGATCTAATAGACAGCACATAGCTGAGATTTTCCTCAGTGTTCATTTCTGCCCAGACAAACAAGCACCATGCTGTATTCTCCACAAACAAAATGTCCATCCAAGAAAAAGAGGTTACTGCACTCAGTACAGTACTCAGAATCTTGATATGACACCAACTATGTATGACAAATGCTGGAAAGGAGCAAAGCTTACAGGAAGAAAAGAGTGTGCATGCTCTGGAGAGGCAGAAGGGTCCCAGCCCACAATATGTAAGCCCTGTTCCAAATTTTCTCAGCATTTCTGCCTTTTTGGATGGGAGTTTGTGTCTGTGTGCATTTCTGTGAAAGAGACAAGGAGGAAGGGAGGGAGCCTTTTCTTTGTTCCCAAACAAAATCTCAGCCTGTCTCAGGCTCACACACCAACATCTAACAAGCAAAGACAAACAACATCACAGCTCCACGATGCTTAGGCTTGATTGAATGACGACAATTCCACGTTAAAATAAAAAATAACATCAGAGCTTTCCACAGCTGCATCAACACTATCTATTTAAAAAAGCATGACAGTACATGAAGCTTTGGCTGTGCAAGCCAAGAACCTAAATCAGCCATGGTTTGGAACGAGGCCATCGCTGAATTCTTGTGTAAAGCGATGCTGCCATATTGCTTACTTTCCACTGAGGTTTTCCACAAATTAACAGCTGTAGCAGACTCCCAGAAAACAGCAATTCTTTCCAAGTCTTTCTTCTCTGAAAATGTTGTTTCTTCACTTTATTCTTCCCCATATGGAAGGGGAGAGGAGGGTAAAAAAAACTCAACAGCCCTATGAAACAAACCCAAAAAAGCTCCAGACAGACTGTGAGAAAAATTAATCACAAAGATTGCCTGGAAAGAGAGCGGTTATCTGTAAAATTAAACCAGTGGTGGGCCCAATTTTTCTTTTTATTATACCAGCATGGTGGGATTGAGAATCAAACCCAGGAAAAATATTTCTGGAGCAGCCCTTCTGATTTATGACCATCTCAGCCACTCTGACAAGATCAGAAAACTGCTGGATTCTTTCCAGTTGAGCACCACCGAAGGCCAAATCATTCCTATTTAGGGAAAAACAAAACTTCCCTCTGGTTCAGTGAGAATAGTGTTTGGCACCAAGCACAGAGAAAACCGCCTCGTTTCAGCTGGCTTGCTGAAGTGCAGCTGAGATGGAAAGGTGATACCAGGCTGGTGTGGGTGGCTTCAGATCATACTCTTTCCTCCTGATTGCATCTTGGACATCACTAGGTCCCACACAGTGCAATGCAGAGGGATTCATTGTAAGTGACAAAAAACCTCTTAAAGCAAAAGTTATTTGATTTCTAACATGCACAGATGGCTGTTGACTCACTTGTGAGAGGAGTGATGGAACTAACAGTCTGGCAGAAGCAATGGGCCTCACAGCATTAAAAAATATGGATTCACAGAGCTGGTCGACTTCTGAAGATCTGTGAGCTATGGTGTCGTAAAACGCAATCCTTGTGCCTAGAGAAGGGGCTTTCCAGCTGGTGGAGTCCTGGGTTTTGCCTCCTTGTGCCTACCAGCATGATGCAAAGATGTGGGTTGCCATGGGTTCTTGGGTGTGTCCGCTGACAGCAACACAGGATGCTTTGCATGAACAGCAATATAGGGTGACCCAGGGCACCTGGTGCTGTGCTCTTCAGAGCCTCCTGACCCCGGGGTCATCTCCGTGCAGCTACGCTACAGGCAGACACTTCAAAACATCTGCCAAAGGCCCTCCTTTTTGGGGAGGGCTGCGAGGGTGATAGCACCGTGAGCTATCATGGAGAGAAGCTTAGAACTTTGGAAAGCCAACTGAGATGAGCCTGGACCACTGGTTGATGCTGTTACTGACTCCTAGGTGACTTACCCTGCGTGTCAGAGGCAGTAGCAACCCCAAGCCCAAGGGCCATCACGGGGCTGTGCTGGCTCCTCTTCCCCATCTGCTGCTGGCATGCTCTGCAGGTCGCAGGAGCCACTCATCACAGTCAGGAAATAGCTACCGCAAAGCCAAACTTCCTAATTCCAGCCAGCGCAGGATGTGATGGCTTTGGGTCAAATGGCAAACTGCACCACATGGCGACTCTCCCAAGTGCACAGCTATCTCATCTTGCTGCCAGTCCCCTGCCCTGAGAAGTCTTTCTTGTCCCTGTTTTGCTCAGCTTGGCATCTGAAGACTTGCATATTATACTTCTGATGCTGACCATGTACAAAGGAAGCTATCAAAAGCCAGTTCTCTATTCAGGGAAATCTCTCTTCAGATAAATTCTTTCCAAAGTATGAAATTAATCAGCCTGCTGGAGCACAGGATGCTGCTTCAGCTTCAAGTTCAGAAGCTTCTGCAGTCCAGGTTGTTACTGACACAGTTCCTCAGATTTTCATGTCCATGTCACACCTCTGTGATCCCGCTGTATTAGCCAGGTCTCATGTGATCACTGGTCACTTCACACAACAAGCTCAAAAAATAAATATACCTATCTTATCTTTCAAGTATAGCCACTGGCTATGAGTTCCCAAAAACACCCCAAATCCGAAAACTGACACAAACCTACAAATAATGCTGGAGAACAAAGGACCTGATAATTTCTCCTGAACCAGATTTTGAAAAAACATTAAAATATCCATTTACTAGTGAGGGGTTCTGTCCTCAGTGCACTCCCAAGCCTTAGAGATGTTCTGTCATACTGTTCACTAATTGTTTTCAGTGTTTGATGTGAGTATTTTTGGCAGTCAGTTTGTCATGAATTGACACTTATTTTGTCAACCTATCTTCAGCAAAAATGCACACCCTCCCTCCTCGTAGACCTGTCAGAAACATAAAGATTACTCATTGCATATTTCTAAGAAGCTCCTGAAGCCAGCACTTGGAGTTTGCATAACAACCATTGTCGACAATCCACCTACAGCAGCTTAAAAATACAGATTTGAATGGGTGAAGAGAGGCTGGGAGTTCTCAGAAGGACAAGTCAGATTCAGGATTTTATTAATAGAACTGGAGGTGTTCTCATGAAGGCAAAAAAACCCCCAAAACCCACTCTCTTGTTATCTTAGCTGTCATCAGCACCTTTTCGAAAACAGGCAGGCGAGATGCAGAGTATTCCTGTAGATGAGGAAACAGAAAGCTGTTGCAGAAAAACATTGAGAGCAAGATGAAGAGCAGCAAGCACCATGGATCCTCTCCCAGGTCCTCCTTGGGAAGTGCTGGGTGTCCATTGGCTTTGCTGAAGGGATTTCTTTTTTATTTTTTAAGTCTGGTGCCACACATGGACGGTTAAATGCCAAACAAAGGGAACCCACCAGAAAAACACTCACAAGCTGTTTGTGGCATGGGCTCCAGCACTCTCTCCAGCAAAATAAAGCAATTCTATTAACTGGAGTGCACAGTAGGCACTCACCAAAACAGCAGATGAATTGATGCAGATTAGCAGTGGCTGTTGGTGAGGGCAGGGAGGAGCAGGGCACAGGACAGGGAGGACGATGGGTGGCTGGCTGCATTTCTGCCATGCTGCCGCAGCAGCAGCCTGCCCAGCCCTGCCTCCAGAGCTCTGCAAGGAGCAGTGTGGAAACCTGGCCACCTCCTAACCCGGGGCTTGCTCCTGGAGGATGACAAACTGCGGTACAGCAGAGAAGGTGCTGCCCTGCCTGAAGGGTTTCCCATGCGCTTGTGCCACCTTCTCTCAGGTCTTGGAGAAAAGGAGGGATATTGGGGGTGGCCACGAGAGTGAGAGACATGGGCAGGAGAGCCCAGGGAACAACAGCGACATCAGAGGCATCATCCAGCCGCATTAGAAACCTCCGCTCCGAAAAAAGTCAACACTCACAGTCTTTTCCGAGCCAAATCCCCAGCCTGTTAGGTTCACCATTAACAATAATCCCTGCAACTTTCTCAGCCTTGCTGTTTACACAAGCTAGAGCTTTCATACATAAAACTCTTAAATGAAAACATTAAAGAGCAGCTGGCGCCTCTTGGAAAACTCATAAAAAGTCTGTTTCCAAACAGTGTCGCTTCTATACCGTAAATTTCTATATTTCTCACTCCCCTCATTCCTTATTTCTAAAGACATTTGCATGAAAACAGGAACTTTGTTTATTAAAGAGTTCATCTGCTCCTGCTGTTAATTTTCCACCTGAAGCCAGAATCCCCCGGGTATGACATCATTAGCACAGCTCTGGAAATGATCATGAAGTCACAAACAGAGAGTTAGGGCTCCACTCAGAGAATAAACAGTGAGACGATAGAACCTCTGCCACTGCCAAACCCCAGATCCTTATCCAGTTTTTCCTGGAGCAACATCCCATTGACTTCAGTGGGACATTGACCAAAATAAGGCTGTCAGCAATTCCTGTTTCAACCATTCCTCCCTTCCTGTTCCTGCCTCCAGGGCATGAGGGATTTGCCCTGTGCAGCAGGTCTGGGTCAGGAGAAGCCCTGCCCTGGCATGATGCTGGTCCTCCCAGTACCACATCCTCACACTGCTCCCTGCAGGCAGGGGCGATCCAAGGGGGGCACCACCTCATCCCTCCATCAGTTTCTGTGAGCGTTCCCCTTTCCAGCTACGCACCATGACACGTCCTACTTGCATGAAGCCCATCATGTGGGGATCTCATGCAGTCCAGAAGAGCAGCTGCTGGGATGCAGGAGACCAGAAGGGAGCCCTGCTGCAGCTGCACACGGAGCTGGCTGTGGGGGAGAGGGGCTGCCCCATGCACAGCCATAGACAGGAACAGCTGTCTAACAGTGCTGGAGACTGGGGATGACTAAGGGCATCTGCAGATCAAGAATAAATACCATTACAGGGAGATCTATAGGAGGGAGAGATATGGTTTGTGTGCAGAGGCAGAAAAAAGAAACACAGGAGCTAATATGTCTCCTTGTGTGAGGAAGGGAAGACAAAATAAGGATGTCTTTTATTAGAACAGATCCAGCAATACTGATCAAATCTACATTTTCACCTTCTGCTCCACAAAAAGCACAAGAAAATGACTGTGAGCTTAGAGAGCTTCATTAAATCTCTTCACATACAAATTCTCTGACACAGTTGAAGCCCTTCCCTCCCATCACCAGGCAAGCACAGCTAGTATGTACATGCTCAGGCCAAACACTGCTCGTTTTTAATCTGACACCTATGCACGCAAGTGGCGTATTTGTCATGTGATAGCTCTACATGAAGTGCATGAAGCGCAACGTATCTGTGATGGGTCTTTGCATAAGTGCCACTATGCTGGGTTACTGCAGCAGCAAATAGAATCTGGCTCTACACAACCAGCACTCTCCATCCAGCAGCCTGTAGTGAGCAGGCTGCTTGTCTGTCTCCCTGCCTCCCCATCCTGGGCCACGTCAGCAGCTAGTCTGGTTGCTCAATACTGCTGTTATGGAGCAGACACCTGAGCATAGAGGTCTGAAAATCTACGTACCTGTGAGAATGGGATGTGTCTGAGTGGGACAGAGACAGACTGGTTTGAAATAAGGTTATTAATATACAATATTAATATATTAGTAACAAGGTGGAGGCAGAATATGGGATTGATCAGATATAGACCTTAAAGGATTTCTAATACTCTAAGCATTAAAACCTTTGCTACATCTCTATTCAGTGCTGATGCTGGGATCCTGAACAGTGTTTCAGAAATATTGACTATTTGTTGAATATGAGCAGGTAATATTTAGTATAGCAGAGAGGAAAGGAAAAAAATATATACATATTTACCCTTGCAAATAAAGCCTAAGTTTTTCCCTCAGTGAAATCACTGTGATTTGATTGATCACCACAAAACTGCTGCATGGTGGCAGTGCTCTGTTTTCATGACCTGATTTGGGCTTGGCTGCTGGGATACACTGTCTGGGGAAGAGCAAGCCAACGAGTGCTCCACATGCATGGCAAGGCACGACCAGCACGTGCGTCTCCTCCCTCGGCTCTGCCACCAGGTCCCACTCCCCCAGCTCCCTCCAGAACAGCCCATAGGCCCCACAGCCTCCCATTTCCTTCAGTTTGGTCCATTGTTATAGCAAGTCCAAGTGTTTTCCTTGGCATGGGCCAATAGTCCCATAGCACTGTACTTCCTCCACACAGAATAAGTGTTATTTAACAGCTCTGATTATTTTGGAGAGTTGTTCAGCCTCTTTTCTTGAAAAAAATGAGAATACATTGAAACTGATTGTATTGGCTGCTTGTGCCTATTTTTTCTGGATGGTCCTCACTCTCTTTGTAAAAAATGTGGCATGCGGACCCAGGCAACTTTTCAAGAAGGCACACTGCCACTGTCATGTGTGCCTTGTTTAAAGGAGTTGTCACCTCTGTCAAGATAAGCATGCAAAAAAGGGAAATGCAGGCACACTGGGAAGAGGTGTCCAGTCTCTGCTCCTGGTCACCCCAGTATGCACCCAACTGAGTCAATAAGAATTTGGTCCAAAGCAAGTAACAACGGGAAGAGCTGATAAAGCTCCTCTGGGTGCTGTTATTTACCCCCTTAGCATACCTCCTGATAGCATAACTCTAACCTGTCAAAGAAGGGTTGCCCTCATTTCTTGATGTGGATACAGGCAGACAAAGAGTAAATATTTCAGTGCAACTGAAAGTGTCTCTGACTCATCATATCATCATCATTTTTCTGGAAGCCACTGGCTTCATTCTCTTTCCTCAGCCCTTCCCTTAGGACAGTTTACTCCAAGACTTCTGCATTTTCTCAGAAACTTCCCAGTGCTCTCTTTGAGAGTCAGTATTGTTAATTTTAAAGAGCAATCAGGAGATGAGCCCTCCCTTGCTCTGCCTTCCAACCCTTGTTTTACCATTTCCTTACTTTCAAGTCCCAGTGTAATAAATGTTCAAGGTCTTCCTCCCACCTGCTTCTCCAAGGCAGTTTTAAATTAGCCATGATTTCCTTCTCTCCTCAACTTCTCATATTTTCCGAAGTCTGTACTATCAAATCCTAACACCCTCCTTTCCTCTTTGTTATTTGAGGCAGCCCTGCTTCGTGCTGCTCATTCATGAGGACGCTTCCACCCACTCCACTGAGCCAATATTCCCCACCTCTGCTCTGCATAAATGCTTTCATCCCCACATTAGTCTAGCTCTCACTTCCAGCAGCTGCTTCTTATTTCAGAGAGGGGGTGTGGGTGGTTTTTTGTTGTTGTTGTTTTGTTCCTTGTTTGTGGCTTTTTGCTTTGTTGGGGTTTTTTGTTTGCATGTGTGTGTGTGTGTGTGTGTCTGTTTTATGGGTAGCCCTTCACACTCTGCAGGGCTGCAGTCTTTCTGAAGTGAGTACTTTCTTGGGAGGAGGGCAGATCATAGCAACAGACGTGAAGGTTGCTTTCTGGAAAGATCATTTGTTCTCTTGAGTATGAAAAAACCCCTGTTGCTGCTAACTTCAAGTGGGCCCACCCTCTGCTCCAGGCATCTTTACAGCCATGAAAATTACAATGTCACTGGTATTAACAGCATGAAATGGCAACTGCTCACTCCACTACAACTTCCTACTCCTGCAGGGATAACAACTGAAACTTCAAAATAAATTGAGAAGCTGCCCCTCCAGCCAATTCCTCCAGCAATCTTCCCCAGAGGAAAGTGGGGCCACAGGGCTTGAGTGGTGAGGTAGTGAACCTCCAGGCTGCTGAAGTCCATGGGGGAGTTGGTCCTAGACCAGAATATTTTTTTTACAATGAGGATGGTTCTGCCCAGAGTAGTTGTGCATGCCCCATCCCTGGAAACATTCAAAGTCAGGTTGGACAGGACTCTGGACAACCTGATCTAGTTGAAGATACCCCTGCTCATTGCAGAGGGTTGAACTAGATGACCTTTGAATGTCCTTTCCAACCCAAACTACTCCGTAATTCTATGAAATCTAGCAAGTATCCCCATAGGCAGAGCAGGCTGTGGCACACCCCAATGTACCAGGAGAGTGACCTACGGAGAGCTGGCACAGGCCAAACAAACTCCCGTAAGATGAGTGGGAGGGCTGGTCAGCCAGGCCATGGGCACACCCCACCACAGCTCTGCTGGTGTGACATGGCCACAGCTACCTCCAGAAAGCAGTTTGGGCTGGAACTGGGCTGGGGCGGGTGCTGGGCTCACTCGTGGCTTTTCTCCTCCTGGCCTGGAGGTGGTCTCATCAGTTTGACAATGTCATCTTACCCCAGACTTTTGGCTTCCCTGCTACTTCCCTGAACTGCTCTGTACCACCACCACAGAGGCCCACAGATGCCTCCCACCTCCTGCTCCCTCTCACTTCTCTGGGCTTTCATTCTCCAAACTCTTCTCAAGTTCTCACTTTATTTCTTCTGTTCCCACACAAGGATCCAGGAGCCATAAATGGATCAAGCTGTGGCAAGATCTAAAACTGTCCCATCGTTAAAAAGCCAGAAATACCCTGCAATCTTTGAGAACTAGCCAGTCCAGCCACAGCAGTGACATATCCAGACCTGGGATATAAGGGTTAAACTTGCCTGGCTTCTACAATCCCATAATACTTGTGTGCACAGAGCTGTTACACTGCAATTTACTCTAAATTGATACTCCATTTATCTGTCCATAGCTTTTTCCCTGCACTCCTAAATCATCCTTCCTAGACTCTCCTTATTTAATTTTCCAGCTCTTCAAGCAAACCCTTCTGCTACCGGTCCCTGCATACCTCTGCATCCTCACCTTTGAAAATGCTGCCCCTGTCTCACTTTCCATGCAAACATGTTAAGGCATGGAGCTGAAATGTCATGCCAGAAAAAGCAACCCAGGTTGTTTTGGTACATGCAGTGGTCAGCATGCCCTGCTGGAGAGCCTACCAAAATGTAACTAATATCCTGACTTTTGGAGCCAGACTAGTCCTATTCATTCTCTTGCCCAAACCACAGAGACAAGAACATCCACCCTCTCCAACATATCACAAATCCTGGATTCGACGTGGATGTACAGAGAGGGAAAAGCTGAAAAGCCACCAAGCTGTCCAGCAATGTCGGCATTATGATCTGGGACCTTCTCATGCTTATAGAAGCAGTCATGCCCCTTACTGGAGTGGGGAGGCTGTGACATTTGACTGAAGGTATTTTATTTAGATGCAGTAGTGGAGACCTCCCTCTTGAACATAGAGATGAGTTTGACCCACTTCTACTGAGATAAAGAAATCAGAGGAAAGCCTGGGGAAAATGGAATCTGAACAGAGTAAAAAGAGACATTTACATAGAAGAATAGCTGTAGCACCACACACTTATTCTTTTTTTTTTTCCTGCTAGCCCACCACACCACTTTGAAAAATCCTTCTCACTCTGCAGGCTTTAGTCCTGTGGTCAGGGGAGCAAAGGCACACAGCACTGCATGTTAAATATCCTCTGATGCTCCAGTGGTGACAGCACATTCCAAACCTATGGGGTAAAAGCCCCTCTCAGACACCAAGGCAACCCTTGCTTTGCTGTGCTTCTTCACGGGCACCAGAATCAGCACAGAAACCCATCTGCCCAGGGCCGGCATCTTTGATTTATTGATTTATTTTGAATATGCTGTTCCTCTTGCACATCTGACTCCCCCCTCCAAGGGCACAAGACCTTTGCACTTTTCTGATGACTTCATCCTTTGTACTCCGCTCCCACAAGCTATAGGTCAGGGATCGGATGATGAACTTGACCCAAACTGTCTGACAAAGGCTTCTCATCTGCTTGGCATGGCATTCAGAGGAATCGATTCACTGAGGTGTCAGTGCTGCATTGCATTCAATAGCAGTTTCTAGGCATGCCATGAAAGGCACCAGTACATCAGTGGGCTTATTGACCCATTCAGTAGAAATTCCAGTGCTGAGCAACCTTCTCAGTTCCCCATGGTCTGAGGGCAAACCTTCCTCCAACCATGTGTGTTATACTGAGTATAGAGAATAAAAGCTTCAATTTTGCAGAGTTGCCTTCCCAACAATTTTCACAGGCACTCCTGAAATTCCTTCTGAATGAAAGGAATGCCATCTCTTCCCAATAACAATGGATATTTCATCATTTCTGCTGTGCAAGTTAGTGTTCAAGGAGGTACTGGCCAGCATGGAGACAGGAGCAGGTACAAATAGAAATGTGCCACTGCTATTCTTAAAAGACAAAGCACAAGGGCAAAGCATCTTCAGATGAAGTCACCTTTCCCTCCAGGTCGTGTCATCTTCAGGCACACAGGTCAGGCCTGAACTTTCTTTCTAATCTTGCTCCATCTTGCCACTGAACCAGATTTTATCCCTCCACAAGGTCCATCCACATCATCTTCTCTTATTGCCAATACTTCCCTGAGCATCTGTGTTCTCTAATTCCCTTCTCAACTCTTTACGAACTCATTTAACACTTTTGCTGATTTGCCTTGTTACTAATTGTGTATTCCTCTATTCTCTCTCACTTTTTTCCAGGCAGAGGGAGGGAACATGCCTTCCCAGAATTAGCAGCACTGTCCAGGAGTGTCTCATCAGTGGGCAAGTGTTAATGTCCTGCTTGCATCCTTACTCCTCTGCCCTCAAACACCACCCACTGGGCAATGTGGCATTTCTTAATAAGACCAGCTCACAGTAGAAACCAGGTGCCATAACAGTAACATAAATTTTCTCAATTCCTAAAATTTGCAAAGGATTATGCTCCACTTTTTGGGTTTTTTTCACTAGCTGCCCGGTGTGATAAAATTAAAGACACTTATGACAGATGAGAATAGATCAGCAGTGTTCAAATGGAAGTCTACACATGTTTTTGCTAATGGTGTCTGAATAAAAATAAAACAGGGACTCCAACAAGGCTACAGTTTGGCTAAGGATCGACCAAAGATATTAGAACTTCTTGAGTGTTTTGAATGTTTTAAGGTACATACATCTCTAACTGAAGACAGAGTTAATTAATTTCTTGAGATATATTTGAAGTAATTTGCAAAAGTGAGCATGAAAACTGAAAGCACCATGGAAGTGTGCTCTGCATGGTTACACTACGCTGACTGTGGAAGGAATTCAGCACAGATGAGGGACTATATATATTATATGTATATATATATATATATATATATATATATATATATATATATATACACACACACACACACGTAAAATTCAGTTAGGAGCTGGCTGGCTGGTTCCAGCTCAGCTGTGGTGCCTCAAAATGCCCCATTCTGCAGCCTTCTGAAATTACAGGCTGTCTGTTATGAAAATCACTTTGAACTTTCATATTTCTGGTCCAGAGTCTCCCTCTAGAATTCTCCTATGTATTAACTGCTTTTGCATATGATAACTGCTTTCAAAGCCGAGTCACACATTCAGCATATCTTCACATTGTGGTTTCACTATGCAAAGTGCCTATGCTCCTCTCTTCTAGGTACTGCATTTGATGCATCCCCCTGCCTTTTTACCTCATGGGGGGCCCTGTCAGGGCTTGCCTCCCAGCTCCAAGAGCATAACTGAACATCAGCCCACCCAACTAAACAGGCTGCTTGCATGGAGAAATGCCTCCCAGTCTGAGATTGAGCCTCGTCAGGTTACTGGATTAAAAAAGCCCTACATTCATTTCTCTTGCTCACAGGCTCGCTGCTTAGTCAGCTGTTACACCGCCACATAAAACCTTTGCTAAAAGAGCTGTGGTAGAAAATAGCTGATCAGTAAGTCTGAAGTGTCAGAGATGTCTGGGTAGGTGGAGGCACTAACAGGAAGGCAGGAAACCCAGTCTGTAAGCTTAGGGCTGGGAGAGAGGAAACCGTTTCCATTCAGTACAGAGATTGCAGGACAACACTGATGGGAGGGCTCAGGCTCGGCCAAAAAGCCTTTTTTTTTCTCCTCTGTTTTAATGATTCCTGCTTGCTGGAACTCAGCACCCCAGGGAGGAAGCATGGGCCAGCCTACGCTGAATGCTGCTCCTTGCTCCAACCCTTGCAGCCGCGGGGAGGGGAGGCACAGAACCTATAAATGTATTTCACACAAGTGTGTGTGAAATAACCCACATAAATCACCCTGCGAGACTTTTTTTAAAATGCCTGCTAACTGTAACACCAGCCACAATTAGCACACCAACTTATTTACATGTCATAAATCCGTGGCTCACAAAGACCTGCTGTACTGACTTTTCACCACAAACCTGTGAGCTTTGGTAAATTCCTTAAATCAGACTCACCCCTTTCTTATAAAGGGTTTCAAGCAGCTCACAGCAGCATAAAGGTAAATCACACAAGGGCTGCCTTGTCCTCCCAGACTCCGATCACAGCTCTAGCATTCACCCCTTTGCAATTCCAAATACTGATTAGATCTGGGAATAGATCCTGCACATGGATCTAAATGTGGGGAAAACAATGCACCAAAGACCTGGAGTTCACTAAACCCTTCAGAGCCCCCACTGACAGCTCCCAGCCTGGCAGCTGTTCCAAGGCAGCTTTCAGTTTTAATCACAAATTATTCTCCTGACAGCCCACAGTAAAATTAAAGCAAGCATCATAAGACAAAGAGGCTCGACTTTGGTTTACAAATTTCATGCAGGACCCTTTGGGGGTTCTATCTTGATTCCAGGAAGAGCAAACCAGCCCCCCAGATGCAGCAGCTGTGCCCAGAGTGTCCCAAGGCAGCGGCGCCGATGGGTCCTCGCACCCTGCGGTATCTGACAGCAGGTCCTGCATGTGTTGGCACCTCTGGCCAGCCCCACTGGTGGGTTACACTTTGCTGTGCCCAAGTACACGCTGCCACGGATGTCACCGCACGTGGTTCGCTCCTTCTCCTCCTCACTGACCAAGCCCAGGAGGGAAACACATTTCTTAGAAGCAGCAGGAACCAGAATCTCTCATACCAGGTGTGTGTTGTGTGAGGGAAATCAAAAGCAAGTTATGTTTGAACCTGCAGTGCCCACACAGCTTGACCAAGCCATAAAACCACAGCTGTGTCAGTACAGAGACACCCAGAAGTGTTCATTTGCTCCTGTGTGTGCAGGCATGTGCTTACAGTGTGGTCTGAACACTGCCTGGCACACTGAAGCCTCACTGCAAATTAGGGATAAGGGATTATTTTTCAGTTTCCCAATTGCAAACTAAGGATTTACCCATGCCTCCAACAGAGGTCTTGTGAGGATAAATGGAGTTATTTGAACATTTTGAAGGCTGGAAGTGCTAAGAGCCAGACGGGAGGGAGTGGTCCGGAGAACCAAGGAAGCAGAGAGTACATTCAGTGGAGGGGTTGTTCCAGCTAATGCACAGAGAGCTCCCTTGCTCCCTGAAAAGCCACTCCAGACAATGCCTAACAGAGTGCACGTATTGCAGAGCTTCATGTACTCCATTTTCCTGGAAAAGCACAGAGCAGCAGTGGTTTCAGCTCTGCCTGGGCTCTGACCGCTCAGAGCACCACACCACCTCCAACACATGCCCATTAGCAGAATTTAGGTCCCACTTTGCTCATTCCTTTTCCTGCTCCATTCTTGGTGGCTTCCAAGGGCTGATGTTTCCACATCTCTCTTCCCCAAAATAAGGCAAAATTGTTCCTTGTCCTTCATGGGACTTACTGTACATCACAATTTATCATCTTAAGTCAATGGGGCACCCAACCCAAATGGCACCATCATACCAGTGGGCAAAACCCCCTGAGAAGTGCAGCAATTCATTTATCTTGCCAGCACCACACTACTAATGGGGACGGTAGGAAGAAAATGATCTGTGGGCTCTCATAGCACCCACCAAACCCAACAGCATGGGGAGATACAAATACAGAGCACCCCTGAACTCAGCATGGCAAGCCAGTGACTGGGAGCAGCGAAAGGGATGGATTTTCACACCCCCTTTTCACTGCTGGCTTGAATGATCCCCTGTCACACATGGCCACAATCTCCACACAAGCAAGAGAAGGGAAAAATCTATGTGCTGCAGCCAGAAAACACTCTGCAGTTGAAATCATGCTACCTTCTAGCTAAGGAAGGTGCTAATAGCAAGAAGGATTGAATGGAATAAGCAAAAATGGAAGCAGTAAGATTCCCATCTCTTCCCTAAGCACAGCAGGGCAGAAAGGCTGCAGAGTGGACCACCAGTATATTGGCATTTTTCCTACTAACTGAAGTTTCCACTCACATAAAACTATCCATGCTAATACATTGCACTTTCATTAAAATCACATCACTTCAACTCTTTATATTTTTATTGTGGCACATAAATGACACTGTCCAAACAAAAAAAAACAAAAAAAACAACAACAACAAAAAAAAAAACCCAAAAAATAAACAAACAAAAAGAAAAGCCATTATAAAATGAAATTCTGAAATTAAGTGCTGCATTCTAACCAGAGAAAAAAGGAACATTTCGAACAAAATAATTTGGCCTGTATATTTTTCTAAACAAAACTGCATCACAACAAATGCAATCCTACAAAGACCATTTGTATTAATAAAATGGTATTTTTGCAATAAAAAAAATTGCTGGCAGAGTGTTCAGCTGGGTTTATTAGTGTCATTAAGAATCCTCCCACATTCTCTTATTTTTCAGCAGCTAGCAAAGAGGTATGTTCAGAATTTCATTATTTGAGAATGAGGCAATAGATAAAATAAAAAATAAAGAGCAATTTGTACTCCTATAATGGCTTCCTCTCCAAAGCTTCACAGCAGTTTACAAAAAACTGCATGATTTAACCTGCTCTCTTGCAATGTAGCTATTTCCCCTTTTTATGGCTGGGAAAAATATCTCTTGAGAGTGTCTCTGTTCATTTCAAACATCTGTATTCTGAGTGCCAAGAGCATGATTTACCACAGTTTATTGTGCTCCGAATCAGTGTCCAGGATAGGTACTCAGTATTTCTAGCAAAAAAGACCACAGGCATCTCGCATCAGCAATCCCAGACTCCTGGAATCTGCTAGGGAGCTGGAGTGAATTTGGGACAGCAGGAAACTCAACCTCTGTTCCTTAGCTCTGGGCTTCTTTTCAATTTCCATGCTCCAGGGCACAAGAGGCAGAGCCTTTCACCTTGTTCTAGCCTTCTCCAAAAACACATGGGATATTTCAAATGTTTTGTTAGGCAGGAATAAGCTCTCTGCAGAAACATTGACTGGCTCAATTCTCTTTTGTCCGTTTTACAGCCTCTGCATTCCTTTTGGGCGACACTTAAAGACGCAAAAGAATTCCCAGTATTTAAAAAACTTCTTATTTTTAATGTTTTCTGGTGCCAAGACTGACAGACGTCTGTGCACGTATGGAAAAAGCAGGAAAGCAGGGCTGTTTCTGGGGAAGAAATGCTTCTTTCATTTCCTTCCTTCTTCAACATTGGTTGATATTAATTTTAAACCTGGCTGGCACTCCACAGTAAGGAGAGTGAAAGATCTTGTTATTTCATCCAAAAAAGTATCAAATAGGTGTAGCTGAAATTTTAAAGCAACCCTGCCAAGCCATAAAGTTCCCAAAAGGACGACGGCTTTCCTGGCAGCACGGGGTTTGCCGTATCAGATGCAGCAGACTACCAGATCACAAAGCCTTACTGCTTCGTTCTAGCCATGAGCCATATTTCATCCTGTGCTTCAGAAGAAGATGAAAGGCCTTCATAATGCATCCTAAACATTACCATATGGAAAAATCTTGCAGCATTTAAAAAGGATAAGCAAAGAGGGTCCTACAGAAATGCTAGGACACTATAGCATTCATTTGTAAAATTCCTGTGGGACAATTATAATGTCTCTATAATTTTCTGTGGAGGGGAAGTATATTCCTGATATATTCTGTAGGCAGTGGTGACGAGAGCTTATCACAATAAGCACAGGACAGAATGCAAAAATAACCAGATGACCAAACCTGTGAAAAATCGAATTTCTGAACTCTACCATTTTTAATGCAGGTAGGCCAGGATTCAATCTCTACCTTAAAAATTGTATAATGGCAGTAACGATAAAGACTCAGAACCAGAACAAGGACCAATGAGGCCATTAATAATAGTAATAAATGTAGCTCTGCATGAGGAAAACAGCCAAGGGAAAAAAAAAAAAAGTCATTTTAGAATATGTATCCTCTGTAAAATTCCCACTGCATTTGTACAATGCAGTAGCAATTAAGGAGCAATTCCCTGTCTCGGAAAAGCTGCAATCCACCCCGTGTTATCAGATGTTGCCTAGGAGGTCAGGAATGCTCCAAATGGCGCTGCTTCTCCCGGGCTCTCCTTGCCCTTGGGGCACAGGCACCAGGCGGGCGTCGGGAGCCGCTCTGTGCCTCGCAGCCGCGGGGCAGGGACTGCCCGAGCATCCCTTGCTCCAGGAAGGATAAGGAAAGTCCACGTCTCTGCCAGGCTGCGCAGGGAGAGCAGGAGGAATAAAAGCAGGACCCGTCTTGCAGGAGTGCACACCGTGGAGTTATCTGCAGCATCACAGCTTTCCCCGGAGAAATGGTCTGCGTGGGAATGGGGGACATGCAGCTGGCACAGGACCCCTCTTGTACGCTTCAGTGGCATGAGTCCTGCCTTACTGAGCACACTGAGAGCCAGTAACCTTCCAGTCTCCCTCCTTCCCATGAACCTCCAGCTGCCACAGGTCTGCAGACAAACAGCTGCATTTTGAACAAATAGGTTTCCTTTCCTTATACAATTTTTTCTTGGGCAACTCTGGAGAGCAAACTGCACATTTTGGTCCTTGGCTGCACAGCTTCAACGCCCAAATCTTCCCCTCCTCAGGCAGTAAATGCAGCTATTGTTTTGCCAGTTAGTCGGGTTACTCTTTTTTTCACTCGTGTTGCTGCCAAGGTAATGCAGAATGTTACACACTTTAGAAACCAGCCCGGGTTGTGTAATGCTACCCTACTACCACCAAACAACTTAGGACTGTGTCAGCCCAGGGAAAAAACAAGCCTGGAAGCTAGAGGAGAGGAGATTAAAGCAAAGCAGCAGCATGGTTTTTAATTGTGCCTTAGAATTTCTAATCTAGTTAATGGTCCTTCCAGCCCATCCTGTGTAAAGACACGAGCATGTGGCATGTACTGAAGGAGGATCAACACTGACACACTGACAGATGCGCTTATTGGCACAAGAGACTAGATTAGGTTTTGGACTGGATTTTTTAACTTGTTAGCTAGCCAGCAGCAACTTGCTTTTTTGGAGGGGAAGAGAGGGATCAAACAATTGCTGCAGAGGGATATTAGTTCCCTCATCTTCTTCCATTATGGATTCTCTGCTTGAACATGAGACAATGCTGCCATTCCTTCCCCCTGACTCACTGGCAATTCTTTATCCATCTCTGGTTTGCTGCTTTGGAGATTTTTTTGGCTGGAATTTGATCACCCCCACCTGCCCTTTTATTCTCTCTCCATATTTTTCAACACTTCTGTCTCCTTCATCACTTCCCAAAGCTCTGCTGTGTAGTGAAAGCCTGTAAGTTAACCAGAAGTTCAATACATCCACCTCAATATCATGCAATTTTGTTTGCCCATTTGAGGAAGATGAGGAGCGAGTGCCTTGTACCGCAGGCATGCTGGCATGTGTGGCAAAGAGCACAGCGCAGAAGGTGGAGAGTGGCTGCCTGCCGAGAGGGATGCGGCTAATGTTTAACAGCACACGTATGAAAGCTAGCTCTGTTCACATTCCTCGGGAGGGCTGTCCTACGGGTTGACAGAGGGCTGCTCACAGAGGAGGGCAGGAGTAATTAAGGAGAACCAAATTCTAGCTGGTGGGAGAGGTGGGAGATTTCAAAAGTCCTTGGAGCCCAGCCAGGACACGGGTTAGAGGTCAGAAGTGCCATGGGTGCTCTTGTTCTGATGGCAGAGTGCTGCCAGAGGTGTCATGCCCTCCTGCCAAGCTCACAGCTTCTCGGAATCTGAGCAGCAGCTGAGCAGCTGGGTACACAAACATCTCCCATCCAGCCCATGAGTTCCCAGACCAGTCCCCCTTTGCCATCTTGCCATATTCCAACAACACAGGCAAGTGCAAGAGGGTAGAAGTTTGGGACAATGGTGGCACTGTAACTGGACTGCACTTTTTTATAAACCTTCTGTGTTCTTTCACTCTTCCCTACTCTCCCTTCTGCTGAGTCCTGCATTCCATGTACATGGTCCTCAGCCCATGGGACCCTTGGTCCCACTGGGAGAAGCCACTGCTTGGACACCACATCAGTGCTTCGAGGGTGGTGGGAGCATGGACTGTGACTTTCATGCAGCACAGCAGAGACACCACAGCCAGGGCTGTTTGCAGAGGGGTACTTCTGCCTGGCTGGGTCTGTGGCTCTCCTGCAGCCACCCAGCCCCAAGGCTGAGCCTCTCAGGGAAGCTATTCATGGAGCAAAGGGTCAGGCTGGGACACCACCCCTGCTTGTGGCAGTGATGCCAAGGGACATGCTTTCAGAAGCCAGCAGCAGTCTGAGGAGCCCTCGCAAACACCTGGCTCCAAAAGAGGCACACTGGCTGCTGAGCCTGCAGCAGAACCCTCCCATGGAAGGTGAATGCACACTGCTTCCCTAGAGCAAACAAACAGAAGCACACCAGCCAACTCCCTCCTAGCCCACAGGAGTACTGCCAGGTGAGGAGAGAACAATTCACCCACCTACAGATGAGACTGCAGCACTAACAACCACATAGGAAAGAGGTGAGCCACTTGAAGGGGCCAGTTGGGCAGGCAATAACAAGGTCTGCCCCGCTTTCATCCTCCAGAGAGCCACCAGCCCTCAGCCTGGGGGACTGTGCGTTCTAGGAAGGAGCCAGAGTAGCTGCAAGGAGCCTCACCATTCCCTCTGAGGGCTCAAATAGCTAGCATGCCTACTGCTTGTCCACACAGAGGAGTCCTGCTGCTTCACACTGTCAAGCTGCTCCTTCAGTGGTTTTCCAAACACAGTGTATTTACTTTTTAATTGGGTGAGCAGAAACAATTGACCCCAAAGCTAGTGAAGAGCAGGAAGGGGCTCATCAAGTTATACGGCCCCCTTGGGCCAGCATTAGCACTGCTGCACCCAGCTGTGCTCTGGCTCCATGTTCCATGGGAGGGTTCAGGGTCCCAGCCTGCCCCCAGAGCACAGCAGGCAGGTCATGGAAATCTGACCTGTGCCCATGGAAACTAGAGCCTACAGTCAGGTTTGTGCTGCAGGCTTTTGCTGGCAGAACAGCGCCATTGAGGAGTGTGCAGGGATGCAGCCATGCAACTTGCCAAAGCAGGGTACACTTGCAGCCCTTGGAGCATTGCAGCTCCCCAAGGAAGATCGGCAGGCATTTCTCAGTCCAATGTCCCAAATGTCATCATATGTGTCTTGCTGAGCACAGAGGTCTGAGCAGAGAGCTGGCTGGCCCCTGGAATAGGTGGCTGGCGGTGAATTCTCTATCCAAAACTGCAGGTGGTTTGCCCAGGGCACAAATGGCAGCAAAAGCATCGATCTTTCTGCAGTGAGAGCAGAGGGATGCCAGCTCTCAACCTGACCTGCAGTTCTGAACTGTGGGTTCAGCTCCCTGTTCAGAGGCAGGACAACCTGTCCTCAGTCACAGCCCTGCTCAAATCCGTGCTCTTCGGATCCAAAACAAACAACTAGGAGTTCCTGGTAGTGCTGAGGAGCAAACAGCAGGGCCATCAGCAAGAGCCAGGTGGGAGCTTCTGGCTCTAAGCCTGAGATAGCTGGGGAGGAGGAGGAGAAAGCAACACAGCAATGGGAACATTGCTCTCCAGAGAAGGGGGGCAGCAGGGGTGGCAGAGAGTGCACAAGTGAGTTCATAACTGCCTGTCAGGGACCCAGCTCTGCACTTAGATGTTTTCATATGCCAGCTATAGCTCAGCATCTATGGGATCACCAGCATGATAGCAGGAGCAGTAGGCTGCCACTTTCTCCAGGTGACCCAGGGTATTCACCCATCAGTACACTTGCACTCACACACATGTAAAAGCCCCAGCCCATCTGCTCTTTTTCAGACTGCAAAATTACGTAGTTTGAAAAGCCTTAAAATGCTGATTCCTCCCTCAGCAGGGACACAGTTCTCCAGAAATACAAAAGCATGAGTCCACTGGGGAAAAAGGATATACTGGAGAGTAAAACACTGTAACCGTCTGTCAATGCCATGTGGGATGCTGCTGAAAGAATTTTGGAACAACTGTGAGACTTTTTGGATGCTCAAATACTGAATGAGTCAAAAAATCATCTGTGTCCTACAGAGAAACATTTCAGAAAACAAAGCAATTGGCTTCTAGCAACATGATGTAACCTTGGTTTTTCCTCCCCTTATTGTAAGTGCATCTCTGGGTGTTTGCTTTTAAAGCTGTATCCATTAATAATGTGCCTCTATATTTATTTAGAGATATGTCAAACACGGAGCGCTTATCCGTAGCTCCAGGCAACCCAACAATTTTAATACATAAACAGCTACATAAATGAGTCTCATAATCGTCCAACAAAAGCTTCAGCAACAAAGAACCCCATAAGCACACCATCTCTGCTCAGGATGCTCAAAATTCGGCATCCACTTCAGCAGCCAAGGAGAATAAATAAGCTTTCCAAGGGAACCAGCTCGGGTTATTAGAGATCAAACGAAGGAACAAGTTGTTTGTCTTTCCTTAACTTAAAAAAAAAACAACAACCCACAAATGGAAAAACATGGGCCAGTTTTTAAAGCAAGCTCGGCATGTTGCCTGCCTAAATTACACTTACATGCAAGTGCATGCAAATGCATTGTTTCCCTGGTCATATGCCTGAACTTCATCCACATTTTCCTCAAATGCCTTCTGGAACGTGACAGGACATGCACAAGCAACCTCCTCAGTCCTTCAGAAACCAGACCATGGGCATGCTGGTGGGAACAGAGGAAACACCTGCATTCCTCCACAGCACAAATGCAGCCAAAATAATGATGAGTCTGAAAAAAGCCCGACCTGAAGGCAAAGGTCAGGCTGCTGCGACTTTGTGGAGCAGAGGGGGCTCCGCTTGGTGCTTGGCAGGAGGGAGCCTTATGCTCTTGTGCTTTCAAATGTATTTTCCTGCAGGAGAGGGGAAAAAAGATTAGAAAGAAGCCAAATAAAAATAAGCAAACATTTTCAGTTTCTGCTGCAATTCTGTAGAGGGGTGACTAAACACTGCTGGTGATAGCTCAGCCCCCACCAGAGCCTGCTACTGCTGGCTGTATCCATTCCAGAGAGATGGAGTCTGCCTGACACTGAGGCAAAGGAGGTGCACAGTGGGGCATAACGTGGCACCTCTATGCCACAGGCAAGCAACTGTGCCCCTGTGCAGTGCTAGCCACTGCTTTGGGCCGAGCCTTGCTCCAGTGAATACCTAAGCAATGCACTTGCTGAAACCTTGCAGGACCTATTGTGCACAATCCCCGACATGAAATACCAACAGTGATGTCTTGGCTGGCCCCGTGGAGAGGTCCTGCTTTTCCCCCAGGGAGGTGCTGCTGATCTCTCAGCTGGGCATCACTCATCACACACAGGACTGAGGGAAGGCACCAAAGGCACCATGGAGGTTCAGCTTCCAAACTTGCTTTTCTCTTCCTGGATGGGAGTTACGTGCAAAATATATGAGAGGGCCACAAGAGAGAAGGGTAAGAAAACCCTCAGCAGTTCATTAAAAACCCTCAGCTTAGACATCTGTGGATTTTAATCCTCCTCCCTCTGCCTGTCTGATGCCCAAAGGAAAAAATAAAGTGCTTGGACTGGCCAGTTTGGTGTGAGTCCCTGTCCCTCCCTTCCTGCTCCCCCTCACTGCAGCACAAGAGGAAAAACACTTGAAAGGCTAGGGGGTGGCCTCAAGGATGTCTGCTTTGCCTCCACTCATGCCACTCTTCCTTTTGTATCTTTTCTAACACCCAAAGAGGAAAAAGGCAGGACCATCTCCTGTACCCAGGTGCCTTTCTCATACACACACAGACAAGCACATTCCCATTCAAAACAAGACTGCAGTGCATTGAACTTGTCCCTGAATGTAACCCTTCTGGCTTGAACAGCCCTGCTGGCTCCTGCCTTGGGCAAGGTTTCAGTTTCCCTGTGGCTTGATGACGTGATTTGGGCAGGATTTATGAGGCTTACCAAAAAACACAATTAAATCTAAGGGGCAATGAAGGGGATTTTTTCTTTCTTTTATTTTCCCTCCCTTTTCATTCCTTGCTTCTAGGACTAAGGCAAAAGTTGAATTGGCAGAAGTCCGCTGTGTTGGCTGGAGCCTGAATTTCTAGCCAAAGATGTTTTCTCCAAGTCTAGTTAAATTAATTTCCTTGAGTTTTTCAAACATTTTATTTGCTCTAAGTGACTGAGAAGCCATTGACATTTCAGTTGAGGAGCAATCAAAATACAGGACCTGAAGGGCCAAAGCCATTTCTGCTGTAACTGCCGCGGCTGGCACTGCAGCTCCCACCACCGAGGGAAACAGCTGAGGTGGGCACCCTGGAAGATAAGGCAGGTAGGGAGGAGAAGCTGGGTTGGGACTGAAATATCCCCTCTGCTTCCAGCAGAAGAGCCATCCCTTTGGGAAGAGGCCCAGACAGGTCCCTGTCTGGATTGAAGAATGGATGTACCTAAATGCAACAGGAAGGAGCATCACCTCCACTGGAAACTACACATGCTGGAAAATAAAAAACCTGTGTCCCAACTTTGTGCTTTGAGTCCTGTTCAATAAACAATAACAGAGTATGCTGGAACTTTGTCAGCTATGTCATTTCAGGTGAGGAAGGCTTGTGTTTTCTAGGTACCAGCTCTGTAAACCCCCGAGGAGCAAGGTGCCAGGGCAAGCAAGGGTCACACGGTGCTCAGAGAGGCACATGCACACCCACAGCCACGTGTGCTCAGGCAAATGCATTTCTCTCTCCTGCAGAAACTAAACTTCAGATCTTGTGGGCTGATTTTCTTAATCCAAAAGCAAAGGTCGAACAGAAAGTATGTGGCTTTGGTTTATTTATGGAGAACCTTAGCCATCAGACTTTCCAAAAGCATCAGCAAATTCTGCACATCCACATTTAAACCCCTCAGAAATGTGTTGTGCCCTGCCCTTCCAAAGGCCCCCCTGTTCAGGTGCTGGGCTGGGAGTGTCAGGAGCCAGGAGTCTGGCACAGCACCAGCCAGCCTGGCACAGCCCACAGCAGGAGAGGGGACACGGCGAACTCAGACACACTGCATCCTCTGAGGATGTCAGCTCTCTTGAATTATTTACTTATTTCTTATTACATTACTGAAAAGGAGAGTGAGAAAAAAAAAAACCCTCCCAACTCTCCTGAAGAGGAAACGAATAGGGAAACTTTGAGATTTCTCATCCCTCCAAAAAGCCCCTCAGTGAGCATGGCCACTGCAGCTGCCCCCGAGAGGCCTTGCACCACCTCAATCCCGATACCAACAAGGAAGTACCAACAAGGCACTTAACCGCACCGCCAATTTCTTTTCTCAGCCTTCGGGTTGCCTCAGAAGTTTTTTAAACAAAGACGCTTTCCTGTTTTTAAAACCTGTGCATCCGTATGGTTTGCAGGTTACTCAAATAACCTTATCACTTGGAGCAACACTGGCATGAATTTCAAAACTGCTTACTGCGGTGCTCCCCTCCCCTCTCCACACATATCTATTTACTCATAGGGAGCCTTATTTACAGTATCTTCCTGCCAACTGCTGACACAGAAGAAAAAAAAGCCCTGGGTTACACATTAAGCTTTATCGTTGAAGTATTCATGCCAGACGGTGTCCAAACAGAGTTAACTGACTGACCTTAGCTCAGGGTAAGCCACACAAGGGGGAAACTTCTATCGCAATCTGCTTGCACGGGCAGAGCTTGTTTCGCACCACCAGCTTTTTCATCTCCTCCCCCCCTTCATCTGGGCTGAAAAGGCTTTTCAAAGAAAACATGGTTTTGTTTTCAGAAAGCCAAGTAGAGCTGGTTCCTTGTAAGTTCATTAAGGGAGGAATTACCAGAAGAAGTTTGCAGGTAAATGTTAAGGCATGGAGAGGGCAGCCTGTACAACAAATCCTGATCTAAAATCCACACAGCCTGCGAGTCAAATTCAATTCTTCTGTCAAAACCAGGAAAATGAAGAGGACTGCCATGCAAGAATATTCTGTCCAGAGGGTCTGGAAAATCCAGAAATCAGCTTCACTATGCCTGTTTTGCACAGCAGCTTTGGAAAGATCTGCCAAACGTAACAGTTTCATTTGACAGTCATCTTTTGGCTTAACTTCTTAGCTGGCTGGTGGCCATCTCCCATTGCACAATGAATGCCTGCAAAATTAATCATAAACTCCCTGCCTGGAACTCCCAGTGCCGCTCTCCTGAAGGGTACCTGCAGCTTGCTCCAAAACCCTGACGGTACCTCAAACCCTGTGTTCATTAATGGCCCAGCCAGTGAGGGAGGACAAACCATCACAAAATCAATCCATGCACTTTATTCTTCCACTCCCACTTCTGCAATCTGCTGGCCGAGCCATTTACCTCTGTGTTCACTTCATGACAGCCACACCACAGCCAGGCACAAAGGTGCTTATCTCGACCTCACACTTCACATCCTTTCTTCTCACAGCTAACACTTGGCTGGTGAAGAAAGCTGTATGACCTGTCTTGGGAGAAAGGAGAACCAAGAGCTGCTCTCACATTAACCTGTCCTGATCCTCTCTCCAGTAAATTCTCTACCACCAGTTTGGTAGGGGTGCGGTAAGGTCCCCTTGCTGCAACACTGTCTGCATGTGTTGGTTTTGTCAGCAGGGACTCATAAGAATGCAGACAGAGTGGGTTTCTTGTCTCTGAGAAGTGCTGGCTGGCCAGCCCTGCCACGGGACCATGGGGCAGGGGGCGTGGGTGGGACATCACTGCACTTGCTCCCCGAATATACCACACCCCACTTTACCGCTCCCATGTCCCCTTCTGTAGAATGACTTTCTCCTGCCAAGCAAGCTGCTCTGCACTGGGGAGGGAAAGCCTCTGCTCCCCACTTCCTACCCTCAGCATGCAGTGCTAGCACTTGGGGAATGCCCTTCCCCGGAGTTCCTGTCCCACCACAGGGGTGCAGCCCAGGCTCTGACAACATCGTTAATGGCTTGGCACCTCTGGTTTCAAGAGAGGTCTCTCCCTCCGTGCACCCACCAGAGTGCTCAGGCTCAGGCAGCCCCCAGGCCCTCTGAGCACACTTGGCTCTTGCCCAGATTGCACCGGGCAGCCGCTGTCACATTCCCAGCCCTGGGCATTCCAGCAAGGATGTGGCCATCAAATCCAGGGTGCTATCTTCTCGTTTCCCTGTCACTCTAATTAAATTGTTCATTTTTAAAAGTAAGCAAATTGCATTCCTGCTAAGTTAATTAGTTCCTCCTATGTAGTTTTCTTCTTGCAATAGACTAAATTGAATTGAGCATACAAACACCTCGGGAAAATAATAATAATAAAAAAAAAAAAAAAGGAAAAAAAAAGGCAAAAAAAAAAAAAAAAAAAAAAAAAAAAAAAAAAAAAAGCAGGATATAAACAGCTCCAGAAGGGAGCAAGAATGTATTTCCTAACATGTCTAATAACAAAACATAAAGGTATAAACCAAATGTGATTAAAACCAGAGGAGCAAGCAGAACACATTTTATTGCTATGTTTTCACTTTTTATTTCTTTTTAACAAGGATAAAAAATAACTTGTGCAACCTCCGCCAGGAAGTGAGTGGATCTTTGAACTCTGCCATCTGGCTAGTGGAATCTGTATTTTTGTTGCCTCAGGTTACAGGTTAATCCTGCCAGTTTTTATTATTTGTAGAAGTAGTTGGCCTCTTGGAAGCTTTTATGGTCTCTGTCACAGAGAAGATTGCTGCTGAGCAAAATACACACACAAAATACTGGGGTCAGTGTGGTGAGGACATGGAGCAGGGAGGGAAAGAGAGAGGGGGAGAAAAAGGCAGTTCTGGCTAATCTAAAATTATCCTTTTTATTACAAGAGAAGACGTTGCAACATGTGCTGGCGAATTTGCCGCACACTGCAAGTCAGCGCAGACAGGAAGGCTGAGCCTCCCTGCTCAGGGTGGAAGTCAAGCCCGAGCATGCCCAGCAGCTGGGGAGACCCATGTGATGACAACAGCATCCAGCTCCATCTGGTGATGTGCTCCCAGCCCCCCCGGGCACTTTTCCATCTAGTCTTGCAAGCAGCTGGATCAATTTACTCTAGCCTACGGTGCACTGCACAGGCACAGACTGAAATTATTACTCATGGAAATCCCCTCTGTCTCAGTGCTTTGAACAAGGAATCAGGTAGCTTTCAACCTCCTGACAATTAATAGCCTTTGGTCGAGGGAGAACAGTGCAAAAACGCTGGAAGGGATGGGTTTCAAAACAGCTTGCTTAGTTTCTAGTAAATTAAAGGGAGTGGGCGGTTGAGGTACACAGTAATATTATCCAGCCCAGTGTGGTCTTCACTGACGTCAGCAGGACATTTTTTCCCCTTCTTTTTTCCCTCTGTCTGCCTGCCTCCTGAAAAGAGACACATGGAGGCTAACACTGTGACAGAAGCATGGCTCTCAGAGCCGGAGAACTTCCAGCTTCCATCAACAAAGCCAGAGCACAGATGCTACTATGTTGCAAATGAGCAGCACCAAAATATATGCAAGTCATTTCAGAGGAGGAAAAAAGCTGTTGGAAACAGAAATCATGAGGACTTGCAGTATGTATTTCTCTTTGTGTTGCATGATTAACTGTTCTGACTAAGACAACGCTCTTCCTGTGGCTAAGAACACATCCTCATCTCATCTTTTGCTTGAAATAGCACATTTGACCATGACCCCTCCCCACAACTGCTGTGCCCATCCCAGCAGAGCTCTGTAGTCTTTGTAACTGTGTTTTCTCAGTATCACTGAACACATAGTTTTCTCTGAGGCCCCTGCACTGTAGGCTGGAGGTATTATACAAGAGCTGCCAGCTTTGCATTGAAAATATGCCAATAAGTTCAGCAGAAAAATTCCACTATGCTTTCAGCAAACCTGATTTCTGTGTACCATCATGCACTTGCAGCCTTTTCATGCACTGCTATTTGCATATGGAATAAAAGGTGGTTGGAAAGCAAATAAAAAGATGTACAACACTGAGATGCTGCAGGTAGGAAAAATGGACCCTAGGCTCATAGACATAACCTTCCAGATGAAACATAACACTACAGTGCCCACATTTACTTGTGTCAAAAATGTGAAACACAGAAAGTGTCCCAGCCAGGATTTTTTTAGGGTTGCAAGAGACAAAAGGGACTTTTTTATAACAAAAATGTGTACTAAAGATGCTGTGCCAGGTTCTGACTCAACACAGACACATGCATACTGCTCAAAGTGGAAGATTTTTCCAGTAATTGAGTGGACTGAATGAGCTCATCATGAC
Organism: Anomalospiza imberbis; assembly: GCF_031753505.1. Lineage (NCBI taxonomy): Eukaryota > Metazoa > Chordata > Aves > Passeriformes > Viduidae > Anomalospiza > Anomalospiza imberbis. The sequence continues at coordinate 70,462,141 of NC_089683.1, read as the reverse complement.
CCACTGAGCAAGTTTTCTTAGTATTCTTTTTGAGCAAAAGAACAGCTTTGATCAGTGTTTGCACTCATTTGACTTTTCTCCTGTTCCCAAACTTTTGTTCCTTTCATTAAACACCCATTCCATTCGGCTCCTCTTGGTGAAAGGAGCAATTTTTTACTAAGTGTAGCCATGGGACTTAAGTAAATATCACCGAAGCATTAAAAATCCAATGTATTAATGAAATTATACTGCAGGCATTGTCAAGATGCAGGATCACCAAAGCGAGAGCAGGAGAAGAGTTCTGTCCATGAAAGCCGAAAGACACAGTCATTCCACAGAACGCTGTAGACACAGACAGGGCATCCTTGTGCAGGAGGCTGAAGGGGGTGTGTGAAAGTGGAAGACCATGAATCACTGCAAACAAATTATGTGATCACCAACTGGCGCATTCTTCTCGTCCTTCCATATCCTGATCTCCTGATTTCGTAATGGTCACCCATGCAAATTGATGGCATTCTGCCTGCTGTTCTGAAGAGCATTTTTGCTGCTTGTTTTTAAGGTATGAAACTTTACATGGTGTGAAGGTTGAGGAAAAGGTCTTGAACTAAGTCATTTTTGGCAGGAGTAAGCTACAATTCCCTCAGAGCCACAGCTATAGATTGGGTTTTGCTGGAAACACCCCGCATCTATGTGTGCCTGCCTTTGGAGAACAAGGCAAAGATTTTTACAAGGAAATATCGCCCGTTTGCCTTTTCTGCGAGTTGCCTGCTGAGGGCCCTTTGACAACAGTGTCTTTCAGGATTTATTTGCAACTTTCATTAGGGCATTTTGGAGAAAAAATAAAGAAGGAATTAATAGTTATCCATAATTACAACTCATCGTGGCAGCACTTGTGGGTTAATGGAGCTCATATCTCCAAGTTGCCAATCCTGACTTTTAGCCACCAACCTCTGCTCCCTTCTTCCTGCAAATGGAAAGTCCCTATTGCTTTACACAATAGGCAAAGACAATTACCCTCTGGACTTTGAAAGAAAAGGAACTTTGATGAATACATAACTTGGCTAAGCTGCACTTTTCATTTAAAGAAAACACTTCCATTTTCACACCCAACAGGTGCAGCCCAGGTGGTAGCCTGCTTTCTTCCAAGGTCTCACTGAAGAGTAGGAACGGCACCCCAGAGCCCTACCTACTCAGCTTCAGGCTGTCTGACTGAGAATTTCAACAGCTCAGCTGTTGCCACAACAGCCTGCAGCAAAATGTGCCTGGCCATGGCAGGTGAGGTTGAAAGGAAATCCACAGGCTTCTCCAGTTCTCTTTTTCAGCTATTTTTAGAGATGTAGTCAAGTCCAGGCTACGTTGATCTCACAGCTATCTTCAGACAGCCTTTGGCCACCCTGCCATACAGGAGCAGAGCTTGAGCCCAGATTTTAAGTTCCAAGCAAGGTGGCCCTGATGGTGAGAAACACAGCCCAGCTTTCTCAGCTTGGACTGAGGCTGTCCATGTACACTGCTTTTGTCACAGAGGATCGATGGCAGCTGACAACTTGTGTCACCCTGGCCACCAAACAGCCATGGGCTGGTCATGGGTCTGAGCCACTCATGCTGCAGGCAAGGCTGAAGGTGGACCTGAAGGTACACTTGCCTGAAGGTGGAAACAAGACCACCATGCAGAGCAATGCCCCGTGACCCCCAAACAAATGCAAGCAAAAATGTTAACCATCCCATGAGATAGGCCCCTGGAAAATATCTTATGTGATTGCTTCTCATGAGCCCTGGTGAAAAGCATGCAAAGAGGGCTGCACATCTCAGCTGGCAGGCAAAGAGTCCTTTACAGGGATGCCCCTGAATTATTATTACCACCACTCTCCTTTACAAAGCCTTCAGAAATCTTTCCAAGGTGGTATTTTTGTGACCAAAGGTCAGAGTCCCTGCTATGATAAATCAGGCCTGATTCGGAGGCAGGTTCAGCTGACAGAGTCATCTGACCAGGGCAGCTGTGCACAGACCCTGAACCAGTTCCCTTCTTGTGTCTCTGTCAGGCTGGGCATGAAGCTCAGACATCTGCTAGTTCCTGAATTACAGCGTGCACGCAATAACGGACGTGCCCTGCTTGGGGAAGCTTGTGTTTATTATTTTCCAAGCTTTGCATCAACTACACACACAACCAGACCGCAGCATCCGGTCACCAAATCTGCTGTGTGCAGCTGCGTTGGCTGCTAAAATGAATGGTGACTTCGTAAGGCTGTGGCTTCCCTAGGGAAAAAAAAAAAAAAAAGAAAAAAACAAAACTAAAGGAAAAAATTTGCATTTCCCCTTTTCTGTCTTGCCAAATCCTTCTCTTCGAGAAACGACACAAAGTCCTGCTAGGTAGTATCATATTTGTAAGGAGGGCAGCAGGCCCAGCCATATCGCCCACAGCTTTGTTCATGTCCAGCAAAAATATCTGGGGATAGCTCACAGCCACCTGGTGGAGCTGGCACATCCACGTATTCCCTGGGGTTTGGGGAGGATTGATGTCAACCCCGAGCCAGCACAAGGACAAGTGGCCCCACAGGACTCCCCAGCATGTCCTGGGTGCCCTGCTGAGCACCACTACAATCGGCTCTTGCTATCATGCCAGCCTGGGCCCCAGTGCATCCTCTGCCCTGTTCCCACTCCGTGCCTGCCTTCTGAGGTGCTGTTTGTGCTCACCCATGAAAAAATGCTGCCCCGCTTAGTGGCCCTGGATCATTCCCTGCACCACCACCTGCCCCAGCAGGAAACTGCGGCTGCCAGGCCTCCAGCAGCCTGTGCGGAATGCTGGGGCGCTCCTCCGAAGCCAAAAAATGCCCACATTGGGGTCGGTGGCAGCTGGGGTCCTGCCACAGCCAGCACCAGTGTTCAGGGCGAGCTCCCAGCCCACAGCTGTTGTCCACAAAGGAGGCTGAAATCCCCTTCCACCATTCCCCTGCCAGCACCACTGAGCTGCACTGCTTTGACCTTTTCAGGGAAATCTGCCTGGATGTTTTGGCTCTGACCCCTGGCAGCCGCATCACAGGGGGAGCTGAGCCCACTGTAAAGGTCAGAGAGGCACAGCCTGCTCCTCAGGGGGTTGCTGGGCCTGCCAACTCAGCTGTTGTCTTCCCATGACCACAGCTGCCATCGCTGCTTGGAAAGGGCATGAGCGCGATGCTGTTCTTACAGTCTGGAAATCATAAAGCCATGGTCTCAGATGGGCTCTCAGAAACAGGAGAGGCAGGGTGCTCTGTGCTGGCTCCTTGTCAGGGAAAACTGAGAAGGGTCCTCACAAGAACCTGTTTTTAGGGTTGATCACTTCTTAGAGCTACTTAGTCGTGCTCTCAAAGGGCCAAGCCTTGTGCTTCACATAAGGCATTTGTGTCTGCTTGAAAAAAACTGTAAAAAGCCCCTGAGACTGAGAAATTTTAAAGACACAGCAAAAAAAAAGGCTAAAGCTTCAAGCCTGTGAGCACGTCTCCTAACCATACCCAAATCGCTTCCATATTTTAGAAGTTTTGAAGAGTGTGTGTATGTGCTTTGTAAATCAGCAAGCCTGACCCTGAAGCCATCCAAAACTCATGATCAAAAACTTCTGAGTATTTGAGGTGCAGGTGACATCATTCTCCAAAGGGTTCCTTCATCTAAGTAAGAAAAAAAAAAAGGAATTTTTGAAGCAGAACAACAGAAGCTCCAAAAACTTGCTTTCTGTGCCAGGAAACACGATGCAGAATGGGGACACACACAGTCCCATTGGTACAAGCGAGAAGGAAACAGGACCTGTTTTCTGTACTTATGAGACTAAAATGCTCTCCAGACAAATACCCCACCACCTGTGACATTTGAGTGTTCAGAAACAAAAATCTGTCCTCCGACCTCTGCACCTTTTGTCTACCCTCCTGCATCTCTATATCTAGACTGGGGAGCACAGGTAGGGCATGGGGACATAGCTGAGGGGTGCTGCCACCCACATGCTTCTGTAGCGCCCCTGCGTTTCTGCCAACACTGTTGAATGGCTACGGTTCACACATTGCTGTGTCAAAGTTTCTTGGTACCAATTTCAGGGTAACATAACATCCCAGAAGGCTGGGCTGTGGCCACTACCAAAACAGCTCAGGTTTGCTCCCTTACCCCAGCAGCAGTCCCAAGGGCTGTGACTGTAAGACCAAGTCATGCAGTCCAATAGGAGCATAGCATATCTGTAGGGCAAAGCACTCGGGATTAAGGATATTACATCCATGTAGTGCACATTTTAGAAGGGTTGCATCAGACTAGCAGCAGTCTGGCTCTATGAACTCAGCTAGGAAGCAGATGAGGAGCTCCCAGAGAGCACTTTCCACTTTAGTTTCTTCCACCAGAAACCCAGCCTATGTAAGGCAAGGTTACCCCACAAGGTGGAAAGTTGTGTGGGAGTAACAAGGGTGTTTCTCCAAAAGGCATCCCCATCCTGAACTGAGCCAGTAATGCAGGAACTTCCAGCTCATCTGCTTGCACTGGGCACAGAAATGGAAGATCCCTAGTGCCATTGCTCACCAGATGCCAAGTGATTTGTATGAGCAACCTAGGCAGACCCAGGCAACCTGACACAAGGCACAATCACAGAGGACACTGGCTGAGAAGGGGAAGGAAAGGAGATATGTTTAGGAAAACAATGCTGCAGAGGAGGATGGATGCAGTTACAGCCCCTGCCTGTGTACACTGGGATCCAGCGGGACAGGAAAAGGATTTTTGGGCCATCCCATCTCATCCCCATTTCTATCCCCAGCCCACACTGTGCTCCTGCAGGCTGTGGTGAGAGAGGAGGAAGGTGCTCCTCAACACACATCTGAGTGAAGGCCTGGACATGGGGGTGCAGGCGGTGGGACAGGGGCATCCAGCTCAGCCCAACCTCCTCCGGGAAAAGGCAGTTGGGCGGGCTGGCCCGCAGCCCAGGCAGCTTCAGAAAGGATACGAAACCTCATCATTGCGAAAGCAGGAGGTGACAGTTCATGCTAAGGCAAGGGGCTCCAGGGTGATTTCACTGCCTACATGAGGTGCAGCTCGCTGTGTGCCACCACTCTGCAGCTCCTCACAGCTCCCCTTGGGCACAGTGACGTCAGTGAGCCTCCAGGAGTGTTGTCCCCCATCCACCAGCCAGGGCAGCTCACAGCGTGGCCAAGGACAACTCTCCTGCTTTGAGATACCTACAGGACTTGTATCTTTGTCTTTATAGGGAAGAACAAAGACAGCAGATAAAGGCAAATATTTGTGACAAAAAAGAGGTGTAAAATCATGAAGGTGCCAGGTAGTTTGGAGTTCCATGGCAAGGCAGGGCCATCTCAAACAGCCAGATGCCCATGAAATGTTATTTCTGGGCACCACTTCAGAACTGACTTGGAGGGAAGTGTGACATTTACTGAGTCACCTCCACCACTTCCTGCAGCACCTGGCGCTTACTTCAAGGGCTCTCATTTAGATAGAGAGAACTTGCTTGCTGTTCAGGCTGAAAATAACACCATTTACTTTCATTTTTTTTTTTTTCTGAAAAGCTTTGCTGAAATAATGATCTGTAATGCAACAGCCTCCAGTGCAGCCCCATGTGCAGTTCACAAGCAGGATGAAAAAGCAGCTTAAAAGCTGTCAGTCACCTGGTACTTCTCCCAGGAGGCAATGAGTAGCACATAGCTGCTTTCTCCTTGAATCCAGTAACCAGCAACAAGACTTCCGTTTTCCAAGCCACCCAAACCATGTAGCATCCTGAGCACTGATGGAGGTTTTTGCCACTTCCCCTGACTGCCTCAGTAAGCTGTGGCCTCCTCAGCCTCAAACATGGGCTGCAGCGGCCACACCATGAACAGAAATAATTCTGAAGGACAGCTCTGAATCTCTGCCTTTATGAAGAGTCATTCAGGGCTCCCGTGTCCTTGCTTGTTCCTGTCAGAGCCCTCCAGGGCTCAGGATGCACAGCCTCAAAGTGCAAGCAATTTCTGAGAAGAGGAATTGAAAAGAAAAGCTAAATCTAATTTAAAAAAAAACAAACCACAAACCAACAACAAAACACAGACAAGTATTTCTTTAGTTTCATATCGAAATTATTTTTACACATTTCTTCTGCTTTTAAGTACTCCCCTTGCTGAGGATCTAAAACTTGGATTAATTAATTGTGTATACACATTAAGCCTCCCTGTTTTGATATCCAGCTTGTTAATAAGGAAAGGACAGATTTTCCACCTTGGTATTACAGAATTTACACAACATTTCGCATTCAATCCAAAAACATTTGTGGTGTTTCTTTCAAAATCTGAAGCTGGATAAAGAACATTTTGTCCTTATGAAGACAAAACCTTTCATTAAAGGCCATTACGATTACAAAGGATCAGCCACCTAAACCCAAGTGTCTTTGTTGGCAGCACATCCATTAAAACAACTACTCGAACAGGATATGACATGTGAATGTTTAGTCTGTGGAAAAAAAAGAAAAAAGCAAAAAAAGTATCAAATGTAGAAATGTAGAAATGTCAAGGGTGAAAGAGGAACTGGGGTTGTTTTCTGTTAGAAATGTCGCCACTTGCATCACACTGGCCTGTGAGAGCCATGCATGCAGAAGCACCATGGAAGTTCTAGGAAAGGATGAAAAACCTCCCTTTCTTGTGAAATACACTGTTTTCCCAGAGAACATTCCAATTCAGAGTCAGACAGGAGTAAATGTGCAAAGCTGTCTGAGAAGAGCTGCAAACCCAGATTGTTCTGCCCGTGCATTTGGATGTCAGAGCCCCCAGGACGCACTGTACAGCAGCTCTGGGAGAACAGTGCTCACCCAGCAAAGAGCAAACCTATCGCCGCAGACACTCTGCTGATGCTCTGCTTGCTCCGTTGCTTTGGGCAGACTCTAAGGGAATAGTTCATTTGTTTTCAGCCTCTCCTTGGTTTCTCTGGTCAGGGATATTGACCAAAAGGCACAGAAAAATGTCATATGGACAATAAACTGCCTATTTAAAAGAATTACTATTGGTGCATTAAGCCTCCAGGGTCTGGGAGGATTTATACAGGTACACAAGTGGACATTCAGCTCTGAAAAATGAGGCTGGACAGAGTAAAACAAAATTATATTCTTTCCAGCTGGACATATTTTATAGCCTGTCAGTCTGCCATATTAAATGGAAGAGAGGAAAGGCCAGCTGGGACGTGCACCCAAGCTGAGATCTTCTGATCAGTCCTCTTTTTTCCCCTCTTTCTACTCATATACCTGGAGACTTTGAAAACGAGGTGCAGGCTGAGGCTGGTTATGAAACAAAACAAGGAGAGAGCTGTTGTGGACATCTGTGCTTGCTTTCTTGTGGGACTTGTGAGAAAAAGAGGCAGGCTGCATTTTTACTGGAAGGGGAGATTAATCATCTAGGAGATGCAAACACAAGAGAAAAGAAATAGAGTCTGTTGAGACACTTCCAGCTACATCATGCCCCTTGCCCAGCATGTTCCTGGCCTTGAGGGCAGGCTCAGCACCCAAAGGTCTTCAGGGCTCTGAAAGAGTAGAGCTGCAGGGGAGTGGCTGTGTGCCAGAGACAGGCAGGCCCATGCCACTGCCAAGGCAGCAAGATCCTGCACACAGCCATATTCTTCATAAAAATTACAGAAAATGTTAATTTATAGCAAATCCTTCCCAATTAAAGACCATAAAGCTCCACAGTTAATCAAGCTGATTAAATGAATTAAACTTGTTAAAAACAGTTTTATCAAAACATTTACATTTCTGCTGAGCAGAGATTCATGTGACTTTGAGCTGCAAAGTACACAGTTGCCTTGAGAGGACTGAAAAGAGGATTTGGAACATTAACCATGTAAAAAAATCAAGCCTACCACTGCTTCTCCTAGCATTCATTTAAACAAAGGAGTTCCCTGCTCCATTAATTTCATAACCAGGTCAGATATCTCCTACTTTCTGGCAAGAGAGGCATTGTTTACCCACAATGGTAGAAAACATATGGGTCCAAAAGGTGGGGAATTCATCCCCACCTTAAGAAACATCTCCAAGACAAAGTGCTGCCAGAGGTCCTGGGAGAGCAGCACCCCTCACCCAATCCATGGTGTACACGCATGGCACTTGTCCAGGTAAAAATCATGGCCTGGGTCCGAGAGCACCCATAAAGAAACGTGTCTGTAAGAGTACACAACACACACGTGTCCACAGCTGTCTGAAAGATTAAAGTAGCTGAGCGGGGTTTTTTTTCCTTGTATATAAGTCTGCTCATCTTCAGGCCCCACAGACAGGGGTCCAATAAAGGTTTTAGATGTCTAACTTCTTAATTTAGACACTCATCTTCAGTGTCACCCAACCGTGAAGAGGTGTACTGCTGAGAGGAATTGGACATTCAACCATTATTTTCCATCCTTCAGAAGAGAGCAGAGCAGGTTGGTGGTGACATCCCATTTACCTGTGCCACACCGTGACTCACCAGCCCCATGTCTTCCCAGAGACTCACTTGATGGGGCTGAGCTGGGAGCAGACAGACTTGTAATAGCTGGACACAAGCTGAGCTGGTATTGAGGGTTTTCTCTGCTTATGCAGAGAGAGAGGCACCCTCTCACAACACTCCACACCTCTTTTAAATATCATGTGGAGTTTGCTGTCTGTTTGCTCACTGTAGAGCAAGTCATGATGACAGGACTTACACTGAATGCCGCACTCCTTCACAGCTCAAATACAACCAACCATGGCCAGGAACAGGGTATCTAACCACACAGCAGCAGGCATGCCTGTCATAAATGGGTAGCCCATGTGCACGCAGAAGGCAGGTTAGTGTGAGCTTCAGATCCTTCTCAAATATTTAGCCCACATCAATGATGGGTTTTCTTTGCTGCTGCAACATGCACTGCTCTCCACAGCAGGCAGTTTGAATGCAGCACTGTGTCTGCCCAGCACTGCATGCACAATAATGTCCTGAAGACTTAAACAGTGAGACTGCACAATTCCAGCTAAGAAGGCAGTGAAGTGGGAACAAGCACGTTTAGAAGATCTGCAGGTTCAGCATTTTGCAGTGAGTTCTTCTAAGACAAAGACAAACTTGGCATTGGTACTTCATCTTCTGTGCCATATGCTTTATTCATCTGAGAGGTTTGTTTTTTTTTTTTTTTCCTGCAGGGCAGGGTGGATTGGCAGGTATGGAAAGAAATTCATTAAAATTACTTGGTCGGTTCTTTGTGCTGGCCACCATCTCCATTTTGTATTTTTATTTCTCATGCCCAGAACAATCCTGAAACAGACATCCTCTCCTGAAGCACAAGAAATACTCTCAAAAGGAGTGCCTGAAAGGCCATGCTCCTTGGATGAGCCTGTAAAGGCTACAAGTTGTGGCTGAAGTATTTATAAAGAGTAGTAGAAACCAAGAGACTGATAATAAAAGTAACACATGTTAAGAACAGAAATATACTTACATTCCATGCAACAATTAGGTATTGGAAAGGTACCATCTGCTTATGTGCAACCACTTGCCTGGTTTTGCAACAGGTTTCTCAGATGATGCTTGAACTAAGCTACCTATTCAGTTTTGCACTACTTGTCAGATAAATGCAGCCTTTCTAATGGAAAGACAGACATTTGATTATTTTAGGTTCAGGGATTCTGGCCAATTCCTTCCCAAAAGTGGCTGGGGTTGAATAGCCAAAGAAAATTTATGCATTTAAACTTGATGCTTAAACACTGCAAGTAAGAACATAGAAATGGACAGAAGCCTGAGGGGTACCAGAAATCTCCAGGAAAATGACTCTTCTGTTCAGAGAAACTGCCAACAGCTCCTGATAGTGGCCATTACTAATGTATTTCCATGTTCTACCCTTTTAAAGTATATATTATTTTCAGTTAAAAAGAAGTCTGCATTCATTCTTGAAGTCCTGTGATGTTTCTGCACCTAATACTTTCCAGGTCTGTACATAGGCTGTAGCAAGTTTTTTTATCCATCTAGACAAAGACCACAAAAGCAGAAATCAACTAACTCATGAGTCACAGGCAAACAGGGTGGGACATTTGGCTCCTGCAACTTTGGAGAAGCTTCCACTTCACTGCCAGTTTGATGAAATAATACTGGGTAGCCACACAGACAAAGCCCTTTGCCTCCCTCCTTTCCTTAATTGTGAGGTTAGGTACAAACCCCTTCCTATTTCCACCTCTAATGCCTACAGGGAAGAAATAGTCAAAAACTTAAGAAAGACGAAAACTGCATGGAAATCCTAGTAAATGCTCTTCAGGTAGCACATGTTTCACAGGAGGTTGGGCTTAGGTGTCATTTACAGATTAGGTTGAAATTGAGTCCTTTCATATTCTAATCCACATTGAATATTAAAATGAAGTGTCTCCTGCACATACAAAGTGCATATACTATTCCAACGCTTTTACGTGTCCAAACAATCAGCTCTTAAAACCTCTGCCCGAGTGTCAGCAGAATGCATTACTGCTGAGAATAACCAAGGGATGGATTTCTCCAGAAGGGCCTTGCTCACCACTTTAGTGCTCTTTCCTTTCCATATATCCAGACTGCCAGCCTGCCCAGACCCCAGGGAGTGCCCAGTGCAACTATCAATGGAGACAAATAGTTTCCCAAGCGGGGGACTTAAGCATTTCTTTCTCTTTCTGTTAAAGGATCGTTTTGGATGTAGTAATGAGGAGGAGTGTGACAGGTTTGGTTTCTAGTTATGATCTCACAAAAAAAATGTTTCTGAAATGGGGAATTGGAAAGGAAAACAGCATCTAACAGCTCCTGCTGGGACATAGGCAATGCAAGGAAACATTTGGAAAAATAATACATAGCAGTTGTTCAAAAGGGCTTAACAAATGGAAAAGAAGAAGTATCAAACTAAATGCTGGTTTATAAAATAGGAGGACCTCATTTGATCCTGTAGAGAGGTGAAGAACATTGTGTTATTGAACAGAAGAGAGATGGCTTTTCTCTGCAGTGTGCTGTTGGGTCTGAGCCATCCTCAAAACAGATAAAGCAACTGCAGGCACCTGTGTGTCAGAGATGTTGGCATATTGGAAAGAATTCAACCATGAACAACAATCAAATAACCAAAGGGAAGATTAAATAACTAAATAATACAGTCTGGATAAGTAAATCCCAAAGAGGAAGATAAAATCATTTGAAGGTATCAACAACATCAAGGAGAGAGTGCTGTTTACAGAGCTCCAGATGAGGTGTTAACAAGAAAGGAAAATACCTCTTCCTGCAGAAAGGGAAAATGCAGACTGGAAGTTTGAGCTGCTAACCCCCTGCTGGTGACCTTCACAGCCCTCTCAACACCCTGCCAAAACCTCAGTTGGTGCAGAGGTTGCCGAGGGAGACCCCTGGGCCACTCGCAGCCACGATGGCAACACCCTTCTGCAAAGCAACCTGCTACACACACCATGTGTGCTGCACACCAGCAGGGTCCTGTCCCCTTGTGCCTCCACCTCCCACATGGAAAGAGAAAGCCAAAGTGTTTCTCTTCACATTTTCCCATCACTAAAGTACTATTTCTCCCCAGCATTTGATAAGCACCTGGTAGGTCTGCAAAACAGCAAGTCCACCTCTGGAGCCTGCAAATGCCACATTACAAGCACAGGTCAGTACTTGCCTGTAGCAATTGGATAACCGGATGCATAGCAGCAGGATTTCACACACACCCCTACATGTTTTCTGGTGGGGCCATCCACAGAGCCAGTTTCTAATTTCCCCCTGTGAGCTCTGTCTGGAGTTAAAGTTACTTAACTCTTCCCATTAGTGATGCCTTGCTCGAGCTCAAATACACCATGCTGGATGTCTGCCTCAGGCAGACTCTTCTGGTAATTTTTAGCTAAAATAATTCAACTGTCTCCTAGAATGAGATTAAAAAGATATATGTTAGCTTGCTCTGCTCAAATCAAGAGATCAAGCGTGTCTGGCTTCAGAGGCTGGTACTCATACTCAGCCAGGGAAGGGGGATGTGCCTTTGTGAGGGTCCTAAGTTCCCCCACCTGTGGTCAAGTTACAAGTTATACAAAGCCTTACTCTGCATGTGCCTCATGGGGGCTTGTTTGAGTTTGGTAGATAATTTATCTGAGGACCTCATCTGTTTTGGTCTTGCTGCAGGCAAGGGACACAGGTGCTGCCTACCATCACCAATGCTGAGGGCTGCCGTCGGCTGTGGCCTTGAAGGTGAAGCAGGGATCTTCTCATCCTGCACAGCTGCAATTAAGCAGGACAAGGACCCTTCCCCACACAACCTCAACTCCCCTAAGGACTATATACCCTGGGCATCAAAAGATATAACATTGATGCTGGGGGAAAAAAAAAAGTATTTACATATGGAATTTAACCCTGTAGCTAAAAGCAACACTGTCATGGTGCCTGTGCAGATGGGACTCAGATGGCAAGTGTTACATCAATCATTTCTAACTGCTGAGTGCTTGACCCTACAAGCTTCCCATACTTTCAGTCTATGTTGGGTTTGTGTCATTTCCTTGATTTACACATGGCAAACTGAAACAAAAATGCAGGAATCCCATCATGTGACATCACACTGGCTACCGCATGACTCACCAGCCAGCAGGGCTGGCTCTATTCTCAGATGTTAATTCCATCATGCTTGAAAAGCAGAATAACTGGGAATACTGATAGCCCAACAACCTCTGCTGAGGGAGCAGGCAAAAATTACTCACAGCCTCTGCCAACCACTTCCCCATGTATTTGCTGACAACAGACAATTACTGCACAGCAGAAATCCCTGGGTTTGCTGTACCCCACATTCTGTAGGAGGTATGATCTGGTGAGGATACTCCCAAATCTGACTTCTTCTGCTCCTCCTGGTGCTTCCAGCCTGTCTTCTGCCTTGGTCCTGCTCCCATATCCACCTCCGTGTCTGACATCAGCTCCCCTCTCCAGGCAGAGGGCCCTCAGTCTTTGCGCTGCAGTGGGGTTCCCTCCCTCTTTCCCTCCCTCCCCCAGCCAGGTCCTAGTCCTAGTCAGCATCAGCCTTCCTGCATGTTCACCTCAGTATCAGCAAAGGAGCACATCTGGGAGCACCTCCAGGCTCTGGTGCACAGCACTGCAGTGACCCTGTCAGCACAGAAAAACAATGTCCAAGAGCTGCTGCTTGGCACTTGCAGCAGGAGGCTGCAGCATGCCTGCCATATCGCCATCTGATTTAGCTGCCAGACTTGAACAAGTATCCACTGAGCAAGTGTCTTCAGAGAATTCAGATTCTAACTCTTAACCACTCTTGTTGAGTGGTTGAGACTGAGGCCCTCTTTTCCCTATGATTTCTTAGTTCAACTGATTTCTTTTTTCCCCCATGAAAAACAACCAAAGGTGCATTCCTGATATTTGCCAAATTTCAAGCCTCTCCTGTAGAGGCAAAAATTGCTAGAGTTCATCAACAGATCACTTTAAGAACATGCCTGAATATGAAGGAAAAAATATTGTTTCTCTCATCTCTTTCTTGTAAGCAAACAAAAACATTTTTTGCTGAAGCTTCCCAGATGCATTAAGTCTGAGACAGATACTCAGAACAGCTAAGTGGTAGATAGATAAAGTTTTCAGGGGTTTACTAGCAACTGAACACTTGGTCTTATGAGAAATGTTAGACAGTCTTAAAAACAGACAGGGTCCGCATCAAAGTCATCAAGTACATGTAATTTAAACTGAGCTTCTGCTGAGTCAGGAGTGAAGATGAACAGAAAATGCATTAATTTGATGGTAAATTCCCCAAATTTGTAACTGCTTTTGTACTTTCTAAGAGGGTCATGGTGAAGAGACTTGTTTCCTCCAGAAGTGCCTGTGTTCTGCCACAAGCTGCCTAAGCAGAGACTGTCTGGGATCTAAATGAGCTTGATGAGTGATTCTCCCCAGGACATCCACTGGCTCTCCAGGAGCCCACTCTGGGATCTGGAGCTGTATCTTCCCACTTTCCCAGCACTCACAGACCTCCAGGGTAGGCTAGTCGTTCTGGGGGGGCACCACAAGTAAGCAGGTGCCAAGCACATGTGTGGCATTGCTCAGTGCTCGACTGGGAGCTAGACACAGAGAGCTGCTGAGCTGGGTAGGGGAGCAAGGGCCCAGGCTTTTTGGATTTACTGTGTAAGTGTGGATTATTTAGAGCCTGGAGTAATGGGCACCCTCAGTGAAGGATGCTGCCAAACAGAGGGAAAGCTGTGGGTTGTTATTTTTGATCAGGCCAGGAAAGTCGCATCATTTTGCAATCAAGTTATGGCATGGACTAACAAAAGCCTCGGCCCATCTCCTGGTCTGTCGCTGCTGAGCATTTCCATCCCTACATCACTTACACACACACACACACACACACGCACGCACACATTCTCCCTGCACAAGGCCAGCTCACCAATACCCATCATGGCACCAGGCCACTCTTGCTCGTGAAGCATGTGTGCAGAATGTGCACTCCTCTGCCACCTCATTTTCAAAGCACAGGCAAAGCCTATTCCCCATTTGTTTATGCAGACATGAGTAGGAGGCAGGTAGCAGGTCTGCAGACAGATGGGCTCAACCTGTCCTTCCTTCCTTCCTCTTGCCTCCCACCTTTTTCCAAGAATGCCCACTTCCTGCTTGCACCTGCAGTGGTGCCACAGCACTTACTGAAACACCTCTCCCCCTACTTCAGGGATGCTTTCGCCTGTGACCGACAAGCTGCTGCTGGTGTTTCACAGTGCTGCTCTTCAAGCCCCTCTTTCATAGCCAAACCACGATTCCTCATCCTTGCAACTAGGAACCTGCTTAGTTATTAATCTTTGATGACAGAAACAGAAAGGAGTGGAGGTGGAGTACAGGGGACAAGAGAGAAGTGTGTTTTCATTTCTATGCTTTTGATTTTGTCTGGGCAATAAAGGAAAGCTGCCCTTACACCAATGATGTGGCCACTGCTGAGGCAGTAAGGGCATGAACAAAAGGGCCCATGAGCCCTGCAGTGCTGCATGAGGTGTAGTGATAACACTCTGTAAAGGGAAACCCATGTACAAGTTTTCATGTGAATAATGAAAACCCAAGTCTCTTCACTCTTCTCCACGTTCCAATCCCTCCTCCTGTTTTCTCTATAATTCCACTTTCATCTCTCTCGCTTCTTTGTACCCTAATTTTACAGATATTGCTCCTCTGGCGAAGAGCATCCCTGTGCTGAGATGATAAGTTTATAAGGCAGAGGGCTGCAACAAACGCCTTGTGAAGCCCAGCCAGCAGCCCCCAGCCCCCTTCTTCCCCTCCTCAAAGTTCACACGGTTTAGTATGCAAGCTTCCTGCTGCCTGCCCAGCCAGCTCACTATTCACAGGCAAACTGCGCTCCTCCGCTTGGCTCCTGAAGAAGAATAAGTATAAAGAGCCCTGAAAGTCTTGCTGCTGAGCCAGCAGGAAACTCAAACTGCTCTGAGCATGGGAACCAAGAGAAATGCTGTGGCCAGCACAACAGGTATTGTTTGGGAGGAAATCCCGGCAGCAGACACGACTGCCTACGCACACACAGATATATATGTATATGTTTAGTGAGGCTTTGGCAAAAGGGAGGGTTGGGGAAGTGTACAAGGAGAGAAGAATAGATTAGCAGCTATATCCAAGAAAGAATAAGAGAGCTGCTCAGCCAAGATAAACAGCTATGTCACTAACCAAAGAACTGACCCATTTGCCACGCATTCGAACCATGTGGGACCTCAAGGTAAAGTGATGAGTCCTGGCCTTGGTCTCTTGACCTTGGGTTTTTGACAAGTCTTTCTATGTCTTGGATTTTATTCACATCATGACTGAGTTTATAAGGCAAATGCCATGTTTCTCCCATTTTCTCTGTTTTGATTTATGTCAGGGAACATTTTTTTATCTGGATTCCCTTTGAGTGAAAGGAAATGAGGAGATGGACTCCAGGAGCACAACTCCTCTACTCCAACCTCTAATGAGGTCCCAGTCCCTGGGAACCAGAACTGAGGCAGTCTGATGTAAATTCCTTGACACAGCAAGTGCTCAGCACCAAACAGCCACCTCTGTGAATCTGCTTCCTAATGCACCACACCAGCTGCTAACCATTGGCACAATCTATCTGCAAATATGGTAAATTTAAGTGCAAAAAGGGAAGGAAGAAGGAGAAACTTGAATTACATAACTTCTTTTTTCAATGAGTGAATAAAAGCTGTGGTAAATGAGCTCACAAATGTCACATTCACAGGGGTCACAACAAGAAGTTTGACAAGATTATGGTGAGTATTTTAATTATTATGTCTTACAGTCTTTCTTGACAGAGATGCTCCAAAGAAATAAACCTGAGAGCAACAGGTCATCCCACCCAACTCAGCACCCACTGCAATCATTCCAAGGAGAAGCTGCTGTGAAAAGCCTCCATAAGAGAATGCGTGGCCCCAAGTCTTTGGATAAACACCAAAAAGCAGTTTGGAAATCTGGCTGAAACAAGCTAATTCTCCAGAGTCTGTAACACCAGTGGAAAATGTGGCTAAGAGCTTACCTCTGCTAATAGCAGCTTTCCCATAATAGGTCTTTCCTGTGCTATCTGGGAGTTCCAGGCTAAAGGAGGGAGATCTGAACTCTTACCTCCTGGGCTCCCAAATGAAAAGTCCTCCAAAAATAAAGGTATCTTAAAGCTCTGCTAACTGCCTTAGTGACCCTGGCATGGGCGCTGAGCAGAGATGAAGGCCTGGTGAGCCAAGCAGTAGGAAAGGCAACTGATTGGTGCAGAGATAACCTGGGATGTTCAGAGCAGCCACATGGAGCCAAGAATGGAAAACATGACCAGCCCTTTGTGGCAGAAGGGACAGAGCCACATGCAGGAGATTTTAGTTAGCATTGCAAAGCTCAGAGATTCCCACCAGGACTTCTCCCTGCTATGGCCACCTGGAAGAAAACAAAGCAGTCCGCTGGGGAGCAGCAGCCCCTCAGCCCCAGGAGCTGCCCAGTTTCCATCCTGCAGGGTGGTGACATGAAGCAGAAGCACTCACTCCTCTCCTCACCTCTCCCCACTCAAAGAGTAATTTGAGGAAAGGGAATTAAACTGCAGTACAGCATTCCTGTGCAGCAGATGGGCTGCATTGTGGATCACTCCTGCCCCAGGGAGTGTTGTATGTACACTGCACCCCACAGGCACAGCTGCATGGCTTCCCAGTGCCCTTATACATTTGTAAATGCAGTGCTGTTCACAGAGAGCAAACGAGCAGCCCAGAGCCTCCCAGGTCTCTGCGGGATGAGCAGAGAACAGCCCGTGCCACTGCAAGTGCAAAGGTCACTGAGTCATCCATGTCCTCCCCCATGAAGCACAGGGACTGAGGGTGCAGGATAAGATAGGAAAGATAACCCACCTCCCCAGGGCTCAGGAGCAGAGGCAAAGAGGTGAAACCCTCCCAGCAGCAGGCTCTCGCACACAGCCTTGGCACTGCGCCTCCCTGCCGACCAGGAAAATTGGCTGCCATTAGGCAGAGCCCCATTCAGCCTCACGGGCCCATTGAGCACAGTGCTGGGGTGGACTGCCAGCGAGGGGGACACCCATTGACAGACTCGGTGAGCACTGCACAGACAGTCCCTGCCCACCGTGTGGGACATCTGCCAGTGGCGTCATGGAGAAAGGCCCTGTGTGTTTGCTGGTGTTTGTTATGGGAGTCCAAAGAGGAGAACGAAACTGTAAAGCAAGACAATACTTCTAACTTGAAGGGGAACATTTCTTCCCACAATAATTATTTCCCATGCTATTCCTGGCAGTGACCTTCACCAGGAAGGAAAAAAAAATCAGATTTGTTTTTATATCTTTTGTCCGACTTCCTATACTAAAGCCTCTGGCTAAAATGACTCACATTTATATCAGCCATCACATTATATTACACTGTATCAGTGCTGCGACCTGTCTTGTCTTCCTCAGCGTTAGGGTTTGTTAGCACTAAACCCGGCAATTTGCAGCTATTTTTAAAGACTACCTGCCTCAGTGGCAGTGTCCATAATACCTTTGTTTCATCTTCGGAAGTAATGCCATGAGGATTACATTCAAGACTGCTGGCAATATGCCCCAGATTGAAGGGAAATTTTTCTGGTTCTGTGCAGAGAAGCGTTTGCCTGTTGCAGAGCAGGCATCCCTTCTCCAACCACTTACGATGAAATCACTTTTGTGTATCACTGGCCTGTTATGTACCACTTGCCCTGTTAGAGATTCCTAGCATTATTTCTGCTCCCTGTGTGCAACAGAGCTGCATGCTGAAACCACAGCCCCGTGGGGGGAATGACCCTCATGGTTCCTAATCAGTCATTGGCCCAGCTTCCCCTGCCCACAATTTAAAGGGTTGAGTAGAAACTCCACTAGAGGAGTTTCAGAGACTTGCACCCCCACCAAAGCTCCCAAAGACAGCAGCGGGCTGGTCCTTGTTCTCTCATTCCATTCATACTTGGTTTCTTCCTCTGCTTTACAAACCCTGTGCTCACAAAGCATCACCTTTGTCATGAAAGGTGCATATGCAAGCAGGTTACCTACCAGACTCTTCATTAAAAAAAAAAAAAAAAAAGGCATTTAGATTGTAGCAATGGCCTGTCTCCTGCCAGAACTGAAGCTGTGTGGTGCCCAGGGAACATCCGAACCCTCAGCTGCTTCCAGCCTAAAAGTGAAGCAGTCTAAAGGTTAAAAGAAAAATGTCATTCTAGAGGTTTTAGCATAATAATATACCTGAAAAGGAGTTTGATCTTCATCCTACAGAATCCTAAGGAAACCTAGTGAAAATGTAACCATCCCACAGAGTCTGGACACTTTTCCCTGCCACAGAAACGCTGTTACATGTCCACCATTGCTGGAAGTCCCCTGACCTGCAGTGTGAGGATGGAACAAATGCTGGCTGCTGGCTGTGCTGGGGCCCTGTTCCATCTCTGAGCTGTGCCTCATGGCATGTCGTCAGGGCCAGTGCAGAATGTACCAACCTCTTTTATAAACAAAACAGCACCATGAACCTGGTGTGAAATCAACTAATTTAAGGCAAATTGCAGCAAGTATGACAAACAGCAAGAGGTGAGGAAGGCTTAAGGGTACATCTAAAAGTGTTTATTTCAC
Source organism: Anomalospiza imberbis (assembly GCF_031753505.1). Taxonomy (NCBI): domain Eukaryota; kingdom Metazoa; phylum Chordata; class Aves; order Passeriformes; family Viduidae; genus Anomalospiza; species Anomalospiza imberbis. The sequence goes on along the minus strand of NC_089683.1, from coordinate 70,443,157 downwards.
TGACAGCCCCAGAAGAAGTCATAGACTGGAACTGGCAGAATGTTTTCAGAAGCCATTGTTCTTTCTAGTGCAGGTCTATCTGATTTTCCATGACACAAGATCTAACCACTGGGCTTGAGGCTGTACCACAGAGTTTTATTTTAAAAAAAAACAAGGAAGAGACTTTAAATATGTATATATTCAGGTCACTAAATAAATAAATAAATAAATCTGACACATGAAAATAAATACTACTTTTCTTTATATTTACTGTTGCTTTCATTCATTTACTGTTGCATGGAATAAATTCAATGGCTTATTGTCATCCTGAAATAATAGGTATGCATTAATATCCATTGCAAAACTATCTCTTCATTTTTGTTCACAGAGAAGAGGAAGCACACAGGCCCTCCCAGGCAAGCTCTTATTCACAGGTACAAACCTTTTTTTCAGTGATGAATGAATCCTTTCAGAAATGCTAATATCAGCATTTGCACAAGGTGGCCAATGTAAACAGTAATTGCTGGTTCATTATTCTTTTTGTATCCTTCGCCAATTTACAAATCTTCAGAGTTAGTGTTGAAACAGCCACTGTTTTTTGTTGGAAAAGAGCAAAAATGCTTTTAGTAACCAAAATCTACTGATGGGAATAGATGACATAACCTCAAGGAAGGGCTTTCCTGTGAACCCCAGCAGTGTGAGAGAGTAAGAAGATAGGGATTTTGATACTTGGATCATATCTCACTGCTTGCATTCCCCCAGGAAATTTAGTACTACTTCTGAAAGCAGCAGCCAAAAATATGCTTTGATGTATCTTTCATCTAAAGCTATCTGTATTGATAAACTATGTTTGTGCAGATGAAGCACTGAATCAGATAGGACTTTGTTCCCACTTCTACAAGTTCTTGGTGTGTCCTTGGAAAAGCAATGAGAGTTTGTGTGCCTGACCCCAGCCTCTCTCAGCCAAGCAGAGGAAAGACCATTTTACCACACCGCAGAATGGAAAAATGTTATGTGCATCATGAAATGGACAGGTCCCACCGTACTGAGTCCTCCTGAAAGAAGAGAAAACAAATCAACACTGGTCAGATTCAGGCTGCTCTAAAATTAATCATAGGATTCATTGGGAAACAAATTCTTCAGTTCAGAAATTACCAGTAACTATTTTTTCTCCTGGGATTATTGCTTGCACAGATGAGCCAAATAAAGGACCATTTCAAAGGTTGTGATTAATTTCAATGCAAAGACACTGGCTTTGCTTTGATTGCAGGGGAATGTGACTTAAATTAAGCCAGCTGACTTTGTCCTGAAGAGGACTATAGTTTCTCACACAATCTGTAGATGGTGTGGCCCAACTGTGGATGGTGACCTCTCTGGCCAAAGCCAGAGGACATTCAACTCTGCCCTAGGACGTTTGCCCTGATAAAGAGAAAATAGACTGGATGGAAATGGAGTTGTCAGAAACTGTTGAGGGCAGCTATAGATTTCAGAAAAAAGCATTTCCTGAGATCACAGGGGGTGACCATTTCTCCTACTTGCACTCTGCTCCCCCAGGTAACTGAGCACTGCTGGATTAAGCTGGGGAGACAGGGGGATGGAGGAGCAAGAAGCAATTTTTTTTGGTAAGGGAACGTGTGTAGTAAATAACAGCTGCAAAGGCTCCCTCATGTATTGAAGTCATTATGATTCAGTGTTTTCTTTCCCAAAATCAGGCTTTAATGGGAAGCAAGTTTCAACCTTTCTAAAGGAGTACTCTACAATAAGCTTGTTAAGCTTGGAAAGTACTTTGGGAGCCCCTGGGATGAAAGGCGCTCTAGGAATGAAAGCTGATATTTACGATTATTGCTTGAAAGGAACAGAGAGGAACAGTAATGTAAAATATGAATGGCTGCTGGTGCTAAAAAACATATAATTGACTTGGTGCCAAAGAAGATAGTCCTAGCTCTCAAACCTGGATGACAAGGATTTAAGAGATGCAAAAAGTGGAAGAGACTGCTGCAAATAACAGCAAAAGCCAACCTGATTGCAGGGCAAATAGGTGTCTTGTGGGCTTTTCTTTTCTTCCTCTTAAATTGCAGGCCATATGATCTGATCTCTCTCATCCCAGCTCTGCCAGCCAAAACAGATGCCTGTTAACCACAGTAAGTACTGCCGGTTTGTACTCAACAGAGGAACCTACAGATCCCTTTGGACATCAGCGGAGAAAAATATCCTTGGTAAGTGATCATATGTTATGGAGTGGCCTAAGTAGATTCATATCTTATCTCACTCAAAGGACTAAGAGCAGAAGCACTTCAGGGTAATGCAAATTAAACTTCTCTATTTTAGAAAGCTATAAGAGAAGAGAATCAGGCTAACAGGCTCTGCTCCTGCAAACACCTACCTGCATACTTTCAGCTTGTAAAATGCCTGCTATTGATTTTACACTGGGCATCTGGCCCCCTAATGTGGCACTCCACAGCTCCTAGAGAAGATGTTTCTCTATCCAGACCTGCTATTGAGACATCTTTATGTTGCTCTTCCGCTCTTCCACTTCTCCCTGAGAAGAGCTAAAAGAAAATCCTTTGAGAGAAAGAATTATGAATCTTGACTTCTTCAAAAGCAAGATTGAAAGTAACTCTAGTGCATAAGAAATCTTGCCTACAAAAACCCACAGGATCTCAGGAAGTGATTTTTTTTTAATATAGCAGAGAATAACACAGCATGCAGCACAGGCTGAATGCTAATATCATACACATTTAAATTAGATATAAGGATATTTTTTTAATGAGCTATTGCAATGAATTAACAAAAAAGGCTGCTCACTCCAATTCATAGGCTCCAAATGAAGACAGGACATACCTTTCACAGGCATGCATCAAGCAGATGTGAGTTAGTGGGCTAGAAGAACTGGAGTGGCTTTAGGGACAAGGATTCTGCTAATGAACACCCCACCCAGGTTAGTAGCCCTCCGTGCCTCTCGGAGCAAGCGTTGCAACCTCTCTGCAGGCCGGTCTCCCACATTTCAAATGTGGCTGTGCCCCACATCAGCCAGGAGAGCAGTATGATTGGGCTCTCTGGGTCGCTGAAGGCCGAGCAGAGCCCTGGCCTAACCTCAGACTCTGGAGAAGCATCATTTCATTGAATCGACACTGACAGGGCTGCTTGGCACTGCAGCTGCAGCACTGGCACACTGTAAGGGGAAGAAGGTCCCCTGGCAGCTTGTGCTGCTGGGGCTGGGGTGTGGAGTGTGCTCCTGCAAGGTCCTTTCCATCAGCCCTGCTTCCTCTTCCTGGCACAGTCTAATGCTGATGGATGTGTATTGGAAATAACAGAAAGTCCTTGGCCGTTTTTTTCCCTTTATTTCTTTTTTTCTTTCCCTTTAGCTATTTAGGCCAACTCTGGCTAATCACGCTCTCTAACTTCTACTCAGTCACTGCCATGGCAACCATTTCAACATGCAGTTCATAGACTGCCTCTGAAACACACACACCTTGATGCTTCAGGAGAGGCATTAGCAGAGAGCTATCATCTGCAACACTGACACATTTTTCTACAGTATTACCTCTGGTAGCTTGAATCTCTTCTTTTTGCTCTGAATAGCTCATCACTTGTTCTGTCCCCTTTTCCTCCCACCAAAATAGGTTCTTTAAAAACTGACACAGATTTATGGAGATGAAAAAGAAACGGTGTAGGAAGAGAAATGTATTTGAAAATTGCACTCTCTGGCATCTGAATTCACTCTTGTAAGAATCCTGAAAGCCTGTCCTGTTACTGCTTCACAGGAAATCCTGAGACCTGGTCGTAACATGGTGCTAATAATGCCAAGGTTGTGGGTTCAATCCCCTATACGGACCATTCACTTAGGAGTTAAACTCAGTGATTCCTGTGGGTCTCTTCCAACTCAGAAATTCTGTTTTGTTCTGTTGTGCCTCAGTGAAAAAGGATAAAGCTTTGGGGGCTTGCTTTCTGGTTTTCTCTCTCTCAGGAAAGAGGCAGCAGCTCAGGAATAGGGTAGGTGCTTCTCCTTTGCAAAATGGCTGCTCTTCAGAAGTGCAGCTGCCCCGCAATGTGCAAAACCAGGTCTGCCTTTGTCCAAGTATAGAGAGCAAGATTTGAACAGCAGTGAAAAAAGATCTACCTGGAACATATAGGTGCATGTTTCCACCAGTCACCTCTGAGGAGCTTTCTCAAGGTCTCCTGTAATTATGTTTGCTTTTGTCTAGTCATGATGCCTGGCACCCAGGCAGCAGTGAGGTGCTGCACAGGTGTCTGCCATGCTGCCTACAAAAGGACCATTTATTCTGCTCACACTTAAGACAGTCTGCTCCCAGACAGTCAGAGGGGAGGCTCTGACTGCCAGCACCACAGTATAAAAAAAAATTCCTTTTTAGTTTCTGTATGTAATTATAGCTGCTGTGTGGAAGAACCTGATTCCATGTCTTGAATGTTTTATGTGTTTATGTGTGTAGGTTTCTAATGTGTATATATCACATGTAGTGTCATGTTGATCCCTATCAGGTGTAATTACACTATCCATTCCTTTATTCCCATCTTCTTCTGTGTTTTTATCATTGTCAGCTGGCCACTAGCCACAAACAAGGCCCGCCCCCACCACTACCACCTACTTGACATCAATAAGAAAAATGTTTCTGCTGATGACCAAGGGAGAAGAGAAATTCAGATGCACCCACAAGCAAACAAATATTGGCACACCTAAAGTAACCTGTGTGGAACATTTGATTTCAGTTTAAATTATTTCAGTTTAAACTCAGCCCCCCTAGCCATAGTAAAGCACCCTCAAACACAGTCATTCAAACCAAAATGTTTCCCAGGAACAAAATCTGAGAGACAAGAGGCAGGAGTCCTTAAGGCAGGCGGAAATATCTCAACTAGCAGGTAAATAACACACAGCAGTCACCTTTGCCCTGTTATTTTAGTACAGGCACATGCAGACACGCACAATGTTTTATAAGAGCTGCATATGTACTTTCCAGCAAGCATCATTTATGCAAACTATCTTCCACTGAAATCAAGACTCTGAGACTGCTGAAGTCAGGAAACGTTGTGTGTTCAGAAAGAAACATCAGGTACAATCTATCAAATCTCTAGGACTCCTTAACTATGTATAGCATGCTTGGGGGGACCCAGATCCTCAGCTGTCCTTTCTAATTTGCAACCTAAAGTCAAGACAAAGGCTGGCAGGAGGAGGATATAGGACACAACTGACTGCTTTTAGGCCAGATACTTTAATGTTAATGCTTTTCTGTAACTGTATAATAGTCATGGACAAAATTACAATACATCTGTGAATGGGGAATACCATCTTCATGGCATGCCTACCACACAGCCAACTCTTCAGTGAATCAAATTTCTATAAACCACTGTCATGAACTTAGACTTTCACCACACCTCCCTTTCCCAATGTATCTTGTTCTGTCCCCTTTCCCAGTGTACCCACATGTGTCAGTCTCCCTTGGTCTGTAGGCAGGGATGCACTCTCACCTCCATGTGAGAGGGGGCATGAAGTGACAAAGGCTAGAAATTAAGCTGGTAGTCTTTTCCTTCTTATGTCATGCATTAGGTAACTTGCCTGACACCAGCCAGACTGGCAGCATCTAGAGCAGAAAATCAAGCCAGTGAATCAGGGCACGAGTTGGGGAGCTCAACCATCCGCCCCCAAGCTCTTGATGTGGTCCCAGGTACAGTTTCGGCCCAGGCCAAACAGTGCTCTACCAAACTGTTCCCAAGCATAGTCCAGGAGTTAGCATGGCCCAGGATTGTTCCCAATAGGTAGTCTGTATGTGACCAGGTGGTTTTGGAGGGCAAGAGGGTTTAAACATTTGTCACACCAGCGCCAGACAGCGTTACCCAGCCACAAAGCAAAACACAGCTGCTGCCTGGTTTATTAGCACAGACATGGCCCATGCCATACAAGCCTGTGCCTCGGGCATTTGCCAGAGACAGTGTCCCTGCCTTTGCTGATCAGGACACACCTCTGAGCCAGCTGTGCTGGTCCTCTCCCCCACTTCTTCCCAGTGCAGTGTCAAACTAACTTTGGCTACAGCTGCTTTAAACCATCACATCTGACACTGAAGAGCCTGAGCAGAGCAGAGCTGATGCAGCCAGTGCCATGTCCCAGCTGGGAGCTGAGCCTGTCCCCAGGAGCATCTCACCCTGCTACATTCCACCCTACCAAATCCCACCAGGTGAGCACCTGGGCATACCTGACTTGTAGTCGGGCAAAGATGATGCCATGGTTGCCTGTTTCTCCACTGGAAGGGCTTCATTTTGACTTCACACCACAGGCAAGCAGAAAAGGTGCCTCACTGGCTGCCATCATAATGGCAGCAGCAGCAGTCCAACCCCTGGCATGTGGCCTCTGTAAGGCCCTCCTGTCCCAGCCCCAGCCCCAGCTTGATGTGTCTCCCCTCACTTCTCCAGCCAAGGAGGACCTTGGACTTAACCAAGGGGGTGCTGCTGACCGCCAAGGACTTTAATTGCCCAAGAAGGCAGTGCATGAACATAGACTGGGCTCAAACCTGGGCTAAGCATTTGCTGCAGACATACCCTCAGCAAGTCTGGCACAAGCATGAAATGAAGCTGGATGTCCTAAGGCCACCAGTCCTCCCTTCCTTAGCATTGTATTCCTGGGAATATAAACCAAACCTTGCAGGGGCAGGAGAACTGCAGCAGTCAGTGATTCTGTTTTCATTTGATAAAAATGAAAAGACGAGGGTGCCTGCATAGCTGGTCTCCTGCATTTTCCATCAGAGAAAAATGACCCCTTGGGAGGCTGCATTAGCAAGCACCTCTCATTCCTCCAGCCCTGCCTGGGTGCCACAACATCTCTTCACAGAACTGAGCTGAGGAAAGCTGGCAGTTTACAGGCAGTGCAGAAACCTGTACTGTGCACTCTCATCTCCTTTGGAATCCAGCGTTAGGTGCTGTCTTGTTTTCCAAAGAGATGTGAAAGAGATTAGGAAGAAAGATGTTCTTTATATTTTCTTAAGAAACATTCAGGTCTTGTTGTGTTCCAAGGGAGGGTGCTGGCATAGGACAGAGATCAGGACTGCCCTAATATGTATGTTCCCAAGAAGGCCAGGAGAGATTGCAGAGAAAAGCAAACATTGCAAAAACCTTTTGCAATGCAAAACTCTACAAACAATTGCAAATTGTTCGAGTTAAAGCAGAGAAATTGCTTGAATGGGTTTTGAATCCTTTTCCTTCTTCCTAATAATGAGCATTTTCTTTTTTGCAAGCATGATCCTGGAATGAGAAGTCTCATAGTTTGGGGATATGTTCACACTGGGAACATTCACGTGACCTTTCAGATCACATTCCTTCTATTTATAAGAGTATTAGTCATCCACTTAGAGAGCAGAACTAATACCATGTTTGTTAAATGACTAAACGCATGCTATGAATAACCAGCAGAGGGTACTTAAAACCACAAGAGCACACAGAGCACATCCAAGAGCACACAGAGAAGCCCTGGCCAGCTAACGCTCAGATGGGACACAAATAATACTATTGCATGTAAAATACATTTGAAAAACAACTTGAAGACAGTTCATTCACAGGAAGGAAGGACTAAATTAATCGCATAGATTCTTTTCCAGAGAGAGTTCACCTAGTTAATTAGACATATAGGAGAGCTGGCAAGAATGCATGACAGCTGAAGACTAAAATTTGACAAAAGTCCAGGCAGAACTAACTGTAAGACTAAGAGGATGGATCACAACTCTGCTGGACCTTGGCCTTTACACTACAGAGAAAACATCAGGGTTGTTGTACTGTTTGCAACTGTGTCACTGGCAAAACATGAGGTTTAGGAGCTCTGAGTAATGCCTAGTATGTTGCTTAACTTAGCTTCAGGGAAAGCACAATACAAACCATGCACGTTATTAGCCCCAACACGTTTGTGAGTCTCAGCCAACATGAGTAAACTTTCTATGCCTCAGATCTAACCAGTGGCCAGCAAACTGTCACAAGCAGTATCAGTTCCTGGGTCAGGAAAAAATAGTGCTTCCCAGGCTCTGAGGACTTCCCTGCTGTGCACGCAGTAATATCAGCACTTTTGGAAGCATTTAGCAGAACAAGATAGACGTAGTCAGTACACTCAGACCATTTTTGTAAAACCATATGAGTGCACGCATCTGTCAGGAGAGGATCTGGAGGAGAGGAGAGGAAGAGTGAAAGACAAAAAGGTGGGTGGAACAGGAAGAAGGGAAGTATAGACAGCAGACTATGTGCCCCTCTGTAAAAGAAACACAGAAGCAGTCTGGGCTGTGCGAGGTGCACATTTCTTACAGGGAAAATGGAAATGGGAACAGCTCTGCAAAGAATTTACGAGAGTTTTGAATAATGATGTGCAAATTATGGGCTGGAATGCAGAGTATTAAAGGGCTTTGAGTTCCCACCTGCCTCTCAGTTTAGCATTGAAGTCCAGTGATGTTTTCACACTGCAGAGGATGGTGTTGGGGAGGCACTGGGATGCCTGGCTGCACTACACTTTGGCCAAACCTTCTGAGGGTGAGGTTGGACATTACTGGCAGGACGTTCCCAGCTGTAGTCACCTGGCACATCAGGGAGCTGCCCCTGCCAGCACACCTTCCCAGTGCCAGCCTGCCCAGAGGGAGACCAGCGCCACACCGCAGGCAGCTGCTGAAAGGTTCAGTGAGAAGGTGGCAGCTAAAGGTGCAAACATCACTTCCTCATTGCAGCCTCTGTGAATGGCCTTGCCTGTGCAACACAGAGGATGTTTTGAATGGCAGAGCACAGGCAGTGAATCATCCTATAATCACTGCTGGTGTGTCCCAGCTTTAGTGTATCATCAAGCCTTCCTTTGGGTCAAGTAACCATCTGAGTCTGACTCACTGCCACCGCACAGGTTTCGCCTGGTGCAGGCTGGCGTGGTCAGTGAACAGAGCTAATTGAATGTGCTCTCACTGTTTCACCCGTGGTCCGGGAGGGCTGGCAAGGCTGGGTGCAGCTTTCCGTGCAGACCCTGCTAGCACAGAGAGTTCCCACAGGTCACGTAGTCTGTTGGGCACAAAAGTCAGATAGCTAATTGTTAACCATATGAGTTATCACTGCTTCCTTAAAAACTCCTCATGGGTCAAAGGGTTAGCACTTTCACGGGCTAGAGCTATGTCAATAGCAAGACAAGTCCTCCAAAACACAGAATAATTGAAGCTGACAGGGACCTCAGGAGGGCATCTGCTCTGACATCCCTACAAAGCCAGGCTTGAACACCCTCTTCCTAGTCCTCAGAGTCTGAGCTGCCAACACAGAGGAAGGAGAAATCTCATACACGCCAAGGAGCACTTGTGCTGCTGAAGCCCCCCCCAGATCACGCAGTTAAGACATAAAAATGATTGGAAAATCCAGTAACATCAGGTGGTAGCAGAGGGCCACTGGAAAGACAGAGTGAGGGAAAGACCAAACTGAGGGAAAGACCAGCAAAATTAGTGTAGGAGAGAGAGAAGGCGTGTTTGCTTCCTTTGCTGACAAGATGGATGCAAGAAGGGTGGTGTGGAGACATTTCTCCTTTCTCTCAGTTTGTTGCACATGGAAAGAAGCCACCTCCTGACACTATGAAGGCAAAGTAAGAGTGAAGGCTGCTGCAGCTGGAAAAGGGAGCAGAGTCCTGGCTCCACCCTGCCTGCACAGTTCTTCCTTTGCAGGCCTTGAGAGGGGTGGAGGGAAGGGGCAACCCTCATTCCTCTCTAGGCCAGATGGGAGCAGGGTTCACCAGGTCTCACCTCCACCCTGTCACTAATATCAAATAATAACAGTATTTAGCACTTCCATAATTACCTTTGCACTCCGATATCACAGACACAGCTGAATTGGAAGTCATTAGGATCATTATAATGAGCTTCAGTGGATCCTTTCAGTCAGAGGCATTATTTATCCAGCCCTCATTTTCGTGGTTACATCTGAATAAGCACTCTGCATTGAGGTGAGGTTTGCCGATGAGACACTTTGGCTTAAAGGCAGTCTCCTACTTGCAAAGGCAGAATAAGTGTCATTATTCATCATGTTTCACCAGACTTCAAAATGCCAAGGAAGGTAAGTCAGGTTACAGCTGACTCCACCTTCAATTTGTAAGAGCTGTGAAACTCTTCCCGTGGACTGGCACGCGGGGAAGGTCTGTCACGAAGCCCAGTTATGGAAGCTGCTGTTCTGGAGGCCTTCAATGCTCAATACAAGCAGCCACTACAACCTCTCGCTGCAGGCGTCAGTTCAGCAAGAATTGTTACTAAAGCAGAGAAGGCAGAAGGCCAGAAGCTCTGGGAGCACCTTGCACTGGGAACAGGAGCATCGTGCTGACCTAGTGAAGGGCTGGGCTGCTGGCCAGAGCTCAGGTGGGTGGGCATGTGGACATATGGCTGTTGCTTGACTGAACATTGCTGGGGACTGTGAGCAGAACTGAGTCCAGAGCCATCTGCAGAACAGAGATCTGCTGGTCCTGGCTCTTCATACAGCCTCTCTGAAGATTTCTTCCTTTGGCCTTTCACTAAGAAAGGATTAAGTGCCCCTTTAATTGTGGTTACTTCAGTTCCCTATTCATAAATGCAAATAAAGGCACTTATTTCTCCCATCTTTGTTCGCCCTTTGTGTTTGAGCTGTGAATCCCTTGGGAATCCTCAGCTCAAATATCAAGGCCTTCTAGGTGTACCTGTCTTATTAACAACAAAAGTAACGTGCTGCTTTTGTTACTGAAGTAGGAGGAAATGTAGGCACACAGAACAAACCCTTGTAATGCTATTTCTTATGTTAAAAAAAGAACAAAAAGGCAATAGAGTGTATACTTTGACCAAGAGCAAAGGTAAAATCACAGCAGCTGACTCAGTGTGACAGAACTTAATAGAGTTGGCAATGTTTCAGCCTGCCTTCTTGGGAACGTGAACATGGGAATGTGTTAAGAGTAGCATAACATAGCCAGAATACTGTCTGAATGAAAGAAAGGAGTTAGTGTTGGGCAAAAGTATTATTTTCAGCAGCAAGAAAGTTATGCAGGCAAAGTGTGAGCACAAACTTGTGTTTCAGTTGGTGTTCAGTTACTGTTAACATTACAAATAAACCCAATCAAGGCAGAGAATCTAAGCCTGCACTACTGGCCCCAAATACAGCCAAAACACTCTCCTAAAATGTTTGTGACCCTAACCATTCAATCCATCCTCCAGAAGCAGGTTAAAACAGAAGACTTGGGCAAGAACCAAGCAAGCTTCAGTGCAGCTTAGAAATACAGTTAAGACATAAAACTATTTTTCTACTTCAAGACAAACTGGCTGTTACAAAAAATATTGAGGAGCACTTCCTGAGCTCTGGCTGTATCTGCAGTGGAAAGGAGTTTCCCATGCAGTTTCCTTAATTAGCACAAATATGCTGACAACCTTCTCCATGCTGAAATCAAGCCATAGGTCACTAAAAAGTTGATCTATCTATGCGTCCAAATTCACCACATGCTGAGCCAACATGTTGCAAAGCCATAATCAGAAGCCAGATTATAACATGGCTTTGTCATGCATCCAGCTGCTGAAACAAACTTGGATGTCCCAATATGAAACCTATTTGTCCTGCAGTCAGCAAATAAGAAAAGTGCCAATATATACATTCAATGTTTTTCAAGTGCTAGGATTGTGTGCTGGCATTTATTGGATCATTTTGACCATTACATGAATTTATAAATATGACCAGTTGAATTAGAGAAATAACATGATCTGAAGATCAGATTCTAAGCTTGCTTAAACTGAAATAAACAGGGAACAACTCATTCAGCATCCAGTAATTTACTCTGGTTTCATCACACGGAGAGATCAAGGCCACAGTTACCTCTTTACACAGCTTGATCTGAGCTTTAGTCCTTGTCAACAGCACGTGCTATAGTACAATCATGCAGCAGTGGAACAGAAAAGACAGCATGCCAATACAGTAAATAGTGTAGTACCAGCCCTAGGGAAAAGTTTAGCAACCTTATGACAGGTATGGTTTAAGTGTGTGAATCTGAGCCTTGTTCCTCAGACAGTTTTTGCCTTGTTGGTAACGCAGCTGGCAGAACAAACCCCAAACACAATTTATGCCTGGCCAGCTCCTGGCCAGCTCACAGCTAATTCTGAATGAAAGCTGTGATGTCTAAGCTGTTTCCTCCTGGCCAAGCAGCCCATTTTCCATGACCGGTTCGGTAAGGTTGCTGCCTGCTGTGCAGATAGGACACTGCAACGTGCCAGTGTGACTGTCTGACCCCTTCTCCCACATTTCAGCTGTCCCTAAAGTAGTACATCCTGCAGTATGCTGCACCGGGGGCTTCTGCTCTTGGAAGGCTTCTTCCAGGAATCCACCTCCATCGTTACTGGTCTATGGCGTCACTGCCCACATTTTCCCAGAATCGCTTGGCACCAATGTGGCTGGACAGCATGGCAGGTAGCCCTGCCAGCATAGCTGCCGCTTGGAAAATCTGCCCTGTGGATGTAAGCTGAGCATCTCACTGGTTACGCGCTATAACTCTTTTAGCTGGATACAAGGTCACAGCTGTGAGTAACAAGAATGTCTCTTTGATGACATTGACATAAATTACCTGTACTTTCTTGCCAAATAAAAAAAAAAAAAAAAAAAAGGAACACCAGAAAGTGATGCCCCATGAAGAACAAATTAGATCCCATTTTGTGTCCCTTCACCTGTAGAGACAGGTTTGAATGTCACTGAATTCTGAACTTGGGACTGTCACCCAGCCCAAAATGAATGAAACCAGGTTGCTGTAACTTCCCTCTTGAGTTGTTTTCTTTCTTGAATTTTATTTTGCTATATTTTTTATTAATTTCAATAATTGTCCTTCGGTACTACAGACCATGTTTAAGACACAAATGCACTGTCATCTGCCACAACAAATTTTCCTTCGGCAGTAAAAGCACATCCTTCAAATTTATCATGACTCGATGGGACTCCTCCGGAGCTGGTGAGGCCAGAGGGAAAACTATGCCAAGGGCCAGACCTGGGAGGTTGCAAGCTCTCACAGCTGGCCTTGGCTTCCATTTGAGGTACACACAACTGAGCCCTCGGAGGGGCAGCTGGACACTTCAGTGGTTACATGAGGAGACAGATATTCCTGCCTGCTTGCAGAAGGACAAGAAACTGACAGGAAGCAAAAGTGCTTCCTACTGCTCACACTGCACCCTGAACCCTTGTTGCTGTTAAACAGCCTTAGTCTCCCAGGGAGAAGGGGAGGGATGGATTGAAAGTAAGTCTGACCTTCCTGGAAGAAGGGACTTACTGATGCTGTGCTGGACTGAAATATGAAACGACTGAAACTCTGGGCCTAGAGAGTGGGAATTACCAAACCAAGCCCAGCACGATTCAATAAAGCAAACTAAGTCTCACACAGCAGCTTCCTCTTCCTAACCTCATTCCTTCTCTCTGAAAGACACTCTGCACATTTTAACCACATGGCATCAGTGATCCAGATGCCAAGAAAGCTGACAGTGTTCGACTGTGCATCAGGACAAGCCAGAGGGACATAAATCAGGCAAGGTACAGGTAGTCAACTCACTTATAAAATGCTTCCCCAAGGATCTCCATTGTACTCAAGCAGTGGCAAAAACCCCATCCACATAAAGATTGACACATCTTTGCCTCCCACTGACCTCAGTATAAAATTCATATTTGGAGAACAGAACCTCATGATCCTGGCCTCATTTACACCAGTTTCACACAGTTACCTCCTTGGGAAGACCCCATCTTTGCACAGCTGTTCCCAAGACCAAACCTGTCTCACTCAGCCATCTCTGGGAACCACTAATATCTAGGTCTTTCTTCCAGGTCTTTCTTCACTAATATCTAGGTCTTTTTTTTTTAAGAAAAAAAAAAAAAAAAAGCTTGACATGACTGGAAAGCTGCTTTTAATCTCCCCCAGTTACCATTGAAGACATAGATTAAGGAGCTCACAAACAGGAGGGCAGCTTGGAGCCTGCAGAACCTTCACTGAATACATGAGCAAGCACCATACAAACTTTCCCTGCAGTTCCACAGCTGCTGGGCCCTGACCAGGAGGTACCACCAACACAAGGCAAGTTTCCACAGTAATCTTTCTCTGGAGACTTTCTGCTGCACTGCCATGCCTGAGCTGCTGGTTTAGAATGTCAAAGTCCTCCCTGCTGGAAATGAGAGCACCATTAGCAGCATACACTTCACTTGAGCTGGCATTGGTTTCTTCCCATTTTCTAGCCTTTGCCATGACAGCTTAAAAGTTTGGGTCTATGCCTTCTTTACAAACTCGGCTCAGAACAATAACCCCAGGTTTTAGTTTGCTAACCAAAGGCTAACAGGCCTGACCTCAGTCATTAGCTGATCAGGGGACTTACTGAAGAATTAGGAAGTGCTAAACCAGAAAATGCCCAATATCGATGGCTCAAGAGGAGTCTTGCCCCATTTCTCACCTCATAGACAGCACTGTCCTCAATGAACATTCCACAGGAGAGTACACAGAATAAATTATCTCTATCCCAGATATTGTAAAATACTGTACTGAGTTACAAGCTGGAGCAAGGATGTGGTGCAGAAGTCCCAGACAGCCTTGGAGGCAGGATTACACATGTATCACAAAACTCAGATGAAGTTGTGCTACTCACATTGCTATAGGGCAAGGAGGGAGGAGAGACAGACTTTAGCATTTCCAGAAGACTTGTTTTAGCAACTGATGACATATGGGGACAGGATTCACCAAACTTCCCTTGGCTCAAGAATACAAAATCCTATTTCCCCATATACCATTAGTTTGCTAGCCACCTAGTCAAGTGCTGTTTTAATGCCCTGGGCTTTCAATTCTTCCTGGCTAATTAATTGTGTTGACCTCTGCCAAGCCATAGGAGCAGAGACCTTTGGGAAACCATTTTCCCCTCAAAGCTGTCTGAGCTGGCTCTGCTCTTCCCTCAGAGGTTAGTTGTGTCTACAACCAGCATCTTGAATTGATGAAATCCCAAAGAAATAAGTAGCTTACACGAGTTAAATTCGGTAGAGATAATGGAAGTAAACCTCAGCTTGATACTTGAGGAGTTTCTGTGCATAGTTTCATTTGTGCCTACTAGCCTACAGGTGTCCTACAAGCTAAGGATGCTTCAGCTGACTCGTTTTTTCACACCACCCTTGCCTGTTTCTAAAAGCATCTCTCCTTTGATCACATGGCAGCAGGTACTCACTTGCTTACATACACTGCAGTGTTACAAGTGACTGTGCTGGACACATGCTGCACTGGTGAGCTCTGCAACATTATCTGTGGCTATAGGGCCACCACCCCTCCCACACTGTCTCATTTTTCTCAGTGTAACCCCAGGTTTGGCCCTACTCAATCCTTGGCTACTTTTCAGAGGGAAGCTTGCTCTTCCTCTCCTCCACCCCTCTGAGCTCAGCAATCAGGAATACAGAGGAAAACTTCTACTCATTTGCTCTTGGGATGAGCAAACAACCAGCCCACACTCTGTCCAGCAGCATGAATGCCAGGTTATGTGAGGACATGCCAGCAGAGCCCACATATCACTGCTGGGCTATGAGCACTTCAGATATGACTCTGCACAGGAGACTGAAATATAAACAGCAATTTCTGGGAGGAGTGGCTCCATACAAATACTCCCCCACCTTAGTCACAGGCTGAAATAAATAAATAAATAATCAAAGCCATATAATCTCCCACTTGGTGTGCTCACAGTCATGTGACTGGTGCCAGCCCTCACCCCAAGGTGAAACATGAATCCAAAGACAGTCCCGGCTTTGCGGTGCTCCAATGGCACAAACAGGACAGGCAGCAGCCCCTAACTGGGAAGGCACAGACTTCACCTGCCCGGCAGACAGCAGAGCACAGCTGTATGCCACCTGCTCCCAGCTCCATCATGCTTACTTACATAAGGGAAATACTGAGGGGGCCAGGACACATTTAACCCAGAAATCCCCACGTGACCAAGTGGATCCAAAGTGAATCCATCCCACCCAAAACCACATCTGGGAAGAAAACCAAACAAGGGCCACTGCACAGCAGGGACCCAAAGAGGCTGCCGAACAGGCCTAAGGAAGTAGTTTCCTCTTTCCCTGTGCTTTGGTGAATGGGAATAACTATGCAGGGAGCCAAGAGGGCACACTGGGGCAGAATCAGTCTAGACTTGCTCTGCTTCTGGTCCTCCTTCCCGCAGCATCTGCTACTGGCCCCTGTCAGAGGCAGGATAAAGAGCTAACCAGACCTTGCGTCCGGCATAGCACAGCCATTTGTGCTCCCCTGCCTTGTGAGTCTGGCCAAAGCTCCTGCGTGTGCATGAAAGATGATCCCAGCATTAAATATATTCCTCCTCTTTGTCCAAACTAGAAATGGTTCCTCAGCCTACAACATCACCAGGCTATGTTAAAACATCTAAATATAATCAGGAATGATGGAAGTCCAAGCACGGGTAAGCAACGATGAGACTATATTTTAACAGGAACTATCCCAATGGGCTCTGAAAGCTACCTAAAGTGTATCTGCATGTTGCTAATTATATTTACTGGTGGTGATTGGCATTTTTTTTTCAAGCTGAAGATGAGTCAGAAAAAGAAAAAAAAATGTCCTTTATTGTTGTGGTAGCAGAAGGATGTCTCCTGAGGGTGTATGTAATGCACTACTGTCACGGCATGACAATGGAAAAACTGACTGCTGAGCCAACCAAACCCCCATAAATACCTAATGATATCTCTCTTGGCCCAGATTTTCTACAAGTCGGTGCCTGAACTGCATACAAAATGACAATCGATATGAACGGATCTCTTTTCTCAACAGAGCCAGAATTTAAGAGCCCAGCTGAGCATTATATTCCAGTTCATACAAAGACATCCTTTTAAAGGTCTGTCACAATAACTTAAAGGTGGTGATCCAGCAAAAAAAAAAATGCTAGGCCTCGCCTCATGATCTCCCCCACGCTCCAGCCATGGGCACAAAGAACAACTGGCCTCAGCAAACAGACAGTGTTATTAATTACAACATGGTGACACAAACAATGAGTGCCTAGGTATGTTATTGGGTCTGCATTCATGTGGGAAAAGAACAACATTTTCTCCCTTTTCTCCTTCTTCTCCTCCTCCTGGCTTGAGTAGCTCTGCCACCTCGTGTACTCGGCTGGGGAGGCAGCCGTGCCAAGCACCTGGCCCAGTTACAGGTATGTGCACAGACACAGGGAGCCCGTTGTGAGAAAACCCAGCCTTAGCAAATTTCTCTGGCCATCGTCCAGCCTCTGCACATTGGGCAAGAGGCTCTCCCTGGCCGCGGTTACATCAGTCACCACCACCTCCCTCAATGTCGTGGCACGGGAAGCGGCTGCCAGGGGAGGGGGGGCGGGAGGGAGAGAGAGAGCGAGGGAGAGGCAGTCACTGTTTTTTGAAACAGGCTGTCCAAAACACATTACAACACCCCTGCCGGTTTCCAGTGGGTTTACTCAGTCCCTCCCTTCCCGTGAAGACCACACAGGCTTCGCGAGGGCGTTCCGCCCTGCCGCAGAAAGGCGGTCTCTGGGGCCCACCGCTCCCGGCAGCCGCTGCGCAGCGCCGTGATTCCCCCGACTTCCTCCAGACGCTCTCCCAGTTTCCATCGAAGGCCAGAAGCAAACTCAAAAGCTGATGTTTAAGCAGGAAAACATAAGCCTTTTCTTTTCTTTTTCCCAGAGGGAGATTTTTCATGCTGCTCCGCCCCCGGCAGAAGGGGGAGGCAGGGCTGGAAGTCCGAGCATTTGAAGCCCCTCACAGATCCACTCGCTCCTCTCACCTGCCTCTCCTCTGCCTGCTCCAGTCCCTCGCACCCTGCCGGACATGCAGGCTCTGGGCACAGAGCCTCGGGATACCAGGGCTCCCCGTGCTCCCAAGCCGGCAGCAGGTCACAGGGGGCCAGGCTGGGACTGCCAGCGCAGGCGGGCTAGAGCACCGCTGCCGGCACGGCCATCAGCCAGATCTCACTCTTGGCTACTGCCAAGGGTAAATTGAGAATGGTCCTCCCAGCAGTGACTGGGAATCTGGTCTTTGCAAGGCCTCAGAGCAGACGCGGGACAAGGGATGGCACTTCAAAACAGTCATCTGGGGCGTGGTGTAAGCAAAATCACCCTATAAAGTAGAGTAAAACTGGCAAACAAAAGTATCGCTCCTGGCATGAATGTACTTCCATATTGATTCAACACTTAAAAAGGCAGTGAATGAGAATGAGGATGTCCTTTCTTCAAACCCTCCAGCAAATTCACTTTCGCTTTTGGCAACCTGCTGTTTTCTCACCCCCTCAGCTCCTTCACCCTGACCGCAGCAGCACCTTCCTCCACCGCCAAACCCTCTGTGCTGCGTCCCCTCCGGTCTCCTCTGCTCAGCCTCTTGCCTGAAGTCCTCCTAGAGGAGGAGCTGAAATTTTTGCCTGACCGCCCTGGCAAAAGCAGGGAGACATTGCTCAAGTCCAGCGGGAAGCCATCACCCATGCGGGCAGCACAGCTGAGCCCCGGGCTGTGAACCTGCCCCTCAGCCCTGCCTCTCCTGGGACAGGAGCCTGTGTGGGTTTGTGAGCTGGCCGGATCGGGGTAGCTTTTCTCCAGTCAGAGGCTCTGGAAGGATTATTTGGCTGCAGCATATCATATGACTTTGTTCTTAGAGTTACATTTTAACTGAGAAAGTTTAACAAGTATGACTTATGGGCTTCTAAAATTGGCAGCAGAAAAATGAGCTGAGGAAGTCATGGAAAAAAACCACAAGCTAGGCCATTCCATGTTATGCACAATTTCTGGGCTCTTTTTCCAATCTTCTGGTTTTTTTGGATGGTGGAAAATATTTTCCAGCTACACAGGCCTGGCTTCACTGAGTATGTATTTATGCCAAGTTTATAAAAAGCAGCTGCAGACATGGTTGAATGAAAGGATTACACTGCTGTCTGTCTTCCAGAAGGTGCTTCAGTTCACACCCTGTCCCATAGAGCAAGGCTTGCTTCTCAAATCTCCATGAATTTATGTAAGGAAGGACAAAATTTGAACCACACAATACAGCTAATGGCTGTGCCTGCCAGTGGGCACGCACGTGTGTACAGACAGCTCTCTGGACAGCGACTAGCAGTTCCTAGCCACTGCTAACGCTGGCTTTTAGCACTCCAAGTTTACCATCATTCCTCCGACCTCTCTCCACCCTACAGCTTGGTCCATCTTCCATGAATACAAAAATGCGGAGAGGGCTTTCAGGGTGGAGACCCCGGTCTCAGTGTATTTCTGCTCCCTTCTTCATGCATACCTGCTCTCCAGCTGCTCCCACTGAAATTCAGGCTTCACCAACCTCACGCATTTTCAGGCTGCCAGGCTTTAAGGCTAGGAGGGATCGCTGTAAGCGTGCAGCCTGATCCCCTCCGCAACACACAACACTGAATTTCAATCAGGAATCCAAGCAGCAGAGGCATAACCTTAATTTTTAGCCATGCCTTGTCACAGTCTTGGCCTGATACGCTAGTCACAAGAGGAGAGTCACAAATAATTCTTCACTCTACGAAACCGAATAGCTTCGGGGGGTGGGGGGAAGATACAAACTGAAAGCAAATGTATATAAAAAGGTAAGGTAGGTGGTAAGCTGCAGATCATGCATTACAGATCTGTACCCTACTGTTTTTTCAGTCGAGTATGTTAGAATAACAGTACTGAGAACGACAGTGTTACATCAGGAATATCGGTCAAGACAATATTTCCTGGCAATTGTTTGAGAAATGCTTTTCTCACAGCTAATTTCTCCCAAGAGGCTGTGTTTTCTCTGTTTTTAGAAGGAGAGTGATTAAAAAAGAAGGTTTTTAAACCTCTGCACCCTGCTGTGGGACAAAGAACTGTGGGGGAAAGAAAGGAAAAAAGAAAAGAAAAAGGCACAACAGCTGTAATGTTCTATGAAATGATTTTGTTCTGTTCTCTTGCCGAGGTGGTGGGTGCAATCATCAGTTTGGCAGAGATAAATACAGGAAAAGCAAGCCATTATTCAGGAGCCGCAGCTGCAGGAGTGCCACATTGCCATCTAGCGACACGGGCTCTGGAAGCCGAAGCAGCGGGGCTCCGCCGGCTGCCCAAACCTCCTGCACTGGTGCCCACCGCTGGCCAGCACACGGGATCCCCTTTCCTTCTCGTGATTTACAGCCAGGCTTGAAAACTGCAAAACTGCTTGGTCTATAAAAGACAGGTGTAGGAAGGCGAGGGGAAAAGGGGAAAATTCCACCATAAAGAAGTTTAAGATGAACTTGGCTTTGCTAGGAAAAGCTGGTTTTTACACTGAGGCCCAGATTCTCATCTTCCATTGCTGTTGCTACTGCTGCTGCACACAAAGCTACCACAGCTTCATCATCTTGTGCAGTTATCATATGGATGTCTGTGGCAAAATGATGGGCTGGCAGGAACAGTGAGCACTACTACCTTGTCCCATGGAGACAGGACTTAATCTAGACCTGATGCCCTGTTCCCAGTCATGTTGGACCAAACACCTGTGTTCCCTGATGCTATCTGTGGTGTCAACCCTGAAAATTTGACTCCACTATGTACATTTGCAACGTACCTCTGCATTTGTATTCTGAAAAGAATACAAATGTTAACCTTTCAATACTTAAAAAAAGAAAAGCCCAACCCCTTTATACAGCAAAAGGCAGGCACTCGGTCTTCAGAAGATGCCCAGCAAAGGGCAGCGTACAAATTCTTTTGTATGATCTTCACACAGCAAGTTAAAAAGTAAAAAGAGCTTTGGTGTATGAGAATTCTGACATTCACTGAAAGCTGTTAAATTGAAAGATCCCGGCTACAGCAGAACTACATTTACCCAGAAAACAAAAACACTCCCAGTGCCTAAACTCTGCCAGAAGACACCATCATTTTGGGAAGCAATGAAAGAAGCCTTGCATCAGACATCCAAGACTGCCTGCAAAGCTCTGCTTCATGGCACATGCCCTTCCCACTGAAATAAATGAGCAGTCTCACACCTTATAGGCATTGAAAGGTGATTAGCAGCAGACTGTATTGGCTCTGGGACAAAGGATGCTGTGTCTAGCTTATCATTAACTCTGTGTCTTTGGTCCCTGATTCCAGTGAAGCTTCACAAGAGCACAGCTATATTGTATCTGCAGGCATGTCACAAAGAGTGATATTCTTTGATATTAGCAAATAATAATGTGGTCTTCCAGTAAAAAAGGAAAATGCAGTTAAGTTCCCCTAAATGAAGATAATCAATGCTGCTCCAGAGGACTACTCTTTCAGCAATATGTCTTCAAAAACCCAGTGATAGTCTCTACAAATTCTTTGGTGACTATATATACTATGAGGACCTACAAATACTTTGAATTTACAAAACTACTCCTGCATCAATTAATAAGAAAGTTTGTGGTGTGACACCCTGAGAACCACATCACCTGCAACATTACCAGGAGCTGGGCAGGCAGAATTTGAACACTCAAGATTTTAAAAAAGGAAAGGCCATGAAGATTCCTGACTGAGCCATTGCTGGTTTTGTCAGACTGCAATCTGTTTCTCTTTTTCTTTAAAATCAGGGTGAGATCACTGTTTTTCTTGCAAATGTGCTGCCCAAGGTAGGAGATACCTATCTTTGAAAAGATCTAAGCCTAATGACAAATATTGTCAGGCCTGCTGAAGATCTTCAACGCAATGCAGCAGAGAAAACACTGCTCCTAACTGACAAGGTCCTATCACCATTCTGGAAAAAACCAAAATAAGAGAGGAATTCTACACAGGAGACAATTTTTTTCCTTGCTTCACATTCTTCGGCCAAAAACATGGGGAGAGCACTGCCGCAGTATCAGTACATTCCATCTGAGGGGATATGTTCCCTTTAGAAAATCAATATAACTTATGAGCACTTACTTTCATAGTTGCCCAGAGAAGCCAAGGTGCTCAAGTGGTGCTCAAGCTTAGTGCTCAAGCTCCCACTAAGAACCAGGCAGTCCACTGGTTCTTGAGGGTGGCAGGGCACACCAGTCTCATCGTCTGACTTCCTGAACATGGTTACCACATAACCTGTCAGGCATGTCCTCCTCTGCTCTCTGGAAACTAGCTCCAAATTAGAAAAAAGGAGGATAGAGCCAACAGATCTGCTCTAACCACCAAGACTTGGAGGGTCAAAAGCATGCTTTAGAAGGCTGCATTGTTTTTAAGGATGGGGCAGCTGTCCAAAACTGGGCTACAACTTTCTCTCTGTAAAGTACCTCTCCAATTTGCAACTGTTTTATCAGGTTGTCAAGCATTCACAGTTCGCAATCCAACATCTAAGATGGACACTGACTCACTGTATTGCCTTCTAGCTGTTTCCCTTATTTAGGCCTGCTTTAATACCTAGGACCCAGCTTTCCTATTTGCATCACTGAATTTCAGGCACTACAGTTTGGGCTGATTACAAACTTTTGACAGAACAGAGTTCCTTTTAAAGTTGCTATCCAACAGCAAGTTAGACTTCTGAAAGATCTCTTCTTACATTTTCAATGCAGAAGGCACTGACAAACTGCAGAACTGCCAGCAGAGCAATTAAACCATTACTTGACAGCTCATGTTATTGCTTTCAGTTGGGGGGGAAGTTGTGCCTCAAATCTATTCAGTTATAGAGCCTTTAATACTTCTTTCTTTTGGTAGGTTTAATTATTTATAAGCAGATCTGTGGTTGGTTGAAGTCTGATTTTTCCTGATTATACTAGTAACCAGCACTGATTAGCCAACTAGTCTAAAATTAATGTGACGTGGAAAAGAAGCAGGCTTCAGAGCTTCAAACAAAATTCAGATAAAACATCTGCCCAGTTACTACCAAAACAATCATACTATCCTAAACCTTACCTCTCCCTTCCTGCGTCACTGTCCCAGTGTCCTGCTCTTGACTGCTTAGGTTTCCATAAGGAAAGGACCATGCAGAGTAAATTGTGGGATTAGGACCACAGGCTGTGAGTTTGCAGAAGCAGAGACTTCATCTTGACAGATTCTTCAGAGTGCCACACACATCTCTGCTGATAAAGAAGTAATAATAATTTCATGCTAAGAATTCTGCCAGTGTCAATGGCCAGTAAATAACATTCCTACAAAGAAGTTAAAAAGGGCCCTTAGTTGTGTCAGACAACTTCTAACAAGCCAAGGAACCTGATGTTAAAGCTCAAACCTTTAGATGGAAAGATAAAAACAAATGAAACATAAACCAAATAGCAACCCCTCATGGTTATGCAAATTCAGGTCTCATTATAGCAAACACTCTGACTAGAACTCAATAAATATGAGGCTTTAACCTGGGGTCAGATGGGGCTTCCCTTCTTTATATAGGCAAAAACTTCCACCTCCTCAGTGCTAGGAGCTGGTAGTCTTCCTCACAGTAACTTAAAAGACCAGGCTGTATTAAAAGTAACTTAAAAGACCAGGTCAATGTGTCGTGAAAGTAAATCTTCATCAAAATCAGACTGTTCCCACCAGTAATGAAATACTGCTATGAATTGATTATGTGTGTACTATCAATTAAAAACAACAAGTGAGAGTTTCTCAAAGAACATGCTTGCTCAAGAATCCCTTTTCTTCATTTCTCCATTTAATTAGTCATTGCATTATAATTCACAAATTCATGCAATAGTCGTCATTTTAATCATCAAAGCTGAATGTACATTCTTTCTCATTAAATAATATTAAATACAATAAGAGATGCTAACCAGCTAATGTTTCAGAGCTCCAGGGAAATGCTCTTTTACATACATGCCAAAACAGGCAAATACTGTTTTTTTACAGCAAATTTCTGTATCTTCCAGACTATGTTACAGGGTGTAACATGGCCAGAGTGATCTAAGGAAAGAGAAGTAGTATGGTTTTCACACAGTATCTTTTATTAAACAGCTTTGTCTAGATGTTGTAATGTGTTGAGTAGACTGAAGAATTTCTTACTAACAAGTTGAATGTTTGGAAAAATGCTGATTGACGGCTACACGGGTGGAAAATTTCCATTTACTTGTATAGCATACATATACTTTACCCCCCTACACCCCACCCCCCAAAGACCAGGAAGCAGAGAAAAACCACTTTTGAGATGTAGGAATAAAGATTCCGTTTTGAGCCAGGGTGCCGCTACAATGCAAACAGCTGCCTCCAAGGCATGAGAGAGACAAAGTATGAGACCAGCTCACTTCATGTCAGCTGCAAGATCACAATAGGGTGAGTAGATTTTGTCAACATCAGCTGAAATTCAACCAGCATTGAAAATGCATCCTGTCACCAACCTATAATATCTTGCTTCTTTATTTTTTTGGTTGGGTCTCCTCCCATCACAGGCAGAGTCCAACTCCAGGCAAAATCTCAAGATGCAGATTTCACTTCCACCCCTCCTGCAGTTAACTGTGAAAGATGCATTCCTTTCACTACAGCTAGCAAAGCTCACCCAGAATTATCACAGCTGGGAAGGGAAAACTTCCCTTGCATGCCTGGCAATCAGATGCAGTTGGATTTCGTTGCAGAGTTGAAGTTGTACAATGCAGCTGGCTTATCTATTTACCTAGTTTGTATTGAGGGATAGAGAGAAAGAGGGAAATCCTCCTAATCATGACATCACAACAATTTAAACACACCGGATTTAAAAAAGCCGAAGTTAGGTATTATCAGTAGAAACACATTCCACGTCTGCTCCACGGAGCCTGTCTTATACACCATACCAAATCTGTCTGGACAAAATGCTGCATTGCATCACTTCACCAGACAGGAAGATTCTAAAAATTAGGATTTTGCAGGGTGAGCTTGCACAAAATGTGTACAAAACTGCCCTCTGCTGTTTAGATTAAGACCTGCTCAAGTAAATGATTGTGTGACCAAATCAGTTTTTAGCTGTAAGGGTCCAACATGCAAAGAGGCAGAACCATCTGACTTCATCTGTTTTCTGCCTCCATGCACACTAGAAATTTCATACACAAAAACCACTCACAACTGCAACACTCACTCTGTTAAGCAACTCTCCCACCATGGGTGAGCACCACCAGACACCCTCATCCCAAAGATGAGTTGAGAACATCTCAGGGTGCAAGGGAAATAATGAAATTGTGAGCACTGCAGGACATCCATCGGTCAACCTGCTAAAGACAGACCTGACCTTTCTGAAGCAGGAACAGGAACTGTATGCTTGGAGTAAAATCTTATAGCTCAGAGGCCTTTAAGGGTTAAGGACTGTTAAGTTACAGGAATGATCGGAAAGCAGGGTTGTGAGTTCATCAGAAGATGTTCAGTAAAGCTAGTCCCTACTGCAGGGAAGGAAGAGAGAACCTGGGTTTTCTTTTCAAGAACATATGGAAACTACTGTACTTCGAAAAAGCTGCCCATTATCTAGTGCCAGTATGTTGGACAGTTTAGTACAAAAAATAACACAGAAGGGCCAGCTGTTTTGTACAGCTTCACTCACACATTCATACACTGCATGTGGCAAACTCTGCCCTGTGGGAACAGCATTAGACATCCACATTTTCTTTGGGAAGTTTGAGTTTGGTATAAATGCAGAAAACAAGTACTGTTACCCAGACTAGTTCAGTTTCTGGCACACCTCTGATGAAAGCTAGCCCAGTCCTCACGAATTAAGCACAAGTTTCCGCTTTTTGCAACAGGCTTTTGGTCAGTGCGCAGAGAATACTGTAAGCTATGCTGGTCAGTGTAAACACACTAACTAAAAACCAAACCAAAACTTGGGTACAACAGAAACCTTGCAGAATTTTTTTTGTTCTTTTCACATCAGCCCTTTTATGTCCATACATTTAAAAACACAGAAGCATGGGTGTGCAGCACAACATGCCTTTGAAACAATCGCTAAAAGCACTTAGTGACCACTTCAAAGATTCCCTTGATGTTTAACTCATGTTAACTGTAACACAACAGTCATGTAGGGCCACTGTTCAGCCTAAGGGACTTTAAACACACCATCAACAGATGTACAAATGAAACTTTAGAAAGATTCTTCCGAGTGCATAAATAGCTGGAGCTTTACTTTGATGATGGCTGGCTGGCCTCCTACACAGCAGGGCTGGGACTTCTCCATTTTTCATGTTAAGGGCAACAATAATATTGTGTCAGCCCCCAGGGAAAGGAAATTAGTGCCAGATGATTCAGTGTGTGCCTGACCACTCTGGTTTTGGATTTGATTCCATTATCTAGAAAACTTAAATGTGAGACATCAAAGGTAGTCCTGCATGATAATGAAACTAGCTGGGTGGGGTTTTTTTTTCTATAAAAACTGCCTAAGAAACTCATAACACAGGACAGAAGACTTCCCAACATAAAACTAACAGACCTCTCAGTTTCTTTATAAGAAATCCTTTTAGTGCTGAAAACAAGTGCCTTTTTCTTGGAGAAGCACAGAAGGGAAAATGGTTCTTTCTGGGAGAAGGACTAGTAGTTTAACCTGCAGTAAAGTAGGATTACAGATTTCTTCTCCAGCAGCTGTGAGTTCCACAGCAGCAAATCCAGAACTGGAATTGTGGATTACTTCCACACTTTTTCCATCTGCACAAGTGAAACTAAATGCACAGCACTATGCACAGCTAATGCAATGACATTACTACTGCTGATGCAGAAACATCCATCGTTACCACCACGCTTCTGATGACCTGCACTTTGCTGGTGTCTGAAAGCAGTGTCTTTGCTTGAGTCTGAAACATCTGTGGACTGTGGGTGCTTGGCTGTACCTCTGTCAGCCTGCTGCTCTTGGAGCAACAGCAAGTTTGCATTCTAGACAATATCTTCCAAGTCTTCACAATTGTACAGTATTAGCTTCACTGGGACATTTGGGGAGAACAAAAAATTCAAGTCCTGTTAAAAGGATTCAGCAATCCACTCTGTTAGTCCAAGGCACTCAAAACAGGTACCAGAGCTTGCTCTAGCATACTGACCAGGTACTTCTGGGTTATCAGATATGAGAATAAATTTGCATTTAAGGCTACATTTAAATGTATGCTGTCTTAAATTTTGCTTGCATCTAACTTTGCTGGCTCAAGAAAATGAAAAATGTTAAAGTAATATTGGTGTCTATGATGCTTATTACAGCAAATACCACTTATAGATATAATGAGACTGTCACCAAGCCTTCCATCAAAATCAGAATTGACACCCAGGTTTGCAGAAACACAGATCAGGAGAGCTTTGCTGTAAGCTAAAATGTGAATTCAAATTGTCATCATATACCAAAGAGTGTAGAAAAATGCTCAGGTTTGACAGAAGCGTGCTACTTTTGTCATGTGCTGTTTGGGTTTGTTTTTCAAGGCAGAATGGAGGTTTTATTTACCTTAAAACAATGTTAAAAGCTGAACTAAAAAAATAGGCTGAACTGACCAGCAAAACAGAAGGTAAATATGCTAACAATTCTGTCAGCATAACCAACAAATTTCTACTTTTTACTTTTAAGGGTTAGAAGGGAAAAGAAAAACTCCTTCAAAAAGCCTCATTAAAATAATTTTTATTAAGTGCAAAATAACTTTGTCCCTTTAAAATAAATTAAAAGGAGAAGAGCACGCTGGCCATTGTCCCCTGAAGAATATGGCTGCTATGTTTTACTTTTACCTTATGCTACCTGAATAATTCAAGCACAAAGATTAAACTACATCCAGTTGTTTAAGACGTTTGTTGATACCAGCCACTAACTTCAGTATTTATCACATTACAGGAAATTTCAACAGCACCTCAAATATTTGGAAAAAATATTTTCAAGGGCTCAAGGGGAAACTACCTATTCCATAGCAAACAATCTAAGCAGAATGACTCAGTAAGAGCTGTTTCTATTCCCAAACCCAGGTATTGACTGCTAGGTCACCATCAACTATCCACTTAACCTCTCAAAAATCCTGTGTGAGGCAAGTCCTGAACCACTGAGGAGAATCTGCTTTTGAAGAAACTTGCACCAGGTTGAAATGAGACAGAGTTGGCTAGAGTGTTCTCAACATAGCTCACTTCTACAAGATTATGCCAGCTAACACCTTACTATTAATCTAGCAGTATCATTAGTACTGTCAGCTGGTCTGAAAGACATCTCAAAGCATTCTCCTCAAGTTAAAAATCGGTCAATGTGCCAAAAAGATAAAGCTACTTTTAAAATTGTTTCTTCTGCCACTTGAGTGCTGATAGCACAAACCCAGAGAATAGCAGAAGCCAGTCTGTTTTGACATTTAGAAGATCCTACCCATTAAAAACTTGCTTTCCTAAGTACATTTCTCCTACTCACTTGAGCCTGCTGTATATTACTTGTCTTCTTTTCATTGGCAAAGGAAAATTTACCACACCATATTGAAATTGTACAACATCTAATTCCATTAGCTTTTGCTATTTACCCTAGGGATATAATTGTCTTACCTTATCAGTGCAATTTTTTTTCTTAAAGCAAATGCCTTTAAAAGACTGTTAACAACCATTTGCGATGGTCCTGAAGACTACAGATTGAAATGTCAACTATCTTGCAACGCTTCAAGCCTTCCAAAAAACACCGACTTTTGTGCTCTTAAAATGTGCCCAGGTTCTATTCCAAACAACTTTGTTTCAGACACCTGTATTAACAGAGCTTTCAAGTTTGCCAGTAATTTTGAACTGATCACTATACATGCTTTTGTTCCCGACAGAAATGGATTTGTCATTCTTTCTGCAGCCAGTCATCTCTTACCATTGTGATTTGTATCTCCTTCTAAGGTGATCTGTTACTGTTTAAATGATCATATATTTATTTTCTCAGGAAATTACACAAAGTTTTAAACTTAATTAAAAGTATTGGAAGACCAGCCATAACATTAAAAATAAATTTTAATGTTGTCATTTTTAGATCATTTGCTCTGACACCAAAATATTCTGGATTTTAAAGTAGCACTATAGGGACACACAAGTGCAGATAAATCTTTATTGCCATAACTTCGTTTTTTCAAAAATGAGCATTGGGTTTTTAATAGGTCGTAGTTTTATGTCTGTATATGTACAACATTACAACGGCATGTTTTAATAATAATGAAGTTAGTGATACTTTGATAACTCAACACAGTGTATTTATAAAATGAATTCTTATCAAAATACACTTTTCACTGGGATAATAAATAAAATCCTGCGAAACCCACCTACACAAAGTTAATTTTAACTCTGGTAGAACCCGATGTGGTACACAGTCCATTAACTACTATGTTTGCCCCTTTATCCCCCTACTGATGCTCATCTTCTGGGGTAAGAAAACTTTTTTTCCCCCCGTTGTGGTGTGACCTCATTCAACATCATCTTCAGCCAAGCACTGTGCATTTACAATTCTCTGTAAGAAGGAGAAAAACTCATTCACAATTACATAAAATTGACAGCAGGCAACTGATTATCAAGCAATGTAATTTTACACTGAACATTAAGCAGTGTAATTACTGAACAAACTGATTGAAGTTAAAAATGATAATCTATTTTACTTCAGTCAGTTCCACAGTTATTACAAACAGTGCAATACCTAAAAAGGCCAGTCAGATAAACAATATTCTATCAACCTAAAGTGATGACCTCTGTGTGGTTTCTGGCACTGTTCTCTTAGGAAATGTTTTTGTTCAATCATTTCCCCAATTCTTATATCTTGCATATCTGACACTTTCCAGTGTTACCACTGAGTATATGGACCTTAACCTGAAATGTAACCAGGCCTGAGCTGTAAGAAGAGCCAACTGATACCCAGCAGCACTGAGTCTCTGCTTTATGTCAGGTAACTCTGTTAGGGAGTCCCCTTGTACTTCCAAGAACATAAAACATATCATTTATTTTACAACAGACTTACCTGCGAGCACATTAACAACATTACCCGCTCTGTACTCAGAATGAAACAGGAGGGCATTTTATACACAGAGCTACTAACACTTGTATCATCAGGGAAACTCCCAAGCTTCCAAAATTGTCACGGGTTCTGGTGCTAGTTAACATCTTGTGTCTAAAGCTGTCCCCAGAAGCAACAGGGTAGCAAAAGCAACAGATTCATTTTGATGAACTTCCACAGCATTTACACATACTTGTAGAAATGTAAATTAAAAAAAAAAAAAAAAAAAACCACACCTGAAGTCCCAGAGCAATAAATTTACTGTTTTTCCAATCCCTCCCAACTTATATTCGGGAAACACTGGATCCACATATAGTACCAGAGCTGTGGTCAGATACCTCTACTTCAAGAGCTTAGCATACCCTATACACAGGAGAACTTTTGTATTTTTATTTTATCCTGGTTGCTATTAATGTTACATGATGATTTTCATAAAACCACAAAGCCTGATACTCACAACTGGTGCAGTGGATAAAGTAAGTATTTCAATTTTTTTTCCAAACCAGACCAACAGGGAATGCTTCACATACCTGGCTTATTGTAGGGAGCTTAGTTAGAAGCATTTGAAACACTGGTGGTGGAAGAGTCTGCTGTAGAACTTGTAGTAGCTGCTGCGGCTGCCCACATACAGCAATGGCATTGGTCAAGTGATCAACACCTTTTTCATATTCACCTGTATGACAAATGATAATGTTTTGAAATCAACCATCTTCCACACTGTAACACATCTACATAAAACATCCACCAAGAGTGGATTAAATTACGGTGAATCAATCCACATTAAGCTCTTCTTCTTCCTTGATGGACTTTCTGAAGACAAAAGATTAGAACCAAATAAGCAGATTTACTTAGATGAATTTGACACCCCAGAATTTCTTCGTGTATAAAAATCATCTAACAAAGGTAGTGAAAAATTATTTTACAACTTACCCTTTGGAAAAAAATATTATTACCTTGAGCTAGTAATTCCTCTCCAAGCTGAATCTCCTCAAGGAAAAACTTCTGAACCGCTTCAGCATCCTTCAGATCAGGCAAC
Source organism: Anomalospiza imberbis (assembly GCF_031753505.1). Taxonomy (NCBI): domain Eukaryota; kingdom Metazoa; phylum Chordata; class Aves; order Passeriformes; family Viduidae; genus Anomalospiza; species Anomalospiza imberbis. The sequence continues at coordinate 70,412,358 of NC_089683.1, read as the reverse complement.
TATAAACACACACAGTAAATTTTAAATCAGCCCTTAAACACCAGCTACTAAAAAGTTAGCAGAAAATATTCTCAACTGAAATTAAACATGCACACAACCCTATTGTTACACTGACACCGGCAAAAAAAAACAAGTGTCACCACTAAGTTAAACTTAGTGCTCAGAATGTTTTTGAAAGTTAGACTCAGGTCTTATAACACTGCATCACAAATGTGTAGAGAGACAGAGCCTGAAATACCTCTACTCAGTTTATTACGTACATAATTTAGGAGCAAATATAAATTCTAAGGTGTATTATGTTTATATCAACTGTATTTCTTGCAATTGTTTAGGAGAAATCTTAGGTTTTCTTTCTGGATCCATTGGTAATAATGAAAAGGAAATCAAATACTTATTGCAGAACAACCTATCAAGTTCAGTTGTAAGTGTATCCCATCAATAATTTTAAGTCTGAAAAGTCCTTGTTCATATTACAAAGAGGGAAAACACCATCAAATCACACAGTGATTGTTGTACTTTCTATTATAACTCCTCTGACACAAAAGAGGAACAACCACACAATTATTTCTGAGCCTTAAAAAAACCTAAAGAATGCATATTTGCAGGAGTGTTTGTAATTCTGGAATCAAAACAAATCCTTAAATAAATGTTACAAATAATACAAGTGAAACATCTTTCAAAATAGCACTGCATTATTGATCACAGTATTACCTTGGAAAGTCCTGCTCTCTCTTTGGCAAGCTTCTGTTTCTTCCTTCCTGTAAGAATAAAAACATCTTTTATTTTCAATTTGCAATTAAAAAGCCCTTCAGATTAAAGTCTGAAACCATGAACAAATCAAAGTCCTTTTCAAGAGAAGAAACTGGTAATGTATTCCAAATACTGAAGATTAAGCACAAGACTGCAACCCACTCAGTGCAACAGAGCATCATTTAGAGGTCTAATGAGGGCTGGCAGTAGCACCTATTCAAAACAGCAGTTCTTCTCCTGAGGGCTACAGCAAACACCAGCTGTGCAGGGCAGCACGGCGGCAGCACAAGAGCAGCACAGAACATCGCATGCGCTGCAGGCACACAGAAGCAAAGAGAATTAGAGCAATACAGGAATTATCCACATGACTTCTAACAATAAGCCACAGAAGAATTGTCCTTAAGTCAAGCTCTCTAGTTTTGAACTGCATGGTGCACCACCAAGGAAGGGGGACTTTCGCAGGCCACAGCAGATACACACAGTGCACTTTCTCAGCTACTTTATAGCACAGACTTGGGAACTAGTTAATAAGTGGCAGTGTCCCACCATCCTTCAGCAAGAGGGATACTAAAGCATACATTTCTGAAACCTGAGGAAAGCAAACATTTACACATGGAACAAACATTTACAGACTTAACTGCCTACCTAAAGGCAAAAAGTTGGTCTGCTACATGAAGCTGTACCACTTGAGCAAAACTAATGTAATTAAAATTAAAGTTGCTTTTAATGCAGCTAGGCAGGTATAAAGATATCTTTATAGCAGCAGTTCTTCGTACTAGAAAAAATAATTATACTACTTATACTGGCAATTTCCTTGGAATAATCATTTATGTAAATCTTCAGTTCATCAACTGAAATAGTTACACCACTAAAACCTCTGAATACAGCCTATGGTTAAACTGTCCTTCCACTCTTTGTCCTCAGTGTCTGCTCAGAAAACTTCTGTACTGACAAAGAACAACTGTCACGAAGCACTGATTTTCCTTTGGAAACAATTTTACAAGTTGGAAATACTTCCAAATATGACCAGCAGTTTTGCCCAGTAACTAAAAATTTTCAGCTGTCCACATGGTGAAGACAGTCATGAATACTATTCCCTAGTATAGCGATAACCTAACACGTGGCATTTACTGACAAGATTGTGTTCTTTATAGAAAGGGAGTTCACATTCTAACTAGATGGAACACCCTTTTACCTTAATACACCATCTTAATAACACTTAGCACCTAGATTTGTACAACTAACTGACTTGTGCATGTTAATTTACACTATAGATGGAAAAATGTATTGGATAGAACTGTAGTATGCTACAATTTTATATTTTTGGAGGGTTTCAATAGTAAAGAATTTGTCTTGAAAGTTAGTGCTTCAATTAGCTCACTCTAACTTTTCAGAAGCATTAATTTGCACAAAACTAACTTGCACTACTATGCAAACAAGTTTTGATAATAGATAAAATCGTCAAGATTAAATTTGTAAAAAAATTATTATTTGAGATATTTTACCATCAAAAAAGCCACATTACAGCTGCAGTGCATTCAGCAAAAATGCAAGCTCCTACCAAATAGAAATACAGAGAGTAATAGATTAACTTTGTACATAATTTTGAGGAGAAAATTGTGTTTTCTTAGCATGATTATGATACCTTCTTATTTAAATATAACAAAAGGTATCATTCACCAGGTTAAGCATTCTGAAATAAAGAACAAAAGACATGCTGGTAATTGGAACTAATGAAAGCTTTTGACCACTGATCACACAGATTTGAAATCATATACTTTAACCTGAAAATAGTAAAGGAATATGTAGGCTCTTTAAAAGTTCACTAGCTAAAACAATTAAAAAACCCAAGTAACTCTAAAGGATACTTATGAATTCTTCCCACACTGGTTGGGAAGAAATACTAGTTTCAAAGTATCTTTGCAATAACAACAAAAAGTTACATTTGTAATAAGACAAGCAAAAAGCAATGGCTTTGAAGGGTAAAAAAACCAAATAAAAAAACCCCACCCCACACCTAAAAAATCCCCCAGGTTTGTTTTTCCTTCAGGGACCTCCAGGAAAATGAAACACTTGCCTCTGTTCTAAAGAGATAATCCCATTTTGAAAAGGGAAAGGCAATCTTTTCTAGAATGAATCCTTATTACCACAGAAATGCAGTGCATGCCTCCAAAGCACAAGGCTAAACTGCAGCTGTCACAGTGCCGCTCCTCCAGGCACAGCTCTTGTACAAGGGTACAAGTTCCGAAAGAGAACCAGTGGATGACCTGTTCTGCTGGCACGGGTTGCAAAAGGCCCCTGAGTAGCCCCAGCAGCTTCCCAACCGGTTCCAGAAAAGGAGCAGAAAACCCAAAAAGCCATCTGCATTTTCAGCTCCCATCAGTGAAGTCTGCCTACTGCTCTCCCCTCACTCTGCTGTCCAGGCAGAAGGCATTCTTGGGCAAAATTCAGCATGGTCAGAAATTCTGGCTGTCTCTGAACAAAGACACGTGTGTCTATATTTTAAAGCAGAGCACTTCTGTTTAACTCATTCAAGAAGGCAAATAGTAAACATACCTGAACTATTTTATTAATAAAATACAGCCTGGGAAGCTCAACAGCTACAGATGCTTACAGCTTTGCTATCTTTTGGTCCCAAGACTAAATATGGACATGCCCCCCAAACTAGCAACAACAAGACCCTAAAAAAAAAAAAACAAAAAAAAAAAACACCACAACCAAGAAGTCCACCCACAAAACCTGCTAAGTAAGATTTAAACATGTTTTAAACATGTGGAAAAATCAAAGTCCAGTAGTTCTACAAGCCTTCCAGAAATTTCCAAGAAATCTTTTTCCCAGAGACCTAAATCTGGCCACCTCATTTTTATGAGAGGCCTTTGCAATGTAAACTTTGGCCTAAACACAGCACACAGAGATGGCACAAAACCCAGCTGGTTCTTCATTTGTCAGCACGTGCTTGACAAAATACAACAGGCAATCCACTGACATGTTAGGTCTCTTGCCTTCCCAAATTCTGGTGACACTGCATCACAGGCTGAAAAGGATCTTACCCTAAGAAGGTTACTGGAGAAGATGTGCTGTAAAGGCGGTTTCTCCAAGCTTTCCATCCCATGCCCCCACTATTGCACAACACATGGAGCATACATAAAGAACTGCAGCTGGCTGCTGCGCTGAACCTTTCCTGGTCAAGTATTTTACAGCCCATGCCTTCCTGTCTATCCAACAGCAAAAATGTTGCAATACCCTGATCGCTGGCACCACTGCTGAAGCGTCCATACTAAATAATCTGTTACACTACTAAAAACCACCAAAACAAATTAACCAAAGCCTTACAACTAAATGCAGATCAGTGCATCACATGCAGAGACTGTAAGTCCTACAATGAAGTCCCCCAAATCACAACTGCAACCTCCTACCAAACCAAAATGCATTTGTTTTCCACTTCAAAGTTAAGTCAATTCTTAATCAGAGTAGTTCTAAGGTTTATTCAGAACATGACTGGATAGAGGCTCAGATTATGGAAACCTTGAATCTAAAAATAATTTTTGGTGCTTCTGCAAAAGCCTTACATAATTCAGTGCTTCTCCTACTGCATATCTGGCATCATAAAAAACCCCATGGCCGATTATGTTGCCAAAAATCGAGTTTGCTTGTGCAAACCAAGCACACACTTGGTTTAGTTAACTGCACTAATATTTCCCAATTAATTGGGAAATGCACTGCAGGGTAAAGAGGACTTGGAACGCACACAAGAGGTACGTGCCCAAAATCCTACACACAGGAGTGAGGGCCTGAAGCTGAAATATTTGACAGACATACTTTGCTGTAGAGGAAATTTTGGAAAGAGGAATTAATGCACCGCTAAGCGACAACACTGGCCAGGCAAATCCAATCCATGAAGGCAGAACCAAAGCTGTAAATGACATTTTAATGCTATCAGGAAAATACTCATTTTCAACCAGTCTAGTTATTGACTTTTCCATCCATGAAACTGCTGATCACATCATGTTTACTTGCCAGGAAAATTTACCTTAATGGTAACTTATTTTCTGATTAGTTACCAAAGGAATAATATACATATTACCCTGACAGAAATAGCTCAGTACAAAAAGTATCACCTTATTGCTCATGATTCACTTGTGTTCCTTCACTACTCATGCCTACATTTGCATTTGAAACCCTCACTGATTATTAAAACATTTAAATAAATGTTGAAGACATGAAATAATGAAGAGCCATGGGAGAAGAGCTCTACATCTTGGATTAATCAACAGTTTTCTCTGGCATTCATTCTTATCCTGGAAGCCAACGGCAGGGCTGCCAGGAGGGTTTAGAATGCAGCTGATGAAACACCTGAGAGCTGCCACCGACCCCTGCCTCACCACAGCAACAACTTCACTGTAAGAGACCACACTGGTTTACCCGCTTGTGTTCCAAACGCAAAAAAGAAAAAAAAAAAGTGTCACCACATAAACGTGGGGGCTACAATAGCACTGCTGAGCCTGTAGGAGAGAAAGACTGGACAAGAAAAAAGGCGCGGGGGAGGTGAATTTGAACCAAGCATGGACAGAAACCACAGGCTACCCAACACCTACGGCAAACGCTCTCTGATGGGATGACCCTGTCTAGAGCCACCTGAACGGAGGCTGCAGTGAGGTGGGGATCACTCTCTTCTACCACGCCTGCAGTGAGAGGACCAGAGAAAACGGCCTTAAGCTGAGACCTGGGAGACTCAGCTGAGACATCAGGAAGAATCGTTTCCACCGTGAGGGGGGCCGGGCACTGGAACAGGCTGCCCAGGGAGGTGCGGGAGCCACGATCCCTGCGGGCGCTCAGAGGGGACTGTGCCTGGCGCCGGGCGCTGCCGGCCGGCGCTGCAGGGGATGCAGTGGCAGCGCTGGCGGATGGCTGGTCGGGACTCGAGGGCATCTTCCAGTTTTGACGCTTCTGTGACTCCGTGCCCGGCCCCCGGTTTCGCCGAAGGGACGGCGAGAGGCCGCAGGGGCCGCCGGGGCCCGGGGGTCCCGGCCGGGCCCGGGGGTCCCGGCCGGGCCCGGGGGCGGCGCTGCGGCGACAGCACGTGCTGCCTTCCCGCGCCCCGGCCGGGCGGGCGAGCGGGGGACAGAAAGAAACGGGGGATCACGGAGGGAAGCGCGCGGCGGCGGGAAGGGACGAGACGGGAGGAAAGGGGAGGGGGCGCCCCGGGACACTCACGCTCCCGCAGCCGGTTCTTGAAATTGGGGTCGCTCCGCCTCTTGCGGTCGAAGTAGATGCAGTACCCGATGAAGAGCGCCCCGCAGAGCCCCGCGGCGATGGCGCTGGTCCTGCCCACCATCATGGCGCTGCCGCCGCCCCCGCGCCGCTCCCGCCGCGCGGCCCGCGCCGAGCTCCGCAGGCACCTTGGGGCGAGCGGGCACAGGGAAAGGACCCCTCCTCGCTTCCGCTTACGTCATCAGGCGGCGGCGGCACGGGGCGCCTCCCGCGGTGCCTGCGCCGAGGCCGGGGCGCATGCGCGGGCCGAGGGGCGCGGCCGGAGCGTCGGCGTTCGCCCGCCGAGCGCCCTGAGGGGCCGGGGAGCGGCGTCCCGGGAAAGAGCCCTGGGATCACCGCGACCAGCCTCTGAGCCAACACCACCAGGTCAACCTGATCTTGGCACTCAGTGCCACGTCCAGGCTTCCCTTAAACACCTCCAGGGATGGTGACTCCACCACCGCCCTGCCCTGGGCAGCCCATCCCGATGTCTAACCATCCTTTCTGTGAAGAAATTTCTCCTGATGTCCAACCTGAACCTCCCCTTGAACAGTGTGGGGCTCCGTCCTGTCACCCCGTCCCTTGCTGCCTGGGAGAAGAGACCGGCCCCCACGTGGCTACAGCCTCCTTTCAGGCGGCTGCAGAGAGGGGTAAGGCCATCCCTGAGCTCCCTTTTCTCCAGGCTAAAAGTCCCCGGCTTCCCCAGCCGCTCCTCGTAAGACTTGTGCTCCCAGACCCTTCACCAGCTCCACTGCCCTTCTCTCACAACAAAAAAGCCACCCAAATCAAGGTAACAATTTTTATTTCATCACAGACCCAGTCTGAATGTGAGTCACACTTTTTCTATAGCCATTGTGGGTAATCCTACACAACTCCAAGAAAGAATTCACAGTTAGCCTCTGCAGCAGGACCTCAACTGGAGAAGATTCCTAGAACACAGGAATAAAATCATGCAGCACCTCCTGCTGCCTTCTAGGAGAAGCCAAATGCCCCAGAACGAACACCAAGAAGGACAACAGCCGTATTACAAACAAAATTTATGACACTCTCACGTATAAAAACCACTCTCATATATATCCATCTTTGTAACACTAATCAGCATTTTTACTGGATTTTTTTTTATCAAAGGACTGTTTGTTTTTCCCAGCTTTACTCTTAGGAGTAGTTTTTAGTCTTTTTGGTTTTATGCTCTTCTTTAATGGGTTTGCTTTTTCACCAACAAAAGAATCGTTAGAGCAGCTCTTTTCTTTTTTCTTCTTCTTATCAACTCTGTCCTTGGGAGCACGAGACTGGTCTGGATTCTTCTGCTCTTTCCTCTTGTCCGCTATGCGCTGCACTCTTATCTTTCTTCCCATCAGAACAGAGTTGTTGAGTTTCAGAGCAAGATGTACAGCATCTTTGTTCTACAAAACCAAACAACCACTTTAAAAGCAGCATTACTTCCAGCTGAGTGCTTTCGAACAAAGACAGTTACCTGTCTTTAAAACCGGTAGGCAGGATTTTCCAATGCAGAGCACTCGAACCGCTCTATTTAGGGAATGACACAACATCTCTGCTGAGGAACACCAGCACCCCCACACAGCCCACACACACTGAGGCACAGACACTTGAAAACAGGCTATGAAACAGCTTACAATGAGACACTAAAGTCTGAGGCAGAGAGAGACAAGGAAAAATTGGGAAAAAAGGCATTGGGCTGCAGGAATGAAGTAAGGGAAAATAAGGCTGGGAGACTGGCATGAGAAAGGAAGTTGTGCTGAATCAAAAGCGGAGAACCGGTATGCAAACCAGCTGCAGGAAAGAATTCCACTCACATTCTGACATGTAAGAAATGGGAGAACATTTAAGTTATACCAAACTAACTCATCTGATCCTCTGTTAAGTCTTTAAGGTAAAGCCACTTCTTTCACCCCAGTGTGTACAACACCTAAAATATTTTGTTTTGTATCTGCTTCCACAGAACCGGTCTTCCAAGCTGCTTCCACCATACAGAACAACACCACCATTTAACTTCCTACCTACACACACACAGACCTCCAAAAATTACTGAAAAGAAAATAAAAATGCTCTAAGGGCAGACCCCAGTGCAGGTTTTGAAGAGCTCCCCGTGCACCAGAGCACGTACCTCAAAGGCTCACACGTACCTCAAAGAGGACGTAGCCGAAGCCCTTCCCCAAGCCAGTCCTCCTGTCTCTCACCACTCGCACCCCCACAATGTCTCCGCAGTCGAGGAAGTGCTCCCGCACGGCGTCATCGCGGATGTCTGCGGGCAACACAACGGAACAGATGCCTCTTCAGGGAGACACACAGCTTTGAAAGCCTGGCCCACATCCAGTCATTTCACATTTACCCATTCAGGGACACTAACAGTATGGACAAATAGCAGTGGTTCAGAAAAATCCCAGCAAGCTGACAATGCAGACTTTATGAAGTGTTATTTGCTCTGACAGTTACTGCTTCTCCAGCTCTGAAGAGTATGACATAAATCACAAAGAACTAAGGCAAAGATTGAAATACACTTTTCAAATTATTTCATTTATGCTCTGAACACAGCAGAAATGAAGAATTCTGCTATACATTTTTGTAGCTCCTCCTTATGCCAGAATTTCTAAGAATTAATGCTGATGGTAATGAGCTTGAGCTGGTAGTTCTTCAACTGCTCATTGACTGAGCCATGAATTTTAGCTGATTGGGGCAGAAGGGATTTACAGTTTCCAACCACGGCTGCTATGCAATTATTCTGAAAATGGCTGGGTGTACGAGCGTTTCTCCATCTCATGCCTAGGTGGACAAATGTCATGTGCCATCGCAAAAATACGGGTTATTTTCTTTTCTTGTACAGGTACGCTTCAGGGAATCCCCTGATGTAGACATAAATGTCTCTCTGCAGGGGAGGGACTGAACTCAACAGTGTGGGTTTAACTACAGCAGTGGGACCTAGCCATGCTGAGAAAGGTCCGAGCTACTGAAGTAATTTCAGAGCACAGCAAATCACAGAATCACAGAATATTCTGAGTTGAAACTGGCCCACAAGGATCATCAAATCCCACTTTTAGCCCTGCCTGGACAGAGTCACTCAGCCTGTAGTTCACAGAAAGCACCAAAAGGAGAAGCCATCACTGTCCATCACTTGGAATTGGTTCACCAACAGGTATTGGTAACCTTCGAACAGTTTAGAGAGCCGTGGCCTTTGCAACTTAGTCGTATTTATTTAAAAAACATGAAGCAATAACAAGAACTAAAAGCACTTGCAGTGCTGTGTACAATAAAGGAAACAATCAAGGTGCAGAACTGGACAAAAACTTATAACCTCTTTAGGTGTTTCAATTAACAAATAAAAATTACCTCCAGCGAAAGGTATTTATCCACCAAGAAATAAAAAGCCTAATGTCAAGAATTCCATAAATGCAAATTAATGATGCAGAACAATCCATTTCAGACTTACCATACGAAAGATTTCCCAAGAAAACAGATCGTTTATTGTCATGCTAAAGGAAACAGGAGAGACAGGACAGTAAGTTATTTGTTACAGAAAAACCAAACTAACCAAACAAAAACAATAAAAACCCCACAATCAAACCAGAAAAGGGGATTTTTAGCCACACACTTTCCTTACCGAACTGGTTTTAGATGCAGTGTCAACTCGGATGTGAAATCCACTAGCAATTTCTGTTCCATTCCTTTTGTGGTCAAAAACAAAAGGTTTTAAAAGTGAAATAATAATTACATCATTGACAATGTCACTGCACAGCAGTATTCCAAAAGCAAAGTTACTTTTAAGTTTGAACAACATTTTAATTCTGATTCAAGCAAAAGAGGGGAGGCTGTTTACATTTATCTATAAATCTACCTGAACTACCTCTTCAGCAGGGTATGAGGAACAAAACTGAGACTTACTCCTTCAGAGCGTTCTGGGCATCGCATTCTTCCTTAAAGACCACGTAAGCATTGACGGACTTTGCATTCGGGTGCACCTTATGCCTGGAACGGGAAAAGGACCCGTTATTGCTTAAATCCTGCTGATGCTGCGCAGTGCACAGGCACTTCTTGCTGAACACATTCATGCCTCTGCTTCTTCTGTGCACGCTAACGCCTTCATTTCCCTTGCAGGTCAAGCTACCCCTGTACATGCAAGGGAGTCCCACTGTACATCTTGTTCAGCCCATATATACCCTGAGCAAGCTTCCTCAGCTCATAAACATATCCCAAGGAATTAAAGACTTTTAGCATCTTCTTCCTTCCCAAAATATAAGAAATGTAACCTCAGGTAACAAATTACAAGTATACATGGCACATAATTCTTTATTACTTGTTGAGAAAACTTAATACACACAAAGGTAATGACAAAAGACAAAGAAACAGGAAATACATAAAAAAGACCTAATACAGACAAACTTTTAATGACCAACACTTAAACGTTGTTTAGGCCTTGAACAATACACAAAATTCACAAGGGGAACCTACTTGATTGCTGCTACCTTTTTGGATACAATATCTTCTGCTGGAATCTTAAAGATAAAAAGAGCTTGAGTTAGGTGGGTTTAGTGTTAACTTATCACAAAGAGCTTTCCCATAAGACAAAGATGAATTCAAGCAGGGGCCACCCAAAGCAACATAACCAGTACAGTGAGCAAATGACAGAAGTAGCTGGACCTAGAGATGGTCTACAATACCCTCGGAGTTAAAGAGCTTGCCTTGAATTTTGACATGTTTCTGGAGTTCCAAGAGGGTTATCGTCAACTATTTTAGTGAATACCCTGATTTACAATAATATTTCTTTGCTACTATGATTTAAAAACAATTGAACAATGCCTCAGCCAAACCAGCAATAGTAAAGGCATTCCACTTTCACAGAACATAAAGCTCTGATGCTGGATCAGCTGCTGCTACAGGAAAAACACATCTGTGGTGCTCCTGGTAACATCTCCAAGGCTTCTTTTAATAGCAAACCCCACATACCCCAAACCACTTCTGAACTAATGAAGGTACAAGCTTTACAAATACTACTGCCCTTTAACATCAACAAATACTTTTGTTATATAACATTAAAGGAAATAACATACCAGAGACCGGAAGCGAATGGATTGGATTTGTCCATACTTCTTAAAAAGAGATGTCAGTACCTAAACAGGTGATATTGCAAACACTCAGTACACTTTTCAACTTGGTAATGAGAATTATTATTTAGTATTTATAAGTAATACTGTTCTTACACTGTTTTCCTTTTACTTTCAGGATGTCTCTTAATGGGCTACTAAAAAAATCGCAAGTAATTTGTAACTATTTCTGTGTTTCTTGTGGCAGCTTCTTCTTCTACAGATTGCCAAAACTGAGGTCATACCTCTTACTGTAGAAGAAAGTATAAATTTAATATGTTTTATGTAACAATCTGAAGCATTGTTTGCATACAAAATTAGAAGCAGAGTAACTCTGTAAATGCAGATGTCATTTATTCAGTCATTTTTTCATTGACAAGGAACTGACCAATTCTACTCAGGAAAGGGTCACTACATCCACCGCTGCAGGAAGCCCAACTCCAGGAAACCAGAGATTGTCTCTAATGGTTTCTGAGAACAAGCACCATTTCCTACTTTCCCAAAAGCAGTTCCAATCGCAAGTGTGTGTGACTTCCCAGCTGGAAACATCCCCTCAAACTGAGGACTGCTGCAACTCCTTTCATTCCTTTAGCAGGCAGAACCCATCCACGTACCTGAACAGTGCAGCTGACAGGCAAGTTTCCAACAAACACCGTTCTTCTGTCTGCTGCTTTATCAGCCACCCTTCTTCTCTTCTGCTGTTTTGCAGTAGCACCCGTAGCTGAATTAACAACACTTTTGGTGATGGCTTGAGAAGCCTTTTGCTTTTGTTTCACTTTGTTTTGAAGCAATTTTTGATCCTCCTCTTCATCTGCCTGCTCCAAAGCATTCTCTCTGACCAGAAATGAACAGGCAGGTTACAATTGACGGGAAAAAAGAGGGGATTTGGGGGCAAAGAATTGAAGCCTCCAAGATATTTTAACTTACATTTGAAATTATTACGTTCAACTCTAAAAATTCAAACATTATTTTGTTTATTCTGCATTAAAAAAAATTATCTTACCATTCAGTAACATGAAAAACTATTTACTGTCCCCAGGACACTGCATTCACTATTTACCAGTAATAATACAGAAATACTTCACAATTAAACAATTTGATAGCCTCTAAAATTGAAGGGAAAAAAAATCATCTTTGTGTTATGTTGGAACTTAGAACAGATTTAATCCTTCTCAGTATGCAGGAGACTTAGAACAAACCTCCGGAATACTGCCATGCACTAACAAGTCTCTCTCTATCCAAACCTGCCGTAAGAGCATGAACAACGAGCAGATCTGAAGGAGCCCCTGGAAGACTACAGACAAACAGGTTCCATGGGCCCAGGGACAGGATGAGGGGTTAGCCTTGTGCTACAATCAAGTTCGCTTTATTATCCAAAGTGCGCTGCTGAGTGAGCAGCTTCCAGCCTGCTCTGAAGCACCTGGCTTCAAGTATTTAAGAGAACAGTCACAGAGAGGTTCTGTGTCACTGCAGAGGCCCAGTGGGACACAGACAGCTCTGTGCCTGGCACCTCGCTCCTGCTGAAAACACCTCGGCTGGATAAAGCCAAGGACAGCTAGAAAACATCTCCCCGAGCCAGAGAGAACTACATCCACGTGTCTTCATCTCCAACCGCTGGAGCTGATGGCTCCCTAGCAGGGCATTTGCACTTCCCAGACCTTTCAAGAAGCTGCACTACTTCCTCCTTCAGGGGAAAACTACAGAAAATTTGCACAATCTTAAAAGTAATTTTAAACACCAAGGTGAAGATGAGTGGTAGATGAGAACTGCCTTGTTTCATCGAACCCGTATTACAAATAATTAGATGCATTAATTTTACTACAAAATAGTGTCACTTACTTACCTCTCTGATAGTTTTTTCTCTGCCTCTGAACGTTCCTTTTGTCTGGCCTTCTTTGCTTTTACCGGAGGTTCTTGTATGTTGGATAAGCTCTGGTCTTCTGACACTTTCTCCCCTTCTTCTGCACGCTTCCTTTTCTTATTTCCCTTTAAAAAAGTGGTAGGAGAAACAGACTTGAAGGACAAAATTCCAGGAACGCCCTGAAGTTACTTCGAACACTACAGCTTATTTGGAGCGCCACTGCCCGAAGCCGACTGCTGCGGGCAGCGGTGCTGCCGACAGCCGCCCTGCCGCGCTCACACAGCCCCGGCCAGCCGGGAGCGCTGCCCCGGCACTCGCTCACTCACCCCCGGCACAGCCACCAGCACCGGCGGGGCGGCGGCGCGGAAGAGGCGAGCGAGGGGCGCGGCGGGCGCCGCCGCCGCCCCGAGGCTGCCCGACACCTGCCCCACCACGTACTGCTCCTCCTGCCCCTCGGCCGCCGCTCGCTGCCGCGGCGCCGCGCCGCCCCGGCGGACCCGCATGGCGGGCACCGAGCGCGGCACGAACGGGCTCAGCCCGCGTCACTTCCGGTGCGCGGGGCCGGGACGTGCTCCCGGGACCGCCCCCGGGACCGCCTCCGCCTCCGCCGCGGGCTGGGAGCTGCTCCCGGCCACGACGGGACCGTGCCGCGCGTGGGCGCAGTGACACCCTGGAAACATCCAACATCAGGACCAGATGGACACGGTCTGAAGCTGCGCCAGGGGAGGCTGAGGTTGAACACGAGGAGGAATTTCTTCACAGAAAGGTTGATTAGATATTGGAACGGGTTACCAGGGAGGCAGTGGAGTCACCGTGCCTGGGTTTAAGGAAAAGCTGGACATGTTCTTAGTACCATGTCTAGGTCCTTGGTCATAGATTGGACTTGATGATCTCAGAGGTCTTTTCCAAGCTAACTGATTCAGCGAGGGAAGACTCACCAATTTCCCACCACGCTCAGTTCCAAGGGGAGCTGAAGCAAACCTGACTTTGGCTGTCTCGTTACACGTTTAATGCACTTTTTGAGCTGCCACTGTAAGCAGCTCTGTTGCCACCAGCGTCCAACTGAAGGCTAAGCAAGCAACCCAGCTGCTGAACAGAAGAAAAGTCTTGGTGTTGACACATGCACCAGGTATCGCCCCTGCCTTGCCTGCTGGATGCCAGGAGAGCTAGTGACCCTCGTGGATGGGGTCAGGCCAAGAGAATACACAAATCCTTGAAAAGGGGCAGGTGGCTACTACATGACTTGTAGTGGCTTTTCCAATTTGCCTTCACACAGAAGAGCAGCACTGTAGTAACACAGGAGGGGCAGAACAGGCTCAACCATCATCCAACGTATTTCAGAGATTCGTGGCCACTGAAACTCGGCAAGAGGCATACGGCCTCCAGGAACTCTGCCTAAGAGAGAGTTCAATCCCTGTGCCAACAGGAAAATTCCACAGTGTGATGGGAACTACCCAGTCATAAATATGGGCAGGTATCAGTGGAGACTGCAAATAAGGGGAGGTGGCAGCACTGCAGAGCCTTCAAATAAGGCATGTTTTCCCTCAGCATATGCTGCTCTCAGCTATTCCCAACTCGATCAATTGTGGAACACACAAACCTGAGTCTGTCCTTCAGCCAAGGTGTAGAGGACACAGCAGGGGGTGTCTGCCTTGCTTTGCCTTTGGGATCGCGGTCCAAGCAGGTGCTCAGGAGCATGGGCACAGCCCAACAGGCACTGCTAGTGGCAAACTGCCTCAGCTGCAAGCAGAGTGTACGTGCCAGGCAGGGAACGTGCCCACGTGTAAAGCTGTGTACAGTACATACCGTGAAAAGCAACTCAGATTTGACCCACTGGAACATGGGATAGAACTGCCTGGCTAACAGTTTGACAAAGGTATCTTCCTTTGTTACTTACTGGGAGACAAGTGGTTCCATGAATCTGGAGATTCATCAGAATATAATGAAAATTAAATAATCTCTGTATCACGGAAAATCAAAAATCCTATTTATGCAAAAACTTGACTTGGGAGCAGGGAGATGACTAATGATCCCTGTTTTAAAAAGGTAAACCAATCTCCCCACCAGATCAGAGTCAGTAATTGTCATATCAAAGCAAATATGCTGGCACTAAAACTGAGGGCTGATCCAGAAATAGTAGTGAGTGAAGAGCTGAATTTGAATGTTGCTTGCCCAGATGTAGTTCCCAGTTACATCCATTCCCCTTATGCCTACTGAAACTGAAAAGCAGAACTGAACTACCATGACTCTGATTCCACTAAACTTAAACAGATGAAAATACCCTCTTAGTATCTACACTGAAAATATTAAAATTACCCCTGTCAGTCTTGGATCATCGTAATTTTTTAACACAGTCAATGCTTCCAAAGTTTATTTATCACGGGTTGTTACTGTCAGTCTCATCAATAATCTGTCACCTTGCAGGTATAACAGTATTTTGGTCACCTGAACTACAGCCAGTAGTTTGTTTCAACTGGCTCTGCCTCAATGATGGGCCATGCTTTCGCCTTCTGCTGAAAAAGAGGATGGATTTGAATTAATCACTAAGAAGAAAATTAGGCAAATGCACATGCTCTATCTTACCTTTCTATGTCCATTACAGCACACCAAAGATAATTTCCTAAACTGATTCTGCAGCTTGATGTAATTTTCATGAACACACTACAGTTGCTTAAACAAACTGTTAGAAACAAAATCAGGGATTCACAAACTATGGCATTTTATTTCAGAGGCCTTTGCTTACATTTGTACAATATATTACATAACTCTCCATTTTCTGCAGAACCTAATATATATTTTATAGCTTTTTTCTATAAGCTTTTCCTTCAATGTCTGTCAACAAAATTTTTACAGTCCTGTACAATTCTGAATACTTTGAAACCATTTTCAATAAAATCAGTTATAACCTTAAGCGCACACTACGAAGACTGAAAATGCTTTTCTTAGAAAAGTCAACTGAAAAGGATTCTGACACTCTAGCATCTACAAACAAAATGCTTCAAATTCTTACATGTTGTATTGCCAGAAAACAAAGAAAAACATGCCAGCCCCTATTTCCCCAGGCAAAAGAAGTACACAGAACTACAATTAAAACAGTAAAACAATCTGTACAATAAAGTACTGTGTATTAACAGTGCCAGGTATTAAATAGCTTGAATGAACACGTCCGCAATATACAAATGTCTTACAAAGGTATAGAATTAACAGGAGAGAGCTTGGGATCCATTCAACATAAAATCAATACAAGTGAAAACATTTTGAAGTTGGTTTTGGAATTTGTACAAGGCATTTAAAAAATTAAACATCTACCACTCGGCTAGCTAGTTATTTTGAAAACAACTACCCTTTTGTGGCAGTGTTGGTATCAGCAACCACAAATTATAACCTCACACCTTACTCCCTCTCTTGAAGTCCTCTCCTAGAAGTTTGTAATAAGATAAGCATTACAAATGAAATACTTGTTGCTTTAAGGGGAAAAGAAACATTTACAAGAAAACACAAAAATATACCTGTTATAATCCATTATGAATAAATATACACTTTAAACTGGCTGAATACAATCTTTATACATTAAGATTTAATACAGTTTGTTAGCCATTTTCTTTCTTTTTCATAATGTATTTTATCAAAATTAAAAAAAAATACTGTTTTATAGAAAAATGGCAAAGTACAGTAGTTTCATTCCAATTAACGGGTTCTTAAAACCCAGAGTAACCTACTTAAGCCTAATTCAAACCTGTAAACATTAGTCAGTCTTTTTTTTTTTTTTCTTTTAAAAGGAAACCTCATATTTGGTTATCAGGACTGATGTCAGACATCCTACTAACTGCAGGTTTTGAATAGATGTGCTTGACGTATACAATTAAAGCCACTATAAGGTGACTTAGCAGTTAAAAAACAATTAGCTTGTACAAATGAAAATATTTTCAGTATTTGTCATAAATAAATGGAAAAATATCAAATGTTCCAGCTTTAACAAAATACCAGGGAATACAGTAAGCCTTACCACATTGATTTAGATCACCCCAACAACTATATACTTATTGTCCTGTCTCTACAGGCAGTGAACAGCCTCCATTTGCCACAGTGGAAGGCCTTCGAGTCACTAGACTTACAATTCCCAGACAAGTTGGAAACAATTATTGCTTGAGGAAAAGCAGTTTGTTGTACTTTTTCTTCATAAAAGTGCACTTAAGTGCAAAGTTAGCTTGTCAAGAAACAACTTTAAATACAAAATAGTGCTTGTCTGAATTTTGTGCCACTGTGCAGTATAAAAAAAAAAAGGAAAAAAAAAAGAGTGGCCCTCAGCAGCCATTAAGTGCAAAGTGCTTTGGCAAGTCCTGCTGTCACCTGCACTCAACTGACATTCCATTCTGTGATGAACTTGACATAGATGGTTCTGCTAACGTTAACATAACTGCAGCCGTAATGGAACTAGAGGAAGGTGATGAGGAGGAAGATGATGTAGTAGCAGCACCTGCACAGGAAAAAGAAAACACAGGTTGTAGAGATTCAGAAATCAAGCAATAAACATGTCTTCCTGTTCAGCAAGCACTGGTACATACTGACTCCAGCAACCAGTGCCTTCCAATGGAAAAGAAACCAGTCTCCACCGCCTGGTTCGTGAAGGAAACACTCAATTTAACTGGTCTCCCTTAAACTCATGGAATAAACCCCTTATCCCAAGGGGAAAGTACTAACTAGGCCCACAAGCAACACTACAGAAAATTTATCTGTAACTTGAAGAAAAAGTAGAAGTTATTAATACCCTTTGTTCACTGCTTAGAAAAGTTTATTTTCTATATATTTTTTCCTGTACTAAGTAGTTATGCCTCAAGAACATTAAACAGATTGCACACCTTGGTAGCTCTTGCCTCTCTACAGTCACTGGGTATCTGATCCTTCTGATGGTCATAAATTACCTGCACACAGCATTTCCCAAGACACAAACAACAGCACACTCCTAATGACACACACCATCTCCCAGCAAATTACCTAGTACCTTAATATAACATGCAATTAAGCCCCAAAAAAGCAGAATTGAGTTTCCAGCACTTACTTTCCCGCTCTTTTTTCTTTAAGCGCTTTCTTCTTCGGTCAATGGAAGCCACCTCAGATTTCAAGGACAGGTAATGTTTCCTGATTTCTTGCAATTTTTCTTGGAGAACTGTTATGCGCTCGGCACTAGTCAGATTTTCCAAGTCAGCTGCAAGTTAAACAGTATCTGTTAATTATTCTATTGAAGCATTTCCAAACACTTCTGGATGGCAGCCAAATGAAAGGTACTCCAATCTTAGTGATGTGCTTTGATCTAGCAGACAGCAAAGCTAAGAAACAACAGCAGCAGCAGCTTTACAAGATATTGCCATACACTTTCTGGGGACTTTTTAAGGAACTGGGAGAGGAAAAAAGATGCATTTCCTTCCCCATCAAGAGGAATAGGATAAAAAAAAAATTAAGACAATGGATGAAAACATCAGGGCCAAAACTAGCTTTGAGCCTGTTGCTTTCAGTCCTTGCTGGAGCTCAGTTTGGTCCCAGACACCAGGAAGGTCAGCCTTGCCTGACTTGTCTTGGTACAAAACTAGCAGGTTACAACAGGAATGTGCACAGCTGGTTCTGGTGGAGTCCCTGGCATATGTGCCATAAGGAAAAACCATACAGGCTGTGGCCAGCACAGGAGTTGCCCCTCTGGCTGTTTCCAGGTGGGAGCCCTCCACAGCACGGCACACAGCAGTGGGTGGCACAGACAGGAGAAACTCTTGGTTCAGTCCAAGGAAGCCACACTGGAGACACTCCATTCAAAAGCATTTAAGAATCATTTAAACTACTGTAAGGTGCAAAATGCACTACATCAACCGGTAATGAGGACAGCACCAAAGGACCAAAAGTCACAATTGTATTAGGCTGTGGGAAAATGAGGAAAGCTCAAGTGTCTGACTTGGCTACAGCAGGAAATGTGGCACACAGCACTCCATAGACCAACTTCTGCCAAGCAACTTTAGCATGTGGAGTGTAGCCAAGGAAAAAAGAAAGGAAGGAGCAAAAGCCCCTCAAATGTGTTGCCCCAGGAAAGTGTTCAATGAATCTCAACAGAGCAGTAAGTGACAAAGACCTTTTACATTACATACTCCTGAACAGCACCAGAATGTAACTTGATTCTGAAGAACTACTGGGAAAAAAAATATGTTTAAAAGTAGACTAATGCTGACATTCAGGGCTGGGGAGGAAATTAAAAAAAAAAAAAACAAAAAAACCCCAGCAAAGTCAGATTCAATTGGTAAGTTGCACTAATATGAGGGAATCAATAAACCATTGATCTGTTTTTCAGATAGGCAGGCAGATAGGGTCAGATAGGGTTTTTCAGATAGGATTAGGCAGGATCCTTTCCACACTGCTTACCCCTAGCTGGACCAGTAGCTTGATTGAAACAAACAGAGTGTAAGTTCTTAATCCTAGAAACAGCAAACAGGCGCTGGTTCATTAATGCAAAACGGATGGGGAAAAAATTATGAATCAATCACCTGAGTGTCTGAACAGAACTAGAGAATGAGGAATAAAACAGCAAGGAAATATCAACAGAAGAAGCACACAGAGCAGATAATGTTCATGCCAGAGTGACAGGTATGCACAGCACAACAGGAACAATAAAGCAGCTCAGAAGCCAGATCTAAGAACAGTCCTGGAAGAGTGTGACATAGGCAGTTCCCTGTGCTGCAATTGTAAAAAAAAAAAAAAGAAAAAAAGAAAAAAAAAACCCCCACCCCTTTTTTTTTTTTTTTAAATGAGGATTCAGCAAATTCAGGATGGAAACAAGAAAGCCAAAATACAGAACATTCAAAAAGCCTTTTTATGCCACAAGGTGACACTAGGTGTGTTTTCAAGAAAATACTTACACATTTGAAAACTCCACTTGTAGACTTTGGGCAAACGATTATTCTGTTCTTTGAGATCAGACTCCTTCTCTCCATTTTTACCACATTTTCCTGGAGACTGTGTTCTTGTGAGTGATTTGGTTTGGTGAGATTTCATACCAGCAGAAACCGATTTCGCTGACTGGGACTTGGACACACTTTCACCAGCAGACAGTTCATCACTGTCGCTGCTGTTTGCTGAAGAAACAAGAAGACATTGTTACAAAACAAAGCCCAAACTAAAGCTTCTCAGAAGCAACCTCTGTGCTGATTTTCATACAACGGGAATTTATTTGACCCAAATCCTTTACTTTAAAATATCAGATTCCATCCTGGTGCAGCAGCTTGCCTTGATGCCCTTTGCATCACTCAAGCACAAACCAGGTATATAACAGGGACAAAATGAACATCTGCCTGTTCATGGGGCTGTACTTTTTCTAAGAGTTCACAAGACTGATCATTATGGTCCATCGCCTTTTTACCTCTTTCTGACATCAATTTCTAATGCAGTATTCAATATATAAACCTCTATCCAATTTTAGAGCTAAAAGTTACAGACCTTTAACTGTATTTTTAGGACATGTATAGCAGAAATCAGAGCAAACACAGCCTTTTCTTAGCCTTATATCACCTTTATTTTAATTTTCCTCTACTAAAATTGCTATCAATAATCTGAACATCTGTGACATGCTCTACAAATTTCTCAGACATGATGATAAAATTTTTTTAATTTTGGAAAAAGATCTTCTGCTGACCCAAAACAGAAGAACTTTACCTCATGCTGAAAAAACTAACTATAAAGCAACAGGCTGAACTGAACACAGATTTTTAATCAAACCACTCAAAGGAGAGTAACAAAATAACCTATCTAAAAGACAAGATTTAAGAGTAATGATAGAAAGGCTGAAGTTTTTTAGCATTACTAAAATAAAACTGAGGTGAAAGCAGGCACAAGCGACTGCAATTTAACACAAGTCTAGCAAAGCAGTGGAATAAAATGCTTAGGAAATCTGCAGGATTGCAGATTGTTAAGAGTTGTTTTTAAAAACACATTGAATTTATATTCATTAAGAAAAATGTATGCCTCATTTGTACCTGCCCAGGTGATGACAAAATAAGCCCTTGAACCTTTTGGCCTTTATGATCTGGTGATACACGCAGGAGAAACTGAATGCCCAAGACATGTAGTGTGAAAGAGCCTGGCCAGCTGCTTGTTGGTGTTGGTTTTATGCAAAGGCAAGAGCTGAAGCTGTGAAGCTGCCACAAAAGCAGTTTAACAGATACACTGGAATGTTGCCAAAACCTTTTTTTTTTTTGTTTGTTTGTTTTTTTTTTTTGTTTTAGCTGAATCACGTTTCATCTATTCATTTTCCTTATTACATCCAGTAGTGCCTGAAGTCTAACAAAAAGAGCACACACCAAGGACTACGTGGTAGTAACTTTGAAGTTTCACATATTGATAATGACATAGGTTGAGAAAGAGGGATAAATTCACCAAATCCAAGGGAATAAAGGCAAGGCTAAAAATGGTGTATTTGTTCTGCAAATTCAATATATTTTGTTACTTTAATTTCTGGGGTGAGGGTAGGAATAATGATTATGAAAGGAGGAGACCAGTGAAATGGAATTAAAAAGGATGAGAACATATAAAGAGATCAATGAACATGAAAGACAGGTGAGGTGAAAGCAAATACCAGACCATCAAGTACAGACTTTTAGTAAAAGCTGTTAATAGAAAGAGGGGAGGGAAGCTGGGGGAAAGAGAGGAAAAAATGCCTGGCATATGCTTTTTGCCCTTGCTTTAACTCGATATTTTACAGTTATCCTCCAGGTTTCAGTCTCTAGCTGTTTCCTGGTATTTTTTTATTAACAGTAAAATGAAGCAGTAATTGATCTTGCTGTCTCCCAAACACCTGTGCATATGACCCTAACACACCTGTGCTTTTATTAAGCTTCCCTTACTCAGTATGGTAGTTTCTTTTCCAATTAGCTTCTATAACTACAAAAAACTGCAAAAGCTGCATTATTTACCATAGATTTCCCTAAATTCCTCCCATATCAAACTATGACATTGTAACAGACAGCACAGGAAGAAAACAAGAATCTATAGTCTTCTGGAATTATTCTCACATTTGCTACAGGGTAGAGATATTAACCTCCAAAAACTCATCTTGCAGATACTCACTCTTCTCGGTTTTCCTGAATTACGAAATATTAAGGAGCTCTTAGAAATAGGCCCAGAAATAATACAGGGTATTTAAAAACACTCTGGTGTTTAGGTAGAGCAGTTTCTTCATTTCAACAGTGTTAAGAATTCCCTGATGAGAACATTTTGTCCTAATGCATTTTTTATTAACAGCCTTCATCTCCTACAATGACTTGAACAAATGACATTCTACTTTCACACCTTCTATTTCACACTAAGCTGTACTTACTAGTTTTACTCTTCTTTTTGCTGCTCACAGATGTTTTGTGGCTTCTTTTCTGCTTTTTTGAGGAGCTGCCTCCTCCCTGAGCATCTTTAAGTCTTTTTTGGCCAGTACAGACTATAATTGGGAAAAGAAAAAAAAAAAAAAAAAGAAACTGGAATTAAATAAATGCTTGCATTCCTCCCACAAAACACTTCAAAGCTTAAGTTTGTAGACAACAATGCAACTGTTCCTGCCTATCCTTAATGCAGCTCAGTTTTCTACTTATATTGACAAGAGGAGGTAAAAGACAATGGAAGTTTCTTTGCACGGAGTGCACATGTATGATGATTCCAAATTACTTTCCCATATGCATCACCAGAATTTCTCTTGAACCACATGGGTTTACTATTTTTTAATACTGTAAATTAAATAAGAATACATTTATTTAAAAAGTTATCAAGACCTACTGGGACTAAAGAATGTTTTTAAAAGTTTGCTGTACTTGGAAGCTGTGAGAAAAAAAAAGCCATAACCTGTGATCAGTAATTACATTGATTGAAGGTGTTAAAAAAGATCTTAGCTAATGTTAAAAAACAAAAAAAAGGAAAAAAAGGCAAGCAAAAAACAAGGGAAAAATTCTACTAGTATTTCTGACTACAAGGGAAAAAAGTAGAAAAGAAACATGGAAGGTATCCAGTACATCTGCTAAAAGAGAGTGTTTTAGAACTTCTTCAAACGTTGTTTCACCACCATGTGACTTTCAGATTAAAAATGACCCCTGGAATAAAACAATTTAAATTAAGGAACCTAATTTTCTGAAACAGGTAACATGCTGACAAAATCAGAAAGGAAGTTAAAGTCTAATGTATGTAAAAATACTCTTTCACAATCACGTAAAACTTCTTTCAAGTGGCAATATAAAAACCCCCAAGCAACTTAAGTTCTAAACCTACACAGCTTTAATTAGCAAAGCAATACAGGTGTATTTATCAAGGGGTATACATTCACCTCTTCCAAACTCTCTCCTTTAAGGAAACACATTTTCTTGCATACATTCAGAAGATTATTTCCAACAGAACACTGAAGGTAACATACCTTTAAGGGCATTTTGAAAAAAACAGCCGATTGCTAGCCAAAATCTACTGAGCTAAGAAAACCCACTTCTGTCTCAGGACTGTACACAAAATGTATTTTCTTCCTTTGTGTCCATAATTTTTAGCCACTACAACACAGTGAAAGTAGCTGTACTGTTGATGAATTGCAAAACCAGCCAGTCACTTTCAGAAAAATGCTTTTGGATCTTGCCTTGACAGCAGTTTAAAAGCAGGCAGCAGTACAGCAACATCATGTGCACGAGTGTTTATTATCCCCCACTCTCTAGTGGTTTCAGGAAAGGAACTTCAATCTGAAAAATCACATATGGAAGTGAAACACAGCTGAAAAGGTCAATGCTTTTATCAGCTTGACTTGAATCTTATTAAGGTAATGTTCTAGAAAAACAGAAATTAAAAATGACTGCCTAAGCACCCTAGCAGCAAGAGGGCTTTCTCCCCCAGAACAAATAACTTACAGAGAATCAAATTTTATGCAAGAAAATCATCTCCTGCTTCTCAGGAGGGTGCTGAAAATGCTTCCATCTTGCTACAATTAATGTTCCTTACACAAGCTATTACAGTTTGCTTTGGGCTTTTTTTCCGTATCCAGAATAAACTTCATTCTTTTATCCTTTGTCCCTCAGTGAAACCACCACAATTTCAAACAAAAAGCCAATAAACTTGCTGGCAGATTGCATTTTGCTCACAAGATGATTATGCCATTTCCACACATATGAAATGGACAGCAGGCTACTACTTCCCGCAACAACTAACTTCCCTGCACCATAACCAAAACAGAAGGAAAACACATCAGCAATGTTAGAAGCAAGATCTGGTTAGGTTGGAGACAGCTCTGTTTACCCTTTCCTTTACCTTTTTCAGCATGCTCTGGTTCTGGTTGATTACTACTACTGGAGCTGACGCTGGCATCAAAACCTGTTGGAGAAATATTTCCCTCAGACTGGAGGTCTTGCAGCTCCCCTGCCACACTGTCCACTTCTATTGTGCTATCTGTTTCACTTTTGATGCTTCGTATCTCTTCTTGATTTGGTGGCAGTGTCTCAGAGACAGTGACACTGGACTGATGTCTACTGGACTCTGTCACAGTTACAGAGGAAGGTGACTCAGGAGTTGTAGGAGGTGTGTTTAGCACTGAATTGCTGCCGCTGCTTGGAAATTCAACTTTCTTCTCACCCGCTTCAGTCGGTTTTTCCTCTACAGGTTTAACATCCACACTTGCTGGCAAAGATTTTTCAAGTTCACAGTTAGGCAAAGAAATGCCTTCTTCTGCAAGAGTCTGAAGCTGCTCCTCTGCTGCAGCATCCTCAGGAGCAGCGTGTGGAGGAGAAGCAGCAGCCTCAGTATCAGAGTCTGAGAACAGCTCCTTCAGCGTTTTCTTCGGCCACTGGCCCTGGATACTTGACCACACATCTTTTCGATCCTTTGCTCTGGTGTTCTGAAGTCTTTCATCAGAGTTATTTAGAAGTTTTATTCTTTTCTCTCCCACTTCAGAAAATCCAGAGTAGAAAGTACTTGTCCGTAAAGATTTCCTTTTCTCCTCTAGTCCATTGTACTTTTTTGTTGGAGTGATTTTCAGTTTAGATTTGTCTTCCTCATCTTCATCCGAGGAGCTATTACTGCTGTTTTCTAAACTAAGGGAGTCTTTGTTTTTGGACTTCTCATCCTTTCTATTAGGTGACACGGTCTTTAAGGACTCCTCTGCAACACAGTGTCTTCGTTTACCACGCTTCACTTGTGGCTTTGCTGTTTTATCCACAATCTCCTTCTTTCCATCCTTTCTCTTCTTTGTGGCTTCGTCTTCTCCATCGGAGTCACTATCTTCAGACAACTCTTCCATCTCTTTCCGCAATCTTTCAGGAGACTTGGATAGAGATTTGGGCACCACTGCATCTGTAAGAGCTTTAGTTTCCTCTGGGAGGGATGAACTGCTCTGTTCTTTTAGACGGAGTTCATTTTTATCTTGGCTTACGGCTTCGGGCTGAGATTCCTCTTTGCCATCAGCATGAACATTCGGGGCACTTTGGTCATCTTCTTGCTCACTATCATCAGAACTTTCAGAAGCTAATTAAAAATAAATCCAAACAAAACAAAAACAAAACAAGAAAAGTTTGTCTTGATTCTGATTACAAAGAATTATTAAAAAAAAAAAAAAACAAAAAAAACAACTAAAGAAAACTGTACAGATATGAAGACATGCTACAGGAATCTCTAGCAGTCTCTCTTAAATGGTACCTCCTGAAGAGTTCAAAAACTCATGGTATAATGGCTAGATTAGAAACTAGGAAGATTCTCTGTTATACAGTACATTTCCAGGAATTTCTGAACAGGTAGAGAAAGCATAGTGTGCATTAATCCATAAAATATGAACCTCTGCACCCAAATTACCCAAACCAGTAACTGAAAGATGCCCATACATATTTCTTATGGGTGACAAATACTACCATTATCTGCCTTTTTTCCAAAGCCCATAACACAGACATCATTTTCCCTGGAAAATCCAGAGTCTAAAGGACAGAACAACACGCATATTGGATACTCTCTAACAAACCAACCTGATGATCAGCCTGGAAAAAGGAAGTGAAAACAATAAAGGCACTTAGGGAAACAAACGGACAAGAAGAATGTAGGACAACTGCAAGAAAATTCAGGGTCAGCAACAAAGAAACTGAGAGAAGAACGAAGATATATCATGTCAAAGGAATCAACAGCAATCTCAGTGCAAAAAGATATGGATTCAAGGAGAAACACAGAAATTGGCTCAAATATATATATATATGTAACTCCTTGATATGTAAAGTTAATTACAGATTAATTATCACACTAATAATAGTGTCATTGCTAATTGTTTGGATTTTTTTTTTTTGTTTCTCATTTCCTAAGGAAATAAAGTATTATAGATCATGTTGACTACAGTTTTGGAGCCCAGTGGCCAGTGTCATTCAAGTTCAAATAAGTTGGAATGATTATTAAATTCACATAGCTTCCACAAAAGCTTGTGGTTACCCAAAATACCTATACTATACATGATTTCCTTCTCTGGAAGCATGCTCTAATCTGAGAATGAAGAGAATCAAGTATGTATTAAAATGCTGCTGTAAATGTGTGGGCAGTGGAGCACAGTGCTAGCAACAGAAATGCGGGTATGAATAATGGGTCTTATAGCTTAGGTAAATCAAAAATTAAAAATTTAGAAATTAGATAGGAAGTAAAAATGCTTTGCTCTATATCAAACAAACAAACAAAAAAGAAAAAAAGGATGGCAACACAAAATGTAATGACCATTAACACACTGAATTCACAGAAACTGCCAACACTGTTTTTGTGCAAGGGTTATTTCTGAAGATGATGTTATAATTAGCCAGACAGACTCAAACATTTAGTTGCATCTGTTATTCTACACTGTCATTTACTCCTGTTTAAAGGCCATATACAGAATTAGAAAAAGCTTTTAAGTACAATACCTTGTAGCCCATTAATGATAGAAGTAATTTCTACTGATTTAACTGGAGCTTGTTCAGTATTTTTGGCTTCAGTGCTGTCAAGTTTGGACCCAGACTCCGGTGATGTGCTGGTATGAAAGGGGGGTTTTGACAAACGTCGCAATTTACAAGGTTTAGGAGAATACTTCTCTTCCTTCTCTCTGTCAGTTTTATTCTAGGTGAAGAAAGGAAACAAAAACTCTTCTCAGTGGAGCACATACTTTATAATGGATTACAATTAAACAGCGCTTACAGTTATCGTAAACATTCAATCTGTAGTAGAAAGCTCTCCTCTTTGTTTAAAGGACTACAAACACCTTTCTACACTCCATGCCAAGACCCTTCTACTGAAAACAGGGACTTTGTCAACACTAAAACAAATGGGAAAACAACTGCCACCAGTGCTCGAGGAGAAGTGACACTGCAGCATGCCAGGCTCAGCAGCGGCAGAAGGCAAAGCTTCCTTGCAGCCCACTGTCCAAGAAATATGTCATCATCTAAGCCTAAATACCAGTTGTGGAAGAACCAATTTTGAAAGATTAAAGAAAGCAATAAAATTATAGATTCCCATGCACATGGACTAGTCCACAGGTTTGTGCTGCAGAATCAGAGAGCTCTCAGATTTCACCCCCCTCAAGCTGGCTCCCAACACTGACAATAATCTGTATCCTCCTCATTTGATTTCTGTAAATGACTACATACATTTTATTAAAAATTCAGGAAAGAAGGAAAGAGAAGCTTCCCCTCCTTACCACAAGGAGAAAAGCCAAAACCATGATGAATAGAGTATCCATATTTAAAAGGCTACGAAGTTGCTTTGCCTATAAGCATTTGTAGGCCAATCAAAAGGTCAGGAAGGGAGGCAGGGATTACTTAACTATGTATCAAACTAACAGAGGGAGCAACAAGAGAGAAAAGGGAGAAAAACTACCTTTATTTTCTTTCGATGCTTAATTTTTGGTACATTTTTGTCAGCGGGTCTTACTATCTTGTCTGCCTTTATCCACTCATCATACCTAAAAAGAAAAAGAAATCGTACACATTTATTGTTTTAAGCAGATAATCACATCACAGTAGAAATTTAACTGAGGAAAAAGGGAATTAATAGCCATATAAAAACAGAACTGGATTTTGAATCAAGTAATTTGTGGAATTCTCAAGTCTGTGAAGTTTCAGCTAAGGTTCAGAGGATTAATGTCTTTTTAGGCTGAGGGGTAAATGCAAAACCTATTTTCCAGTCTGCACAGAACAGCAGAAATCCATGTATGCAGGTAAAACAAACTACCTGAATGAGAAATCTGTACAGACCTCTAAAAAGTATACTTCCTATTTATACACTGTCAAACCTTAACAATAAAATAAACAATAAAATAAAGTAACAATAAAATAAATCCTTTCAACTACATAAAATGTGACCAGTAAATAAATATAAACTCTTTCGATCCCAAGTGACTGCAAAGAGTTATCTGGAGTGAGTACCCCTTCAGAGTCACCAGCTTTGGTGACTTCACTGACTTCACAGGGACATTTTTCAGTTCCTTTTCTGTTAAAGGTTTCCACTTAGCATCAGTGATACAAGACAAAAACTTACTAAATAGCACCAAGATATTAACAACAGGCATCTTGTTATTCAAGACTGGACCTGTTAAGTACAAATCCAAGACCAAAGAAGTACATTCTTAGTAAGAATATACTGTAACTCTGGTACTGTGCTTGCCAGATTGTGTATTTCTGAAAAAGTCAAGAATCATTTAAATCAATTTTTTTCCTCCCAATAAGAATAAGCTGCTTTACTACTTAAACTGTAAATTCAAGAACCATATGCATAAGGCACAGTTCAGTTAAAAATTAGTTGGTATTAACTTTGATCTGAGTGTACATACAAACAAATTCTGGTCCTCCTAGGTAAACATAGAAATATAGGGGAAAAAATTAACTTTAAAAACCCAAAACCACACTCTCCAGAAAAACTTGTACAAGATGGAGTTGAGCACAATCACCATAATGGCTTTCCAGCTGGGCTTACTCATTCATAATTTTGATGTATGCAATGACTACAGACACAGTCCTAATTCAGCTTCTTTGCAACCACTGTCAATTATATCCACAATATTGACATAAATTAAAAATATTTTGGGAAAAACATGCAAGTTTCCAACCTGCTTCCCTAAGCATTATAAGTTATGATCTATACAAGGGATTTCAGAAGCTAAATACTGTATTCTAACTTAAATGTCACATAATAATACAGTGAAAAATGAAATAGCAACAGTCTGAAAAATATATCTCCAAAACAATTTATTCTGCCTTTTCACCTCCATGTGACAATAAAACCCACAAAATCTCACAGCAGACCATGCAGACTACGATATACCAAGACTGCGTACACTGCTGCAGACACCACTCTCATTGTAGTATTACCCTGCCATTACCAGGTGAAATGCCAGTAAACAGGTTCAAAACTGAAATATAATTCTGCGGAGTACTTGCTCATATGGAAAAAAATCCCATATTCTGTGAGACTGTGGGAAACCCTAGTTGAAGCAATCTATCTTCAAGACAAAGACGTGTTTTGCACAAGGAATACCATGAAGCACCTGCCAAATGGACTTTGTGACCCAGAGAAATGCAGGAGTATTTTATTATATCTAAATACATGCAGGAAAACAGCACTAGGACCTGACAAACACATGGTGAAAAGTGAGGATTCTGACAGTGTCCTTTCTGCCTCAACCACATTGCTAGAATATCAAAATTGTATTCACTCATTCTTATGCATCTCCAATAAGAAATTAATCTTCCTCCTTTGCAAAGTCTGTGCACAGCCCACACTGTCTGAGATTCACAGCAACTGCAGTGCCTGTTGGGGCAAGAGCTGACAGACACGGGGGCACACTGAACCAAAGGAGAGAAGTGCAGATTCTGAAGAGAATACCTCTCCATACCACAGTCCTAAACATCATGGATTAGAAATGGTGGTCATGCAAGCCCTCATCTCAAGGAGCACAAATTGGAACACTAATGTGTGACAGTCACAGTTGCTGGCCAGAGCACATCCTGCTTTACTCCTGACTGCATCCAAAACAGCAGGCAGACCCTGTGAGGAGGTCAGAGAAATCTCCCATCTTCTCCAGGGAATCCGCTGCCCCACACTTCACACCCTTGCATCACACAGCTCCTTTCACTACTCACACATCTGATGCATATGGCTTGCCAAAGTCTGGGACAACTGGACCCCAGGCTGAAACAGATCCTGCAAAAAAGATACATTCCAAGCCACAGTTGACAACCTGACCCTAAATTACATTCTCCTCCCCTGCAAGACAGAGAAGCACCCTGAAAGCTGCATCTAAAATAGGGTGAGTGACTCAGACTAGAGCCTCTTTCTAGAACTGCATCTGCTAACATATGAACACTTACTCCATCACTAATCTTACTTTGGACAGTCTGCTCACAAAAAAAAATTAACCTAAAAATATTATCCAAAAAGTTATTCAGCTCTCATTACAAGAAGCATGTACTTTCAGAGGACCTGGGTTGTTTTACTGCAGTGCTGTTTTTCACATGTACTAGCTTTACCACCCTAAAGTGAGCAGATGAGAGTAGAGAGGAAGGAGATAATATGGGGACCTCCTAAAAGAGGTGCCACAAATGTCTTGGAAAATCAAGACGGAGATTTAATAAGGAATTATTATTTACTTAATTTTTTAAACCAGGTTTCATATGAAAACCTGGAACGCTTCCATAAAGAAATTCTGCTTGCCTTACCAAAATGAAGACAAAGAAGAGCACCTTGCATCAGAGTATGTACTGATACTATTACATTCACATACATTACTTGCAAGATAAAATGCACCACAACATACTCTCAGAGACTGCACAATCGATCTTCCACAGAAGTACTAGAGGAGAAACAAGGAAGAAAGCATACTTGGCCAGACTAGATTTATGCTAGCAAAGATAGCACTTTTCTCAGGACAGGTGACCTCAAGGAGCTAGCAAGCTTTGGCAAATTCACTGATAAGGTCCAGTATACTATCTGTAGCTGCTAAAAAGAGACAATTAATTTTTTTTTCTGTGATCAAGGAAAGGAGAAAAACTAGTCTGATACTTAAATACTGGAATATTAGATGGGGATTCTAGTTCGCCTAATTTCTTTCTTTTTTTTTTTAATAATCCCTCCCCTGTCCCCCCATGACATACATTACTCTCCAGGACCCGAAATTTTGCTGCAAATTTAATTTTAGTGGTTGACTGTGAAGTATAAAATTTGTATATGAAGTAATGTTTCAACAAACTTAGACCAAAATGAGCACTTTCACATGCAGATTTCTGAAGGAAAGAAGTGTTGAAAATAATAACTCTAAGCTTTAAACATTTGAAACATTCAAGAATAACATGTCCTGTGATTTTGTACCATAATGATACACAGTTTCATCAATCTAAATGCTTTTTAAATATGCACCCTCTAATTACTGGGAATACACTGCAGAAGAAAAGTCACCTCAAACACTTATAAAATGAACTGTTCTTTGCACTGAAGATTAAAATTACAACAGAAGGAACTGGCACCGTAGGCCCCAAGTAAGTTTTAGTTACATATAAAGCAAATATGTATGAATTACATGTAATTCTGAACATCACTGGTCTGTCAGAAGAAGTACAGTTTCTCAGTATTTCTGGTTTTTCTGGTAATATGTGGTAACATAAACAGGTCCCTGTAACAGGGTAGAGATTTCTACCATTCCCTTTGACTACAAGTCAGGCTCCACTGAACACTACCATTCAGAGACACACCTCACCTGAATCTCAGGAGGTAACAAGATCCTTCAACATAACACTGTAAAGCTTCTGCGCTATTTACTCTTTAAAACAAAAAACGTTTCACAGTTCTTAATGTTACTGGGCCAGAGCATTTAAAAAAACCCAACTAATGAGGATGAGTATCAAGTTTACCCAACTTCATTCCAAGTACCCTAAAGAATGTGAGCGTGCCCACACAAACAGCTATTCTGAAATCCAGACTGATACTGAAATTAACTTGTAGATAAGAGCCATTAGTAGTTGTTTAGGATTTCTGCTCCAACTCATGAGTTTAAAGAACAGGCCATTAAATGGCATACTTGACCAAAAGGGGAAACGGGAAAACTTTAAGGAGCAGAAGAATGACAGAACTAAAAAAACCCTGGATGATTAGCAAATCCTAGTTCAGTGTATTCCCTGTACTGTACATACAGTACCTGTGCCTGCTAAGTCATCCACAATGAATAAGGAGAGGAGGAAATTGCTTCCTACCCAGCTAAGACAGTTGCTTTTCCGGGTTGTCATTGACTGAAGGCCAAATCAAGCTGTTACAGCCTACAAGACTAGTCTTCACAATACTAAACTGTCCAAGTGTTTAGATGCTGGCTAAAGCTGAGGCTTACACACTCTACCTGTCAAATCCATAAACTAAAGTAATTTTACATGTATGAAAAAAATAGCCACATTTAGCAGAGTCCATGCACAGTTCCACAGCTAAATCTCATTCACTGATGTATTTTTCAGTGAAGAATCCTACTCCCCCCCAAACCTTTTCAGAGGGCTCTTTTGAAACACCAGGTAAAAATATAAACTCAAGTCCTACTGCCAGAAAGACCAAACAATCAACACTCCTTAGTTCTCAAATGAGTTAAACTAAAAATGCTTTTATTGTCAAACATATGCTAGTCACAGAAATAACGCCTCTGACATCAATCTGCAGATTTGCTTAAAATGCAGAGTTAAAAATTTAGAATCTTGATTTCTCCTTTAAGAACTGGGGTGCTGGGATCTCCAAGGTGAAGAAGACTCATTTCTGACTTCTCATTTCTTCAGATTTGAAGTAGTACTGCTCAAATAAAACTCTGATCATCTCACCTCACAGCATGGATAACAGCATGATATTTGCTCCAAAAGAAAAATAACTTCCATGCTTACACGTGAATTCCAAAGCAAGAGTTTAAAATCAAGAAACCTCTTGGAATGGTACACACAGTAGTCTTCAATGAGTGGGATGAAAATTTCAGCAAATTGCACTCCAAGGGAGTCCTCCTCAATAAGAACTGGACCAGAATGCAAGTCACACCCCAGCTCCCACCTTGAGCAGGCTGCATCTCCCCTCATATCTTGACTTCACAGCCCACTATGCTTACAGACGTTGCCTGAAGACAGTTTATGTCAGATGCTATTCCTGTAGGTCAATGCAGATCAAAATTCTACAGAAGATCGGTAGCAAAACCAGCAAGAGCGAGATTCCTCCTTGGCAGTAGCGCCTGGAAACCACCGGGCCTTGATGCAAAGAGGTGAATTCAAGGCAGCAAGAGAAGCACTGCACTTCTCTGTTACCTTTGCTAGCAGATCTTGCTAGAACTGAATAAATGGTATTTGTCCTACCCTCTTGGCCAGAGGCAGGATGCCCAGATGACAGATGAAGGTTACAAGAACCTCAGCTTTCCCAGATCAGGAAAAATAAGAAAAAAGTACCTCAGACTTGTCTCAGACTTGTGGGTTTTTTTTTTTTCAGACAGTAATAAAGTTTAAAAGGTAATATGTAAGGACAATGAGGAATTATGTGGAAACTGAGGAAAGGAGCAGACATGCTTATAAGCTGCTCAAAAATTTTTCTCTACTGTTTTCAAAGTTGCTTCAAGTTTTATATGGCAAAAAAAGGTCTGAAATAGCAACAGAAATACTTCAACTTATTTCTATTAATGCTAGACTAAAGACAATAAAACCCATATGCTCCTCCTTCTATTAGAGAAAGCATAAGAAGCCACTAGGCTAAGAAGAGTCTGGCTGGGAGGGGAGGGGGGATAGGGAGGATAGATATCAGATCAGATGAAATGCAGTTACTTGCTGTGCACTTATTTGCCACTAAGAATCTTGTTGTTTTCCAGTTAAATACCCTACTGCTGGTGTACTCTGTGCTTCACTGACAAGAGTGAGCTCACTCAGCTAAATGCACTACTCAAACACTGAATCAGAGAAAATCGGCTTAAGAGAGCCAGAGGAGGAACCTGAAAAGAGTGATGTGTCACCTGCATGGGAAGATCTCAAAGTAAGATGGGGAACAAATGAAGCCTTCTTTGAACAAGTCATTTTAAGATGATTTTCAAAGTAACTAAAGCCCTGCATTTATATAGTGTTAAAAATCTAAGTTTCATACAGTACAATGACCTTCACAGAACACCAATACTGAAAGTTTAGGACTCCAGATGTCTATTAATTTAGTTTTTAAAATTCATAAGTGTATTTGAGAAGTAATTCAAGAAGTAATCACTAACTAAAACTCAAGTTACCTCACGTTCCATCCACAGTAGTGCACCAAGTAAAGGACTTCTCCACCTTCGATGTCAGAATCTTTAATACTAGCTTCATACATTTTTTGATTTTTCCCTCTTCCATACCGCACTTGGACTTTCATGCCTGGTGGATAGCATTCAAACTCTTCTTCCTCATTGTTATTGTTGTCTTCTTCCTCCTCCTCCTCTTCCTCCTCCTCTGCTTCTTCTTCATCTTCATCTTCTTCCTTATTCGTGTCATCTCTTGAAAGGTTTAAAAAATTGTAGAGTTAATACGAGATACTTCATAAGCTTTTCAGTTCCAAACCACATATATTGATAAATATTGTGGATGCATTAGAGAGTGGGAAACAGGAGGCTCCAAATACGTGAAACTGTACTATAGCTGAGTAATATCAGCAAAATAGGATATAGCAACACACACAAAATCCAGTGACTGTAAGGTGCAAAAGTGACTAAAAGAAAAAAAATTCCATCAAAATCTGTATGAGTAGAAGTTGCTCAAACTCATCTTTATATGATTCTTGCATGCAGTCTCTTTGTCTAAATATAACTTTCTCACTTAAAATAAATTCTTTTCCATTTTTTAACCTACAAGTTTTACAAATGCTTCTTGAAACTTGCTTCTCAAAAAAATCCTTGCTTTTTTACAATACATAAACTCTATCTCAATAGCTTGAAATTACTGCAACCACAACCAGATTTTGGACAAAAAAAAAAAAAAAAAACCCAACACCTTATGTGACTGTATTAGCAAATTAAACAACCTGTGCTAATTTATAACCTTGTCACTCCTTGCCAATTACACCAAAAGTATTCTAAATATGTCAAACTTGCATTTAATTACTATATAAATACACAAGCAGGTGTTCACCGCTTTCAGAAGTAAGCTAATTCTGAACACATTTTCAGACATTTTGGACCAGTTTTCAGAAGCAGTAAGAACCTACAAATCTTGCTCGTTTCAGTCAATGGTAGCTATGGGCTGCTCAGTTATCTGAAAATTATCTGCAATCAGCTTAAAGAGGTAGACTAGATTACTGAAGTTAATGGGGGAAAATATCTTCTAATCTTAGACTTATAAAGCAGCGTTATTGGCCCTCGTACCACTCTCATCACACACACTGTGCAACACAGAACAGATTTAGTTGCTGACTAAGTTCACAACAACTGCAGACCACCAATAGTCAAAAAAGCTGATAGATGGAACAGGTATGTCTGGATACTTGGATAAGAGAATGTAAGTACTGCTCCAGCTCTGATTCACATCAGTATTTTAGTTAACCTCACAAACAGGGAAGTCTGTATTAATAATCAAAACCTTTCCATAACATTTTCAGTAGAAAATACTAAGATAAGCCAAGCTACCTTCTCTCTGTGAAAGGATGCTCCTTTGCAGAAGTAAAACTGCAGTATTACTATCTAATTAGCTGGCAAAAGGTAATTCAGAACAATATGCTAAATTCAACTGTAGTATAACCACAGTGATTTAATGAAATTACTTCAGAAATTAATGTTGTCACATATATATTTACATGCAAAGACACACTAAATATACAAATACATATATGTATATACACACATGTGCATACACACTGTGACAAAGGCTAAAAAAAAATCCATCTTTTCCTAGTACACCAAGTCACAGAAGACATATCTATTCAGGTATATATGGCATGGACCATACAGTATAATTCTACAAGGCCAACATTTTAATTTTATTTTTTATGTATAAATGTATGTATATGTATAAATATACACACGCAAAGAGAAAGTCTTGGCCTTCCAAGAGATATAAATACTGATAGATAGATAGATAGATATAGAACTATATACTTTGAGTGAACTACTTTGCTAGTGAAGTTAAAACCACCAGTTAAATGCAACATGAATAAACAAGCTTTGAAAGCTCACTTATGGCAAAATTTACTTCCCAGGGAAATCGGGGAAAAAAGGTGCCCAAAGATTCAGACAAAAAATTCCTGAATAGAATTCCACAGGTAATAACAAAAAGCACCAACTAGTAATTTAAATGATTTTAAGTTATCCTCTCTGCTGCACTAAACAAAAACTCCTAGCCAATTTCAGAACAACAGGTATTATCATACAAAAGCTAAAAAAAATGGGATCAGAAGCACAGCCACCACTGCTTCAAGAACAAGAGGAGCTTTTGATTTTCCATTACATTAAGTACACTTCAAAACTGCAGTGAACCAAACTCTGCCTTTTTTTTTTCTCTCCAAGGTCTTGGGGCACAATTCTCCAATGCTGCCTGCAAAGTAAAGTATGCCTATGCTGGAGATTCAGGATTTTCCAAACACTGTCTATTATGGTGCCAATGGCTTTTCGAAAGCTGAACAAATTTGGAGTCTCTCTCATCTTGGTGTCCCAACATATCCTACAAAGACTCCATGAAAATACCAGAAATTAGTACCTTCTGGAAGAGATGTGCGAAACCATCATTGTGAGTCACTTGGATGGTCAAGGAGATGTGAACACCAGACTGAACATAGGTAGAGGGCATGTCAGGAAGCAAAAGCAAAATGGCAGCAGAGATAGCTGTAATTAAAAAGTGCTCTAAGGAGTGACCTGGTTAGCAATCATAAGCTCGAGGTTTTAGGAAACCAAACAGAAGCAAATAATGTTCATCATTTTAGAGCAGAGAAAAACCAACTCACTCATATAGCTCCT
This sequence comes from Anomalospiza imberbis, assembly GCF_031753505.1. NCBI lineage: Eukaryota > Metazoa > Chordata > Aves > Passeriformes > Viduidae > Anomalospiza > Anomalospiza imberbis. The sequence continues at coordinate 70,375,469 of NC_089683.1, read as the reverse complement.
GGAACAAAAAAGCAACAAAAAACCCCAACACAAAACCCAAGAACACATACCAACAGTTGCAAGGAAGAAATTGTCTTTTAATGCCTTAAAGAGTTCAAATCTGGCAGTGCAGACAAAGGAGAAGCCGTGACTGCCACAAAACTGAGGTTTCTAAGAGGAAATTTTGATTGTAGGCATCCACTATGCACAGTCATAACTTCATTAGTCCATGTATGTATGCATGAGATCATTGGATTTTCTTCAATGCTGTTTAGTCAAAATCCCATTTGGGGGAAGGGCACGGGGGAAAGGTAAAAAAAAAAAAAGTAAAAAGAAAAAAGAAACAAACCTCTTGGCAGCAAACAGTAATTGTCAACTTAAAACCAGTACCAAGCAATATCTACCACAAAGATGCAACAATTTGAACGACCCAAGCAGCAGCTGATGAAACGAGGCAGCAGCAGATGTGCATACACAGTGTACAGGAGATACAGCAATACAAGTGTAACTCTGTTCCAGAATCCAAAGTATTACCAGAAAGCTTATCAGGACTCAAAAGCATTACAAATTACCACAGACTAAAAAGAATGCCTTTACCCCATCTCATAAGGACTGGGAAGATAAACCTTCAGAAGCAAGACATGAATGAATTAAAATGCAAAATTATTCGTTAATAAAGTAAAACCATTAAAATGTTTAGACCATACAAATATTGCTTATCATTAGTTTCAAAGGATAAGGCAATATCCTCAAAAGGCTAAAACCACACACACAGTAGGTCACTCTGTCAATATAAAGATTTAACACCAACAAGCCGATAATTAAGTGTATTAACAACCAGATGTAGTTAATAAATGAAACACTGCTGCTCTTACATCACTCAAGAAAATGCAGCATCATGCAAATCTCTTTTAACCCACATTCTCTGGCACTAAACACGAGCTGTAACAAAGCCCAGGTGAAACCTATGAGACAGAGTGTGATTTGGAACATTCTATCTGCCTCCTAGAATTCCTGTTTTGCAGCAAACCTAACCCTACTCCAATACACTTCCCCTGATGGACCAAACTGGTACACACAGCAGGTGAGATGGCACATGCAAGATTATTTTTTCAGGGGCTATTCTAAACTTTGAGGAAGCAAGATTATTTCAATTATTGGCTTAATTAAGTCATTACAGTTAATTGAATCACTAGCAGAAATAAACTTCAGTATAATTGACACTTCAAGTTTAGAAATTAGCTTCTATTTTTGTTTCCTGCTTATTTTTTTCCTTTTTCTCATCCTAGAGCCTAAGTTAACCTCTACTTCTCATAATACAGAGCTGAAAGATATTCAGTCTCTCTTCACATTGCCAATCACAGATGTATTAAGGTGACCTCAAGTTTTAAGGTAGAGAGGTCATTAAGACCTTTACTCATGCCATGACAATGGAATCTCATCTTTAATTACACAAAATAACACCTCCCCAGAAATCACCAGAATTTGTCTTCCCTCTTGTTCTGGTTTTGGCTGGGATGGAGATTACTTCTTCTTGGTAGCACAGTGATCTGTTTTGGATGCACCAGGGTGGGAGGAAAGTGAGCCAGTGTTTGCATGGTACACAACTGCCAGCTGGATTAAACCACTGCACCTCCAAAGCTACAAAGAAAATCTGAAAATAAAAGCCCCAGGGACTTCTGTCTGCGCACAGAAAGTTGGAATAAATGCAGATGGGGTCCCTTGTCCCAAGGGAAGGGGAAGGCACTGCCTTGATCTGAGTCACAGCTGAGTGTAGTACGGTACACTTCAATCATGCAAGCACGTTGGCTGTGATCAGTGTGCTCCTCTGCCACAGATGCGTGAGAGGACCTCATGTTACTGCTCCTCATCATTCAGCCACATGTGTTGAAACATTCCTCAAAAGGATAAAGGGTGGTTCCAAAGTCTGACTGAAGAGTACAGCCCTTCCTCTTTTTACAGCACTGGTTCACATTCACCTTGGAAGCATGATGAGTGTTTAAAGTGAGTGATTATCTGATGAGTGTTTAAAGACTCTCCCACACATCACATATGCCTCAGTGACAGCCACCATGGTTAATAACTTGCACAGTGACCATTTGCTATGTAAAATATGATGGCAGAACCATTTTTCCCAAATCAGATGTCTCCTTTCCATTCAATACAAAGAGCCAGTACATTTACACTGCCCTCTACACTTCATTATTGTGCCATTTGCAGCTTATTGCTGTATCAAAAGCAATCACTACATGTATGCATGTATCAGTCTGTATTCTATATTAAGAAAAAACAATCAATTAGACTGTTTCTGAAAACATGACTACGCAACGAACTTCTTTCCTCATACAAAGACAGCTGAAATACATAAATAGAATACACACCACAAGTAAGAGCACTGAAATATATTCCTATAAATAAGACTACTAAGTATGGTTCTTATAAACATTTTTCTTTTGCATACACACCAACAGTCTAAGATTCTGAGCATACGTTTACACTATACAAGCACTGAAAATGACACATTGTCCTCCATTTTCCCCAAGCAAATCAATTCCACGTAACCTTGAATCTAACTGGGAAAAGCTGTATCAATACATAGTTCTCAACTCTTCAGAAGCGAAGAGACAAGCCTTTTATATCAAAAATTCTACACTCCAAAAGATTCTAACCTTCTTGCTACCACTTCAGATCCACCACCACAGTGATGTGTCATTTCAAGACATAAGGAACTGAAGAAAACATTGCCTCTTACAATGTCTTTCTCTCATATGTGAAATGGAGCTTCTATTACATAAGCCCACTGTAAACTTCTTTCAGAAAATATTTAACAGGTGTTATCAGAAAATTTAACTCTTGTACAAAAAGTTTCAGCAGCAGCACAGGCACAGCAGGCAGTCTCTGACCCCACAGGCGCAATACCCCTTAGTGAAATCCTTCACATGAAACAATGTCCATCTTTACTTAGTTTTCAATTACTGCTTTTATTATTTCTAGTTCCCTCCTACTGCTTACAGGAGGGGAAATGTTATTACTGCATGAAAGATGCATGTAACAGCTTTAAGATTAAGATTTTTCTCTTGCACGTGAATGAATGGCTGATACTCTTGGACAGAACTAAACCAAAGACTCAATGTTTAGCATTTTCACCTTGTGATATTGTCAAAATATGACAGTACCAGCTACCAGAAAACCACACCATAAAGACCTAAACCATCAGTATCAGACAACCAGGAGTGTTTAGGTTTCTGAAGCATTCCTTAAGGACATTTGTTCATGTATTCTTTGGAAAAAATTAAAAAATTAGACCGTTTTCAAGAACAAGAAACAAATAAATTCAAGATGTTTCCTAAAGCCAAAGAAGGACTTGTGAAAATGACAGTCGGATGAACAAGAGCAAGGTAAGATCCAGACTTGGCAGCCCTTCCTGGTGTTAAGGCAGCACCTCAGCCACAAGAAAGAAAATACAAGAACAAAACCTCTCGCAATGTCTATGTACTGGAACTGGGATTCTTGAAAGAATTTTGCCTTGGCAACTCAAAAACTCAAATACTACCCATATATAAGTGTGCTGCCAATTTTTGTTGAGAAGCAAAAATTACCCTGATTCTCAGCATTTAAACTTTCATTTCAGTATTAAGTTCTTGATAGTGGTCTGTGCCAGGTGCCTCAGAGCAAAGTGTTAAAGCCAAAATAAAACACAAAACCAACAAAAAAAATTTCTCAATATAAACTCCAAAACCAACACAGAAACTTGGAGTTCAATTAACTATCTGGGGAAAAAAAAATCTTATTAATATTGGTTATATAGCAATTAACCTACACCTCAGCTTCTAAACTGCACCTACTATGAAATTTTTAAAGATTTACTTTTCATTTTATCAGCCTGTACTAAAAAACCCACACCTTCTAAAAACTCCACTAGGCTCTCAGCCTCAATCTCTTTGGAACATACTCAATTGTTTACACTGTTCGTTGTGTAGAAAAACACCTCCATTCCCAATTTGTTGACTTTGACTCAAGTGTTCAACAAGTTAAAACAGTTGATATTACTGGATGCTACAAAGGAAACAGCACACCACCTATGCAATGCTACATTTGAAGATCATGACTTCCACAACATCGAGTTTGTAGGAACTTCTGAAGAAGCATTTTGAACTTTCTTGTTTATTCATTGGCCAAGTATAACTACTTTTTTTGATGTTACGGAAAAGGATGATTTACAAAGTCAGTTTTGTAAAGGACCCTATGGGACAGACACATTACTGGCTTTTTTTTTAAACTTGTTTTAATGACCACAAATGGTACAACCTGTATCTAGCACAGGTATCTTCCACTAGCCACAGGAAATAAAAAAGAAAACAGCGAACAAGAAAAGCATGTACAGAATAAAGGGCAAGGTGCCCTTTGAATCTCTACTCTCAGTGTTCACAGATACACAAGCAGACAAGAAATTGGCACTCTGGGAAGAAAGTAAGAGAAAGTTGAGCCTTTCTTCCTCTTCATCATATTGTTAAAGTCTGTGTAGATGGAACCATACAATTCAAGTGGCAGCAATCTCAAAGGTTTGAGACACGTGGGATTGCACAGAGAAACAAAACCTGCAGAAAAGAAACAACTCTGGCTTTCAGCAGTATTTCCTGAGATTTGGAAGCTGGGATTTACATCCAGTACTCCCGTAAGAAGGTCAGCAAGAAGAAACCCAGTTTTTCTATCCTCATGGTTCCTTGCATCTGTAGACAAATAAGCTACATGAAGATGTCCAAAGTCCTACAGATATAAATGCAAATAGAAAACTCTACAAGTTTGCCTAATATAACATTAGACTTAATTTGTTTAGCTATTTTGCTAGGACTGCGAAGGACAAATGGTCCATAACTTTAAAAAAGTTCTAGGAAGACATTTTAAATACACCAAGTAACAAAATTTAGGTCTGAATTTCACACTGATCTATTTTGATTACATTTCAGGTATTGGTGTGTGTGTGATTAGTTTGCTACCTAAAAAACGCCTATTTTTATTTTGCGTTTCAGTTCAAGAACTCCAACCACAACATTTCCATCTTTGTTTAAGTTCTGCCACTTCTAATCCATTAAGTTTGGTATAGGGAAGTACAATATCTAATACAATGCCCCATAAATACTAAAAACATTCTTTAGCATTTAGGATAACAGTGACATTTTTAAAAGCTCTTTAAAGCTGATAAAAGTGCATTTTGTACTCCCAATCAATCTGAGAGGGTAGAAGGGAAAAGTAACCATGCTAACAGTGCTACTACAGTAACACTGCTTATAAATACTTACAATTAACTGCTTTAAGTCTTCAATTTTTGTAATTTAAATTATTCCTTCAAACACAGCATACCTCCCAGCAATGACATCTCCACCTACATCTCTTTTTAGAGTTATGCTTTCTATTCTAAGCAACTCGTTACAATCTTCCATGAGTCATAATAGCAAAAATACTAGTTGAAAGACTTTTCCACTGGGATGAGTAAGGAGGAGCAGAGGGAAAAGAATTCACTCAATTGCTATCAGGTGAATTGGGAAAATTTAAAAGGAAATAAGTATTCTTTACAGATTTTTGTTGTTTTCATAAATAAACTAGGAACATCCATAACATTTTTTGATGTAACAAATAATGCAAATTGACATGAACTGGGATTAAAAACACCCCAACTTTAAAAAATAAAAATAAAGGATTACTGAAAAGCAAATGCAGCTTCTAACTTTTCATGTACCATTTACTGCTGCAACATGGTTAGCATGAAGCCACCATGCTTTTCAGGTATATAAATAAAGTAACATACAAACATACACACATACAAGCACACAATTTAGGGAACTTTAAAAACTGCTATTCTCTAAGCATTGTGAAGTTTTACATCTATTTAGTTCCGTATTTTGAAGGCAGCATTGTAAAATCAGTCTTTAATAATTCTGAAAATCTTGCAAACTTGTTAAAGTACATCTCATCTAGTTCACGTTAAAAATAGCAAATGCAAGAAAGTCCAGCAATTCGTATTTTAAAAAAGAGAAGTTTACATTGGATACAAACAAAATCACACCAATAAAGAAAAGGCTCTTTAACTGAGCTCAGGTGAACTTGGTTTTTCTGTATTCTGCATTTCTGAATTACAGAAACTGCCAACAAAATCTCACTGAAAATATTCAGGAGGACAGAAACATTTTACAAAAGGATCATTCCAGAATCCACTAAAAAATCAAAATCTAAAATAAAATAAAATAAAAATAAAATAAAATAATTACTACCAATTAATCAGAAATCAATATACTAAACCATGACATTCTGGGCACGACTTTTAATGGGCCAGAAAAAGCATTAAGAGCTAATGATATTTAGACAGAAGATCAAGACGAGACAGCTGATCTACTAAACAACAAAATTTCTGGAATGAACAAGGGAATTACTGGTCAGGCAACAGATGGTATTAACTACAAAAAAACCCCAACAAAACCCAACACATCCCTGATATATAGATTGCTGTGAAAGTATAAGGAGGTGTCATTGTCTGCCTTCCCTCTTGTAACAGCTTCTCCCTTAAGCATCTGTTACTGGGTTTTATTGAAAACAAATAAATACTGTATTATTAAAAGAGATCTATCTGACCGCTAAGAGGAATTTTTGTTTTCTTAACACTAGAAATCATACTGTGTGAGATTTTTAATTGTAAGAATACAAAGTGTTAACACATGGGATTAATGAGGACTATATTCCGGTTGTATTTTTTTTGTGTGGCTGCTGAAAAACACTTTTGAGATTTTCCTGCACTGAAACAGGAAAACCTGCCTATTCCATGAACCAAATGATTCACACACACTCATTGATTAGATGGTCCTGAGCATCCCTATTATTTCCATCTCCTACTTTCAAAACACCTGTCTGAAGGTCGGCACAAGAGACACCTGCCAGTACCAGGCCTATTCAACAGAAAGGCTGTTAACTGAGGAATGCAAGGTACTTCCAACTTTTTCCATGTTACACACCCCAGTCCAAAAGCAAAAGCCTGAAACCACAAGTTTGCCATATACTTGTACCAAAATCAAGTATAAAAATACTCCTGGCAATGACTGCAATATTTTTGTGTTAAATCAAATAGCGACCTATGCTTTGTATATTCTGCTCTCACTCAGCTTACATTTAGGCCTGGAACCTGTAAAATTTAAGGTGCCTTTTCCTTTAAAAATAGATTGATGAACTTCAATGCCCTAACCACAACAAGTTATGAACACATCAGTCTCTGGAAGATACGAGTAATTAACAACAGCATGTCTGATTTGAAGTTCAAATTAAAAGAGTAAAATTTAAAAAACACCTATGTCTCATCTGATTAGAAACAGCGTAACTTACCCTAATTTTTCTTTTTCTTCAGCATCTGCATTTACTGTAGGATTATCCATTTCTTTGATCTTCTCCTCCTCTTTATCTTCCAATTTGGTTTCATCTTCAGTTTTGATTACATTTAAGTCCTTTTCTTGATCAGGCTGAGTAAACACAGAATCTGGCAAGTTTTTTTTGTTTCCCTAGGATAACAAAACCTTTAGTTAACTCACAAGGTGAAAACAAAGGATCTAACAAAAGGCAGACAAAACACACTGAAGTCATAAGAGCAAAACAATGCTACAGTGTGGGGCTTGTTGTAAAATTACAACACCTCTGCTGCTTTTCCTTTGGAAAGTCTTTAGCTAAACCTAACAGTTTGAAGTTGCAGCCAGTGTCCTAGCTTGTTTTATCACAATGATATAGGCATGCAGCTCTTACGCCTGGACTGCAAAGCAATCCCCAAGACAAACACTTCACAAAGCATGTTTCTACTTGGGATGCAGAAATACCAGTACTGGCCCATCTGGCATCCCTCGCAGAGAATGCCTCCCTAGCACACAGCCCAGGTCTGGCTGTCACTTATTACAGCTGTGTTGCACACTGACTTGAGGAACCACACTGCTTCCACAGCAAACTCCGAGGCCTGTACAGTGCAGCACATCAGTTTATGGCCTTGAACTTTCTTTGCTAAAGCCACTGAGTCAACAGTGGATTTCAAAAAGCTATAAACATTTGTTTCTCTGGACCACTAAACTACATTAGACCATGTGTACATAATATGTCTTAGTAGAGCTTCACTGGTTTCTCTGGAACACACAAGTAACAGCAGTATTTATGAGGGCGTACAAGCACAGCTAAATGCATAATAAAAGTATCAGCAATATAGTTAGCTGTGAGCATGCATTACCCAGATAAGGATAAAGCCGGACACTAGACTGTCTCCATTTCACCCAGAAGGCCCTCAAACAAGTGGAATGCTGGAGCTGTTTCCTAACAAGTCAGACATTTTGACACCATGACCCCCTAAAACAGGCACCGAGGGTAAATACAGCTCAAATGTCTTGTTCTGAATTAGGTTTACAGTGAGTTTTTGTCTTATTTTAAATCCATCATACAAATTTCAATCTTTCTATTAAGTCATGGCTATTAACACACCAACAGACTTGATAAGCAAGATATAAGATGAACTTTAAAATATATTACCAGAACAGAGGGCTTATCGTTTTCTTTACTTTCATTATCATTCTCAGCTGACTTTTTTTCTTCTTGTTGTACTACTGCTACTTCTTCCTGCTTGCGCTCGTCCTTGTCCACTTTTATCTCCTTTGCATCCTGCTCCGGTTCTTCACGCATTTTCAACTCTTTTTCTTTTTCACAGTCTTTACAAGGCTTGTTCGTCACTTTCTCTGGCAATGCCATTTGAAATTCAATGTTAGCTGATGTACAATACTCTTCAAAACCATAGAGATATCTAAAAAAAAAAAATTGTTTACGATAAGCAAGTTTGACTAAAGAAGGAAAATCCAACCTAGAGACGCTAAACATGGGCAGCAGTAGGCTTTTAAAGCCTTAAAAACTGCATTATAACTAACGAGATATGGATTTTATGTATATTACCCCTAGCACAGGATCACATCAGTTCACTGTAGCTTTAGCATAAACTTCATGGCTTTATTACTTACTTTCTATATGCACATTTAACATTATATCCTGCAGCTGAATTTAATACAGGAATTCCAAGATCTTGATAAACTTGCTTCCACACCGCTCCACTTTCAATCTGTTAAAGACAACAAAGTCATTGTTTTTGAATTAATTCACTGACAAAAAAACTAAATTGACAAAGTTTACAGCTTCAGAAAATAAATGTAAGTAATTTCCTCTGATCTATAAAATTACTATTTATCACACACACAGTATTTCACTGTAATGCAAACTGTAGTCCAATGTAATCACTTTAAGCAATTTAGCATTTCTGCAATGCAACAAGCCACAGCAGGTTTTCCTCTCCAGGTGGCAATAAAACAGAGGAAAGAAAATATAGCTATCAGAAAAATCAGTACATCATTTTTTCTTTTTATTTTATATTCAAAGTAATTCTTAACTATCAGAGCTAGAATTTTCATTAAATTGGAAAGAAAAAAGTAAGTCAAAGCATTAACAATACTCAGCCCTGGCAGTACTGCACCAGACATAGTGCCTACCAGTCTTTCATTATGTCCTAAATGTGCCCTTTGGTGACAAATTCCGTGACGTGCCCATTTCTAACCATGTGTGAAGGTAAAGCAGATGTACTGCAATACCCAAGTACCACATCCCGTCCTGTCTGTCAGAGAGGCGTCACTGCACAAACAGACCTCCTCAGCTGTCAGGCTACATTCATGGGAAGTTCATGCATAAACATGCACAAACAGTTCAAAGCACAAACAGAATCTGCTTGGCCATGAATTCAATGTATTTCAATTACTCCTCCCCAGACGAGTCTCACTAATCCCCATCAGTAAATTCTTCTTTACACTGCCCAGAATAAACAGAAATTAAGGACCTCACATCAGGTCACTAAATTGGTTGTCTTTGAGATTTTACTGAGCAGTGACTCCTTTCAAGTGGAGGTAACAGCTTTATCAGACAAATGGTTCTTAAAGTATTACAAAAACACATGTGCTGGCTGATTTTATGCAGCAATAATTAAACATGCTGAGTAGATGTGTAATTTGTTTAGCTTTTAACTAGTTCTGGTTCATGTTAAAGCATGGTTTTTAGAGCAACAAGGAGTCTTAAGCAGCCATAGTAGAAAACTTTAAGACCTCTAATGGTCCTGTGTTATTTATCAGTACTTCACAGAGAAATAAATTATTTCACAATAATAAAGAGCATCCTCAGGTTTTATGGCTCTGGAGTACTCATCATACTAATACTCACGTTATCAAATCCTCCAAGCTTGTGTACAAGTCTGAATAATTTGAAGAGATTCAAATTTCTATATCCTAATACAGGTCGTTTGTTAATAGGAGTCCCTGGTAACAAAGACAGCTGTTAGGGTGAAGTTTTTTTTTTCCAGAATAACATGAAATTAATGTCATATGCACTATTATTAAATACAGTATTTTAAAGCCCACCTCCTGCATCTGGTACATTCTTTTCATGGAACTAAAACTCCAGAGTCTTACTTACTGAACTAGAGGGAAAAGGGTCATGTTGTTTAATGCATTCTTCCATACAATACTGAACATGCAGAAATTATGCATATTTTCTTGCTAACTCTATTGTACATATTTTTATTTCACCCACTGAAACAATAACATCTAAAAATGCAACAGTCCTTTCACTGACATAAAAAAAAAACCAAAGCAACCCTCACCAGGAGCAATCCCACAATGCTTCAAGAATTGAAACTTCCTATGCTATTGTACTAGCAGTAGCTATCACGGTGTCATCTCTTGTGAACAGTTTAACACATTTCATATGGCATTAAAGAAAATACTAATTTAATCAGTTATAATAGTAATTTAAATACAGATATGCTCACTCCGGCCTTTTCTCACAATATATAAAAACCTGGTAAAGATTTAACATAATGAATGGTACTGGCTTTCAAAAACATCTCAATCTACGGATAGTGTTCATGCACTTAATTTATCAGGATTCACAAAAGAAAAATTAGCACAAAGTAAATGCATTTTTCCACGACCCAAAAGGTGTGTGTGTCAGTATTTCACAGTTATTAAACTGAGAATACAAATTAATATGATTGAGAGTATTAAATGTTTGATTGTACACCCTATAAATACACTATAGCAAACATAGTACAATATATGCAAAACATAATAGGACAGATATTTATATATATCCATTTATTTCTGAAAGCAGAAATATGGGACTGCATTTTAGGAGATGAGTCAAGGGACAGACTCATCTTCCAAACAGTAGGGAAGGCAGAAGGCATGAGTACTGCTTCCTTGTTTCCAAAACTGTACTGCAAAGCACTACTAGTTCACAGGCTCAATTTTTCAAAGTACTGCTAACTAAAATGCCTACCTCTGTCTTCCATGAACTTGTACAACTGCTGAAGAAAGTTCTCTCGTTCTTCAGGAAACGGCTCTATTTCCTCCTGTTTAAAGCAACACATGCAAGAAAACTGTCACCATTTTGAGTTACAGTCCTTTTTTAAGAAACATAAGGCAGTGATAATTTAGGTTTAAATGTTTAAGTTTGTTTTACTGTAGTCAGCAACAGGATATGGCACAGAGAGATACATGCTCTCAGTGTTATGCCACATGAAAGCAAGTTTTATAAACTAGTGTTTCAAAAAATATAAAACATTGACTGTAAACATACATCGAAATTGGATTTTTGACTGATCACTGAAGTATCGTAAGTGATACCATAGATCAAGATGTGCTCTCAATTTCGTCCATTTAAGCAAAAAGTCTGGGAGACGGTACTGTTAAGATTAAGAGTTTATATCAGAAATCTCAGCTCTATTTCTACTGCAGTTAAATGACTCCTTGGTTCCTGGACAGACTATGTCACTTTCAGAGATGAAGTCAAAGAGCAAATGGTGCTTGCACTTTCTTAGGAGTTCTAATCCACTGCACTGGCAAACCACAGCCAATGGCACTGCATGCGAACTGCCATGGGGTACCAGCTGAGCGCGTGCTGAGCAGGATCAATCCCAGAACTGAAATAACAATGGATATTTCGGAAGTTCAGTTCATTGCACTAATAACCCTTTGTATTAGATTTACTGAGATTAATAAACAGTGGAGTTTCATAACAAAGCACTATGGCTTACTTTCTAACACCTCATAATTTCTTCTGGAAATGGGTCTTGCCACAACTAGAAGCAATAAGATATTAACAGATCAAATTCTGAAGAAATTCTGATGACTGAGCTACTGCAAATCAATACACCAAATATGAGTTGATTTATTTTTAATACTACCCATAGAGTTTCCAAAAATAACTAGTTATTTAGTAATCTAAACTAAATTATTTTTCTTTGGTGTATTTTCATTCCATGTTTATCATTTCCATTCTTCAACAGTCTCCTTGTACTAAATATTAAAGCTCCACCTACCCTGAAGCAAGGGGAAAATACCTACTGTCTTTAAAGTCATACTAAGACAGTTGAGAAAACAACAGAAACAGAATATCATCACTAAAAAGAACTGGGAAAAACAAACACACACAAACAAAAACAAACCCCAAACACTCCAACATCTACTGAATCTATTTAATATAGAGATGTACAGCTGAAAATAAGGTCAGGAAAGGCTGTAACTATTATCAAGGAGTAGGGTTTTTTCTTATTCTGTACTTCCTCTTACCCATTAAATGCGCTTGGATGACATCAGAGCCAACAGGCAAAAAAAATTAAAAACCAGTATTCACAATATGCTGAAACAGTTGCTCTTCAGGTATCATTTCAGCAGAAAAGGAATGAAAATACTCCAATCTTGCAATGGCAATGCAAGAGGAAAGTCTCTGCGAGGGGCATTACATGATGGGCACTTAACACCCAGTGTAGCAGCAGAGCTCAGAGCAGGCAGCTTTGATGGGCAAGGACAGGTTGGGTAGAGAACTGCAATATACTAGAGATCCTTTTCACAGGGCAGGGCACCACAGATTGGCACATCTAGCCCAATTCTCCTCTGACAAGTACAAGGTGATGCTGCAGGTCTGCATGTAGTACAGATAAAAGCCTAGTTAAGAACTTTCATATTCCACAGGCTATGGAGAACAAATTACTTAGGTGGAATAAAACTCAAAAACTGCATTTTTTTTTATCTCCCACAGCAGATACTTGGAATGGACTTTTACCAACATCTGCTGGATCATGGAAATCAGATCATGAGCAGCTACCTGGGTTTCATGTTCCTCACCAACAAGAAAAAACTTGCCGTAAGATATTAGTCTCACAGATCATTTAAGGGAGGGGTGACAGATCTCACTGAACAAAACCTTCAGGAAACCCAACAATGTTTTGAGGAAGGAATGTATTCTTTTTAAATACAGGGGGAAATAAGGTAAAGGTAATGAAGAGGCTGAATAAAACACTCCTTTCCTACTATACAGTCCAATGCCTGAAGGGTGCTTCTACATCTCTAATGTGGTAATTCACAGAGGTGCCAGAATGGCAAGTGAATGAATACTCCTTATTCATTTTCCAGTAGAGAACAAAGTAACTTTTTAAGAAAGTGTGCTAACATGGAAAGCTTAGGACCCTGCATGCCTCTGAAAAGCATTTGCACTTTCTCAGAATCTCTACTGAGTCCGTATGTATCTGTTAATAATCTCTGAATCCAGTCAGACAACAAGGTTTCCTAGATAAGGAAAGGTTTCCTTTGAAGCAGGCATGTCACACTGTCATATTTGCTTATTTTCAAGTTACACAAACAGAGTGCTAGCTGGTCACTCCGCAGTCCCTAATGTATCTGTCTAAGCTACAACTTAAAATAAAGTGGCTACTACATAGGATAATAAAATCCAGGAAAACAACATGTTTTTTGCAACACAAATTCACACAGTACTATAGCACAGCACTGGAAGAGAGGGTCTTTGATAACCCTTTTACCTACCATCAGATTTCAAAAAGTAAAGGAAGGCCATTCTCCAGTCCCTTCCATTAGGGAAAACAAACAAACAAACAAACAAAACCAAACAAACAAAAAACACAAAAAAAAAAAAAAACCACAAGGCAACTACTCTTCTCAGAAGGTAAGTTCAGAGGCTTTGCGTGTCAACTCCTATCTATATAGGACGGAAGCATGTCTATAGATATGATATATAGAAGAGCATCTATGTATATATCTAGAGAATGGGGTGTATAAATATATAGGATAGATTTATATATTTCTGAAGTCCATGGTGACATTTTAAGAGCTTGGGTTTTCTGTTTGTTTTGTTCTGGTTTACGGGTAGTAGGACTACATGGATGGCCTGAGGGAAGCCATCAAGTCCTGGGAAGCAGTAGAGCAACCTGCAGGTGGATAAAGCCTCAAGAGCAGGCCCACAGGTCCTCTTTGGGAAGAGATGCTACTTGATAACCAAGAGGTTATAGACACAAAATAACAAGAGAAGAAGCTGGAGAAACTGCTCAAATATGGGTGGAGAAAAGACACACATGCCACTGACCACCAAGGAGAGTGAAGAAGAAAAGAGAAGTGAAAAAAAAAATTTTTTTTCCTCTGTTTTAGAAACTTCCTAGTTCAACAAATGACTGAAATCACTGTTTACTGGAAAAGATATTATCACAAGAGGTGATACAGTAAATTCAAAAATATTTGTCTGAGATGAAATCTTTATGTCTAGCACATGGAAAGATTAGCTCAAACAATGTCACATGCAACTAAGAGAAACTCAAAAAAAGGTGTTGAAAGAGTACAAGGTAAAATATTTACAAATGCTGTAGCTAAAAGCTCTGTATTTTTCTCCTAAAAGTAGTGCAGGAATGATCACTATATAAAGATGATGTGTCATTCTGCATACACACAAACTTATCTGCATGCATCATGTTATGGCTGCACATGAACCTGCTGACAAAGTCCAGAAATTGTACTGAGCCCAAGGAACTATTCCTTGCTTCTCAAAATACTAAGCAGAGCACTTCCTGCCCCTTGCAAACTTTTGATCAGAGCTGGATAATCTTCTGAGAGCTTAAAGAGGAGGCAAAAAGAAATTATCAGCATGGAGAGGTGGCAAAGTCATAACTTCACACTTTTGCAGTCTCCCAATACATTTTAAAGAAATGAATGACTGAAAGATGAAACACTATCTTATGGTATGCCAGAGCTACAATATCCATGGAAGATGGACTGACAGAAGGACCCTAACAACCATTTAAGACCCAAACCAGTTCAGTTTCCTCTTCACAACTGCCCTACTAATAGGAAATTAAGTCTGCTGCACTACTGGTACTTGCTTGAAAATTAAAGAGAAAAGCTCTCAAACCCTAGTGAGAGAAAAGAGTGATTATGGCAGATACAGATTTAGAGTACCACAGGAAGGTACAGAGAAGTAAAAGGCTCAAAAGCCTCTCTTTCAGCCTCTCAGCCAATTGTGCAATGTTGTCCTTTCGACTAATATTCTTCTTTTCTTGCCTTGATTTTTTTTATGGACAGAAGGCTGGGACTAAAGAACAGATGATTTGAAAACCAAGCATGAGGTGGGAACTGCATACTTGTAGAACAAAAAAGAGAATAAAGATGGAAGTGGAGTGCATGGGTGGGTAACACCTTGATTGAAAGTTCTGCATCATTACACAGGGTAGCCAGAGAGATAGCTTGGAGTAGAGCAGTTTCTCAGCAGACCAGGAAACAGCAAGTTACTCAATAATGCCTATATTAACAGTGTTGCCTATGTTAACATGTTACATGTTCCCTAATGTTAAAAAGGCCTACTGAAATATGTATGTCCCTGTTAATTTTTATCAGCTGTGTATCTATGCCCCTTACTAACTTCACTTGCCTCTTCCTCACTGCTGTTATCCTCTTTTTCTTTTTCATCCTCTTCCTCTTCTTCAGCTTCACTGCTGGAGCTGTCTTCTTTCAATTCTGTTTTCCAGTTACTAGGAACAGTTCTGTTTTTACGGAATTCAAGTGCTTGGTCAAAAGCTGTAAAAGAACCAGCCTTTGTTAGCACTGCAGGAAGTATCAGTTTGCACAAATAACTTCAATTAAAAAAACAGTGATCAGAGGTGATGGGGAAGAGAAGAAGGAAAGACTGCTAACTAACAATTCCTCTCCAAATTCAAAGATCCTCAACAACCATTCCATGTTGTTCATCCTTATTTGCCTTATCCAGTCAAACTGGCCTAGTGTTCTCTGCACATCAAGGCACTCAGAGATATTACTATTATTTTTACCATGTTAGTGTCTACAGACACAAACAAGGATCTTCTGCATAGGGCATATATGAAAATTTAACTGAGGAAACCCCTATCCAACAGATTTACACTGCAGTTTATATATATCAAAAAGGGAGGGCAAGGAGGAAGAAAAAATCACAAGCTAACTCTAAGAGTTTCATCACACAAGCCTAAACTTTCAAATGCACCCAAAATTCCAGATTTTCAAAGCTCATTAAGGCAACTTACTTACAACTATTAGGGGCACTACTGTGAGAATAACTCTATAAAGTTCTAAAGCAAAAGGAAAAATATAATGTATAGAACCAATGTGCATATGCTTGGCATGTCTACACTTAAAGCCAGTGCAGAGTAGGTGGGGTGCTGTTTTGGGGGGTTTTGTTTAGTTAGGTTTTATTTGTTTTAAAAAAAGTAGTTCCTCTAACTTTCCATAAGCATTCTCCTTCAATTCTCTAACAAAAGATCCTATATTTTTGGATCTTTAAGACATGAATCAATCTGCCATAGATTTAGTGCAATTCATGTAACTAAGCAAATACATACAAGTGTTTCTCATAGAAAGTTATTTTTACCTTGTTTTAATAAAGCATCAGGCTTTGGTGAAGTTTCACTGATTTCCCGGACATCTTTTCTTGGCACAGAAATACTGGAGAATTTAGAAAGTGTTAAAAAAATTAAAATATTTAAAAGGTAAACTAACTATACAATACAAAGCTCCCATTAAGATTATAATACACTTACTAAACATACAAAAGAAGCATACGAAGTGTATCTTGACAATTCTATAGTGTTACTCTGGTACAGTATTAGTCAGTGGACTAAAACCAAAACTTTTACATTAAATTGACTAAACTATATGCATTCACTGCATAATAAAGAAAGCATGCTTCTTCCACAAACAGGTAGTTTCTGGAATCTCTCATATATGTAATACTTTAAACCCTCACATTAATTTAACATTAATTTAGAACCCTACCTTGCTTAAAACATCAATGAGTATTAGTGTAAATTGTCAATATGAAATTAAAGACTTTCAAATTGAAAGAACAAAGCATTTTCTGATTTCTACTTTGTCTACAACCAAGGAAGCAAATCTGAATTGCAGCTGTGGAGGACTGGTGGGTGGGTAATGCTTGTGTGTACACATCTTATGCGTGTTCCTTGGGTGATGTGCACTGATGCTTTAAAAACTATCAAATGGTAAAGCAATACCCTAGACTTAGTAAGTAATTAAACCACCACAAAACTGTTAAATATTTAAATATCCTTCTTGCAAAACATTGTGTTGAACTGAACCAAGCACAAGAAATAGCTGCAACTTTTGAAATAAAAACTAAACTCTAGAAAAATGATTCTATTGTTGTGAGTTTAAGAACACAAAGTTCTTTATTTTGTTGCAAATACCAGACAGTCTGGTTTTCTATGTTTCTCTATCCTTTTTCCTACTTTGAGTAGCATTACAGCTCTTTGCAAGGAGCATGATAAGATGCAGTTGCAGTCTAGACTGATAAACGTATGCCTTACTACCTTCAAACAAGAGGATTTCTGTGTATGCATGTGGTGTACGTGCAAGCATGCACACATCCCCACCGACCCTTCTGTAGCTGGATAAGCTTACAGCCACATCCCTGAAAAGCACTGTTCTATTCCAACCACAGCACGAAAGAGTTTCAGGCCATTCGTAAAGTCACGTAATACTGCTGTGCTTGCCACAGTTTTAACAATGAAATTAAAACTAGGACAGATAGATTTATGCATCCTATTACTAATAATGACAAAGTTCAAGACTAATTTCATCACCATGTAGGCTGTTAACAGTTTTTTAAACATTAGAAAAATCTTGGCAGGAACTTACTGAGCTTACTGATGTGATTAATACTTTACCCAACACATTGCATACTACATTTCACTAGAGGTATAAATTTTGTTCAATTATCAAACTCAACATTCCTACTCACAATTTGCCATCCTTGAATGAGCGAACAAGAATATTGTCCTTTTTCACCGCAATATCATCACTACAATCTGGACAAACCACCTGCAAAGATATTACAATCACAAAGTTTAGAGAGAAAAAGCTAAAACAAGAGAGTAATAGTAAATAGCAGTGCTTCTCTAAAAGCTTTCATGCTCATTTCTCACTGGCAACCCTGAGATGAGAGCAAGTGAGATCCCCCAAACCACAGGAGTGGTGACCTGAAATTACTGAATGCATGAGGTCATGCTTGTTCCTAGAGGGAAACCGATGGCTGCTGCCAGAAATATAAGAACAGCATTCTGACAAAATGTCAATCAATTATGCCTCCACAACTTATTCTACTCCTCATCCTAAAAGGACAGAAATTTCACCAAGTGCTGCCACCTGACTTAAGAGACCTCTTCTGAAAATTTCTGGGAATGGCAAAGATGTGATCACATACAGTGTCAAAACCAAAAGCTAACAGGATTTATGAAATACAATTTTATGAGGGAAGACTTACAAGTAATCTGCCTAGGAGAGAAGAGCACCTCAAGTATTATGATAGGTTCTTTAAGTCTAGCACTAAGACAACATATTATTTGTTGCAATTTTTAAAGCTATTTAAGTTTTGTTAAACTAGGATACAAGTCACTAATCAAAAATCATCAAGACTTTAATTTAAAAATATATAAACAAACATATACATATATTGAACTGCCAGAGATATAAAATAGAAAAGCAACCCCTCTCCATCACTCATCTGATGTCTCACAATGTGCACAGACAGCTCCCTGAAAGTTAGGAAAATTCTGGCTGCAGCAAAACCTCGAGGAGCAGCAAATGACTGTAGCCCTAAGTTAGACTAGGTAAATACCTCTTCTCTCTTATACCAACTTTTACCCTTCAGTCCAAATTTTCCACCAAACACAAAGATACTAAATGGCAAAAGTTGGGATTTTTTCCCCCTCCTTACATAGGTCATCGCCTATGCAGCATTTTAGGAGCTAAAGTCCAAAGTTCCAAGTGATTTGGAAATAGACTTACATATCACAAAGCATAGGATAAATATGGTTCTCAAGACAAATAAAATTTAACAGACCAAGTTTCAAAATTCAGTGCATTCTATGGTCTACAAAAAAAAGTTACTTTAGGAAACTACAACTTTCTAACTGTAATTACACTTGAGATACAGCTTGCACTGTCAGGGTAAAAATCAATGATTATCATCCTCTATTTTAAACTGACAAGTGCAAACTCCTAGCTCTTTAAAGATGGAGAAAGCTCTTCAGGCTTTCGCTACTGGTTTTCTAGAAGCATCAAGATCTTAGTAGTCAGAAATCCATTCAGAGTTTGGAAAACAGCTTACCATAACCTCATCTAGTGCCTTTACATCAAGCAACATCACCACAATTTTGCCTGAATCAAGTTTTCTCAGTTTTCTTGCAAAACAAACACCACTGGAGTTGTTGAAGGATGAAAGAGATGATCCTATGTAAACTCAATTTTCTGAAAATGCTACAGGCAGATTTCCTCACTGCACCTTTCAAAAGCCTTTAAGTACACATTAAAACTAAGCAATGCTATAAGGCTTACTGAATCACACTCTTTGACATAAGGAGCAACTGTCAGACCCTTTTACAATTCTAGTTAGTCACTGTACTCCGCCCTTCCCCAAAGAACTAACAAAAACAAGTGAACAAACAAAAAGCCCACCAACCCAGACATGTATACAGGATTAAAACGATGCATTCAATCACTGAGACCTCAGAGTAATTTTTATAAAATTTAGAATGCTACAGTTCTAAATTTGTAAGTGGTAATTTATTTGGTTATAGGCGTGATCTTCAAAGTACTTGGTTTCCACTACTAATCTTAATTGTTACTTGCTGTAAAGGTTTAGACTAATCCCTGAACTTGTTTTCACATCATAAACTTCCACAATGTCCTCTGTGCTTATACACAAGGTATCTGTACATAATATCATTAATAAGAAATATTGCTGAGATACACATTCTTCCGCACATTAAACCTGAATTTTCATTACATTTTTCATGAAATTACCATAAAATGAAGTTAATGCAAAATTTATCAGTAATAAGATAAGATTACTTTGTTGATACAGTAGAGGTAACCTGCTTACAAGGTAAAAAAAAAATCAAGAGGCATAGCTACTGGAAAGGGGATTATAGCAAAGAAAACCAAGCCAAACCAAAAAAGGCAGCTATTTGAGGTATCAATCTATCCTTTGGCACAGTTTGTCTGGTTAAATGCAGTATGATGTTTGTTTGCAGAGCTATAAACCTGATTACTAAAGCAAGAGTTAATCCAGGATAAGCTATTTCAGAGTTAACAAGCTTCACCCTCAAACTTTATCCCCCTACTGCTTTTCATTTGTTGCAGGAAGCTTTCCATGAAGAAGAAGAAGCTATTCCAATCTTCAAAACAAAGCCAAGGAAATACCTGTGTATCTTCAGTATATCTTTGGAGCAGAAGCAGAAGTTCAGCTCCTCTTCAGGGTCTGACCCACGGCTGTCCTGAGCATCACTACACGAGCCACAAGCAAGCCCAACCCCTCTCAGAGCATGCCATGGAAACTGGTAGCTGTCATGGGCATGACCAGAAAGGCAAACCCAGCAGTGCGACATAAAACTGCTCAAGCCAGTTTCACTGACAACTTCTCTGAGTGAATTGTGAGGCAGGCAATACTACATCCTCTTGATGACAGCTTTCAGCAAAGAAACATCTCAATTTTTCTTGTTTATCACTGAAAACATCTCTTAAAGCTATCTGCTGTAAACATGGTATCTCTTGCTGTACATTCTGCCCTCTCCCTTGCAAAAAAGACTTCAGTGACTCTTTCTCTTCCACAAACTTCCCCAAAAGAATCCCTACTGGAAAGCTGCTGGACTGCATTACAAGACACAGCAGGTGACAAGCAGAAAGCTGCAATTGAGAGCTATTGCACATACTTAGAGGAGTTAAATGTTACTGTATGGCATCATTTCAAAACCAGACCACAAGCCTCCCTGAAATTAGATAAACATGTTAAGCTTTCATTGCCAGGGAGAAATTAATCAAATATTAAATATAAAATAAATAAAATATTAAAAATAAAATAAAAATAAAAAAGCATGGTACTAGAAGGTAGCACGTACAGAAATATATTCATTTCCAAACATATCAATCAGTGAGTCTGCATGCAATCACTAGACTTAGCTGTGATATTTTTTTAGAAGTTGATTTTTTAAGAAGTGTCTTTAAGCCAGAATAAAGGAAGAAAAAAAATACTGGTACCAAAAGGCTACAGTGTAATTTTAAAGTAAATTTATTGTCAATTTTCCACTACCTACTGTAGTGACCAAGAAAAAGCATTTGATTTTATTATCCAATGTGTTTAATATTGACTGTTGAAAAATCATGCCTATGTAATCACTAAACTTCCCCTCCCTTTGTACTTTATATTTGCTTCCTTGATAAAACACAGTAATTTGGAAAATTTATATACAACTGCCTAGGAAAAAAGCCCTGAAATTCTAGTCCAGTAGTGAACACTGAACACACTGCCAAGTTAGAATTAGGTCAACAAGCTCTGGCTGTTTGGAAAAACTAAGGCCAGGTTAGCAATCCCTTTTTTAAAATATATCTAGATATATTTCCTTAGACTGTTATTGTACAGTCCAATTTGAAAAAAGACATTCTAAAATTCGAACAAAAAACAGCAAAATGAAAAAACCCACACCTTTCTCAGTGCCTAGAAAGCAATAAAAGCTGTACAAAATTATAATAAAGATGAAATTCTCACCAAGGCTGGAAACCACAGAGCTTTCTTTTTATCCACACTGAAGCAGTCCACGCACACAACTTTTCCTAGTAACTCATCACTTTGTTTCCTATCATCTTCATCTTCATCGCTGGAAGATGATGAAGATTCTTCTTCAGGACTAAACAACAGAAAGAGACTTAAAACTCAGCTATTCAAAACTTGCTTATTGCAATTACAGGAGAACCAAAGCAAATTATCAAAGAGACATAAATAACAGTGACTTGAATTGTCTGTTAGGTGTTTTGGCATACAAATAAATAAAGTATTTATAATTATAGTATAGTAACAATTCAACCATTACAAACTCAGAAATGCACATTTACTAGCAATACATGTAAAACCCAAAAAAAACCCACTACCATGCACCCATAGGGAGGAAGATAAATGCACTGTCAGGGTATTCAAAGTGAAACCATTCTGCCCTACACAAACACTGTTGAAAAATACTGTTGCAGTTGTAGTTTTGGACCAATGTTAAGCTAAACTGTTTTGGTTTTCCCTCTTAATCTCTCTATGCTTTTACTTTAACAACCACACAGAATCGGAAGCTATTTTGAGAAAGGACAAATCTCTGAAGAAACATCAGATACAAAGATGAACAGCAAAGAGGAAGTCTGTTTATCCTTAAACAGTTCTTTAAAGTTGTGTAGTGAAGCATTTCTATGACTTCCAATTTCACATTTGATGAAGTGTTGGAATGTTAAGTGCAAATGTCTTTTCATTTAAAAGGGTTCTGTCTCATTGTTTTGACTGTTCAAGTACAAAGTTGCACCTGGTTTTAACCATATGAGGAGTCAAAATATACAAACTAGTTCAACTAAAATAACTTGCAACCAAAAAAAAACCCTCTCTTGATGCTCTCTGTGTATCTTTTTTGAATAGTCACTTCAAAGGTTAATCCTCAGAAAATATACAGCATCTTCCATGAGCACAACAACCATTACTTCAAAAGCTATCTTCCATTTGTCACAAAACTGCTTTTGAGTACATAATTCAGCACTAACAAAAAACTCAGTTACCATTTGTGTAGCAGAAGGCAATTGACGTACAATTTAAGGAGAATTTCCTTTTCTCCACCTTAAATTTATGCTATGTTATTTAATGGTAATTGTTTTGGTTTAGCATTGTTTTGATTTATTTTTTTCCCCTCAACATTCCTTTTTTTTTAAGTAGTCGTTTCTTTAAAAATGTATTAAAGTCTTTCACACTGCTTTCTGGGGCTCAAGAATCTCTTGTAGGAAGAGAAAAAACTGAAAGACTAAAGAGAAAGCCAGAACTATATTGGAGAGACTGCTTCCTATCTCTAATTGCACAGATACTGGCACAAGTGTCTTTAAACTCAGTTAACTCAGTATTAACAACAAGATAAGGATAAGTGTGTTGCTTCTGACATAATAATGTCCTGTACAACCCAGTCAGAGTCACCAAGGATTCTACAATCCTATTCTCTGTGGTAATGCCAGCTTTTTTCAGCTTTTTCCTTCACTACCTCACAAATTAGTAACTCAGCAATTTTCTGAGTAAATTTATAGCTCCTCTACATATACAAGGCAACATTTATTTCAAGCTACTAGAAAGTGCAAAAACCCAAGCATGAAAACCACTACAACTAAAAATTTTAAGCAAACAACCAAAAAAAAAGCCCCACATAAATCCCCCTCCCCCCGGAAAAACCTCACAACCCACCCACAAACAATGAAGAATAGGTACTGGACTATGTAACACTGGTTTATCAAGACCACAGCTACCAAGAATTTTGGCACCTAAGAATTCTTGAACTTTGTTTTTATATCAGCAAGCTTCATTGCAAACTATACTAGAAGTAGTGGGAAGAAACTGATGACTGATGCACGGGAAGTTCCACCTGGATATGAGGAAGAGCTTCTTTACTGTTCCATCACCTGATGGAACACTGGAGCAGATTGTCCAAAGAGGTTGTGGACTCTCCCTCACTGGAAATGTTCAGGAACCATCTGGACACAATCCTGTGCCACGTGCTCTAGGATGGCCCTGCTTGAGCAGAGAGGTTGGATCAGATGCCCCACTGTGGTCCCTTCCAACCTGACCCATGCTCTAATTCAGTAATACTGCTCATCTATTTCTAAAAGCCCTTCAGAGAGCCTGCATCACAGAGAAACCAAAGATCTATAGGAGGATTCTGGGACCTTCCACAAAGACTTCCTATCAGCTGGACAAAGACTGCATTGTAATTATTTTAGCTTGAGTCCAACATATTTACAACACTTCAGAGATGTCTGCCAATATAATTTAACATCACAGTTCCATTTGGGATGCCAACTTTTTTTTTCTTTTTTAACCAAGAAAAAGCTCTTGCCTATACCCGGTATTATTTTAAATATTGATTACATGAAGACTTGAAATGCTTGTATGCAACAATAAACATGAACCTGACTTTCAAACTCAGTGCTAAACATTTTTAATCCAGCCTCCTTTTTTTTAATAAGAGAAAGCTGAACATACAAATACTAAAACCTGACACACACTGAAAGCTTCAGAATTGATTATGCACAGCACAGATTTTAAAATATTTAACTTACATATGATTGGATCTCCTTCCCCTGTTTGTTTTCTTTCCTATAACAGGAGTTCCAAAGTGTTCAGGATTGGTGAGTGGAAGCTGATCTAATGTCTGTTGAAATGAAAAAATACATATGCATATACATAAGAAAAAGCTGGCTTAAGTTATTCTCCAAACCATCTGCTTCACTGAAGCAATTTTTGTCAACAGAGACTTTCTCATTACAAAAGAAATACAGAAGTACGTCATATACGTCACACTTAGATTTTAAAAAAGGAATGTGTTTTGTTTTGCAGTTTTTTCCAACACTTTCTCTGCACCTCTGAATAATTAACTTTTGTCGAACACACACACCAACAATTCTTCCCAGAAGTCCTGCCTTTGAACCATCAAAACATAGAGAAATAAGTATCAGGTATTCTGCTCACCTGGCATATTCCACCTCTACCAGCGTATCCATCTCTACCAGATTAATTTTCTGCCTATCCTATAAATTAGACTAAATACTGAACCATCTACTTAAAAATGAAAGGTCCCCTTTGAAATGAAACAGCAAGATCACTCAGCAGCAGCAAACATGACAACTTGTTTTAATTTTTTGTAAGTAATTCATACTTTGATATGTGAGAGAGATTCTAAAACAACTTTAATGAGGCTGCTATACTGATAATTGGGAGGGTGCTAATTGATGCTTTATCAGCATCAAAACAAAAAGAGAGGGAGAAAGAACTTTCCCTCTTCAGGAAGAATCCTTCCACAGAAGGAACTCATGGACATGCATTATCTTCTCTCCTTAAGCCTGCTGTTACCTGTTTAAATGATAACCATTCAAGATTTGAAGGCTCCTGGTACACAATAATTTTTTGTACAGCCACTTATTATTGTTCTTTGAAAGAAGGCAGAAAGCCTCCCAAATTAAATATAGTCCTCTGACTTCAACTTCTTTGCCATGTATGAATTTTTCAATGTGTAACATTGACAAGCATCTCAGAAGTATTCTGTCTCAGAGAGAATTGTCTTAGGGACAATAAAACTGGCTTTTTAGAATCTAAAAATAAATGTATGACTACTTCTGAGTGTGGTGGACATCCTAAACGATTCTACACCACACACTTGGGAAGCAGTATCAGAACAAGACAACTGTGGGGCACTGGCCTAATTACAAAAGAAATTTGAGATGCAATTTTCCCCGCTGTGTAGCTGTGCAATCACAAGGTAACTATTAGAAATGTACAACATGTTTCATTCAGAGCTGGTGACAGTGAATTGCAAATCAGTGACTTCTGGCAAAACATCAAAAGCTTAGATGATAAAAAAGCCGATAAAAATAAGAAGTACCAGTCATCTGAATGTAAGGTTTCTTTGAATCTGACAAAACAATCTGAATTACTCTCATGCAGCCAAACAAGTCACAAAGCAATATATGTAGACCAAAATTTTGAACCCATGCACTCTAAGGTAATACTCCTGAAACCATATTAAAATACTATTTATGGAACAGAAGAAATCTAATCTTCAGTTGTGCTGATCATTAATAACATAATTAATTGAAGGAATACCACAATCTTTAAAATTACAGCATTTCTATTGGAATCTAGATTTAGGCATCTAATTAGGCTCCCACCTTAACGCAGGTTTAATCCTGATTTAGTATTCTAGAAGATACCTGAATCTTCACAAGAATGCAGCATGCAAACAACAAGCTCAGTTGACTGCAGTAACAGCACACACATATAGAACAAAAAACCCCTCTTCAGTAGCTGTCCAATGAACAAACGTTTACATAAATCTGCCCATCCGTCCAGACTGTCTTACATAATATGAAGGAATAACCCTCATTCTGAAATTCCAATTATTTGGAATATGCTACAAATGTTTGCATACTTTAATGTGTAAATCACCTCTAAGACATGAGCCAGCTTCAAAATACTGGTAGCTGTTGTCAAATAAACACGTAATAGCAACTTATATTGGGCATTTAAAAGAAAAACATTTTTGTTTCATTAACTATTAGAAATTGGGTTTGACCATCAAAAATGCAGCAGAACTTCACTATGCAGAAACGTGTACATTAGTTTTTTATGTTATAAATTATATTACTTTCCATGTTATAAGTATACTGTGATTTTTTTCATCTCTAATACAGGTAATTTTTAATACAATGCAATGTAGTTGTGTGATTGCAGGTTTTTTGTGTGATCTACAATCTACAAATTATCAATAATATAAAAATGAAAAAGATAAAATGCTGATATTGTTTCTTAACTTACGCAGTTTGGTGAAATCTAACTGTATTTCTTGTTTTTAAAAAACAATAAACCAGACCCTGTGGACCACACTTTGCATAACCCCCATTTTTTGTAGCACATATGGATACACATAACATACTAAAAACTGAGGTAATAAAAGTATCACTTTTAGATTTTTCTAAAGAAAAGGTTGCAATATAAAAACTCTTCAATTACCTCACTCTCAGCAAAATGTCTTTCTCCTTTTAAACACAGGGAAGAGCGTCTCAGAGTCTTCTCATCACCATCATCAAATACTGCCACCAGGTAAGAAGTGAGGAAAGAAAACATTTCTTTTTAACTCAGGATATTAATAAGCAATTCATTTACATGTCAGAAAGAATGGGATATATATTCCTGTAGTCAGCCCCTGGAACAAACCTATGTACAGATAACACTGCAGATCCAGTAAAGCATTTCACAGATTGACCAAATACAAATACATAAGCTGCTCTCTCACCATAGCTACTTTACACTTGCACACCTTGAGTAATCAGTAGTTGAGCACACAATTCATGATGTCATGAATTAAATTCAACACAACAGAATTCAAAACCTATTTTTTCTAACATTTTTCTAACATTCAAAAACTATTTTTTCTAATATTTACAATTTTTAAAGCATTTAATTATACAACTCCTGTGATATCCAAGTGGAAACTCTGCTTACCATGGAGAAACATAATTGGATATTTACAGAAAAAAGCTGCAATTTAACATTGTATGGAAGTTCAATGTCTTTCTCTACCAACTTCATGCAGCTATGCTACAGAACAGCGATACCATCCTAAGATGACAATAGTCAAAGTGCTGACAATCATCAAACCAGCTCTACTGACAGAACTGTGCAACTCCCAGTTTCTAGACTTTTTGCTATCTCTGCTATCACTAGGTCAACTGGAAACAAGTTCATAATACAGTTCATTCAGCTACATCCTTTAGAATCCTGAAATGTACCACACACATTTAAGGTGTGGTCTTCAGAACCTGATAAACTGGTCACATAAAAAAGTAAGCTTTTGTCAAGTTATCTGCAGGTACCTAACAGATGAAAACCTGGTGACAGATTTTAACTCTTAGGCTTTGCTTGCACTGTTCAGTGAGAAAAGAATTTATCTCTTCTCCCCTCTTGAGCAGTGATAATTATATTCTTGCTCCCATACAGCAGTGACCTCAAAGACTTTTGTGGGCGCAGAAACAACCCCAAGATAACATTAAAATATTTCATTAAAAAAGTTTCAGCAACTTCTTGACATGTCGCTTTCACCCCCATATAAACATCCTCTTCTGTCCATCAACAAGTCAAAGTAACAGTCTTAGGAGAATGGCTGACAAGCAAGATTAGAGAGATTAGTTTTATTTCTTGCTTTCTGATGGAGGGTGCTCTATTTTCAACATTTGCTAACTCAAATAAAAATATACAAAAAGCAACAAGGTACATCACAATTCTTGACTAATATTTACTTGATATTAAAGAACCTTTTATTTAGTTCTCTGAATTTTTCATCCCTATATAAAATTGAGTACTGTTGATGAAGAAACTTCCCCTTGTAACTACAATTTCCCAGCTTGTTTTATAGACTGCAGTAATTGTTGACCACTATTCAATTGTGATGCAGTATGAGTTAGAGATGCACATCCATCACTTCAACATTTGTTGAAAAGTATCAATGGTAAGAACTGCACACAAGCCATGTAGATTTGGAGCTGCATCTCGAATGGTCAAGGCATAATTAAATCCCCGTTGGTTAAGTGAAGTAGTAGTCAGCAGGTTCCTAATCCAGTTTGTGTTAATTAACAAAACAGTCTCCTTACATAATGAGAGATTAAAAAAAAAAAAATCTATCCACTTCAAGAGATAAGCTGACTACAGCAGAGGTAAACCTATTCCAAGCTAGGCAGGTAGCCACATAATGTGTCCTATGTGGTAAACTGCTTGTGGCCTCTTCCCGTCCAGAGGGAATCTTAATCTTGTTCCATAACACGAATACTTTCTTTCAGAGGAAAATCTTGACCTCCCTGCAAGACTTATGTGGCCAGCATGGCACATATGGCTTAATGAGTATGACATTCTGATCTACTGGAACATCCTGAAAACAATCTACTGAGCAGGCATCAGGAGTATAATGTATTTAAAATCAAATATTCTGAAACTGCACGAGAAAAGCCAGGGAGGGCGGGGAAGAAAAGATACAACTTAATGCAACCAAAACCACTTTGAATTCTGTGAAAAAGCACTGTAAAGACAAAAAAGTGCAGAAGGGGATAAGACTACTTTTGAAAATGCATAGTTCTGCATTTTCAGTAAAGCAAATAATCCTGCCATTTTCTTCCCCCACTCATAGTAAACAGAGACTTTAAGAGACATTTATATGAATGACAAAACAGTATCTAGTTACCAGGACTTAAATACCTTGAGTTCTTTCTGGATTTTTCATAGGGCAGGCAAAATTAAGGACACTTATGTATGTATATATGTATGTGCATGTGTGTGTATATATATTTATATATGTATGCCTATTATAAGTTTTATGCATATATATGCATACATATATATATATACACACACAGTGCTATACTAATTTTAAAAGACTACACTAGTTGGATTTTTATAAAAATTTAATTTGGTTTTTGTTGTTCTTTGGTAGAAAAGCAGTAGCACCAAAAAAATCATGTAAGCAAACTGATGTACAATTTCTA
Source organism: Anomalospiza imberbis (assembly GCF_031753505.1). Taxonomy (NCBI): domain Eukaryota; kingdom Metazoa; phylum Chordata; class Aves; order Passeriformes; family Viduidae; genus Anomalospiza; species Anomalospiza imberbis. The sequence continues at coordinate 70,345,971 of NC_089683.1, read as the reverse complement.
TTCAGACAACATCTTATGAATACAAGACACACAGGGACACCCAAAGCAACTTTGCCAATTCTTCAGTGTTAAAAGAGTTCTCAAGCAGAACTCAAAGGGTTATTCCTTTCCAGATACTGCTGCAATGGCATATCTGGTCCTAAGTAACTTTTGGAAAGGTACTACTTCATATGGATCTATGCCTTCACAAAGTTTTTCATCAAATCACAGCAATTTTATTTACAAAATCATTAACAGTGCAAATAATTAGATGCTTCTCAGCAAGTACAAGGACAACATTAGATAACTGCTAGTTAAGATGAATGCCAATTCTGGAACCTGGTAAATGGCTACTACATCCTTATAGTAGGACTTTCACTCAAATCTGCAATGTCATCACTGTCAGTAAAGGTAATTTCTCATCTCATTCTATTCACCCTCCTGACAAAAATTATTCTAATCACCCACAGCTAGAGTCAATTCTCTATCAAACTGGACTACACTTGCCAGCAGCTGTGCTGCTTTCACCAATTCTGCAAGGTCAACATGCTTTTGTCTGCTTTTATCTCCAAAACTCAAGAGTTGAGACTGAAAGCCATACTTCTTCCTATTTCCCAAGTTCAGGATTTTTGATAGACATCTCCTTTGACTCTGTGTCTCACAGAGTTGACTCTGCAACTCTGTGACATCTACCTTCAAAATTCAATATGCATGGATTCCTGTCTTATTCTTCTTGCTGAACTGCTAACCTCACACTTTCTCAGAAACATAAACAGAGACATACAACACAGTTCTAACACCAGCTATACCATTGCTTCTTAAAAGTTCTCGTATCTGATCCACTTCTGTATTAATTACAAAAACACTATCTATAATGTTAATTCTTGTCTTTGTATGTTATGTTTCACCCCATCCTAACACAGTCTCACCTTTACTAATAGATTACACTTCCCCAACAGGAAAACAGACATATTTTCTTCAACACATATCTGTAAAGTCTTCTCTAAATTTAGAGCTTTATTCCCTTCTGAAAGGACTATGACTAGGGAAAATAAAATCTTTCTCCAGTTGTTCAACATCACCTCATTAACGACAACCTATACCTCAAAAGAACTCGTTCAAGTCCTTTCAAGATCTAGTCTTCATCTTCCCATATCTACACAGGAGAGGGCTATGTAGTTTTTAAAAAATCGATATATTTTCTGTATATAAACTTAAGAAAACCTTCACCCTCTATTGGCTATAGAGCATGTGGGTACATCATCGAACATCTGAAACATCACATTATAACAAGCTATGTGTATTTTAACAGCAGCTGTTATAAGGGCTACATCTGGGAATGGGGAAAATTAGGTGTTGAAGCTAGTGTTTTAAAAGCACTTTTCGCCTTTTTTTTTAAGGACCTGTGACAGCATATCTTTTTCAGAATATTTAGCAACAGTGTATTTAATATCTAAGGAGCAGTCACCAGTTATAGAGCAATTCATTACATCTTTATTTGGTGTCCCAGTTTCAGATTGTAAAGGGTACAGTTTCTTATAAAAACCCCAAATAAAAAGTTTATCTTAAAAGATTTTTCATAAAAACTCTGAATACCTAAGCATTTCCAAAAAATCTCCTTCACCGTGCTTAGGACATGTCCAGGTCACAGGCTTATTTTTAAGTCATAAGTTTTATTCAAATATATAAATATTTCTCTTACCTACAGTGTACCAACTTGCATCTGTTAATTTGTTGATAACTGCTTCCTGGTATGTTCCATCTGGATTCTTCACTTCCACAACAGTTCCTACCTAAAATAGAGAACTCATTTAGCATTGGAGAGCTTCTAAAACAGGCAATGAAATCAACACTTTTGTGTTAGCAAACTGAGATAATTTCTAGCCTATTCCATGTCAAATATAAAATGTTTTTCCACTTTAATATACTTGTATCCTTCAAACTTCTTTTTTCATTCCTTTAAAATAATCCAACTAACTGAGCTGATTATTTCCTGCCAGCAGGTGGGGAACAAGAACCAATTTGAATGATGTCATTCTCTTGTATAAGAGCTTTCCCATCAATTCCTCCTGCCGAGTTCACCAAAGGAATGGTGACTAAAAATCAGTGCCAGCCATACTTCTTAGCTTTAAGGCAAAAAGAACAAAGAGGCTTGCACCAGCCTGTGCTGTATCCTCTTTAACTACAAAGAAAAAAATCTAACATGAATAGTATACTATCTCTAACTATGTAGCATTACCTTTTATGCTTTGTGATCCTATCTAGCCTATGTAATAAGTTGAACCTTTTACTCTCACCCCATAACATATATGCACATTTATGTCAAATACTGAAAAGAAAAATATTTTTCAAAGCATTAGCAAGATATAAACCAAATTTATTACCTTTAAGGGACCCTTAATGTGGTCATCTTGCACTTCCACTGTTGAAGAGTCGTGCCTAAAGGTTACCTAAAAAATATAATTCAACTGACAATCACTTGATACAATTGAGCAGCATAAGCACATGCAAACGTCAATAGCCCTTCTCTTACTCTCATTTTAAAGTTAAACACCATAATCATCCCACTTGCTGAAAGCTGTCTTATTCATATATTTTAGAAATATGAGGGGCTAATTCCTTAGTTATCAAAACTCCTAAAATATTTTTATCTTTCACAATAGAATCATTATCTCTAAAGGAAATAACAGACAAGAGTATAACAAAATTGCCTAATGGCTCAAAATTATCTCTGCAGTTCTCTTAAGTTATTTGAATGTCTCCAGTACCACAGCAAGAAAGGAGAAACTTTCAAGACTTCTGAGTACAACTTTAAAGAAACACTTATATTTCAATGCTTTGAAATCAAACAGTTTTAGCACCTTCATCTTTTGCTGATAAAAGTGCATTTTTCACCTCATGGTTGAAAGACTCACAAAAGTACAGGACACTGCTGCCAACTAAACAAAATGAAAAACTCAAATAGGCTTTCAGTTAATGTCAGTCTAGCCTAGACACAGAGTTAATGGGAAGAAAATGTAAAACCAGCTAACTTTTCAGTCCTTCAAAACCGGAGTTAGTAAATCCTGTAAACATATTAATTTTCCCCTGACATTCCCATAAAGATACAAAGGCTGTTGTTTTAATCCTACACACTCTGTCTTCAGAAAAAAAAACTGGTCTGGAAATTCAAATGTATGATTAAGTTATCTGTACCAGGTGCTACAAACATTCACCTTTCGTTTCATTCACAGTTAACTTGGTTACACTGAAAGTCATAGGATTAATTACATCTGAAGTTTTATTTCCACTCCAGTTTTAAGATTACAGGAAACTGAGAAAATTCTGGAATTACATTTTATATACCTATGTACCTTTATAAACATACAAATGATGTTCTGATGTTCACCAGAATACACTCTCTTGGTGTATTGATGTTGAAGTATATGGTGTTTTACTGAATATTTGAAACAAGTAAGAATGTAACATGAGATCCAGCTGTGTAACTCTAGCTCTCAACTACAGCAATCCTACATCAAAAGTCTGGACTTGTTTGACAAGTGTACCCACCAGCACGTTCTCACTGTTGTTGAGAATTTCACTGCAGCACACAGGAACAGCAAAATTTCCTTCAGAACCACAGTGTTCTCTAACACCAACTCTCCTACACAGCCTTCTCAGAGAGGAGATTTTAAGGAGTTTTGCCAAGAACAGCATCTACAACCAGGACTAAGGACAATCTATCTTGACTGTTTAGAAAACAAATGCACTAAAATGCTACACTGCCCCTTCCAGGTGTTACTTCAATGAAACAGTCGTCTATCCTTCTTGTAGTCAGAACTACAGCAACACATACAGCTGTGAGAGCAGGTTCTTTTTAGACCTGCACATCTCACTTGCTGATGGCAAATATTTTGTCCACCACACAGATAAAATCATACCTTGTAACCAAAAGGCAGATAAAGGATTCAGGCTAGGAATTAACTGAGCAAGGACTACTCTTCTGAATTTCATCCTGACAGATACAGGTATTTAATTTTCTCTTAGCAGGAATTTATCTAGAAAGCCAAAACTCAGTTAAGATGCAAAATATTCTGAAACCAAGGGTCACTAGTGGCTCATACAAAATACCCAGAATATCAGTTCTGATTTAGAGACATCTGGTTTTATTTACTTTCTGTAATTATCTTAAATGTATTTTGCAGCAAAAAGGAACTCTATCCAGAACCCTGAGTCAGCCACAATATACTCTATAAAAGGTAAACAAAGCAAATTGGTATTGTGTATTCCAGAATGGTTTATCTTTTTAAAGATGTCTTAGGGCTTTGACTCTTTGGGAGGAGAGTTTTGAGAGCAACAGTTTTTGCTTCTTCAGATATTCATATGTGCTCAAAAAATACTGGTTATTATTATATTCAAACGCCAAACTCAGCGTGACACTGCTGGCCTTTCTTGAAGCAAAGAAAAGTGATGTCAGTATTTATTGGTTGTACATTTTAATTCTCACAGTATTCAGCAGTATGGTACCATTCTGTCTCAGGCAAAAGATTAAGACATTCAGCACATCATCAACTTGGTTAGACTCAGCTGGAATTTCTTTTTTCTTCACTATCCTGAAGACAAACCTAGTATGTCCTATGACAGCAGAAGCTTTACTTATTTCTGTTTAATAAATGCCTACACAGAAAACAGTTTCTTCTGAAATTTCTGTGCAAGTGGTGGTGGACGATGTTGCTAATTGTTTCAGGAGATGCTGCCAAAATAAACTGGCTTAAATAGCTCTCTAAAAGAAGCTATAATAGATCTGATAAAGTAGACTAATACTCTTGTAACACTCAAAGTCTTGAGTCAAATTTGTACTGCCTTCAACACTTTTGAAAAGTCCAGGCAAATCTGCAGTTCTACTGCTTTCCATGAGCAAGTGTGCAATGCTGTTATATGTTACTGTACAATTTTGTACTGTGTACAGAATTTGCCAAAGATTTCTAAACTGCCAAATGCAGTACCTATTGATATTGAAATTATAAGTACATAGCACCTGTGTTAAATTGAATGAAGTTTTTAAATGATGCTGTAATGGGAAAGTTAAGGCGAAGGTAACTCCTCAAAATGTTCTTAGGAAGCAGAATTCAACAGAAGAAGAAAGCACATAAAAGGAGACACAAACATATTTTACTTGTTTGAAGATTACAACACTCCATATTGAAATAATTTTGTTGCCATTCTACTTTCGCAGCAGAACATCTAGTTATAAAACTTAAATGAGTGCTTTACACTGAAACAGACAGTATGAAGTTAACTGACTTTCTTTCTCCTCTAGTAGTTGTAGAAGATTAAGGCATAAAATATATACTGGGGCCAAAATAAACCTATTCAGCAAGTGAAAAAAATAATGCAGCAGATAAACTACCAAAATTGCAGACAAAGCACATCTGATAATGAGAATCTTTGTTAGAGCTAATACTGGGGAAAGTATGCACATGCCAGGAAGAGCTACAGATTTTCAGAGAGCAATTTCAGAGAAAATCAGAGGGCCACTGCTAAGTTTAAGAAATACACATTCTTGGTGGAGAAAAAACAATGTGAACAGATATTGTTACAGCACATACACACAAAAATCTCAACCACCTTACTCTAGAAAGCAACAACAGTACTGGGGCTGAACTGCTCTAAGCAATACAGTAACAGTCAGCATACACACACAAAAAACAGAATCCAGAGGGCTTTGTACAAAATCTCCACAAACAATTCACTGAAAAATTCCGTTTCATGTCAAGATCTTCCTGCAAACCTTGCAGTGACCAAACTTCAAGTGATAAATCCACAAGAAAATATTTAACACTGAATAATAAATAGCAAGTGGCCCATCTAAGGTGGTGTACTGTAAGTCCCCCAAAGAACTTAAATGAGTTAAGATTTCACTGATCTAGGCACAACAAAATTCCTGTACTTAAATACTGATGCTTAACAGCTTAAATAGCAATACTTAATCACTGTAAAGCATAGACCAGTTGATGCTATTAAGAATTTTGACTAATGAAATGAAAAGACCACTGATTTGCTCTTCTGGCAGATATAAGACTAAAATCTTCTTGTTGTATTTAACATTACCATCAAATAAGTGGCAACAGACCTTCCCACCAGGGTTTATGGAGAGTGTCTGCTCACTCCCTCAGACACACTACAGGCAAAAATCAGCCACAGCATGAGGGCAGAGTCAAATAATGCACACTAGTTTATAGTGTGCAAGTCTTCAATAACAGATTATCACCATTCACATATTTTTCACTTAAATTTACAGCAGATATAAGAAAAATATTCTGCCACTATAACTCTTGCAAAGCAACAATCTAATTTGTATTTTCTAGGTGGTTTTGATCCTTGTTCTGTAATGTTTCTATATGAGGTTAAGAGGCAGAGCAGAAAAAATAGTACCTCCTCTCAAATAAGTTTTTAGGACAGCATTATCCCAACAGAAATATACAGCCATTTTGCAGGGTATTGCTCTCTTTATTTCTAGAAATGATACTATAAGTTTTCAAGGAATGTTAAAATGCATACCTTGCAATCCCTTTGCAGAATTTTTAATTGTCCTGAATGTGGCTAGTATTGATTCAGTCATTAACTAGTTATCATAAAATTTAGGTGAGATCTCTAGCTTGCTATTCTGTAAGACTCAGTATGCCAAGTGGTTTTTGGAAGGCAGAAGGGTTTCAGCTTATTCCTGAAGCATTACCTAGTTGCCACAGCTAAATGGCAGTGACCTGTGCTCCTCAAGTAAAAGATATCCTATTAAAGCCTACTTTGAGTAGTCTTAGCTATTTTCTGGTAATATTCTCCCATATATAAGCCTACATTTGTCACATTTTAATAAATTACTTGAAGGTCAGCCTATGGCATTGAAGGTCAAAAACACACAGATGACAAAGCAGTGACAGAAACCAAACATATTTATTTGTGTGGGAGTGGGGGAATCCCTCCCATCCCAACAGTAATAAGCTTACTGTTATTTCAAAGAATGTAGTACCAGCCTCCAAGGACAGGATAGCCTCTCTGCCCTGAGACTAAAAAGAAGTCTTTTATCCCTCCTCAAAAAAGTGTTTGCAGGAAAACCGCATACCTTGACTTTGACAAGCCTTTTTGCTGTCTTGATCTTGGCTTCACAGAAGGCTCCTCTATACTTCGCACTCACATCAGTGCCCACTGTGAGATAGGGAGGCTCATCAATTGCCTGGAACAGAAAGGAAAACAACTGCTTTTTAATTACTGACCACTGGAAACACAGCTACCATAGTCTCACCAATTTCTGTGGACAAAATATTACAAAACAGCCGAATGAAACTTAAATTGACAGCAGTAGAAACACAGAACACAACACTAAGCTAATAAAATTAATAGAATTACAATCTCATATTACACAAATATGATCTCCTGATATAAGATCATACATACAATAAACTGATACCACAGTTATCTACAACAAGCACCACATAGGCTTCCAGCCTGTGCACCATCTGAAGACACAGCAGGTGATCAATTCTGCTGCAATGGTGAAGACCAAGTGTTCTACTGTCTTTTTAAATTGCCTCAAGACCTGATTAAGTGACATGAAGACACCGATGTATTTCCCTCAAATAATTAAGGTTCATTTTTTGTTAGTAAACAGAAAAACTCTGAGGAGATTCTGCTTTTTCACTTTTGAATAAAGTACATGACAAAGGTGATGCTCATCAGGAGAGCAGCCCACAGGCAAGGTACAGGAGACTGAGAGAGACTAAACACACAATGAAGGTGAAGGATCCAGACAAAAGACAAGGTTTTGTGACATGAAACAGAGAACAGGTGACACCCAAACAGGGAAGTAAGAAACAGAAGAGGTGGAAAATAAGAGAACATAGGTCAAATCAGTATACTGAATGAGATCACGAAGGCACAGTTCCTTCAAAGGAAGTCCATCTTCTCCCACTCAACCTCTCCTAACATAATATGGGTGAGGAGATTCCAGATAACTGAACCACTTATGAAGTATCACTTCATAGACTCTAGGTCAGAAGAAGGAAGGAAGAGGGTGACATGCAAGAGGAGTGAGGTTTGTTTTCAAGAGCTGCAAGCCTCCATGGAGACCCGGACAACGGCAGAGCAAAGAGATTTAAGCCCTTATTGAAGCTACATTTTTTTCTGTGCCCCTACAAATTCAAACACAGCTTGCAAGGAGCATCTCTGGCACATCTAGATTCTCTGTGGGAAAAATACAGAGCTAAATCTTCACAGGCATCAGAGACTGATACTATTCGAGACTGAGATGCTTGCACTCAGCATCAGGTAATTCCTACTAGATGCTCCCTTTTCCAATACATCAGAAGGCATGGAAGTGTGTACTTGAATGCTTCAATGCACCATTTTCAGACATTTAAGTTCTACAAAACTTGAAATTAGATGCTACGGGGTTAACTCCTTATTAATGATGCTTTTTACAGGGTCTCTGTCCCAGCCTCTCTCTCTCTCTCACTGGCAGGCAATAGAATATATTTCTGAGTAGTATTAAAATCGTTATCAATCTGCACTTTCTAAGATCAGAAGCATAAATGCACTAATGAACCCCTTGCTCTCTCCCTCCACGTGTGGTACGTGACTGCATGCAGAGTAGTAGGATATACTACGCTGGTGGTAGTATATTCATGAACACCTATCCTTTCCTAATCCAGGCTTAATACCAATAAAACTCCACTGAGATTAACAAGGAATCTGTCAAGTGTGTTGGGATTCTGAAATTCATTCCCTCCTTGCTTGCCCAACAGTACTTGCCTTTGAGGCTGCCATGCTTTTCTCTTGTTGCACTTGGACAGATGCTGAAAGAGTGAGTCAGGTGGTGATAAATTTGATTTTGGTCAGCACTCGCACTGAAGTGAACCAAGAAGTGGCTGTTTCCTACAATATGAATCTGAGCAGAGGAAAGCAGCAATGTATTCTCCTGTAAAGACAGTAAAGCTCTACAAGGGGAGCATCCCTCCTGCTCCGCTGCACTCTTTAGTGAAGAAACTCATTCACCACTACAGGGGTGATAGTATTTCATGACAGTTCATCTTCCAAAGTTAAAAGGAACTGTAGAGTACCGAGATTACTTTAACAAGAGTGACAGACCCCAGATAAGTCCACACAGATGCACACAGCTATGATTCTACTATAAACACAACTTAGAGAGCTGGTTTGTCAGTGTCAGTCTATACTTCCCTATACAGACAAAAGAATTATCAATTATCACAAAGACTAATCCACAATGTCAAGGTGAACTTACAGAAAAATCTAGAACACTTTTTCTTCACTGCTACTGACACTAACTAAAACAAAAAAAAAAATTTGAGCACCAAGATAATCTGAAGCTTTGGTCTTAGTTTGAAAATTTATCGCAGAGAAACAGACAAGTCAACAACCAAACTTTAAGCAGGACTTTAAATTCTTATAAAGATCGTAACTACCAGTATTGTGATTACTTTATCACTACTCTAACTTATTCTTAACAACTTCTTCCAGAAAGAATATTCACTCAAAAAACAATACCTGTAGGAACTTCTGTTACTAACACACAAGTTCATTTCAATCTCTAGCCTCAACCCTTTGAAATTACACTTATTCCTTTCAGTGAAATTAGTTAATATTTACTACTCTAAAGAACTTCAAGGAATAGCAACATATGGACTATTTGATTACCAATGTAGGTATGTTTACTAAAAATACAGTACTGGACTGGCTTTTGAGAGAAAAATTATGAAATAATTTCTTTAACTACCACTATAAATCATTATATACTCTAAAACAATGTCTGAAATCTTCACTGGATACATACTGGATTTTCTCCTGCAATTTCATTTTCCCATTGAAAGACAAATTATATGGGCTTTCCCCCCACCCAAATCACTTAAGTGAAATTTCCAAGATATTTCCCTTATTGTGGCAGAGTAACAGCTGAAAGTGGCAAGTTAAAATAATTAGCAGAATGTGATGCATCATAGTGAATGCAAACTAGAAAAATAAAAGTAATGATCAGAGTCTGGCATTAATTTAAGATAATTGACTTTGTCATTCTCACCAACTCTGAGTCACTCATTCTCAAGTAGGTTTTATTCAATTTCACTAACATCAGAGAGATTAAAAATTAGTATACAGCTATTTTTACCTTTCTGTTATCCCTTCTCTGCTTTGTGTTTACGTCATTTATTAGATGTCCTTATGCTTAGACTGAATGTATCTTTGCCTATTTAATTTTGACATGTTTTATCAGCATTTGATTTTATTCTTTTTTCAGGCTTTTCAGAGCAGGTCTCCAGAAAGTAATAAAAAAAAAAAAAAACAACCAGTATGCTAAATTGCCGCTAGAATTTGATAGCTCAGTAATCATGGACGAAGTATAGCAAGCATACTGAAAATATCTTAACAAGAATAACTGCAGTGATATTTAAAGGGAAGGGGGTCAACCCTGTAATACAAAACGTTCCGGCCTTCCTAAAATTCTTGAAGGCCTTTTTAAACAAAACTGTACTAGGCTCATACACTGCTGTCTCAGCCTTTGTTTTAAAGATAATGTGAACTGGCATTTACATTTTATATGTGAACATAATCACCTCCACTTTAAAATTTAAATATAAGAATCATTGTTTCAGGAGCGTATCAGTAAACTTCTGTCAACAATCAGTAAACTTCTTACAATCAGTTTACAATCAGTAAACTTCTTACAATCAGTTTACAATCAGTAAACTTCTGTCAACGGCAAAACTGAAAAGTATGCCCAGCACACGCCATCATTCATGTATGACATCATGAACTTCTTTCATTCCGAGCAGCTTCAATACACACCCCAGGATATCCTGTCAATGTTTCTATGTGTCTGTATGTACTCTTTCGAAAATCTCAGTTCACACTGGAAGGAGAAAAGTGCAGCTGATGATAGTATCTCGGCTTGTTCGTTTCCTTGTTTAACTACTGCCAGGAGACCGGCATTGAAGGTCCTCATGGAGACCGCTCACCCAGCAGGCGGTTCCAAGAGGAATCGGTATTTTGTCTGCATGAATGACCGAGGCCAGACTACCGAAGGGGAGCCAGCCGTCCGCCCGCACACGGACACCAGAGGAGGGCTGTACCAGGCGGAAGCCCGCGGCCGCAGCCAGGCGGGGGCTACGGAGAGGCTGCTTTGGGAAGAGATCGGGACGAGCCCCTCACCCGCATCCGCTGCAGGGGGGACTGAGCGCTACCAGGGCGGTTCGAGCAGCGCCCCGAGGAGCTGGGGACAGCCGGGCCAATGCTCCAGCTTCGGCAAGGCCGCCGGAAGAAGACGGCGCCTGGGCGACCTGCTCCGCTCAATCGGGTGGGCAGACGGGCACCAGCGATTCTCCAGGGAGCTGCCGCTTTAAGGGGAGGGGCAGGAGCCGGGAAGCTGCCAGAAGTTTCTGGCTGCCCGAGCCAACCCCGAGCGCAGCCGTCCACCCTCGCCCTCTCCCTCTCCCCGAAGGCGCCCACGGCTTCGGCAGATTAAGCGCGGATTGCCGTAAACTAAATTTGTCCGCTTAAGGCGATTGCCGGGTAAATCTGCACGCAGGGCTTCCCGGGAGCCTGCCGCTGCTGCAGTCGGGCACGGAGCACCAGCAGTGCCAGCTCCCGGGATCCGGCCGGGAAAACGTGCGAGCGCTGCCCGCGGCCCTGCAGTGCAGCTCCTCCAGAACGCCGCTGGAATGCGCCTAGCGCTGAGTATCCTAAATCATCGGCCGAATTACTATGAAAAAAAGTTCCGGCGCTGTCTTGGGTGAGCGAGAAGGGATAAAAAGAAGAGCATTTCCTGCAGCTTTGCAGTTTCCGTTAGGAAATCCAAACTAATGGACAACCGCCATGCTACTAGTAGCACTTAGTTTTGTTTTATTAATGGGAGTAGGACGAATAGTTTCTCTCCTATCTCAATTCACAACTGCTGTGCGCGCAGAGGAGTTGCGGCACAGGCTGCCGCAGCTGAAAAGCTGGTTTACCACTTAAATAAGAAGCAGTCTCTAGGTGACCAGTCAGCAATTTCCCCCAATTCAGTGGTGGAATTTTCTTTGGCAGGAAAAGCAGGCTGCTGGAAGGGTTCTGCTCCAGCCTTCGAGCTGATTATACCTGGAAGGATTGATGAATGGCTAGGTGCCCACATTATAAAACAACCTGGACGTCTTCTGAATTTAGATATTTACATTGGTATTAACAGTTCTGGTCTTCCATGTATGAGGGGGAAAGCACACAGAGACCTCTCCCAGATACTGTGAAATAACCGTTTTAACACTGCAATCTAAAATAGTAGCATCATGCTTTTACATATATTTTAAAGCTGTAAAGAAGTTGGTTTTCCAGCATTTTTTTTTACACACATATTTTTCCATCTATGTAGGATGAAATCATCCTCATGTCTCTTCTTTCATCTGTGCTGCATTACTATATTCAAATTCCTTTGTAAAGTCTGTCATGCCATACAGCAGCTGATAAAATTGCTTTACGTTGTGCTTTGCCCATAAGCACATCTACTACAGTGTGTGTGAATGTATTATTTCTGTCTCCTAATCTGTATTCTTCTGCACCGTGCACAGGATGTTCCAAGTAAACCACATGAAAACAAGATTAAGTATTCAATCTAGAAACATAGCAGACGTGGTTACTAGGAAAGCCTGCAGGACTGCTTGTGGAATAATACACAAAGAGAAATACCTTCCCTCAGTATTTAATGTATATGAAGTCTGAAGAGCCAAGATTTCAGTTTGCATTAAATATTCAAAATTCAGCATTTATCTACTCCACAAGACTCTTGAGTCAAGAAACTGTATTTTCACCAAGCAAAAACCACCCCAGCTATCCCACAATTAGTGAAAAGAAAGGACTGGTTTTGAAAATTTAAGATTTGTTTAATTTCACTAACCAAGGTTCAGGGAAAGCTTGTTAAATATTCAAGAGCCTGTCCTCCTGACCCCACCTGGCATCCAAATTATTATTGCATTTAAAAAGAATCATCATAAGGCTCAAAATCTGATTTCTTTGCTCACCCACAGTAAGCATGAGGAGCAGTGGTAAAACTTTTTTCCTACTGCTTATGGCATTTTGAAGTTATTTTCCCAAGGGAAGTATTTTCTCATTGTTTTCTATAGTCCATAATTTAAGATGGAAACACAGTTTTCAAGCGGAATCATTACACACATACTTGACTATTCCATCTAGAGTCATCCCAGTCCCATAATTTAGTAGGAAAACCCACCAATAATACCCCACTACTTCAATCCAAAACCAAGCCAAATCTTAAAGTCCTCTAATGAAGAGGAAAAATTTCACATAGCTGGAACCTTAAATTCCCTTTCCATCCTGCAAAATTAGCAGCCACCTCAAAGTCACTCAATAGTCTTTCAGAAGCTTTTGGGGCAATGAAGGCTTGCAAAGACTCAGTTTTAAAAAACATATTTCTTTTTTTTTTTAACAAGAGTAAATTCAACATCTCCTAGACAAGTTCTAAAAAAACCTTTCCATGAACAGAGGTGAAAAAACCACAAACATATAAGAAATTTCCTCCCCCAATACTAATGCATTTAACTTATAGATTATTACCTTAAATACTTTCAAACTGCACTAAGTTCCACCCAACAGCAGAGATCCACCTACACACTGCAGAATCAATCTTTTAATAAGCAAAATCACAGTGTAATTAGGAGTGCAAGATTTTGCTTAGAGCTCAACCTGCTGTAGTCTGGAGGATGTTCAACTTTATAGTAATAGCAAATATCTTCAAGAAAAGGTATTATTATAACACTTCTAATATACTCAGTTTTGCAGATAATATCTTTATAGTTGATTTAAAATACATTTTTCATGTATTTTCAGAGCAACAAGGCTCAGTAACTTCTAAAACCTTTCTACAAACTGTATCACCAAGGCACACAATTCCTCAAAGGCAAATGAAGTATCTGAAACAAAGACTGAAGCCCAGAAAATAAAATCCTTTTAAAAAAGTAGAAAAATTGGCCCATCATCCACCTTCCAGAAATGAGAACACCACAACAGGAAGCAGGAGGAATTTTTCTGAAACTTGCAAACTACAAAATAGAATAAAAGGCAGTGATGTTTTCCACATGAAAAGGCTACTACGTGAAAGCCCAAGAGTATGAGTGTGCTTTGAGCAAATTTTCTTCTCACTGAAAAATCAGATTTTTACCTTTTGGTTTTGTTTTGTTACCGTTGTACATTTCACAAAAAGGCAGAAATATATATATATATATATATATGAAAGAAAATGGTTCCATTTTATCAATATTTGCTCACAAATCAAAATTGTGGCAGGAAACATCCTGACCAAACCAAACATTTACAAGTTAAAGGAGGGGGAGGGGAGTTCTTGTAATGAAACCTATTTCCAGTTTCAATTTAAAATCTACAGGAAGTTTCAAGTAACACCTCACCAATCTTGTAAGCAAACATTATACAGCACATAACTGTGGCAAAATATCATTGTTGTCTATCCTCTCGAGCAAGCTGGAAGTTACCAGAGCTTAGTGCACTGATGTCTGGAACCATTAAATCAACTTCTGACAGCTTTAGCCTTCCCTACAGGTGCAAAGCAGGTATTTTATTTCAAATTATTCAGTTTGATCAGTCCAGTGCCAAGCTTATTTAAAGTTCTTAAAGACTTGAAAGGGTTCAAAAGCTGATTTTCTTCTCCAAATAAAAGCGAGCTGTGGAAAATATTTACAGTTTCTAAGATCATGAAGGACTAAGAGACCCAAAACAAGAAATTCACAAGTAACATTTCTTTTATTTATTATATCTGTATTAAATACAGAATGGATTTTCATTATTTTTACTTACCCATGTAAAGTTGAATTTTTATGGAACTAATTCCTTTTTTTTGAACTATAAGTTGATGAATAAAATAATAAAAATATTTTAATTCTACCAAGAGAGTGAGAAGTAAGAATTTTAAGATTTTAAAAGTTTGTCTATCCTAATCATTGCCAAAGAGCAACTCAATTCTCCATCCAGAAATTTACTGAGTAGTGTAATTTCCAAACATCTAAACTGTAATTACCTCATTTCCTATTCAAAACAGAAAATCGAGAAAGGTGACTATGCTTTAACAAATTACAGTATTTAGGTATTTTTTCCCCTACCATACTGAATAAAACCCAGTGAATTCTGCTTCTATTCCTAATTTGGTCACAGACTTGGTGCACCATGATGTGGCCCAGCAGGCTTGTACCAACTTTCAAGTCTGCAGAATGGGGGTAATGCACACCTTACTCAAAGGCAAGTAAGTATTTGATGTTTCTCTATAGTGCTTTCAGACCTAAGAATGGAAATCTGTATTCTTTCTATCAGTATATCACTTTATACATTTTTTTTTATTTAATAAAAAAACTCCAGAACTGCTGATCAAGCTCTCTAAAAATAATGCCAATTCTTTACAATTCCTTCTGTAGGTCTCTTGTTCTGTACTGCTGAAAGACTGCATGAAGAAAAGATATTTTGAATGCCTGCTCCTGCTGTTTATCCCCCTAAATATAAAATCTTTCTTTGAGTCAATTATTACCATAGCTACCAGATTGCATTTTTTCCTGTAAGGTTTAGCTAAATATTCAAACTATTTAACATTATAGCTTAGTAGTGTAAAATGGTACAACTTCATTAATTTTGGCCAGACTTTTTTGTACATTTCAAGCTTGAACACTGTTTCTGCATACACACAGATAAAAAAGTAACAATTAATTTGAAATAAGGAGCTTCTCGAGGAAGACTTTTAATCACAAATATTTTAAAGACTTCTTCCACATTTCCTGTGTTTTGCGCAAGAACCAAAATTCATTCTAGTATGGAGAACTGTAAGTCAAAAAAAGGAAGCAATCAGTCAAGTCTTTGTTGTTAGACGGTAAAATAATTCAGCAAAAATATGTTCTCAATACCTGTTTAGCACTTTAACTAAGTTAAATTCAATTTTTACATTGATAAACACCCTTTTGCCAACCAACAGCTTCAGGTGTTGTGTAAGAGAAAAAAAATCCCAAACAAACCTATTTTTAAAACAATTTGATAATTCTTGGGCATTATTTCTATTTCCAGTCAAAGACAATTTAATTACTGTTTTCTTTTTAAGAAGTTAGTTGCACAGTAAATTCAGTATAACAATATACCAAACAGGAAACTCAGTGTATGTGAAATGACTTATCTGTATTCTAGGTAACTAGGTAACTAATAATAGTGGCATTTTAGTTGACAGAAATATCTTTTGATAGTAAAACTAGCAAGATCAATGAACAGATACTAAAATCAGATAATTACCTAAGGATGCTTGGATTTTTTTCACTGAAATTGTGGCATATTAAGATTCTATTTATTATCATTGATTTTAAAAACTATTTTCTGTTCTGTAAAACTTTAGAAGCAAATTAATGCTAAATTGAAAAACTGAACCTTAAAAAAACCACCAGTAAATCTCAAAACCAACACCCAAAAACCCCAACTATAAACCGTGACTCCTTTTTCTGCAGATACAAAATAAAATTTCTTGCCTTGGTTTACTTCCATTGTTTGTACAACACTTTCTAAACTGTCTATGAGGAAGGAAAAGGAGGGAGGAGTTATTTTTGTCCCTAAGTCGGAACAGAAAGGGAAAGCTGAAGGAATGACATACAATTCAAAATCCCTGAGCAGAATGAGATTTCTAAAACACTGACCCAAGTCAAATCACTAAACACAGCTATGATCTTACTAGTCTGACAAAGTTTAAATATGTACTGATAAAGTTATATTCCAAAATTCTAAGCATTTTTTATTTTGTATATTTGTATGAAATCATGACTGCTGCTGATTTGTAATTTAATATAAAGTACTTTTTAGAATACCAAATTAAAACGTTAACAGAGTAACACATTAAATCACAACATTAGTCTGGTAAAAAATTAATGTGTTGCCTCTGGATTTGGTTTTCGCCCAGGAGAATGATGGGGGAGTACACAAAAGTAATGCCAAGCCTACACACAGCTGTCAAACAATACATAACAAAAAACATAAATACAAAACAAAGTGAAAAAAGAGACGTTTTCTTATTGAGAATCAATCCTTCCTCAAGACACATTATTTAGTAAGTTAAGCCCAACTAATTTGCACATAAAGGCTATGCACAAATCCAAGTATTCAGGAACTAAGAACTTGTGCACTGTGCTTCTGGAGACAAAATGAATTTGTAGCAGAGAGCCAACTGTACACAAGAGTGTACCAAAAGTATGGTAGTATAAAATGTCTAATGTCACAGCAACACAAGAAATTTTAGACAAGAGAGTGGATTTTACATCTGCCATGGTCCCTCCACTGCTGCGTAGTAAATCGTTGTAAAACTGCTGGCCAGGGACAAGACACTTAGAAAAGAACTATGAAAATTAGTTTAGGAAATATCTGCAAAGAGACTGAAATAACTTCATCTAACCACTTTATGAAATGTTAAGTTACAATGGATGAGATTCCTGGGAAAAACAAACAAAAACCTAATTACACATAAAAGGTTATCAAGGTCGTTCCTCTCAGCAGGATCATTTATCTGTGTTATTTGTAACAGGTGTCCATAATACCTATTCTTACATTTGGGAATGAATAGCCCACACTCTGCAGTGCTTTACAGGCTTTTCTCATCTAAACACTCCTCGCTACTGTTATTTCTTGTCTCAGCAATATTGCATATGGAGACAAGTATACTTCTGCTTTGTAACTTTCAAGAGATAAAACTTAGAGTAATCCAATTTCTAAATGAAAACAACAACTTATGGTGTAAATTTTATCTATGGGTTAAAAAGAACCAAAGTATTTATATTTACCTATAGGCCCTGTATTTTGAACTGTCCTTCTGGAGTTTGATTTAATTACCTCATATATTTCTCCTAGTTGGTGCCTAAAATTGGACACAGGTATGGCCTACTTAATTGCAAGAGAAGCAAATACAATTTCACACAATTTTCAAGCAATACATTAACATTTCAGTACAGCATTTGCCCTTCTGGCAGAAATATGACATTGCCTCATGTTCCATTTATTTTTTGGCTATTTTTCCGAGGACTGCCCCCTCAGGAGGTGGGGATAGCATGCAGGAGGTTCCATTTTCAAAGGCAGTGAACTACAAATGCAGAACGTACCACTGGCAAGTGTTGATGGCTCCCCAGCTCAGCCTGCTGGCTGCCTTCAGCCCCAGACACTAAAACCTAAGATGAGAAGGCAGCAAAGTTCTCCATTCCATGTGCTGGGAGTCTTGACTCATTGACTAAAACACCAGCCTCACTCCTCAAGAGGATCTGAACTATTGCAAATTCAAGACACGAAGCACGTTAGAGGAAATGAGATGCCTGAACAAGTCAGGAGTGCTTGCAGATAGGTTCTGAGCCAACCATCCAACAAAATCTACCCTACTTTACAAAGTACTGTTACCAAATTGTTGCTGCCCAGTGGACAGAGCACCACATGCCTACGTTTATAATACGAAGGAGACTTCCACAGTGCCATCACTCGCACTGGGAAGTATCACAAACACCCAAAGATTAGCTAGAGTCCTTCACTGGATTTGGCCTATTGTGTCAGACTCAAGTGCTCTTTCATAGCAAAGGAAAAAAACAATATTGCAGGGACCTTTAATCTTACAGTCTAGGGCATTCAAAATCCCATAGCTTCAGGATTAACAGTTTTTAGGTTTAAAAAAAGGATGTTAATAGGTGATGTAACTAGTTGCTTGAAGAGATCATAAGATCAATTAAAATACTCCGTCACTTTGAACCTTTAAATCAACAGTCTTACTAAATACACACTAAAAGGATGATCAAGCAGCTTTTGAGGTAGCAGTTCAAACTAAGCCTAATATGGCTATGGGTATTCACACTCAAATTGTGAATCAACAAGGAACTCCCACAGCTAAAACAAAATATTTTCATAAAAGGCAACTACAGAACATGAAGTCTTATAAACAATTACCCGTGCATTTCAAGATTCTGAGAATTGCCCCATACACAAAACAACCTATCAAAGTAATCAGAAAAATCACTCAGTTGAAGAAATACCAGCTTTACCACTTCTGATTTGTGCTGATGTATGTCAAAACTCATTTTGCCACCCCCAGGCACTTGTGCGATGTCTCAGACAGACAGGAAGTATGCACATGGTTTCATCTCTGGTTGGAGCTCAACTTACCATAATACTAATTTTAAAAATACTCGGTACACAACTCCACTCAGCAACAATCTGTTCACTTCTTTAGTTTTAAAAGCTCAACTGTTGCAGTCAGTCCCCACTTCCTCTCAACAAATTATGTAGGCTGCTTTGCCTCGTACTTATATTCATTGCTCTGAAATCCTGCAATCTTGTGGCTATAATAGCTGTGCGGTTTTTAGCTTTGAAGACGTCCCATTATAATGGATCAGAATTTCATAATGCATTTTTCTTAGTGCTTACAAAAACTTGGTAACATAGCTTGTATTTAATACAGTTTCTTATTAGGTTTCTGCTGTATTTGCAACCAAAAAACACAACTACCTGTATAAGACTCAAAATATGAATGTTTTGTATAGAATTATGAGCTGACAAATGGCAAGAAGCAAAACAGCCTGACTGCTACAGAACTGACAGGAAACTTCTAAAAACTTAAGTGCTTTAAAACCTAACTGGTGCAAAAGTATATAGCTTCTTTATGATAGAAATCTAATCAAACAGAACTGTTCTAAATGCAAGTCACACTCATGTATTTGTTTTTTCCTGGTTCCTCTGAATCTGAATAATCATCAGGATGGAGTTTTGATCATTATGTAAAGTTAGAAAATCAGTTTAGTAAAAAGGCTTGAACCTATTCACTCCTCTGAGAAAGCCAGGAATGCTAAGATAAATATTCTAAAATCTCTGTCTACCTGCAGGAAACAACAAAAAATGTAGTGATCAAAAATAAATCCAATAAAATTAGTTTAAATAATTAAAGTTGGTGACATACACCACCTACTGCCAACAGTAGTCCTTAATTTCTGAAACTAGGAAAGGTGGGGGGGTGATGTGTACTGCTAGATGCTCAGCACCAGCAGTTAAAACAGATGGTGTGTTCTTTCATACTTCTTTTGTGATTTAAATTAACAACTTACAAGTGTAAAACGGGAAAGCCTAGGCCCTACAAATTCCAATCCAATGAATGATGCCTCTCCCTGGGCATCCTTTCTTTTGCATCTGTTCTGATACACATTTGATTAGGGACTAAAGTGCTTCAACTCATGAATTCACTTGTTTCTGTTACTTTTGCTAAACTGCTATTCTTTCACTTCAGTACATTGTATCATTTCACTGCAATATCACATAGCAGCACTAACAAAGTAGGAGCAGATAACTCAATGGGCAAATTGGCAGCCTGCCCCAAACTACAAGATGATGTAGTACTCCACAATAATTTAGAACTCCTAAGATTCTTGCAAAAAACCCACAGAAATTTCAAAACTTAGAAAATAATCCTCTTCTTTTCCCATGGGTTTTTGATAGCATTTTCTATATTTACCTTTTCATTCCACACTCTAGCACTTAAATTTTTTTTTTCCAAATTGCAAAAATTGAATGTATGAGGCTCTTGGCTGGATGGGAAAAGATGACAGTTACCATCCTACCTTTTTTTTTCTGTAATATCTTGATAGTCAAGCTGTCTCTCCTTCAAATGATCTGAGTGTCAAACAAACAGCTTTCGGTCAAACATCTCCATTAAAATCCTGAAGTGGCTTTAAACTGGCTGAAAGCACTTCAGCACTGGAGTATATGCAGGGTCAAGCAGAAGTTTGTATTCAAAGTCTAATCTACTTGGATAGCACTCAAAAAACCAGTTAATGTTAAGTTTTATAACCAGTACACATTATTTGCAAACAAAGCAGATTAACTGAGCATTCTCTAAGAATGCTCTAACTTTTGATTTTTATAGAGAACTAGTAAAATACCACTACCATTACATCACAGAACAAAACAATTTTTAATTAATCTGTGTTTGTAAAATAAGAAGTCTAGTTGTAAACTGAGAACTAATTTCAAGATTAATTTCAAAAATTTCAGAATTTACTACAAAAGAATTACTTAATTCAATTTATAAATGGGATCAGTCCTGTCAAAAATTACTGCTTGGTTTGACTTTCCTGAAAAATGCGATATTTAATGTGACTGGACTACAGATAACTTGTATCAAGATGATGATCCAGTGCTGAGGCAGTCTTTAGAAGTCCTTCAAGGAGCAGGGATCTACAGTAGAACAAGAAAATTAACCAGAGCCGTACAGCTGGACAAGTGAGATTGCTCACAAGTCACTGCCTTGCACAGGGTAACCCCATTAGGTTTAACAGCAATAGCAGACACCAAGGCACACCTGAATCCAGAAAACCTGTTTCAGGTTACACTACACTGGCAAAGAGATCAAAATATGAGAAAACATTCTTTCAGTCCTCTCATGGTCTTGCATGAATTTAACCTAGGGATTCCATTAGCACTGTTTGACATAGCACATGCACCCAGAAGCACTGCAGTTACAGGAATATGAATATGCAGACTTTCTCCCTCTTCACAGAGCCTGACATTGCAATTAAAAACATCAACTGAAGGAAGGGTCAATATCACTGCAATGGTAATTTCCTTTGATTACACCTCTGGCATCTAGTTTCTTCTGATAAATTCAGACTTGGTGAAGATACAGTCATCTAAGTCTCCAGTTCAGACTATATTAAATTAATAGCATGTAGCACAAAGATACCTTACCTACAGGAAAAACTCCTGTTCTCTCTACCAACTTGCCTTTTGCTTTTCTCCTGGCTTCTCCAAACAGGTTGTTTTCATCTCAGACAAAATGCAAGGCTCAGATTCACTAAGATATAAATACAAGTAACAGAACCTGACGATGCACTTTAGAGCAGGCAAACCAGGCTCTCCTCTGCTTTCCAGTGACTTGCTCTGAAAAAATATCCTCACTTTCTCCACTGGCTTCAGGAGATTTAGCATGCACACACCAACAGTCTTGTCCTCCTTTCTAGGTCAGTGCCAGCAATAACTTTTAAGACTCCCATTTTGCAAACTAGCCAAACTAAAAATACTTTTCACTTGTTTTGAGTTTTGACAATGTTTGACTTCAACTAGATACACACTAATCCCTACACTTCTCCTTAGTTTTTAACGTTAAGGGAATCCTTCTTTGGAACATTTTGACAGATCTTCACTCCTGGTCTAAATTAGCCATTTATTCTTCACCAGTAACCTGCTACACTATTCTTGAGTCTCCAAGGGAAACATTACACAAGAGCTAACAAAACACATCTCAATTGGATAAAACAACTGCCACACCAAGAGTGCAATATTTTTGGCTTTAAAACAGTAAGCCCTTATATTTGGCTTTCCTTGACTTCCCGATGTCACAATCACGCTTTTGAAACATTTAATAGAATACAATTGTAATGAAATTGAAAGGCAAGCTAGCCAACAAATTGGAACGTTTAAAAAACTGCAGGTAATTTCTAGATATTAAAATATATACATATGTGTTTGTGTGTGTATAAAAGTTAAGTGTAAACTTTACCATTATTACCTTCACCGCATAAATTTGTGGAAGTAAAAATTACAAGTATTATCATCTACAGGTATATCTATCCTGGTCTCTTTGATGATGCAGTCTAGATATATTTTTTAGTGTCCTGAATACTTTCGTGTTTTTTTTTTTCCTTTTACATTTAACAAATATTCATTTTTCTCTCCAAGCTTCCTGTGAATAAGAGTCTACTTTCTAAAAAAATTATTTTACATTACATTAGCCAAGATAAAAATAACATACAATAACTACATGCATGCAAAGTATCAATAGTGCTTCTGTCTTAGTCCATGCAGAGGCTATATTTTCTAACATCTGGAGTACAGTCTTACAACCTTTGAACTGACAGTAAATTATACTGCAATACAAATTTATATCTCCATACTATCTTTCTTTTATGGAAATATTAAGATCTATCTTTCTATAAAGGTATTACAACTTTCAAAATAGTAAAAAATTCTTCAGCTTCCTCTCCCAGTAAAAAAAAAAAAAAAAGAAAAAAAGAAAAAAAGGAAAAGGGGAAAAAAAACCTCCAGTAAAAATTCAATAAAATTTAAAGCAACCACAACTACTGCATGTGCAAAGAAAAAGGTGACTATATATATGTAGATAAATAAAATTACTTAAGAAGAGTTGCATTAGCCAAAGTTTTTCAATGTTCTGATTTCCCCCTAATATTCTAGTGAAGCTATAGGGCCCTTAATAATGAACAAGACTATTAACAAGATTTCTTAACTCTATTTTCAAATCTCCTTAGAAACAGGCTACAGAACCCATGGCACTACATTAAAACAATGAGAGACAAGACACAAACAGGGTTAAAGAGAAGTGAAGTATTAGCATTACTACATGCACACTTGCACTATGTAGAAGCAGCCAAGCAGCACAAAAACCAATTAAAATTAGGTTTGGTCTGCCACTACAGAAAAATAGTTGGTTAAGAGTATAGATAGCTTCCAGTCAAGAAGAGCAGATTGGTTAAGATTTTAGCTATATAACCAATTATGATCACATAACCAATCACCTGGGTCTGAAAGAGAAAAAAACCCCACATTATTTTCTGTTAAATTTCACATTTCTTACCAGCACCTATTGGGCCACTGCTGTCAGGTAAAATACACACATCACTGCAGAACACAGACGTCTTAACTAAGCTGGACACTGGTTAGCTGGGGTAGCAAAGAAATTAGTACTACAAATAATTTACCAAGGAAAACTGCAGTAAATTATAATCATGTTCACAAGCAAACTATTTCTACTATTGAAAAAACTTGATTTTTACTTATGTAATCCTCTTCCAGAAAAATATAAACATTATTTTCCACAATGAAAAATTTCCATTTTCAAATGGACAGTTCCTCAAACTATGAAGTAAATTGTAAATCCTTCCCTCACTCTCCATGTTGAAAAAACCAACAACTCATTTGCATATCCCACTTTCCCCAGATTAATAGAAATAAATGCCGCTTCTGGAGTAAGGCATATGAAACTCAGTACAATTGCATACGGGTTAAAAATAAAGTGAGGACTAAAATTTCAAGTCCACAGTTTTTATTTCTGTTTTTTTTTCATCATAAAAACTACAGTGTTTCTTTAATAATATTCTTCTGTGAACTAGTTTTACAATTATCCTAACTTGTAGGAACACAATTCCTAACTTACATAAATATAACAAACATAAACACACATGCAAACTTCTCTCCCATCTCAATTCATTTTTCAAGAATACTACTGGCCAAATACTCTTGCATGGTCAGTAGCAAGCATATTAAGAGAAATTTCTAATTTTCTTTTTCTCATTCCTCTCCTCAATATTCATCTTGCAGAGTAAGAGTTCAGTATTTAAGTTTGTGAAAGGAGGTTTGGGGGAAAAATGCAAAATGCAGTCAATGTGGCAACTATTCAGAACACTGATGCAAGATTTTCCATCAGAAAATACCCATAGCCAACCAAGCCTGCAAGCATTAAAAATAAAACAGATATTAAGAAAACAGAAATACCCAGCTGAAGACAAGTTTGGAGGAGATTTGTCAAGTGCTGCATAATTATGAAGACCTATTTTAGATGCATGCTACACAGAAAGTGTAAGTGCCACTGTAGAAATATAGGGAGTAAGAACAATATACGTGCAGTTAGTATTCAGCTAGGCTACCTTTTAGACTTCAAGAAATTAAAGAACCTAAACTACTTGTTTCATACCTTTTATCCAGTTTATCCACTCAGAATACTTCTGTTTCTTTGGCTACCCATTGCTGCACCTGTTTCCAAAACATCTTCAGCTGGCTTAGCCTGTGACTAATGGCAGCCATTCCCAGGGAGTGACTATTTAAAGAAAGACCCTTGCCCAGATTCCACAAAACTCTTCAACATATTAAAAAATGGAGAATAAAATTTTTCAAGTTGCATAGGTAGTGTAAGAGTCTGTTCGCTGTTTTCAAGTGTGCTGAAGCTATTATGTAAAGCCCAGTTTTTTCTTGAAAGTCTTTAAGCTTCTTATACTAAAACCTTCATTTTTTTAGCCTCTTTTCAAAAAGTAACATTTAGGATTACTCAAGTGAAAAAGTCTACCCTAAGTTTTACTTGATAGTCTTTTGTATGTCAACAAGTCTACTGTTGCTTTCTAAGTGAAACCTTGTTCCGTTCTCTAAAGTTGAACAAGAGGCACCTCAAGAAACAAGTTGAACAAGAGGTCTTCAGTCCCAAGACACAATGCAGGAGTCTCAATGCATCTCAATAAAATACCAGTGTCTCCATCAAATTGCCAGGTTACAGTATCAACTCCATATGCCAATGAAATTCTAATTAATGATATGTTTATGATCAATGTTTTTTCCCGAAACCTAAGAAGATTATTGAAGAGAAATTCTGAAATACTTGGCTTAAAGGATAAACCTAATCTTCCAGTACTACTGTATGACAAATCAGCCCAATGTAATATTTCTTTTCACAGAAATACTGTGCATTACTCTTCGAGAAGAGGAATACCCAGTTAAAGCATTCACACTGGCCTTACTAAGCAACTGATGTGCCCACATACTACTTGGCTGGAATGCTGTTTCAGTGGACACAAAAGCTGCTTGAAGAGAAACCACCAGAAAAAAAAAGGAAAGATGGTGCAGTTCCTTTAAGACTAAGGAGGTTTTTTTTTTTTTGTAAACACAAGTCCCATCTGCATATCACATTCAAGTATTGCAGTGGTTTGGGTTTTTTTCCCCAAGTTCAATTCTGAGCAAACACAGTAAGGATATCCAGCTACAGCAGTAAGATAGCAAAGTTCTGGAACTGTATCTGGATTTGTCTGGAGTCAAGTATCTTGGGAGGAAACTTACCATTTCCTTTTGGGTTTTTGTTTGTTTGTTTTAATATATATATTTATATTTATATGAAGATCTTAAAAGTCCAACTAAGAAAATACAATACACATAACTAGAGAAACTTGATGAGGCCAGCTTATGTATCATGGATCATTTTTATTCCACATAATAAATGCTATGTTTAATATTTATTGTCAGACCATAATTAGGATTTCATTACACCATTTCAAATGTTCAAATAAGTGCTGTTGCATAGGAAGTTACTCCAGTGACAAAAAGGAAGATTGTTCTCTATTTTAGTGTAAAGAGTACGTATAATTTTACTGAACTGAAATCAGTGCTACTTGATCCACAAATAAACACATTTCACTAATTTAAAGTTGACCTACTACCACTTGAGCTGCCCTCTAGATGCTACCAATGCCTCATACACCACCAGTGAAAAAGTCTGTCATAGCAGGACATTACACCTATCTCTCTCATATGTATTATTATTATGCTGTCACCAAAAGAGTATTTGTCTTACAATACAGAATGTAACAAAAGCAGCTTATTCACTCTACTTGCATCTAAAAACCTAAATTACCCTACACTGGCAAGTGTACATTTAAATATGTACTTTTTAATGTACAATGTATGAAATAGAAAATTATTTTTTTAATAAAATGTTTATTCAATGTTTACAAATTAAAGATGTTTACCTTATAAATCCAACTTTTTGGCTTGCATCAGTTAAAGTAAAATGAAATCAGAATATTAGCTCAATAGCCAAAGAGCTACTAGCAAAGAAAAACTGAAATAGTGTAGACAGGCATCTAATATACATACTAATACTTACTGGAACTTCATGTTAAATTATTCCAGGGAATACACTTGGCAGGCACCTTGGCAGTCCAATTTTAAAATGGATCAAGAGTACCAGAATATATTTGTAGAGTGATTTTTCAGGTTTCAAACCATGTATCCAATACGGTACGTCACCAAGTGACAATCTTTTGTACTACTTGAATTTTAGGAATGTAAATACTGCACTAGTAATCTGTGAGTAAAGGAAAGAATCCAAGATTTAATGTCTTTTAAATTGTCCAACATTACAGGAAAATAGGCAGGAAATTCTGCAAAGAAGAAAAAGACACCACACGGTTACCTAAATCATGTTCTACGTGTAAAGGTATGTGGATTGTCACTGTAAAGTTCTGGAAGAGCACCTCAGAATGAATCTGCATTTAGAAAATGGAAATTATTCGAAGCTGAATTATCATCTCCATTTTTGTCTCTGTTCCAGGCAGCAAGGTATTGGTACGTATCAAATTCTAATTTTCAAACAGTACTGCAGTCTTACCTATACTTAAGTATTTAATTACCTCCCTTGATGCCCATCTAGCAGGGCAACCTTCTAAAGAAACTGAAGTGGAAATTTATAAAATTATTGCTATGTTTTCAAAAATGCATTTATATTTATGGAAGTACAAAGATTAAGAAGGATATATATTTTATTTCTAAGTTCAGTGATGTAATTTCCAAGTTACATTCATTTAATATTGCAGCAGCATCTATCTTTCAATAAGCAGAGCAGTAAAATAAGTTTAAAAGTGAAAATACATTTTCCATTACAAGTTCCTGAATTCTGGAATGCTGGTATAACATGTACTCATTTAAAAAAAAAGTCTCAATCCCTTATTATTTCTCCCAGGAAAAGAAGTTATGCCAACCCAAGTGTCACAGCATTAACAAAACGATTAACTTAAAACTCTTTCACTTAAATACTCATAAAGGATATTGGAAAGTCTCTTCCACCATTTTAAATTAATTTAAAGTATTCTTTGAAATCTTAGAAGAATGTATTCCACATTTATTTTAAAGAAAACACAGAGTGGACTATTTTAAATGTACAAATGAGATTTAGTGCTTGCAATCTGCTGTTGAGAGGATAGCTGAAAATAAGAAGGAAAAAAAAAACCTATCACAGTGGATCAGGTTGCCCTGCCACAAAAGGAAACATTTTTTTTCAAGTCAGAAGTGAACATGAAAAAACAAATTACTCCCTACTACATTATTTATTACAGCTGAAATCTTGCATCAGATACGCTCGGATATGAATTTTGCTGAAGTGAAATCCCATTTCCCAAATCCCATTTAGAAAGATTGTCCTAAATGATGAGGTGTACTAAGTTAGAAGGACACATAAGAGGGAAAGGATCACAGAAAAAAGCTCAGCTAGAACACCAGTTCTTAGAAAGGAAAATAACATATCATCCAAATATCTGCATTAAGTTTGTGGCAATAAGCAGAAAATGTCACATACCTCACTCTACCATCTCCAACTGGCATTAACACCCAACTGTCACCAAGTCTCCACTTGTCTACACAAAAATATACAGGCCTTCTTAACACACACAAACAAAAAATTGGAAGTTTTACTTCGATTCCCTTTAACTTCCTTATCAAAGTGGTGTAATTTCTCCCCAAATTATCATTCCCTATTGTTTCAGTTTGGAATAAAGGTAGCACAATTGCTTACATCTTCTGTCCATTGGTAAAAGTACCTATTGTCAAAATGTATTATAGGCATATAGAAATTGTCCTTTATAGGATAGAAATCCAGTATTTATAAATATCTTTCTACAGAAAATTATAATACCAACTGTTTCTCTAATTTAAGTAGAAAGAGACATAATTGTTATTAATGGTACTCTTTCCAAATGCTGAAGAAGAACTTGAAGGAGGAGGGAAAGCAAAGCTTATACTGGCCTCCTTAAAAAATGAGGTTTTTCATCTGATACCATCTCTTCTATAAGACCTCTCAATTTTTTGAAATGAATGTTTTATCATATTGAAAATTGAATTTTATTCATTTCTTTCAAGACACAGCATCAATTCAATTAAATATTTTCACTCAATATCTTCTAGAAAATATGGACTTCAAACCTGTAAAGAAGTCTGGTGTTCTAGGTAGCAAGAAAGCAAAAAAAACCTTCTTTGGCAATTTCACCTGTAGAGAGTTTACAGAATGTTTAGCCAAATGACTGTAAACTGCTAATTTGGCAGAGGGATGGGGAAGGATGTGTGTTCACATGCAGTTTAAACCAATCCTAATCAGTTTTGGTGCACTTATGCTTGTGTGCCCTTTCTTCCTCTGCCAGGCATCAGTCAGGACAGGAACAGTCTGTGAGTGAAGAGTGTATGTATCTGATTGTTTCTAATTTCAGCTTAGTTCCGTGTACTCTGGCACCACACAGACCGATGGCCAGCACTGAAGACAATGAGAAAAAACAGCCAAGACTGGGAGAAGGAGACAAGACTGCATTCTTCCATGACCATACAATACCTTAATTTGACAAACTACTTATGAAACAAAATCCTTTGCTTCAAGTTGTTGGGGAACAAACCAACAGATTAAACAGTAAGAACAGCAAAATCCTCTGCCCAAGAATTTGGGTGATCTGCTCTGCAACAAAGCTCTATAGATGTCTGCATTCACACTTAGTTTAAATGAAAACTGATGAATGCTGTCTCTAGTTACTTCTTAAGGGAATCTGCATAAGTCACAATCAAAGACTACTTAAACTGGGAGTTCTAGATGCTAAAAAGTATTTTCTTTGGTGTACTGACTACCATCTTCACTCCAGAGCAAATACAGGCTCAAAGACAACAGCAATGGGAGCAAGTAACTCCATGTTAACTGGAACAATGCTTTTTCCTACTGCCTTCACTCAGTAAGGAAAATGCCTTTTCATAGTTAGTTCAGCACAATTTTCTTCATAGTGAAGATGGTTCAGGTACCCCCAAAATAGTACTCCACATTCAATTAATTAATAGATACTTACTCAGGAAATCACTTTCACACAAGTGGTCGCACATAAAGCAGCTGGCCCATCTCAGTCCTAATTTTCTACAGGTAACTCAGCAACACCCTCCACCACCCTGCCCTGACATTCTCACAACTGGCTTTCAGAGCTTGCTTACAAACACTTCTTGCTAAACAGGTCATGACTGCTTTATAGTCTGCCAAGCAAAAAAAAAACCAAACAAAAAAAAAAAAAAAAAAAAAAAAAAAAAAAAAAAAAAACCAAGAACAACAAAAACCCCCCAAAAAACCCCAAAACAAAAAAAGCAAATCAAACCAAAACCAATACTGTTCTCTCTATTGATCTTTATTGATTATCTCCCCTGGTTCAAACTAATCTTCAGAGGGAAAATAGATGTCTTGTCAAGTATTAAATATCAAAGTGGCTTGATGTCTTTTCCTTACTTGAATTCCCTGAAATATCCCCTCATCTGGTCACCCCATGTTAACAGAAAAAAGAAAATAAACCCCAACTACCCAGATTTACGGCTTTCCATCAAAACCTTTTAAAATAATTATGGTAACACATATTAAAACACTAACATTTAGTTTATGCATAGGGCTAAACAATTTTTCTCAGTTCCCTGGAGGCCTTTTGAAGTCTTCTAGAAGTCTTTAAAAATCCATTCCATGCACATATCCAAGCAAAACAGCAAGCACAGTAACTGGACAACACTAAGTGCTAAGTGGAAAAGGCAAAAAGTAGTCTTTTTTACCGAAGCATATCAATTAAAAAGCAAGCAGCCGCAATAGCTGACTTCTCAACATTTCTCAAATGTGACCTGAATCACATTCAAGGCAGAAACAGTTCGAGATCCATGGTTTTCAGCTTTGTACATTTCAATAAAAACAGCTGAAGGGACTATTAAGTAGAAATGCAGAGAACCCAACTGTTGCATTTTACAACAGGTAGTGAACAGAAAGTGGGTTAACTACTTTCAAGTAAGTATGAACTGATAAATAATCGAGCATTTGGATGGCTGTGTATAACGTTAGGGTGCCAAGTAAAGTTAAGCCTTAGGTTTTTCTGTAAAACCTTTTTCAATGAGGTCACCTCAAACTCCCTTTTATTCTTTAGCCTATTATAAGAGCATACGTTTCTAAGGAAAATGTTTGTATCTGTAGGATTTAAACAAAAAATTTGAAACCAATTTGTGACAATAGTATCATTTTCACCTTCTCAAAGTTAGCACTATTTTTTTGGTTTACTCAATCAGCAAAGCATTCAGATTAAGTATTTGACAGTGACAGTAAAGCTTAATATACCAAAACCTTGGCGTTTTGTTTCAAAGGGCTTTTCAACTACAATGCACAATTTCTTTGAACACGGACTTGCAATGGGTATCACAGCATGCTTCTGCTCTGCACGTATAGGATACTTGTTTTGGATTACAAAGTGAACTGAATGACCATCCCAAAATGTTCCAGTGAAGATATACACATTCATTATTCTGCCTACTAACATTTTTCTTAGACAGTATGCTCATACAATAGTTATGCTGCCATGAGAGCATTGATCCAAAAATCCTTCACCAACTTTGAAGATAATAATACAGGCACAACTTAACTGTACTAATGCTCATAGTTTATTACAACTTCAGTCTTCTCAGTGTAAGACAGCCTTTTTCCACTATGTGGTCTAATTGACTTTGAGCCCTTATAAACCAATACAACCATTCAACAGCCACATACTACCCATGCAGATTTGAGTTCAGGACTTCTGTGCTGTTTAGCCACTGTAAAATATACAAAGACTAGTATTTTAAAAGTGCAAATAAACAATTTCAAAATAACATAGATTATTCCAACATGACTTGTAATTGCTTGGTGCAAGTGGTGTTTGCTTTCCTTTCTGCGTAATTATGCAAGCATGAGGAAGTCAATAACTGCTTCTGATCACTTGTTCAAACTGGAACATCCGGAAAGAATTTAAGAAAATAATTTTTCACAATGTAAAAACAAGTTATAGAATAAAACCACCTCTTATGACTTACCTGTTCTCATGCCTCCATCACAAAAACTATTCTAAACAGTACTCTTCCTTTAGAAATCTCCATTTCTGCTGTAATTCAAATAGTTAACCAGAAAGTGAAAGGTCACTACATTCCACAACTGGTTTCCAGTCTGCATAAAACCAATGGGAATTTCAAATGACTTGTGCTCAAAGTTGGAAATTAGTGGCTGAAAAGTTCACTAGATATTTTACTTTTGTCTTCAGCCATACTGGCAGAGAATATGAGCAATGGTCTGGCACACATTAAGGGAAAGCAGCTACGGCATCAATGTGCACCAGCGATCTCTCTCGGTAGCTGGAGAGGTCACTAGGACAGACTACTGAAACAAAAATGTAAATTCCGGATGAATTAAAACCAAACCAAACCAAAAAATCTACCATAAACCATAGGCATGGCTTTCTTAATTTTTTAGTGTGGCAACTTTGAGCAAGCATCCAGGAACATCTAGGATTACCAAAGACAAGTAACAACAACCATTAAATCGTTTGTACTTTACAGAATGAAAAACATTAACATGCAAATAGTATCAAAACATTTAAACAATAATTTCAGATCACTTAATTCACAGAGCATTGCTTTAGCTTCTGAGACATCTACTCTTTTGATCCCCACTCAGCAGTGAACTTTTTAACTACAGTGGGTATATTACCTTCATTCACATATTTAAATATTAAAAAAATGCCATGATACATACTAAAAATCTCATGAGCATTTCCAGGAGTTCTTAGTACAAATCATTGGTGGAACCAAGCTTGTGTTTATTTCTCTGTTTAAAAGCAGACACTTTGCTTTCATGGAGTTTACTTCCTGATTTTGGAGCTAAAAAAAA
Source organism: Anomalospiza imberbis (assembly GCF_031753505.1). NCBI lineage: Eukaryota > Metazoa > Chordata > Aves > Passeriformes > Viduidae > Anomalospiza > Anomalospiza imberbis. Next base: position 70,313,405 of record NC_089683.1, on the reverse strand, counting down.
AAAGCACTCTGTAAGAATGCTTTTACATATATTGCTACCTACTTAGTAAGTAGTCATTTGATGTCATGCAATTACTTTTTAAATCATCAAACAGATTCTACATTCCTCTGACACATACTTAATGCAAAAAGGCCTTATACAATGCAAAAAGGTGCTAAATTAAACGACAAAAAAACTTGACAACATGCAAGCAATCACAGCCGTTATCTACACAACTGTATTAACTATCAGAGGTCAATCAACACAGGAATAAGCCTGATTTAGTAGAACATCCCAATAACAAGAATAATTCTATTAAGACTTGAACGCTTCTTGTAAGATATATTTCAAAAGTCTGTTTTTAAGTGGTCTTTGCAGTCCATGGGAACACTACTTAATAGGCTAAAGTTACTGGTTTATATGAGGGACTTTATTTCCTTGGATTAAGTTGGGTTATTACAAGGAGATCAATTATACCAACAGCTTTGGTAGTCTCTTAGCAGGCAGCATACCTCTCATGTCAAAGCGTTGCAAAATGCAAGAACACGAGTGACTTAACAGTTTTGTGTCAATACAATTGTTGGTGCTGTTCCTAAATACACCTCACTGTGTTTTACAAAGAAAGAAAAACATTTTATCCATGCCACACAGGTGGGAGAAAGGAGTCAGCAGAACTACTTGAGTTGTTCAAGTTTACATAAACAAAGATACTGACAAGGAATCCAATTCTAAGGCTCTGTGCACCAGAATCCACAACGCTCTGCACTTGAAAGAATGACCAAGGCATAAATCAAAACACAGGCGTCAATCCTGCAGTCAGAAGCAAGCCTGCATCAGCAGACTCTAAGCAAGACTAGGTCTTAAAGCATGAAATCCTCTATATGCCAAAGTGTCCTTGAGTATCCAAAGAGTGTGCTCTTTGGATAACTTAAAAAATAAATGCAGTCATATTTAAACAGTATCTTGATCTAATATAGTCAATGTTACCTTGAAGTGATACAAACAGAAAGCTAATAATTCTCTTAAGCATTCTCCCTCACTGCTTCTTATTGGACAAACTTGTATCCTTGTAAGCTTAACTAATAAATTACAATTTTAAGGCAGCCAGAAGGACTGATCCACTGTATAACTCCTATAATCTCGGTTAGGTTGTTGAATCTTAGAAATTTCTTTGGAACAACAATTCTGTTAAAAGTTTCCCTGTAATAACTAAAGCTTCAAAGTAATGACTCACAGATTAACCTCCCTTAACACTACAGGGCACAGTAAATAAAAGTATTGGAGTTATCTCAAGCATATATAAGTTTTAACACTACACACACACAAATTGCAAAAATTACAGACTTAAACTTAACACCTGAACACTCTGACAGAATTTATCCTAACTTTAAAAATAAACATGCAATAGTAGCACAAACCTTACTGAAGAATAAGTAAGCTGAGAGGGTTTTTTAAAAAAATACAGGTCTATTAACAGGTTTTTGTATTTGTTACTCTAAATTGAATCATCTGTTATACATTCAATTCAGCCTGAAGTGGATCTGTATCACTGTTTCACAGAACACTTTGTCTTCTACTTGTGAACTGACCTCCTCATGCTCCCAGCTGTCTATCTACATATTAATATGGCTCTGAAACCACAGTATCTGAACCTAATCTCTATGGTAACTGGAAGATTTGTTTACATTAAAAAAGAATATTAGAAACTTATGTAAATTTAACTGTCATTTAAATAAGTGGTTTTTCCTTCTGGGGAAAAAAACTCCCTATACTGCCTCCTATTTATCTTGCTTCCATCTCCAGTATCCCCACCAGGCAATGAGCCACATTTGGAAAGCTCCCTATCATACAACTTCAACAGCCTGTTGTTGTAAATTCATAAATAGTTTACTTTTAATAAGACGGACATGTGCAGTGTTTTAGATCTTAGCACTTGCTAAAGAAAAATCATAGGGCAATTAAAAAAAAAAAAACATGCTAAACCTTTAATAGCTATGCAGAAAGACTTTGCTGCTCAGCAACTCAGATGTATCTAGAAATTAAAAGAGTCTATTTCATTTACCATTTCCAGCAGTGAATATAGTACTGGGTACACATTTTACATAATACTTATTCACAAACAGTAGGCAAAAACTCTGATAGTAGAAGAACCCACATACAGACTGCCCTTTTTTATTAACAAATACCAAAGTACTGATGCATCACAGGTTTGTAACAATTGTTTTTTATAAGATTTATAGTATTTTGAAATGAGATTTACTGCTGCCCAGCAGGACTGGGAGCTGAATTACATGGGGGTGATGGTAACAGTTTGAGCGAGACTTATTAGCAAAATGGTAAAAAAAAAAAACCGTAACAAACACAGTTGTTAAAAACTACTTTTAGGTACACAGTTCTTGGCCACACACAGAAGAAATCATTCTATTCCACTGAAACTATCTTTTTTGCTGCTTAGCTTGCATAATATACCAAACATAAATAGTCTAGAAAGGTCTAAGAGAAGAAAAATGCATGACAGTGAGGTACATGAATACTACACAGCACCGAGAGGAAAATTAGAACCTGTTTGAAAATCTTTCCGCACCTTACAGCAATCTTTTCACTGCAGAGAATCACTCACATGCACCCTCCCCGATCACATCAAGATTACTCATTCAACAAAACTCCTATAGACGAATAGAAAGTAAGTAAATCTACCCTCTATTCAAGTAAACAATGTTGTAGAGCCAGCGTTTCCCCCACAACGTTACTTTCTCGAGCAGGGTGACTGTGCCCTGCTCCTCCATGAAGCAAGCTCAGCCCAGGCAGCCATGTCCTTATTCTCCTACAAACAATGTTTCTGAAGGAGAACAGCCCCTGCTCGGGGAACTTACAGCTTCCCCCAGCATAACGCGGTGGAGCAAGGCCCGCCCCACGACCAGCAAACGAGCCAAGGCACCGAAACACGGCAGTGGGGGCGAAGCTGCCCGCAGTCTGGATCTGCACCAGCACCCAGCCTCGCACCGGGGTCGGGACAGATGGACTGACAGATAGGACAGCATTTTTCCATGCAACCCTCCCTCCTTTACCCTCCCAGGCACACAAGCGAGTGTTTTACCTTCATGATGAGCTCAGGCTGCGGTAAAAGCCTCGATTGTGGCTGAGCGGCCGAGGCCGGACCTGGAATTTAAAACAAAGCGCTAAGGCACCGCACCAGCCGCTCGCACCGGGCGGGGGGAGGGGAGCCAAACATCGGGTGGGGGCGCTGGGCTCCTCCCGAAACTCCCCCTTTCCTACCCCGGATCCCCCCTTCTCCCGCGGCTCACCCCCTTCCCTCTTTCCTCGGCCGCTGTTTCCCCCCCCCGGCTCCCACACGCCGCGGCTTCCCCTACACTCGCTGCCACTGACGCCATTTCTGTCAGAGGAGGAGAAACTTGCCACAACAACAACCCACCCCCGGCTGCCGCGGGAGGGGGGAGGCGCCCCGGCCGCCTCCCCGGGGCGCTGCGCCCCCTCCTCGGGCACCGAGCGGCGGGAGGGCACCCCCGGGGGTCCCAGTGCAGAGAACACCCCCCTCCTCGCTTTACCGCGGAGAGAGGGAGAGAGGAGAGAAGGAGGGAGAGAGGGAGGGAGGCTCTTCCTCCATTGTACGAGGAAGAGTGCCCGTGTGCACGGCGGTGGAGCGGGGTGTCGGGAGCAGTCCCCCCACCCCCGACACACACACACGCTTTTGTAGGGGCTGCGGCTCCGGATCGCGGCGGCTCCTCCTCCCTCCCGTCTCCCCCCCTAATAAAGGAAAGCGCTGACTCCGCCGCAGGAGTTTCGGCAGCAACAGCCGCAACTCCCCGGCTCGGCGCAGCGGGTCCGGGCGGGGGAAGGGAGGGAGAGCAGGCAGGAGGCGGCAGAGGAGGGGAAGAAAAGGAAGAAGAAGAAGAAAAGAAGGGAGCGGGGACAGGGAGGGAGGAAGGGAGGGGGGCGGGGAGAAAGGGGCCCGACCTGCTCGGCGGGGACACGGAGCGTGTGTCTGTGTGAGTGTGGAGGAGGGGGCTTCGTCCCTCCCGGCAGAGAGGCTGGAGGAGAAGCCGCCGGTCCCTCCCCCCGGCCCGCCACTGGGTGTTTGGGGCCGGGGGGGGGAAGACGAAGCATCGGCGAGTCCCGCCGCAGTCTCGATACCAGGAGAAAAACAAGCGCCCCCCTCCCTCCCTCCCTCCCTCGCCGCCGCACGCCCGGCCCCGCGCCCCCACGGGGCCCCTCGCCGCCTCTCCGCCCGCCGCCGGCGGGGCACGGGGGCTCCTTCTCCGGCTCGGCGCCCTCACCTTTGTTCCGCGGCGACCACCCGCTCGCTACTCCCCCGGCCCGAAGCGGGGGACACGGAAGGGAACTGGGCGAAGGCTCCTCTCAGCTTCGGGCACCCCCGGCCCCGCTCGACGCTGCTGCAGCGGCTCCGCTGGCGGCGGCCCCGCACGGCGCGCGAGGGGCCGATCCGTCCTGCACGGCCCCGGCGGCGGTGACTGCACGGCTCGGTCCCCCTCCCCCTCCCGCACCGATGACTGACTGACGGGCGAACGGGAGCGGCCACGCCCCCTTCTCCACCTCCCCCATTGGGCCGTGTCCCGCAGGGCCCGCCTATCCCGCGGTCCCATTGGCCTTCGTGTCGGAAATACTGACATCATTCTCCTCCACTTCTATGGAAACTGAGACTCGGCGCCGAGGGTGCTCATGGGGAACGCTGTTCTTGCTCACTGTTAGCAGCATTTCTGGCAGGCAGGGCTGAGCGGCTCGGTGGACTACAACTCCCAGAGTGCACCGCGCGCGGGGGGGCGGGACGCTCCAGAGACTGATACGGAGCCGAGGGGGCGGGGCCTGCGCGTGCGCGGGGGGCGCTCGGTGGCGCATTTTCCCCCCAGGAGGGGAAGGTGGCGCCCGGCGGGGCGGAAGGAAGGAGGGGGGCGGCGCTCCGCTCTGGGCTCTGCCGCCGCCAGCGCCGCCACTCCCTGAGCGGCGGCTGCTCAGGGGCGGGGTTCCGGCTGCCGGCGGAGGAGGAGGCGGCGGCGAGGCGAGGTCGGCTGCCCTGTTAGGTGGCTGTCGGTGGTGGGGGGCCCTGGGGTCCGTGCGGCGGAGCGAGAAGGGGCGCCCCTCTCGGAGGGGCCGGTCCGAGCCCGCCTGCGGGGGAGCAGGTTCTGCGGCGGCCCCGCCCCGCCCAGGAGGGGCTTGTAGACTGCCCGGGAAGGGGCTGGGGGAAAGGGGGCCGCCGGTAGTGCTGGGCGGTGCCGGCGGTCGCCGGGGCGGGCGGAGTGACTGACAGAGTGCTCCGGGGCCGGGGCTGCGCTGGGCGGCGGGCGGCGCTTCCCGGCCCTCCCTGGCGGCTGAGCCCGACAGCGCCGATCAGAAAATGGGGGTGGACGGCGGGCGGGGGGAGCGATGCGTCCTCGGCTCTCGAGCTCCTAAAATGGCGCTGAAGAGCTGGGCCCGCTCGTCCTGGAGTTCTGGCGGCAGCTGAGGTGGCTGCGCCTGTCGTGTTGAACTCCGAAAAAAATGAACCTTAGTTCCGTCGGTCTGGCTGTGGCGGGAGTTTGGCGGCGGCAGCTTCATGTTCTCTGTGAAATGTAAGTTTTGACCGCGTAACGCAGCGCTCCAGCTGCGGTCGCGGGTTTTGCCGACTCATCTTGTGTCTTCGGGTCAGCCCGCAGCTCAGGGACCCTCCCCGTCTGCGTGCCGGGACTTTGGCGGCCAAGGTATTTTTCTTTGGCTTCTGTAGCATTCGTGCTCAATTTTTCTTGGAAATCGCCATTAAAATGGAACCACGATCACAGGAGCAGTATGCCCGTGTCGTTCCGGCGTTAGTGTTGGAGTGGCGCCTCTGGAAAGCCATTGTTTACTTGGCTGCATCTTCGGGAAAATGTGTGGTCTGCGACTGCCCTTCCACCTGTGGGAAGCTTGCCCGCCCGCCCCTTGAATGCGAGGTGTTGTTCGGTGTCAGCCTGGGAGGGGTTATAAACACGACTCTGCTAATTGGAATGGGAATGTGGACTAGTGTCCCAGTTGCAATTGGATTAAGACTCCTGGTAGTCGCTGTTTGAAACAGTACATATTCACTATGCTTTCTGTGTATTCCTTTTGAAACTCTCCTTCTCACTCCTATCTATTCCCCCTGTCTGGGGCTTCTTTCCCCCTCACTGGTTACAACGAAACCAGTGTCTCAGTGCACCTGAGATGGAGCTGATTTGAGAACTTTCAGAATAGTTCATTTTATACTGGAGCTCTTTGCTTCTTTGGTATTTGTCTCTTATTTTCTCTGTGATTGCACTATGACTGCAGCCCCTGAGATGATGATACTTTTTAAAATACCATCTGTGTATTTAACTTGGACTATTTCAGACTATTACATTCCCCCTATTTGGGAGGAGGGGAAGAAGGGCCTGCAGGCTGGAATGGAACAGGGTAGCATGAGAAGCTGTTTTGCAAAGTTCCAAAGGGAAACTTTTTCTTGACATTTGGCCTATAATTAATCATCATTACTCATCAACTTTCATCCTTTCTAGAAAGGTTCTAGACACAGATCACAGCTTCAAGTATAGCTTTAAAGTAGGTCCACATTATGGAGGCCCAGGTCATCTTATCCTAGTGTCATGTGTGTTTTCAGAGGTCATCAGAGATAAGATTTGATGCAGTCCAAAAGACTGTTGTCTGTGGCTGTTCTTTATGCCTCTGTGAAGATACTGAGAAATAACTGGAAAATTAACTTTGTCATGCATATGAATTGAAATGCAGAAAGTTTGTGTGCTGGTTTAAAAGGTAAAATGGCCTTAACTGCTTTAATCCTATAAATAAGCATAGATGTAATAAATTCTTGCATTTTCACTAACAAAAGGTTTTGCTGTTGCCTTTCATTTATTGTTTATCTGCAGGCTTTTACTTTTTGGTGGGAGATGGTGATTTGAGATCTAGTGTGTAAATCAGTGAGAAGTCTGTCTCAGTGCAACAGCGTAACTTCCATAACAAATCGGTCAGTCACCTCAGCAGGAAACCCTTAATAGCAGGCATTTCCCAAGTGTGCTGTATGTGATAATTTTGTGCAAAGAGCAGTAATATTACACATCTGGTATCATGGTATTTTTGCTTAGAGGCTTTTGTAATGAATTTAATTTACATGTTTCTTTATCAAGTGTCCTTTTCTATGTGTAAGTTTGGGGGAGGTTCTGTTCACTGTTTATGTGCCAGTGGATGTGTTAAATGTGTAGCTGTCTGATGAATAATCAGACTTTTTTTTTCCTTGGTGGACATTTACCTAGAATTTCATTTAATGGTAGAATAGTAGTACAGAAAATTTTAATTATATTGATTTGATATTGGTTACTTTTGTTCATTAGATCTTTTTTGCCTTTTATTAAAAGAAAAAAGAAAGTAAGAACCTCTGTACTTGTTGCAGAAGTACCTGATTAATTTTCTGCTGATATTTAGTATTTCAGGTGAACGCCTATTAGTTTTGTGCAGAAATACGCAAATATTTAGGTTGATGCTGTACAATACTGATGAATTTCAAGTTTGTTGGGGATTCTGAATATTGGCTTACTGCCTTACAGATGAGCAGGAGACCTAATTCCCTGAGGGAGGAGGAGGAGCTTTAACATTTACTTCTAAGCAAGAGCTTTTATAGGAGAGCACTTCCAATCCTAACATCTCTTCTCAGCCTAGCTGGATAGCTATGCACTTTCAATTCTATCGCTGTCTGTGTGGCTTTTTGACAAATAGTAGTCACAGGGGAGTTGTTAGGTTGATAGTATATTCTTATATCTATCTCTACCAGATTCTTTCTGCTTAAAACATCTGGGGGTAGACTCTGAAAATCTTTGATTTTACCTCCTTGCTGAAGTCCTTTGAGACTTCCTCTTTATATGTAAGGGTAGAGTTTGACAGCTGCCTCTCAGTGGAAGCGCTGGTTGAAAGCACTTCAGTTACAACAACAAGCTGGCAACAAAATAAGGAGTCAAGAGTGTCAAATCTGATTTTGATTAGTGTGTGGCCTGACCGCTAGTTGTGCTGGCACATCATGGATAGGATGGAAACGCTGTACTTCTTATCACGTCATCACTGCCAAGAAAATATGCAAAGCTTTCCCAAAAGGTGCAGCCTTACAAGCATTTTGTTGTCAACTATATTTGGTTAAATAGCCTTTCTTGCCCCTGAAGTGCCAATATATTTGATGAACACACAGAGTGAAGCAAATAAAGGAATTAATCTACACCTAAACTTTGAAAATAGTTATTAACACAGATCAGTTCCCCAAGTACAGACTGCTACAAATGCTTGCGGGTGTGGAAGTGGGAATGGGAATAGACAGGAACTGATTGAGCTATCCTCTCCCAGCTATACTCTTCTTGTGCACCTGCTCCCTGGCAGAGCTTGGGAAACTGAAAAGTCCTTCACTTAGCGTGAGCATTATTTAGCAACAGCTGAAACATTCTCAACAGTATTCTTACACAGAGCCCAAAACACAGCACTGCAGCAGCTACTAGGAGGAAAATTAGCTCTATTCTAGCCAAAATTGGGACACTAATTTACATAACTATTCACTTGCTCCAGGAGGAAAGAAATAAATCCTTTGCAGGATACTAGCAAATTATCTGGGAAGTGATGCTGAAGTAGCGTGAGACTTTATGCTACTGCTGCAGTTCCCATCTTAAAACTACATGAGAAGAACTGTTTTGAGTTGCTGCATCTGCAGTGTGCAGTAAGGAAGGCTAGAGGTGAAAGGATAGTAAATCTATCACAGAATACAGTCTGAAAAAAAAAATGCAGATGGAGATGACCAAAAGTATGTGAATTGAAGCTAATCAATAGAAAATTGTTGAGTTCTGTAGGCCCTGGATCCTAAAAGATTATTCATAGGAGTCTGTTACATTTATAGTGTATGGGAAAATGTGTAGAGCTGTCTGTATGCTTAAACAGTGGCAGAAAAATGGTATATTTCTATTTTGACTTATAACAAAAGATTGAGGAATTACATCAAAAGACTGAAGCTAGTATTCTACTTTAGGTTGCCTAGGTCTGAGGTGTATTTTCTGCTCTTAGATGTTACCACTTTTGGAATGTCTAATGTATGGAGAAAGCGTTTAGGGAGATCTGATAATATAAGTCATGTGAGGCTTTCTATGTGGGGTTTTGTATGAGTGTCTTTAAAGATTTGCAGTGGAGCTTTATTGTTGTGAATGGTAAAGTTTTAAATAATTCATCACCTAAACAATCTACTACATACAAAAAAGTAAACAAAATCTAGGAGTTGGCTTAAACTTCATAATTAATTAAAGAAAACTCTATTTAGCATGTATTATATGTGTTTCCTTGGTGAATGACATCTGGAAACCTTTTATATACTGAAGGTGTCATGCACAAAATTGGAATATTTGCACCTAACCTGTAAGTCAGCTGACATTTTAGTTGTATGCACCTACTGTTTACTTCCAAATTTTTAAATCTAAATAGTGTTAATAACACTTTCTTTAACAGTGAACTACATCTTAGGAAATAAAGAAATGGATGGGACGGATGAAACATCTAAAAGAATCCTAGAGCCATACCAGTATTTGCTTCAACTACCAGGCAAGTTTCTTTGTACTATATTGTTTTAAATATCAAAATTGGTTTTATAGCAACTTTTGTCTTGGGAAGTAGAAGCCAGGAAGTTTTTCTATTCTTGATTTGTGGATTTAAGAATAATAAAAAGTAATACTTTTCATTGTTTCTCTTTTACTTGTTCTTTTCTTCCTCTTATGGAACCACCTTTTTTTGTGTGTGTGTGTGTGTGATTGGTACAATAGCTCTTGTGTCTGTAGTAATATTGCCACATTAATATTGCAATTGTAGTAAGTAGTATTGCAGTTATTCTGTTCTCCAGAGTAGCTGACATGCTGCTTTTAAAAACTGATAGAGGCTAGTACTGAAGGCTTGATCCTGGTTTTAAACTAAGAGCTGACAATATTTTATTCTTTAGTTACTTGCTGTACTGAAGTCACTAGGTTGTGGGTTTGTTTTTGGTTGAGGGGGGAGGGGTGTTGTTTGAGGAGTTTTTGTTTGGTTAGGGTTCTTTGGGAGATTTTTTGGGGTTTTTTTTTGTTTTGTTTTGTTTGGTTGGTTTTGTTTTGGGTTGTTTTTTGGAGGTTTTCATTAACCTGTTCCTCTCGTGTAATTTATTCTCCTTGGTATGTGTAGAGACAGGTGCTCTTATTGCCAATTTCAGCTGTCCATATTCATGGCTTGCTTCACCTGTCAGAGGTTCAGCCAGTCCTTGTGTAGTATCAGGTCACCAGCAATATATTCACATGAAGTTTTCAGTCTTGAACAGTATAGCAGAATTCAGGAGGCAGTGTGAAAGCAAACTGCTGTATGGAAGTGCCCCTTGGCAGCCTCTTTGACTAAACAGTCAGATTGTTGTGACTTCTATTTGTACACCTAAAGTGTAAGAAAGGCCATACAGGCTATCAAAGTGACTAATTTTTTAAAAATAGTGGTGGAGCAACTTTATCATTGGAACTACTGCATAAATGCCTGGTTGCCCTCTGTCCAGCTTATATTGCATGCTGAAAGAGTTAAGGAAGATAAAAAAATTTGGGTAAATAGTAGGGAAATATTTCTGATCAAAATTCTGTCTGACCAGAGTAGAAGACCTTCTGCCTAGACAAATAGCATTATAAATAACAAGCAGAGTACTAAGTGGCTTTTGTACATCTGCAACAAGAGCTGTATATTGGTAGGGTGGGTCCTCTGAGTCCTAATTCATTATACCTGTGTATAATGAATTTCATTATTAACCTCTACAAATATCCAGGGTTTTCTTGCCAACATGAGTGATTTCATTTGACTTGGCAGTTAGTACCGAGTTGAAAACTAAGAAAAGGAAAGAATTTGGCAGTTGCATGTCTTTTTAATGCCAGAAGGCTTGTTTCCCATTTCCTCATGTGTACTCCTTTTGGCTTTGTTGAACTGGGTGGTGGTCTTTCTAGAGAACTACCTTGAGAATGAATCTGTGATATTACAGAGAGCTTTCTAAGCCCTGGTCCTGAAAAAATTTGCTTTCCTCAAACATAATCTTTAAGTCTAGTTTTTGTTTTATTAGATTATCTCATTAGCCAAGGAATGTTGCAGCACCTCTGCATCTTTAGCTGCTAATTATTTTTAAAGCTATTGTAGATACCAGGAAGAAAAGCTCAGCTTCCTAGTAGGAAATATACAGCGCCCAAAAAATCTTCTATAGGCAAAAGTGCTTGGCTAATAGCTCTTCAGTTACCTTTCACTTTAAATGATGCATCTAGAATATATGTTTAACCTTCCCACCTTGATTCCTGTGGCTAAATTCCTTTACTTTGAGTTCAACTGTAATAACTCTCTACTGGTAGCTTATGTAACACTACACTCGCTGGCAGTACAGGTGTTTTATATCATGTCCTGCATAAGTATCATAAATCTGATAGTCCACTTTACCATGTTGACTTCTTGTTAATTTAGTGTATGTTTTGGGGAAGGTGAGAAACAAGATAACCTGCTCTCTGTGCACTAGTGGTGGTGTGATTCAAAAGAGAAAACTTGTCATAAACTAGGCAGGTGAAAGTGGTGTACCTGTGGGAAGCTTGTACTGAGTAACAGGTGAAGCAGTGAGGGTTCCCAGTCATAAATTTACCATGTTTACTGTGTTTGAAACATTGGCTTTACCTAAGGTCAGCTATGCCAAGTACAGATCATGTTACATGTGTGAATCTTGGAGTCAGTGTGAGTACCAGTGCTCAGTAAGGGTGGAAAAAACAGGCTTATAGATGCTGTTTCTACCTAGAGTGGAGCTCAAATGAAATGCCCAAGCTAATATAACAGGCTCTTGTTGAAAGAGGCAGTTTCATTCCATCCTCTTAGCCTCTGGCAGTATTCTCCTGCTGCTTTACTTGTGCCAGTTCTCAACTTGCTAATCAAATTATTAGGTAGTATCAATCACCTAACCTATTAAAAACTTGCCCGGTTAATCTCTTGTCTTGTTAGTGAGCAAGTACAATGATAGGAACAAGAAGCTGTTTCTCTGTTGGATCAGTTTGAGCTCTGAGGGGCTTTGCAGAGAGCTTGGCTGAGTGTCAAATATGTACACTATTGCTCTACAGTAGTCCATTTCCTTATCTTGAAAGACTAGTTAAACTCTCCAAGCAGTTTAGTAACCTATGGTTGAATGAATGTAGATACATATCAAAGTTTGTTTGCATAAAAAGGGATTGTATAACTGTATTAAGGTTGGTAGCAGGGAAGGGAAAAAAGCCTGCTAATGTTGTCAATAGTGTAAGAACACAAATGTTTATAACTGCTAAGTATTAACCACTTAGTAGAGGAAATTGATTACTCTGTTTGCCTTTGCTGAAATAAGACTTTTAATGGTAACAGTCTCGGGGTGATGCTTTAAAGTGACCTTGTCTATTTCTTTGACTTCAAACAATGCTAGGATAGGGAAGCTACTAGGCTTAAGGTATTTTTAGTATGGTGCTATTTTAACTGCTAGTATGGTAATTAATGTTTAGTATGGTAGTTAATGATTATTCCTTTTTGAGCAGAAGTTATTGTTTGGGAGAAGAACATAGATTCTGGAACAGTAACTTTTCTTGTAAAATCTCATTGTAGTGGAATATTGCTATACTAGTTTTTAGCAATGTTCTGCTTCATCTAGTATTTTGTCACTTAGTATCATAAAGTGCAGGACTGACTTTCATAGATTCTGTTGTGGTTTGTCTCCAAAATTACTTAATTCACACACATGGTGAATTTTTCATTTTTGAGAGTCTGAGCTAACAGCAGTAGCTGATATTGCAGCGCTAAGGAGTATATGGAATTTCAGTTGTTATAAAACTGATATGGCTAATAGCTTGCTGTTGAAAGGGGCAGGTTTCAATCCTATTCATGACTGCATCTTCCCATTCTTGTCCTGCTGGTCTTGGCTGCAGTCTTTCCTGGTCTTGTTTAGCAAGCTAAACAGTCAAGACTGGCTTTGTTGTTCAACTTTTTCTGCTGGGTTGTTGAACTTGATCAGCCTGGTGACGGAGTTAAGCATCACAGGCCATGATCCCTACCACTGGCACAACTACACTTGGCACATCAGAGGCCTCCGCTTGGGCCCAGTTCCTGAGGGAGGTGGCACCTCTCTAGATTGTGAGCTGCACGGATGCCTGGGGGCACCCACTAGCCGGAATCAAGTGATGTCCCTGCTCCTAAAAGGTGTGTAGTTGTGGAAAACCTGTGTCAGCAAGCAAAGGAATGGTGGAAGGAGGTCAGCAGGCTTGCACAGCATCGTAATAACAAAAATTACAAGACTCTACAGATTCAAGAATCTGAAACCTCCAGGTATATTGACTGGGGGGTGCAGAAATAGTCTCTGCATATCAGGTTGGCAGATGGATGCTCCTCCAATGGTGAAGGCTGGTGGCCTCTGGCACCAGGAGAGAGATTCCTGTTCCTTGAACAGATGTGTAATTGCCAAATAGGTTCAGTGCACTGAAAGAAGACATATGGCTGGAAGCTCTTTATAGGCCTTTTATAACCTAAATGATTCTATGGTTTTATATAACTAAGCATCAGAACAGCACCTGGGGCAGCAGCAAGTGGTGAGACTGAGCAGATAGTGGAGAGACTGATTCCTGTAGGGAATAGAGGTTTCCACATGTGGTTTTGTGTTGGGGAGGTTTGCTGCTTCTGGATACCCTTGATAGGGGTGTGAGGGAAGGACTGCCAAGGTGTGTTTCACCTTTAAAATACTTAGCTTTACAGCTCTTTTACTTGAACACTAATGGATATAGCAAGGGGGTGTCTGAAGCTTATCAAGCAAGACTATGTGGCCTTTGAAATGAGGGCCAAGGCCACAGGAAGCCAGGTGGATCTTCTCTGTGATCCTCAACCCCCTTCTCACCATCAGGAGGAACAGCTAGTTAGTTTCACAGCTCCTGCTGATATCAGAGCTTTGGCTCTTATGGCCTTGAGACCTCCTTTGCAGAGCAAGGACTACCAGGAGGAGATAGCATCCACCTGTCCCAGGGCAAAAGCAGAGATTATAGTAAAAGAAAATGACTACACACAATCAAGTAAGGAATTAGTGAACTTGCAAACAAAGTGTATAGGCTGATTTGAACAAGACACTTAGAAATCTACAGATCAGATCTGAAGGCAAATCATCCTAGCACTCCAACAAGAAAGTACGAACAGAACTTGATAGATACCCAGAAAAAGATCTTGAAAGATCTCCCTTTTTCTGCGGATCTGCAGGACTGGATGCTTCTCTGAAGTGCCTTTTTACAGATGCATACATTATTGGGAGTAAAAGGGAGGAGGTAGAGATTGGCATGCAACTGTAGGGCAAAAATTTTATTGTGGTATAATCACACAGAGTGCTGCAGTGGATTGATGTGGATGGCCTAGGAAGACAATCTGGGGTAGCAAGGAATGGGAGTTGCATTTTATGTGAAATAACAGTTGAATTGCATGGAGTTTTACCTTCAGTCAGATGAGCCTGATCAGAGGTTATGAGTTAAGTTTCGAGGGCAGATCAGTAGAGGTGACAATATAGTGAGTGTTTGCTACAGACTGCCTTAGCAGGAAGAAGTGGATGACACCTTCAGACAACTGCAAAATGCTTCATATTTACAGGTGCTGATTCTTATGAGAGACTTCAGTTACCTCACAGTGTGGTAGAAGAAGCATCACAGCAGGACACAGGCAGTCCAGAAGGTTTCTGGAATGAATTGATGACCTCTTGCTAACACAGGTGACCACAGCGCTGATACAGGAAGGCATTATGCTGGACTCCACTTAAAAAGAAGGGAGAATTGGTTAGGACATTAAGACTGGAGGTAACCTTAGTTGCAGTGACCATTGGATAGTGACATTCAGGATTGTCAGAAGGAGCAAGGCACAAATCAGGATCACAATCCTGGACTAGTTAACCCTATTTTGAGCAGAGGAGTTATGCTAGAGAATTCTGTCAATGACCTTAATCAGGTGCAAGTAGCTGCACAGGTTAAAAATGTATGTGCCTGCTCTCTGCTTGTCTTCCTGCAGTTCACTTATGCTGTTTGTAATGTTCTTGTAGCTGCTTGGAGGGGTCTGCCTGGGGACTTTATCCATTTAGTTTTAATCCATCACAGGATGCAGCTAAACATGCAAGTGTACAATACAGCTGAGGTAATACAAGAGCTTTCTTCCTCCAGAAGGGCAATGCCTCTTCCCCTGATCCTCAGCATCTTCTGCTCACCCTGTACTGATTGTGGCAGATCCACTGCATAAGCTGACTCAGTACATAAAGCTGGCAGAAAGCTAACCTAGCAAAAAGCTGTGTTCTCTGCTGGGCTAATGAGTTGGATTAGCTGTAGTGGGGGCTAGGTTAATAGTCCCTCTGCTCTTTCCCATGCTGTTCTAGCCCTTTCATGTACCCTCTCTGTAAGCGGGGTGCTGCCTTAAGGGCATAATTTGTGGTTACTTGAATACAGCAAGAGTGAAGCAATACTAACCAGGAGCCTGTCCAGAATGGAGGTGTGTAGTTTTTGGGTCTGTGCCCTATCATAAGAACAAGTGTGTATATAAAGATTAAGTTGGTTGATTTTTTTCTCTTTTATTTCCTTTAGATGAGGAGCATCTCATCTAAAGAGGAGGAGGGAATGTCCTCAGTACAACATCTTTCATCTAACTTGATATTTGTTTGGAGGATAAAGCTTTAACATTCTTAGCTGTAGAAGGAATTTCTCACTATTTTTCTCACCTTTTCCACCCAGCATTGTTAAGGAGAAAAGCTTTCCATAGTTGCTGTTTGATTTGCGTAATAATTTGGGATCTTGGGTAGATTAAACCAAATGCATTTAGCAGAGCTTTGATAAAAACTTGGTGCAGTAATGTCTATTATTATAGCTCTATACAGTAGGTAGAGCTTCTAATTTTGGATGTTAGACCTCTATTCTTCAATTTTACAATAGCCTGCTTAGAATAATTAACAGAGTGGTGGAATGTGAAGAAACTGGATAATTCTGGCAGTTATCCTTTTAATTTTGTCCTAGTGTCCCTATATTGTTGTCTTGTCTAGTTTGGGGAGAGGAGGGATGTGGCAGGGAATGGAGTCTTCTGCATCCAGATTTAGAGACCAGTATTGGAAGGGTTTTGTCTTTTGCCACTACATTATGGCTGCAGGCATAAATTGTGCGTATAGAAAATCGCTGTACTATCGCACAGACCACATAAGATTGACTTCAGAATCAGATAAAACAGCATTTATGTAGCAATAATCTTCCTTTAGAAGACAAGCAAATCTGCATCTATAAAAGGAAAAATAAATGTCTCCCTATAAAGGTAGTGTTTTTTTCCTTGAATAGTTAGTGTCTAGGAAACCTTGCTAGTTAGAGTAGACAATTCTAATAATTCAAATGCTGTTTGTACCAAGGAACAAAAGTGGCTTAATCTTTTGTACATGTTATAATCTGTTTCAAGTGTGTTCTAGTAGTCAAGTTCCTCATGATGAAATAATGCTTGCTGCTGAACATCCAACATTCTTTAAGTGTATTTTCTGGGAAACACATTCAGAAAAACAGGATTAGCTGCCTAGTATTAAAAGAAAAAGCAGGTGTTGTCTGTATCTAAGTAATTTAGACGAGAATAAACAGCTATAGATGAGATACAGTTCCTTAATGTGATATTATCTCTGACTGGTTTTTGTTATGAATGTGGTGAAATACTTGTTAATCCTTAACTGGTAAGCCATACAGTTTGGCAAATATTTGTAACAGTTATTCTCAAGGAGAGACAAAACAATCCTTCCTTTTTGCAGAAAACTGTTAGTGTGTAAAACTGAGCACAGACAACAAAAATGGAGAAAACAAGCCAGTGGCAGTGTATGTCCAGGTAAGAATGCCTGTTCACATGTGGCAGAAGCAGAGGACAGAGCTGCTGGGGGAAAAAAAGAGGACCGTTTTGTTAATCTTGTCTAGTAAGGACCAGAAGATGGTGGTGACCGGAAGTAGTGGAAATCATTGAGAACTGAGACAAAAAGTGCAGACCTCTGATCCTGGGAGGAAGGTTATCACCTTTGCTACAGTGCCCAACCCACAAAGCTATTGCTTACCTGGTGGTGGTAAGCAGGGGGGAAGGGGAAAAATTCACAGTCCAGTTTCTCCAGGGTCTATCATTGCAAGTGAATTTACCTGTACTTATTATTCTGTTCTGTATAGGTTGGTTACACAGTCATAGAGAAGCCTTAGGGAGAGATTCAAATGTTGACATTTCTTTGGTGCTATGGGCAAGATGGAATTATCAACATGAGGACTAATATTGCAGAATATCTCAGTTATGTCTCAGTACATCTTGAGTCATGTAATACGGGTTCCATGGGTGTCTATGTTGCACTTGCTTTGAAGTTTATTTAAAGCTTTTTTTCAAATGCTTGTTTATATGAGCTGTATATATAGACCTGTTTTTGTAAACCTGTCTTGCAGTTATTCCAAGATATTATACATAGCTGAGCATCTCAAAGTTCAGAGCAGAATTGTCTCAGTGTGGTTAGGGGATGACTTTATTTCATATTGAATGTGACTAGATGCCAAATGGATATTTGTAAATGAAAACTAGCAAATTACCAAAGAAAGTAGACATCAGTAACGTATAGGCATAAGGTTAACTTCTGTTGAAATTCACTCTGTCATGTGAAAAGTATTTGGATTGAACAGAACAACTTGTTTCAACAGCAAACTTGGTCATTTCATGTTGTTGTGTCAGGATGACTGCCTGACTCCAACAAAGTGGATTTTACCAAAGCAGACCAAACCTATTTGTAGGTAGATTTCTTGGGTGTAAGATAAATATCTGAATTCTTGGAAAGTTCTATTCTGTTCAGAATGTTCTGTTCAGATTTTTCTTTAGAGTTATTTAGTAAGTATATGAAATATCACTTTCCTGTTTTAGAAATTTACAGTAGCAAGTAAAGAATAATACTACAGGAGATAGACCTAAAAATTGAGAGAAATAGCTATTCAACAAATACCCATACTTTCAACTAATAATGAATCATAATTGAAACTTTTTATTCTTAAAATTAACATGCCTTGCAAACTAGCTGATCTGTACAGGCTACCAACATGGTCAGGACCCCTTACTAATTAAATTGTGAAAACAAAATATAGTAAATTGTAAATACGTGCTTTAAATATTCCTGCAAAGTGTTTAAAACCAAAACTGCTGCTAATTGATGTTTATTCAATGAAGAAGCAAGCCATACACCGATATATTGTCCACTTTTGTGTTGTCACACTGATCACTTTTTTAATCGGGTCTCAAATCAGCTGTAGTTGTTAAGACAAACTGTTGTGCCTAATAACAAACTCTATTATTTTTATAAACGCCTGTAATATTTTTATTGTAGGTAAGCAAGTGAGAACCAAACTGTCACAGGCCTTTAATCACTGGCTGAATGTTCCAGAAGATAAAATACAGGTACTGGCTAATTATTTCTAAAAGGTTGTTATCTTTCTTCCAAGACCACTGGTAACAGTGATTCTCTTACATAGCATAATTTTATCAGAAATCTTAAATGCACTAATTTCTGAATATAAAGTGAACTTTCAGGAAAACAACTTCAGTGCAAAGATTTTACTGTGATGCAACACTAAAGAAATTACCTCCATGACTTACTAGAATAGCTACTTCTTTCCAAGTGTGTTCAACCTTTGAAGTTGTAGATAAGCAGCTATCATTGTTACCCACTTAAATTAACTCAGTTATTAACACTGAGTTTTTAATGACTTACAAAAGAAGCTAGACAGTTACACCTTGTAGACTTCATAAATATAGTGTTTGAAAATAAAACCTTGAGATTTTGATTCAAGAATATCAAAGACAGCAATTAAATCAACTTTACAAACCTAAAACTGAAGGGGATGTATCATATAGTCTGCAATCCTTACTTTCTAATGAGAAGGATTATCTAGGAATTCTCATTGCCTTTCCTCTTGGACAAAGTGTGCAAGATGCGTGGCTGTGTATTTAAACACTGTGACCTTTCAAATGAAAAATTATCCTCCTGTTTAGGTTAGACTGCAGTTTTGCTAAACTGTATACAGAGTGTGCAAAATATTTTCTGTCCAAGGCAATGTAAAGAATCAACATAATTGGTTGTGCGTTTTGACACCCAGCTTGTTCTATGTTAATTTTATTAACTGTTGGCAGAAGTATCTTTTAAGTTTGTGAAGGAGTCATTTTTAGGGTGGCTTAAAATTTGCACTTCATAGCTCTCAAGTAGCAAAGTGATTTAAGAGGCTGCATTTCATAATCTAGGAACTCTTCCATTTTTCAGCCTGTCTGTGTTAACTGTCAAAATTTATTCTGTCAGCTAGACACATCTTACCCTTTGTGCTCAGAGAAACATCCAAATAAAACAAATAATATAGCAATCTGTGTATTGTATGTATGGGTTTAATCTAATATCACAGATCAGATTCAGATTGGAAGAAGCCTCTGGAAGTTATCTAAGACAACCCTGTACTTAAAGCAGAGCTTGCTCTGTAGCTGCTTTAGGCTTCTGGGACCCCTGCTGAGTTTTGAAAATCTGGTGATGGGATTTCTGTAGCTTCCCAAGGCCTGTCTTCCCCTGCTAAACCCCTTTCATTTTAACAAAACCTTCCATTCTATTCAACTAGGGGATTTTTATGTTGCAGTCTGACTGTTGCTGCCTGCACTTTTGCTGGGCACCCATGACATTGTGGTCCATTTTTGTTTAGTGCTAATAGTAAACTAAAGCTGCGGTGCCTCTGTGTGAACAGAAATTACCAGTTCTGTCACTTTAAACTGAACTGATGATCATGTAACTGCTATTGAAAACTTGGACCACTTGTTTTGATTATCTTTATGAAGAAAACCAATGCTTTAATGTCTCCTTTACCACTTAAGTTGTTTGTAATGGCAGGATAAAGCAAGACCCTGTCATCTTTTAGTCTTTATCATGATGCAATTATTACAGCTTTTGTGTACTTTAGTACTAATTTTAATAAGTAAAGATGGTTGAAGTCTGGAGGACCAGCTGTGGTCATCTTTTTGACATCTCCCATAATCATAAGATGTCCCCTGTGTCTAACAGCCTGATTAATTTCCAGCTATTTATATTTATTTTATTAAAAATCTGAATTCTGGCACTTTTTTTTCTGGTCCCCTTTTCTGGAACTTTTTTCTTACCTTAGATTATTTGTCTTTGTGTAGTTTATTTAGATTATACAATTAAGGCTACTTTTCCTTGGTAGTTTCTTTTACTGTTAACTGCCACTGTTTCACCTTTTGCCCCAACCAAGTGATCTATTCCCGTAACACTTAATGAATTTCTAGTTTTGGTGCTGCACTGAGACACTTCAACTTGTTGAATTAGAGAGCACTGGGTTTGTCAGGTGAACTTCTTTCTGAGAAGGTCCTGAAACAGTCTAGCAAGAGTGAAGCAAATTTTAAAGCTATTGCAGATAAGGAGGTGGAAGAAACCTGTGTGTTGGACTGACAGTGCAGCAGATGCAGATTAGATAGAGGTAGGTTGTAAGAAAACAGCACTCTGCACTGCTTTTCAGCTTGCATTATGGAGACCAGTCTTTTGATTTTCTCAGGCTACTTCCTGATGTCTTCTAAAATAAGCTTCTTCTGATATCTGAACTGTTTCACTCCTTTCCTTCACCTTTGAAGCACTTTTGACACTATCTTACGTTCACAAGGTAATTTGATAGAAACACAGAGTCAGGAAACACTGTTTCCTTTAAACCTTATATATGGAAGCTGAAAGAGGTCATGAAACAGCCAGTGATATGAAATAGGTTAGCATGAGAAGAACTATAATAGGCTTATCCAATGAATGCACAGAATACAGGGAAAAGTTCTTGATAATGGACCAAAAGTATATTCAAATAATGAGATAATGGACCAAAAGTATATTCAAACAAATAGGAGTGTAAAGTTGACTTCAGTAAGTACTCTATCCTTTGATTTCATGAGTGTTGAAGTAGGTTGTTCTTGCAATCCTATCGTGGGAAAGAGATTAAATTCCTGGGGTTTGAATTTTAATCTTTGGTGTTCACTGAAAACCAGGTGGCTTGATGCTCAAGAAAATGTTTACAGCAAAGTCCTTATTTTGTCCTACAGCACCCACCAAATATGACCATACTAGATATTTGCTGCCATTTTATGGTGGTCTTAGTATTTTTTAACAGTTGTTTTGATGAATTTTGTCTGAATGCAATGTTTGTAGCTAAGGAATGTAATTGGTTCATTAGCTTTAAAATCATATCTTAATCTGATGTGTTTTGCAGTGAGTTTATACAGTATGCAGCTTAACATGCTTAAATTTATTTCCATTTAAGCAGGTACTGAATATACCTGGCAGTTGTGGAATAAAAGCAGCATGTAGAGTTAAGACTCTTCATTTTTGATTGAGTTGTTAAGGTTCCATTCTACTCAAATGTAGTCAGCTACAAGCCTAATGTTGTGAATGGTTTATTGCACACCTCAGGTGGTATGTGATACTGGTCTACCTAGTAACAAGCAGTGTGTAGGAAGCTTCTCAAAAGAAATTGTGGCTGTTGTCTTTCTGCCAAGAATTTTCCAAATGATGTTTCCAAGAGAATAGTCTGTCCTTTAAGAGCTCAGTACTGAATATAACCACACAAAGTGTGGGAAAAGAAAGATGACCTTTCCACATGGTTCACAAGAGAAATGTGATAATGGATGATACTTGACACTCTCAAGAGCTGACTTTGGGAGATTTCAGGTTTGTAAATCTAAACATTTCAAAATACTGTGTTTATTTTATTTTCCCCCTAGTCATGTTTCTAATAAGTTATTCCATGGCTCCTAAACAATGGCATTAGAACTGTAGCAACAATGAAGAGGAGCATGCAAGTGGAAGCACTTTGGGGAGTAAGTTAACTTTGAAGCTGAAAACATTACACATAAGACTATGTGATCCAGGACTTAGAGCAAACTGGATGGTGAAGAGAAGCATAACTCTTTACTAACAGTAAAGGCAAGTTGCCTGAAGAGGAACCTCGGTGATAGAGAATCTAGTTCTTTAAAACATTTTAACATTTTAAGTATAGTCTTGCAAAACTCATGGTTAAATTACAGTGACAGACTTAACAATTTTCTCTTTTTGTAATAGGTTATCATTGAAGTGACAGAGATGTTGCACAATGCAAGCCTACTTGTGGATGATATTGAAGATAACTCAAAGCTACGACGGGGCTTTCCAGTGGCACACAGTATCTATGGAATTCCATCTGTAATCAACTGTGCTAATTATGTTTATTTTCTTGGCTTAGAGAAGGTTTTAACCCTTGATCATCCAGATGCTGTTAAAGTTTTTACCCGTCAACTTCTGGAGCTCCATAAAGGTCAAGGCTTGGATATTTACTGGAGGGATACTTACACCTGTCCTACAGAGGCTGAGTATAAAGCGATGGTACTGCAAAAGACAGGCGGGCTCTTCGGATTAGCTGTAGGCCTCATGCAGCTGTTCTCAAATTATAAAAAAGACTTAAAGCCACTTCTTAACACACTTGGTCTCTTCTTCCAAATAAGAGATGACTATGCCAACTTGCACTCCAAAGAATATAGTGAGAACAAGAGTTTTTGTGAAGACTTAACTGAGGGCAAGTTCTCATTCCCAACCATTCATGCAATTTGGTCAAGACCTGAAAGTACTCAGGTGCAAAACATTTTACGTCAAAGGACAGAAAATATAGATATAAAAAAATACTGTGTACATTACCTTGAAAATGTTGGTTCCTTTGAGTACACTCGGAATACATTGAAAGAGCTTGAATCTGAAGCCTATAAACAAATTGAATCACTTGGGGGAAACCCTGAGCTTGTAGCACTAGTTCAACAGCTGAGCAAAATGTTCAAAGAACCTGAAAATTAAAACAACTTCTGGGTGTGGAATAAAACTCTTTTGAAAATGGGAGAATAACCAGATGGAGAGCTGTGATAATCAGTCTTATGTAAAACTTTCTCTTGTAGCCATGTTACAGATATTACTGTTAAAAATAACTAGTCATTGAGTTTTGAAACATATAGCTTATTATCTCTAAAGTCTTAACTGCTTACAGTTGGTTTTGTTAAAGCAGATGTACTAGAACTAAAACAAGTTTTGAATCTAAGTATAATAGTCTTGACACAATCAAAGGCATTATTGCATACCTAAAACTCTCATGCCTCTAACCAGGCAATGACTGGATGTTGGTTGAAATTCTGTGTTAAATTAAATCAGGTTGACATATGAGTATTATGCATTTTAAGCAATGCTCTTGTAAACCAAAATTCATATTTTAAAAAAACGGCACTTGCAAGAACAATGCACATAAAATTGTGTGATATGTCTAAGTTTGACTTGTGAAGCTTAGAAACTGGATCAGTTTACTATGTCCTAGAGTGAATATCCTATCCAGCTTCTGTGGATATTTTCAGGGGTGTGTGAATTATGAAAGATGGCTATTTCATATGCAAATAAGGTATGCTCAGTCTGAAATTGTGACTTGATAAAGATTTTGCAGTACCTTAGAGAAAAGATTTCATCACATCAAAAAAGTGTAAATTTGCTGCTGATTCCAGCTCTGCAGTAATTTTGCTTACCTGGTTTTAGATTTTGAAATTGTCAAACATTCTGTAGCCAGAAACTTAAATCTGTGCATTAAAGCTCATATATGTAACTGTAAATAGCAGCATAATGAGCTGCTATTAGAAATGGAAAGAAATTCACACCAGGTAACTTTAGGACAACGTAATTGGTGCAGGTCTCTTTTAATCTCTGCTTATAATTGAGGGGCTTCTCTAAGACTTTATTCATAATTCATATTTCATTCCTGTTTTAAATTGCTGTCTGGAGGCGTGTTCTATATCTCTCCAAAGAGACAAGAGCTGTAATTTTTTTTCTTAAAACAAAGTACAGTATCTTGTTTTACAAGGTACAATACCACTTCAGTTTTGTTAATTGCTTAAATAGAGCTTTAAAATTATAGACATACCAAAACAGAACTGAGAGTGAGAGCAAGATTTAGGGGTGGGGCTGATAACTAAGAAAGTTCTCTGCTCAGAGAGATATATATGTGTGTGTGTGTATATATGTGTGTATATATATATATATGTGTATATATATATATATATATATGTGTGTGTGTGTGTTAATAAAATGTAAGCAGAGATGTTTGGTGTTTTTCTTGCCTGGGCTGGTTTTAATCAGGTTCAGTTCCCTTATATTCACAGGTATATTAAGCTTTGCCTTGGAGTAGTAAGGTAATGGTTTGGATCAAAGGTAGGATTGGTGCTATAAGCTGTGGTGTTAGCTCAAGCATACTCTGAAATGGACAGAGGTGCTTGGCTTCTGATGGCTAAAGGATAGTTTTATGTAGGTGTTCATTTACTGTACCTGGAAAACAGGGAAAGCTATGATCTCAGCCCACTGAGAAAACTAACTGAAGAAGGTCGCTGTAATGTCTTCCCTGGGCAGCCTTAATATCTTTCTGAAAGTGATCAGACATGACAAAATTGAGGATGACTGCTTTCCGTCTGAAATATTATGTAGTTATGGATGATAGCCTGTCCTTTTTATCTGCATGCTGAGGAGAAATCTTTGCCTGATTAGACACTGAATAATAGGCTTTTCACTGAATGGACCTGGTTGCCAGGACTGAATAGCTTAAAGTTGGTGAAAGGTGTCTTTAATGTTAATGAAAAAGAATTGTAATACCTTTTGCATAACTTGCAGTGCTTAGTAAGCCTGTAAATTTTTAATGTGTTATGTGAAAACACTATCTACAGTAAATTACATTTATTTTGTGCCGTGTCTTGGAAGTTTGTAAGCACTGTTGCAGTTAATGTTGAATAGGGGAAAGCACTGAAAAGATTATTGTTGTCAGGAGAATCTCCTAGTCTTACTGTGAAATGTATCCTTGTGCCTGTTGAGATATTGTAACTGCAACACAATGCAAAGTGCACTTAGTGCCATTTCATTTCTGTTCTGTTGCTGGATGTAAACAGTTATGTATAATCAAACTTACATAATGAAGTAGCTTTTCTTACTGTTTGTATAAAGCTTTTCTACCATCTGAGATTTCTGCTATGTCATTGCTCCTTTTTTTCTCTGGCAATTCACCCCAGTATGTATTCAAATTCTATATTTTGTAGCATGTGCCTTCATTAGGAGTAGGTACACGGATGTTTTCCAGTTGCAGACCGTTTAAACCACAAATGGGTAAGGGAACAGTTGGTCCAGCTTTCTTTTCCCAGGTTACAAGAGGCCATGCAGCTCTCTCTTACTCTTCTGCCTTCAAGGTGTTTGATGTCAGTATTCAAAGCATATACTGAAGGCATATCTGGAAAGGCCCACAAGTGGAGCATTGTTGCTCTTCACTTAGGTTGGGATAAACAGGATTGTGAGAGCTTTTTTCCTGTATTCTGGAGTCAGAAGAGGCTGGAATATTTCCCTTTCATCTGTTAAGCTGGTAGAGCATCTGTAAGTACTAAATGCCAGTAGTAGTGATGTCACTTAGTCAAGGTAGATCTTATATTTAGTGCCATTAGATCAGTCTGTGCATGTTCATCAATATCCTCCAATGTTATCACTGGGTTAGTTGTGTGAGTGCCCCTCTGTTGCTATGCCTCCCACAACACAGGGAGTAGGGATTTTTCCTGATTTTCATAAAATATGGCAATCTGAGTTGCAAGTGGAGATGCCCACAGGGAAACAAAGGGGATGCTTGTTTCAATGCCAGTCCCTTTGAGCCAGAATGGTTCCCCTTATCTTCCTGCTATTACCAGCAACTTCTACTCTGATCAGGTTATCAGTGCATTTCCTGGGGGTTTAGTTCTTGCAGCTCATATTAAAAGAAATGCAAATACTCATCAGTCTGGAGCATTCCCCACTACCTCAGTCTGTTTTCTGATTTTGTGCTTCCTTGGATGTAAATGAGTTCTGTCACTTGTCTTAGAGTAGCCAGCCATGGGATGGGACATCTGTCTTTGCTTTTTCATAGGCTGTTTACCCCATCAATTATGATGAAAATTGCATCATTTTACGACCTTCCTAAGGAGATAGCTTTCTCCTCTCCTTTTGAACTCAGGCTGTTCAGGTACCTACTCAGAGCAACTTTGTATGTAGCCAGTTGTTGATACAAACAATATAGAAATGTTAATGGGAAAGAAACTGTTGGTTGTTCTTAGTTTCTTTTTTGTTAATCTGGCTGCATGTGCTATGGAAATTTCCTATATTAATGACTGTTTTCCTCTGTTACTGTTAAAATGCTAGCAAGGTATAAAAATGTGGGGTTTGTGAGGGGGTTTGCATTTCTCATGTAAAACTGGTTTGAGCTTTAATACACCTTTATCACTGAATTGGGCCAGGCTTTTATTCATGTGGAAGAGCCATATGAGCATCTGTTGCTCTTCTTTGTCCCATCTTCATCATTTTACGTTTCAGGTTTGGTATTTACTATGCTCTTTGTATTATTTGCTCAGTACTTTCACTGTAATTCTTCTTTCAGCTCTATTTCTTTTCTGCTTTTGACACCAAGCACACATAATACCATCAAACTCTGTTTTGATCCTGGACAAACATACTTGTGTGGATATACTTTTGAAATGTTGAATCTTGGCTCATCATCTGCCTTCACAAAAGTAATCCAAGATTTTCTGCAACCTCTAAATGCCTGAAACTTTTTTCCAGGAAGCTAAACCCTGTAATATATGACCATAAATTATTTTTGTCTCATTGTAGGTTGAGCTACTTTCCTTGCCCTACCTGTTTGCTTTCAAGATCCATTTTGCTTTGGTGGTAATGTCTGTTAGGTCTTTTTATGAATAAACTTAACTCACTAGCCCTGACAGAGAGAAGTTAATTTTTGTCCAGGTTAATGAATTATCCCACTCAGCAAGAGCCTGATGAATGCCAGAGCTGGCAGGTGGACAAAAGTCAAGGAAAGGATTTCAGAGAATAAGAGAACTCATTTTTGCCTCCTGAGGCTGCCTCATGTAATTTCACCTTCTTTTACAGAATTTACTTGACTTTGTTAGGAAAAGCTAAAGAGTGTGGCTAGTTTCTCTGAGCTTCCCAAATAGACTGTGAGAGATACTTAAGTTCAAAATTATTTATTCTGATAATTATTTATGTAACTTGCATATATCATCTAAAGATTTTATTAAAGGTACAGATAAAACAGAGTATATTGTTTCATTACTTTATTTTTCTTTCTCTTAATTTTTCTGTTCTTGAAGTCAGGGAAACATAATCTGCCATATGCCTATTTGAGTTGATTACTACCTCACATTAACATCCTTCCTGAAAAAGTTTTATCATAGCTGAGCATCAGCGTTCAACCTTTTCCGCAGCACGCACTTTAAAATTATTTCAGAGGCACCTTGTTGAGGTGTGGCTAGGAATAATCCACAATTCATTAACTCACTTCAAGCATATAATCTGCAAAACTTCTAATAAAGATGCAGGTTAAACCACATTAACCCTGATAGTGTTCCTCACCTGTATACCCTATGGAACAAGTACATTCTCAGTTAACCTACTGAAGAGGTATTTACTGATTATCTCTGTTTAGTACAGCACAGAGAAACATGGGAGATACACCAAGAAGGCCTCATGTGACCAGGGAAAGCACTACACAACAACCTGATGTGAATTTGTGGAGAAGACTAACTCTGAGGTGAAGGGAAATTGTAGATAATTATCTGCTTTTGAGCTCCAGGAAAATGCTCTACTCATTGGTGTATGAATTACATGCTGACAGTTAAGCAGCTGCATCATCTCTTGTGCACAGTAGGTCATTTTCACTCTCTTCATAAATGCTTCAGTTGCTATTTCTCGAGCATATAGTGTGAGCTACTTAATCACTCAGTGATTACAGAAGTCTGTAAAATGGCAAATGCATTCATTTTGTTTATGTATTTTGAAATACATAAAAACTCTCCTATTCTCTTGCAATCTGTTTCTCCACAGAGAACTTCTGTTGGCTGAGGGAGGCATTACCTTTCTGAAGTTATTAAAACCAGGCTGACACCAAGCCTGTGTGAGCAGATGGGAGGGGAAAAAAGGTTTGCAAGGAAAACACACCAAGTTCTTTACAAGCAGAATTTCCTGTAATTGCAGAGATACTATATGAAGCATGGAACTAACTCAAACAGTTTTTCTGTGGTTTTGACTGAAGAACCTGCAGCTAACTGCTTTCTTTTTAGGGTGGGATGGAATGTACAGGTCAAAGTAAAAGCCATACAGAGGAATTACCATTGCTGCTCACAGAAGTGTAAAAACTGTGCTGTAAACCTAATCTCTTACCTTTTACACCAACCAGCATGAATGTTCAATAAATTCAGATGCTAAATCCATTTTTACTGAAGTGCTTACAAAATGCTGAAGTTGTAATTTGAGGTAATGAGGTGAAAATGTTAAATTGTTCCAGTTGTTTGATTGGCATTGGGACTGTCCTGTTGCTTGTCAAGTACAGATCATGAACTATGGCTATTTGTTGATTACAACACTGAAACAAGAAGCGCAAAGAAATAGAAAGGATAAGCAGTAAGTAAATGCTATTCTCATTATCATTTTAGAAATACTAAATGCATAAATTTGACAACATGCATGTAGGTTGGGAGAATGGCTGGATCACCTGTCAAACTAGGGATAAAACAGGGGCAGCTGGGGTCCGAAAGATCACATAAAGTATTTTCTTGTTTTCAGCACCTTTCCTGTCAAGCAGTACACAAAGTGGAGTATGCTCTCAGCTTTGACCTTGAGGACAGTGGAGGAGTAAAAAAAGGAGAGCAAGAGGCCTTACTGCTCTCACTTGTACCACTGTCCATGTAGCTTGAGCTGCATGGCTTGAAACTGGAATAGATCGTTCCAAGAGTGCCCTCTGTGGGAGATGAGGGGGCTTAAGAACCCAGATGAGACAGCAGCGCCACCAAAGATGTGGAAGGACTAGGGTATCTATTTTTTTTCTCCAATTCTATTAGGGGAAAAAAAACCACATTACCTATGGCAAGGGAGGATTATGGAAATGAAGGCACAGAGTTATTTGCTGGATTGTCCCCTTGGGGAGCAGCTGCTTTTTGCGAGACAGTAAAGCACACCCTCAAAGCCTGTTACTTGAATCTGCATGCTAAAGAATATACACAATATCCAGATTGTTTTGGTTGGAATGTACTAGTGTTACCAAATACCCATACCCGATTTCCGTAGTGAGTATCACAGCCTCAGAGTAAAGAGTTTTGTTATGCTGCCTGCCAAAAGGACAGACAGATTTAATGTGATGGAGCCGCCGTAGGACTGAAAGAGCTGCTTGATTATTTGCTGTCATGATTGTTCCAGTCTTGGTGGTGCCAACATTCAGATGATATTGTTTGCATTAAACTGTTGTGAGATGTTGAACTATGAAACACAAGAGATTAAAAAAGGTGAAAAACATCAGTTAAGATACTTTGATTTTTATAAACACAGCTCTTCGATCTTGCCATACCTATCCCTATCAAACTGAAGAGCTCTTACAAAATTTCTGTTCCTCACCAACTGGTACTAGAACACAGTCAGGTCTTTCATTTTTTCCTGTATAAACTTCGATTTTCCTGGATCCCCCCGGGAATATTTTCCCCAAATACTGAATGTTGAAAAGAATGCAGCAACAAATGTAGCAGCGTACAGATGAATACAACTGTCTGGGAGTCCCCCTGGCCGGGGGTGCTCCGGGCGAGCTCTACTGCTCAGCGAGTCGCCCACGTTCTCCTCAGCCGCTGCTCCCGGGAGAGCGCTCCAGCCTTGAGTTAGGGACTCGGGACCATCTCCTGCTCAGTGTCGGTTCACCGGTGCCGCAGGCTTTTGCCCACCGCACGCCGCTTTACAGCACGGCAGCGCTCCCCCGGGGCATCTTTCCTCTCTCCTCGCAGCCCGCCGCAAGCCTGCGGCTACTCCCAGGGACGCGCAATTCCCGGGGACGGGCGGCACAGCCCGGCACCGCCCCGCGGGCCCGGCTCGCCCAATCAGAGCGCCCGCCTCTCACCCCGCGGCCTTCTGGGAGCTGTGGTCCGGGGCCGGCAAGCCCGCGCGGCGAGGCCGCCTCGATGAACGGCATTGCCCAGAAAGCTCCACGGCGGCGACCCCGGGCCGATTTGCCCCTGCAGGCGGTGGCTTGAGCAGGGTGGAAGGCGGGGCGGGCCAATAGCGGGCCAGGGCAGGGCCGGGCGGGGCGGGGCGGCGGGTGCCGCGCGGCGCCGGGCGGAAGTGCGGCAGCGGAGCGGCCCCGCCGGTGCGTGAGCTGCGCCCGCGGCCCCGCGCGCGGGGGGGCCGGGCTGCGAGCGGCCCACGGGAGCCTGCTCCGGGAGCGGGCAGCGGCACGGGGTAGCGCCGGGAGGAGTCCGGCGGGCAAAAGAGCGGCTCAAGGCAGGGGCGTTGTGAGAGCAGCGGCTTGCGCGTGTGCTAAGGGCGTTTCTCCTGCCCCTGCAGGTCTGCGAGCAGCCCGGACTCCGGCGGTCCCGGGATGGCCGCTGCGGTGCCTCCCGATGCGCTGGGTCGGCGGGTCGCCTGTGGCACCGACTATGGGAGCGTGCGCTACGTGGGCAGCGTGTCTCGTACTGCAGGTAAGCGCCACAGAAGTAATAATCTTCACATTTTATGGTTCTTCTCGAGGTTCTACTCACGTTCTTCTTAATTAAAATAATCCAACGCTGTCGAGTAAAACGAGGCAATTTACAATTTGATTTTTCCTCATTGTTCTTGTGTAAATATGGCGACTTCTAATCTGCGTGAGTTGTTGGATTTTGGGTTCTTTTAAAGAAGTCAAAGTTGTCAAAAGGGGTGTAAGAAGAATTCTGCAGCCTTTTTCCTGATGTCTGTGCTGGCCTAGTCAGGGAAGGTAAGAGGCAGCAGCAGCAGATCACCAGACCAGGTGCTCCTTTGGTAACATATTGTGGTGGGTTTGTGTGACAAGGCGCTGAGAGTGGCAGGGGCTACAGGGCTGGCATCTGCGAGAAGCTGCCAGAAGCTTTCTCCCTGTCCAACAGAGCCGCTGCCAGCCGGCTCCAGGGTGGACCTGCCACCGGTCAAGGCTGAGCCCATCAGCAATGGTAATTGCACCTCGGTGAAACCATCTTTAAGGGGAAGGAAAAGAGACTCTTTGCACCAAGGTAGCTGTGGCCAGAGAAGAGCTGAGAGAGAATATGTGAGAGGAACAGCCCTGCAGACACAAAGGTCAGTGAAGAAGGAGGGGAAAGAAGTGCTCCACACTCCAGAAAGGAGATTCACCTGCAGATCTACTGAGACAGGCTGTTTCCTGGCAGCCCAGGGGGGTCAGCAGGGGTTCAGAGATCCACCTGCTGCCCATGGAGGAGGCACACACAGGTGGATGCCTGAAAGGAAGCAGTGACCACTCCCAGAGCAGGCTCCTGGTAGACCTGAGAGATTAGCCCTGCTGGAGCGGGTTCTTGTTAGGTCTTATGTCCTGGAGTAGCCCTTTCCTGAAGGAGTACACCCCATGAAAAAAAGGGTTCCACACTGGAATAGTTCCAAAGGAAGTATACTGTAGCCCGTAGATAGGAGTTACGTTGGACCAGTCCATGGAGGACTGTCTTCTATGGGAGGAACCTGCACTGGAAGCAGGGGAAGGACTCCCCTTTTTGAGGAGGAAGCAGCAGAAATAAGGTGTGATGAACTGACTGTAACCCTCCTTCTCCATCTCTATGTACCTCTCGTGGGAAGGAGGTAGAGCCCAAGAAGAGGGAGAGCTGAGGTGGGGGTATTTTTAAGATTTGTTTTACTTCTCCTTAGGCTACTCTGATTCTGGTTGGTAATAAATTCAATTACTTTCCCCAAGTCAAGTCTGTTTTGCCCATGACAGTAATCAGTGGGTGATCTCTCCCTGTCCTTATCTCAACTCATGAGCCTTTTGTTGTATTTTTTCTCCCCTGTTCAGCTGAGGAGGGGAGGGACAGAGTGGCTTTGGGTGGGCACCTGGTATCTAGCCTGGGTCAACCCACTATAGATGTTCAAATTTATGGGAAGATTCCTGATGCTTGGAAGAAGACTAGCCTTGCATACAGTTCTAGAAGAGGCAAGAAGGATGACCAGGAGCTGCAGACTCCTTAGCCTCACTTCAGTTTCTGGAAAGATCACGTAGCATGTTTCCTTGGATTCCATTTCCAAGCCTGTGAAGGACAAGATGGTAGTTGGGAGTATTTGGTACTTGTGAATAAGAAGTTGTGCTTGGCAAATGTAATTACTTTCTATGATGATATGACTGTGAATGTGGATAAAGGGAGAACAAGTCAATATTCCTGGACTTAAATAAATCTTTGAATAATGTCTTCGTAAAGAATTTTATTTGGAAGCTTAAGAAATACAAGGCAGGTGAATGGACTGTTAAATGAGTTGAAAGTTACCAAGTGAAAAAGTAATTAATGACTTGGTATCAGGTAATGAGTGAGTACTGCAAAAGTAAATGCCGGGGTGTGTATTGTTTCACGTATTCCTCAGTGACTTGGGTGATGAGCAGTGTTCACCCTCAAATGGTTGCTGTGATACAAGATAGAATTGCAATCCAGATCCAGCTTTATGAACTTTAGGTTTGAACCCAAGAGATTCAAGGAGGATAAATTTCCACATGTAGTATGGATCAGGAAGGACTAGTGACTCCCAGAATCAGTTGTAAAGGGCTTGGGAGTTAAGTTGGATACTGTTATGAATATGAGCCATCGGTGATCCCCTGTGACAAGCAAAGATATATGTTGTACTGGGTTACCTTAGAGGGAGGTGATGAACATGGCCTGCAAGTTAAAGGAAGCTGTTATCCCTCTCTGGGGGCAGGGGTTCTTGACAAGGTTACACTTGGAGTAATGTGTCTGCTGTGGAACTGTTCCAGTTCAAGAGGGATGCAGATAAACTTGATAGGATCTCAAAGATCTCCTCTCTTGAGGAGTCTTGGAGGACTGCCTGGGTGGTTAAAGGCACAGACCATACACATGTTTTATGAAGAGGTTGAGTGATCTGGGCTTGGTTAATATGGTGAAGAGAAGAAAAAGTGCCACCCAATGGCTTCCTGCAGCTGTTTGACAGATGGTTACAAAGATGGCTGAGCCTAACTCTTCTTAGAAGTTCTAGATTATACAGTAAAGGAAAATAGCCACAGCAGGAAAACCTTTTCCATTTCATTGCTACATTACAATGCAGCACTGGAATGCTCACCAGATGTGTTGCAAACTTTCCCTCCTTGGACATTTTTAAGGTCTGGCTAGGTAACAAATTACCCGACTGACTTCTTTTAGTCCAAGTGATAAAGCTAAATTCTTTCAGCTTTGAGAGAGAAGGTTAGGCTAAGTGAACTGCAGAGGTTCTTTCCAGCTGTGATTTCTATGGATACAATGCTGTAAATTTGAAAGAGTAT
This sequence comes from Anomalospiza imberbis, assembly GCF_031753505.1. Lineage (NCBI taxonomy): Eukaryota > Metazoa > Chordata > Aves > Passeriformes > Viduidae > Anomalospiza > Anomalospiza imberbis. Next base: position 70,280,004 of record NC_089683.1, on the reverse strand, counting down.
CAACCATTTTTTTCAGGAATTTGGCTGGGTGTGGAATGGGATGATCCTCAGAGGGGAAAGCATGATGGCAGCTATGAAGGAACACAGTATTTTAAGTGCAGGTGAGTTGATTCATAGCATTAGCATGTCATAAGTGGTGATGAGATGCTCATGGGAAAAGGCCCTTTGGCAATTTTTAGGGCAAACCCTTCTGTTATCAGTTGGCCAATATTAAAAAGATCATAATTCTGAGTGCTCTGACTAGCTAACCATAGAGCATCTTGCATTGATATTTATCCAGTTACAGGTATTAGAGTATAGTAAATACATAAAAATACAAGTCATGTGTCAGAGGTATGTTATAAAATGAGACTTTTGGATGTTATTTTTATTGTTAGTAGGTTTTAGACCTTTTACTTTAGTTAGGAAACCAGTATTTCCTAGTGACTTTCATGAAGTAATTCTGAACTGAAATATTGGTCCATATTAAGTGTCTCAAATACAGTATATATTTGAATTAAAGCTGACTTGCATGTATCTTGTTAAGGGAAAATGCCAAGTTCCTGTTAATTATTTGGGTTATATTTGTATCACTAAGGAATTGTTAATTATATTCATTGGATTTAGTACATGCAAAACATAGTGCAGCTGTGTGGGGTTTTAAAATATATGCATGCATTACTTTTAAGTGAAAGGATTTGAGCATTTAACAAGTTTGAGATTGCAGAATACAGGACTCTAGGATGGATATTAACTGCAGCAAGTTGTTGATTTCTGTGTCAGGACACATGCAACAGCTAAAAGTTTGTAAGTGAAATAGTAACCGGATGAGTTCATAGAAGAAAGTCATCAATAGCTCTTAAATACTACAGACTGCTAGTAAGACTAGCAGACTCAGTAAGTTCCTGAGCATAGAAGTGGTGAAGGATGAGAGAACAAAATCTGTTCTTCAGAAAAATAAGTAAGGAAGAAAATACTGACCTGTGAGGACTGGATATATTTTCCCTTGTATCAAATAATAATAAAACAAGGCTTGAAGAGGCTAAACACACTTAATACAAGAAAAAAATCAACATCACTGGATGTTTTGTTTCAGCCAAAGAATTGGAAATGATGGTTTTAGCACAACCATGTCTTTTAAATTAATATATTAGTGGAAGTTGCTTCCTAAATGCTTTGAATTTAATTGAAACAGTTTCCAAATTGAAGCTGGCCATATTCTGCTGTAGGAGAAAAAATAGAAATAATTGGCTGACCATTCCAAATCCTTCTGGACAGAAAAAGCAATTCAACATTTCATTAATGTTTTTCAGAAACTCAACTGCTTTATATTTGTGTGTATGTGATATTTATATATATGTGTATAGACTCTTGGGTTTTTAGCAGCCATTAGTATGCTTCCAGGAGATGAGATCTCAGATAATAACCTTAATTCTTGATTTAAAAATCAATGTTTTGAGTGAACTCAATACCCATAACAAATGTAAATGTTGTGGTCTTTAACCATGTTGTTCTTTCAACACCTGTTCTTTGTACTCTGCTATTTTCCAATCAAAAGAGGTCCTGCTGGAGTCTAAGAGAATACATAGTTCCAGCAGTCTGCCAAGACACACAGACATAACTTCCTGTGTGCAGACACATTTATAGTTCTTCTATTGACTGAAAATGTAGGCAAACTTAAGTAAGAAATAGTTATTTTAGCAAAAGGATGCTGAAAAACAAAACCCTCCCACAACTTAAAACATCACCTCTTTAGTACTACTGATTAGGAGGGAATAATGTTTCTTTGTAGATGAATATGCACATCTAAAAAAAAAAAGCTGTATTTTCCCTCTTACACCTTATCATGACTATCCTTTGCCAACAAGCCTACTTTACTCACTCCTTGAATTCTGATAAGCAGAAGCAGCTGATCAAGTAGCTTGTGCTGTAAACAAATGCAGTGAAAGGACATTTTGAAATTGTTTTTAAGGCAATTTTGAAAATAACTGCTTTAAAAAATACATCTTTCAGAGTGACATTTGAAAATAAGACTATAAGAGGAAAATGAAACTGATTTTGAGATTATCATTACCAGAGAATCTTCTTTCTTTTCAAGTCCTTACTTGAAACAGTAGGTCTGCTTACAGCTCTATGTGATCTCTATAATAGGTTTTTTTGAAATATGACCTAAACTTTTATGTTTCATGGCAGTACATTTATCTGGGTCATGATGTGGTGATAATTGAACTTCTTAAGAATATGAATACCAAAGAACAGAACAGCCATACTTCAAATTATGCTGACATCATGAGCATGTTCAACAACCCTGTATCAGCTTGAAATGGCAATGTACAATCTAGTGGTGTTTTTGTGTTCCGTTTTTTCCTGATAATAGGATCTTATTTCTTAATAACTGAGGAAGCTACTATTTTAGCTGTCAGCTGCAGTAGTGTATAATGTAATTAAATTATGTTCTGCAGTCCTTAAGAGAGATGAGGAGTTATCAAGCCTTAAAACAGTGTTAAAATTTGTATACAGCTTTTGAAACATCAGTGTGCTTTCCTATAGGTTCTTGTCCCACAGACCCACTCACACATTTCTATGTGTGTGTTTCCCTGGGAAATGTGAGTGACAAGTACATCTTCCTCCTCTAGTTGTCCTATACTTGTTGCATGATGATCTGCTCCATGATGATTCAAGATTATCTACTCCATGAAAGATCTGTTTATATTAAATTAGGCTATTTTTTCTTCAAGGGTGACATATTCACCTCCAGGAATATCTACCTAGAGCACAAACAAACTCTTCAAATACAGGAAAAAATATCATTTTAGTGTCCAGGAAGAAAAAAAATATTTCCATTTTGCAAAGGCAGAAAGCATTCCTAAGATTCCTGAGAAGTTTTTTAGTTAAGAAGTTTTGTTCATCATGCTCTTTGCTGCCAATAGAACTGTGTTGAAACAAAAGGTTGTTCCTAACCACTGCTCCAACACGTACTGTGCACCAGCAGAACCCTAAAATAGCATCTAAAACTGCAGATGTCTATCTTTCCTTGTTTTTTGAAAGCTCAGAGTCAAGTTTCATGTCTGTTTAACTAAGGTAAACGTTCAAGAACTTGAAGTACTTGCTCATGCTTGCAAAGCTTCTGCTGTTCAGTCAGGAATTTGATACACCATGGCAGGTTAGTGTTAGGTGTCATTTATAAGCATTGTTTGGTGTTATGGCCTCTTACTAAAACTTAGAAGAATCTACACACTGCAGTGAAGAAAATCTTTAATAGAAGTTTTGTCTCTTGAACACCTTCCCCATAAGGAAGAAATCTGTTCATATCTGTGTAGAAAAGACGTGCATGGATTCAAACACCTTATGAGCCTTGTAGTGCATTTGCTACAGTCATGATGGTAATTGCCTGGACTTGATCATTGCAAACAGAGAGTACTGGGCAAAGAAGCCCTTTGATCCATGTTTACTGCCTAGGCTGATAAAGCTGACATCTCTCTCCGTGGCTCAGAGCTTCTGCAGTCAGACAGCTAAAGTGTGTAGTTGTTATGATTTATGTACTCCTGCATTTTTCTTCAGTACTGAGAAGTGTGTGTGTGATGTTTCCATAGCATATGAAGCGCCATCGTGTACCTGTAATGATGAGCAGTGCCATGATTGTGTTTTACATTAGCAAAGAATGATGCCAAATTTCCTCTTTATTCAGTGGAAGCTGACAGCTAATCTAAATTTTAATGAATATCCTTGAAGTGCCCTGGGCACGCCAGCAGATGGGTTGTATGTTTCAGGCTACTGAATCATGAATAGGAAGTGTCCTAGAAGATGACTTCAGAGATTGGGGTCAACCTCTCTATTTTAAAAGCCAGTAGGAAGTGTCAGTATTAACTAGAGCCAGCCACTTGCCTGAGCCCCACTTGAGCATATACCACATTTTCTGCTTAAGAAAATTGGGCCATATCTTCTACCACTCTATTTCCACACAGTGTTTTGTTCTGCCTGAAAGACAATTTGCATACATGAGAACAAAATCCCTGTTCTCAGACTTCTGAGTGTTCATCTTACATCAGGTTGATCAGTAATCCATAGGTTCTTTCATCTCATAATATGCATGCTGGATGACTCTTTGGATTAGGATTTATCTGTTTAGTTCCCAGTTATGGAGATGGATGACTAATAAGTGCATTTTTGCATTAGTCCAGGTGCTGTACATTATTTGTTTGATATGTACTTGCAGCTTGTACAGTTCTTATGTCCTAATGTGAAATTTAATACAGGCTGTGTGTTTTAGGGAAAATGAGTTACAGTGACCTCTCTCCTTGAATGCACAATAATTTTGCCTGAAAATAGATTCCTATTGCAGTTTCTTCTCCTGTCTTTTGTGGCAGTTCCTAAAAAAGTAGATTAAATAAATAGACTAAAACTGAAAAAGAAGCTTAGGCTGTGGAATGGATTTAAATATACATTAGGTAACTTATAATAGCGTGCAGAGCAATGGGAAGTGAGAGCAACAGGAGAGAGAAAACCTATGATCTTGTGATCAGGACAGAAAGAGAAGGGTTTTGAGAGATAAATACACTAAAATTTTGCTATCGCTTTATATCTTTATATGACAGGGGACAGGGTAGCTAAGTTCCTCTGTGCGGTGGTTTTTTTTGGTTTTTTTTGGGGGGTTTTTTTTTGGTTTTTTTTTTTTTTTTGGTTTTTTTTTTTTTTTTTTTTTTTTTTTGTCTCCCTAAGGATAGAACTGGTTCCTGCATGGAAAATGAGGAAGGAGATGCCAATAGAACTGGTGACCTGAGAGGACAGAAATGGGCTTAGGAATGGATATGGTGATGGAGAGACCAAAGGTCTTGTCTATGATAGGGATAAATGGCATGACAGGAAGAATGCAGAAGTGAGGTCCTAGATTCGTTCTGGTGAGAGGGTTGAGGAGAGCAGAACTGTTGAGTGTAGAGGGATGGTGATGATAAAATCACGGTGATGGGAAATTGGACAGTTGTCAGAATAAACTTAGAGCATGACCTGATGTGAATTACAGACAGACAGGAGTACAAGGATTTTTCCAGAGCCCCAAGCAGAATCCTGTACTACCTGCCATCTATGAAGCTGTTTGACTTAATTAAATGCAAAAGTGATACATTTGCAGGCAAGAGATGTTCTAGTTCAGATCATAAAAAGGTAATTTACTATTTTAAGAAGAGGTATTAAGAAGGCATCACATCATTTTTACATTTGAGGAAGTTTAATATTTAAATCAGTCAAGTGTTTGCAAGCTGTGAAGAATTTCAAAGGAATGAAAGAAATTACTTAAGAGAAGGTTACTGGATTAAAAATGTATTGAAAATGCTTATCAAACATGAAAAGTTCATACCAGATTTACATTCTTTAGGAATTTGCTTTTCTGCTTCTTTTGTAATCATTGTACTCTAAACATAGTCATTACAAAACTAGACTGAAAATATTTTGAAAGTAAACAATATTGAGTTTCTACCTAGGTCCTTCTATGGGATATGAGAGTGGAAAGGTTAATGAACAAAACTGGCACAGGAAATTTCTAGCACTGATTTTTTAACGAAAATGTGAATACATCGTCCCCAAGCTATTCCATCTACTTGTAATCAGTCCATAAGATTTGAGATCTTTAGTTGCTGGCTTTTAAATGAGAATTTTGAACTTTGTAGCATTGGTGGTTTATATTATAGTTTTCTAATTAGACACTTGATACATGCTGTTTTGGAAAGTTTTATTGACATAACTGATGTCTTCCTCCTGGGCACTTTCCTACCAAAGCTTGTTGTCTTCTCAGTTTGATGGCAGACAGATATTCATAGCTACCAATTTTTTTCCTGATGTTTTCTGGCTAATGCTCCTATCAGATCCTCATCTGCTCTGTGATACCATTCCCATAACTTTTCTCTGCTAGTTCTTCCCTGATACTGTGTTTTCTCGCTAACTTTGCTAGAAAATGTTTAAGCAATTGCATGGCAAGACACAGGAATGCAACAAAGTTTTTTCAGTGCTCAAGAAAAAACAAGAAACTCCATTGGACTGTCTTGAACATACATTATTTGTTGGATATTTCTGTTGAATATTTGAAATTGCTACCAAGTTCGTATAAGTATTTTTTTGAAGTTTGTGTTTGTATGAGTTCTGAGTGCTACAATTTGTATATCGTGTCATTTGTGTGATAGAATTACTAGTGAATTATGCAAGTCAAATACAGTGTAGCAGTCACTATTCTTAGTGTTCCTCAGCTTTGGTAAAACTCCATGCACATTTATTGTATGATTTAAGTAACTTTGTGTCTATCCATAGCTAGACACAAAGAGAACCTGGAGAACCTGACTTCATAATGATTTTGGAAATAACAGAGCAGTTCTTTTTAATAATGGCACTGACACTGTAATTTTGATATGTAAGTACGTTTTGGGGAGCTGGTGCTCCACTTCTCATGGTATCTCACTATGTGAACTTCTTTCAAGTACTATCAAAGATACTCTGAAAGTCTTACCTGGCTGGCTGTGAACAGTGATGTTTACAATTAGCCTGCAGAATTGCCTTTTGACTGCTTTGGTTCTCTGTACTTTTGTTTAAAGTAGTAATTAATTAGTTAGTCATTGTTAAGATAACTTTTCCTGGCTGCTCTGTTCTAGGCATCCTAAAGGAGGATCGTTCATCCGGCCAAGCAAGGCAAATTTTGGAGTAGATTTTCTTACTGCAGTAAAGGATCGGTACGGATTGAGTGATAAGCAAGATGTTCAGTGTGGGACAGGGAATACAGTAATTATTGGAACGAAGACTGTGGAATTTGTTGGCATGGATTCTGTTGCAGAACAGCAAAGGCAAGTGTAATATATGAAAATCTAAGATACATTATTAGTGATTGATAGTCAAGTAGTATTTCAACTGTAAGGAAGTGAGTGCCATGCATATAAAATTGTTGTATCTAAAAGCCAGCCAGACTGCACTGTGGTGGAAGAGACAAGAAATCTTCCAATTGTGGATTCATAATTTACAGGTTTTACAAATAGGAACTGGGATTATGCCATGTTTGAGTGCTAACAATCCTCATTCTGGTTTCATAAAGTAGCAGATGATGATGTCTGGTGAGAAATGAGAGATAAATTATTACAATATTGGCAGTCACCATACACCTGCATGGTCTTTTAAAAATAGATGTATTTTAATGTTTTCTTAATATTGTAGAGTGTTTTTTAGTCTTTGTTTACTCATATCACAAACGACTTTGTAACCAAGAGAGGGAAGACAGAAAGTCACTGTACTGCTAGTGAAGAAGTTTTTCAATCAGTTGATTTCATGTTCATGTGCCTGGAAAGGTAAAAAGGAAGTAACTAATTGATGTGTAATAAATTGCAATTCTAATGGCCTCCAGCAGAAGAGTTGTATTAGTTCAGTAGGTGGCAGTCTCCTTCTGAGCTGATATTCCACAACTGTTCTCCTTGTCTCCCAGAGCATACTAAGCAGTCAAAAATACTTTTGATAAGTGATATGAAGACTGCCCAAATAATCTGAACCTCTTGCAAAACATGTTGCATAAAACTATTTTATCTTGGAATCTCTAATTAAATTCCAATTTGCACAGCTATATTCAATCTTTTTTACCACTCTTTATTTCAGTTGGATGAGGGTTTTTGCGGGGTGTGGGAACTATGGTTCAACCAGACTTATTCTGTAGTAGTGATGTAAAGACAAAAAATAGAGATGTGTCTGTTTTCAAGTGTGAATGACACTGCAGTGTAGTAATCTGCACATTGCTAATTCCAAAGGAGATACACAGGAAAAGGATGTTGTGTAGTTGTAAAAACCAGGCATTTATGTAACATACCTATTTCTGTTTGAAGATTACCTGAAAGAATGTTCTTTCTCATGTAGACAGCTGAACAAACTGGTGGATATCTCAGTGCGTGAGTGTGCAGTGAGCCATGCTGGTCAGGAAGAGGAAATCAGCAGAACGTGTGCCAGTATCCTTTTTTTGCTATATTGCATGATGCCACAAATAATGTACATACTTTAGCATTCCAAGTGTTCACGTCAATGAATGCTACTTGTATCCTTTTATTTAAAAAAAAAATTAAACCTGAAGTTTATGTATATTTAAAAGCTTAATGCAATTTTAAAAAGTTAAAAAGCAAGACGCCTACAATTTTTGAAAGAAAATGTAAATTGTGTATAAAAATAGAAGTATAATCATAGGTTGTTACTGTGAGTGCAGTTTCAGAAAGCTCCAGCAAATTTTTTTATAAATTCCCTAGAATAGACAACCCTATTGAAGTAGAACTGATATGTTCTGTAGGCACCAGAGGTTTCCAATATATAACAAATAATGTGTTTGGTACACTGCATCCAGTGGCAGTGTTACAAGACTACAAAGCAGTTATTATTTGTTAATTTTTGAGGACTTAAAAGAACTCCTGTCAGTACAGAAACTAATCCATTTGAAGATTTGTATGGTAAAGCTCTTTTATAAAATGATAAGCCATTTCCATATCACAAATCAAAATAAAATTTGCTGTAACTGAGCAGTACCATCCCTTAGTGAAATCTATTTCTCTTTGATCCAAAACGAAACCCTAATTCTAATTCTGAAAAAAGGAAGTTCAGTTTTGATATAAGTTTATTTTTCTTAACAAGAAATTTCAGATATGAGGCATATAAACCTATCAAAAAATCTGATACCATCTTGGGAGACAGTAATAGCTATTGCTTCTCACATTCAAAATCTGGAAACACTTAATGTCAGGTATAAATATTCATATTTGGGTTTCTCTTCCTTTGGGGTAGGAACAAAAACCAAGAGTCTCAGGATTCAGCTTTCTAAATGTAACTGGATACAACAAGACTCATTCTAATGGGAGCTAAGGTGGTTTTTCTTGTTTTTTTTAATCTTATTCTTAAGCAACTGCTTAGGTTGTGGGCTATATTTTTCTGACATCTGTGTTCAAGAAAAGACTAGAACCCTAGGAGTTCAGCTTCTGTGTAAAACTAAGTTCTGCAGAACATTTTCTTCAAAGTTTTAAGACTTGATCTTTGTTTTTTATCACTCTTGATGCATTCTGGCTGTTCAGTCAGGTCTGCATTTAGGAGCCCACTTTTGTTTAGCCAACCATGTCTTGACACTAAACTTAATTATCCCTAATGCTTTGAATAAACCTTAATTATCCCAAACCTTAATCTATTTATATCCTAAAATGATGCTGATAAGAAACTCTTAAGACTATGGTGACAGATCTAGGGGAAAATCTCTTGTGCAATGATGACGTTGGAAAAGGAAGGAGGATGTTGTTAAATAAAGCTCCAATTCTATTGAAACAAGAAAATTAATAAAATAATTTCAAAATAAAGAACATTTTTAATATACACCTGTACACTGTAATTGGCACATGCCTCAATAATTTTCTGGTGTGAAGTAACACAGTGAATTAGGTAGAAGCCTAAATCACCAGGTTTTTTATTTATACTTATCATTAATGTGACAAAATTGTATTTTTAAAATAGTTGTAGGTGTTCCATTTTCTTCAATATTTAGCAATGAACAGCTGTTTGCAACATGGGTGCTATTTGTAAATCTAACTTTGCCTAGAGCATATCATGATTTATTGTTAGCAGCGTGCATGAGAATACTGAGAAATTTCTTTTAATTCACCTGGAATAATTTTTTTCAGTTTTTCATTGTTGAGAAGTGTACTCTAGACTGAAGGGTTTTCAGAAGTTATTTGTGAAAAAAATGGAAAACAAAATGAGATTGATGCTGGAATTTGATGCTTACAACTACAAACTGATATAGTCCAAATCAGTTTTTTATTGTTTTGACCTTCTGTTTGCTTTAAAAAAGAAAGAAGGTTAATCTGTTACTGATTTTTTTTTTGTGCATGGAATGTTGGAAGAAGAATAAAAGTGATTAACCATCCACCAGCTCTCTATGTGGAAATTTTACCCATAAGTATGTAACTTTAAATTACACTGAGAGATTTTTATGAGAATATGCAGGTAGATTAGGCCTTAGGAAAGAAATAAAAACTTCTCTTTCGGGGTGAATAATGAAAACTGATTTGAAGACTGCAGATTTGAGAATCTTTCTCTTTTCTTCTTTGTAGTGATACTTACTTATTGAGAGTGGATTTAACATACTTTTGTTTTGCTGGGGTCTGGATAGTCATTTAGGCTCCTCATTTTCAGTCAAAACTAAGGAGTTTAAGCCCAAGCTCTGGCTTTGTTTCATTTAATATTAATGAAAATAATTTTTTCATGTTCAAAACTTAGTGAAAGAGAAAAAGGCCACAGAGGAATAAATATGCATTCTTGAATAAATACGCATTTCTGGAGCAGCAAAGTAAATTAGGAAAGAGTATGTTTGAATATAACTAGAAATATATTTTATTTTATTTTAAAATATGTGACATCTTGGCAGTGATTTTAATTTTTGGAGGGTGTAAATTTCTTTAATGTGTAGCTCCAAACTAATGACTTAAATAAAAGTGATTATTCATTTATTCATGCAAATAATTATTTTTTTTAATGCAGTGAAAACAAAATGAGATTTCCATCTACATCAACTTTTACATCCAGTGCATTTTCAAATTTGAAGATTCTGGCACTTAATCAAACTGAAATAACATGGACAGAGGTAATAGCCTTTCCTGATTTTTTAAAAAAAAAATTAATATCATTAGGCTTCTGAGGCAAGGAAAGCACAATAAACATTTGGGCACTGTATTGTTCTACTGAAATCAAATCATCCTTAGAAAAGGTGCTGTGGGGTAACTGTGTTAGTTACATATTGACTAATGTACTTCCTACATAATGAAGGAAGTAATATTGGCATAGGACTCTAATAAGAAACATCTTACTTCATCTACATCTGTAAATTGCCAAATCAAAAGAAAGCAGTTGGAGTATAATATATCTTCACATCCCGAAGTTTTTTTAAGTGAAAACTTCTTGGTTCCTGGTAGCTGTTGAAGATTTACGTGTACTTCTCTGCATGCAATAGAACAAATGCAAATGGAAAGAAGATATTTCCTTGTGATGAGAAATTCTTGTTTTGGCATCACTTTGCATCAGCAGGAGACTGGATTGGTATCTTTGCCCATACTGATGGTTCTTGAACCATATGATGCCTGGTTATTGGCAGCACAGAGGAGAGGAAAATCAAAGCTCTGACTTGTTTGAGGCACTGAAACATGTGCACACTTAAATGACTCTCTCCTGGTATGATGTCTTATTAGGAATGACATCCTGCTGTCAGCTATAGTTAGCAGTGGGCCTTTTTGCAGAGATGGGGCTTAGGATGTGCATCTCAGTGTCATGTTACTTATAATAGCTTCTAAATTCCAAACTGTTATTTGGATTTCTCAGGGTCAGATTTTATAGTACTGCATTGTAAAATTACATGACTTTTCAGATTTCAGCTGCCAGCTGCTATGCAGTAAAAGAGCACTTAACAAAACTGGGGCTTGAGTCGAAAGAAGCTTCTTCATTCTCTTGTCTTGCAGCAGGACTAGAGGGAGGTCACTGCTGTGCTTTTGTTTGGTGTCCATTCACTGTGCTCTTAAAACTGCCTGTGGGATTTATGGCAGGACAGTTGATAATCCTTCTGGAGTAGCAGCAATATGAATGGTAAAGGGAATGGAAGAATTAAGTGGCTACAAACACTTTAAATGTCACCTAGTGCTCATCAGAGGAAATCTCTGCATTGTGGTGTTTAAAATGTTGGCACCTGCTAGCGGCTGTCCTTCATCCCTCCATGGGGTGACTGAAAGGCTGGTTGGAGCCATGGCTGGAGATCAGAGTTCTCCAGGGCTAACTAAATTGCAGTGAGAAAGCCCCAGCCTAGTCAGAGCAATTTTAAACGATGCAGCTTTTGAATTTATTGTTTTGAAACTCTGCTTTAGCTGATGATTCCTCATTGGCCATAAAAACATCTTTGGTTCCAAAATCTGTTTTATAAATTTGTTCCAATTCATTCCCTGTAAGTTGGGAGACATAAGCCTGGGCTTGAAAGTGGTGTTCCAGGGCAGCCAAACAAAAGGAGAAAAATAAAGGCATGTGCCTGACATCAGTACTCTGTGACCAAACCACTTGAAAATGTCACTGCTTAAGCTCTGAGGGGAGTTACTTGAAAAGTCAACTTTCAAACAGAAAACAGTAATGAAGATAATCCAAGCAAATGAGAAATACATTTAAATTATCAATGGGGATATAAGCAAAAGTTTTAGGAGTGTTTTAATTAAAATTAAAAGCATTTAATGGTGAACAGCATTTCAAAATTACTTGCTGTTACATGTAAGAATATATGGCATTGGGATAGTTATACTTGGATTTTTTTTTTAGTTTGTTCCTCTGTTTTGAAGTATTTTTCACAGGAGAGGGACATGCTTGATTTATGTAGTAATACATAGCTCCCCATTCACATGCCTTGAGCATCAGTTTTAGGAAATAATTATTTCATTAGTATATGATTTGCATATATCTAAATACTTCTGAGAATAATAGTATATCAGTAAAAGAGCTTATTACTGTAGAATTGTTGATTGTTCAAAACAAAACATATAACTTTCAAGGGGGAAAAATGTCTTGTAAAATAACTTAAAGTTAGCAGCCATTTACTTAGAAATTGAATTAATGCATTTGAGTGTAATGAATTAATATTTATGGCTCCAAACCCTTTCTTTCTTATTCAGCATTTAAATCATAATGTTATATTTGTGATTCTGTTTTCAAACTAAGATTTTGTATTTATAATATAATCTACTATTTATTATACAGGGTAAAAGAAAAATCTGGGTTAGAACAGAAGTGCAGGATCATGCTTCTGATCCTAGCAAGTAGCAGCAGGTAGTTGGGAAAAATTCTAGGCAAAGGGTAAGCACATGGTAAGAGCTTCTTAGAAAGTAATCTGGAGTTGTGTGGCTTTGTGAGCTCAAGACTATACACCTCTAATTAATATTTGTGGATTTTTTGTTTCATTATTTATCTAACTGTATTAAGAACCCATTTGCAAATTTTGCTGTGCATATCATTTAACATAAATTCAACCTTTTTTGGGTTCTGATATTGCTGCCTGGTAATTTCATTTAGTAAGTCCCAATGTTTTATATGAATGTAACTGAGAACAGCTATTCTCTGTTTCATGGTTTTAATCCTTGTTTAGCTTCTTTGTGCCTTTCCCAGTTATATTATTTGCTTCCTGGGATAAACAGGCTAAAGATAAGGAACATCATGAACTTACATGGTGACAATTGTTTCTTGTTCTCGTCTTTATTTCTTTTGCAATAGCTCTTGCATTTCCATTCTTCTGGTTTTGAGCATCAGTGGCTTTCTTCTGGGTATTTGTTACCTCCCCATCAGCTATTCACAATGAGGCCCCAGTCTTTCCTGAGGGCTAATTCAGTGTCAGATGTGTCAACTTTTGTTTCTGAGGAAGCTTTTTTAAGAAGTAGCTGGAAATTTAGCAATTTGAGTTTTTTAGGATTGTGCTGTAACCTATCATTTGGCGATTTTCTAGTCATATTGAAAAATTTTCAGCTATTTCAGGTTTGTGCAGTTTTTTTATTCCATCCATCCATCCCTCCCTCGGCTGCTGTGGGGCAGTCCCTGTTACTGAACATGTACCTCATTACACTTGACTCTGCAGATTTCTTGTCATGCTTCATCACCAGTGGATAACTATTTTGATCCATCTTGTTGACATGGGGAAACACTATCAGATTAAAGAGATTAAATATCAGTGTTTGCTGCTCTTGCTCTGGAACAGGAAAAGTTGGTATATCTGAGTTTGTGTTTGTGTATTACAGATATGGCAGCAGGTTGATTTTTCATCTTTTTGGGTGTAAAGCAGTTGAGCTCCAAATCATAGGCTGCCTTTTGAGGAGATCTCAGTATTTACCCTTGGCATGGTGTCTATTATGAGTCAGTTACATAGACCTGCAGCTGGATGGATTCATGTTGTGTAAAGTCAAATAAAACTGTGTAAAGTAAAATAGCATCTTTTATGCAATTTTAGGGCATAAGATCTAAAACAAAAGTATCTTTGTTCATTTTGTAGCCCTTTCTGAATTAATTTATTTTCTTTAGAGAACTTGCAAACTTCAAGATGTGTTGTATTCATGCAATTCTTGGCTTTTATTGGGTTATAGGCTGGCACAGTCCCAAGACAAAAAAGGCTTCATGCTCTGAAAAATTTACATATTAAAAATACTCTGTCAGATGTGTTATGTGTATTAGCTATACACATAGGTTCTGGAACTTCTGCACATGTAGAGTTTGTACAGTCTATTCCTCACCTCATCATAGGGAATACCGGGTCACTCCAACTCAGTGAATAAATTAATTCAGTTTCCAGGTCACTCAGTTTCCAGTCTCAGCTGTGAGTGTGGCCACAAGCCTGAGACTTAACAGTCCTGTGATTGCAGAACCCCTTTGATGTCATCTGTGCTGGTAGGTCCAGGCACAGGAGAGCCATCTGGAAGAAAGGGAAGACTAGGAAATCTTTAATAATTGTTCCTCTGGTTTGGAAAGCCATAGCTTTTTCTGAACACAGAGCAAATTTGCATGAAGTATAATTTCTGAAATATTTCCATCTTTTTTTATATTAAATAAAGTTTTGCTCTTAGGTTCTTCTTTGTGCTCAAGGATGGCCAGTACTTGAAGAGTTGTACCTTTCTTCTAATAATATTACAGTTTTGGAAAGGTGAGTAACATGAGTCAGTCAGTTGTTAGCCACTGGTGTACCACGAAGTTACATAGCACATAAACTTACATTCCTGTAACATTTACATCACCACAACAATAATTGATGCAAATTTCATGTGATGTATTTCAGAACATTTATAAATGTGCACAATTGTGTGCATGCAATTATATACTTGGGAAAATAGTGTTTTCATTGGCCAATAACTTTAAATATTCTGGTTTTGTGTTTGTTTATTCCAATGCATCAGGCCTGATAATGTCCTGCAGACCCTGAAGTTGTTAGACCTTTCAGACAACCAGCTACTGGATGGAAATCAGTTGCATCTCATAGCACAGCTCCCCAGGTAGCTGTAAACAAATTTGCTGGAAATTCTTTGTCCTAGATATTCATCTCTGTAGTCCTCGTTGGCTGAAATATGATAGTATTGATGTTGCATGAAAGATTCATGAGATCTTGAAATAGAGGCATTTTGCCCTCTAGAGGAGAGTAACTGCATTATTTAGTTGAGCTATTTTAATATAATCTTGCTTTTGTTGTATAATAACACATTCTTCAGCTGTATGTTATTAGGTTTTCATTATACACTTATGAAATGAAAGTGATTTACCACATTTTGCTAATTTGCAGAATTATCATCTTTCCCTGTACACCAAAACAGCAGCCATGATTTTCAATAGCCACAAGCTATTTTTAAAAAATTCATTTAGAAAATCATACATTTTAAATCCATGAGCCATTCTGAAAGCTTGAAATTGTTGCACTTACTCGCTGAAAATTTTATTCCCTGAACACAGCTGAAGTCTGGGTACTGCCTGTGAGGCTGCCTTTCATTTGTCAGTGATGCTGCACCATACCAAAAGCTGCAGATCTTTATTAAGAAAAGAAAAAAAAATTAGGTTGTATCTCTTTGCAAAAAACTTCCTGTGCCACATACAGTGATCATTGTATCTATTAAATTTCAGATTAGAACAGCTAATACTTAGAAACACTGGGATATCATCTATACACTTTCCTGATGCTGGATTTGGTATGTAAAAGAAGTAACTTATTTATAGTTTTAAAATTATGTTTATTTAAAGTTTTCACTGTTTTCTTGTTACTCTTTTCCTAGGATGCAAAACTAAAATGTTTCCTTCACTAAAACGCCTTGCAATAAATGACAATAAAATATCACAGGTAGGTTAGATTGTGATGGTTTCATATTTTGTAAATAAATGCATCTTTGTTTGAGAGTAACTTTAAGTTTGCTTTTTAGAATTTTCTTTGATTTTATGTGTAAGATTCTGAAGTAACTATTGAACACTTTGTTCAATACAAAGGCATAGTTTAAAAATTTAAGAAGATTTCTTAAAAGTTAAAACACATTTATGTTATGGCAGCTACTTTATAATTCTTATCACAGAATTCTAATGATCTAAAATTCTGACTAATTCCTTGTTTTGTCTGACTAATTTCTGTTTTGGTTTGGTTTTTAATTAAATGGAGTGCAGTTCTTTCCTTAGCTAAATGCACAGGATCCAAAAACTTGGTTCAGATGATCAAAAGAATTTTTCCAGTCATGTTTGTTGTACAAAAAAAGTCAGTGTTACCAGGTATTGTTCTGAAATGAAGTTATGTTTTATATTTCTGCAAAACTCTTCCCTTCCATTTCAGTGGTCATCTATCAATGAGCTTGATAAACTGCCCAGTTTGCGGGCTCTGCAGTGTAACAATAACCCCTTCATGGACACAGAGAAGAACCCAGAGACCCTGATACAGCTCATTATTGCCAAGATAAGTCAGTTGGAGGTTTTGAACAACTGTGAGGTGTGTGATATTTCAACAAATTGCATAAGTCTGGCAAAAACTTTAAATCACGGCCTGAGGAATTGTTTTCAGTTTCTTTTAAGATTATTGATTGCTTGGGTGCAGGAAAAGTAAAGTGCCAGCTAGTCCATCTCCTTGTCAGTGGGGCAGTCACAAGCTCAGTTCAAGACTGAGCCCTCTTTGTGAGCATTGCTAACTTAGTGGGGACTTGGACAAGATGAGTCAATGGTGGTTTTTTCTCAGTGCCTGAATTGTGTTGAAGTTTCAGGACTGTTAACAGAAACTGTACTCTTAAAAAAAGAAGTAATAGAAAAAGCAGCATAGTCGGATCTGTTTCAGTGACAGCAATACCAACATTTGCCTTCTGCAATAGAAAAATATCATAATCCACACCAAATCAAACTTTCAGCAAATGTTTATCATAAAGGAGAGCAGAAGCAGCATCTGATCCATTGCTACAGAAAACATCCTTGCATCATCATATACAGCAAAATGTTTGCTCAGATATTCAATTATGGCTCAGTGAGTACACAGAGGGGCTTTAAGACTCTTAATGGTTCTAAAATATACTGAATATATGGATCACTCAGTATTTGGATACATGGTTTATAAGATTCTTGGTAGCATTGAAACATACTGAACACCAAGTAAGACCAAGGAGTCTGTGGCATTGATTAGATTTTATTCTCTGGAAAGTTATATAATTATATTATGTGTCATTCCCGTGTCAGTACAGATCCTTCCTGCTGAAAGAAGAGGAGCAGAGCTTGATTATCGCAAAATATTTGGAAAGGACTGGCTAGAAGCTGGTGGGCATTGGAACCCAGAGAAAAACAAACCAAGTGAAGAATTTCTTGCTGCCCATCCCAGATACCCAACACTTTGTCTTAGTAAGTACAAGCAGAGTACAATAGCATTTCCTCACCTCTGGCATTGTGGAAGCATTGGTTTGGTCTGTTTTCAATTTCTCTTCCCCTTGGTATTTTTTCCATGTGCTGCTACAGCCTTAGGAAAGCCCATGCATTGGCAAGCCTGTGTGCCAGTGGGCTTCTGCACAGAACTGCACCCTTCAGGGCACTGCTGCCTCAGGAACATGGGTTCCCTGCCTCAGGAACACGGGTTCCCTGCCTCGGAGACCCCAATGGGAATGTTAAGCAGCACATCCCTTAATGCTGTAGCAGCTGGACAAGGCTCATGTCTGCAGCACTGCATGGTGCAGGAGCCACCACGTCTGTGTCAAGGGAACTCCTGCCAGACCCTGCACCACAGTGGTCTTAGGTCTCGAGGTTTAGTCCTTTGAAGGGTTCTACATGTGCTTTTCTTCCAACAGAATATGGAGCACCTGAAGAAGGAGAACTGAAGGGGCAACAGCCTTCGACTCTGAAAAATCAGCTCCTGAGTAAGAGGCCAGAAATGGTCAAAATGGTTCCTTCTGCATTTAGAATATTTTATGAGCTTAGTGTGTCCTAGGTGTATATGGAGAACAGAAAGTTCCAGCTTGTAATTTTGATTTTCTGAACTATCTCAGTGAGTGTGACTGGAAACCTGATTCTGTGTACTCTCTCTCATTTCCTCCCTCAACCCAAGCCAAATTATTTTTTCAACTGAGATTTAATGAAGAACAAAGGTTATTGATACTCCATTCTGACTGTGTGAATGGCTTCTTTACAGAAGACATCTCAGGTTTTAATCTTGACAGCTGCACTGTTTTCTCATATGACCTTTTTTATTACTTCTTAACTGTAGGACAGACAAGAAAAATATGGGTAGCTTTGGTATTTGGGGCTGTCTACATACTTAATCTAGGTTACATCCTCGACTTGCAAATTCATTTAGCTGTGTTTCCCACTTAATAGAAGAACTGAAACTTTTTACTCCAAGGGCAAAATAGAATGTAATGCTTTAAAATACTAATGCATTGAGGGGTAAGACTAAATAGAACAAGGAATCTTGTTGGCTAGACATAACATAAACCTTTTTTAAGGAGAAGTCTTTTAATATCTGTAAAATAATTAGGCTAATGATGTCCTTTAAAAGTCTTTGTATGGTGCTTTTGAGAGGACCAAAAGCCTGTTTTAAACTGAATAAGCAATTTCCATTCTTCTGCAGGTTATTTAAAAAAATTAAATAGAAATTAACCATTTTTAGGTAAATACTAATTTTGACAAAAAATCCTACCTTTAAGCATTAGGGAGTCACTTCTACAACAATTTACTGAAGATGAATAAAAACTTGGTTGTTTTAATTAACTAATTTTTCAGATAATGACTAATTGCTATCTTAACTGCTGAGATGCAGGCTACCTCCTAGTTTTTGAGAGATCAGGCTGAGCTAAGGGAAACAAATTGTAATAAAAACAGACTAGAAAGACTATGCTTCTGCCAGAACAGGGCTTATTGTTCTTTCACTAATGCCTCACCCTTCTTCCTTAAGCTTTGACAATTAAGTGTCCTGAGAAACCTGAACAGAAGCCAGTGGAGAAAAAACTACCAGGTAAGAAGTCTTGGCTTATGTTCAAGCAGTTGTTTCATCGGTTCTTTTCAAACAACTATATTTAAGAATGGCAGCTGCCTCTGGCTTTGTCAGCTCCTGAAAGCTTTTCCTCTGTCACATACAGAAATGACAAAGGAAGAAATTGTTTGAAAAAGTCATTATTCTTCTGGCCTTCATACTTACTTTCAGTCCAGCTCAAAGATGGAAAGTTGATGCTTTGTCTGTCTTAGGACTTCTGCTGCTGGTTTCATGATTAATGTGTCTGAGGCAATTAAAGACCAATTAACGGGGCTGAAATCTGGTGGATGTGTAACCAAGTAACCAGAACATGAAGTCTTAAGAGGCAACCACATAATGTGTAAACCTAGATATTGAGGTAGTATCTAATACATGAAGTTAGAAATCTAGTTCCGACCTCCATCACATTTGTCTTCTGAAGTTTTAGTGCCTGTAGTGATACTAGAATGAATAAGACCATTCTAAATTAAGCTGATGTTTTGGAAAGATGTGTCAGAATGAAGTCTGAGAGAAAAGATGTATTCAAGCTTTATTCTAAAATAAAAATCACATTTATTATCACAAGTTGCATAAAATCAGATAGATACAGCTTTTACAAAAATGTTTGATAGAAAAATATTTGTCTAAGTACAATGTGTGGTATTACAGGAACAACTCGCTATTGCTGTGCCTTTAGATAAAGCTTCAAAAGAAGTGAAAGTTCAACCAAAATACTGAGTTTATCTATTGCAAACACAGGTTATCACCTCTGGAACAAACTACATCTACTCATTCAAGATCCATTACAAAAAATACCCCTTCCTACAACTGACTTCGTAATATAAACAACTCTGCTGACAATGTGTTTGGGACAAATAACTCAATACCATTCCTAAGAATGTCACTAGTTCCACCATGCCATTTGCTTACTTGTGCTGGGAAAGCCAGTTCCTGGTAATGAAAACTGCAAGGAACAGTTGCCAGATGCAAGCAGTCAGAACCTGGCTGATGTGTGTCCCAAAGGTCACTTAGTTTAGCATGTAGAAATAGGAACTCAAAAAAGGTGAATTATGAAGCTGTAACACTTTAATTTGGTATATGGGATCAAAGCGCTTAATCTGTAGTAGCACATCCTGCCCTATCCACCACAGGTTAAACCATTTTCCACTTGACAGTAGCAGATGCGGTTTCAGATACCAAAGACGTTATTGCAGTGTTAGAACTGAAGCAGCAATACAGCCTTTCACTCTTGCTACATGCACGTAAAGTGAAATACTGGTACTCTGCTACAGCTCAGTGGCAGCAGCATTTTTCTAATAACTTTTCTTTCTCTCCCCACAACAGAGTCTATGACTATTCAGAAGGTCAAAGGACTGCTGTATCGCCTATTTAAAATTCCTGGTTCAGACCTGAAACTGTCCTACAAAAGTTCTAAAGTGAGTTAAAAACAGATATTGAACAACAAAATATTTCATGCTGCTAAAGGTCCATAGCATGTTCTAAAATACTATAGAAAGAAATTTATTCCACTTGAGGAGAGCTGTCTTCATGCTGTAATTTAGGACCTAATTTCATTCCTGTAATATGACAGATTCTCCCTGACTGCAACTGCCTGCTATTTGGATTACATGAAGGGATTTCAGTGTAAGTCTGATCGGGTTTTTTTTCTGCTTTCTTATTCTAGTTGGAAGGAAAAGAAGTTGAACTAGACAATGACTTAAAGCCTTTGCAGTTTTACTCAATAGAAAGTGGAGACTGTGTGTTAGTACGATGGTAAGAAAGGACTCTCTTGCTGAACTGAAGGAAAAGCTAACACAAGAACTGCAGAAGAGAGACACACAGCCTGTGCCTGAACAGACATACAGGTGAATATGAGTTTCACATACGTGGCACCAAAGGGCTGTACAATTGTACTTTCACAGTTCCTCAACTTGATCATCAGCCTCCATGAAAACATCTGCTCCTCTGTCCTACTGGAGAGATACCAAATAGTGCTTAAATGCTTCAATTAAATAAAACTCAAGGTCACCCTTTTGCCAAGATTTTATACTGCCTGCCCCCAGTAGTGGTGAGAATGTTTTACTGAACGTAGTACAGGGCTGAGTTGTGATCTCTTTGCTGACAAGACAAGATCAGTGCTGCACTGAGAGGCCACTTGCTCTTTGTTTTCATCTACATCCAACAACCTTAAAGTGAACAAAACCCAGAAGTAATTTTAGAAGTATCTACCTTAGATTATTAGGTCAAAATCTGCCAGACCTTCCTTTTACCCACATTATAAATAAGTTCTCAGCACACTGCAAGGCATTGCTTTTTATTTTACAATCTTTAGCATGCTGTTCCTCAATCTTATTTTATTTTCACTTGTGTAACCTCAGATTCATATCCAGTCAGAATGACCTCTCAGAAATCCCTCCTAAATGAGGCCAAGCTTGCAGCACTTGAGGATTTGGTATAAGCAAACCTTGATTTTTTTTTTTTTAAATCTAAAATGACAAAGATATAAATAAACAAACCAATCACAAATCCTAACCCCCACTGCTGTCCCTGTTCCTGCACAGATAAGGGCAATCCCTCAGACAGCACAGAACCTGCTGCAGGCAAGGCTTACCAGCTGCCCTGCTGCTGAGCACAACTCTCCATGGGATCCTGTAACAGCCCTATACTGAGTCAAATCAGTAGTGCTTTAATTTACAAAAGACAGGCTAGTTGGCATTCTTATGTGCATTTATTAATTACAAGTAGGTCTTTGACTTTATATAAAAAGGATTTTGTTTTTTTAATCTTGAACATTTTGGTTTTTGTCTGATCAACATCTCTACTATAGGAAATTAATAGTATCAGTCCACTTGTAATTATCAAAAGGGATGTGCAAATATTGTTATACTTTAGTTGAAACCCAGCATTAAAAGGTACCTTAATATTTCTTATTGTTCCAGGAATCAATCCAAATGTACACTTTTCCATGATCATTATACACTACCCTGTTTTCCAAGGCAAGTCCATCATCTTTCCTCACATCTACATGGATCTCCGCATAGTTCCTTTAATCTCCAGAGCTCTCCCAGCTCCTGGGGCGAGTACTGGGGGGAAGACAGCATGCCACTCTCACATGTCTTCTCACACAACCAGAGACCATCCTGTTAAGAGAGAGAAACATTTCAGTAGTTTTTCTTATAAAGTATGTAGTCCCCAACAATCTTCACTTCCAAGAATCAGGTGTTTATTGCTTCTAGCAACAAACATTGTACACAAAGGTCCCAAACTGATCTGCTAGACCTGTTCAGAGAATGTGGGGGTAGGGATGGAGTCTGCAGGTGGTTTGTGGCAGTTTTGTGGTTTTTCTTTAAATACATCTTTAAAAGATTTTTTTCCCTCTGGATTTTAAGTCAATGGTTATTTCAATTCCTTTTTAAAGAAAAAAAAAATTCTCCTGTTTTATGCTATTTGGAACAGGCATTTCCTCTTTCTGTAAGGTCAAACAATTCCTTCAGACTTACTTGATATCGCTTGGGTCCTACAGCTGCCATCCAGATGCCCATGCTCACATCTTCACCCTGAGATGAAAATAAAAAATACAGATATGAGCACCAAGAAAGCACAAAGCATGACTGTGACCTGGACTAAGTTGCATCATCTACCAGCAGTAAAGAATGGTAACCACAAAAACCTATGCCAGACTACTGCAGAGGTGTTAAAATAATCCTCCCACCTTTCCCATGACAATATACTGCTCTTACAAAAACCGAGTACAAAAAAACAAGATTACAGCTCCAGAGGTTCTCAGTCCAAAACATCTGTGCTTTGACCTAGAACAGGCACTAAGCATAGCAACCAATAACATGGCAAAAGCCCACATTAGCCAAGAGAACCCAATGCTAACACTTGAGCAATGTTCTTTCTGACTCACCCAGTACATGCTGTTCCCCAGACCACTTCAACACAGAAAAACTGAACTAATCTTTATTACCTGGTATGTTTTTAATCTTTCAGAGTTGCTTGCCAGCCACTGCACAATGTCTTTGGAGATGACATAGCCAGAGCCACAAGCAAAGGCTGGATATGCAGGACTTGGATACTCCAGTTCTTGCCATTTCCCAGTTCGATCAACTGCCCAATTTAGTCTGAAACTGAAGACCACGTTAGACATGAGATGTTTATAGAGAGTCCTCTGTGGAACCTATGAACACTGATAACAGCTGAAGTAATACTGATAACAAATGACTGAGAGAAAGAAGTCGGTAATTCTAATTATAGCTTCTAGTCTTATTTCTCTAGGGCACAAAGCTAAAATTTTAACTGTTGTTTGGTCTCAATCTTGGATAATAAGAGAAGGTTTTCAAAACAGAAACAAAAGCAATATTGACAGATCTTCAGCATCTGCACCTTGCTGTTGGGTTTTGAACTAGGTAAGCACACACATCCTTACCTATTTTGTAACAAGCACATCTGTCTCCTGCTAATTAACCCATTTGGTTAATCAGCATGACACAAAGGCAGTGTTTCCAGCAGGCATGCAGACAGCAATGGTATGCAACCCATTTTCTTTGTTAAAACTAGTGGCTGCTTAAAAATCAGGAAGCAGTACATACCTTCTCTAAGCTGTTTTCCAAATGAAGCTCAACAAAGGAGATGTTCAAAGGCTGCCATCACTGAGTCACAAAAGAACTCTTCCTGGCAGTGCTGTTCTCTAAGGAAGGCTTTATTCACTCCCAGAGGCCTGCAGGAAGCAGTCTCTGTCTGCACAGTCTCCCCACAAGCTCCCAGCGTGGCAGAGCTCGCTGCCGCACTGTGCAGCGCTATGGATCCTGTCAAACTGCCGAGTGAGGCAGTGAAAAGCATCCTGCTTTCCCTCTTTGGGAACAAGCTGCTATTGCACTCCCCTGGCCTCACAAATACTTCATGCACTCACAGCTAAGAGATATAACTGTGTCAATGCAGCAGGGTCTCCCCCTGTTTTACAAAGAGGTTCAGCATTGCTGATTTCCAGTCATGAGCACAAGCAGCTGAAAGCTTCAGTGAGCTACTAAGAACTGTCACCTCAGACAACAGCCTTGAAAGGGAGGAATTACAGCTGAGTCAGGTATGTTACCAGATTCTGCCCATTCTTAACTGAAGCTGACATGTTAAAGCACAAAGTAAATTAAAGTCTCATCTGATACCTGAATTCACTTTAGGCTCAGTATCTTCCACTCCATTGAATCACAGCACAAAGGGTTGAACCCCCTCCAGACTGAGAAGCATCTGCTTTGATAATAATTTTGTATTTCCGTAGTTATTTCAGTGTTGTTCCCTACATGTCACACTTGCCTGACCTGAAGACTGTGACTGTTAAAGAATTTACACTCAAAGATGTCACTCCTACAGATCTTTGAGATAATCACAAGATAGCCAACTATTTCACACACTTGACCACACACCTTATTAAATCACTTTATGTGTAAGCAACAGGCAGGACTAGATTTGTGAAGCAAAGCAGCAAAGGTCTGTTTTTCTTCAATAAGCAGAGGGCAACAGGAAGGCACATTGTACCATTATGTTATATTGGATGCTATAGTAGCATAGAGTTTTTGCTATATTGGATGTCATACCAGAGATGCAGTGCATTCCATGGATGGAAGGGAAGATATGGGCTATTTTAGTCCTCCTGGTTATTCACAAGTGTATTACAGGCTGGGAAAATTCACTCAAAAATTTATTAATCAGATCTGCTATTTCAAACAGCAGAAGTGGGTAGCAATGCCTGAAATTCACAGATGTTACAATAAAGTGCAGACCATAAGAGAAATTTAATTTCTCCTTTTTACCCCACTTCCTCAAGCCCAC
Organism: Anomalospiza imberbis; assembly: GCF_031753505.1. Lineage (NCBI taxonomy): Eukaryota > Metazoa > Chordata > Aves > Passeriformes > Viduidae > Anomalospiza > Anomalospiza imberbis. The sequence goes on along the minus strand of NC_089683.1, from coordinate 70,255,208 downwards.
CAGAAAAATCACAATGACATCACAATAGTAATATTTATAGTTCTGTACTATGTACTTTCCTCTTAACTTCACTGTATTGCTGGAAAATTCTTATTTACTTAAGCACCATGACAAAGATGTCTATAACACATTTTAAAACCAGGAGCAAGTTTAAATCACCACAAAGGCATACTCTGGAAATTTACAGTATTTTGGATTCTGAGATTCAAAGATCTAACATGTACAGAAGTTCTGCTTTTTACAACAGGCTTCCTTAGGCATAGGAGGGAACTCACTTAAAGGTAATTTTGAAAAACAACTTACTTTCCCCACCAAATGTTTGGCCTGTCCAATTTTTTCTGCATTATCCTGTTAAAAACAGCTTCCAAATCAATGTAACAGTCATCATCAGTCTTCAGCAACAAGTCAAAACTCGTTGATTCCACTGTCCTGTAGCCAAAATGAAAAGTGATGAGATGTTGAGCTGCACACCACAAACTACAGACAGCATGCTCTGCAAGGGGTTTTTTGGGATGTGGGGGGGAAGCAAGAGGGAAGGAATGTCTTTCCTACCCTTGACTTTTAAATGTTAACTCTATTGACCAAGGCTGACTGCTTGTCCTTCAAAGGAGATACAGCTGTATCCTATGATGATCCTACAACATGGACTTGTGTATGAGCGGAAGAAATCAAATTTGAAGTTTTGTTCTCCAGGACAGATGGAGGATTTACTAGTGAAACCATCTTAAGCAGTATTGACCTCAGAAGGGTATGAATCCCTGATGCTGATGGCAGCACAGCTGTTAAAAGCCAGTGGCTACACATCAGAAGCCTGCTTTCAGGACGAGACAGTCAGTTCAAGGGCAATGAGAAGGTCATGGGTGGTAAAAAACATTTGTGGAAACAACTCTGTACTTACCGTGTCTCTGTAAATGCACCCCTCAAACATGAAAAATGTTATCTTTACCTGTCTGAAATAGTTGAATGTGACACACATAAAATAACCAAAAAAGCTTAAGATTCTAGGGATCATGGCTGGCTGGTCACAAATGTTTGTAAGGGTAACTTCTTATAAAAAGCAGGGTATTTTTAAAAGCCTTTTATTTCTAAATCTTGAAAAATTGCTAATCTGTAAGAATTCATCACAAAGATCTAAATTTTGACATGCAAACCTCCTTTTAGAACTGAAAGCATGGTTCAGTTTTTCATTTACATTCATGGCCATGGAATTTGTGAAGTGCATAATCTTGCAAGCAACTAAACTGAATTTTGGTTAAATTACAACTGTCAACTGTATTTTTTTACTCTGCAGCAGCATCAATTAACTGAAACAGTTGTCTCAGAGTAATGGAAATCACTGCAAATTAGAGGCAGAAACTAACTAGATTCACCACAGACAATGTAATTACACTATGAAAATTCTTCCTATCAGCCTTCTGTCCCCTCTGCACACAAGCTTCCAATCCTTCCCCTCCACTCAGCACTGGTGTGGCCACATTTAGACTACAGCGTGCAGTTTTAGACTCCTCAGTACAAGAGGGACAGGGCCATACTGGGCAGAGAGTCCAGCAAAGGCCCATCAAGATGATTATGGGACTGGAGCAACAACCACAAACTGAAACAGAGTAAGTATACAAACTGGCCAAAAGCCATCCTTTAAAATACTTAAACTGCCAGTTTTCAGTTAGATACAAATGAAAAGAAATTACAAGGAGAAATGAAAATTTTTACACCTGGACTCTTGGAGCTGAAGCCTGTCTTGCCAGCTTGTGCTGATTTGAGGCACCAAGGGTCAATATTCAAAAAACTATAGGCACTGCCATTTTACTCACTACATGCACCCAAAATTGTGAGAGAGAAATACAACTTAATGAAGTAAATCACACAAGGCATGTATTTCATGAAACCTATCAAATAACATAATGCACTACAAACAGCATTCCTAAGAGAAAATAAGAAAATACTTTCTTTTCAACTTACCATCGGTAGAAGTTCAGCAGTTTGGAGGGAACATTTCTGTAAGTGTCAATCACATCTACAAAAACAATGTCATCATACATACTGCTTTCTTCCTTCAATAAAGCATCTTCTTGCTCAAGGTTTTTTATGTGACTTGTAAACCTTTCTGGGCGAGTATGGAGGCTTTTTAAAAGAGCATCCCCTTCTGAAAGAAACAGCGCCCAGTATTAAACAAAGATGCATATCTACATATTATTTCACATTTCTCTGGGATCATACAGGGCACACATTGACAAAATGAATCTGAAGAAGCATTCAAATAATTTGGGTTATGAAAATCCTGCAATTAATTTAAAAATTTCTACAAAATGGTTGAAGTTGCAGAACAACAAAGAAATATATTTTTGTATAAGGCCTGGCACTAAAAGTTTAAAGTAAAAAAGTATTCTCTTCCTCTTCAGTAATAAAAGAGCTCAGCTTTTTAACGTTCCTTAATATAAAGAACAGTCTGTGACTTCACTATTACTCTTACTGTAGAGTAAAAAGTCCACTGTCAATTACTCCTACGTACATGTATCTAGCATAAAAAAATACACAAAAAAAACCAAACAATGCTATGCTAAATATCATCAAATAGGCATTGCTTTGATGTAGCACAGATGGTCCCTGCTGAACCACATCACATAACTGCAGGTAAAAGCTAAAACTATATTGCAGATAAGGAGGTAGTTTGTGGTACTAACGAAATGTTTGACAAACAAGATGGAAGGGCTTTAGCACACACCTCAATTCAGGCTCCTACACAACAGGACTGCCCAATTGTATCTGCCAGGCCTAGCTCCAAAACACAGCCATAACACTCTCAATGGTTATGCTGGACTAATGAGAACAAATCAACTCCAGTGCTCTGTGGCCAAAATCTTAGAAATTGGAAAAGGCTCCTAGAAAATCTCTGAACATTCTGCTGAGATAGGTGTAAAACATTAACAACAGATACGGAAACTGTTTATCCACATTAAACATTGTGATACAGTACCTCTAACTGCAGCAGAACTGGAAAAAGTGTGAAAAATATCAGGGAAAGATTTCATTGCATGACATTTTTTAACTTGATTTTGGATAACAAAGAACAAGAAGAGAATCTAGATAAAAAGACAAAGGGATGCAAGTCAACTGGAGTGGCTGACAAAAGGCAAGCTAAGGAACCACATCGGGACATTGACTTTAAGCATAAAACAGCCAGGAAGAAAATGTTTCTACTAAAAGAAAACCGAGGGTGAGTAAGTTCATGGAGACAGTACAAATTATGCCCAGAAGTGTAATTTAAATTACCTATTTTACCATAATATCAAACGTCATGCTATTTTTTGTGGACTTACCTTGAATAGTGTAGATAAAACCACCTGCTATTCCCTCCACACCTTCTGTGAGTTCATGTGGCAGTGACCCTTCCCCTGCCTGTTAGGAACAGATTAATTGAAATTAATAGATTAATTCATCTCTCATTATTGATGCGTTTTCCCACTGAATTTAAGGTGTGAAGTTTTCTAGCAACTAGGAATGAAATTAATTTAAAGCTCTGCTGGCTCAGGCACTTGCATAATCACAGAACATCCTGAGTTGGAAGGACCCACAACAATCATTGATGTCCCAAATGTGCCGTGAAAGACTAAGACTAAGATTTTTAACTAAAGTTTTGTGGCATTTTTTTTAAGTTTCACCCAAAACTAGCAGTACCACTGAAACTTTCAGGAAACTAGTTTTGAAGGTGACAGCAAAACTATTCTGGCTAAATTATGACGACACAGGCTGTTTAAGCAATTTGACACAAAAAGAGACAGTGCCAAAAAGGAAATACCCAGACCTTATCCCATCAGTTGGGATTCCAGCAGAGGATTTTTCACCCACATTTTGCCATCTCTGATACACTGGTACTGCTTCCCATTCTGACAAAAACAATGAGAGCTTTACTCCCCTCAAAATAAAATGCCACTTAGAAGCGTAATTTTTTTGCAAGAAGGCAAAGCAAAACTTCTCTAAAAGGATAAAAGGACAAGCCCAACTGAATTCATGATTTACACAGAGAAATATAGGAAAGCAAAATGCTAAATTCTCAACACTTATAGCAAAAACAGAAACATGGTGGAAAGGAAGGTGAGGGGACTCACTGTAATGACTCTGAAAACACCTCCTCCATCATTCACCATCACTTTATGAAGGTTTCTTGAAACCAAGCCCTGAAGATCCTGGCTCTCCCACACAATGGTACCTTCAAAACTCTGGTAAGAGAGCAAAATACAGTTATGCAGGTATACAAAGACTTTAAAAAATGGAAGTCAAACAGTTTGGGCTCATTAAAATTATTTTAAAATAGTCAACTTCATACAAGATTTAGCTTGAGTGCATAACATAAATGTTTCACTTACACTTCAATAAAAATAAACTACACACAAATGAAACACATCCATGAAACTCAGTAACATGTAATCATTCTTTTAAGACTAATCCTGAATTTCTATATTAAACTTTTAACAGAAGCTTAGTGTAAAAGACTTTGGCTTTCTAAAATCATCAAAATATCATTTAAAGGTGACCTGAAGTGAATTTTTAAAAATCAAATATAAAATCCTGCACTACAAAGAGAATACGTTAAAACAGATTTGGAAACAAGCTCAGCTTTTATCGTTATCTGCCAAACAGAGATCAGAGACTGGATCCTGACACCAGCAAAACTCAAAGAAAAATACAGCCACCTTTATCGCAGTAAAGGTGTCACAAGCTACTGTAGGACTGACAGAAATCTTACCTCACATCTTGGCTGGTAAGGAAGAAAAATACAAGTGAATAACTTCAAAATTTTCTGGTTTTAACAGTCAAATTAGGCTATGCCACTCCATGTTTTACATATATGTATATATGTGTGTATGTGTGTGTGTGTAAATTCTTGCATTTGAAAGGACTTCATCTCAACTTTAAACTGAAGACCCCTGAGAACATGGAAAGGAACAGGTGGTAAGTTGTACAAGTAAGAGTATTGGTAGAATTTGATTTTTTTAAATTTTTAAAGCAATTCCTCCCTTATGAAAAGGTAGGGTTGTTATACCCCTGACACCTAGATGAGCACATTCCATTTTGTCTCTCCCACTTTCATAAGAAACACACTGGTTCTTAGTGTGGGTGTTGGAACAAAAAAACAACTTGTTTGTACATGCATCTCTGCTGCTGTAGGAAGTCTGTTTACTTATACTAACCTCTCATCTCTCCCCCATTTTATCTTCCTTGTACACTAGAAACCTTCTCCAAAAATTCTCCAGTTACTGAAACACTTTTAAGTCTAGATTAGAGTTCAGCTTACTTTTTTGCTTTCCTCTAGAAGTAGGTCTTAACATCTGCAGCAGCCTCAGTGTTTAATGACAGCTCTGTGTGTACTTCAGAAGTCTCTTATCTATTATTTAAAATGCCAGCTTTATAAGCTAATAATGGATCTAGCCAGTGTTTATTCAAGCCTGACTTCCATGCTCAATACCTTCCCCTTGTTTCACAGAATCACAGAATTAGCTGAATTGGAAGGGACCCATAAGGATGATCCTATCCAACTCCTGACCCTGCAGGATCATTCCCAAATCACACCCTCTGCCTGCAAGCATCGGCCAAACTCTTCTCAAACTCTTGGTTTGCTGCTGTGACCACTTTCCTGGAGAGTCTGTTCCAGTGCCCAACCACCTTCTGGATGATGAACCTTTTTCTAATATCCAGCCTAAACCTCCCCTGACACAACTTCAGGCCATTCCCTCATGTCCTGTCCCTGGTCACCACAGAGAGGAGATCGATACCTGCCCCTCCCCTTCCCAGTAAGAGGAAGCTGTAACTGCAGCGAGGTCTCCCCTCAATCTTCTCCAGGCTGAACAGACCAAGTGACCTCCGCTGCACCTCAAATTCCTTCCCCTCAAGGCCCTTCACCATCTTCCTTGCCCTCCTTTGGACACTCTCCAACAGTTCCATGTCTTTCTTATATTGTGGCACCCAGAAGTGCCCCCAGCACTCGAGGTGAGGCTGCCCCAGTGCAGAGCAGAGCAGGACAATCCCCTCCCTCCCTTGCCCGACTAAGGATGCTGTGCCTGAATGCAGCATCAGGACACGGCTCGGCCTCATGGCTGCCGGGGCACTGCTGACTCATACTCAGCTTTGTGTTGTTTGTTTAATTATATCTCAGTTATCAAAATAAATGGACCAATATTAAGACTTTCTAGTGGCTCAATTTCTCTTTTTGCAGTGACTGTCATCTCCCATTCCAATGTTTTTTGCTGTAGGGATTGAGCTCTAATCACACTTCAGTGTCTTCTTCATAGACACAACCTTTGGAAAGTTGTTTAGTGAGTAGGAGAGTCCTTTAAGAGCAAGAGAGTCCTTTCGTGCCTCAGCAAGCAGAAACATTACAATTCTCACCACTGACTATTACTGATACTGACTTCAAGTGTACCAGGAGTCCTAATCAGTTACTACCAGTGAACCTCAGTGCAAGGTGTCCTAAGGCATCATTATTTCCCAGGTTGAGAGACTCGTAAGCAAATTTTCTAATGACTTTAGCCCCTAGCTATTCTTACTCTAAGCCAGTTAATGAAAGCTGAGGCCTGAAAATGCTTAAAGCAAAAACATTAGTGGTACACCTGAGACTACATCATCTGTTTTTCCCCATTTAAATTCCAGCCTTGTTGCTGCCAGAGCGCAGTGGCATTTACAGTGAATACCGAACAAGTGAACTGACATAATGCAGCCCTGCCAAACTCCTTTCCTAATGTTAAACAGTGCTGTGCTTTTCGTTCCTCCAACTACTCCCCATTAGTAATAACAGAGTATGTACAGTACAGAGTCCCATCCTCATGCAAGTGGCCCACGGCTTTTTGACAAAGTAAGTGCATTGCTAAGACTTGTCTGTAAGAGCCCTGTTTGTTTCAGTTATCTGCTGGTGCTTCTGCTGTTCTGCGCTTTCAGTCGTTCCAAAGCTGAATGATCGATTCTGTCTCTCACAATCTGGCCTGCCAGATGCTTATTCTAATGCTGCATTTCCTTTCCTTTCCCCAAGACAAGCAGAAAGAGCAGCACTTCAGCTGCAAGATGAATGAAGCTTTTCAGCAGTCTGTACAATCCATTACTTCCTCAAGGTGGAAGGACAGAGAATAGACGCTGTCTCAGACAGCATCCTATGACAATTAAACAGTTCACTAAATTTAGTGCTCTCAAGCCAGTAGACAGGAACACGTGGGCATTGCCCCCTCTTCTGAATCATCGTGTATGCTTCAGCATCCTGAGCATCACAGGAGACTGCATGCTGTGCCTAAGCCCTATTAATCTACGTTAGAAACATTGTGTTACCCTGTAAGCATTCAGCGCATGACACACATCAGATCAAGGAAGCCCACACAAAGAAATATATGAATACTAATATTCTCTCTCTCAAGGAAGTACTTCCCATCTGCCTCTCAGGAAAACTGCAACCATTTATAGCAAAATTACAACTGCCTGGAATTTTAGCATCTCAAAACAAAATCTTACAGGGAAAAGGCTCACATGACAGACTACCAAGTTACTGGGTAACCAACATTCTTTTTAAAAATGTAAAATAAACCTTTAATCATTTTAGTATGAAATTAGATTGCCAAAGCATATGCACAAAATACTGCAAGTAGTCTGCTCACCTGAAAGGTCTCCTGCCAGCATAACAACTTGCACAGTATTCAGTAAACACTGTCTAAGATGATAAATCAATCAGTCAGCTGCAGATTCCCCTTAAAATTAATAGATTTCCAAATGCATTCATTAGTATAGAGCCAGGGGAATAAATCAGGGAATAAACTGGCCCAAATTGTCTTCTCTTCCCTCTTCAGTTTTCTCTTGCTTCATTCTTTCATAATACAATTTCTTTAGTAATAAAACAACCCAGACCTAAAGACTACTAACAGAAACAGCAGCAAGAATCCAGGAAAATATTTAAATTAATCTAAAATGGTAGTTGAGATATCTAGCGAGAGATCACTGGTCCCCTGAGAACAATTCCTTGTACCTGAGAGGGTCTGCTAACTATAATTCTCCTTCTGAGCCAACCTTTATTCATTAGACCTTCACTGTAAAATCATCGGGGTATTTTCCTATGATATTCTGTTCCTTTTGTGTTTAATCCCCTTCCTTCCTATGCAGCCACTCGTAGGTTCCATATCCCTATACCAAAAACAAATAACACTGTCACTGCAAACATAACACAGAATATCTTGATGTTATGTCCAAGGCAGCAGATGCAGAAACCACTTTTCCAGCTGTTCCCTAGAAACCTGTGCCATTCTCCCCTCCCTATCTTGTGTGCTAATGTCTGATAAAGCAGAAGAGAAAAAGAAGCACCACATGTTCTGGTAAACCCCCCCACAGAATCAAAGCAGGTACAGATTTCAATCAGAAATAGGTAAGTTTCCTGAAGTTGCTACTATTTGACAAAGCAGTTTTTTATTAATTTATATTTTCCAGGCTCATGCTTTATAACTACTTGTGATAATAAGATGTTGTAAAACAAATACTGGATTTCAGCATATCCCTGCAACTACTTACCCATTCTGTGATTTTGTGAACTAACATTCTAGAGGTTTTCACTTGCCCTTTTCTGCCTCAAGCAAAGGCTAGTTTTATCAGTCAGTCTGTCCAGATGATTTAAAAGAACAGCTGGCAGTTCTGATACTGCACATACCTCTGGCAAAATAAACTGCTCTACTGGCTTGTACCACAACCTGTTCACCTGCACTCCACAGCTTGGTGGACTAAAGCGAGCACTGAAGATCGCTTCCTGTGAACAACAGGAAAAAACAAAATTTAAAAAAAAAACACAACACACATTAAAAGTGCTACTGTATTACACAGGCCATAAAATGGCTCTTAGATAATAACAAATTACATAAAGATTCTGCATTGCTGAATTCCAACCTCCAGAAAACAGTTTCTAAGCTCTCTTATGATACCAACTTTTCTCCTTCACTGGCAGTAAAAAGCTAATGCAAATAAAATTATCAGACATTGAACATTTAGGAATTCTACAGTTTAGGAAACATGAACTTGATTACAGTATAACTTCATCTTTATTATGGCTATTAGAAACCAAACTCCTTGGAAGTTCATCGTAGAAGTAATACTTACAATTCTTTCTACTGTAGCACAGGCAGAAGTTTTGAAATTGGCCTATCAAGTTATTGGTTGAGATAAATGTAATCTATCAAATGCAACAATCTTGCTCAAAATTTTTTTCCCTCCAAATCACAAAGCTATTCTATCAAACCCATAACAGCTTGGGACTGGGAAAAATTATCAATGAAGTCTGATTATTACTAGTAAATTATAACAGTTTCTAGAAATCTTAATATGTCTTGCCAGAAGACAGACAAGAAAAAAATACAGCTGTCCTGCATCACTGCTTGAAGACACCTAATACATGTTGCCGCAAGCATTTTAAATATATTAGATAGCTTAATTTTTATTCCTTAATAACTATTTAGAACACCAAATTGTGCATTGGAATTAGATGTAAGTGCTCTTTCATAACAACATTTAGATTAACACATAGTACTTTGGGAATTTCATCTTTTCTTCATCCAGGATGTGCCTCTGTATACATATATGAGAATTTAAAATACAACAGAAGAAAAACATAATTCATAAACTTGTCAGTTAAGTATTTATCTTCTAAATCACCAACACAGCATGTCACTTTCTTTAAGAACTTAATGCACAAAAAACAGACATCATGCTTTCAAAAGATAACTACAATACTCTACCTCATGTTCTGCCTGGTACAGCTTTACAGTGATGTTCCTCTGGAATCCCACCCCATCAGCCTCATAAAATACCCCAAGGCTGGTGATGACAATGGGGTAAAGCACACGGAAGTTCACACTGACGATTCTGTCTTCAGACAGCACAGAAGGTATGTCCTCAGGGAGACTGAATGCTTCAATTTCCTGATTCAAAACTGAATGAAAAGGAAAGGCCAGAGATAAGGGAGAAAAGTTCATAGTTCCTAGATACACACAAATGCCTGCATGCAAAGCATTCTGGTTAATTAGCATGGCTCACAAGTGCACAAGAGTAAAAGAAAATACAATGAGCTGCAGACTGCAGCAAGAAAAATTTCAGTGATACAGCAATCTGCAAGCTAATAGCAATTGTAACTCAATGCCTACATATCCACAGGGAAAATATTAGAAACACAATAAATCCACAGCAGGAAGACAAAAATGCTATTTGCACGAATACCTGTATATTAGCACAATGCAATAATTATTCATTTATCAAAATGGCACACACCTCCACTTAATTCAGCTGTCTGCTTTTTGCCATTATCGCCTACCTAAGCCCTGAGGTACCATTTATGCTTGGGAACAGTGGATGTTGTCATTCAAAGAGAAAGTAACAGGAGTTACATTTTGCATTGAATCATGGCTCAGGTACCTAGCAGTCCTTAGTTAACTTGTATTAAAGAGCAAAAATGAAATAGCATCCAAAAGGAGACAGTAAAAATTTACAGTTTTAGTTAGGAATTTTTGTATGGCATTTAGTTTTTTCTCCCATTTTACGTTTCTTAATTGTTTTCTCTCTAAAGCAGAATCTGAAAAAATTATCAGCCAGACTTGCTAACAGAATTCATTTTGTCACCACAGAAGTCCATCTGATACTCAAGACTGTCACCTTGCTACTTTCTTCACATTTGACACTATGTGTCAGGTCATTTTGTCTCTTTCAAACTTCACTTAACACATAGATCAAGTAAAAACGTATGTTATATGGGAGAAACTGTCTGGTGACACAAAGAAAATACAAATCCATTAGAAGTCAGTGGCCTCCCTTTCACATGCCCAAATACCTCTCCCTAACTGGCCTGCACATGGTACTTACAAGAAGGTTATGCAACAAGTTCTAGGAGGTATTTGTTTTCAAGACCAGTTGTCTCAATTAAACTCCCCAAACTACTCTCAGAAAAGATGACTAGTTCAGACCACAGAATTTTTAAAAGTTAACTTCTATACCTGGGTTACTGATGTTCAGAAGTTTGCAGGAGTAGGGGTCTTCTCTGTCCTTCACTGGCACTGCACAACCATGCGCACCTATTATAAACTTCACAAGGACACTAAAATAATTTGCTTTTATTAAAACCAGTTCTTTTCCCTCCTCCCTCCATCTTCAATAAACTTAATTTTATCACCATGGCCTGTCTTTCACAGGGTTAAGATTTTGAACCTTTTAAAAATCAGCAATGACAGTTGGTATGCAGAGCAACCACATGAATCCCCTCATAGGAGCTCAATTCCAAATCCACATTAACATTTTATATTATGAGGTCGCAAGAAGATTGGCAGCTAGAATGAGATACAAGACAGCCAGCACACTAAACACAAAAAAGACCTAAGGCAACAGTGAAGGATCCCAGAGAGCTGCCCCTCCTAGCCTGGGTTAATTGTTACTTAATTCAAGATTATTTGAATGCTACACGTTCAAAAGTCAATGAAAAAAATAATAAGAACAAAGACACATAGCATCAAAGGAGGATCAAGGATTCCAGACTAGCTGTTACAATGAAATATTTCAACTTGGGGCTGTAGCAAAACAAGAGGTTCCTCTCCCACTCCAATCATGGTTATTCCATAGTAGGAAGATATCAAGTAAGTACAAAGAGCAAGGATCCACCTTAACCTATCATTTCACCTAGCAGCTAAATGTTCTCCCAGAACTCCATATAAGCTATCAAAGGTCCCAATTTTAGATGACTGAGGTGGCTATGCTGCACTCCAGTCTGCATGCTGACACCAAATCTGGGAACAGCAAAATGCTCTCAGTGCAAGGCAGGTACCAAGGTGTGAGGATGGCAGCATTTCCAGGGATGAACTGCAGCAGAGCTTCTCAGCACAAACAGACCTGCCTGCACACTGTCAGATCTATGCAAGCAATCAGGAAGGGCCACTGACACTGCAGCAGTTTGGTGCAGTTTTCAGTGGGAAATAAACCTGAACTTCACAGTTGAGGCTGTTTGCTAGAGCTTCCGTGGTTCTCTCACCAAATGCAATCCTGCCTGCTTTCAAAAATCCTGGATTACCGAGGATTCAAGTTGCACACCGTACATTGCAACACAAAAAAGAGAAAGGCTTATACATCACTAATAAACAGTGGCAAGGAATTGAAAAAGCAAACAGCAGTGTATAAAAAGTAGTTACACCCCAAGGCAAATAGTATTCTTATACACTATTAAGCAGACTTGAAAAAAATCTATGAGTACAAGATGCTAAACAACAAACAAATAAACTAGGAAACACTTTAAAAGAAAAATTATTAAATCAAGATATTTCAGTATTGCAGTCCTGACCCCCTGCCCCCAGGCCAAACTACAAAACAGTAGAGGTTACCGTTGGTTCAGCGCAGGATGTTGTTTCAGGTGCTTGAACCAAGTGCTCCTTATAACACTGCGAAGTTCATGATTGTGTCGAGCTGACAAAACACCTACAATAACATCATAATGTTTCAGCTTCCATTGTGGAAAGAAGGACAGTGGACCTAGAAGTAGAAAGTGACAAATATTTACTTTATGCACATATTACCACAAGCCTGAGTTGCAAGCAATAATTAATTCCAGCCCTCCAGTATTAAAGGGGGCTAAAAAAAAGGAGGGGGAGCAATACAGATAGTGATAGGACAAGACAAAAGGGTTTTAAACTAAAATAGGGGAGACTGAGATTAGATGTTGTGAAGAAATTCTTTACTCAGAGGGTGGTAAAACACTGGCACTGGCAAAGGTTGCCCAGAGAAGTTGTGGCTGACTCAATCCTGGGAAGCGTTCAAGGTCAGGTAGGATGGGGCTTTGAGCAACCTGGTCTGGTGGGAGTCATCCCTGCCCGTGGCAGGGGAATTGAAAGTAGATGATCTTTAAGGTCCCTTCAACCTAAACTGTTCTGAAATTCTGTGATTAAAGGACATCTCAAAAGCAAGAGAACTGAAACACTAAAAACAAGCAGCAGAAGTACTTTTGCATTCTTGGTTGGGAATCAGAGAAACATTTTCAATACGCCAAAACCTTCACTCACAAGCCCATTTTCCTCGTGCTTTCTGAAGTTGCTGTGACCACCTTTCTGCCTCACAATTTCGGTGTGGGATCTCAAGGCCTATTGTTTCTAACCTTTTGAAGTGGAACGCCACTCTGCCTTCACACAGGGCGTTACATCCCTACACAGGGGAATGCTCTGGCTTTATCCAAAGCTGGATGCCACTGCCAATATTTGTAATCCAGGATTTAGCTTGTGCTGTTTTAATTTCGAGATCACAAAACCTGAACTTGATTTCAAGCAGGATTACGACCAGATAAAGACCTGAGAAGCTCTGATTTAGAGCCTGTAAACAGTCAGGCAGGTAGCTAAAGTGAATTTGCTTCGTTTAGTCTATCAGATATCATAGAGTTAAGACAGATTTGTATTTAATTTTAGCAAAGGATTGCTTCCCTCTCATCTCACTATGTTTTTCATTTGGCTGCAGATAAAGAAAACAAATGTGAGTGCACTTTAAACTACTGCCTATAGCACAGAAAAGGTTTTTTAGAATCTAATGAAGAGACTAAAAATACTGCCAAGTCTGTACTGTGAACTCCCACTAGAAGGAGTTGAATTATTACCCAGACTCTACCTTGTGTACCAGCATTCTCCTTCTCCACTTTGAAGCTGAATAGATGGGTTCTTTTACCCTGCTCGCTAACCTAGGACCTCACAGCATCTGCCACAAAAACTGCTGTGCCAAATCCCACCAGACATCCATCTAGCCTTATATCCCACTGTCAGTGTTCAGCATGCAGTGGAGAGGCCTTGGCCTTGCTCTGTTCCAGGCTGAATCAACATCAAGATTTCAGAACTTTTGTTGTTGTTCTCCAGGATTGTTGAAAATAGCCCTGACTCCAAAAGCCAAATAAAACTGCTCTGGAATTGATTCTCAGAACAATGCAAAAGCAGTAAAACTACAGAGTGAGTTTCCACAGGTAAACCTTTCCCATTCTATTTCCCACTAAATATTTTAGTTTTAAGTATGCAAACAATGATTTTCTATAAGAAGGTTAAGTTCCACCATTATTTAAATGAAAACAGCTACAAGATTCTCAATTACTTAAGCTGAACATTAACCTATTAAGAGAAGCTTCCATCAACCTAGGCTCAGAACTACTTAAAATCCCATGCAATAAGCCATTAGTTGCATTCTTCATTTTTTCACTGAAATTAACTGTTGCACCTCTTACAGCAACCATAACTGAATTGGTGGCAAGGTTTAGGAATATGATTTGCTTGCTACAGAGCAGCAAATCTAGTGCCCTATATAACATCTGAAGAAACTTTTAAGTCAAACTCACTGTTCAATAGAAATACCAATTTAGTTCTCCTTTATGCTGGCAAATATCATTTATCCAGAGACTCTGTATGTCCTCATAGGTCATTACATAGCCAAGAATCACCAAGTCTCCAAGACAGCAGAGATACATGAGACAGACATATGTTTATAAAGAATAACACTATTGCAAATTCCTGCTTACACATCCCTTTTTCCCTTGTTCTTCATCCATCCTTTGATTAATCTTCAGCCTTAACTCCAAGCCTTCCAGTATAAAGTTCATAGGTCTAATATGACTATTAGACTTGTAGACTGTAAACAGTAGATGAGGTACCGTTTATATAGATTTCTTTTTTAAGACATCACTTTTAATAAGAAGCAGAACCATTCCATTAAACCAAAAATAAGAAAAATAAAACTAAGGGCACAAGTCTATGGGGTGACTTGACTCAGAATAGCGTGAGTTAGCTTGAATGAATTTTAAAAAAAGCTACTCAAATCAAATATACTTTAATTAGTTTGCATTTTAAAATGAGTGAAGCTTTTCCTTATGAACCATCCACATGGGAACAATGTTAATGTAACAGATGCTTCAGAATTAATATCCTATTGCTTTTAGAACAGCATTGCAGTGGTCTATATTCAGAAGATTGTCTTCTCTGTCCCAAGAGTTATGTCATTTTACTTTTAAAACCACTGAAAAGGAAAAAAAAAAAAAGAAGAAAGCTTACTTTGACAAAATATTTTTTTGCTTGTTAGTAAAGATTTCTACTTGCTATGGAAAAGTAGGAATAATGCTAAAATTTCAGGAAAATAGATTCATATGTGTTTCTCTGAACTCACACTATTTTAAAAAAGGGAGATAGAGTGAGAAGTACAGGGAAAAATACTAAGGCTATTATTAATTTATAATGATAATTACAGTATGAGCATAAATATTCTCTGATGCAGCATAATTTAAGAGAAAACATTGCTGATCTCAAAGTCAATAGTGACAATTTGGACAAGCAATCAATACTTGCCACTGAGGACCAAAGCTATTTATCTTCCATTCTATTTTTGTGCACTTTTAGGCCAAAATTTTCAGTGTCGGATAGTATCATATCATATACCTCACTCTTACCTGGAACTGCTTGTGCAAGATAACTACATCTCTACATTTTCTGATTTCAAAGACAAGAACAAACTGTAAACTTTGTAGTTTGTGAAGGGGGTGAAATAAAGAAAAAGAAAAAAGCTACAGATCACATTCCATTTTAAACCCTAAAAGTGTTGCAGACAAAAGGTATGGAGAAGGAGAGGAAGCTTTCCAATCCAAAGGTCACACTGCCACTGCCTACCTTGTTTTTGAATTCTCACTTATTCAAAGCTGCACCTCAGTTGCATTACTTAGCCCAAGATTTCTCAGTAGAAACTGAGACAAATACACGAAGCCTACCTGTTAATCCACAGCAGAACCTACAAAAACATGAAAGCAAGCAGCCCTTCCTCAGCTGCTGAGGTTCATTTAATTCTCTACAGCAGCTGTCAGCAGTACTTCTGTCAGCTCTAAGTCTACTAAGTCCAGTCTGCCAGTACCTTGTGTCACATTGTTCATGGTAAGCTCCTATTAAAGCTTTCTTGGGCTCTGATATTTGTAAGGACTGGCTTCCACACAATTCTCTGACATCTGACCATACTTGTACTTTTATTGGTACAGATTTTCACCTCAGTATCAGCTTCAGGAAGCTTTCACAGGATTCTCAGTCACCAATTTTCATGAAATGGGTGAAAGTGCTGGTCAACCTCCGCCTGTCTTTCAGGCTTGACTGAGAACTAGCAACAGATCCAAGTTTGGAAGAGATACAGGAAAAAGTAAACAAGTGCGTACATAGAGTACCAAGCTGTGCCATTAGAAGACACTGCTAAAGATGCAGAGGTGTGCGTCCTGCTGAGCCGGCCATGGAAAGACATCACCACTGACAGGTAGTCTGCTGACCCTGCTCAGATTTTAACCACCTCAGCAGCACTTAACAGCTCTTGAAGTTTTTCAAAATCCAAACTACAAAGATGAACATGTACCTCTTCTTCCCATGAGACTGATTCTCAATAAAATGCCAAATTAGGCTGTTAATTATATTTGCTTCATTATAAGGCAATGAAAAGAGTGAGAGATCACTTAGCTTGATTTTGTCAACAAACACAGTCTTGCTAAATATATTTCTATTGATGAGTCCCCAGTCAACTACTAAATTTGCCAGTCATTTTCAGTGAAATTTGACATAATAGGCAGTCCACAAAGTGATTAAGTCTCCGCATTTCATGCAACAGGAGTGGACAAAGACTCATTAGTGCCTGCACTGCGAAACACAGCAGTGTAGGCTTACTTGCAATATCAGGCACCAGAGCACCTCCACTGGACACAGCTGAAATAAGCGAGCTCTACAGAAGGCTGGGCTTTGTATCTTCTGCTACCAATGCAGCTTTTTTCTTTTTTTATTTCCTGAATAAATCAATGAATGGAACTAAGTAGGCCAAGCAGAAGTTACTAAGAGTATTCTCAACTAATCCACATCATAACATAAGCAACACTCCTCCAAAATAAAAAAACCCACATATTTTTATTTCTGCCTATTCCTGTGATTTTGCAATCATATTCCTGAGGTTTAATACTTTTTTCTTTTCTGCCGCTTTGCAAAAGATCCAAACAAACACAACGGAAGGAATTAACTTGATATAAAGATTTGTATTCACAGAATGCTGACACGCACAGAAAAAGAACAAACCAAAGAGCAAAAGCAGCTCTTTCCCCCTTTTAATCTACTTCACTTAAAGTAATCTGCTACAGCTCATCTGCATTACATGTTTTGCTGCAAGCAGAGCTACCTGACCTCCCTGCAGTACCTACTTCACCCCAGAGCTAGAAACTGCACCCCATGTCTCTGCAGTACGCCGTGAGGCAGGCAAGCTTTTATACAAGATTTATAGATTCAAAGAACAAACCCTGCAGGCAGAGATTTCTGTTTGTTTTGCATCAACAGCATTCCTTAGAAGAAATAGGACAGCAGGGTCCTTCTAAATTGCCAAGTGGCAGTAGTAACAGTGGTGCAGCGATGACACCCTAAAACACCTTAATTATATAATACTTGCACATTTCTAGACAAAACTGGGAACATCAGTAGAAAAGTCAAAAGAAACAAAGCAAAATCTTTTTGCAACACAAACTGATGCCTCCTTTTCTTATTTTGTGGAGGGAAAGGGTGGGGTTGTGGCAGGGCAGGGGAAGCAGAGCATAGCACCTATATCTGATGAAAATTGGCCACCAATCCCTGCTGCCATGGAACAAAAGTCTGCTCCCAGGGAAGGGTACTTGCTCTCTTCTGGCTGTTCCACTCAGTGGGCAATTAAGAGGATAACTGTTGAAAACCTTAATTCAGCCAGCTCTGGTGGAACTGGTCCTCTTTGCCTCCTGCTCCAGTGCCAAAATACAAAAATACAATCCCAGTGCCACTCATCAGTAGTTCACAATGTCTTAGACATCGGTCTACAGAATAACTAAAAGCCCTAAAAAAATCCCAATTAATTTGGAAAATACCATCAGCATTTTGTGCATTCTTTGTCAATTATTTTGTGTCCATCAAAAGTTAGGGGATTGTTTTATGCTGGGGGTGGCCTATCCATGAGAAAACATGTCATATGAAGATCTTACAGATAAAGGGTGGGCAACAACTGGCATTTTAGGCAGGACTGCACATCTACTGCCAATGCCAAACCTGACCTGCTGAGTTTCATTTTCCAAGGCCCACAGTCTGTAACTCTTTACATACCTACAAGAGATGAAATAACTTTGTGACCAAGCATGCTACTCCCTGACAGACAGGACTACCAGATTTCAGACAACATACTTTCTTAAGAAAGTCCCATATTTTAGCAAAACTTCACCTCATAGCTTGTTTCCATATTTTGGTTCCATTAGGCCAATGCCTGAAGAAGTACATGCTGTACCACAGGACAACAGATGGCATACAAGCAGACTCTAGAAAATGGTGCGTTTTAATCTGTTGCATAATTGTTCATCAGTAGAAGATTGACTCTCACAAATCCAAAAGGGCCAATTTTTAGCTGCCACCCCCCCCCCCCCCCCCAAAATGTAACAGGAATAACAACTTAAAGGGCATTAGCATCAGCAAAGTAGCAGAAGATTACATAGAATGTGTAGGGTTTTCTGATTAGGCCCTGTAGCTGAAGCCCGACAGTGAGTAACTTCCTACTCAATAAGATCTGTGCTATCAATTAAAACACACAATTAGCAATGAATCCACCTGGAGTGCTAAAAGCAGGTCTGTCTGTTCCTTCTCAAGTTTCTGAGGTCATTTTATAATTAGCATTTATCTAAGACTTTTACAAAAAATTAACTAAGCTTCCTACTCATGAACTTTCTTTGGATAGCGCTTGTTTGTAACCAGTTAGACAAGGATTTCAATTAAACCTAAGAGCATGTTCCTGCACAAATCTTGTTCAGAAGTGTGAATTACAGTCTCATGAACTGATGAACAAAAAAAAAGCAGGAAGCTACTGAGGTCAGGACACTAAAACAAAGGCCTTTGATCTCAGGTTTGATCCTATCTATTGTTTTCCAATTACTGCCTACAAGAAGTGTACTCTCTCTTCTGTGACACCAAGGTAAATGTGATCACAAACACAGAGAAAGCCTAAATACTGCACAGGGAGAGACACAACTGAGGGCCAAGAATGCAGGCAAACTACAGGCCCTTCACAAGGGATGGTTAAAGGAGGACTTAATTACAGAAGGTACTTCCAATAGAGGAAGAAAAGTAGATGGAATGAGTGGAGACTGGAACACTGTTTGCATTTAAAGCCATCTGATCTATAGATAAAAACACCAAACTGTTTTCTAGAAATGGAAAGTCCATTTTCCACTAGAAGTTAGAAGTACCTGAAGAGCTTAACTTAAGAAAGCAAAGGTTTACAACAGACACCTTTGACCTCTATGGTTACATGCTGAAGACGTACTTGAAGGAGAAGACCCTTTTGACTGAAAGGTTTAAGAATTAAAGGGCATAAACTAGGTGCAAGTAAGCTTAGGCTAGAAATGAGAACATAATTTTAATCAGGACAACTAGCCTCTGGAACAACCTCTTCCTACAACTGCTAGGAATCCAAGTGAACAGACAAAAAGCCACCCTGAGCCCTCACTAAATAAATGTAGGCAGTCCACCTGCATTTTATGACAGAAACCAAGAGCTGCTTAATAGAAATAGTAAGCAGAATTGATGGCTGGGAATGTCTATTCCAATCTTATGTTAGTGAGTCAATGAAGCCAAGGTAAATAATCACTAAAACAGGTTATCAACTTTTTGACAGATTTCCATTTGAATGTGTGGTGATGATTATTTGGGAGGGTAATTAAACTCCTCAAAAAACAGAATTGCTGTTCACTCTGTCTCTAACATCTACTGGTAGTTAATTCTGCAGCTGTTGAGATAGCACACAACTATTGTGTACAACTACACAGAAATACCAGAGAATACACAAATTATGCATTTTTAAGTCACAGCTATTGCAAAACATTGCCCCATGATAAGATTTACTTTTTATTCACACCAGGGATTCTAGGTGATAGGGAGTAAAGAGCAGCTGGAGTAGTAAACAAGGAAAAAAAAATCACTCAAGTGAAACAAGACTGGCTTTATCAGGCACTACCAGATCCTCTTAAGTAGATTCAGATTCAAGAAGCCCTTTAATAAATTAATACATTTCTTTCTCTTGTATACAAATTCACTAATGTTCCTAAAACACTCTGAATATTAAAAAAAAAAAAACAAAAAAAAAACAACAACAACAAAAAAAACACAAACCACAACACAGAAGACATCTGAGATCCCTTGACTCATCCCTCTTTCTTCTGCCAAGGCAGCCATACCTACATCTTGAACATTTTGTGGTACTTTGAAGGCTACAAGACAGATTCTTCCTTAAATACCATGCAAATGCTCAATACAAGTACAGTATTGAGCATTTTCCTACGGATGACATATGTTCTCATTTTAGAGGAGGCATCATTATTCCTCTCCTCAGCATGAGTACATTACTCAATAGTAACTTTACAATAATATTTATTTACAACTAAATAAACCCTGCACAGAAACCATTCACTTGCTCTCTCAGTATTAAAAAACCCACTTATTAAAAATCCTAGTTATCCTAACATTATCCAATGCAGCAGGGTTTTACAGAAATGAACATGAACTCCAATAATACATGATCGAAACAGGGAAACTCTGAAGAGCAAAGCTACTTCTCTCCTTCCCCAACTTCCAAGTGGTGCATTTCTTCCCCTCCTCATGGCTGCTCTACCTCAGAAATTCCCATTAGGCCTTTCTGTAATGAGTTGGGCAGTGAAGTGTCCTTTGACTGGACCAGGAACCAGCCCCACCATGGTTAAGGTGAGCGGGACACTGACCATAGGAAGGAACTCCTGTTGCCTGATCAAGGAAGGAATGACAGCAGGAGTAATCAGTCACCCCCTGACAGGCCTGGAACATTCCTTACCTGAACTATACCCTGAGTGGAACAGACTCTATAGTTACTGGATTTTTAAAAATTCCAGCAATTACCAACCACGACTGTGTTCAGGGTCGAAATTTATGGATGACTAAAGCCAAACACCTAAAGAACCCCAAAAACTGGTCCTGAGTGAAGCCCTTTGGCTCTCCGGGACCACAGCAGGCTGCCACCAGCAACTCCCTGAGCAGGATGCCTCTCGGAGCTCACAGACTCTCCAGTTCGCAAAGTTCCCAGGATCAGCACCCAAAACTGATGACAGGCTGAAACCTTCCATTCCTTGAGGCTCAACTCTTTCCCACTGAGAAATGCCAAGATATTTAAAGTGTTTCACTGAACTCAGGGGAATTTTTAACAGGTATACCTCTATACACTGATACCTATATATCCCTGTATATAAATATATCTCTTTGTGTCAGTGTGCATCCATGTGTGGACTGACTTAGATACTCTTCTGCCAGTATAGCATGAATGTTGCTCTCTTGGATGTATAATGAAGTCACTGTAGCAATTATAGTAAATCCTATCACTTTGTAAATGTTAAATTAGTCAATGATTAAGTGCTGCTAAATCCTTTCGATATTGATCGCTGACCAAGTCTTAGACTAAGACTGGACCTAGCTGCACCTCAGCTCCATAAGAAGTTTAGAAAGTAAGGGGTACACTCTGAATCTCATGACTCAACAGGAAGGTCTCCCTTACCCTTCTGCATCTTCAATCTCCATGTAAATCATTCTAAATGAATTCTAACTTGCTTTTTCCTTTCTCAGTCCATGAGGGTTTTTTCCCTTTTTTTTCCCCGCACTGATCCTCCTCCCCATCCCCAGTGCAGGGGTGGGAGGTAGCAGTAAATGAGTGAGTTGGCTGCATGGTGCCTAGTTGTGAGCTCAGGTTAAATCCAGGTGATACCTGGTTTTGCTACTACCTTTGACAGTGATTCTTTAGGCAACCTAAACCACTCATTTGTGACAAACTGGCATATTTGACTGGATGTCAAACACAAACACAGATTACTTAAGAAAGCACAGAACAAGTCCAAGTTCCAGCAGCTCAAATTCTCAGCAGAACAGAGTTGTGTTAACTGGCATGGTTGTATAGCTGTGAAATGACAGCTAAAGGTGGCCAGGGCCAGATAAAGGATGGAAAAGGAATTATTTGCAAAATGTTAGGAATCTGGTTAGAAGCTGCTTATCAAGATAGCAAGAATAACAATAAAAGTGTACTATACTTAAAGGAAGAAATAAAACTCCTAAAGGCAATTGAATTAATACTGTCTTTGAAAATGGGGCAGCTGCAAAATCAGTTAAAGGAAGAAAATGAGGAAAAAAATTGGAAAACATCAGATTTATGTTTATGTGGAAATTCCATCCCCCTGACATTGTATTGATTAGGAAATTAATTGTATCCCCTGAATAACAGGATGGGAACATATCGGATGACCCTGATGACAGCAAACTGAGGAAAGTTGATTCTTTGTTTCCCTCAGATTCCTCTGAACTTGAGCTCAGACCCATCACTAAAGCAAAAAACATTCTCAGTCCTGTTGGCCCTCAACAACTGACAAAATTCCACACAGATATGGGAGCACAGATTTCAATATTAATGCAACAGGATGCTGAGAAGCTGGGTGTACAGCTTGGACAGCACAGAGTTAAAACCACTGCAGTGAATGGAGCAAGTGGTATTCGCCAAACAACAAAAGTCAATTTATGGCTCTGGGCGAGAAGTGAATGTTGTCTACTTGCTTTGCAGCGGAAGATCACAGTGGAACTACTTTGAGTTTCGATATTTTGAATACCCAAGCTTGGCACCCGGTGGTTGGCTGTGTGTGGTCCTTTGGTTCAAATTTTGCCCCTAAACCTGAGAGAAACCAGGGGGTACAGTGCCTGCACTCTCAATCCAATGACTACCAAGGTACTGCAATGCCCCACTCCTGCTGCAGCACAAAATGGAAATAATTCTGGGGTAGCAGCAGACTTAGAAAAATGGCACATTAATTCCAGAACCCACTGTACAATTCACCCACTTCGCCAGTCTGAAAATTGGGTGGGAGGTGGCATCTAGCAATTGATTATCAGCTCTTAAATGCCAACATGGCCCCACTGAGAGCTGCAGTACCCAATATTGCAACTTTTAACAGCTACAAGGAGCCACATACTGTGGACAGCAGAGCCAGGTGTGACAGATGTGTCCTTTGTGGTCAGTCCCCTTGCAGGAAGATAAAAAGGAACTTTCTTTTACTTGGAAAAGTTCACAATATACCTTCAACAGACTTCCACAGGGGTATAAACATTCACCCACAATTGCTCATCCCATGTTTGCTGAACTTTCACAGACAGTCTCACTCCCTCAGAATGTGAAACTGTACAAGTCTATAGGTGATATTCTAAATAGGGGAAATTCCCTTGAAAAGGTGGGGCAAATGGCAGCAGCAGCAGCAGCGCAGCAAGCACTACGGAAAGCAGAAGTTGAGATGGCACCCAAAAAATTTAAGGGACCAAGCAGAGAATTAAGGTTTTTAAGCACCTGGTGGACAGGAGATAGTGTGATGATTCTTCCATGTATCTTAACAAAAATAGAACATTTGCAAATGCCCCAATCTAAAAAAGAGTAACAGCAGCTTATGGAAATTTTAAGGTACTGGAGGAAACATATACCTAGATTTCCTATCACTTCTCACCCACTGTACTTTTATGAAAGGAAAATCACTTTGTTAATTAGTCATTGATTAAGGGCTGCTAAACCATTTATATATAAATCTCTGATGAAGTTAGAGACCAAGATTGGACTTAGCTGCACCTAAATGCCATCAGGCATTTGAAAAGCAAGCGGATCCACCCTGAACATTGTGACTCAACCAGAGTCAACCCTTATCCTTTTGAGTCTTTGGTCTCTGTGTAAATCATTCTAAATTAATTCTAGCTGGAGTTTCCTTGGGACATTTCATCCATGCAGTAAGCAACAGAGAGAACATTGATATCCAAGTTTCTTAAGCTGCTCTTTTAAAAACTGGTGTTACTCCTACTTTTGCTAATACCTTTAACAATGATTATTTAAGTGACCTAAACCACTCATTCAAACCAACACTAAATGAGAAACTTCTGGATTTTCTTTAGAAATGTTTGTTAGTGGAAAACACATTTATACGGGAAAGGTCATCAGGAGATTCCACACTGCCACTTCTAACTCCAAATTAATGCTCTGAAGCTCTGAAACAGCACCGTAAAAGATAAACAAAAACAACCAGGCAATTCAAATACATATCAGGCTAGAAGTTCAACAATTACATATCCCTTTCTTTTATAATTCAAGCCTGACCACTGCTGATGTGATATGCAAAAGCCAGAATACAGACAGAGAGACACCTCTCCAACTCTGCAGCCTTCAGACTAAGCAATAGTGCAATACTTCTTGCCTACTTGCACTATTAATTGCCACTGGCAATCAGCAGACTCTTGTTTCCTCACAGCTGTGCACACCCTGCACGGGAAACAGGCACCACTTGCAGAGTGTGGGTGCATTAGTGAACAGGCTACTGGGTCACTAAACAGTTCTAAGCACACCCCAAGTAAAAAAAACACCAGCATTTCGTGTTCATGTACAGTATTTTCTAATATCGTCAAACAGCACCTGTGGGTAGCTAACAAAAGTTTCTGTTCCAACAGATGCCCGCTTCCTCAGGCATGAAGATTTGGCGTGAAAACGACACCTTGTTTTATAAGGAGCACAAGGTAAGCCCTCTAGGATCGGGTTTCACTAATGCTGGATGATACCCGGCCCTATGAATAGCTTTTTGCAGCACAGGGGTTTTAAAGCCCGCTGAGGCAAACACAGCGCAGTGCGAAGGGCTATTCCTAGGACCGGGAATGACGCGACACGAGCGGTTTCAGTGGGAATTTCTTCCCCACGTGCCTCGGTGGGAGCGGGAGGGCACCGGTGGCGCAGGAGGCGCTCGGCAGCGGGAGCTGCTGTCCCGCACAGCCGCTCCGCACCCGCGGCACCCCGCACCGCCACCGCGCTCGGCACCTCCGCTTCGGGCGGCGGAGCTGCGCCGCTCCCCGCCGCTCCACGGTACGAGACGCTCCCTCCCCTCCCGACGAAGCCCGCGGGCACTCTGGCGCCGCTCCCGCTGCCCCGGCCAGAGCATCTCCCCGGCCCTGCCCTCGCCTCCCGCCCCCGTTACCTGCCCCGCCAGCCCCGACCGCTCCTCGCCTGGAGAGAGAGGGTGGAGGAGCCCAGCCCGCCCGGATGCCCCAGGCATCCCCCGCCGCCCGCCCCTCTCCTACCTGCCGGGTGGCTCCCGGGGCAGCTCAGCAGCAGCCACAGGTGCAGCGCGACCCCGACCACACAGGGGCACAGCAGCACCAGCCAGTTTCGCATTGGCCGCCGCAGCCGCCGGCCCCTTCCCCTTCGCGCCGGCCTCTCCCAGCGGCGCCGGCGCGACGGCTCGGCTCGGTCGCCCGCGGCTCCTCCCCGCTCGGCCGGGCCGGGCTCGGCGGCCCCGCGGCCGCCGGGAGCTGCAGTCCCGCCCCGGCCCGGTCGGGCGGCGGCGGCGCGGGCGGCGGCGGCGGCCGCCTACAGCCCCCACAATGCCGCGGGGCGCCGAGGGAGCGCGGCGGCTCCGCGCGTCTCACGTGGCGGGGGGCGCGGAGCGGGGCCGGCGGCAGCGGCGGGTTCCCCTCACGGACTGCGCCTCTCCCAGAGCGCCCGGCTGCTCCCGGCCGCCGGGGAAGCCCTCCCCGGGTAATCGCTGTTCGATAATCGCTGAATGCCCATTCTCAACAGTCGTTGCGTTAGGAACAAAATAGCCTTCCAGAACAATCTTTGACTAGTTCAAGAAAGAGGAGAGAGCGCTTCGCCTTGGCAAAGACCTGCTGCGGCGCTCGCAAATACTCCACCGTTTGTGGAGTATTTTATTCCAGCAAGTAACACGTTCTTTTTGTGAAATTCCAGGGAGGGGGGGTGTTAGACAGTCAAAGTGTCCTTAACTTCGGCTGGATCACAGCCAAGAATCCTTAAATTCGTTATGAAATGTCAATAATCCGAGCTCGGCTTCACCTGTGACCTTCAGCCACCACTCGGAGAAATGGGGTGCCAAAGGACTGACTGCAGAGCTCCGTCCTGGCTGGAAGGCTTTAAATACAATCGGATGAAGGAAGACACGCCCAATAGTATCAGCACCTTGAGAATTTGCTTGTCTCTGGTCTCCTGCACACAAGTAACAAGGAGAAATTTGTTTCCTCAGACTGCCCCAGGATAAATCTACCTGGAAAAGTGATATGGATAAATAAGCAAAGGCTTCTCAGAATCAGAGATAAACAGAACGGGTCAGGTTGGAAGGGACCACAGGGTCTGGTCCAACCTCCCTGCTCAGGCAAGGTCATCCTAGAGCACGTGGCACAGGATTGCGTCCAGATGGTTCTCGAAAATCTCCAGACAGGGAGCCTCCACAACCTCTCCAGAAAATCTGTTCCAATGTGCAATCACGTGCACCGTAAATAATTTCCTCCTCAAGTTCAGGTGAAACTTTTTGTACATAATGTTCTGCCTTTTGCCTCTTGTTAATGTATAAACTAGAAGATTATGTGTAATAGCTGTAAGGCCTAAATGAATGACTGCTGGTGCTGTGCTAGTCTATTAGAAACACATTTAATTAGTAACAGTACCTGATCTGTATGAAGTAGAATGAAAATAAATGATTTTTTTTACAAAAAGAAGACTAATTTTTTTTTAAATACCCAAGCCATGAAAAAATGTTTAGAAAATGCCTATAGTCCTTTCAAACTGCTTAGTTAAGATTAATTTTTCATCAAATGGAGTGAGATACTAGAAGGCAAACCAATGATTTTAACCTTTATATATTTACAAGCAGAAGGAAAATGTGTTGGAAATACATCAGTTTTAGTTTGCTGCATATTTAAAACATATTTAATATGCAATTGAGTACTTGTCACCAAATAGTTGTACTAGGGGAAGAATTTACACAAAAAATGCTATGATTAATCCCTATTTACATTGAACTTGCCTTTCAGCATGTTCAGCTGCAGAAATAAAAACTGGTCCATCTATTAGTATTTATCTATATTTGGCTACATTCCTTGTACCCACATGCCAGATGATCTGATGGGGATTGATCTTATAAACATTCCTGGGAGTGGTTGTTTCTTTGCAGGCAAAGCAGAACACCCAATCCTTTAATATCTTATTTTCCCTGTGGCATTACCTACCATCTTCAAGGATAAGTAACTGTATTACATACAAACCAGGAGAAACCTAAACGGGATATCCAGGTCAAAAGGGTGATATATATGCATTTTTGTTAGTCAGGTAGGAAATGGTTACTAACACAGTTTAGCTGTAGAGGATTGGCCTTTCCTATTCCATTTTTCTGTTGCATCACTACAAGATTTTTAAAGCCAAAGATTTTACCTAAGCCTTCCAATTTCATCACTATCTGTATGATACTGTGTGCACCTGTATGTAAATCATGAGGTGACCAGACTCAACTATTAACCCAGTTTCCAGAAGTTCCCATAAGTAAAAAAGTTTCAATTTGCATTCTTGAGGGCTTTTATGAGGACTAGCATTTTGGTGAAGCAAGCTGATATTGGAGTGTCTAAACATGGCTTCAAGGCACTGAGTTTTAAGCATGCTTTTTAAAAAGAACCCATATAAAAATCAGATTTTTTCCAAGATTTAAGAATCATGAATATGTATACTATGAAAAGAAAAATTGATCTGGAATATAACTTCTAGATAATGTTAAATTACTTGTCTGAAAAACTAAAAAAACTTGAGTTGGGTTATGTTTTGATTTGGGTTATAAGAACTCTATAAAAAAGACACCATTTTCATTATGCTCTTTCTGAGCAGATTTACTCTTCTGACCACACAGGCTCAGAGGGTGCCTCTGGCACACAAACTATAGTGCAGGCACAACATGTTGGGCACAAGAGCTGGAGAATGAAGAGACAGAAATGTTATTCCCCAGGCTGCTTGCAAACTTAAGATGCTTCTGTTAAATTTGCAGAGTCCCTCTTGATAAGCATCTCCTGTCTGACACAGAGAAGACATGATGGATATCACAGCTGCACTCACGTACCAAAGCTAGCCAGTCCATAGCATTCAGGGTTTTTTTAATGTTTGTTTGCCTAATTGTTGCCCCGAGTGGACAGCTGGGATATTTTTAGGACAGCTGCAGCAGAATAGAAGAGCAAGAATCAATGTGGAGCTGTGTATATTTTAGCAGAGTTCATCCCCAGGGAGTTGTGTTTTATTGATCTCTGTGTGCTCCATCTGAAAGCAGAGGAAGGTCTCATGAGAGACTCCCTTTTTAGGGGTTTGGGGCTTAACTTTCTCCCCAGGTAGCAGTAACACTGCTGTATTACTTTTCACAAAATCTTTATGCCTTTAGTTTTTTAAAGAAAAAATATTTAAAGAGATTACAGATCAAGGTATGAAGGACTTTATTAGTTTAAAGGGTTATAAATTTGCATCCCAAGAATGCGTTTTATTCTTTTTCCAGTGTTCATAATCAAAACAGATTCACTGTCCATATTGAGGATTTATCAGTCCTTTCCTTACCTTGCTTAGGGTCTTTACAAGGAATAGATTTTGCTTATCTTCCCAAACAGAAGAAATGTCTTACTGCTTCCCTTTTCAGCTTTTTGATCCAATGGAGTGCAGATGCAGAGGAGTTCCCAGGCTCCTTTGGGAGTGCCTAGTGTTACTCCATCCCAGGTGCAGGATCTGACATTTCACTTGTTAAATTTCATGCCATTAATCACTATCCAGTATTCCAATCTATCTAGATTCCTCTGTAAAGCCTCCTGCAGAGTGAACAGCACCTCCCATTTTAGTGTCACCAGCAGAGCTGTTAATGGTGTGCTCAGCTCCTGCATCCAGTTCATTGATAAATATATTGAATAGAACTGGCTCTAGATGTGAGCCCTGAGAAACTTCCCGGCTCACCAGCCAGATGTGGCCCCTTTCACTGCAGCCCTTTGAGCTCTGCCTGCCCTTCAGCCAGTCCTTCACCCAATACATCATGAACCTGCTCACCCCACTGTCAGACAGCTTATCCAGAAGGGTGCTGTGAGGGACAGTATCAAAAGCCTCACTAAAATCCAGAAAAACTACATTCACCTCCTTCCCTTCATCCAACAGGCAGCAACCTTATCACAGGAGCAGATCAAATTAGTTAAACAGAACTTTCCTTTTTAGAACCCATATTGACTGTGTCGGATGACTGCATCATTCTTTAAATGCTTTTCAGTAGTACACAGTAGAATCTTCTTAATTTTTCCACTCAACACTTTATTAATTAACTTCCAGCTAAGGAAGTTTTGTTTAAAATTATTTGTCTATTATTTTGCTGAGCCTTTTATTCTTTTAATTAAGTTTTTGCATCTTCTTGTCTGTTTGGAGGAGTAGCTTTAAGTTTTGCTGAATTAGGTCACAGTTATCCAAATTTACCAATATAGCAATAATAAATTTTACAGTCTAAGTTGACTCTTTGACATCTTCATGACAATCAAAAATAGAAATGGACTCAAAAACTACCCATATGGCAGCAGCTAAATCTTGACAAGCACATCTCAGAGAGCAGAAGGGAATGTCTCACAGAGATGTGGAACATCAAATATCCAATAATCAAGCAGCAGCCAGCTGGTGGGGTTAGCTACTTCATGTGCAGCTAGAATACAGTTATTTTTAACAAGTGGTACAAAGACTTCAGGATGCAGAATAAGAATAGAATAAGGTTTGTAGAAGGTACAGAAGAGAATAAGGTTTGTAGAAAGTCCTACAGAGACCTACAACAGCAAATACACTTTTTAATCACATGCCTAGTAAAGAGATAAGATGTTGGGGGATTGCAAAGCAAATTTACCACCGTATTTTTTACCATTTCATTATCTATCACTGGATAGATAATATTCAGGCTGTATTTAATTTCAAATAATTTACATGACCTCATGCTATTTTCCCATCATGGTGCTTACCTTGCCCTAGGACGGATGTGCTCTGCTGGAGAAAGCACCAGGT
Source organism: Anomalospiza imberbis (assembly GCF_031753505.1). Lineage (NCBI taxonomy): Eukaryota > Metazoa > Chordata > Aves > Passeriformes > Viduidae > Anomalospiza > Anomalospiza imberbis. The sequence goes on along the minus strand of NC_089683.1, from coordinate 70,225,274 downwards.
GGTTGCTTCACTTGTTGCGGCAAGTGCAAGGTCAGTGAGGTGGGATCACATAGTAGGGGTTACAAGGCTAAGGGTCAATGCTGCCTGGGAGAACTGACAAGACCAGGAAAATCAAAAAGCTAAATCTTTCATGTTACTTTTTTCCCCCTGTAGTTTCTTTGCGTTTGACGTAAAAAAGGCATTCCAGTTTGTAGAGCTGAGGACTAAGAGCTGATGTCTGAGCAAGTGGGAACATTGTGTGAGATGTTGAAAGAGCTAACTCTGGAGCAGCAGGTACTCACAATCTGTCCAGGCTCTGCCTCAGCTTCCCACTGTAAGATGCAAATAGTTCCACCCTCATATTCCTCCAGGATACTGTGGAGATATTTTGTGAAGCAACCTGTGATGAGCACAGAGGAGCTCATCAGGGAACAGTTCTACATGGAAAGCAGGATTTGTGAGTAAATCAGGCCTGGGGCTACACAATGAATAACAACACCAAAATAGTACTGACTAACTGCTCATTAACTGAGCACTGCCTATGCTGTGCCTTGTGGGAATTCCTGCAGTGGCGATCTGGGTTAGTAGTACATGCAAATGAGAGAAGCAAATGGAATATGCATAAAGACATTTCTTAAACAAGTGCTTAACTTAGCATCTTTAATGATCTTTTAATGTACTTTTTTCATTTATCCAGATTCTGTTTAAATATCCTCACACCCCTGAATATATAAATATATTCACACCCCTGTTGCAAGTATTTGTTTAGCTGGTATGGACAGAACTGTAAAGAAATGTAATCACTTTTATAGCCTTCTAATTTCTATTTCACAGTTGCTTTTTGTAGTAATTTTCAAGAGTGTAAAGCAAACTCTCAGTACAAAAAGAGCATGTGAAGGCTGAGAAAGAAGACATCTTAAAGGCTGCTATCTATAACATTCTTTATATTCTCAAAGTTTCTGTAGAGGATTTTTTTCTCGAGAATCTTAGCACCTGAAGTTTTGTCACTTGATCTTTTAAGGGCATGACTGACATGTTCATATCAGCACTGCAGGTATATATATTGGGAATCTATTTATGTGTATTCTGTTCTGATGAGTAGGGTAAAAGCAGGTATGCTCTCCAGGGAGGAGCCTCTCAGAAGAACCCATGGTAGTGAACAGTTTTTGCAACAAGATAGTTACGGATAAAAAGTCTTGTGAGCCACACTTGCCAGAGATGGATTGTTACACTGTCAATATCTTTAGAGTTACTGCCACTTGAAAAGATTTTTAAAAGTCACAATGGTTCTTTTCTAAAAAGTATGGCTTATTCCTTCCTTTTGCTGAAAATTTGTGCATGTCTTTAGAGTATGCCATGAAGAGCGTGAAGGGCTCAAGGATGCCACCTAAAGCTCAAAGACACAAGAGGGTACAGTGCAGTGAGAAGCTACACGACAAATACGTTTTGTGGAATGGGTTATCTTTTGAAACACATCCTTATGCCATGTCTAGTGTATGTTCCCTAAAATGCCATTCTTAGCATAAGCATTGGCCTAAGTGCTGTTCTGGCTCTATTATTATGCTGTGGCATATGAGGAAGTATTTGGCCCAGACTCCACTAATTGAAGAACAGCCCTGACCCCCAAAATAAAAAAAACCCAACAGGCAGGAGTGAAGTTTGAGTGTGGAGGAGCAGAGCAGCAGTCAGTGAGAGCTGTTGGGTGCTCTCTGGGCTGGGGACTCACTCTGGCCTAGAGGTGAGCCTTTCTGCTGTTAGCAGCCACCTCACCTACTCCAGGGAGCAAAGGGCACAACTGGTGTCTCAGCAGCACTGAGGAACAGGCATTTGAGTTAAACTGGAAAATTAGCTCCAGCTGATACATGCAATGACTTCCCCGGCTTTTGAAGGCATTTTTAGCCAGACATCTGACCTATTTAGCCAAATAATGTATTTGTCTTTTGTGTCTTCCTAAACTGAGCAGTCTGGAACTGAAGCATGAGGTCTAACTGCCCCCCAGCAGTGCAATAGTGCCCCAGTGCCAGATGAAATCTTACATTATGCAGCCTACAAAACCAGGACTGCTGGCTCTCTGTTTCAGACATTTTGTGTAGTAATTCAGAATCCCCCTTTTGGTCATTACTAGTTGGTATTGGTACTTTTTCATCTCAGTCAGCTGCTCATCACTTGATCAGTAGGTGGCAGTAATAGACAAGCCTGTGCAGTTCCTACTTGTAATAGGAATTTGGGAAAGAAAACGCCCAATTTTTGGGTAAAGCTGCTAATTTTGTTTGTTCACAAGCATGAGTGGTGTAAATGTACTTGACAAACTCAGAAGTACATCTTTGTCTAACAGACAGAAAAGATGTTCCCATACCAGTTCTGATATTTATGGCTGTACTTAATTAAATAGTGCTATAAAGCTGGATTCAATTAGATTCAAATGTACATTATTTACCTAAAGATTAAATGTGCAGGTGCCTGTAAAATTTTATGTAACACTTATTCTGGTAAGTTTGCACACTATTTTTCACACATTACTATTTAAGTCAATCAAATGACTTTAAGTATTAGTTTTCAGTAAAAGAAGCCTGTATTTCCTAGGAACCACTCCTCCCCCAAGTTTTCTTTAGTCTCTTTGAAGAAACAAATCCATATTCTGATGCAAAGGACAGCCATAATTATGGCATTTTCTTGGAAAATTATGTATACAGCTTTTTTATCCTTATATAATGAAGAGATAGGAAAAACTGTATAATCAGGTCCTCTCAAAGCACATATTTTGTTACTCCTTTGATATCAGAAATCCAACTGGATAAATTACTGCCTTATTGAAGTTTAGACTTTAATATGCACCTTTACAGACTGTTGTTCCCAAAGTGTTCTTTCTTTCTGTTGGAGCTGATCCTGCTGTAAGTCACCGCAAAAAATGCCTGGTTACAACACTTATGAATAATCATTTACTTTAGTGCCACTGACAACAAAGATTGTATTTATTTTAACCTATGGTGTGATGTAGAATAGCTTACTTTAAACTTTCCTCCATATTTTTCTCCTCCTTTGGCCATAATTTCATACAGGTTAGCTTAAAAAGTTTGCCTATCAGCACTAGCCAAGCACCCTGCTACTAATTTAATACATGATATAGGAAGCAAAGAAGGGGAATTTAGTATATAATAGAGAGGAGGAAAATAGTTTTTAGGATTGAAATGGTAGCATATTAAATTCAAAGTAAACCAAAGAGATTAATCTCATAGAGGCAAAACAGCCAGTCCCACATGTGCTACTGAGACATTACAATTTACCACCAATCTATTGGGAACTCTCCCAAATAAATTCCATGTATTTATTTTTTTATAAATTAGAAGCATGAAATCATCTTAGTAGATACATTTTATTTTTTTTAACCTAATGAAGTTTATGAATTGATGAAAGAAACCACAAACATGGGAACCAGCTATTTAAAACGTAACTCCAACACATTCACAACTCCTTGAAGAAAGATTTTGGAGAAAAAACCTGAAGATCAAAAGAAATACATTCTCCGCCTTGTGAATAATAATTCTGGATTTTTTGCAAATGCATTTCTTATAACCAGAGACTCTCAAAAGCACTGAAATGTTTCAATCTCAGGATATCAGACACTCACCCCAATTAGAAACAGAAAGCAAACTGTTTGCAATACTGTACTAACCTGTGGCAATTTTGTTATTTTAGATGGGAATGCTAATGATGAGCCACAAATGCAAGTTGTTACAAAGCCTTTGAGAATAAAGCTGTATGCCCTATATTCTCCTCCCATGCTGTTCCAGTTAAAACCATACATGCGGAAGGACAAATGAAAATGTTGCCATGGTGATCAGAGCAGTTACTAAATCATGTATGCTGTAGGAAGGATTCCCTAAAGAACCTTATTAAGCATTTTGTTGCTCTTTTTAAATAAATATTTTCAGAAAGCCTTTTTTAATTTCACTGTTAATAAAACAGCTACTCAGTTAGCTAAACCCTATTTCTCTACCCTCAAAATAAAAACACACCATACATTAAGAAATATTTTCTTAAAAGTTAGGAATGGGATTCTTAAGCTGAAAACTTTGAAATAGGAACCAAGGATGAGCCTACCTGTTCAAAATACTTCAATATTTTTCAGCATAGGTATGTCACACCTGCTAAGATACTGATGTCTTCAGCTGCCCAGGTCAAAAACCAAATCTTTGAATGAAAGACATCTCAAAAGCCTATAGGTTAAAAGGAATACTGTTATGTAGGGGTTTTTACAATAATAGTGCATGTGAGACATGAGGTGAGTTCTGCCAGCAGCAGAAGCACCGTCCAAAGCCCCCTGTCCCTGTGTCCAGACTAGTAGCTGAACCCAAGTTGGGAGAGGCCCATTATCCAAGCTGAACGACAAAGAAAACAAAACCTGTACAAAGCAGACATCTTGTATTTCCACTGCACAAAACAGTACAACAGACATCGATGGAAACTGCTAAAAATAAGCTGGAGAAGGTACATGCACTTTGGGGGAAATGCGCATGGCTTTGTTCACCAAGGAGCCCTTTTCAGCATCTTAATTCAGCATTTAAGAATACCCAAGGCCCTCAATTCCTCAGCTAGTTTTTTGCCTTGCAGGTATTTAAGATGTTTCTGGAATACAAGTATGTGCAGAGGAAGGGAGGAAGCTTGATGTCTTATGGGTGGCTGTTCAGTGTCTCAGCTCAGACTGGTGCAGTTCTCCAACGAAATTGTCTCCTGCCTTATGGGGATGGCTGATACACTGTACATATCAGGTACTGCAGTGAGACAACTGTCCTAATGCACCTGATTGAAAAAGAGCTTTCAGTTTTTTTAATAAGGAAAAGAACAACAACAAAAAAATCTCTAAAGTAACAGTTGCTTCGATCAGGTGCCTTGTATGAGTTTAATTTTACATCATGAAGAAGGCAGTCTTGTTTCACACCTCATTCTTTTCCTCTCACTGCACTTTTAAGTCGAAACAAAAAAACATTCCAGAACCTCCAGAAATTACTTGCTGACAACTTAACTAATCTGTGGCCACAAAATGTACAAACATAGTGACTGTCAACAGCACAGTGGTCTCGCTGCATATCCTAGAACAACATTTATTTACCATTACTCTCCATCCCCATAAAGTCCTACTCTTGTGGGCAAAGGCATGTAGAGGGCTGCTCAGAAAATGTAATTCCCCCTCCCTGTGCTGTTCAGGGCAGTTTTACACTCCCCACTAAAACCCTCAGGAACACTTATTTCACAGTTCCGTTTACTTTCTAAATAATTTAAATCATTATCATTCAAAATAAGATACAAGCAACCACATTTTTCTACATTTTTATTGATGTAATCCTGATGTGTGACTATACATCTCCATTCTGCTCATAGCTACAATGGCACTTTACTAGGATTGTTTTTGTAGTCAAGTTTCTTACAGTCTTCAGAAAACATATTTATAGACACCACTTACTGTATAAGACCAATCATTCTAAACACTGTAAATCACTGGGATTTTTTTCCTCAATAGTGCTACTTGAGGAAAAGGTCACACTACTCTCTTTAGATAGAAATTTGTAAAGGCAATTGAATTGAATTCACCTTCCAGAGAAAATAAGAATGTTAAAAATAGCTTCAAGAATTGATATGACTCATTTAGATCCCAGAAAAATCTATTACTAGCAAAGATATCTACAATTTGATACTGTACTTGGTATTTTCACTAAGACCTTAAGAGTATTTATGAAGAACTGAAATTAAACTTGTACATTGCTCTGAAAGATAACCATTACCTTGAATTTTTCTTTTTTTTTTAATTTTAGGGGTTTTTTTTAGCCAAAATTGCACTACTTTCCAAAAATATTGTAGTTTTGGGCTAAGTATTGACATCTGAAGAAAAATTGCTAAAAGCATGCAACACTGATACCAAGTTTTAGCAGATGACATTTTTAATTGAAAACTGACTCAAAGGATAGTACAAAAGAGTTTCTTCTCCCTAAAGGGATTTTCAGATGCAGGTACAGGAATAATAAGGGGATCTTCTCCAATGTGTGCATCACAATATGCCAATAAATCTGCTGCAGCCTTGGATACCTAATAGAAGAGAAGAGAGAGCTACTGTAACACTTAATTCTGAACCAGTCTGAATTGCATAAATGTTTTTCATAGAACAAATGATAATGGAAGCTATCATGAAACAGGGAGTAGATTGCTTTATCCTTTAAATATTGGACACATCTCTTAATTTGCTCTTTCTAGGCCTAGTAATCCTTCCATACATTTTATCTAACATAGTGACATAGTGACATCAACATATTGATTGATATCATCCACGTGGAGCTGTTCCTCTCCATCAGAAGGAGGTCAGGAGCACACAGTCATTAAAACATTTATATGTTAACCACCCAGAAGCAATAAGGATTCTCCTTGAAGTGTCTGTTTCTGTAGAGAAACCTGCTTCAGCTCTTACTCCCATTCATTGGTTTTAAGGTTTTTCACACACGCTCTCTCTCTACCTTTTGCTTCTCTGGTTGCAAAATAAAAAGTTCTTTAGGCACATGACCATGGGATTAAAAATAAATAATAAATCAGGAACAAAATTTGAACAACATGTGTCATAGTATTTAAGCTAAATACGGCTCTTTTCAATGAAGCAAGACTAATGTCTTTTGATTAGTATATTACTATAAGTAGACCTTTATTTACAGCATTTATTTAAACTTGAGCACTACCTTAATATTTTTTAACTTAATATTTTTATAGTTCTAAAATAAATAATTCTCAAGTCACCAAATTCAGAACATGGGTTTATGCTTACTGAAAAGTCTATAAAAATACAAATACATACAAAAATGTAGCAGTGTGTTGAATATTTGCAATGCAAGCTATTTTGCATTAAATGAAAAATGAAATATTAAACCTTGTAATTTTTGCAGTTTTGTGCCATAAGAATATTGGTGGCAGTAGGCCAGTGACTCATTTATTTTTTCAAGAATTTAGAAAGTATATACAAGTTTTTTTTGTTCTGATCAGTCAGTAAGATATTCACAGCTATCTGTATCTCTTTGCTTTGATGAATTATTGGGTTTTCAATATTCTGATAGTTGAGAAAATGAATTCTGGAGTCTTTATAAAGAAGTCTTTTCTCTGAGCACCATGACAGCTTGTCCCCCATCAAACACTGAGGTCAGCATGTTTGCACAACTAGAGTGAAGAGAAGAAATAAATTGCATTTCTGGCATTTTTCTAGCAGGTGTGTCACCAATGTTAGCTTTAAGCTTCCCCACGCCCTGCTTGTTTTGGCATGAACCCAGCCCATAGTCGCTTCAGATTAGATCCATGAAGTCAATGGGTATTGAATCATAATTTGCATGAAATTTGAATGAACTTCTGAAGACAGTTACAGACTTTATTTCTTTATTTTCTTTATTTTTAAATTCCATATATCTTTGTAGAATCTTTAAACCATGGAGAACCTGTGGTTGGCACCCCAATATACACTATCCCCCTAATGAGGAAATAAGAGTGTTAAGGTTATTTAAAATTGGTTTGTGTTTGAATTGGCCTGCAAGAAAAAAGGGTGACAGAGACACCACATATGAACAGAAGGCTGCTGGGCACAGGTGAAACAGAAAACTGAAAAACTCAGAAGAGATTCACAAGGACCAGTGCTTCTCAAAAAGAAGCAGGTAAAACAAAAATGTGTTGAAAGTTACAGACTTCAAAGTACAAAGGATTGTAATGATTTTCCTGTAATTATCTTGTTAGTTTCATGCATGGATAAGCAACATCAGCCCAAGTATATTGCTTTTCATTCAATAGAAGAGAAGTACAATTTCAGACCACATTCTTAGACGGGAGAAACCCAATAATATAATTTCCTGTTTCTCTACGTATTGCTGTGCTTTGATATGATATAACAAAAAAAAAAAAAAAGGATGTTTCACTAGTAAAAGCACAACATACATTTCTGTATCTAACTTGTCCTGCAATGCTGGTAGGAATGTTGTGAAGCAGAGTAACACATTCACAGAATCACCTGTGCTGGAAAAGACCTTTGAAATTATCAAGTCCAGCCTTTGACCTAATGCCACCTTGCCAACTGGACCATGGCACTTGGTGCCACATCCACTCTTTTCTTAACTCCAGGGATGGCAACTCCACCACCTCCCTGAGCACTCCACTCCAATGCCCCATCACCCATTTCTGTGAAGAGAAACCCTTCCTTCAATGTCATGCTGTTTAAGTCACATTTTAGTTTGCTTTTAAACAAACCATAGTATGATTTATTTAAAAACCAGCCTGCAACAAGAAACTGAGGACCATGATCATTGTCACAAACTAAACCTGCACTAGGCCATATATCTTCATCTTTTAAACAAATAAAAGGTTTTGAGAGGAAAAATCCTCCCACTGGGATTACAGCTGTCATAAAAAAAAAGTGAATTATAACCGTTTCTTCACTAAAAGCAGAGTAACTTAGGCCTGCACAGTGGAATAATGACCATTCACAACAGGGAGTTAAATGAGCTGCTCACAGTCCAGGAGCAATGAAAACACGAGTTCCTGCGGCTGTGAGCAGCATTGCCAAAGTCAGACCTGTGGCCCAAAAAACAGCAAAATACAATATTGCCTCCAGCACATTTCCTGCTCAGTGTCATTATTGGGAAGAGCAGTAGTGGAAGGCCTGTGCACTGAGCACGGCACCAAGGCTCCAGCAGGGAGGGCTGCTTTGGCACAGGCAGCACCCACATTGATGTGCTGATCGTCCCGTTGTGCCATGGAAGGAGTTAAGTGGAGCCCAATCTATCGTAGATTTAAGGCGTTATTTGTAGCTGGACGTTGCTCTACAGCTTCAAAATAGCTTTTCCTAAGAATTAAAATAAATGCATGTGATTTGAATATTCAAATGAAGCTAACACATTTATCATGTCAGCTTTCCTACGCAATACGGCTTGGTCTGCAAATTCTAAGTAATTTATACACATTGCAGAAGTGGCTAAAGAAAAAAATCAGTCTCCAGTTTGATTGATGAATTCTATCAGAAAGTTAACATCTCATTTTTAAAAAATCTTTTAAGGTGTATGGATTAAAAGATGGAGTATGTAGGTATCACACTGATCTCACATTTTGTAGAATTACTTTTACTCTTGCAGAAAACACACTGGTTATCAAATTAACAAAAGGAGAAAAAAAATCCAACAAATCACTCAATCCTGATGCTTTAAAGAATTAGTCTCAGGAGGACTGTGAAATTTTATCATTATATTTCAGAATAGCAGAGGTGATAAAAACTGCCAGAGTTAGGACATCCTGTTAGCTGCGCTAATAATTATAAGCTTCAGTGACAGGGCAAAATGCTGCAATTACAATGTCTTCTGCCTTGTCATGGATTGTGACTAATTACCATCCTTGCTACAACACCCACTCTGCTTATCCTTTACATCTAAAATAAAGAGATTCACACACATTTATTGGCATTCTCACTGTTCATCTCCTAACACTATTGAGAACCAGTTAGGAATACTTCCTATCTTCCTTAGGAAAAAGAAAATGGAATGATAACTGATGTGCCAAGGGTCTTAAATGTCAGAGCTCTCTTGCTTTTCTGCTTGCAAAGAGAAAATTAGGCAGAACTTTATTCTGAGGACAGCTCTGATAAACACCAATACTAACTTTGCTTTCTCAATTTTACTGCTAGCATCTTTAGAAGACACATTATTCTACAAGTCACGAGGCCACTGTTCACCTGATTTACTTGGGTATTTCCTAGCTTGGAATCTGCATTTCCAGCTTCCTACTTACTTCTCCATTATAACTCTAGCTGTTCCTTTGCCAGGTAAGACAGGTTCAATTATGATCCTTCTGGCATTCCTATGGTTTACAAAAAAACCCACAGTAATCCTCCTTCCAACTACTGATCAACACACCAGTATCTCCATCCTCCTCTTTCGAGTTGTCCTGCTTCTTTCACACCTCAGCAGCAAGTTGTCTTTGCGGAACCTCAGAACACAGCACTGCTTTGGTGCTCTGACTGGCTAGAGGACGTAATAGGACTTATGAGTTGAAAAATCCAGAACACTGTGGGAAGTCAGCAACTATCAACATACTTTTAACTACATTTTAATTGAGTGGACTCAACTCTTGCTGGTTACAACAGCTACTGTGCATTGGAAACAAAGTGTCTCTGTAGGAGAAAATAAACTGGAACTTCTGATTTTCCCAGTCAATAACACAGACTCCTCTTCCATGTTAGCAATGTGGTCTTGCCTATTCTGGCAATAACAACTTGGCTATAGCTATTTGCAAAAGAGGATTAAATTAAATTAAATTATTTGGAAAGCCCTGATCTTTTGTTAAATGTCTAACTAGTTTAATCAGATGCAAAACACCAGAAAAAACGAAGTAAATTCATTTGTCTACCTTTACAGTAATGATCTGAGAACTTAAAATCTCCTATTGAAACCACTGGAAAATCTCTTGGTAAAATTTGACTGTGCTGAAACACACATTTAACTGATTCAAGATTAAAAAGCCAAGCAGATTTTGAAGGAATAAAAAGCCCATCAACCACTTCTCACAATCCCTCATATGCTTGTTCAAAGAAATTCTAGAAATTAAGGCATTTTGAAAAGTTATATTTGTTTTATGTTAGTATAGGAACCCTCATAATTCTGAAACATGCCAGATTTTCTTTGGTGTGTGTTTGGTCCCAGGCTGCTTCAAAAAGTAAAATAATTGCACTTTCAAGCTGCCTGTTTTTTAGATCTGCCACATTTGCTAATAACTGTGTTCATTTTAATTAAACTGACTGTAAAAAAAAACCCTATGTCTTTCTTGCAGCTATGTCTTTCTTGCATGTGTAATTAAAAATGTTATATACCTAACTAGTGAAGCTATTTGCAAAACTGTCCTAATGATGTGGGACATGACAGTTACCACTGCATATACAGAAGCAAGATTAAGGCAATCTACTAAGTATCAACAACCTCAAATGCCAATTAACTGGGCCGTATTTTTCCAACCCTTTCCTCTGCCACCCACACCCTCCCTTGTCCGTTCTGTTCATGCAGCTGCAGTATGACCCGAGCTGGGACTAACCAAGGCAGACCTTCTTTTACTGCAGGAAGCAAACACCTATCCCTGTGAACAGGATATGTGATGAATTTGTGACACGCTATGAAATAGAGGAACTACTTTTGCAAATTCAACGGTCTTTCAAGATATCGCTAAAAACTGCCACAAAACAGAGTGACTGAAATTTATTTTTCATACGAGCAAGACTGTCCACTCATGTGAATTGCACTAATATTTCTGAATTATAAATATTACTTTTTCAGCTGGTGAGTTTGTGATCTGAAACTATATTAAAAATCATAAATATATACTACTGTCCCCACGATGACTACATGCAGACTTTCAGTACACAGGATGGATGGACAAACAGCCTGAGTTAAGACTACATGAAGATTTTAATGTACAACATTTCTAAATTGTCCTACTGACTTAATAATCTGTTACAGTTTGTAGCAACTCAGTTACAGTTGTTTGTAGAGAACTGTGTAATTTTGATGCATTACTTTTTAAAGATGTAAAGACTAAAAGACTAAAAACTTTCTTGTAGAGACTGAATTTTTTATCGAAATAATGATTCCCTATTTTCAGGGGAAGAGAACAAAATAAATGAGCATTGCTTTCTTTAAAAGTTCTATGGCATTTTTAGCTTCTAGGTGCTTGATATTTCACAAAATTTTAGCCTAGTGGAAAGCAGAATGACATGCAAGAATAATCCACAGGATTTTTTGGTTAAAAAAACTGAAAACCTCTGTTTAATAGTGCCTTTAATGACAATATTTAATCCACAAGAGGCATGATGAAACCAAATCTTCACATACAACATGTTATCGAGTGTGAAGAATCATAACTGCACACTGCAATCATACATGTTTTTTGTGCAATGACGTCTGCACTAAAACCAAACAAAGCAAGGCAATTCAGCTTGTCTCATCATTATTAAAATTTTTTGCAAGATCTTAAAGACTTATTCCAATTCTTAAAGGAGAAAAATCAAGAACCCAGAGCTGCACTTAAATTCAGCTACAGGTGACAAAGAAGAGCACCTGTGCACCTGCCAGCTGACTTTAAGCATTTCACAAAATACCGCTTTTGACAAATGGAATGGACACTCACACAGAAGCAGACTTGAAGCCAGACTTTGGAAATTGCTTCACTAGAACCCACCAGTCGGTATGTAACTCGCTCACAGTACTGAATATTGTTTTATTGCTCAACACAGATTCTTGATTTCTGCATTATTAAGGGCATGCTGTTCCACAAACTAGTCAGTGAATTCAAAACGTCAACAATAAGTCTAAGTTTACCTTTATTCTATCCATGTATGCTTCCATTTTTAATTGCTCCACAGCTTTCCTGGCTTGAGAAATACTGGTTGTACTGTTTGACACTAGTTCCTTCATTTTGTTTTTCCTGGAAGAGATGAAGTTGAGACCATTTAAAGAACAGGTAGCAAATGCAGCAATCACTGAGAGAACAGTTATCTGAACTCTAACCAACCCTTGCCCACCACATCCACACTGCCAGGCTGTTGGTCACGAATACAAAGCAGACACCATTTATTTCTGTTCTCTTGCTCCATGGCACTTTATTGCATTACATATTTGCATCCTCGATCATCAGCATTCCGCCTGAATCCTGCAAATGACACACAAATGCAGAGCACATGACCATGACTTCAGCATGAAAATGGTTGCCCTGGTTCACGTTGCCAACGCAGAACAGCTGTTCACAAACAGACTTTGCAGGCATTGCACAGTTTGGCTCCATGCCCCAGTTACACCTAGAAACATCAAAATAAGCTCAGAAATGTGTGCAGTGGAAATTAATGCCACACCACTCTCACCAAGCATCAGAAAGAAATTTTAAGATAGAGAATAAGTCAGAATTCTGACTATCGATAAAAGAAGTTTAGAAATGAGGTAACAGATTAAGATGAAATAATGCAACTTTTTTCTTAGACACCCCAGCAAAGTCTAAAGATGACTAAACCCAATACAGTATGCTATACAGGATAGGAATGCTTTATTTTTAAGAGACCTGCAGCTCTTGGGAAGGAACATCTAGGTGAGGTATGGTAGCATTTGGTTCTGTTGCATTGCTTCTCCCTGAGGGATTAAATCAGCTCAATATCCAGCAGTCCTCAGCACTGTAACCAAATGAGTCGAGACCTCCACATTCAGACCCTGACTAACTTAAAATATTTATGCGAGAGGTGGTCTGCATGTTAGACTCCCTTGTGCTGACACCTCTATGCAGCGCTAGCCCAGCACAAGAAACAGTCACTGTTTTGAAGTCACTGGAGGTTGGACTAAGGCCACATGGAAAGATGATGGGTTACAGATGACCTAAACAGATCCCAGTCTAGCTGTACTACCTAGTAACACTGATGCTGAGGTTTCAATCAGGCAACATTCCCCTGTGGTCCTTACCACAAGGGCTACCTGCAGCCAGATTGATCTGGCACCAAGCCTCAGAAACCAATACAAAGTTCAGGAGGATGCAAAGGACACAGAGGCAGATGGAACACAGGGAAAAAAAAAAAAAAACCAAAAAAAAAAACCAGCCAAAAAAACACGCAAGGAGGAATTTTGCACTGCTGCCAAAGCAATTTTAGGCTCAGGCCCTTCAAAATGAATACTTCCAGCTTATTTCTGGATAAGAAGCAAACACCTAGAACCACACAAATTTCCCTTCTTGATTCTTGATAGCTTACCTGATCCAGTCACTGGGGTGTAAGATACAAACAGGAAATAAAGTAGGACACCTGAAATGCTCTTGTAAACAAACCTGTATGTACAATGCCCCTGTTGGACTCAAGAGAAGTACACAATCCATAGTACAGGAAGAATGGAGGAATAATTTTTAAACTACTTTGATTTTGCAAAACACAAATGCTCAGAGACAAGGCAAAGACAGTTGCTTCTTCTCACAGCCTGATATGAAACCAACTGCTCCTAAAAATCTGTAACCTGTGCTGTAAAACAGGGCGGTGTAATACAAATACCATGGTGAGCTATGCTCAACACTAATTTGAAGAAACAACAGAATCTTTTCCTTTCAGGTCTAGTATAAGTCAAGGCAGGGAAATGATACTTTAGAATATATTAATTTTGCCAAACAAAACAAGAGCTTTAACATATGCCAAGACAAAGAACAGGTTTTCTGCATATACGTGTGTCATTTGAATGGAACACAAGTTTCCCCCTTGCGTGCTCTGATGAAATAAAATCGTGTCAGAACACAGCAGGTTTTTTGTCTTCATCTTTGTTTACAATTTTTTAACTCATATTCCTTACAAGGCACAGGACTAAATACATGTGGAGGAACTGGCTTTGCATAAAATGCCATGTACTGTATGAAAATCCACAACCAAGCCACAGCCTCCAATCCATTTTGAGATGTGTTTTGACTTGCAGTGGAAAGTCAAATAGCAGAAAGGATACAAGACATTCACAAAAGGAGAAGGCTCTCAATTACAGCTCATCTCTGGAATTTTTGTTCGACTCAACCTCCTCACTGTTAAGTATCAACCTCTCTATAAAAATTAGAATAAAAATATTTAGTTTTGTTTACAAAATGATACCCCCACAAGAGTGAATAATTTAAATTTTATCATCTCCCCATCTACCTTACTAATGATCACAAAGTCAAAAATGTCAAAGCAAAATCAAGTCAGAGGCCTTTCTACATTTGCCACATACATTTAAATTAAACTGAATTAAGCAACTGCAACTCCTTGAACAGCCCAGAGAATTCCACATCTCCCACACTTTTTTGGCAATTCACTCACTCATACTGTAAAAGCTATAAGCATTAGAGTTAGACAATTTGAACTGTCACTAGCTACAACAAAGTTGGCAAGAACAGTGTTCATAGTACTTCCAGCCACTGTTAAAGCATTTACAGAATAAGGATTGAGTTAAGTCCATAGGAGAATTTTGAAAAGGCTATTAAGCATAAAAATGCTTCTAAAAGTTCAAACCATGTTTCTAAAGCAATGCCACAAAGATAATATATCCTTACCTATATTCTGAAACACCAAATAGGAAAATTTAAAACAAGAAAAAATATATATTGACTAGTAAAGCATTTCACAGTATCAAAAAACAACCATTAAAAAAAAGAACTTTAAAACAAAACAAAAAAAGTCTGGCACTAGGCATTTCAGACACGGGAGAAAATTTCCACTTATCCCCAGCAAGAGGTTTGTTTATACTCTGAAGCACAAACATTTGTTCTGTTCCAAATCCTGCTCCAACCTTGGCCTTTACATACATTTAAATATTTAACTACTATATTTCTGGAAGTGTTTAGCATCCATTTAAGCATTTAATTTTTTACAGACAGGTATGGTTCCATAACTTTGTGAGACTGACTTCTCCTCACATACCAAGCTACATATACCTCTACCTTCTCTCACTCTCTGCAAACACTGTACATACCTGTGCATCATTTAAGGCCCTATTACATATGGTGTGATGTTGACAATGCGAATTGTAACCACTTTCAAACCAGGCTGTGATAAAGATCCCTGTGCAGACAAAACTTTGTATGACACTTGATTCTGTTCTCCTTAGAACCTATGATAATAACCTTAAGCTTAATATTCTTTAATGAAATAAAATTGTTACTTAGGAATAAAGATCTGGAGAGAACAGTAATTTTAATTACAAGAGAATCTGTTACACACCCATCCCCTGGAATGGGGAAGCCTCTCCCTCAAACATCTCTCGCAGGGTGTGTTTCATCTGAGGCTGCGCCTGACAAATGGATCCGATCCTTTCTCTTAAGATGACTCCTCTTAAACTGCCCAAGTATTCTCTAGGCCTGTAGTCCCACAGGAAGGCACATTTATCTTTATATTGTACCTGGGTGACCAGTCTACAGGATCATAGAATGGTTTATGTTGGAAGGCACTTTTAAAGATCACCTGGTTCAAGGCAATGCAATGTTCCTGCAATGAGCAGGAACATCATCTACTATATCAAGTTGCTCAGGGCCTTATCCAAGCTGACCTGGAATGTTTCCAGGAATGGGGAGTCCACCACTTCTCTGGATAACCTGTTACCGTGTTTCGCCACACTCATGGTAAAGTTTTTCCCTTATATCTGATCTGAATCAGCCCTCTTTTAGTTTAAAACCATTACTCTGCATCCTTTCACAGCTGGCCCTGCTAAAAATTCTGTCCCAGTTTTTCTTTTAAGCCTCTTTTAATTACTGAAAGGATGCAGGAAGGTCTCCCTGGAGCCTTTGCTTCCCTCGGATGAACAATTCCAACTCTTTCAGATATTCCTCACCGGAGAGGTGCTCCAGCCCCCTGATGTCCTGGTGTCCCTCTCCTGGAGTCCCTCTCCTGGACTGGCTCCAACAGGTCCATGTCCTTGCCGTGCAGGGGACCCCAGAGCTGGATGCAGTGTGGATGCAGTGCTGAGTAGAGGGACAGAATCACCTCCCTTGACCTTCTGACCACATCGCTTTTGATGTTTAAAAGGAATAACTTCTCCCCATCATTTGAATTACCTAAGACACCTGGAACCAGAAATTCTCAGCTGGGTTTGCTACTGCTCATTCCTGGCTGTTTTTACCTTGGATCAATACAGGCACACACAGGCCCCGATAGTCACTGTAGTTACAGTAACTGTGCTAACGAGCAGCCTTCATGTTACTGCTGCAGCCAGCAGACCTGGATTATAGGGAGCTCATTTATCCAGCGTGTTTTTGTGCAGCACACTGAGTTCAGTGACCTGGTCTCTATTGATTCTTTTCTTTTAGGGGAACACCGGCTGGCCTAATGAAGAACTGTGACAGCAGCTACACAGCTTTTTTTAGCCAAACAGTTTCTGCTGACTGGCACCCCACACCAGACAGCCCTTTACTAAAGCATCACTCCTGAAAGCTGCGCAGCAACAGCCTCCCAGCCAGCTGCATTTTCTGGCATTTTGTTTTGTTTACCTTACCTTGTCCTTTTTCTGGGTGCATGTAACTCATGTGTGCCAAAGTTCTTAATTTCCCAGGCTCCTAAAAATGCTTGTGAAGTGCAGCTTTTCCTTTTTTGTTTTTACAATGAATGATTATACCCAACAGCATTTCAAAGGCAAATTTATCTTATTATAATGCAGAAAGCTGCATAAAAATTTGCAGGTATAGCTTGATGCTGCATTGGGGTAAGGAGTGCAACCTTCACTTACTAAACATTATAAATACTTGTTAGTAAAATACAGAAAAAGTCTAAAAACTTGAGTAACATAGAAGCAAAATTGAATTTTCAAGCTCTTCAAGATAGATTTCTACAAGAAACGGATGAAAAGCTGCGATTCCCCCACCCCCCTCTAGCTCCAAGTACAAGCTTACAATGCCATACCATAAAAGTGACCTCTGGAATTCAATCTAAAAAGGCCTAAACCAAATTGCTGCCTTAATCTAAAGTGATGGAACTGAAATTACTAGCTTAGAAAACCTGGGGCTGACAGCTCCAAAGAACACCTTCCACACAAGCTCCGTACTTTTTGGACCACACAGCCCAATAGGAAAGTTAACCCAATCAATCATTCAACTAAGTCCCAGTGACATTAGTGGGACTCATCCCTGGATAATGACCTGCAAATCACATCCTAAATTGCGCCACATTTCATTATCCACTTGCAGGAACATAAACAGCAAAATTTACAGCCTCACAGCTGTTCGATGCCAAACTGGTCTACCAATGAAATTAAAAGAAAAAAAAAAAAAAAGAAATAGGAAAAAACCCAACTTCCCCTGCTATCTCAGTTCTCACTCTAAGATTTACAGCAACTGATGTAGCTCTGTAAAGAGAGAGGGAGGGTAAGGAATCCTTTTCTTTCTCTATCTCATGGCTGCACAAAGAAATACAAGAAAATTACTACTGGAGCTTTTCACTCCATCTCCTAAGGAGAAGCTTAGTAGTACAAGCAGAAATGATTAGATTAAAGGCAAGAACTATTGTTCACGACAAGGAAAAAATGCAATTTTCATACCATCAACGTGGTGACTTTGAAAATAACTTCTCCTCATGTAACTGCAAATCAGCGAAACTCCAACAGCTCAGTTCTTGTCTAACGTATCACATCCAGTCCAAGTCAAGTTCCAAAGATTCTTGCCATCATACCCAAATTTTTACTCAAAAATATCATCTTGCTTCTCAACATTAAAAAATCAGAGGAAACAATGGCTGAACTAATGTGATATTTCCCAAGGACAATCTTTTTGTGCAATATTATTTATCATCAGCATACAGGTTATGTGAACATATAGCCCAGCAAACCAGTAGAGATTTGAAAAGTCTGAGGTTGAAAGATTTGTCCTGGCTACTGTTTTACCTCTTTAGCTAATTTTGAAAGACAGCTGTGAGCCTTCAAAGAAATACCCAGGAAATTTTGATTATTCCCATTAAACGCCGCTTAAAACGAATTTGAACTGAATTGCAACCTACAATGAAGGGAGACCTTATCCTGGAAGCTCGGCACTGCATCACCTGCAGGGCAGAAGCGTTTTTTAAGTTGTTATTCCGAGTTTTCTGTCTCACTGCACTGCCCTAATGGCTCTGCTGTGCAGCAGCTCCCAGCACCACGTATCAACGATTACCGCCAGCAGCAGCCGGGCAGCGGGAGCTGTTCCTCCGCGAGGAACAGCCAGCAGGAAAAGCGGCCGCTTCCTTGAGCCTTCGCCCCAGGCAGCTGACGGAGGAGGAAGGAGCACGCCGGGAAGAGACCCCCTCCCCGCCGCCCGCGGGATACCTGGGCTCGGGGCGGGTTCTCCGGAGAAGGATGCTCCCCGCCGGTGCCGACCAAAGCCCGACGCAGACTCCTGCGGATAACCGGGAAACTCCGGCCGTTGCCTCTCCGCAGCAGCCCACGGGAACACCGGGATGCCGGGCGGAGCGGCCAAGGGTTTCCCAGGACACCAGCGCCGACCGCCGCGCCGGCGAAAGCCCCGCACGGAAACCCCGACCCGCCCAGCGCTGGGCGCCCCTCCCGGCACCTTCTCCCGCCCGGGCCCCCGGGCACTCCCTCCCGCCGTCCCTCCCTCCCCGTGCGGGCGCGGAGGCTGCGGGCAGCCCGGCGGTGGCACATGGCGCGGCGGGGCGGGGCGGCCGCGGCCCCCGGTGCCACCGCCCTCACCTCCGCCTGCCTCTGTCCCTCCTGATTCCTGCTGCAGCTGCCTCCTGCCCCGGCTCCAGCAGGGGCTAGGGATCAAGCGATCATCCATGTAGCATTCCATGATCATTCTCAAAGAGAATCACAGAGCACAGAAACAAAATCAATTAGGTTGGAAAAGACCTCTGAGATCATCGAGTCCAACCTTTGATCGAACACCGCTCTCTCAACTAGACCATGGTGATAAGTGCCATATCCACTCTTCCTTTAAACACATGCGGGAACAGCGACTCCAGCACGTCCCTGAGCAATCTATTACAAAGTTTAATCAACATTTAAGTGAAGAAATTCCTCCTGCTGTCGAAACTGAACCTCCTCTGGCACGGCTTGAGGCCATTCCCTCTCATCCTGTCACTTGTGATCTGGAAGAAGAGACCGGCCCCCACCTGGCTACGGCCTCCTTTCCTTGCTAGCTAAGGTCTCCCGAGTTTCTTTTTCCCCAGGCTAAACAGCACCAGCTCCTGCAGCCACTCCTCACAGGACCCGAGTTCCCTTCCCAAGTTAATTACCCTTATCTGGACATGCTCCAACACCTCAGCATCCTTCCTGAACGGAGGGGCCCAAAACTGAACGCAGAATACTCAGGGCGCTGTGCACAGTACAGTCACTGCCCTGGTCCTGCTGGCCACACTGTTGCTGATCCAGGCCAGGATGCCATTGGCCTTCTTGGCCACCTGTGCACAGCTGGCTCATGTTCAGCTGGGTGCCAACCAGCACCTCCAGGTACTTTTCCACTGGGCCACTTTCCAGCCACTCTGCCCCCAGCCTGCAGCGCTGTACTTCAAACAGCAAAGCCCAAATGGCACTGGGGTTTGGGGTGAGAGCCCACAGTGCCTGTCCTGCCCTCACACCAAACAACAGAAGGATGATGTAAAAAGCCTGCTATGAGGAATAGAACTGCTGTGGGAAGGGGGCTGCTTAGACTCACCTTGTCAGGGCTAGCATGTCAGAAGAAAACAATTCTGATTCATAGATCAATTTTTATATGGTTCTCCCTATAAAAGCTGTATGGCTCAGCAGCATTTAAAAGTGCCAATTAACATCTTTAACTGAAAATTTTGTCAGCTGCAATAACCTGCTGGCAGGATCACCAGAGTCTCATTAATTTTCTTCCCCAGTAAGAGAGCTGCTCCCTCTGGAGGGATGTATGTTTTCTCCTACCCGTCTTCAGCACATTTTCTCATTCCATCATAATGGAGCAGAATTTCCAAGTAACATTTGTTTCCTATGTGGAGGAGAACAAGGAAGAGTCCTATTTCTAAAGGTGCTTTGGAGCAAGGGCAGCCTCTTCTGAGATGGAGTCAATGGCTTTTGGGGTAGTGGCTTGGCAGAAGGAGATGCAACAGGAAGAAGGTAAACATCACTAAATATAATTAGGTAAGTTCATAAGCTTCCCATAACTAGAGTTCCAGAAACTGATGGAAACTTCACTGGCCTGTGCTGCTTCTCCTTCATTCATGTTCAACCACATCAATCTACAAAAGGCCCCATTTCGTACACAAAGGATTTACATGCTATTAGACAAAAAGCACATAGATAGCTCTGATCATGAGGCCATTGTCATCAGAATATTTTTACCACTGGATTCTAACAATTTTGAGTTAAGCTAAAATATAAACGTGGGAAATGGCTGTTTTAAAAACATGTTTTCATCATATATTACGCAGGTATTTCTTTTAAATTGCCTTCTTTTAAATCTATAAACTCAACCTTCCACTAAAACCAGGAGTCGCCCTTACAGGTTCTGAAAGCAATACCCATACAGCTAGCACAAATTTCTATTCCTTGAAATTACATAAACTTGGCCCTAATGAGTATTACACAGGCTTCAGTCAATTGCATTAGAGAATAAGGATTTAATTTTTTTTTCCCTGGCATTGCTAGCTCAAAGCTGGAAACAGTAAGCAAGCTCCTGTTTTACTCAACTACCTTCTCCTGTGTACTCCAGAATAGTTCAAGAGTCTATCAGAGCTATCAGAGCAGCCACATTTCATTTTTAATCTTTTTTTAAAAAGTATGAAATACACAACAGAACCTATTACAGAAACTCTGATGCAAAAATCAATGTCCTTCTGACCCCACTCCAGAGCAGTAATGGCAAATAAATCTCCAAACAGCAGTCACTTGTCAGTAGTTTGTAACTTAATACAGCAGTAAAGTAAAAAAAGGTGTCTGTACTTATAGGGGCTTAAATATTCCAGTGATTATTTTTCAAGGCAAGCAGAGCTTTTAAATAGTAATTGTTGGATTGCTTTTCTGATAGAGTAGCAGCATATGGAAGTGTAACTTCCATTTTCATATGCAAGGAAAAAAAACCAATATAGCTTTAAGCAAAAGAAGGCATGAAGAAATTAAAAGGTAAACTAAAAGTTTGTTAGTAGCAAGCCAGGTCATATTTCTCCCACTGCTCCATTGTTATTTTTTACTATTATTATTATATTGTTGCTTATTTCAGTTCAGGTTTTTTTCTTCCTTCTGTTCATTGTCATGGGTTTGTCTAAGCAGTGGATCTTTAAGTTCAGGGTTCCCTTTCAGTAATGGGTTGGAGATTCCCTCTCCTCACCACAAGTGAATATCCAGCTATTGCCTCCCCTTCCTTTTCTCACTATGTCTCTCCACTATCAGAGCATAAAGGTCTGGATTTACCACAGAATCCTGCAATGAGGTAGACAGTCCTTGCCCCATGAACCTTTCCCAACCCTGGCTTCCAGCAGAAAGAGCCTCACATCCTGTCAGATGGCTCCCCAAGATCCCAGTCTTCCAATTTCGACCCATCTTTCTGAGAATCCCAAAAGAAGTTGCTTTTCTGCCTTTGCTGCTCAGACAGGTTTTCACAGTGAGAAGGCAGATGGAAGGAAGGGGAATGTCTCTGTTTTGAGAGACATCATTTCATCCAAATTCTAGTCATGCATCCTATGAGAAGGAAGGACATTTTGCACATGCACACAAGTGCAAAGTGATATACCTAGAGTTTCCCACTTCCCATCTTACACTCACCACCTTCAGTTTCACAGACACAGGATGCAGTCCATAAATGGAACTTGCCCACTTCATGATTTTTCAAATATGAGAGACAAGGGAATCAGCAGAAACTGATCTGGAGCAAGGCGTGAAAGATTCCCTAAAAGAAGAAAGTTGCAACTAAGCCAAAAACACTAATCATCTCAAAATGGTTTGATACAAAGATCTTTTTATTACCCAACAATGTGACAGTGTATATACAAATACAGTGTGGAATGTGACATTTACAGGAAATTTAAGTACATCATGCACAGACCCTATTGCAATGTTATTTTAATAGTTCCAGAATATTAAGCTGAATAAATATTCCTTACTTCAAAAATCAGTTTTACTTTTACATAAAAATATATAATATTGCACTCTTTACAAGGCCAGCAGTTTTGCATATTGGTTTGTAACAAGTGGAATTCTACTTTATAAAAAAATAAGCCTTTGTGAGCAACAGCCCAAAACAGGGAGCACAAAAGCACCCCAAAACCACAATGTTTGTCTTTTTTTCCTCTTAAAGCACATGACATCAACATGAGCCAGGA
This sequence comes from Anomalospiza imberbis, assembly GCF_031753505.1. Classification (NCBI taxonomy): domain Eukaryota; kingdom Metazoa; phylum Chordata; class Aves; order Passeriformes; family Viduidae; genus Anomalospiza; species Anomalospiza imberbis. Next base: position 70,202,503 of record NC_089683.1, on the reverse strand, counting down.
AGCTTTTCAGCTGGTACTTGGACCTTACATTAACATTCAGACAGAAAAATATGACTAAAGCCATCCCATACAATACTGCTACAATAATATGCAGTTTAAAACTCAATCCATACAGTATGCAGCCACTTGCTTAATTGAACCAACAATGAGCCTTTGTGTCACGAACTATGAGAACATTTTTCTTAAGTTTTTCTAGTTTGAAAAGTTTGTCAACCGGGAAATCTCCAGAGTTTCTGAAGACTACCTGGAATTTTCAAAATAAGTGTAAAGACTGCTTGTGTGTGTATGTGTGTCACCTTCGTCACAACCTGACAATTTCATGTAAAGTGTTCTGAAAGCAGATGAGCCTTAAACATGAGAAGACACAGCGGTTTGAATGGCAATAGTAGGAACAAGTCAGTGATAAAAAAAGCAAAGCAATTTAAAAGGAAAATGTAACTACATCAGACTTGTGTCACATTCTTGCTTTACCATTCGCATTACTAGTAGGCACTCTGTCATGGTGCCAGGTTTAGAGGTCTTCAAATCCATCAACTGAAATACTAATTTGTCATGTGGCCTAAGATTTCAAATTTGTTAAGCCGTTCACAATAGAGGCTTATTTTTCCCCTCTCATAAAACAGCCCCCAGGAATACACAACAAATTTGCACAGTGTATATCTGTGTAAACCCTTCCAAATCATCTGGTGCTAATGAACATTGATTATTCAAGCAGTTAGATTCAAACATCTTACAGTGTATTGAACCTCAATGACACTAGAACAGGAGCACATCTGTTCCTTCTTTAACACCTCTTTTTAGAGCTCTGGAAGATAAGCTGTGTGTGTACGTAATAGATGTTCTGCCACAGAACTGCGATAGCCAACTATCACAAAGTTAGGGAGTTCACACTGCATTGTGATCTAACCACTGTTTCATGATGCCATGAGGTGCCTACCCATCACTAAGACAAATCTGTCATTGTTGTCTGTTGCAAAGACTATTACAGTAACAGAGAAGATGGCAAAAATTACAAATATAAAGATAGCAGAAATTCTATTTTTAGCATTACAATACCATAAGATGGTGCAAAAAGCACCTACTAAGTTCTTTGCTTCTCAAAAAAAGCAATTTTAAGTGGTCGTTGATTTTTAAGTTTTTGATTGCTTATCCCAGAGCTAACCATACCACACTCAACTAATGAGATATACATATGCTGACATTTGACACAGATATTTACAGAACTTGATGCTGCTGATATTTTACATACTAAGAGGGGGAATAAGCATAATCAATTTTTTTAAATACTTCTGTCCAAGAAGTAATTAAAAAAATACTGTTGGTGTTTTATATTGCAGCATTGAGCATTCCTTAGTCACTTTGCTGGCATTGGATAATATGACCAGACATTCCTGCTGACCTGGATATGCTTCAAGTTTGTGCATGCACATATGCAATCTTACAACCACCTTAGGCTGCTCTTTTTAAAAAACCCAGCTATTCAGTCATTCTAGAGACATTCAAAGTACTTCAAAGTCCAGTTAAATAAGAGCTCCTATAGCCTATTGGGATTAAAGTGCATCAGAGACATGAGTTAGCAGCAGGCCCCGCCGTCACCCAGCTGCGTAGCTGCTGAGGAAGGAGTAGAACATGGGCAGCTTCAAGCGCTGCTGGTCCTTGCGGCACCAGGCGATGACATTCCCATCACTGTTAGCTGTGAACAGGTGATGGCCATCACAGGAAAAGGTAAGGCTGCAAAACAAGGAGAGAGTCTATTTTTATACCAAATGTGGCTATTTATAATGCTAGAAGACATTAAAAGCCCATGAGAGTTCAGCCAACAAAGATGAGCTGTCAGGGGAGGCCCAGTGCCTACATTAGCACAGCAATATGTTTGCATATACCTGCTTATCCACTCATACCCAAACAGGCTGACCCGCAGCTTTGGCCAGCACTTCAACATTCCCTGCAGTTTAATACTCATTTCTTTGCAGTGTCACAGCAAAGGGCAGGATTAGTAGCAAAATCCTACCCTCCTCCCTTCTGTTTCTGAAAGGAAGGATTTTCTGCAACAGAGCTCAGTGCCGTCTGAACTTGCATTGCTGACAAAGGCAGAAACTAAACCCATCAGATTTCATGGCACAGCACAGGATTTTTGTTCAGATGGGCATTTCTTAAGCTGTAACAGGGCTAGTAAAGCCCTTCAGTCATGCCACGGGTAATGTTAGAGAGCATGAAGGTCAGCATCCACTTACTGTCACATTTAAGCAGGAAACTTTAAATTATTCAATAGTACAAAATCGTTATCAACAAGCTTTGTGAAATATGCTGCTTAAAGGATGTAACAGACAATAACTGCTATCAGACAATCTTTTTCATTTCTAAAAAAAACAAAGGCAGTTTGGATTTTAAATGTTATTTTACCAACAGTCAAAACAAAATTTTTCAGAGTCATTTGTTACTATGCTAACATTAAGATAAAATTTTGGCATAACTCTAAGACCTTTGTGCAGACTACTGTTCCACTGGGGATATCAAAGACTCAATCTTTGACTGCTTTCTTAAAACACTTTGGCTCAGGAACTCTGCTCATCTAAATCAAGGACTCTGAGAAAACTAACTACACAAACACTCCACAGCGGCAGCTTCCAGGCTACTCTTGAGTTTGCCCCTTTCTCCACCATTTCCCTCCACCATCAGAAAAAATGGAAAAGGCAGTATTTTCATTTAATTTTGAGGAAGAAACATCTCTCTATTTAAGTCTGGCATAGTTAAGATTATCTCATTTTAACATAGATTCTGAGGAAAAATACTAAATTTAAAAATAAGAGGAGTAGCTATTGTTCAGTTTTCAAGGGAATCCTGCTAATTTCCATCTGCCATCAGCAGAACGTAGTTATTACTGTCATTACCGATACAGTACACTTGTGCTCACTTTGCTTTCATGAATAAATGGTAGGTTTGCATTGCTCTTTTTAGGCATGAGTGTTTACCTCCTAATTTCATGTTCAACACTCGAGACTATTTTGTTGTGGTTTTGTTTGCTTTTTTTTTTTTTCCTAAAGAGAAAAATGCATGCATTGTACACTTAAGATCTTTTTACCTTACAATGGGTTTGGCTGACTTCGAAAATGTTATTTCTCGTACTGGCTTCAAGTCCCACGTACTCCACAGTCTGAAAGAAAGAGGCATTTTTCTTCACACTTGCTTTTACAAATACTTCAGTGATAAACAATCTATTTAGCAACTGCTAAGACTGGGAGCTGAGTAACAGCTTGTCCACCTTCTTTAAAGCCAAATATCAGCATGATGTTTGGCTACATGCTCTCAAACTGTGAGCCTAAGTGATAGAGCATTTTAATAAATAAACATTTCAAATGCTTACCTTACAACTCCATTTTCAAGGCCCCCTGCAATCACATTGACAGACACACCTTCAGGCTGGTTAGAGAAAGCAACTGAGCAAATACTTTCCCTGCAATGCACGTGTCCAACAAGATCACCATTAACTGTCCAAAGTCTCAAATCACTGCCTCCTCCAACTGCAACAGAATATAGCATGGGAGTATTAAAAAAATAAATCTAGACCACAGTTAAGTCCATAACGTTTAAATATTCCATGGTAAAGAATTCAACTTCTTGAGAGTTCACAAGGTTTAAAAGACTGAGTGTTGTCTTCAATTACTTCTCTCTCTCTCTCTGAGACAGGAAGCACACAAACCACCAAGCCACTGCAGTGATTTAGAAGCTATCACATCCTATTTATGGAACTGCAGTGATTTAGAAGCCATAACATCCTATTTATGGAACATTTTACTTACAAAGCACTATGTGAATTTACTTTTAATGACCAATTTTCAATTACTAACAGGGAAGGCACTAAGATGGAATTCATACTAGCTATCTAAGCAGCTGGTTCTCATCCCTTAGCTTGCATTTTAAGCAAAATACTTAAAAAATAGCAAGCACAGTTCTCTTACCTGGTTATCTGGCATTACTTGATTCTATCAATGAACTAACAACCCAATTACTGCTTTTGTCTTGAAAGGAATTGTCTTAAAATGAAATGTAATGTCCCTTACTAATTAAAGAATACAAAGTTTTGCAGAAAAAAAGGTTTTGTGCGCTATAGAAATGGACTTGAAAGTCTTCAAGATAGTTTCAAAATCTAAGTATTAGTTTTCTGAAACTGCCAGAATAATGTCCCTTTGTCCTTTAATACCCCTTGCCTGCGCTCTGTAATACATGGTACTTTCCTGAAGAATTGTACTTTTGACAACAAATCTATCAAAATAAAAGCAACCAACATCACAAAATGTGAGTCTCCCAGGCACATATGAAATTTCAAGTCTTTTTATAAAGAGACCAAGCTGTTGGCCTTCAAGTCTCTACATCACATTCAAACACCTGCCTAATCACTTCTGGAGAAATTTGTATGTTACTATATTAAAAATAAGCAAAACATTGCTCCTGTATGACTGAACGAATCCTCAGATTATTAATACACACTCAGTAACTAATTTAATTACAACTCTCATGATTTATTTAGTCTGCAAGTCAAACCAGCTTTCTTGACTGACAAATATACCTGAATCACAAACTGTTGCAATATCACCAGTGGTTTCACTAGCTGAAACTGCAGTCACAGGACTCTTGTGTCCAGCCAGACTCTGGACATAGCACAGCCTGAAAAAAAATAAAGGGAACGAGCCTAAATTTCAGACTCAAATGCAGAAAAGGTCCTTTGAGGAAAATCTTAAAAATCGTTACATTAATTTCAATCAACATTTTGGTATCAATTATCAACCAATTATGTTATTTTTCATATTCACTATAAAATTTTAGCACCTTTCATGAGAAAAAAAATCAGTAAGGGTTTGACTTCACAATAAGATATACACAGAACAAATTCAACTAACTTCAAAGGGGAAAAGATACCCAAGACTGGGAAAACCTGTATTTATAAGAAAGCTATATGAAAAAGTTACATAAATACTTGTACCTGTTCAAATCCCATATTATGCAGGTTCCATCTTTGCTGACACTGATCATTATACTGTATGGTTTGCACACAAACAAGCTTGTTATTTCTGCTGTGTGTCCATACAGATGGACTTGTGACTCCATTTCTATCTCCGAAGGCTGAAAAACAGCAAGATAAGGCAAAATCTCATGAAAAGAAAATTAATGTCTCTCTTTCTAAGAAAGGTAAGCCTAGTCTAAGTCTTAGATATCAAAGAACGGTTCACATTGCTTTTAATATCATCATCATTTTAGCAACTGTGTTCATACTTTATTATGTTTAACACTTTATAATGTGATAAGACATAGCTATCATTGATGTTCAGCATTTGCTTCCAGTGCTTTAGCCTTAGCAAATATATTGATGTGATCCAATGAACCAGAATGAAAAACTACTGTAGCTCAGTCTCAATTACGCAGCTTGAAGTTGTCCGATTTGTTTTCTGCAAGACTGCTCTTTCCATACAACACTGAAATGACAGTTCTAAATATTTTAGCATCCAGTGAAGACACTTGGAAACAAAAGGAAAATCCAGCTTGGAAGTTGTCACTCTCCATACAGCAAATTACAAGAAATTCCTCAAGTTGGTGCCAAGTTCTTCAATGATAAAATTGGAAAAACATGCAGGAAGTCAAGTTTAAATAAAGAAATTGCTAGGTAAAAATTAAAGCAGCAAAATTTAATACCAAACAACACTTTTTATTCAAGTTATATAATTTGAAATGACTCAGACTTCCTGAAAACTGGCTAAGTTGAAGGATCTGTTTAATCAGAATGCTACTGCTTTATTTAAGACAACTTGCTGTACAGAGATTAGAATAATTTTGGTAAAGGAAAAGAACAATTTTCTGCTGGTTTCCTCACCCATGTCAGAGCACATGACCTGCATTTTTGTGTGAGGGTACTGGATGCCTACCTATAGCAGGTCTACAAAAAACCCTTGAAAGTTCAAACAGACAAGTACACATACGCTCAAATCACAGGTTGTAGAAAATTTGCACTAAAAGAGACAAACTTATCTATGTAATACTGCAAAAGAGCACCTGAAGCACAACACAGCCATTTTTTGAATTCTGACAGCATGCCTTTGAGTTCCCATACCAAATTAACAACACGGTATCTACTCCATGCCCATGCACTCCATCTTTACAAATATGAAACAGGGCAAAATATTCATGTTCAAGTACTGCATTATAACAAACAGTTCAATTTATCGCTGATCAGCTGACATGATGGATACAGAGCAGATGTCAGGAAGCACTTTTGCATTCCCTGCAGCCCTGACTTGGGTAACTGACTCAATGACAGGAGCTACAAAATTGGCACAATGTCCCTCTGCCTGGGGCACATAAAACTGTCAGTGCTGAGAAATTCAGCAAAGATGGTCTCAAAGAACATCATCTGTGCAGATTAACAAAAACCAATTTTTTCTAGGAAACGGAAGGAACTCAAGAACCATAACACCACTAACTAAAGTTTCTTTTCAGCTTTGCAGAAGGCAAGTATATTTAATTTCTATTAAAAAAAAAAAATGGAATCCAAGTCTCAGTACAGGTTATCTACAAGTTCACTATTCCAGGAAGCAGTTAAGGTGCCTGACTTATGATCCAACTGAGTAAAGCCTGCAGGCTTGAAGCTCTGCTTCATTTTCTATACTCAATGTGCCACTGAGCTTTGGAAGTATGAGTGGCAGTTCACCAGAAACTGGAAGAAAGCCATAGGGAAAAAATTCTAAAAATCACTGTGTTTATGTTCTTCCTGGTCTAAGCATCTGCTGTTTGCCACTACTGAAAACAGAAAACTGGATAGGCATAACAGATCATACCAAGGTTCTCTCTAGCTCATGCTAGTGTAGGGATTCAAGAGCATCAAGGAGTACAACACGAAACATGTTTGCCAATACTTGTATCAAGCTACATCTAGGAAATCAGTTTAGTTCAGTTGTTGCTATGGGTAATACTGTAGATACACCTAAAATGAGCTGTTAGGAAAGTTGTTCACTCTTTGTTAAACCATGGAGAATAGAAGTTACTGCTAAAGAAAGAATGGAAGATTCAGATGGAAGCTTCAAAACTCAGAATTAGATTTGAGTTCTATTTATGCTTTATATTTTTTTCTATTTATGCTATGTTTATAAGCAAGCAGTACCAAGTATTTTTCACTAATAGATTAAGTAATGCAAGCTACTTCCTCCCTTCCACACTCACAACTTTGCCCCTTGGAGAATATGTCAAAGTAAAGAGGTTTGGTGGTTAGTATATACACTGTCTGAGAATATATCCTGGATCTCTGGTTGGAGTGCCTTCTGCACTTGAATTATTGTTTACTTTGGGGATTTGCATTCCACAGCTTCAGTTAAAGCATTGAAAGACTCCGTTTCCTTCACAGAAGTTACTCCTTAATGCAGGGAGCTTCACTCTGCCAGAGAGCTTCAGTTCCAAGCCCTGTCCAGAACACAGTCAGAGCTATACATGTTGTGCACTCAGGTGATGAGGGCTACCTAAAGGCTAGCTGTATGCAAACAGCAGCTTAAGAAAAACAGGCACACATGCTGAGATTTCAGAGGAGCCTTCAAAAATAAATACTAAAAGCGCATGTGATTTTTTTTTTTAGCAATTATCCAGAATATGCTCTTTTCCTCATTTTCCCTGTTAAAAAGAAAAGACTGTAATACTGAATACACAAAATACTTTATTTATGAATTCTTTCCAATGTAACTTACCGTATTGCTGGTGAATCTGTTCATATATGCTGTGATGACACCAGATTTACTACCTGTGAACAACTGACAACTGTCTGGCACCCAAGCACAACTTGTTACCTTGAAAAGACAAAACACAGTGAGGAAAAAATTAGAACAGAAAAACTATTGTAACTGCTGTTTTCATTATGCCACAGCATTTGGTCAAACTGATCCTTTATTAGTTATCCTATGAAAAGACATGTAAAACACCTAAACTAACAAAATCCAATACCTAAAATATAGCTACTCTAGGCTGTATTCATTACTATGTCAGAAACAGAGTAAAGAGGGAGTTTTATGTAGCCTGGAATTCATAGCTAAAGAGCAGTGCAGACTAATGCAGACTTCAAGATCATCCACCAAAATCTTTTTGGCAAGATCTTACCAATCACTGGATTGTGACAGAGATTATGTAGCTTTCCCTAAAAATCTTTTAGACAATCTTTTTCAAATGGATCCTATACTATAGTGGAGTTATTCTTCCAACATGAAGCACCTATACTTTTTTTCTGTATTGATTTTTCCTAGGACAGAACTTAAAACTTTTTTAAATTCACAGCAACATTCTATAAGAAGGAAAAGCTACAAAAATCAAATTAATTCAAAAGGAATCTTTATCTAGTACAGGAAAACAACAAGAAACCAGATAAAACAGTGGAGCTATGAGGAACACATTTCAAAGGAAATCAAAAAGATTAAAGGGAGTTGTGACTGGATGCTCATCCCCAAAAAAGGCTAAAGCAGGAGTACCCCACTGCCAAGTCAAGCCACCACTTAAACTACCAATATTCAATTGAAGAGCAAGAAACTGATTTCATTTTACCTGATGGAGCTGTGAGCTCTGTATAAAATTTACTGGAGGTTCACTTTGCTTGCTTTTCAGTCGTAAGATGTTATCAGCATATCCCCAGCTCAGGATCGCTGACCACTGAATGTCAGTGCTGTGCATGCTCCTCACGCCTGAAGGAAGGCACACAGGATTGTGTCATGTTCACAGCAAGATTCAATCACTTTGTCAACAACAAAAGTCTCAGACTCGTGTTTTATCACAAGTTAAAATATAAACCCCCCAAAGTTTCGAAATAAGGTATTGTCTGTAACATATTATAAACAGTTTTCAGAGACCGAATGAACATTCCATCTTCTTCAAAGACAATTTGCAACATGGACAAAACTTTTTTGAAGAAGAGTTGCATCTTTTGAGAACAGAGAAAAGGGGCAGACAATACTTCCCACCGAGAGAAAGGAGTGGTATAACTTCAAGGAGGATGTTACTTGTTTTGTTGACTAAATGTGAAATGATTTATTTTTAGAAAGCCTGCACTAGTATATGCCACCAAGAAAACAAAAGATTGTGAGAACTTATTTGTACACTCTCAATAAGAATCCCTTTAAGAAGTTTAACTGAAAGCAGAAGATTCTTCACCTCTGCTTTTTTAGTGTTAACTTTTGTCATTGTCTGGCTCTAAAATCCGTTTCTTAAGCTTTCCTTTCAGTTGTCACATGAGCTTTTTCATCTATTCTTCAGTTCTGGGACCCAATCTGCTGGCAAGTTCTAAAGTTAAATTCTCATGCTTCAATCACTTCAATGAAAAATATGAACTTAATTACAGAATGCCTCTACTGTAGTTTTGAAAATTATAAGTAAAATTCACCCTCCTGTAAAGATACCACACATGCGGAAGCTGTTAAGGGAATTATAAATTAATCTTTGGCAAAAGCAACTAAACTTGGGAAGTTTGCTGAAGAACAACAGTAGCATTAGATTTAATATTCATGGTTCATTTCACATATATTGTCCATACAGAGAAGAAAGCACATTCATACCTTGCTCCTTGCTATATATCATCAAAAGGCAGAACTTGCTGGACAAACCACAGATAGCCTTAGTTGGTAAAGCTTGGAGAGAGCCAAACCTTTCTCCATGTGGTTGGCTAAAGCAGACAACAGGGTCAGGAGCACTTGGGGAACCAACATATTCTCCCCACTTCAAGCCCTTTATCCATGGTAATGGACTCTAAAACAAGCACAGACGAGGTTAAATTAAAGAACTTTCAGGAAAACAGTTTCATTAGTAATGCAGAATGATTTATGTCAGTTTCCTGTAAGCAATCACATGGTAAGGATAGCTGAAGTCTTTACTCAAAAACAACTGGAAAGACAAGTTCAAAGCACTTTAGTACCATCAATTACACTATTAACTTTAAGGTAGCTCTACTCCTTCTTTAAAGGCATAGGCAGCAAGCTTCTAGTTCAGGTAGTTTAGTGAAAAACACAGATCTCTAAATCCAAGGATGCAGTTTCTGACTGGACTTCAGGGGAAAAAAACTGCTTGAAGTGAAGAAAGTTTACTTGTCCTACAGGCAGTAAAAAAGCTGAGGATGGAAGAAAGTACAGTATGTGTTCGCTTGCTATAGGTCTGCACACAGATTCTACAATTCATCATGGAAACTATAAAACTGTTAATTGAAGTGTTTTACAACACCTATTTCCCAAAACCAAGACAAACCCAGATCTTAGTTTACACAAAATATCACCAATGCATGAAATTAGTTTTCACTATCACTTCCTAATTTTATGTATTTTCTTTACAGTATAATATAGCAAGTAGCACTTTTAGGAAGAAAATTCTAAACCAAGGATACAGGGTACAACAATTACAGCACACAGATATAATTAAACCATCTTGCAATTGAAAATTACATACTGGATAAATGATTTCTTTAGTGTGTTCTCTGGTTTCTCTGAAAGCAAATTGCACTAGTAATCCCATGGCAGCAGGAAGTTCTCCTTCCATGATAAGCCGGGATCCAGGTCTACTAACATGTGCTGCATGAAACAGCTGGCGGGGCGTTTGTCCATATGTTTTTATCATTGTTTCAAGGGCTCTTCTCTGAACAGGATCTTCAACAGCAGAAACATCCATCCCAAAATAGGTCTATAGGCAACAAAGAAAGGAAAGGGGCAAGAATAAGCTTGTCAGGTTTGTCTTTGGGAAAGATTTTGCAACACACACACAAATTCAGAGGCAGACTATTCAGTTGTTTGCTTAAGGTGTGGACCGGAAAAGATCCCACAATGACTGTGCTGACTAAAGAGCCACTGAGAGCATGACCTTGTCACCTCCTCTTTATTGGAACAATCACTTCAAGGACTATCATGTGAGCTGCTCCTACATATGTCCCATAACTAATTTCTCTTGAAGGTTTTCTTTGACGCCTTTACCAATCTGTGAAAAATTGGAAGGGTTGCTGATGATAAGCAAAAGAATTGGAAAGAGTTGGAGAATTTTATTTTCTTTACCTCTTTTTAATGAGCATATTAAAGCTCTCTTTTGTGGAAGGGAAGGAGAAAGAAACCTCATACTTCAAGAGAGTGGAAATTATTTCCTTCTATTTGTCTTTTTCATGCCTCTCCAATTGTGCACCACACACTTTTCCTCAGTCACACCAAAGGACTTAAAAAAATTATGAATAGGCAAACTTATTATTTGAAGCTCACTAACTAAATCAATACTTAAACCCAAAAAGAGTAAAAGAAAGGGAAGTATTTGGATGGCTACTTCAAAACGGCATCACTGCTACACACTACCATTTTATTAGCTTTTCCAGCCATAGAACAAACACTAAAACCAGGAAACATTTGAATGCATTTACAACCAGGACTACCTGCTGAGCAAACCTTGTGATAATAAGGATTTAAGCTAAAGAATGCAATTCAAGATATCCATGTTGCAATTACGCAGTAAAACTCTGGAAATCTTAACATTAAATGAAGATTTATTTGAAATTAAATTTACTGTAGAGAAAAGTGCTCATTAGAGGGACAGAACACAGGACCTGTATGAAGGAAAACACTGAGTTCAGGACACACAGAACTATTTCAATCCTATCAAAAGCTGCAGCAGCACCTGCCTAAATTAAAAGCTTTTGAATTAGGCAGGAGCAGATACACACAGTTACAACAATCAGACTGCTGCAAGCAACTATCCACAAGGTCTAAGCCCCAGATCTGATCATGCCCCACACCTAGCTCAAGGCAAGAAAGAGGAACAAAAATTCACTAAGTTTCACAATACTCCCCAGGATCTTACAGTTCAACATTGAAATGGTTAAAGCCTTTCCTTATTCAACACTTCATGAGTCAGGGATCTTGTTTTATGCTTGATGTTTTCCAAGCTTTCCAAGCAAGTCTGATTAAACTCTCCCCCATTAAGTTACTAAGGACAACGAACAAACATGCTGCTTAACAAATACTTACTGCAGGATGAAAGACATTAATAGCCTGAACAGAGGCCTTGCCTTTTTGCTTATAACCAAACACCAAGTCAATCCAGTGACAGATTGTCTGGGAAACATGATCGGACTCCAAAGCCTGACGATGAATCAAGATGAACAGACGAGGATCGTTACGGGCCCAGGGTGGAAGATTGACATGGTTAACTCTGTCACCATTTTGACGCACTCCAAAATCAAAACCTAGAATCAGGGGAGTGAGTATTCCAACACTTTAGTTGACAGTAACTTCAAAAAGGCCTATAGGGTTCTACAGACCTCAACGATTAAGTATGGTGATTAACAATCAACAAAGCAGCATCATTAACAAGTCCTTCCAAAACATATTCAGCTGTACATACTCATTCAAATGGAAAAATGAGAAAACAGCAAACTCCTTTGCCCTGCTGACAAAATTAGGGAAAAACTCAGCTTAACTCCTACATAACAGCTTTTTTAGCATACCCCACAAATTTGTGCCAGATTTCTCCCATACATCTACTACTTAGCATATTCAGCCAAGGCATATAAATGTTATCAGTTTCAACCCATAAGCTCAATCATACAACTCTTTTGGGTATATAGTTCTGTTGTCCTCTTAGTATACCTTCTCTGTTAACTAGAAAGTCGGGAAGGTAGAAAAATTCTGGTATAAGCTCCTTTACGTCAGTCATTGATTCATACGAAGAGAGGCGCCAGGTTGTATTGGTAGAGTGAAAAGTTCTGTCTGGGATGTCAAAACTTTGATCTGTAAAGAAATCCAAACTCAATTGTTACATTGATGATGGACACTAACAGTTACACATCTGCAACTTCATGTTGCTAACTGCTCTCTAGTTAGCTGAGAACATTTAGAATTCTCTTATCTCAATTGCTATGTGTTACACTTTGCAAATCAAATAGAGGTCAGCTTTTTATGCTACAGAAACTAAGGTATAAACATCAAATGACGAGCTTTATGGTCTAGCTTGATAATTTCAAGAATGGATCTCCTGTTAAAGCATACCAGATTTAATTTTACCAGGCTCATCTATCTGGAATTGGAAAACCTATGCTAAATAGGGTAACATATAGCATTCCTGGGTTATTGGAACAAGGCCCAGATGTAAAAGACAAGTACAAGCAAATGCAACCTTACCTTGATAAGCTAAAAACATTTTAGTAAAAGGTGGCAGCCTAACTAGGAAATGAAGCACAGTTCCACTGTTAGAATAATGAGATCCATAGTGATATGGTTGTACAGGGGGCATTGGATCATCCTCTCGTGCTCCTTTACGGTACTCTTCTTCTAAATACTAGAAAAATAGGAGAAAATTAAAAAAAAGAAAATCAAACCTTCTCCTTAGATGCATTCCAACAACAAAAATAAGAACTTGCCTAAATTGTTTAGGAATAAACACCCAAACTTTTAAGAAACATACATTCAAAAGTGATCTGGAATCATATACACTTAAATGTCTAAAGATACACAATCACTTTTACAATCCAGTTAGGTATCAAAGTCTTCAGCCAATTTAAATGACCTACTTTCCATTATTTATTACTTTTGCTTTTCTCCATTCCCCATCTTGTTTTCTAACACAGCAGTCTCATGGAAAAAACAGTATTTGCAAATACTGTAGACCATGGTGACACAGACAAGTTTGAAAGTCCAGATGCAGATACTTTAATTCCCCAGTTTGTTCCTATTTCCTACAGCCTTTAAAACATTTTAAAGAGGAAAAAATCAAAAAGCACCATTATCATAGTAGGGCATGTTAAAATAACAGTACTTGAGGGCCTGTCATCAAACAGAAGAAATAGCTACAAATTCCACCAAAGTAATGTCAACTAAACAGCAGTAAATGATCTTCCTGATCTTAGGGATCTTAAAATGTATACAAGTTTCCATATAAGGTAGTATGTAGTACCCATTTAAATTCCTCAACAGAATCACATGGATGGGCTAAATTGATTTGACATTTCAGGTACAGGAAAACACAAAACTTCCAAGCATGTTATAAAACAATTCCTAAGAAATGTTTCCTGGAAAATACACTGTAAATAAGAGTTCTGTAGCAAAGAAATACTGTATTTGTGGTTTCTTCTTCCCCAATAAATATATGTTATAAAAACTAAAGCCACAGTGTCATTTGTCCCATTTGTCATGGGACAAAGGCAAGAAGAAAAAGTAATCCAAATTACCTTGTAAGTATCCACATAACGATCCTCTTTTTCTTTAGACTGCACAGCTATTGGTTTGACCAGGTTTCTGCAACAAAAGCAGTACCAATATGTTGTAATTTTGATTACAATACTGATTCACATCATTAAGAATAACACCTTTAATATAATTAAAAGGCCAAGGAAAATGTAACACTTTTCAAGAAAGTTCAGAAAATAGAAAAACAACTTTTCATTAGTGCTAAAGGCAAACTTGGATCCACAGCACAGTAAAAGGCAAGCAAATGCCAAGCGCCTCAGTCAAATCAGAGGCACCCTATAAAGGCAAAGACTTACTGCACACAAATGTTAAAGTAGCATAACAGAAATTTATTAGGGTAGGACAATTCATTCAAATCCATTCAGATGAAGATTGTGATTTTGTAACTAGCTAAGTAATTTACGATATTTCCTTTTCTATTTAATTTTTGCTAATTGGCCTGAAGTCCGTAATAATATGAATTTAAACATACAGCTTCTATTTAAGTCTGTGATTTATACATAGCCTAGTAAGACAGTGTAAGTCCAATACACTGCATTTGAATCTACACACCTGTTTTATTTCAATATCCCAGGCAAAGTAGCCACTTACTGTAAAAACCCAAATTATTAGAGATGAGGCTTGTCCCTGAATAGTTCCATTTGTGTGTGTGCAGTTCATTACAAAGAGGCTAAAAACCTAAATAGGATGATCAGTTCAAGTATTTGGAAAAAAAGTTTCAAGCATTTCATATTACCTATATACTGAGGGATCATTTAGGTCCAGCGTTTCATTGGTGTAGTCAGAAAGTATAAAAGGAAATACTGGATATTGCATGAGATCATTGAAGGAACGACCCGCATGTTTGTTTAAATGAGTCAGATATTCAAAGTTAGTAATCTGTCCTGTGCACCACAGGTGGGTCAAAGCAGTAATGTTTCCATATTCCAAAAGGTTAGGCAAATTGTTAGTCAAGATGCTGTGGTACACATCATCACGGACCTAGAAGAAAACACCATAGATTTAATCATTCACTTCAGATGTTTAAAACTACCAAGAGTAAGTTTCTCTCATTTTGTGTATTTCCAGATATCTGCTGTAATCAAATAATGTCTAGTATCACTAAGATTCTTTAATATCTTAATATATCAGAGATGCATTTTACAACATGCCTATGATCATCCAGAAGCCTAGTTGAGCCAAATTCTTTCAAAGGTATTAGGCAGAATTTAATTAGTCCATGCAACAGGTCTCCTTAAACCTATTGCATGAATATACATGTTATAAAGACACAGCAAAATGCTTTGGTGTATTACATTGGTGCCACAGTACCTTTGTATTATCGAAAGCCAAGAGTAAAGTTCTGCCATTTGTTAAAAAGATTTCCACAGCATTGTCTCTTAACTGCCACCAGCGCTTATGAACTTCCTTAATTTCCTCATAGGTCCAAGAAAATGAGGCTGGTTCAGTTTCTCCATGAAAACTCTGCAGAATTTGCAATTTAGAAAGTCAGTTTTAAATAGAGGATTGTCCAAACAAGAAACCCTTCAATGCAGCCAGTTTATAACAATACAGCAAGTCATAAGGCAAACTTTAATTTTCATGTAATGCTTTAATAAGTTGTGGTGATTTTCTTTAGCTACTTTTACCCATCCTCTACTCTCCTCAAAGCAGTGGGTAGAACATGACATGCTCCTCAGCTGCTCCAGTTCCCTACCCAGCACTAGCAAGCAATGCCACATTTTCAATGGCTCTTAAGCTAAAAATATTGGACAGCCAATCAGAGCAAGCAAAGCTTTGTTGTGAATCCCAGCTCTGACAGTCCGGTGAAGGACAAAGCAGCTGGTAGCATTTTAAGCCACAGGAACTGCCTGCTTAGTAGATGCAAGGAAGAGCTCTGTAAAAGCAGTTTAAAGCTTACAGTAGTGCAATCCATATCTTGATTACTTATACATGTTTGTGGGATGTATATACAATTTACACACCAGTCGCTGTGTATCAGAAGGATTAGCTCAGCTCCCATTTCCTCCAAGAAACAATCCTCTTGTAAAGGAAAAGGGAGGAGCTAGAACATCATATGTAATGTTAAATTCAAGACTGAGATGTTGTGGAGCATGATTCATACACCTGTGACTTTCTGCACTTCATAGTGCCCCAGCTTCCACTAAGGCAAGTTCTCAGGCACAGATCAAAGCAAACTCTGTGCACTTTGCTGATGAACAAAGATCAAAGCAATGCACTGCAAGGTGCAGAAGCCTCTCACATCACCCATTCCTCATTCCCTCCCAGTCCCACATCTTTCCTGTTTTCTTCTATCACCACCAAATCCACAGCCAGGGTCAACAGAAGCAACAAAAACCAAACTCATCAGTTTGGCTAGCTTAGTCCAGAGATCTAAGTCTACTACTACTGCCACTGAAATTGCTGAAGAAGAAAGCTACTCATGGCTATAGTTTGGAAAAATTAAAGCTGGACTATATGCTCTAACACTTACCGAATTTTCAATTGTGTCTGAAGCATTATCTTCAACAAAATACATGCCACATTTTCCTAGAGTAAAAAATAGTTATGAAAAGGTACATGATATTGCAAAATGCATCTCTGGGTTATATAAACAGTAGTCATGAATTAAGAATGCTAAGAATAATACCTGGGGCAAGACAGTACAGAAATACAATTTATGATTCCACATCTTTTAGCAAGTGTTCTGCAGATCTTAAAACTTACTGGCGGTTCAAACAGCACTTATGAAAACAGTAGAGAACAAGGGCAAAATTGATCTATAAAGTATGCAATCCACAAAGGCAACAGCCCAATTACTTATAAAAAATTAGCCAGGTTTATATATACAGCATTCTCTTACACTGAAAATGTATTTATAAAGAATGAAAATTCTACTTACCTAGCAACAATTCACCAGCAGTCTCTCTAGAAGGTGCTACACTTACACATCTTCGATTAACTCTGAAATATTTCAAAGTGGAAATGCTTATGGATTATGGAAAGGCCTATCCTTATGGACTTAGGTACCTTTTAGCAGACCTAAAATCAACCTAAACCAAACAACCTCCAAGGTTACAGCTGAAGGAAAACTGTTCAACAACATGACTAATGGTTCATATCCCAAGAGGGAAAGAAATAGAACCTCAACTTCCTAGACTTGCTTATGAGTGTATTTGTACTTATATCTTTGCATGTTCTCTGCAGTTATTTTAGGCTGTATTAGTACCTGTAACAAGTGGCAAATTGACAACTGCAGAGCTGAGTAATGAAGTGATAAAAGCAAAGAGGATGGAAAGAATTTGCTTTTGAACTCTGATGGAAAGAACTACCAGATCTTAGATATCTAGGACAGGCAGTATTACTAAGCAAAAATAAGAGATCTCATCAGCTTATCCCACAGGTCCTATCCACAGCACACTAGATGGTATTTGGTAGCTCTAGTCTTTCGCTTTTGAGTAAAGCAAAATGCCTAGTATTTTTGACACTGGTCTCATTACCCACTTGATTTTTTAAAAAATGTTTGTAAGACAAAAAAAAGGTTTTTAGACAGCTGTTTCTTTTGACTAGGAAAAGATAGGAAAGGGAAGCACGTGTTATCCAAAACATACCTTATATGTTCACTTGCAGCTTTGTCCTTTACAGTAGAGGAGTGAGAAGAATGTGTTTTGTCTTCAAATAAGTAAGACAACGGAGTTTTTATCACACCTATAAAGGCATCACAAATAATAAGGTAGTAACAGTCATTACAATTCAGACATTATGTTACATTCAGCATTGAAGATGCTTTAATTACCTTCCTGTTTTTGCCTGTCTGGGAGAAGGTATTTGTTTGGAATAGTTAGGTAGCACCTCTGCAAGCGGCGCCTCTCTCTGTTTGGGCCCTCTGTTGGATCCAGTTGCCAAGAAGTTGGGTAATAGACTGGGTCATACCAGAGTGCTCTGACAAAAAAAAAAACAAAAAAAAAAAAAAGTTAGGAGTTTGGCAGCAGAGGCAGTATATGTGCTCATAAATTCTGCTCTTCTTTAACAAGTAGAAAGACAGAAGTTGCATAGAAGTACACTGGGCAATTATTTCTGAAAAAGTATTAAAAGACTGAATTCTGTAGTTTATTTTCATGAGTTATTCCACTGAATGACTTTTCACAAGCTGCTACTGTAAGACTCTTCAAGTTACTCATGCTAATGAAAACAGCAATATAATGCATCCAATACTATTTCGAAAACTCTGCTGCTGCAAACATGAGACAATACTAGTTCTGTACTGGTGAAAATACCCTAGTTTGGTTTCTTATCAACATAAATATCCGTTGTTCTACTCTACTTAGTGAGCAGAGTATCTAGATGCTAATGTGAATAACATACCACAAATGTTTCTTTACTCCATCTACGTTGTGCAAGATATGAAAACTTTAGGACACTCTTCATTGTATTAGGCACAGCAAAATGTATATGATGAAAAAAAACTGTCTAAATGGGATAGAAATACTACTTGGCTACTGACCCTAAAAGATAGGGTAAAAAAAAAAAATGAAGTCTTTTACAAGTCTAACTATCAGATGGTTAGCAGAAGTAATTCTAATTTTAGTATCATCTCCATGTCATATGCCTCTGAGTAGAAGGAGAAGCACATGTCAGGCATCAAGTCTCTCTCACTTTTTCCCCGAGATGAGAAAACTCACCGATCATGTGTAAGCTGCTGAACAAGCTCCTGCCAATGTCTACTGGCACTTAGCTCTGCCTTATACATCCCTCTGATGTGCTGGATTACTTTCTTCCTTTCCATTCCTTGTGACAGTGACACAGCTTGTGTTATATCTCCAGCTATTTTAGAAATGTCTTTAGACTTTGTATCTAGACGCTGAAAGAGACTGAGAAGAGTTGTGTTTTAAAATGCCAAAAACACACTGAAAAGGTAAAGACCGAAATGCCTCATAAAATGAAATCAGTTTGGCAGTAGATATGTATAGTTCTTGCTACAGCAGATGCAGAACAACTTAGCCTACATAATAAGATTCATGAATACCTTCTGCTTCTTAGTCATCAAAAAACCTCTTACTTTTGGCCAAAGACAAAACAAGCCAGTCAGAAGATCAACGGCTATGCTTTAATGTGCTTGACTAATTCATGTATACTCGTTACAACAAAAATCTGGAGTTTTAAGGACATTAAGTGTTTAAAGGACTCTAATTTACCACTGATTAAGTCTAAGTCATTCAACATAATAAAGTCTTAACACTTGTCTGCATGGACTTGACTAAGCTGACCTTTACAGCTACTGCACTTGCTTTAAAGCACATTGTGTGTACATCTCAAATCTGACTTTATGGCAAAGCCTGAAATCTAAATTAATGGAAAACTCAATCTATCACAAGGTACTGAAACTTACAATTATACCAAGAGCAGTAGTCTACATAGCTCACAAAAAATATTCAAATTGTATACTGAATACAGTATTTCATTTGTTGAAAATCAGGGTTAGTTGCAGGGAAATTTAATTGCACAGACCACAGCAACAGGAGATGTGATTGGACAGATGCAATAGTCATAAAATTAAGGGTGAAATGCCAAATGTGCAAAAAAACAATTCAGTATTGAGGCTCACACAATGCCATTTATTATATAACCTACTAAAATGTATATGCCAATAACAGCATACTTAAAACTCTGAAAGCTACTGATACTGTTAATTTGAAAAAAAAAACCCACCCATAATCACACAGGCAACTTTGCAATGGGAAGTGCTGAACAGAGAACATTTCTTAAAGTTCTTGCAGCCAGTAAGGTACTTACTTCTGCCGATTATTAGCCATTGTCTTCTCCCATGCAGCTTTGTTTACACCTTCTTCCATCTCATATTTCTTCTGATCCTGAATGGAAGTTTAACACATTATTTTCTTTTCTCAGATGGACAAAAAAAGGAAGGGGGGGCAAAAGGGTATGCCAGTTTTAAAAAGAAAGAGTGACAAAACTGTTCAACAGATATCTTCACAGCACTTAAAACCAGCAAGGTTTCATTTCAGTTACTGCCATTTTATTATATTTATATATAAACTTTTCTCTTTGCAAGAAATCAAAAATTATTTTCTTGAAAACAAGAGATACTAGTAGCTTATTATGAACTCTCATCTCCCTCTGGAATAAATAATATGTTTAACCAAGAAGCTTGTTAGCTTGCTGTGAAGAGTTGAGAGTACGTGACAGAAATATTGAGAACCCAAAGAGAATTCCCGAAAGCATAAGCCATGCACCAAAGAACACCACAATCTGCAGTTAAACTCTGATCTTATGTAAGACAACTATCTCAAATACACCCAGTTATTAAAGCAACGTTTTTATTCACAAACCTCTTTCAAAGCTTTTATTAAATCTGGTTTTGGTCGTGGGCTCAGGGGAATGCATTTATAGCCACAACTTTTCAAAGTATTCATTAAGTCTCCTGCTGCTCTTTGTTGTTCTTTGGTCATTCCATCGCTGTGATTGTGCATTAACTCATACAAATAGAGCGCTAATTTAGGCCCATGCTAGAAGATGAAAAGAAGGAAAGAGGAGAATACAGATGTACGGTCATGCTCATTTCCAGAACACTGAGCAGTATTTTCCCCTCCACTTTTATTCCCTTTTCTAGTCAGACTGTGCAGATTTCTTCTAATTATTCTCTAATTTAAAGAAAAAGACAGCTTTAATGGTTAAAGATAAACTTTTATAAAACTAGAAAAAATATGCTGAATTTTATCCGCACATGGTAAAATTTGCCCCAGCCTCTTGTGACTTTTCAAATGGCTTGCAAGAAAATTGTTTTCCCCCCCCCTGCTCCTGCAGCCTTATACTTCAGGTTTCTCTGTGCCAGAGACATCTAATTTTGCCTGCCAAGAAAACTACACCTCATTTGAGTAATCAAATTAGAGCCGACAGATAATGAAGTTAAGCAGACATAAGCCATAAATGCACTCAACATGACACTCCCACACCGAAGCCACTGCCAGTACATCAGCTCTTTTCTACGTGATAAAACTTATTTATTTGAATAATGTACACATGATCAGAAATATGTGAGTGCCATGAACTAATCCAATAAATACTTTCTCTCCTTAGAATATAGTGACTCAATCTGTGGCATGTCTTTTATTTCATTCTTGCAGTTCCTGAAGATCTCCAACTGCAGCATTCCCACCTGATTTCTCCTTGTGACTCAAAGATATGATTGCTTTCAAGCTTGCACTAACATAGCACAACTAGAAGCTTTCTTCTGACAAACTCAGAAAAGCAGGGAGAACCTATTCAGCTTTTTAACTTAAGAACATGGAACACACAATCCCACTTTAAGATCTAATAAAGGCTAAGTAAGAAAAGAGTATTGCTTTGGTTGAGGATTGACTGCTTAAAATCTAGTTGCAATCAATTCTTATAAGCTTCAGGAATTCTGCAGTTAAGAGTTCCAAAGCAAGGACAATTCCTTCCTTAATTTGCTTTTTTAGGGTATGGCAATTCCCAGCTTCCTCAGTAAAATTCTTCATGTTAAAACTAGTATCACCTTTCATCTCTGCACAGCACAGGGGATATGTTTGATGCAGAATGGCATCAACCAGACTTAATTCCATCTGTCCACAGGATAGTATAGCAATTGCAGAAGTACACACACATGTTTTGTATGACAATTGTCAGTCACTAAACATTGCTCAAGTACCAGTGAACGACTTGCCACATGCAGTTCTAAATAATCATAAAATCTAGACAAAAAAAATGAATACAGGTTATAGCAACTTCTCTCAAAAACTCCTGAGCTTACTTGCAAAGTTGGGCTAAGACAGTCACGCAAAATCTCTTGCTGGTTTACTTCGTGTGCCATCTCCAAAGCCTGCTTCCTCTCCTGCAGAGGACTTACAGGAGACAAGCTATGCACAAGAAGCCTCCCAAGCTGTGTACGGAATGTGTCCTTACATAACAAGAGGATTCTGTTCCACTGCTGTTTTGGAGTGCTCATTCTGCTGGTGCCCTAAGTAACGGAGACAACTTTTTAATATTACAGGATTAGGACTTTCTTCTATCAAGTTTTTCACATTAATATGATCAAAATGCAAGACAAAATTTCAGCTACCAAAATAAGTGTTTTGGTTTAATATAGTGACTATTATTATGGGTTAAAGGCATCCTACTAAAACAATCCACAGAGTGAAAATGGTGATGTAGAGGATTCAGAAACCAGAGGGTTTCTTTATTGCTCATTTTAATCAACAGCCCTTTTACATTAACCACCAGTTTCTGAATGGATTACCTCAAAAGATTAGAAACCAGGCATTGGAAGGAGGTGTGTGTATTCACAAGAAAAAACTTGCCATCTATTACTACAAATATGGCACAATGGAAAGTTAATACACCTATCAAACGTAATTCTTCCAAGCTAGAAAGAAAATTAGGTAGAACTGCTTTTACTAAAATGACATAAGGAAGAGTAATAATACACTTTGTATTATTCAAGCAAAAACGGATTGCCTTGGAAGGCCTGACAAGCTAACACCTGTATGTTAGAAGACTTTCACTGCTTTATTAAGAATTGAAAAAAGAGAAAGCTCTCCTTCCCAACTCTAAAATATACTATAAACGAACTGCTCAAAAAATCTCCACCACCTGTGGATGCACAGAAGATCTGGTTTTGTAGGCTTCAGCAAACCTAAATGTTGAAGTTTAAGAGACCAAGCAAATTTTCACAGTACAAGAAAGTCTAAGTTCTGTGTTCTTGTTCAAGAAGAATTTTTCTAAATGTAAAGGTAAAAATCAGAACAGATCCATATTTTATTTTACAACTGCAAAGGAACTGGGAAGCCACAATTTTTAATGCCACAGTTGAATGGACAGAGGCAGTAAGAAAAGCATTACTGGACAGAATACACTATGCATGAAAGTTTCTAATAAGGAAACCTTATGAAATATGCTTTAATGTGGACAGCATCTAATTACTTACAATGGATACTTTGATTCCTTCCACCAACATTTTGACCATTTCTTTAAGAAAAGGATTTATTCTGCTAGTCAGTTCTTGCTGGTTTTCCTCTTCGGGAACTTCCAGCTGGGATGCTGAAAGTCTGCTTTGACTTGTATTTTCTGTTATACCCAGTACATCAAGGCACTCTTCGGTAGAGGCTTAAAATTTAAGAGGTACATATTGATCAGTACCATCTCAAGCAAGACAATCCTACAAACCTTTAGTTGGAAATATAACAAATAATGCCTTTACTGATATATTTACCATACTTACACTCTCTTGCTTTTGCAGAATTTGAACTAGCTCTCAAAGTCATCAAGTCTTGCCAACCAAAGTAGCCGTTTCATAGAAAAATTGTATTTTAAGAGAGCAGATGCTCCCTTTGGCAGTTAAATCTTCATGTAATAATTCAGGCAGTTAACACATGAATGGACTAATGTAGAAATAAAACAATTTGTTCGGTTCATTCAGATAAAAACATTACCCAGATTGCCAGTTTCATAATACTGAGAGACAAATCAGAGAATTATGCTTTATGGCTAAATCCATTAAACGTATGTCACAAGAACAACTTTCCTCTCTAACACTTCAGCATTCCAAAAGCAAGAACTCATTTTTCATCAGAACAGAAACAAATCAAAAAGAAATCCTACCTAAATAAATGAGCCTGTTAACAGCCAAAACAGTCAGCCTCTGTAACCTTTGCGCAAACTCAGACTCAGTGGCTTGGATAGGATTTTCTTGGCTCATTCTCCGCTGCATCATCATGTTGAATTCCTCACTTGCTAGTGAGCGCATTTTCACCAGCAGAGCATCAGACTGAGCAAGTGAAAACTTCCTGGAACCTTTAAGGAGAGAAGCATGAATAGAATTCTACTAAAATGCACAAAACCTCCACACACAGCAATTACTTTCACCGAAAGATTGCACATCATTTAATGAAACAATCATGTGAAATATATGAGTATCAAAGGGAACATAAGTGTCATTGGGTGTTTGTCTTTCTTATTTTTAATTTTTAAGGCTTTGAGAATAAACATATAAATTTCAAATAGTAAGTAATACCATGAATGAGTTAGTCTCAAGACATGATTTATGGTATGACTTCCATATCTTTGTGCTAAACATTCAAGCCCACTACTTTTATTCCTCTTTTTATTGTATAAATAGGATAAGGGATTAAAAATTAGTGATAGAGCAAGATCTTGCATATTGCAGAGTGGGTTCATCAGCACAAATGAGCCAGACATATCAGCAAACACATTTTGCAGCATACCTATTGCCACTAATAGAAGCAAAGTATCTAACTCACAAGAATAAACCTCAGAATTTTCTTGACATAAACTGGGAGGCCTTGACTGTGCGTACTTCCTTTGGAAATAACTATTTCAATTAACCTTTAGTGCCTTACCAAGTTCACTAATATTAAAACATTTCCACTGTACTGAACATATATATATATATATAATATTTCATTAGGTTGATGGAGAGAGGGTCTCAAAAGCTGACCATCTCAAGAGAAACATTCCCACAGTAAACAGGAAAATATAAGTATTTGCCAGGTTTTTAGACTGTATCTTCTATGAAGTCTTTAATGCAGCTTTATTTGTAAGAGACATATAAAATCAATTTACATCCAACACCAAAACCTTTACAGAAGGACTGACTAGCTATGAAATACAGGGAAAGTATTACTGTTAAAGCTAGAACTCAACACATGTTTTAAAAACACAACCACAGTGGCACTTCCAAGTATAAATTTGGAGTGGCAGGTATTTATTTCAAGATGGTCTCTAATGAAAAGTTGTGCAACAAAGCAATCCCCACATCATAGCTGTGTTAGTTACAAGCACTAACTTGATTTTGGCATTAACTTACTGTGAGGTTGGCTATTATAAGCATTACAAATTGCTTTAAAAACATCTTTACTAAGCAACTTGTGAATTTAAGAGAATCCCCAAAGAAGGTAATACCACGGAATCATCAAGTAATACATACAGAAGAAAGCACAAATAGCACAAGCACACTTCTGCTACTCACCCGCGATGCCTTTGCGCTTTTGAAACATTGCACGATGTGGTGCCGAGGGTGCCGGGGCTGAACTGGCCTGCTCCTGAGCATCTTGGCTTGCTGTGGTTTTTATTAACTCAATAGCTGCTTGAAGAACTCTTAACTGCAGAACAACTGCCATATCTAGAGAGATAAGCATACAAAGTATATGTGACATCTTCAGGAATTTTTACCAGATGTTTGTAACAAGCCAAAGCACAACATGTGTCAAGAGCTACAAAATTCTAGATTCCACAGGAGTCACACTAAGTCACTTCACTATGCCTCAGACAGACACTACAGAAACAAGTTGCCATAGAAAATCCATTGAATTTGATCACTCTAAAGCTAAGTGAAACTGTACAGAATGTTTTCATTTAAATATCCTTACAGAACTTTTACAGTCACTCTTTTTTCAGATTAGCAGTACACAATTCTTGACCACAACGCAGGCTCCTAATGGAAACTACTAATTTGAGAACCACTTAGAAGAGAAAGATTCATCACCAGAAAACTCCCCCTTCTCCCTCAGCAGGACTATTAAACAAAAAACAGTGGGGAAGGGATTTACTTTTCCAGTCCCATGACCCCAAAAATTAGCAGACAACTTACTTTGCATCCTTGCATTTTTACTATTTTGGAGATGACCCAGCAGCACAATGAGGTCTTCAATAACACGAAAATATTGAGAACCTGAGGAGCTGCAGGCATGAATTGCAACTGCTACCAGCAGCTGTTGTATATCACATGCAAGTAACTTGTAGTCATTCAAGGGAATGCTGCAAACAAAGTTGTAGTTACCAGAAACATGACAATTCTAGTAGATTGTACCTCTTAACAAGACCCATTATTATTCCCCTTGCTACTTCTGCCAACTGTACCTAATATTTTATTGTACTTCATATAAAAATATCACTGCTGAAGACTAGAACATTATAATTCAAGACATTTCTTTAGTGTTTAACTTCGGCAGATTGGATGTCTGCAAATTTTTGAGGCGTTCTAATGCTGAGTGCAGCACAGTTTTATTGGAAAAGCAATGATGTATTACTATCAGATTTTTAAGATAAAGAACAGGTCTGAAATCCTGTATTTCAGAAAAAAAAAAAAAATCAGGACAATCTCATTTTGTAATCATGCTGAACAAAAACTATATTGAGGTAAAAAGGAAACCTCTCCATTTCTTCAGGATACCAACTAATGAAATAATATAACAAAACCCTGTCTCTCCTTTGTTTCCTGTATAATCTTTTTTAAAGTACAGAATCTTTATCATAAAAAAGTCATTGAAGTTACTCAAAATCTCAAATATTAAATCATAGGCAGTACAGGAGAGACTTTTCTTCAGTTTTGATATTGGCCATAGACAGTAGAATGCTACCATTTCCTGGGCCTTTATCTTACTGTTCAGGTTTATTAAGAAAAGCATTGAAAGTGCAGACAGTGTGACAAACTCACATTTTAAAATGTCATTTCACTTGAACATTTAAGGTATGGAAAGAACATTTTATATTCCACTATTTGAACTGACTAAACATTAGCTTACAGGTATAAAGTTGAAAATCTCAAACCCAGTATTTTGTACATGCTCTCTGATAATTTTAAAAAGGAGAAAAAATGCAATACAGTAATTTCTTAATAGCCTTAAGGCTGTGCCTAGAATATTTGATAGCAACAAAGACAATACTCACTTTGTTTCCAGTCCATTGAGAGCAGCCAGTGTATTACACAACACATAGAGCAAACCATTATCAAGCAGCAGGTCTGCAACTTTTGAGCAGGAATTTATGATTTGCAGGAGGAGACAGAAGCAGTTATGCAGCAGAACATTATCATAGAGTGAATTCTCTATTAGACCCAGAACAGGAATGACACACCATTTTCGAAAGAGTCCAACATTCTTGACATCTTCCAGATCAAATCTGTTAACAGAAATATGAGTAAATGGCATCCTAAAGAACAATCTGATAACAAAAACAGTACAGACAACTGGAATACCAGTTATGTATCATATGCTTGTATTTTGGCAAAGATGTCCAAGGTAATTTCCTACATTTCACTGTAGTAACAACACCCATCTACTAAAAAAATCCAATAAGAAGAATAAACTTTTCATATAGTCACAAAGAAATGAAGTGCCTAAAAAGTAAATCTGATGCTTCAGCTAACTACCAACTGCCTACAATAAAGACATGAAAATACTTCATGAAAACAGAGGGGTTTTTAATCTGTGTAGAAGAAAGTTGCATCACCCTTCCAATGCTGCTATTATAACTAACAGACACTATCAAGAGAACAGATACAGCTTGTCATCACTGTAACAATATACTGACTGGCAGCAGGTTTGATATCCTATATCCATTACTGCTGAGGTTTAATTAAGTTTGGCACCTGGCTTATAGTGATTGCAGAATTCAAAGTGGTGCTTCAGACCTTGTTTTCTTTGTATACCAAGAAACTGTATTACTATTTTAAGGTTATCAGCCCATCACAATCATTATTATTATACACAATCATAAAAACATGATACATTAGAATTATCTTTCCAGCCACATAATAAATCCTGAAGAAGTAATAGTTCTCTCCCTTGAGACAAATTAAGCAGCCATGACTAAATGCTGCAGTTAAACAAGAATTGGTTTTGAATGGTGAAGATCAGGTCAAGAGGCAAAAGTAATTTGGCTACAAATCCTGCAGAGGCAGCAATTGAGAAGGAACTTTTTGAAATATATTTCCAATTACTATATTTACACGTGATTTCTGTACAAGCATTAAGTAGCAGACTAATTCTAAAACATATAATTTACTTCTATAGCTGACTGCTTAAAGGTAATCTCCTTTTTGGTCAATATAAGGTGGTTCTTTGGTTCATGAAAATGAAACAAATAAATCTCTGGGATTTTTCCCTAAAAGAGAAAGCCATTTAAATTTGGAGCCAAGACAAGGAAGCAGCTGTGGCATTAAGATTTTTCTTTAATTACCTACCATAATCCAAGAGGAGAAGTCTAGTGACTACTACTTAAAACTTTTAAGGATACAAATCAGTTTCCTCCGGATCAGAGACAGAGAAAGTTAAACTTATTACACAACATTTGAGTTCAAGGCCTCTGAGGCACTCAGAAAGTCTGAATGTTTACAAGATCCTTGCTGACAGCCTCCATCAGGTGAAGTTGCTTACAAACAACTTAAGGGCCACACAACAGCCCTAAGGATTTTAATAGATTTCAATGTTAAACAAGCAAAACATACCAAAATCATTTTGAAGGAATCTTTCTTATGGTTGTTGACCAGCAAAGTGCACTGCTTGTAACTCACATATTGTTACAGGACATTACTTACTCTTCATCCAAGCCAACAGAGCGGCCAAAAAGCATTTCCAAAAAGCATTCTACAACTTCCTGAGTGCCCTGATGAAGATACAGCTGGTTGGCTAGCAAAGAAAAGCCACGATTCTTTAAGAATTTTTCCTTCTGCTCCCTCCTTGCTCTGTTGAAATATGCATCCAACAACTAAAATAAAAAGCATAATCATGGTGTAAGAATTGAGCATTTAATGTAACTGCCCTGAAAGTTAAACTTTTGTCTGTCATTGAAATAATTTTTTTTAAAATTCAAGATTGCAAACATCAATCATACTATTGCAGCTGCAATCTACACTGTCCTTGTTAAAATTAATAGTTGGTAATATATTTTTGACCTGAACACACATTTTTCATCAAGTTTGGAGCAGATGAAATCACACCCAACTGTTAGCAAATGCATACATAAATACACAAACGTTTTTAT
The DNA here is from genome assembly GCF_031753505.1 of Anomalospiza imberbis. Taxonomy (NCBI): domain Eukaryota; kingdom Metazoa; phylum Chordata; class Aves; order Passeriformes; family Viduidae; genus Anomalospiza; species Anomalospiza imberbis. The sequence continues at coordinate 70,173,485 of NC_089683.1, read as the reverse complement.
ATTTGTTCAGTCTTACACTTCAGTGTGCATGTAAATGTATGCATGACATTTGTTTTCAATAAGGCCATACAGTCTTAATTCTTTTTCAAATTAAAACAGAAATCTACTCAAAGTTTTTTATCTACAGAAACACTGTCCTTAATACTACAAAAATCTACAAAAACATTTTGAAGCCTCAAGTCCATCTTCAGTCCACAAATGTGTGGACAACTCCTCAGAATAACTCAGTCAACTCTGTTACAAGTCAAACTAAGGTGCAAGCACTTTTTTACACACTGCATCATGTTTTGAGACTGACTTTCTGCATTGTTGCTTCCACTTACAATGGTAATGTAATCAATAAGCTCTTAAGGCCTTTGGCTTACATTAGGGTCTATATTTATCTATACAAAGAGTCTGTGTTTATGTTGCTTTGTTGTTTACTTGGTTTTTTTTGTTTGTTTGTTGTTTTTTTTTTAATCCATAGGGTGAAAACTTATGGTAAAACTCAGAAATAAATGTAGAAAACTGAAGAAAAGGAAACAAATATTAAACCCCCACCACATTTCCAACATGTTAACCATACTGGTTCATATCTTTTTAGGAGAAAACATTTGATATGGGCCTACTTTAATGACTCCTTGTTGTATGAGAGGAGATGGGTGGTTCACCAGAACTATGAGATAATCAGGTTGGATAAGTTTGTCCATCACATCTTCTAGCATGATATCTGGTAAAATTAGGAGAACTCCACGCAAGAGATCATATAACCCGCAACAGATAAGCACAAGATAGTCTTCTGCACATCTGAAAACAGAGGAACATGTTTTACCACAGCAGGAAATATTAAAAAATGTGAAACTGCGGTTATTGAGGGACAGAAAAAGGGTTCGGGTTAGAAATTTCAAATACATAATTTCTCCAATACGCCGAACTACCTAGCAAAAATCCTGATTTTTAAAATTTGTTATGTAAATACAGTAAAAAATGAAACAACAGAATATTCTATACACTAAAAGCCTAATAAATTTGTGTATGACAGCCATTAAACACATTCCCTTAGTTTTCAGAATTTAAATTTTTATGGAATATTAATCAAGAGCAAGAACTGTGAAATTAATGCTCATGTTAACTTATTATTTTTTGTGCTTACCTGTCATCAGGGCTTTCAGATGGCTTTGGGGTATTCTCATTAGGTGAAGAAAAAGCAAGACTGTCCCACTCTTCAGGAAGAACACTCTTGTCAGCAAAGCTTGGCCAGCGAGCAATGGCTGATGATGCTCCAAGAACAGAGAATGCCAAACCTAACCCTGCAAAATTACTCTGCCCCTTTTGAAATGAAGGCAGTCCTTTCAGATTGTCTGGACGACGCAGTGATGCCTCAGCTGCACCAGCACCACCAGCAGCTTCACTACATTTCAGGTCTGTATCAGCTTCTTTACTCTCTAATGCACTTTCAGACAACTCTACTTCTTTTGCAATATCCTCAAATGTTTCGGCAGATGTTAGCTCTGAGTCACAAACTGTTTTTGCGGACTCACAGCTGCTAAGGAAGAGTTCTTCCTGTACTCTCTTTATAGTTTCAGAACTTTCTACAAAACCAATTCTACCCTGAAGATCAACGTAGTCACGCCCACCAAGGATTTGCAGGTCATCAACACTGCTTCCCATTCTTTCAGTCAGTCTTTTTCGATGAACTTGGGGTGAGGAATTAGGTGATGCTGGTAAGCTTTTAGAAAGCCTTCTAGGTGCCTGAGAGCTTATCTTCTGCTGTACACTAGCCTTGGAAGTGTTCCCTAGAGAAATAAGGGTATCTTAAACATTCACACTAAAACCCAGCTTTTCTATTAATGTTACGCTCTTCATAGATTTAAAATTGTAGTGTCCCAAGTTAATTTTATGAGAAAAACTCATTCAATGCCTAACATAGCTCAGATTTGATTAATCAAAGTAGAGATATTAAACTATTATGCAGCCATATATTTAGCAAGTCACAAATGTGAAAGAAACAAAAAGCAAAGTAATCTTTGTCAATATAGTGGAGCTTCAAGATTTAAGTTATGATCCTTTCTCAGCAGGCACTTTCACAGAATCACGGAAGGTGGAGGGCACATCTGGAGGTGTCTACACCAGAATACTTGCTCAAAGCAGGGTCAAATAAAGCAGGTTGTTCTATTTAGAACTTTGTGTAAGAGATTTAATCTGCAGTGTTTCAGTGGACATCAAATTACTACTCAGGAACTCTTTTGCACCAAAGTTTTACAGATACTTCAATCTTACAGATACTTCAGTTTTACAGATACTTCAATCTTACAGATACTTCAGTTTTACAGATACTTCAAATTTAGAACAAATAACTACATGTTTTAATTAACAGTGTTTGCTTTTAACTACACATTTTGACCTGAAACTGTCAAACTTGCAGAGCGCATTACAAGTCTTTTAACAAAATATAGTTTTGAGAGAGAAAGATGTCTGTATACAAGACTGGTAGAAGCAGTTACCTGTTAGACTAGGAAAAGGAGAACTTTTTCATTCACAAGTATTTTGAAAACTATGCATCAGTTAGTACTAATGCAATGACGATGCATTAGGAATGTATTTTTTATGAGAAATCTATGAAATATATGAAAGAAATACATGAATATACATACACACATACATGTGCCAACACAGCCAGACCAAACTGCCCTTCACACAGGGAGATCTACACAGCTGCAGCAGTCTTATGTTCAAGCTTTCACACACATTAGCAGGTAGTACAACAAACTGCAAATCCACATGCAGGTAGCAGGTTACCTAACACACGTATAAGTTCCACTATCTTATAGAACCTTAAAGTGTTAAGGTGCTGGAATGGACCTTTAAAGTGTTCTAGTCCTGGCACCTCCTGCCATGGGCAAGACACCTGCCACTAGACCAGGTTGCTCAGAACTTCATCCAACCTGGCCTTGAGTACTGCCAGGGTTGGGGCATCCACAGCCTCCCCAGGCAACTTGTTCCAGTGTCTTGCCACCCTCACAGTGAAAAATTTCTTCCTACTATCTAACCTAAATTTTCCCTCTCAATTTGTACCCATTACTCCTTGTCCTATCACTATTATAGCTCCTGATTAAATATAAGATTATATAAATTACACATTTATTTATATAAATTTGGAAATTCAAATTAAGAATCACAAACACTCAAAAATTTTCACAAAAAAATTATGTTGAATATTCCTCTGGTACACGTGAATGATCTCTATTCAAAAACAATAATTTAGTAATACTGACATTAAAAAAGTATTAAAAGTACTTATTTAGAAGAATGAGTTTTCATACGTTTTCCACATGGGGAAAAGCACTGATTCCAAACGCAATTTAGTACTGTGATATATTCTTCACACCACTTTACTGAAAAACTAAAAAAACTTGAATAAACTTGTTTCAACTGAAGTAGTGCTTGAAGACTCAATTTCCTTTTCCTAAACAAAATAGCAACAAGATAGCAATTGTAAAAGGCATGACACTGTGATACCCAGAATATAACCAGTCACACATGATCTGAAATATATGGGTGGATGTTAGGGATTATGCACAAAGAAAGAGAAGTATCCGTTTAATGCTCTCTGCCCAGATAAAATAGCTGCTTATGGCTGACTACTTCAGATGCTGCCTGGTCAGGGCACTCTCATACATCTGTAGCAGGTCTGTTTAACAAATGAAATGATTCTGCTTATCTGGTGCATTTCACTGCCTGAGCCATCAGCCTGGCAATTTGTTTCAACTTAAGAATGAAGAGCAATTTAGGTGGCATGTTCTGTTCCATCCTTCTTACTCTGCTGTTCAGTCATCAAGCTCCAAGGGACAGGGGGAGCTTTATAAAAAATACCAGTGGGAAACTAACACTTCAGGGCACTCTAGTAATTTGCCATAAAATTGTGTCTTAACATCCTTGTTTCTCCACTATTGTTTTACCTTCCAGTGGTAAAGCTGTAAATCCTGTTGGAGATGTAATCATAAATGCAGAATTTTCTACTGACTTCCCACCACTACTGGAATTTCTCAGGTACCTAAGTGATTCAACTTTCTCCTGGAAAATTTTGCCATCTAGAAAGAAAAGATAAGGGGGAAAGTTACATAAAAGCTTTTTATGTTTGCATTGCTGATAAATTAGAGTCACAGTAGTGAGTGGTGGTTACATTTGGAGCTGATCGATGAAGGCTAACGAGAAGTGCTCAAGTCCAAACAACTGAGAAAAAGCACTTTTTGGTTTAGTGATATGACTTCAAAATTTATCTTAGAACAATAAAAATATTATGATGTACTAAAACAATTATGTTTAATGACAGTCCTTGCAGACATACAAGTAGTGACAAATGACTTTGTCATATCAAAAACAGGTGGCTGTTCTCAAATAGCCTAAAAAGGCTTCAAGTAGCACAACATGCATTCTCTCCTTACTCAGTTTTAGAATAGTTAGTATTAGAGGACAGATACAGATAAACACAACTATGCTGCCTTTGAAAAAGATCACTAAAACTTGAGGTACACAGGTATTTGCAAAAGGAGAAAATATTTCAAACTTGGATGATGCTTTTCATGTTTACCTAAGTTATAGCTTAGGTTGTACAATGCTAATATTAAAGCATGAACTAGACATGGTCTTCTTTAAAATGTGAAACAAATAAATATTTTTTAAAGCTTACATCTGTCATTTTGCCAACATGATGATCCAGTACAGATATATTAAAGCAGCTGTTGTTCTAAGTCTGCACCCCTCAAAGCACGAGCACTGCCAGGAGCTCGTATACAATGAACTGGTGGTGCCTGACAATGATGTCTTGCAGTGCAAATCATCAATTGCTAAAAATGCTCCTCAGGCCCTTTATTTTTTTTGGAATTCAGTTACAGGAAACAGGAAAGTAGAAGTTCAGAAAGTACCAAACACACATTTATGAATAAGTTCCATTAACAGGTAAGCTAGATGTTTTTTCTAAATTTGCCCACAGACAAATGTCCACACAGGAAGCTAAACTTAAGCATACCATTTAGCAGCATCAAACTTTCTTAAAGTTAAAGGCACAGCCACCGAAGAAATTATCTATGGCTATAGACAGAAGAAAGCTCTTCAAGTAAACAAAGTCTAACTGTAACCTGTTTCAGAAAAGTAAAAGTAGTTTACAGTATTAAGTTCCAGCAGTTCAATAATTTTTAATATGTAGTCACTGAATTACAGGGAAGTTTCTTTAAAAAAATATTAGTTTATTCCCAGATTTTTATCTTATGGTTTATCTAAATGTGCATATTTACCTATGTGCAGGGAGAAGTAGAAGTTGGTAGGGTTGTGACAAACATATGTATTAGTGGGAGGGTGAACTGCTAAGAGGAAATTGAAGACCAGGGTCAGCAATTCCAGGTCTGGAGGAGAACCAAGTACTTCTTCAATTATTTTCACAAATGACCTGCAAACCTCCCGAGGCAGGGATGCAAGGTGTCCCTCTTTATGCTCCTAGAAAGAAAGAGTAGTACAACTGTGAGCTACTTGCAATTCTAATTTGACAAACTGTCTTTTTTAGTTGTCATGCTGTAGTAGAACAGACAAGAAAAGAAGCTCGGCTAATAAAGGTGTATTCTTTAATTATGAGAGGAGCTACTGTTCGTCCAGAATGTTATCTCAGTCCATTCTGCACCAAATATTACATATGTTATGCAAGCCGATTTTTAGAAAAATGAGCATCTTCTCCATACTATACTGACCTGCCATGAAATGCTGGAACTTTAGAACATGAATCACCATTGAAAGTATAGTTTATTGTAATTGGATTACATATTTGTAGAGAAATTGTTGCCAATACCAGTATTCAAACATATTAATAAATTTCTGAACAGTACCACAGAGTCCACTCAATTTCCACTTCAGTAGACATTTTTATGAACATACACATTTGAGATTAATTTATAATTATATTTATAATTTCAGCTTAATCAAGCATTCTATATAGTTCAACAGCTACCTGAAAAAAATTATTAAAAGAATATGGATTTTAGAACAAAACTTCAAGAAACTTCTGGGAAACCCTGCCAAAAAGTGAGCATGGTGATTATCTTTTTTCTTTCTAATGTCTCTAAATTTACCTCCTTTTTTGATACAAGCACCTTAACTGAGATTGCTTAACTGAGTGAGAAAAGATTAAATGAAGTTAATTTAAGTTTTTCCAAAGAGAATGGCCTCACCTTCTTTCTATCAGTCCCCACAAAATTGCCAAATCATTGACCAATCTGCGTAGTTTTTTAATCAAGAACGTAACTTTTTCCCCAGTATGCAAAATATCAGGAGAAATATTATGAAATATTATGAAAAATTCTGTATCTAGGCATTTGCACTAAAATGCAATTTTGGAAGTTAACTATATCACTAACAAGTTCCAAAAGTAGGGAACACTACATAAAAGTGAAGAAACAAAAAATATACAGATACTAAAGTGAGGAAAATATTTTTGTAAAAAAATCATTAAAAGAGGAAAAAAAAACATTTTATGTGCTGAAGTGAGAAACTCAGAGAAAAAAGGAATGCAAGATAGAAAACAAAAATATAGGAAAAGGTGATTACCATAATTATTTTCACAAATAGATACATGTACTATAATCAGGAAACCATTTCAAAATCATGTTCCTAATAAGTGTCTATCAAAGGACTGAAGCATTTCTCTAAAGTCCTTTCTGGCATAGCTATTTCCATGCCAGGGAGGAAGCTACTACTGTACCAAAACTTTGAGATTAGTACTCAGACTGAGCACAACAGGCAGGCTGCCCCATTAGCTCTGATGAGATGCAGCACAGACAGCTTCACTACCTGCACAGTATCTGCCTTTCAGTAATGAAGACACAAAGCAGCAAGAGACATCTCAGGTCTTTCTATATGAAAGGAACAGTTCATTTCAGCTCCTGCTGGTGTATGGCTGTGCAAGCAACCTAGAGCCTAGGTTTCCAAATCACACCAGATGGTTACAAGCTCTTGGCCCTCCTGCCCAGCAGTAAATGGAGCACCCAGTAGGGAACTGAACAAGTTTACAGCAATGCTTGTTGAAGACAGAAGTAGTCTGGAAGCACAGAGGACAGTCTGCTCAACTTTTGCCACAGAATTTAGTCACTTCTACCCCACCCTCCTCAAATAAAAATGAGTATTTCCAAGCACAAAGTAGGATTTTAGAGTGGAAGTACCTGCAGAACCTGACAAGTTAACAGGAAGTGATGGACCACTTGAGCTTTCAATAGCTGTTTAACGTTAAACATCTGTTGGTGATGGTTAGCTCTGATAAGGATTTCTAGAGCTGCTAACAGCGTTTCCCAAACACCTTGCTGAAAAACAAAACACAGGAATGTAGCTTCAAAAATATATTTGTGAGTCTACATACTGAGGAAAAAAACCCAACAAACACAAGAGTCAAGTTAGTCTTACACCTAAGATGATGACTAAATGAATTCAAGAGGTCAGGTCAGAACAGGTTAGAAACCCATCAGAAAAGTCATGCTCCTAGAAAATTCAGCATGTTTTAATGACTAAGCTACAAAAAATTACTTGTCTAAAATAAATTTTGTACATTTTAGCTATATTAACCTTGAACAGTTATCTTCAACAGTTTAACTCCAAGAGAAAACAGGTCCTCCTTAGTTTTTCCACAAAAAAATGTATCAATTCAATTAAGAAGTTATATGCATAACAGCACATTTACAGAATTTACTACACTAAGGCTACCTGCACCATTGGTCATAGGAGACTGGTATTACAAACAGCTATTCAAAGAAAAACAAAGAACATTAATTTTGGAAAATAGTAGTAATTAACTAACTACTACTACTCCTCCAGTTGGTAACATGTAACTGGAGAAAATAATTTCAGAAATTATAATACTTATTTTTCTTTAAATACTGGCTTTTAGACCTGAAGTATTTCCAAAATTAAAGTATTTACCTTTGCTTTAGACCATATCTTCCAGTCCAGCAGCAGCTTTTCTAACAGTTGAACATCTTGAATAACAGCAGTAGAATCTGGGTCAAGCTGGAATTGTCCATTTTCATTTACATAGAGAATCTTATCACTGCAGCATCCTTCAAGGAGAGTCTTAAGGGGGGAGGGGATTTTTTTTTGAGTATCAAAACAAAGCAGTACAGTTGTTCTATCCAATTTTTTAAAAAATTAAAATATTTAAAGAGATGGCATACTCTTGATAGAAAAGACATATCTAGTCAACACCAATCTTGCTTCAAATCACTGTTTTGCCTTCATAAAAACAGCTTCAAATGTACAATTAAAATTTCAGTTTCTAGATTTGTCCTAATATTGAACAAAACATCGGGTTTAGAAGAGGACTTTACCTTCAGCATGCAAAATCCAACAATGCATTTTGGTTTGATCAGCACCCGACGAATCATAGAATAACCATTACAGTTGTCCATCTCCTGTATTCTCTGTTGATTGTATTTTGTTAAAGATAGTATAAGCTGTAGTGCTAAAGCTTGAGTGTCTTCACAGCTGCTAATCTCTACTACCTGAGGAAAAGACAAATTTAATAAGACAGTTTAAGTGGCAAACATGTAGAAAAAAAGCTTTGTTGCACTCCTAAATAGCTACTTATGGATTAAATCTCTTCTATAGCATTTGAGATTATGTACGTAACCTTCATTTTGTCTGTGTGTACATTCAGATATTATACCTGAAGTGATAATTTCTACTGTGCTAAATTATGATCTGCTAAGGAAATACAAGTCCCATTGCAAGAATCCCTTTCAAAGATAAAATCTGTTCTAAATAAATTTTAAGTAGAAGGTACTTGCCATACTACAGTCCTAAGTTTGTGAAATACATGAGCCACTTATAACAATCAACTTTTTGCCCTGAAAAAAGTATTGTTTTGAAGTGTTTAAGCTATAAAAAAAGGTACCTGAAGTTCTGGACTAAGTCTAGTTCTAAATGTCTAACATAGAAGTTTTATTTTCTCCATAAAAAAACCAGCAATTTTATAGATGAAGACCATGAATCCTTTCTCCCTCTTTGCTTTCTACAATTCTTGAATCCCAAAAGCAACTAGCATTTTCACCAAAAATATGCAAGAATGAAATCTTACATTAAAGGGCTTTCAGGTCCTATAGGTTCTCTTGACATGTACCTGTTAATTCTGCTGCACTTACACATTCACACCTGTATTATAAGACCTGTACTGTCTCACAGCTGATCTATTGTTTGCTTGCCTTACAGATGCAAACAGTCCTCAGCAGGATCTGTAGCAGATACTCACCATAAATTTACATAATAAAATAACACGGATTAGGATTTTCACCTCAGATTTCACTATCAGGGGCGAAATTACAACAGGCAGTGTCTTTATAAACACAACCTAATGTGCATTTGTTACTACTCTCACCATATCTTTCAGAGCAATACCAGAGACATATAAATCAGACAAGTCTTAGGCCTTTTCAATTAACTGTAGTACTTCAGAGACTACTGCTAGCACAAATATTAGCCTCTCCATGTACAGGTCACAGTTAAGCAGTAACTAAATTAAGGCCTTACTATTTTTCAAATAGCCATTTTTCTTAGGATAAGCCTTTGAAGACAGGTGAACAGTTATTGCCAAAAAGCTCTCACTATTCACTAAAAAAAAAATAAAGCTTTGCACACCACGCAGTTTCACATTTATTCATACTTGCATTGCAAATATCCTGTGGTTAAAGATATGCAATTAATTTAGGTGCCTCAAAATCAGAGACAAAAAATATAATCAGTTCAAAGCGTCCCTAAAAATAATCTCTTTTGATATTTAAAAGCTCCATTTCTAAATTATAATGTAACTCCATCTTATTTACTGGCAATATTATAAAACCATAATACAACAGAATTATAATTACATTTCCATTTTAAGACAACCTGCATGATGCAGACTTATGCTGCAGGTATTTTCCACAAGTTTTCTTTAACATAAAAGCATCATATCCAGAGTAGAGCAAGGCAGCTAGAATAATGTGATTTTCTACTCAAGGAAGAAAAAGATACAAGAGACAAGGAAAATTTTACATAGGAAAACACATACACACACCCTACTCCTCCAGTCCCCTTACCCTAGCAAAGAGGAAAACAAATGCACTAGTGCCTCCAATTTCATGTAGTATGCTCTGAAGAGTTTTATATTCCACCGGCTGAAGTGCTTTTAGGTGTTGAGAGTCCAACACATTGCTCTGAACTTCTTTCAAACTGAAAGGTCTCTGAGAAGGTACAGTTTTCACTTGACCTTTTAGTCTAATGACAGGCTCATATATGGTGTACTGACCAGGGCAGCTTGTGGTATAAACAACAGCAAGACTCTCCTGAAAAGAAAGGAATTTAATTTTTTTCTAGAAATTTAACAAACCCCCCCCCCCGCATCCCCCAAGGACGCAAAAAGCCAAACACAAAAGTCACCTAACAGCAAGCAGTAACACTTTTGGCAGTTCATTTCTACTTGACCATTAACATGCACTGAGGTTGCATGTGGATGCATGTACAGTAAAATGCAACAGGATTTCCAGATCTTAGCAAACTCATGCAATAGCTAAAGCACAGAAAATTAAGAAAACACTAAGAAATTTCACCAAGGATCCCCCTCTAATCACCTGAAGAATTACATAACTGTTTTGCATAAAAACCAAAATTACTCACAAATTTAAAATAAAATGACCATACAGAGGTATTGAGTAAAGAGTTTCCTTTTCTAAAATGGCAAGTTCAAAACACTGATGTTTTTTCAAATCTTCTCCAGCTTTTTGTTCTAATTTTATTCTTTAATAAGCTTTGCCATAAGAGAAACTCAACACAAGTTTCATTAATGAAGAGACTTAAACCAAAGGTCCTATGGAAAGTAACTAGCTTTTTTCACAGAAATGTAAAATTACATTATTTGGAAGGTTATTTAAAATACAGAAATAATTTCATTTAAGGAGCTTGCACTCTTTGCAAAAGTACAAAGATTGATTTATCACTTCAGCACATGGTTCGTCCCTCTGCCTATCTGGTGTTCCTTAAGGCAAAATAAGCTTATAAGTTGCATGACTGATTTGTTAAGCTCTTATCCAATTAATTTCTTCTTAACCTACTCAAAATTTATTATCATTGTCTACAAGGATCACATCCAGACAAAATGAGTCTCTGCCTACAGCTACAAAATGAAATCAGAAAAATCCCTCTAGTGGGAACAATTCATACAGCAGGAATTACTAGTGTATGAATTCCCAGAATACAGCAGGCTTCACTGATAAGCAAGTTTTATTTTATTGTTCTTCTAGCAATAGTACATTTACACCTGCATCTGGCAGGGCTGTTTCAGGCAGGAAAGATGAGAGAAGCAGTATCTGCCAGCTGGTAAATAACTTTTCAGACAAGCATAATACAAACTTATTTCCTCCAAAACCTTCAAGGAACTTGGATTAATTATTTTGTTTCCTAAAGCCAGATAAGTCCTCATTTCTACTCTTCTCTCAATTTTAATCTTAAAAGGTTAATTTAGCAGTACTTGGCTACTTTTACACGAATGGAGGGAAGAGCTATGTATCCATCCTAAAGCTTTTGGAGGTACCTGTTTACCCACTGTGACTTAATGTGCAGTATTATTTATAGATGCTGGAGCATCTAGAAATTTGCAGAACCCAACCTAAAACAAAATTAAATGGTCACCCTATGTGGAGTTCAGCTCCCATTAAAATAAGTAGGAAGAGCCCTGCAACAATCTTCATTAGTAGGGGATTTGATCCTCTCTGCTGCTTTGATCACATGAAGCACTTTGGGAACCAGCAGGAAACACATTCCCACTTTCTTAATCAGTTCTAAAAGACTAAGGACCATTTTTATGTAGAAACTTACAATTAGAGGCCCAACATCCACTTCCTTTTTTGTCATGAAGAGCTCCTTAATTTGTTCACATTGCAGAATCTCTTTACTTATGTACTTTGAGCAGTCAGTCAGTGTTTTGCCATATTTACAAGGCATTACAGATGTGAAGTCTGGGCCACATGTGTATAAGTAAAATGCTTCCTCTGGTCCAATATTTGCACCTAAGATCCAGAAAATAATCTGTTAACTCTTTACGATACAATAGAGCAAAATTCATACAGTGGCTAGTAGGATCAGAGACTTTACAAGGAATATCACCAACTGGATTTCTTAGGCTCTGATGATAAAACAACCAGTGCAGCCTAATGCTTGCTACTAGCTACAGTGCATCAGTGACTTCTGACACATCACAGGCCAGATTAATTCAGTGGCAAAGGCAACTGAAACCAAGTCAAGGAAATGACCTGCATGAACTAAAGCTCAACACCTCTGAATAATTTCACTTTTTAAAATTAAAAAGTCATCTATTCAAGCCTCCTCAAAGCTTTCAAATCATAGCAAGATTACAGATAGCAACAAAATGCTGCATTGTCTTGGAGACTTGGGCAGTGACTGAGCAGGATGCAACAACAACAGTTCACTACAACTGACAGAACAGGAAAAAACCCCATAGGAAGTAGGAGACCAAATGAACCTTCCTCTCCTTTCTGGGCAGCACATCTTGGGTCATCTGTGACCTGAGAACACAAACTCAAAAGAAGTATCCAGAAGGACTCAGGTCTGATGTGTGAGTGCATGACAACTGTACAGCAGCAAATCCAGGGCTCTCTGGATACTTCAGTTATGCAGGCATCAGGCACGTGGCATGTAGATTCTACAGGTTACATTTATGAGAAGTTTCTCACCTATGGCCCACAAATACACATCTGCACACACAGGACCTGCATGCACCACACATCCTGGGCAAACTGATCTCACTTGTGGAGCAGTCTTGACTGGGCCACATCATCTGAAATGCCAGGTGACAAAGCAGCAGGGTTCCAGCCTTCGGCATTAAGCAAACACCCAGAAGTACTAGATAAGACTTCCCAAGGAAGGAGGAGAATTATACTTCTAAGAAATCTCCAAAGTATTGCTACAAGTTCCAGAAATAAGCTTGCTTAACTCAGAGCATTCAGTGGTTTATATTTTGTTAGCTTTTTAATAGCTTTACGCAATTTGAAGCTAGCAGGTTAGCAGCAGGCAAGTGAAATAAATTTTCCAGGTAAGAGACTGAGTGCTTTAAGAAAAAAACAATAGAGCAAATATCACTATCTCTCTATCCCCTACTCCAAGGTATAATTTTAAAAAAAATTAAGAAATTTGCCAATTATGGCACTAAACAGAAAGCAAGAGAATATATCAGAAGGGCACATTAGGAAGTATCCAATACTGAAACATTTGCCTACATTCTCCCTGATATATTATGCTGCTAAAGAGTGTATTGTTGTTTTTACTGAAAAAACTTGGCATGTTAAAAAACATTAAAATAAGACATTGATTTTGGAGGGGAAAGTGGAAATGAGCACTTATTCAAGAAAAAAGCATACAAAATTACCATTAAATAGAAGCAGATTTCCAAGATCCCATCTACCCGACAATCGAAGCAGATCTTCTTGAGATGATGTGCAATGGCCAATCATGCAAAATGTTTTGTTACTGTCAGATGATAAGCTTGTTTTCCTTGGTAGTGCGAAATCTAAATTAATCTCACATTGCCTAAAAATACATATAAACAAATAAATTTAAATATTAAGAACCAATTAAAATTGCTATCTAAGATATTCAGCTTAGGTTTAAAATTAATTTTAATATTCAGTAGGTGAGAAGCCATGCTGTCATCAACAATAAGTTACTGAAGTCTTCAACTTCCAGGCACCTTAAAACTCAGTAACATAAGATATATGCATTCCAATACTGCACCGAACAGATGAGTAGAGTCCCAGCTAGGGTTGCTGCAAAATCAAGTTTTCCTAGCTTTGAAATTCCTTCCTTCTTTCCTCTGACCTCAAAGAGGAAATGGTATTTAACACTATACACACTTCTAAAATACCACAATTTTTCAATCATTTCTACTATTCCTAACAAGGCAAAGTCCTTTGAGCATGCTCATGCACATCATGAAAACTGTGGTTCCCTAATGCTGAAAAACACCATGTTGAGGATTTACTTGGACCAGGAAACATTGTCAGAACTGGTATGCTGCACAGCCAGAGGCAATAAGCCTGATGCTTTCAGAAAGCATCCAATTAGCTGTATGTGCCTTTACATAAACAGACTGATTGGACTGTAAAGGTCACTCAAAGCTTCCTGAAAGAGTCTAACTATTAGCAAACTAGCAACTAAATCTATATACAGAGAAGCCTCAACAACTACACATGGGAAGAACATTGTAGCATTTTTAGCTTTCCCCTATATCTCCATATTTGGACTTTACTGAATACCAGTATGCGCAGACTTAACACAGCTTACACAGATTGGACTTTAGGAAGATAGGGTAAAGACTGATATTTAATTAATTCCTATTTCTCCAATCAGTGAATAATTCATGCAGGCACAGGCCCACTCAACCTAGTAGCAGGTATCTCATTTAGGAGCATGGACCTTAACTTCTCAGTAGAAGTACTACTTCTCACCAGCAGTTCTTATCTGAACTATTTTTTTAACTTCTTCCCTAGTCATTCTTCTCAGCAGAACAAAGTGACTGCCTTTTCTCCTACTCCTGTTAATTTCTACTTCCAAAAGTATTGCCAGTACCTGATCTACACCTCCTTAATTTGGATTCAACCAGATACATTATGCCTACTGCTATCTTCATGCCATAGCTTATTTTGGATCTTATTCAAAATCTTGTAGCACTTGCCTCTTTCTTCATTTGTGATAAAGAAAAACATTGATGTCTGCACTGGTCCATGGCATAAACTGACAATTCTCAAAGTAATCCATGAATATTCTCGATATCTCTAATATTCTAAAGAATTCCTAACAGTGTAAGATACTCCCTTCTCCTATCCTCCTAGAAGACTACTCAACCTGAACTGCAGCTTGCACCAAAATATTGCAATGCTTTCTTACCAAAAAATATCTTTAAAAGAAGATAAATATCTAGGTACAACTAATGTGTTCTTTACCTCTGACCAGAAACCCAGAGCAACAGCTTTCCACGGAAATTTTTCTTGCCTTCTGGCTTCTGCAGGTATTTTAATGTCAAATGCTGCCACCTGCCCACAAGGAAAACATTCCCTGGAGATTCAGCCTGTGCCAGCAGACCAGCTTTCATCTCGTCATTTGGATCCATACACATACTATGTAAACAACAGAAAAGAAAAAATGAGGGCATGTGTTTTCGCATTTGCATTTTAAGCCCCAAATCCACACCTTTTGGCTTCAGTTTGAGATTGTGTTCCTTAACTTCGACAGGTAATTTTTTTTTTGATTACAGCTCTATTTTTAGAGTACTCAACATAAGGTAGGGAAATCATCACAACACTTTAATCTTTGTTACTTAACTCGTAGGCCTAAATCTTCTTACATTTAACGTAAAAATATCTCTATTTTAGAGAAAAGTTCAATTCAATTTACTGAAAAAAATGCAGGTGCTTTGAACACAGAAATAAAGTGTTCTAAAATTGCAGTTTTAGACACATTTCAAAGATACTAAAGCATTATTTATGAGAACTAATTTAGCGCTAAAATGTGCTCAGAAGATTAAAACCAAGACTGTCCAAGTAAGTATTACACAGCAGCAATTTTCAGAGCTGAGGTGTGATAACCTACAGCTTCAAAAATCTTCTCCATCTTTTCACATTTATTGTGCCATTTCATTAGAACTTGAATTACTGCTTGTGGGCAGTTATTTAGAAATGGCTACATGAAACACGCAAGCCCAGAGTGTAACAGCTGAAGCTGATAAACCTACAGATCTGTATCTATTACACTTACTTGATGTTGCCCCATCAGAGTGCAAGATGTCTCTACTATATAATTTCTCTACTCTCCACTAGTATTCTCTGCAAGTTGCTACGAGAGGTAACAATACAATATGTCCACAGGATTGCTTCTAGACTAATACACCATACCGAAATATGAATGCTCCAGTGTTCAAGTCTGCCCAAACTTGTATCATCAGAGCCTTGGAACCCAGTGAAATTATGTGAATACAGCCGTCTTCAACAAGTTTGTCTCCAAGGCTTACATATTCCACTCCTATAGACTTTGTTTCTTCTAGAAATATAAACATATTGCAATTACAATATAATACAACAACAATGCCTTTTCCAGCATGTATCAAGTGTGAAAAGAAACCGTTCAGGCACTGCACAGAATTGGTTTTCGTTTGGTTGAGATGGTTTGGTTTGGTTTTTTAAAGTGGGTTGAATAATAAGTATGATTCTCTTTAGAAACCTAGGTCTCAAACAGAAATAGAGTAACATAACACTAACTCAGCACTTTATATGTTTCTGTTTGTGATATATACATCCACTGAGCTGAATACACTCAATCAATTATGCTTTTGACATATCATATTACATTCCTATGCTGAACTATCAGTGTGCACCAAGAAATCTTCAGTTTTCTTCACAAATCATACCCTTTAAGCATAATCAGCATTTTTACTTTACCAAGCAAAAGCACAGACCTAACAAAAGCACCTCTAGTGAGTTCCAAGGTTCAGAGTTGGATTTTCCCTCCTTCTATTTAAATACAAAAAGAAGGAAAAGGGAGTAAAGGTATTCCAAGTGTTGTGAATGGGATACATTTTAAATAAGGAATTTTCCCTTTACAAATTATAATCCAAAAGATTCTGCTTAGAACAGTTTGAGAGCAGTTGAGTCCCTACAAAAGTATAAATATAAAGTTATTTTTCAGCTAATGGTATTTACATAGTGCATACACAAGGAATGTTAGGAGTTATACTGAATCAGCCTGAAACTTGATCATCCATACATGAAATTAAATAAACTTGAGCAGTTTTCCATAACCACAGCTGCAGCACTTATTATTTTCATCATAACACGAAGTAGCATAAATGTCACTGAAGTTACAAATTCAATGAGAATATTACATTTCTAAGGAAGCAGGCATTAATCTAATTCAAGAACTAGGGTTGGAAATGTTGTATATTTGGTACAGTAGTCATAAAAAAAAATCAGAAATACTACCACTGCTGTTCAATATTGATCATAAAATTTCAAACTTTTGTATACAGTACATAGATTGGAATATTTGTAACCAGAATCCTTCAGTGCTACCTAAATAAAAACAAAATACTATATCCTCACCTGTGCTGTCAAAACTGTTCTCTCTTACAGCTATGAGTCTGCTTCTTCTCTTGACTTTTTTCCCCTTTTCTGCTGAATTTTCTGCTTCATGAGCATACTCCAGACGAAACCACAGTGAGAAACTGAAGCCATCGGACATGTGTGGCCAACAGTTTTGCCCAACTAAAGGCAAGTGAATTGGGGCTACATGCCAAGAAGAAAGTAGCTGGTGACTCAAATTTTCACCATCTGCCTCTTTCTTACTCTGTGACAATTTTGCTCTTTTTAGTAGTCCAGCATTTTTATTGTTGGAAGCACCAGCACATTTTTGTGAGGAACTGCTACTCAAATTTGTGTCATTCAGCAAAGGAAAGGCAAGGTACTGTAATGGATTCATATAAATATTAGTGTCTACAATCTTCAATACACCCTTGAGTAGTACCTCCTAGAAGAAATAAAACAAATAAATGAGAAAAAAAAGGAACTGTTTATACCATATAGTCAAGTATCATGTCACTAAATAGAAACCTAGTCTCATTTAAACTTGGATTCATGTTTTTCCAAGAGAAGTGAGCTTGTATATCCAAACCTACATACATTGGCAAAGCATCAGGTAGCAACTTCAACAGACTGTGGCCCATCATAGCTTTGGGATTTAGTCTGGGCAGCTCAGACTTCAAGTTACCATGCTTAGGAATCAGCTGAAATGCAGCAGGTGGTCATTGCACAATCTTATCTCACTCCCGTTACGTGCATAAAAAGACAGCAACTTTTACCCTGTGTTTTGAGGCGGCTTAAAAAGCCACACACAAGCCATAACTTTGTTATTAGATAACCAGTAACAAAATTAGCTGAGCCCATAAGCTAAAAAGTATCTCTTATTATTTGGCTGATAATTTACAAGCTATCTTTGAAAAACTGACTTGTGACTCTTTGTTTGGTTTGGTATTTCACACTGTAGAGTAATTTTTAAAATGTTCTTCCACTAGTATTTTTCTACAGACTCTCACAGAAACCAGAGTTACTTCAGGAGTATATCCCACACAAGCAGCAGATTCCAGCATCACACCAACCAACTTAGAACACTTTTGAAAGTAATTCCTGCTGTTAAAGCATTCTCGAAATAGTGAGTTGCCTCATAACTTTAAAGGAATTGCTTCCAGTTTTAAAGTATTATTGTTCTGTCATCCATAACCACAATGTCAGTCTCCTTGAGAGGATTCTTGGTTTCTTGTGCTGAAGAGTTCCCAGGGCCAACACACCCTTCAAAACCCTTCTGCTTCTCATCTCCTATTTCCTTTTCCAGTTTTGAGAAGGAACTGTTTCTACAACCAAATTTTATTTGCTCTGATCAGTTCAAACATCTCCTTATTTCCCAAATTCTTGGTCACAAAAGGATTTTTTTTGCTTATTTTTTCTCATCAGACCTCTGAATTTCGCTATGTGCTACTCCATACATACCGTACAAGGTGTCTTCTCCAAAAATATCCTCAGAAGAAGAGTTAGCTCTTCTGAACAAGTCTGTGAACTCATCAAGGAAACTAGCAGATCTACTAGCACCACCTGACATGCTAAAAATAAGGAGACAATAATATTGTTTAAACAGATTTTTTACACTTAAAAAAATTCATATTCTATACTATTATGAGGAAAGATTAATTTGGAATTTGAAGTGATTTCCAAAACCAATTCAAATTAAGGAAGCAATAACAATTACAACATGAATTCTAAAGAGATCCAACAGTACCTCCTGACACTATTGGTCAAAATTTCACTGAATCAAGCAGTGCTATGTTAAATTTTGTCCCAAGTTTGCAAAATGGAGTGAAAGTCTGAGAACCAAGCATCTGCCTTGCAAAGGATCTCCCCACAAAGCCACCATGGATCCAAGTCCGGGGATGGGTTTACATCACCTCCTGTTGTGAAGCACCCTCATTACATGAATCTACCTTAGGGCAAGCATTTCATCTGATTCCACATTTTTGGGTTAGCAAGCTGCTTTCCAGTTAGAAATAAAACTCAAGGCATCATCAACATCTGGGTTACAAAGAAATTGGAAATACAGACTTATATTGTGATGGGAATGACAATTCATCAGCTGCTATTTTTTCCAAGAAATGTTTAACACTGTCACACTAGTGTTTATGGTTTCAACTATCATTATCACATCTGACAGTATTTCTTTAACTTACTTCCACTGGCTCAGAAATAACCCTATATTTACACTGAAGTTTCTTACAAGTTAAAAAAGCAGCTGCATAAATTCACACGCCAATGAATTTCCTTTGTCAATTTTGCATTTGCACTGTTTGACTGTGTATACATTAGATTTTAAAAATCAATATTTAAGTTACTCGGACCTTTAACTCACCATGAAAACTAGATTCTGTTTGTGTCAGTATATTCAGAAATCCTCCCAAAAGGTGTTTAACAGCTCCCTGTTGAAAAGAATAGGTAAAATGAATATCTAAAGAATATACCCCAGCTCAAAGAGCTAAGAAAAATTCTTCTAATCAGTTCCTGCCTACTATCGATTTTAATGATAATTTAGATTATTTGAAATTATGGACTGTTTTTATATTTGGCAATGAACAATCTTTTGTGTTCTGTACGGTCCAGTTGCAGAAGAGAGACTTTGATTTCAAATCATTATCTTTTGCAGGAAGGATACTCAATTCAGTTGTTTAAAAAGGTAACTAAAAGAAACTCCAAAGGATCATGTGGGCATGACCAGTTGCACAACTAACTTCTAATACAAAGTTATGAAAAAAAAAGCATGGAATATTTTTCAGGTACATGATTCACAGTTTCTAAGAGTACATATTCAATAAAAAGTTTAGAATGCTCACATATACACACATACAAGCAGATATCTGCCCTTTTTTCCTTAAGGCCTTGACAATCAAATCTATCTGTAGGCATTGAACAGTCTTGATAAAAAACACCTGCAAAACTCAAAAGCTTTGTAGGACAAATACCTTTTGATAAATTAGTTAGCTCCTGGAAACCTAAATGGAATGCTATTGACAATATCAGTCATTTACACTGTTTCACATCTTACCAAATCCCAAAAAAGTGAGAATTTTCGAGATCATTATTAGGTACGATAAAATTAAAGATATACAACTGCTAAACTATTGCCTCTGCAAGTAACATTTTTACCTGTTCTATAAGGACAGTGGCATTTCTTTCCTTCTGATTGATGATATTCAGGCAGCTTTGGAATACATGAGCAAGCACATCTAAACTTGCATTACCAGCTGAGAGCAAGTTTAATTCTAACATGCAGATTTCAGGATACATTAATTCTCCTTGATTGATGTTTTCAGCGAGGCCATTAAAATAACCTGAAGAACCAGTACATCCTGGTTCCACCTTGGTGTCTGCTCCTAAAAAGAAACCACATGTGTCTTACTGAAACTTACTCAGCTGAATGCATTTTGCATGATTTAAGCAGAACATCCAAGGACATATCTCCAACCTTCTCATAGGTACAAACCAAAAATAGTCACTAGGTTATAAGCAATTTTCAGAAATTAGCATAATTTTATATTCCACTTCAGATTTTTCTATTTTCCTGCTAAGACAGAAGGGCAAGGATGCAATTTCTCCCATTACATGCTCTTAAACTATCTGGCTTCATTTTCTGGGACACACAGAGTAATGGCAAAATATGTAGTTAATGAAACACAACATTAAAATCATTGTAACAGAGCCCCAAGCTTCTATACAAACTTTGAGCCTTCCAATAAAGGAGACATATTTAAATAAATTGATATTAAAAGGCTAGATGAAGCAATTTGTTATTTAACTCTGAAAATACACATGACAATATCTGCATGACAATCAAGGAAAAAAAATTCAAACATGTAAGCCTCCCCTTTATGTTTTGGAGAGACTTTAAAATACATTACTTAAAATTATTTGGTACAGACATATGTTACATGCATATGTATCATGGAAGTTTTTCAGATTCATTTTTAAATTCAGAAATATTTTAAAATATTAAAAATCTATTGATAAAGCCTAGTCTCACAGGTAAACAGCAGCAGTTTGATGCAGTTCTATTAAAGGCTGTTGCTGTTCATGCTGATCTCATACCAGAACATAAGTACCCAGGTGTGCTCAGCACAAAGGAAAAAATTAAAGTAAGTTCACATTTAAAATTAATTACACAAACAGAATACAGCAAGATTTGTGCACATCAATTGATTAGAATAATGAGATATGTTGTATAACAAGGGGGCTATCAAGTCAAATTAAGCATGTGATTGGGAAAAGCCAAATAGTGCTTGACAAACCTGATCACCTTCCACAAGCGAGAAACCTGCTGGGTTGATGTGGAAAGAGCAGTGGATGTCTACCTGAATTTCTCCAAGGCTTTCCACAGTTTCCCACAGGCTCCTCCCAGAGAAATTGATGCATTAGGATGGCGACAAGGGGTCTGTGCAGTGGGTTGGCACTGACTGCCTGATTGCACCCAGAGGGGGGTGGTAAATCCTTTTTAAGCTGGACACTGCCACCAACGGGGTCCCCAAGGGTTGATATTGGGCCCAATGGTGTTCAATAGCTTCATGAGTGATCTGGGTGATGGGATCAATCCACCCTGATGGAGTTTGCCAATGATACCAAACTGAATTGGGAAGTGGGTGGGCACTTGGGAAGGGAGAACCACCCTGCAGGAAGACCTGGATAGGCTGTATGAGTGGGCTAACAAGAACATTATGAAGTTCAACAAGGACAAATTTAATGTTCACATGGGAAAATACAATCCAGGAGTGCAGTTCAGACTGGGATCTGCATGCCTGGAGAGCTGGGGTCCCAGTGGACAGCAAGCTCAGCATGAGTGAATGTGTGCTGCTGTGGCAAGGAAAGCCAATGGGATGCTGGGCTGCATCAACAGGGACAAAAAATACCTTTATCCCACTCTATCCAGTGCTTGTCGGGCCACACCTGGAATACTGTGTTTGGTTTTTGTCCCCACTACACAAAAAAGACAGGAGGAAAGGTTGAGAGAACTGGGCTTGCTCAGCCTTAAGAAAAGGCAGCTTAGAGGACATCTTATCACCATTTAAAAGGTGTCTACAAAGAAGGTAGACTCCTTTTTTTTACAAGAAGTCATATGGACAATGCAAAGTGTAACAAGTACATGTTACTTCTGGGGAAATTCCATATAGACACATCAGAAAGTTTTCCCTAATGAGAAATCAGACATTGGAATAAGTCTCCCCACAGAAGTGGTACATTGGGTACTTCAGATTCAGATGAACAAGGTGCCAGGCTATCTTGTCTAGATCTTGTGATTTAATAAAGAAATATGGATATTGATCTAGTACTGATATCCAACTGTGACAGACAAAAACTCTCTAACAGTTTAAAGTTAGAAAGTGTATGTTTATTACAACGCCGGGCAGCGTGCGGGATAGCTCCCAAATACACACTGCGCCTTTCAGATGATTAGAGTCCTTTTATCCATACAAGTACTGAATACCCAAAATACAAATACATATTCATCATTTTGGTACATTCCATCCTCGCTTCGTATGCTACTCATTTCAAAAGCTATTAAGCATGTGTAGTTTGTTCCTTGAAATGGGTCGGTGGTCCCTTTCATGGGGAGGGGTCCCAAAATGAGGAAGTAAATTAAGTTTTCCTCATTCTGGCCTTTCTACCTTTTCAATGCAAATATGACAAATGAACTCTTGGTAGAACTCCCATTCCCTGTCTTCAATTGGTTTCAGAACAGAGGAGGCCCACAATTGTCTTACGTTCCTAAAAGCTATTTGTCAGTTTCTATATTCTTCATTATGAATCCAGCTAACTAAACATTGTGTTGACAAGCAATCAATTATTAGTTAACTACTAACTCTTATCTTCATCAAGGCCTACTCATTTATTTTAATTAACTCTAGTAAGGCTTATCTCTAAACTCTTAGCGCCTCTAAAATCTCTAAATTCCTTAGAAGTTTATGTTTAACTTGCTTTTGTGAAAAAAGGTTGAACCAGATGATCCTTGAGGCCCCTTTTAATTTGGTATTCTATAAAATAATTAGACTATTTAATTTTCACCAGATAGTTACAATTCTAAAGAAAAAAAATTGAGCACTGATTTTCAAACTACTGATGCATACCTCTGGAGTTTCTAGATCACAATAACACATTTGAGCAACATGACTTTAGAGCAAGAGTCACATATACCACAATAATCAAGACAGAACAATTTCTGTAACACTCAATAAGAATATTTATTATCTCTCCATCTGTAACTCCATCCTACCAGAAGTAAATGAAGTTAATTATTTCTGTCTATTAAAGGTGCTTGCACTGTTTCAGTACATCTCAAAAGGCAAACAAGTTTTGCTATAACAAAGACAGCTTTGTACATTCCAAAAGTTCCCATTTACCTTCATTCTTGGTTTCACTATCATCAGGATTACTTTCACTATCTGCTTCATATCCTTCCTCTTCAGCAAAAAGTTTAACACTACAGCACTGTGATTCTTCAGTTTCTTCAGAAACTTCTCCAGGCTGTGACATAGGCTCCTTCTCAGTGTAATGGGGCTGTACAATACAACCAAATAGACTGTCATTGTTCAGGACAAAAAAATCTTTGGATCAGAAAAGCAAATAATTTAGAACCGTCCAAATGCCTCTTTTTTCCAAGCCCACTGGGAAAAGAAACAAATTAATCATACACTTCCAAGAAACCTGAGATACGTTAAAAATACTTAATTCTTTTGTAAAAAACTGAATCTGCAAAGAGGGATTTTTCTTACTAACTACCTGATCAAAGTTTTAGGAAACAGCGTTAGAACTGTTTCTAAATCACCATCAGCACGCACCTTGACACTCACTCAAAGGTGAAGATGTCTACAGCCACTAAGGTCACTCAAAAGTCCCATTTGAAGCCCTTTCTTTAGGAGTTCATCACACTGTTGTGAGACGAAAGAGTAAAAAGAACATCAGGTTGAGTGAGCTTGCTACTTTTTGGGGCATGACTCATTTCTGAGCAGTAATTGTGGGGCCCATAAGAAACAGCATTCCACTTTGGTATGAGAAGTGGAGATTTCATCTTCAACTGTCACAATAATCAAACACATCTAAATTTCCTATCAGGTTTAGCCCCAGAGAAAAAATCTGAAAAAAATCTTGCATTATTCAGAATTAGAATGTTTAGCTGGTGTTTCATACCTTTTCAATTTTTTCTTCAGAATGATCCAGATCAGCAGAAAAAGTGCCCAACGCAACACGAAGCAGTGAATCAAACAGAGGCTTTGCCAAGTCAGTTTCTATCACTTTTGACTGAGCAAGCTGCTCTCTTATTTCAAGTAAGATATCATCCACACAGGTATTCTGTGTTTTGGGGGAGAAAAACATTTTGATTCATGTTACTATTTCTAGCTAACAGAAGTCGTCTAGATCTTCCATTTAAGAGCTTCTCCTTCTACCTACACTAATCTGACTTCTCATCTAAACCCACCAGATTTCATCCAGTCTCTTGAAATAAGAAAGATTCATCCCAAATGTCATGACAGATTTCAATGGAACCTGCACATTGAAAAAAATCTGGCAAGATGCTGCTATCTAAAATTTGCAGGTGAAAGTGCTGTTTCAAAAATAGACGTCTTTGAAACAGTTTCAGTTACACTGTGCATTCAAACTACACCACATTACTAGTAGCTGGCAGAGTGTGACATGTCCAAGATAATAAAAACAGTGAATGTTCAAGACAGAACTCCAGTTTCCAGTTCTTTCCTGCA
Source organism: Anomalospiza imberbis (assembly GCF_031753505.1). Classification (NCBI taxonomy): domain Eukaryota; kingdom Metazoa; phylum Chordata; class Aves; order Passeriformes; family Viduidae; genus Anomalospiza; species Anomalospiza imberbis. The sequence continues at coordinate 70,148,599 of NC_089683.1, read as the reverse complement.
CTTAATGCCTCCTGCTTTGCAACAAATTGCCAAGTAAAATTCAAGACAGTAATTAAAACATTAAAGAAAAGTCAAGGTGTCTTCTGTGAATTAACAACTTCTTGTGGAATACTGAATTAGTCCACCTGTAAGGCCTAAAGAATCAATTTTTCAGGTGTCCTTTCAGTATCTGTGCCCTTCAGTAGTCCTTTCTCAAGCACCGTGCTCTGCTCTGAACCATTCTCAAAAATCAACATGAGTCACTAGGTATAATGGTCACATCTTGCCAACACAGCTTTCCTGCAGCATCCCTTTAAACACATTCTCCACTGAATACTCTTTCTGAAAAGAGTACTACTCAAGCTCATTATTTAGCTGTACACTTTCAGTACTATAGAAAATATGGTACCATAAAAACTGCACAACGTTTTTACCTCCTTGGAATAACTTTTGACTAAATTACTATTAAAACAATATTGTATGAAACAAACAAATAGGAGCAAAGGAAGCTAGGGAAAGTTGCACAGTACCTGGTGAAACATCTCCACTTCCATCTTCTGCTGCATGGTGCTCACACTGTGTAGGCAGATGGTCAGCAGAGCTTCTAGAAGTCTGATACCTTGAAGTGCCCACTCAGTCTCTTCTCTTGCAGAAGTCCTCACCCCTTCAAGATTGGCAACTGAAGTAACCAAAGCGTGTTCCATACTCACAGGGCTGTCACAGGAGCCAGAGTCAGGCACCAGCTGCTCAGCACCAGCAGGACTGCCTGAACTATCAAGCTCCAATTGCATCACCTCTCTGCTTTTAGCTAGCTGAACAGAGTCATCCTTGCTGAGAAGCTCAGTTCGAGGACTCCCATGTGAACTTCTGCTGCTTTCACTCAATACTCTCTCCCTCTTTTCTTGCTCTTTTTCTTTATTTTTTGCAAGTTTCTGAATTATCAGGATTAGTAATCTCTGGCATGCTTCAAAACCTCCAAGTCTATGGAACTGTCTCTGGAAAACTGAACTACACAAATAGATGCAACGACACATGGACCAAATATCTGCAGCCCTATGAATATGCTCCAGAGAGGGCAAAGTAAGGCTTTCCAGGGACAGATATGGTAATTTGTGGCCTAATGGCTCACTAGCTGTACTATCATATCCCGACGTATCTTCACACTCATTAGCTGAATCCAGATCACCATCTGCTTCTTTACTTATACATAAAAAAGCAACACAAAGGAACAGGTTTATTGTGTTGACATGAATGTCTTGGCTGACAAACTTTTTCTTTTTTGGGTAAGCCTCTTTCAAGCCAGCATAAAACTTGCTCAGGCTTTGAGGAACTTCTGAAGCAGCATGCTGGCTACAAAGAGAAGTAGACAAGTCAGAGATAGATTCCTTTTGTTCACTGTTCAGGCCTTCCAGTTCTGGTGTTGGTTCGTATTCCTGCTGATCATCAAGGCAGAGTATCAAAGTCTCTAACACCTTCAAAGAATGGCTTCTTAATGTATCTAAGTAATTTAACTCAATCATTTGATTCACTCCATTACAACTCAGAAACAAGTCTCTAATTACTCTGCAAAAGAAAGCATAAGAAAGTCACTTTATAAATCACCCAAAAATTCACATAAGTCAGCAGTTGCTATAAATTACTGTAAATTAAAGAGAAGAGGAACTCATCTGCAGCACTCCAAGATCCTAACTCAGCATTGTCCAGCTGGTAGTGGAAAATTCAACTTTGTGACATATAATGTAGGAAATATTTCCCTCTAAACTGCAGACCACACAAATATAAGATGTTCAAAACACTGAAGGTGGTTAATTAACTTTTTTTATTACATTTGCTCTTTAGTGGTATTTCCTGGCCCCAAATTGTTATTAGCAATTCAAGCTATTAAGTATCTTTATTTCTCTGTTCAGTGATTTCACCAGAAAGCAGATATTCTTTCTACTTTCATGATAAATGATTAATGTCATGATAAACTTCATGACATTTTCCTAGCTGTCTACCAGTTGCATGGATGATGAATTTCAGATAAATTCTGGAGTATCTTTCAAGATAAGTTTTTGTGCAATTGTTATGCCAGCATGTTAAATATCAAAAAAAAACTTTCCATATATTTGCTTCCAAGTCTATTTTTCCCTTCTTCTACTCTCAAAGTGTTATATTAAGTTCATACAAAATTTAGGGTAGGGATCTGCAAGTTTTTTAGCATACTATGTTTGCTTGTAGATATCCATCTTACCTCCCATCTCCTTCCCACAGGATCAGATTTCCTCTAACCAAGTTACTCTAGAATCAAATGGATCATTTACTTATTTATTCCCACCTTTAAGCCAGTAAAAAAAAAAAATTATATTTTAACTTTTTTCTTCATCTAAGCTTTATTTCTCTTGCCTCTTTGCCACTAAGTACACTTTCAAAAATAGCTTCTAATACAGTTTAGGTTAGGACAGAAGTTAGAACTCTATTAGATGATACCTTTACATTAACTGGAGTACTAGTCTACTCTTTGTCTTGGGTAACCCCACTAAATTCACTTCAGGACTCCAAGAGAAATAAAATCAATCTTTCCTGGACAAAAGGACACATTCATATTCTGAAAAAAGTTCCACATATTTATTAAAAATGTATTTAATCAATTTAACAATAAATAAAAAGTATCAATTTTATGCCTTGGGACAATGCTTGTGCCTCTTTTGTGTTTTGGGGTTGTTGTAGTTTCTGTTCTTAAACTATTTTTAAATGAACAGGATTTTGTAAGTTAAAAAACAGTTATTACAGGAAAAGTAAACATCAAGCCTTATTTTTGAAAGGTGGTTTTTATAGTGACCATTCTAGAAGGAAAAAGGAAACACATTGGAAAACTGTGTATTCTAATTCCCACAGAAAAATGACATATCAATCTGTTTAACATTCCTGACTAATTTTAGAACAAAGAATGAGGAGGCAGAGAGCATGTCACACTGGACAAAGATTTTATTTGTTCCTACACAGTTTGGCTTGTTAAAGACCATAATTCATGAGTAGAAAGCCCTCGCTTCCTATAGTTTATGAATCTAGAGGTGTATCCTGTTACTCAAGCATTTATCTTGTTGCCACCTGCAACAGCCAAACAACACCTAGAGTCCAAATAAAACTTACATTCTGATCAGTAACAAACATACAAAGCTCTGTACCTAATTAGCACTTTTCCCAATAATAAACAGAAAATCAACCAACCTGGATTTTAGCAACAGAGGGAGCATCTGCAAATAAACCTGAAGCACTTCAGAAGGCAAATCCTGGCTATGGTAACTGCACGTGAGTTTATCAGCTGTACTTAGTCCAAGTTGCTGTTGAGCATGGCAAGCTAGCTCAACTCCTCTCTGAAGCACGGGATTATAGATACAGTTATACAGCTTCCATTGGACCACTACATTTCCCTTTTGAATTAAGTGGCAAATATGGCTTGCGATCTGTGCACCACGTAGTTTGTCTTCATCAAAAATGATGTCCTGATAAGCCTCCAGTGCATGCCATCTCAACAACATATCTTCAGATCCAGTGCTAGGCAGAATTCCCTGAACTCTGCAAGAGGAACTAGATGCGGGACTGGCATCACTGGAGTTGACCTGCAAGGCATCTTCCAGCTGAGCGAGCTGATCACAGTCAACAGTACATATATTGCATGATGACTGTATTATTTTTGGAGAGACTTCTGCTCCCCCCAGCTGATCCAATATAAATTTGTTAAGGATGTTCAGTATGTGCTGTTGAAAATTTTTTAATATTGGCAACTTGGAAGCATGGAGTAATGGGACAATCACAGACTTTGGATCCATACAACAACATATTCCTACATTATGTACACCTGAGAGAATCTCCGCACAGGTACTGCTCAAAGAAACTTGCTGCAACAAGTGCAAACACTGGTGTGCACAAACAGCAATGCAACAGCATCTCTCAGGATAATCAACTTCTCCATCAGCAGTTTCAAAAGGGTTTTTGGAAGCTTGGTTTTTAAAAGCAGATACAGAGAGCCCAGAGAGATCTCTGTGGTGATTCATGAAGTGAGAGTACTCACATCGTCTGTGCCGCTTTCTTGTACACATTGATTGATGGAGCTGCTCCGATTTCACTTTTTTGACAGTGCTGATTATTTTCATGATGCTGTTGATCAGGGCTTTCAGATGCTCTGAGGCTTCCCCAGGTACTCCCTCATTCTTCATACACAGCCATTCCATTTGAAGCACTGTTACTTCAAACAGCTTAAATCCCTGCTGCTGTATGAACTCATGAACCAGATCTATAGCTTGGCTAAAGTAGAGTGGATTGGAGGCTGCACTTTGTAGGCAGCAGATCAAAATCTGCAAGACCCCTTCTATAACCTCAGGTAGAAGCAAGGCTCTGTGACGGTATCTAGAAAATATATAGTCATCCTGAAACAGCTGCTCTACTGTTTTCTTGTATCCTGCAGCAAAAGGACCAGGTTGCTTTTCCAAGCAAATTCTGATTTTTAATGCTGCTTTAAGTAAGTCTGTTAAATTTCTTCGTAAATTGTCAGGCATTGTTTCTGTATTGCTGATGTCTAAAGACATAAGATGTAGAACTGTTCGAAAAAGCATCCTTTGGATCAAAGCCACAGGTTCTTCCGTCCACCCTGCAGAAACTACTTCATTTTCTGTGTTACGACTTACATTGCAGGAGTCCCCAAATCCTGATAAGAACTCTGTCAATGTGGGCACAACACTCGCTGAAAGAGCAGAGCTGTGATTCAAAGTAATATCACATTTGCACACTTTCTCTAGGAGAGACAATAAGACATGGCATAAGTCAAAAGGAGAGTTATTCATGTTGCTCTCAGACATTCTTGCAGCTGGCTCATTCAAAATCTCATGTGCTGGAATAACTCTGCTTGAACCTTCTAGATTAGGGGCATCGGTATTAGAACCTGGTACCACTTCAGGAGGTTGGCAATCACTTCTACCTCCAGGGTAGCTGTCCCTAACAGAAGAGGTTAAAAAGGGCTGCAGTATCTGGGTGCGTCTGTGTTTTGTTATTACAGCAGTCTTTTCATCAGAATTGCCTTCAGAGTCTGAAGTGGACAGCTGGGACCTCCTCGCATCCCGCACAGAGTAGCGGTGGGTGGTTTTGCGGAGACGGCCACTTTTTCGAGATCGAAGATTGAGTTTTACAGAGGTCTGAAGAGATGAATGAGCACTTCCATCTAAGTTTAGTTTTTCCTGAGTAGATTTCACAGAACTTGTATTATTCTCTTTGGTCAGGTGTATGTCTACTGCAAAGGGTATACTAAAATCTGTTGAAATAAAAAGATAACAAAGGAACATTAGAATATGTAAAGCATTTTTGCTATTTTTATAGTTAAATACTTCCAGATTTAAAATACACAGCAAATTTGTATCTTAATAGGTCATGGTTTTGCATGCACCTGTGTCAGACATTTTCAGCATAAAACAGGCAGCAACAACTGATGTTTAGGGGCCATACTGGCTATTTTTAAAGCCCAGACAAATTATTTCATTTTCTATTTAGGGTTAAACAAAAGTGTACTAAAAGTTTTCCTAAAACTTTTTGTTGGCACAACTATTCTCAAAAAACCATTCTCGAAAAAAAATATGTCATTAAGGGAGGTGAAAGGACTTTTTGGTAAGCAAATTAAAGGGAGGGAGAAAGGTCTTTTTAACTTGATGCTCCATTGTCACTTTTTGCAACTCAGCTGGGTGTGTTAGCTCACAGTCCTCTTAGCATGCCTGAGGACATCACCAGTGTACTAGTGGTAATAGAAAAAATAAATTTCTCTACTTATTATCAGTGCAAATCTTCAAGTATACAGACCTCAGTCTTTTTACTTCAGCATTAATTATTCCAAACACATGCAGCAGAAATAAAAGTAGGGGATTTTAAAATAGTCAGGGACAAAAGGGAGACAGAAAGGAAAACAGAAGTACTACTGCTTCATTTTTATCAGTAAACTCCAATTAAACTATCAAAAAAGCAGGCAGAGAAACAACTCTGCATGTTCTTGGATTAAGTCCCTTGTTACTTTTAAGATGTGACAGACTTGTAACTGGATGCCTTGGGCAGTAAAATAACTACCATGAAACAACTGCAAGTATCCTCTACCCCATACATTCATTATTCAGAAAAATGTCATAGTTAACAACAACAGCCCCCATCCCCACAAAGCCCCCAGAAGCCCACATAACAGCTATAAACATTATTTAAGCTGAAAGAACAGATGCTTCCATGTACAAGCACAACTGTGCCATGCTGTTTAAAAAGTCACTGTTGTGATACTTAAGGAAGAAACACAATCTGCTTTGAAGGCAGGTAATTAATCAGGAGTACTTTATCAAACAAAGGATATTACCTGCACTGAAAGAAGAAAGCTACCTAATACAGGAACTTACTTCAGTCCATGAAAAAACCTGACTACTTAGTGCACAACTGGATGCATCATGCTTGCTCTTTCAGTACTCAGAGAGGGTAATTTGTAGAAGTAAAAGCTGTGCATTATGTAGTGTATAAATCACAACATCCTAAAACCTATTTTCACAACAGCCTTTTAAATGAACCCTGGAAAACCCACTAAGCTGTCACAAAATAACCAAAACATTTCTTTAATTCCATCATGCTTACAGAAGCATGAAAGAATGATGCATCTGGGCAAGCAGGAAAGCTTATTATATAAAAGCTCTATGAAATTGGCCCTTTAAAGACTCTAAGTCCACAAACATTAACAAAAGCCTTCAATTTGGAGGAGTTGCAAATAGCAAAAAAAAGCCCTGGAAGAGTTCCGGGTGTGAATCCTTAGAAACTCTCTCAAACAGTCAGGTAATTTCATTACTTAACTCTCTTTGTTTTACCCTCTGGGAGGGAAAAGAATGCATCAGACAAATATAAGAGCCCAAAATGAAGCAGAAAAATCTGACTCAGATTACTGCCATTTCCTTGTTCAGTTTTTACACTGCAACAAAAGCAATGTCTTTCACACTAAAAGAAGCCTTTACCTTCTCTGCACAATTCTTTTGCATTTTTAAAATTTAAATTCTGTGCAGAATCCATGTCTTCGTTTCATGTTAAAGGATATGTGCTACAATGAACTACTCTTTAGCACAGAGTCCTCAGCTCTGTAGTAAAACAAAAATCACTTATTTTATGTGCTTAATACTGAAAATGATAAAATATACCTATTGCTTTTTCTTCCTGGACAGGGATTTTCCACACCAATGGCAGAAGGGACAGGAGGAGGGTCAGAAGTTCTTCTCGACATGTCAGCTCCTGTGTTAGGAACAAAATAAAAAAATCTTGTACTTTTAAAAAATAGCTTAACCTTCTTTATTTTACCAAGCTATTCAGCACTCAGTTCCTATGCCTTTCTGCTGTTTTAAGCACTGAAAAAATGACCAAACTACAAACAGGGCTATAATCATTAACTAGAGCCAATCAGAAAGCATCCAAGATATTTATTACACCTCTAAACTGTTTCTATACAAAGCTCTTCTAATCCACCTTGACTAGAAAGAATTACTCAAAAAAGAAAACTAGAAAAGTCAAAAGCACAAAACAATGATTTTAAAAAGTCAACATGAAACTTTGTTCCAAAAATATAGCAGCAAAAAAAAAAAAAAAAAAAAATCAAAACCACAGAATAACCACTAAAAAACCTCCATTCCTGCTGAGATTCTAACACCTGCATACTAAGAACTTCAGTGCAGGGAAGAACTGTAGGAAGCACAGAATTCAAACACAATTTTTTATGGGATGCTTTGTTGCACTATCAGAATGGTTTTGGCCCTAAAGAACAATAACTTTCAAACACAAAAAGTTGACTCAAGCATTTTGGCACTTTACATGATTCTGGGACATGCAGCTGAAGTCTCTTTCTACCCAGCTACTGCACTTGAGCTTCACACATGCCTCAGTCAAATATGAGCGGGCAAACAGGTCTATGATTTTCTAATTTTCCATTTTCTGCTCCTGCTGAAGGACAGACTGCAACTACAACACATCTTTTTGAATTTCTAGTCTTCCCAATTAACTCATGCACTCTCCACAAAAAGGAAAGAAAACCAGTACCAAGAGCAATCAACATGAGCCAGACAAATCCACACAGTCAAAGCTCAATACAAAAACTATAACCCCTTAAGAAAAGCTATTACCTGATCGATTATTGAGTTCAGAGTGGTAAGCAAAATAAACCCACGGCCTTGAACTAAGTATTGTCCCAATGCTGCCATATGAGTTTCTTCTTCTTCATCCTCCTTGGCTTCTGTCCTCTGTACCACTGCATTGCACAGTCTGTTGACATCAGTCAAGAATTCCCGTGCCAGTGAGTTACTGGCACTGCTCATGTCTGAGCTGTAAGTAGAGGAAGGGACAGAAATTAACTCCATCAGAAAATGCATTCCTATAGACAAAAGACTGGGGGGAAGAAGGAAAAGATACAGAAAGATTCTTCCCTGTATCTCACCCCCTCCAAAAGACAGTGTCTGCTGAACTAAGGAATCAATATACCCATGTAGGGTAGAAGGGAAAAAAAAGAACAAACTTAAGAGAATTTCAGTGAAATTTTAGCTAACAGCCCAGGACCCCAAACACTGATTCCATAAACCTAAAAAGTAAAAGCCTGCAACAGAGCATTCCCTCCCACTGCATAAATGGAAGTTAATGACATTGTTCCAGCTTTTCTTTGTAACCTAAATGCAAGCTTCAACATTTGTCTGCTACTGAAAGGTATTTGACTTGAAGCATAAGGGCAAAACACATAACACTTACACAACATTGTACAGAAATCCTATTATTTAATAACTTATTTGAACCATACCGTGTTATGTATTCCAACAGTGTGCAGATTGTTTCAAGTGGAAAAGAAAAAAATTACTGAGTTCAGATAATTTTGGGAGTTGCAAAAGTACGATGCTTTAGATTTACAACTAAACCAGACCGTGTATTCCTTCTGGCACAACTGAGGGGGTAGCAGTCGCTACTAGTCTGTGCTTAATTCAAGCGACAATTCTGCTGCCACTGTTCAGGAGGAAATACCAAAAATATTGGTTCTGCTTCCCAGACTGATTAATTTTGCTTTGGATGCTCAGCACTAGTACATGGAGAAACATTTAACTCAAACAAGACAAAAAACACAAGACTCAGCTGTAGAAAACTCTCAAGAGAGTCACAGAAGAAAGCAAAGCAAAAACAATCAGTGATGGCAGCTATGGAAACAAGATCATTCAATCCACATAAACATCACTTAATGAGTGCTACAGCACATTTAACTCCTTCTATTTCTGTATAAACAGCTGCAGTAAAAGCTTCAAAAGTCAAATACTTTCATCATATCCAAGCACAGTATGTGCAAACAAAAAAAAGGCCAAATAATTTTCAATGTAACATTTAAATATAACAGATGGATTAATATGTAGTTATTAGGTAAAAATAAGACCTTGGAAGTAAAGGCAAGTTTGTTTGCACTACAGGTACAGAAAGCTCCTTCTAGTAGCAAAACTGCAAACATTTATACATATGACATTCACTGCAGACGTAGCGAAAAAATTCTTACCAGAATCAGTTTGCCAGCTTAACACATTTATCTCCTATCTGGAAAAACAAGCAAATATATTCTGGAAATATCACTCTTGGTTCACCTGTTTTTAAAGACAGAAAAATATCATGGTTAGTATGATTTTTTAAAAGTTATTTTATGACAGCTATTTGAACTTTAGGAAGAGTCCTTGAGGGTTTTTTGAGCTTTAAAGCCCTGGTTTTGACTTTCAGCTTAAGATTGTGCACAACTGAAATCCTATTACAGAGAAAATAATTGGCATATATGAGAGAAGTTATTATAATAAAATCCACCAGTCTGTTGAATGCAAAATGAGCCAGGTACACAGGTTTAAATAATTCCCTCCAGAAACAGTAGGAGGTTTTAGTGATCATTACCTGCATATATAATATTAGAAAAACTTGCAGCTCCAGGTACAAGTGAGGGATAGGAGAACAATTATGCAGTCCGGTGTTGATGTAAATGCATCCTAAATCTGTCCTAGTGTATCCTGACAGAATACCAATTCTCTATTACACTAAGCACTGGGGAAGATGTAGTTAATAAAAATTGAAGATTTGTCAGTGGGAAACTCATCAACTGAAAATTTATCACTGGGAATGCAAAAGGTAATAACCAAGAAAAGCCTCAAAAACATTAAGCTACTAAAGGTCCCTATGTAAGCACTCAAAAGACATTTATTACATCCACAGTTAATTATGAGAAAAACAAAACACAGATGGGGACAGGAAAAAAAAAGGAAAGGAAAACACTAATTGGTTTAGTATTCTCAGATTGCAAGTAAGTAAAAATTTCAGCTTAATGTTATGATGAGCACTGACATTACATGACAGACTTCCTTAAGGAAAGAGACAAACACTATAGGTTACCCAGGCAAGCACCTAATAATTGGCCTCCCTTTGACCACTAGGAAACATGTTTCATGCATAGCCTCACAAAAACTAACTTACACATTCAGCTGATTGTCACAATTTATTGAAATAGAATAGTTTAAGCAGCTAGTGGTTTTGCAGTTGCACCAGAGTAACAAATGTAGAGATAAGTACTCCATCATGTTTTTGTGTCCTTCCAGCTGAAGCTTCAGTCTCCAGGTTTTCTTCACTGCTTGCCTGGTTTCAAGGATTTAACATACATTGCCATATTCTATCAAACGGGTGGATTCCCAGTATCAGTAGCAAGATAAAGTACAATTTTGTTGCCATTAGCACAAAAAGACATTAGGTATATATACTTAACACAATGATTTAATATAGAATGGGTAAGGAATGAATATACCCTGACTCTACAGTGCAGAAAAAAAAATTGTAAAGAGATACCATGCTGGATAATGGGGCATTTCTTCTAGGACTTGTTTCAACAAGTCCTAGCTAGTCCTGAGTTGTACCTATTTCTTTTTCTGCAATGAAGTTTTGAAACAGACTGACAGCACAAACATATCTTTGGAAGCAGATCATGATAAAACCTAACTAAGCTGTATGAGAGCAGAAAGAAACCTATTAGAACATTGTACACAGTGCCAATGAGACATTAACAGTTCTACAGTTCCAAAATATACTATATGTGAGGGCTTCACATAGCCAGCTCTAAAAAAAAAAAAAAAAAAAAAAAAAAAAAAAAAAAAAAAAGAGCCATTTCATTTGCTAGAAGAATATGACTGCCATGTTCTATAAAAAAACCTCTACTACATAGTATTTATTTATACAAGGAAAAAACCCACAAGTTAAAAAAAAAGCCCACTTAACTATAAATAATCTGATATTCTCCTGCCCTTTTCATGCCTATTTTTGCATCATGCTCATAATTCAGCCTGTATCATGTCTGCCTTCTGGGCCCTTTCGGCCTCACCTCTCAAGGGAGTTATTTCGTATTTACTGGTGTGGTAGAAATCAATTTCTTGCACCTGAAAATTGTATTTTCTGAACTTCTTTTCATTTTTATGAAGTTTCTAATCAACTGAGCATCTTAAAGTGTAAGACTGTCTTGTACTTCACTGGACTTTGAAAGAAAAAAATCAAAATTGTCCTTACAAGGATGAAACTGAGACAAATTTAGCAATCTTGAATACTGAATCATTAACATACTAAATTTTCATTGTGTTAATTATTAGATGTTATCTCTAACGACAGTAGATTTTGTGGAAAGAAGAAAATGCAACAAAAGCCCAGAGTCAGAACTAGTACTCTGTATACTGAAGTGAACTGGGCCTTTTCCTTAGTTATGTTTTCAACAATACGTTGCCCAGAAAGGCCTGGAATGTCCAGTAAACAGCAGCATCATAATAAAATATAGTACTAATTCAAAAGCCCATAATACTAGTTTATTACTTTCAGAAACTGTTGCCCAACAGCTATAGCAGGAGTAAAAGAGAACTAGGTAACATACAGCTATAGGAAGTTGTTCATTTATTTACCTTCCCTAGTTTTCTGTTTCGGGTAAGAGAAACATTGCCAGGCATGGCATGGCCACAAGTCCTTTAAAGTACAGATTGCAATGAAGTTGCTTTTTCAGCAGCTATTAAAACCAATGCTTTGAAAAAACCCTTAGTTTCTATAAGACATTGTGCAATCAAGTTTTTTCTGGCCTCCAGTTCAAACCTTGTAGCCTTTTCACCCATTCTCTAGAATAAAGTGCATATATATATACATATATATATACACATATATATATACATATATATACATATATATATATATATACACACAACACACACACACAAGTAACCTCTGGCCAACAAACACTACATTTAGTTTATACAGTATTCACTTCAAATAGCAAATGCTTATTCCAGCCTCATTGCTAGTACCTAATGTTTATGCTCTGGAGAGCGTGCTTGTTAGCTTTTCAAGGATTTTAACATTTATATAGCTATCATTATTTAGTAAGATTTAGTCAGTGGTTAAACTTTCAACTTAAGCTCAAGCTTCTGTTAGCAGAGGACACATACATAATGAAGAGCATCATCATGTTACTAAGACACTCCACAAGAGGCTTCTGCTATTGTAGCAAAGATTGTCAGGGTTCTTGCAGAAATTAAGTTTAGCTTGTTAGTAGTAGACAGCAATTTTGATTGTCTGGTTAAAGAAAATCACTAACAATTAGACTAAGAATGAAATCCTCTGTGCAAACTGGGGAGGAAAAGAAAGTGCATGAGGGCATGCAACAGAGTAACACATATCTAGTGTGGCCTGGAATAAAATGGGAAGTACAGTGCTGCCTTGAAAACTGTACGTGGTGGGAAAATGCAAGTGAAGGTTCAAAGTAATGCATCACCGAAATCAGCATTCTTCCTTTTCTGTTCTTTTGGTGTGACTCAACACTTTACACAGGATGGAAAGAAATACTCAGCTGACATTGCCAAAATAGGTTACGCAGCAGGAGCAACACACAGAAAGCAAACAGGAACCTGCAGTTTAAGCAGAGCATCTCAGAAAGCCTGAGACACTTTGATATTCTGCATTACTGATGCACGGCAATCAGCCAAAAGAGCAGCTTACAAAACACAGCAAGCATTTGCTAACCATCCAACAACTCGGTCAAAAACATGAGCAAATAAGAGCAAAACCAAGACCTTTTAAGTTTGATTCATTCTCAAAACAGACATAACAGGCAACACTCCAGCTCCACAGAAGACTTCCTGCTTAATATTTTCAACCACTTTCTGCTCTGTCCTCCGCAATTATTTATTAACTCTTTGTGGTTACAGAAGCAGAAAACCTATTACATACTAAGGCAGTGCTGCTCCAACCATGACATTGCACATGAAAAAACAACCTCTTAATATACAGAATTTATTATAAGGCTGCAGGTAGCTGTCAATTTTTTTGGCACAGTGCTATTTCTGACCAAGTCCTTGCTACCATCAAGGAGTTCAGTAACCAGCTTTAAGCCTTACACATAATTCACTAGGTCAATACTATTTCTGAACAAGTTATTCGGAGTCTCTCCCCCAGAGCAAAGAAAAAGGTGAAAACCAAAAATGCTTGGTATGTTTGGATAAATAACACATGCACTGTCCTTTTAACAAGCCAGGGAAGTATGTCAAGTACACAAGACAGTAAACAAGTATTATTTTAATGAACCCTCAAAAGTATGGTGAGACTATCAGAATAATGATGTTTCAGAACACACAAGTGTGTTTATGTCTGTATAATCTTAATATTGCCACTTTATGTATCAACACCCATCTCACGTAAGAGAGATGTTTGTCTTGCAATACCTGAAGTTTGAGAGTCCTGCTTCTCCAAGTATTTTAAACCTTCCATAAGTATCTTGTTTACTTGTGTTCTAGTGCCATGGTATTAAAAATTTAATTCATGAAGCTCAATGCTTATACAACCAGAGAATTAGAAAATTTCTACCTTTTGTGGATGTGCAAGCATTCTATCTTACACTGAAAAAAAAAGATTTAAAGAAATTATCTGTGCTTACTGAAAAAAACCAGTCCTTAAAGAAATAAAAATACGCATTTTCATACTGTGTATGGTTAGGGAACGCTGACGTGATGGCTAAACTAGCCATTCCCCGTGTAGAATAAGAATGCCAAGGGAAAAAATCAAATGAGATTAGACAAGTAATAAGCCAGGTTTGTTCAAATAAAAGAAATGGGTGCTTTCCAAAATACCTGTCATATATATATTTATAAAATCAAGTCAGCAAACATACCCAAGGGTTCAGACACTCTGAAATACGCAAAGGCATTGCAGCAGGTGCAGGCAGGTCACCTTCTCAGAAACAGTTTCAGAGCTGTCATCATTCTGATCAAGACCCAGACCTGTGGTGTGCCACACAGTGACATAAGAAAGAAAAAGCCAAACCCTTGCTTACTTACAAATTATAATTCCTCATGGATTTTCAGGCCTCAGACTTTTTTGACATCAAACTCATGAGTGATGTCTTTGGGCACAAAGATGGTTTCAGACTACACTTCCAAAACTTGGTCAATGTATTCTTTCAAAACATAACCTATAATGTATTTGCTAGTGTTTAATCAGCTTCTTGCCATATATTCTGACCCGTGAGTGTTCATGTCTGCTCCCACTAACATAACTGTTTCAAGAAGTAATGTTTCAAGAATTTCACTTGTCTAGCATAACTATTGGTGAAACCAGCTTTAAATGATAGAAACATAACTCAGAGGTATCTCAGATTAACATGTATACATTATTCTTATTTACATACAACAATACACACCCCCTAGATCATGTTTTTCTGTTCAACAGTTTCCAAAATGTCATCTTGGGACATTTTTTCTTGCTATAATTCAGCAGGTTCTCAGGTGCTGCCTTGAGTTATGAAGAACAGTATTCCTTTACAAGTTAACAGATTATCAGTAATTTCCTCCTTTTGAGTCAGGGGGAAATACCACTGAGACAGAGCTAATGGCAAAGAATCCCACAGGCTAGCTGCATATCAGACAAGTGCTCTGAGACAGCTTCTCAACTCCATGTGGAATTTTATTTAGTCATCAAACAATATGAAACACCTGTGAATACATTCTTGTCAAGCCTGAAATCAAGGAAAAAAATGAGATGATTCATCTAACAAGAAAAAAAGTACAACACTAATGAAAGACAGGCTCTCAAACAACCACCTACACTCAAGTTAGACATTAGCCCTGTACATACGCTATACTCAAGTTTATGCCAAGATTGTGGTCTTCTACTATCCAAAGTCATTAACTACAACATAGTTGTTACCAAATTAAATACATTCCAGTTCATTTAAAATTTTCATATTTCAGACCACTGCATACAGGCATGGAGATTAAGCATTCCTTACAAGAGGCAAGGGCAGAGCTGGGGGACATCAAAGATAATAACTGCAGCACTAACTCTGTCAAAACCCAATATGCCTGCTATCATGGACATCAGCTAAAAAGCACTGAAGAATACAATGCTGCTACCAATACCATGAAAATGCTGGTGTCAAGCTTTGTTATCAGGCTTGAAGACTAGGATCTCTTTCAGATCTTATCTATAGTGTCAGAGGCTAACACCTCTGCAAACACATGGTACTAAAGGAAGGAACTGACAAATATTTCACCACAAGGTGGAATCTATGAAAGACCAGTAAGTTCTTACAAATGAAAAATGAAGGATAAAGATCATCTGTAAAACATTTGGCAGTAGCAAGGCATTACTCCTAAGTAAGCCTTGTTCTGAACATTAGTCAGAGTGCTAACAAGTTCTTCCCTAAATTAAAATATATACAAGTAATACTTCTAAATACCTTCTTCCATACTTTAACTGCAGACCAGACTACAAGAAAGCCTTAACAGTCATGGCTGCACAGTAACAACTAAATCGAAAGATCAAGACTAACTTCCACAGACTCTGCAAACTGCAAGGAAAGCAGCAGTCTACCACAGCAGGTAGGTCAGAAGTTCAGTGCCACTGTCTCCAGTACTGAGCCCACGGAGACCAGCCCTGCATGACCAGGCAGACTCTGTGATATGCTCTTACATTAATCCACACTACTGGAGATAGGGTGGCCTCTGTGACTATAGCTGGGGCCACATTACAAGTACGCAGACCACCCTGCATTTTGAACAACAAATGTCTGCTCAAGTCGTGATCTAGAGTACATACAAATCTTTTTGTAACTTATAATCTTACACACTTGGATTGCACCCATGCTTGGAGAAAGAGAAGATTTGAGCACTCTTGAGTGTTTGAGGCACTGTTGTTGAAGCAATATGAATGAGTAAAGGCTATCCTAAATGAAAGCTTAGTAGTGAGAGGATTAAAATTACAAAGTGCTTAAGATAAGTTTTGACATTGTGACTAAAGTATCCACTAAGACCAATTAAATAAGAGGGGAAGATCAATTATCAGAGGTTTTTTTTTAAAAAAGCCATTAAAGGTCTTAAGCCTAGTTACACGTCTGAAGCTTTAAAACTGATCAGTGAAGTTGGTATTTTCTATTAGCTGTCAGATGCAGACAAAACAGCAGGTAAACACTTCTAAAAATGGCAATTTAAAAAGCTACCCAAATATCTGAGAGTGACATACACTGCTATTCCTGTTAAGCTTAGTATGCCAGCTTCTTTACAAAGTGAAAACAGCTTCAGTGGTGTTAGGGAAGCAGACCCTGTATTTCTTCCAGCCTTTACAACAAAGAGGCATTTGATCCACCTGCCCCTCATGCACTGAACTGGACCCAGACAACCCAGTCAACATTCCAGACAACTACAGACAAAACGACTCACATCATCTCACTTAATGTAGCTTTTCTCCAATGGGAATGCAAATAAGGAACAGCTAGGATTTTTAACTTATTTTTGAAGTTTAAACAGCACTCCAAATTAGTCAAGGACTAGAGACTCCAACACAAGTTATAATTAATAACTACACTTTACTACATATAATAGTGACCAAAAATATGATGTTTCCTGGTATACCTATTATTAGATAGGCAAGCATTTCACAAAATGCTGAATCACCAGAGTAAACCTTTAATCCATCCACAATGCAAAGAAAAAAATAGTGCCAAACTAGGAAGTCCCCAATTAAAAATGTGTATCACTCATGAATACTTTGGTAGAAAGATTTCACACTACTGAGATGCTCAAAGTATGCCAGATGAAGGTGCATATGGAGCCAAGTAGCATTTTCAGTAAGCAAACATCATGTGATAATTTTTGCTGCAAATGCTAACGACTTAGCAGGACTCCAATAATCAAACTGGCTTTGTAACTGATGTAATTTAGGCTTCTAAAAATAGTCCTGGAATTAGGTGTACCTTCTGGAAAGGAAAATATTCCCACACATCCCCCCACCCAGCATTTCCGCTAGATATTCAGACACACGAAGGAAGTTTTCCGCTTTCCTTTGATCTCTCCTTAACTGAAACATGCAAATAAAAAATGAAACTACACATTTCTCACTGACTCAAATCTTCCTGTATCATTGAAAGATGCAAGTAATACAAAGAAAAATTATAATAATCACGTAGCACACAGTTTTACACTGGAGGGATTTTGCTTTGTTTTCTCTACAGCAAATCATAACATTTGATCTCAATTCTTGGAAACTAGGACTGTTAAACTCTCTTGCCTTCCAACAGAAAGACTAGCACTGCTTTGGTTAATTTTAAGACTATGTCAGTGTCTGTTTAAACTGGTGAATCAAAACTGGACAGAGGTCAGCTTTTGAAATCTTTTAACAATAATTATATTGTTGGATTTTTATCAGATCCTGCAACAGAATTATAAACTATCAGGAATATTTCTTGCTCTAAATCTTAAATATTTTCCTTACTAATTCACATTTTTCCAGAATTGAGGCATTGAGAGCTATTCATTCCTTCAGACTGCTGTTTCCGTTACTCTTTCCGCATCTTTTAGTTGATACACTAAGGTCTATCAAATCAGTAGCTTATTGAAGTTAACAGATCTAGTTACATTTTTTTTTGTCATTTATTCCTCCAAATAACATAAATCTCTGGTAAATGCCTCCACAATACTACAGAAGAATAGATGATGTTGAGTGTTTGCTGAAATAAAACTGCACAGAAGTTAACATCAGTTTTAATAATTCCAACAAATCCTTGCATTTGGCAATACCTGACAGTAATTGCCCTAACATTTCATCTTTCCAATTTTCTCTTTGGAGAACAGAAAGGTTTTTCTCTACTGTCAAAAGCTGAAAAAATCAGAAACTCCCTCCTCCCACCTCACAGTTAGTTAGAACTTCATGCTCCCATACTTCTCCATGGAGCACGGTGATAACTTCTAACTGAAGCCAAGGAGCTCAACTTTCAGATGCAGGAAAAGAGAACAAAGAATTCATAAACATGAGAATTAGCTGAGATTGTCGGAGTGGTTGAGCAAGCATCTGACAGACACAGTCTAACAGGCACAAGTCTTCCACCATCTTTCATAAACCACTATTCATGACTTGCCTTCCACTTCCCACCTTTTAAATTATCCAGGAAGTGCAGAAAAGCTCTTTCACAATGTAAGTGAGAGTAATTCCCACAGTGCCTCAGCACCACACGGCTCAACAGCCCCATACAAACCCAAGTGTCACAGGGCAAGCCCCAGATGCCTGCAGGAAGCTACACAAGCTGAGAAGTGCAGAAGACAACTCTTTCAGTGCTTCCCACAGCATGGTTACTGCAAAACCTCACCCACAGTAAGAGCAGGCACTATGGACTTACTTATGGGGAAGAAGCTGACTAACAAACAGAAGACAGAGAAGCAGAAGAACAGATGCCCTGGCTCCTTTGTAACACACCAAAATCGCAAAATCCATGAGGTGCAGAATATGAAGGAAGCTTAAATGCGCAGTAGTGACTGAAAAAAAAAACAAACCTAGGGGAACTTTAGAGAAATATCCAAAACAAAGATACAACAGACATTCCAGCACGTACAGACACCAAGACACAGCACTATTCCAGGACTTCACCATCACATGGACGACAGTATTACACACCTATCCCTTTCCAACATACATAAGCTAAGGAATTTCACAGGGTTTTTTCCATCTTGCTTTCTTACTCAGCATCAGATTTATTCTGTATCTTCACACAATACAGTTACCAAAAAAATCACACTGAGAAGACTCACACTTCCACTTAAATAATTGGTACAAAAAACCTGACTTCCCATAAAAATAGATTTTAATCAGACCCCAGGCTACAAACATGAATCAAAGAGCTAACAGCTTACAGCAAGAAGAAACTCAAGACTTACACATAGCCTTCTCCTTTCCCATCACACATTCCAGTATCACTTCTGCATAGAGTGCTCCATCTGGAAGCAAGACTTCACCTTGCACTAATTTCCAAGACCCTGAGATCCATGATCAAATGCAAGACCTGAATGTAAAAAGAGGGAAAGAAAACCTGATCTGGCGCATACCATGCTGCTTTATTAGCTCTTCTCAACAGACCATGACAGCTGAATCAAAACACTGCTGAACCTCAGTAAAAGCCCCCATCTCCCAAAATGCAGCTAGGGTAGAGTTATACAAGACAGCTCAGCCCACCTGACAACACATGACTAGCAGGAAGGTGCTTCTGTTCTTCCCCAGCAATACCTCTCTTCCTTTTATTTCCAGCACTGCACTCATCCAGCTCCTTCTTCATGTGGCCCACCCCAACAGCTTTGCAGAAAACTAGCTATTTCAGCTGGATTTGTTGTTGTTGAATTGCCATATTGAGGGATCAGGCAGCTGTCACTGTCAGTGAAGGGAAGGCCACAGGAGGGAGATTTCCTCCTTCAGCAGTAACAAGCTGCTCAATCAGCTTAGCAAGCTCAGACAAACCAGTCCAAATCACACAACAGAAAGAACCTCAAGTCTCTTCTACCTGATCTTGTCCCAGGTGTACCATCCTCAGATCAGAGCTGTCTCAGGAACCAACAGCTGTGATGACACCAGCTCAACTACTTGATACTATCTAAAGGCCCATGAACCTTCAGCAAGCAATAATTTGCCAGAGTACTTTATAGTCTCACAACCATCTCTGAACTGGAAAAGAAAGCAAAAGACAAAGTAACCCCAGGCATATATACATAAAGGCCTCCCTCCACTGCACATTACAATCCTTTTCTAACAATATAATCCAATTTTCCAACAAACACAGCAAAAAAGATGGAGTAGCGATAACTCATGCAATAGCTACTACAGTTCTTATCTAAGGAAGCCCATCAAAGCCTGACAATTTCCTGAAAAGGAATAAAACAGGTATTAGGGTGGTCTTGTCAAGGACAGCTGTTCACTGAAAAGAACTGAAATTCACCCACAGAGGACAAGCAGGCATGTTCTGGACAGCACTTCCAGGCGCAGAAGAATCCTCTTACAAAATAATCATTTCACCCTACATTCCCTTTGCTCTTTTCTGCCCTCAAAAGAAAAGTATCAAAACTAGTTTTGCTTCAGATTTCCTCCATAGGCAATATTTTCTTATTTGAAAAGAGACCACCATGGCAATGGCAAAATTCTGCAAATACAAAGGAAATATTAAATGACCAGCTGTAAGGGTGTACAATTTCATACTAATAAGAAACCACCATGGTCTATTACAGAAATCACTGACAGTAGAAATATAGAGCTGAGCTTCCTGAAGTGCTTGTACATAGAATCACAGTAGTTGCTTATGCTCTTTGAGCTCAACTACAAAAAGAACTATATGAAAACAGTGACTGACTTACAGAAAGTGTTAAGAATGCAGTTTCTCTTTTCCAGTGTTTACATATCCCATGTCTAACTTTCCAACACATCCTATACTATTGTTCAAAGTACTCACAGACTTTCCCTACTATCTTAAGCTGCACTAACAACTGATGTGGTGACACATGAAAAATGTACCAGGGACTACAAGAAAGAAGGAAGCAAGAGAAGCATCAAAGGAGAATCTTAATGAAATGGTTATTAACCTCACAGAAAAACTTCTTACACTCAAACATTTTTGATGGAAAACTGTCTTTGAATATGGTTAAAAAAATCACAGGGCAAGGAGAAAGGGAAGGCAGGAAGTGAGTGACATCAAAAAAGCTCATCTTAAGAAATCTGTACGCAGCCTTATAAACCAAGTGAAACTGACTTGCTTTGGCAATTGACTTTGATTTTTAAAGTAAAGCATTGAAAGTTATATGCTTTTAGCTTGCAAGAGTCTGTCCAAATGACAACAAGGAAGAACAATTAAATTAAAACCCCCTAGAAAAGGATGAGGTTTTTTCCTTATCTATGATAGTATATGAAAACAGTATTATTTTTCATTAACTCGATTCAAAAAATCCACCAGAAACTCTCAGAGCCAGTAAACCACAAATTTTCTAAAGCATCTGAGAGGATGTCTTGTCCTTTGCACTACTGGTCTCGGAGCCTACAATACAGGCAAAAAGGAATATTTCCCTGAGTCCTTAACACACTGTAGCTCCATTATGATAAAACCTCTATGCAGGCATGGTCTCTTGTCCAAGCAAGCAATATCTGAGCCTTCCTCCAGACACCTCTTTTCTGCTACCTACTACAAGATAAAGATACGTATGACTAAAACAGATAGTTGTCCCACCACCTCATCAGCAACAGTACACAAGCTTGTGTCACTAACTTCAAGTTCCCTGTAGATCCTTATAACAAAGTCTTACTGATTCACATGGCACTACAAGCAAGAAGAAAAAAAAGCAGAAAAAAGTCTGCCATCCAGATTTTCTTCTTTAGCCAGTCCCATAAATAACTACATTAGATGCTTTTCCAACTCCTAGGCCATGACATTCAGTCATCTGACATTCGTTCTGAATTTCTTCAATTGCTCTGCTTTCTCTTACACAAGAAGTTTTATTTTCACTTCCAGTGATGCGCTTGCTTTTCTTGCCTTCTCCCTTCACCGCAGATGTTAGTAAAACGTATCTTTTTAGTTCTTCTGGTAATATCAAGCAATATCCTATTCTTTGATTTTTGCTTTTCTCTCGGAGAAGCATCTTTGAACATTCTCCCCACACTCAAAGAACATGTAGAAGAGTTTCCATCGCACCTCTGTCCACCCATTTTGATGCACGTTTTTGAAAAAGGGCAGTTCAGGTGCTGAAACGCCGCGACTATTGTATATTCCACGGCCGCCAGTGTTACCGCGTTTCCGTGCACAGCCCTCATATGCTTTTCTTCAATCCTTATCTGCAACACACGCCTCGTTGACAGCAAAGGCTTTGTGTTCGCGCTTTGCGCCAGCACCTCGCATAGCGCTGCCCACCGCAGGCAGCGCACACGGAACGGGTCCCGGTTGGAAGGGACCACAGTGGGGCATCTGCTCCAAGCTCCCTGCTCAAGCAGGGTCATCCTAGAGCACGTGGCACAGGATTGAGTCCAGACGGTTCTTGAACATCCCCAATGAGGGAGACTGCACAACCTCGCTGGGCAATCTGTTCCAGTGCTCGATCACTCACCCGCACAGCATCCCGGTAACACGGGAGGGCGCGGGGGAGAGCCCGCACGCACGTCTGGACACGCACACGGGTTATTAAACGTCGCCTTTCGGCAAAGGCCGAGGCCTCACGTCAGCAGGGACCGCTCTGGGCCGCCGAACGCCCGCGGCCAGCCCCGGGAACACTCGGGGCTCGAGCCCGTGGCGCCCCTCCTGCCGCCGGCGGCCGCCGCTGCCGGGGAGCCCCGGGGCGGGCCGGGCCCCGCCCGCGCCACCTCCGGCGGCTCCTTCCGCCTACTACTGCCGCCGCCGCCGGGCTGCCCCGAGCCGCCAGCGGCATCTCCAGGCGACAGCGGCGGCAGCGCCACTGACAGCCGGCCCCGGCGCCGCGGCTGCCGGCCTCGGCCCGCCGAAACCCGCGGGCAGGGCCCGTGCTGCGCGCCCTCCCACGCCGTGCCGCCAGGCGAGTCCCCCGCGGTGGCGGTGCCCGTCCCGCCCTTACCCGCTCCTCTCCCCGCCAGAGCCGACGCGCACGGCCGCCCGCTCCACTCTTATCCCGCTGACAGCGTCCCGGCAGCCCATGGCGGGAGGTTCCTGCCCGGCCCCGCCGCGCCGCCCGCCCCCGTCTCCCCGGCAACGCAGCGCCCGCCCCGCCCCGCGCCCGCCCGCGCCTCCCGCCCGCCCGGCGCTCGCCGCCGCGGTTCCGCCGGGCCAGTCGGGCCGGCGGCCCAAGGGCTCCCCTGGAAGTGCCGCGGCGAGCCTGGGACTGCCGGCTCCCCCTGCTCCTGTGGTCGGGCCGTGACAGCGACCGGCAAGTGCCACACAGGACAGCCGGCCGGCCCGCAGCTTCTGCTGGGGAGCCAAACGGGCGGGAGGTGCCCCCCTAAGCCGGTTCACTCCACCGCCACCACCCTGCCCGGCTTTAACGTCACCATTAAAAACGCCCTTTACATGCGTGTCACGTAGCCGTGGCCATCCGCCCGCTGGCGTCTGGCGCTGTCACTGCGAGCCGCTGTCACTGCAGCGCTGCGCTGGTTCACGAAGGGCTCCGGAGGGTTTGCTCAGAGTACATTCTCGGAGCAGGTTTCCGGCTGCGGAGCTGGGCTTTGGCATTTGGCTGGAATGCCTAGAAGAAACGGTTGCCCTGAATGCTGTTCCATCAACTCCCTGACAGAACAGGTTTGCGTAGGCAAATAAATAGTGAGCCTTGACTGCATGTCACTGTTCTCGCCTGCTTCGGGAATTCACCTTGCACGGCCAGGGCCCGCAGTAATTTTATGAAAGGGAGGGCAATACGGTACAGGTGATGTTAATAAGAATATGCTTAATATATTCATGCATGCCTAGGTTTGGCATCACCATCCTGATTCTTGAAATCAGAAAAAATGTACATACAGAGGGTGCACAAGTGTATCCTTCTCACATCCGTATGCCTCTCCCTGGTGCATTGGCCTCCTACTCCCTGACCTTTGCTGCCTTTTCTGGTGAGGACTGTGTAATTGCATTTCGCTTATCATCCCAGGGCCTGCTGGCTACCTTGGTGTCATATTGGCTTTGTAAAACTTAAGCCAGGCTGCCTGCAAGGATTACACGGATGGACAGAGACAGATCTTGGGAATGCTTCAAGCAGCAGGATCCCAGGACCTACCTGCCACAGTAAGTTTAGATACACACGAGGTAACAGCAGTTATGTCCTGAAAATACAAACTTCAGTCTGCCTGTACACCCTACTTCTCGTGCTTTTTCCCTTGGCATCTACTTATGGCCACCTTTCATATTTTTCTCCCTTAGCACCTGCTTTTGGCTTTTGTTCATGTTTGTGTTCACTTTATTGACAGGGAGCAAGCTATCCCTGTCAGATGGGTACTGGGCTAAACAGATCTCTATTCCAAACAGCAACTTCCCTGCAAGGACCAGCTGTGCAGACCCCAGAACCGTGCCTTTCTCTGGGAATTAAGCACCTAGGCAACACTTCTGCACTCAAAAGTTGCTTAAATCCCTCAAGAAAAGCAGTCCTAGGCAAGCGCCACCAGTATTACAACACAATAGAACAGGAAGGAAGGGAAGAGAGCCTGACACTGCTTTGCTGCTAAGCAAGGTTACATGCACAGCCACAGAGCTCCCACAGGTGTGGGAGCCCCACTGGCACCCCATGTCCCCGCTTAGGTACCCACCCTTGAGAAGCTCAGAGAGATTAGTGGTTTTCAAAGGCACCCAAGCCTCTTCAGTGGCCACAGAGAGCTTAGAGGAAAAGTGTTGCAATCGATGCCCTGGAGTTTAGATGACAGTTAGTTGCTAATTCAGGCAGATTAAATCCTACTTTTAAGCCAGTTTATTTTAAACTCCTGGAGAATGTGGTAGGATTCAGTCCAGCCCATCCCATCTGGCACAGCAGCTACTGGAGAGGAAAGTGAGCCAAGATTCCCAAACCCAGGCTCAGGAAGTCCTTGCCCTAATAATGCTCACACAAATCCTCTCTGCTTCCTGCAGCTGAGAAGAAAGAGAAGTCTCTTCTACCTCTGAACCAGGACTTCCTGTTTACTGAAAAGTAGAGATACCAGTACTTTATCTTTCCTTCAGATCTTACAGTTGCCGGACGATGAATGCATGTATGTGTCCCTTCTCACTGCTGACAGCATCCTGAAGACAGAGGTTTCTATCGGCCTCTCCCACAAAACTCCTGCCTGCCAGTACCTCCAAGGCTCTTTGCTGTTCCCTCTGCTGCTGCCCAGTTTTCCTCAGAAGCGGATGTAGGACAGGACAAACACAGTGCTTGACATTTGCACATTATCTACGGTTTCTCAAGGAGACCAGTGAAGCTAAGCAGGCTGTACATTGCCTTGTGTAATTGTACAGCAAAACTGTGACAGCAGCAATGAAAATGAAGTCAATGGCCAACAGCACATCAACTCACCCTTGGAATATTAGATTTTACAGTGCAAAGAATATGAACATTTCAGATTGGTAGCATAAATTTTACTGAAAATAGGAGTTTTCAGGAGAGAATTGGCCATCATGTACAAACAAACATCTGAGTGAAGCTTCACAAGGTATTTACTAAAATCTTTAGAAGGGAAGTATGCCATAGCCTAAGTAGAGCTGCACTGAAAGGTTATCATGTATGTTAAAAAATTATTATAAACTGCTTAGACTAAAAATATTGTTGCGAAAGATAAGTAGGGGCAATTAAAGATTTTATCAGAATGATGTTTTTCTCACTTGAATGCTTCAAAGTACAACCTTTCAGCCATGCAGATTTTTTTTTAATAATTACAATAATTAAAGATCCTGCACAGATGCAACACTATGCCTGCTCTTCAATTTCAAGTCAGAATTTTTCAGTAAAGTATTAAGCATTCTGCATACATTTACATCAATATAAATTTGCAGCACCTCCATGAAAGTGAGTAGAATGACACCAGTTCATACTAGAATAACTTCAAATCAAGCCTGGTTCTTCTCAGCATCATTGATTCACTGATGACTCCCTCTATCCTACAAACACTACCTGAATGTCACTTCAGCATCATTCTTCCTGGGTTTCTACTATAATTCCTTCTCTTCAGCATAAATGGAGATGATAGTAAGATGGAAAACAAACAAGGAGCAAGAATACAAGTGATATTTCCCTACTGTTCTCTGAACAATAGAACAAGTCCGCAGCACTGAGACCTGCACAAATCACACTGGTACCCACATTCTTCAATGTGTGGTACTAATGTTCACAGAGAGTGGATTGAGATCAATGGTTCCAAAATTTTAGTGTTCAGTGAGCCACTGTCCATTCCTGGAATTTCTTAAGTACCCGCTAGACATTTTTCAATAAAGATCCATCTACTCTCATCATAAAGGTTTCAGCTGAAAGCCTTGCAAAGGCAATGTAAGGTAAGACCTAGATTTTGTTAGCCACCTTTACAGTCTCATTTTCTCTCCTTTCCAATGAGCATGTACCTGTCTTGGAAAATTTGTCTGTGTTTTAATGATATAACGAAAATAATGATTAAACTGTTGAGTAATTAATATAATATGTGATATGTCCTAACCATGATCTTAAATCAGAGTGGTTTGTGGATCTTTTTTCAGCTGAGATGAGCAGCCTTTCAGCAAGGAATGAGTAACAGTCTGTTTTCCCAAGGAAGCACATTACTCTTTTATTCCTATACTACTTTAAAAAAATCAAAAGAGTGAATAAAATACAAAACCAGTTTTGCACTTAGGGAATCAAGGAGTGGTTTAAAAAAACATTAAAAATATATTAGTCAGTGTGGGTCTATCTATATAATGGGGAGGAACAGTCTATGATTATCTAGTCACTTCTAGATCAATGTTGGAAGAGTAAGCTGTTGAATGAATTCAAGGACAAAGAAATACAGGCCGAACACTCTTCATGTTTGCATTCTTCATGTTTAGGTACAGTGCTATAGAAAGACCAGAGACAAAAGAAAAACATTACCTAGTAGGTAGAAAGCAAAGGTGAAATTAAATGCTTCCGTAAGTGGCTTAAAGCACAGGAGTTGTGGAAAGTGTTCCCTAGTTGTTTATAATCCTTCCTTGTGTTTGCCTACTGCAGGCAGGATTTGATTTCCAGTCATGCATGATTTTTCATTGCAGTTATTCCTGGTCAGCATACTCTGATATTAGGATGTTTTTACTCATGGTTCTAGGGCCCATTTCCAAAACAGAACAGGAGGTAGCCAGATAGCGTGGTGGAAAGACGTTGTATGACCCCTAAATTTGTTCAATGTCTAATCTAGACGAAATAATTAAAAATTACTAGCATTATCAGTTTTGAATCAGTGAGTTTACTTTGACTCACCTTGGCTTTTCCATTTAGAAGGAATTAATCCAGTTTAAAGTTTACTTGAAAACAGCAGAGGTAAATCACTGGTTGCAATGTATGTTGAACTAGATTTAAATTGCCTTTAGTGAAGTGAGTTTGCATGATGTAAGAAAACTTGATTTATGCAGAAATTATTGAAGCTAGAATAATTCCCACAACAAAGAAGGAGAGAAGCCTAATGAGAAATGCAAATGGTTTAAAAACATATAGACAGGACTTTGAGTCTCAATTTGCAGCTACTCATGGCTTGTAAATGCATGAATTACACCAGATCATAGTCTCTTACAGTTACACATTGTCATGTGTCTAACAACTCACATCTGTTCTGCAGCAAACAGTCAGGCAAAGGATGTGTTCTTGAAGTGAGTCAGTTCAAGAGGTGAAACTGAGATGAAATCTCATTAAAAGCATGTCAGACTTCAGTTTTCCCATGTCCTTATTAGGCCTACCATTGTCTTTAGCTGGGTCTACAGCCCTTGGGAAAAGCTATCTTCCTTATCCACTGCAAAAATCATATCTGCAGTTCTCAATAACACACATGCTTTATATTATCTTTTCCCAATCAATGCTATGAAATGGCGTAATTCATAGAAAGTAGTATTATTTTTTAAAAACTTCTTTTTATTAGTGGAGAAGTCCTAGCAGATTTTCAATTTCACCTGTTATACACCATTTCTAAGTTTTTGCACTGCTCTTCTTGAAAAATTAAGATTGTATTTCAGAGTTTAGAATGGGTAGATATTTTATGAAGAGTAAACATTACAAAAATAGGAAATTCACAAAAGCATGCAGAGGCCCCTGAAAGTGACCTTGTTTCCAG
Source organism: Anomalospiza imberbis (assembly GCF_031753505.1). NCBI lineage: Eukaryota > Metazoa > Chordata > Aves > Passeriformes > Viduidae > Anomalospiza > Anomalospiza imberbis. The sequence goes on along the minus strand of NC_089683.1, from coordinate 70,120,537 downwards.
ATGTGCATTTCTGTCATAACTTGCTTATCCATTTATATCCTAATAAAGGTTATTCCCAAGAATTTGTCAAGATAACAATCTGATTTTTAAAGGAGCAAATCATCAGAATATTAGCTCTGGGAACTGCAGGTCCAAACCCCATCAACTGTATGGTAGGGGTGATATGAGTACATATTTATTTGGATAAAGCTTAGCCAAACTTTAATGTTGAATTCTTGCACCTTGTTTCTCACACTTCCAGTGTATCTCTCCTTTTCCCACTTCCAAGAAAGAAAAACCTATTTATTTTGCCTGGACACGGTTAGAACCATCTGTTACTGCTCACTATTCTAGTGACAGCTAAACTTTCTTCATTGCTGTTTAGTTTGACACACGGGGACAGTTTCTGGTTTTGCTTCAATGTTTTGTTTCTGTGTCTTTTTCACTGTTTCAGTTTTCTGATGGATTCCAGTCTCACCTTCAAAATGGCCAGTCTGGGTCCCAGCAGACCTGTTCAGCCCAGCATCAGCTGCCTGCAGAAGGCTACACAAAAAGAACACGTATACGGTGACACTTAGTACTTGCTCCGGTTTTCAGCAGTCTGCAGTTCAAGAGCATCCTGGGACAGATGGGGTGTCTTCATGATTTATAGACTTTGATTCATTTTTGTTCTGTTGATTTGTCCAGTAGCTGTGTGAGCCCCCACAAGCCTCTGGCACCCACCAAGTCCTGCAGTGTTCTAAAGTTGAATCACATGTCTGGTGAAAAGCAGCTCTTTAATTTGTTTGGAACTTTTTACCTGCCCATTTCTCTTAGTTTTGTCTAGTTCTTCTGCTTTGTGAACGAGGGAATAATGACTCTGTGGTTCTTCTCCCTACGTTGCTCATGTTTTTAAAACTCCTTGTCAAATCCCCCATTTGCTTCTTTTTTTCCACTCTGAAGAGTCCCTGGCTATTTAACCATTCACTGTGTACCATTTGTTCAGCTTTCTTGCCCTTTGTAAAACTGTTTGTCATAACTTAGGGATCTCTTCTGCCCGAGTATAGGACTTCTCTTTTCAGGACTTCTCTCTCTGCACATAATGTTGGGATTTCTTTGACAGCATTGATTTTTTTTCCTGCCATTTTAACCCAATTACTCATAGCATTAAATAATTTTTTTTCTGGCTGATTTTCATTTTTGCTACCTCGAGGAATTTGCCATCTCTCACCTCAGACTATGCTTTTTTTTCCCAGATAACTTCTATGTCAAACCAAACAATTCCAGGGGCAGATTTCTGAGACTTCACTGTGGACTTCCATCTTCTTCCTCTGCCCTTAAAACTCCATCAAGCTGTGATTTTTTTTTTTTCTATAAAAGTTATATCAAATTTTCTTCATAATATCACATATATTTATACACCTGCTAATTACATTATCTATTATATTTTTTACCAATTTGTTCAATATTTCCGCAACCTTTTTTTTAAGGCTTGACCTCTTTAAATATGAGTTTCAATATAGTCAGTGTGACATTAGAAAGATGCAGCAGCAAAACTTTGTCTTTCGCAAAAATAGTCACTCTATATTGATTAATTTTGTTGATTTTTTAAAAAGAAAAATACATTATGCAGGTCAGCCACACAAACCTATTAATCACAAGACTATGAATAAATTATGAGGAAAACATTACAATTTTCTGGCAGACTGACTATGACTTTTACCAATGTATTAATGCTACATAAAAACAAACAAAGAAAGCTGTTTAAAATATTTCTGCATAAGGCTGATACTGCTTTTCTCCCTGTGATTTTTGATTGTCAATCTAATAGTTCTGTTTCCAGTCCAGCAATTAATTTCTTAGTGGCTTTCCTTTGTTGGAAAAGAAAAGGTAATTCAGCAAAGAGAAATGTTCAATATTTGCAAACACTTTTTTCCTGAGCATCGGGCATCTCCATCTTCAGAAGACATAACCCACCTCCATGCACAGAATGCTAAGCAGTATTCGGGGTGCTGGTAAAGCAGACACAGAGCAATCACAAGAGTGCTTTCAAATACTCTTCTGGTGCTGGGACAGATCATGGCTGCCTGTTCCCCCATGGAGGAGGTATAGGTGTGGTGTCAGGGAGAAGTGAGGGGCTGGTTCAGTACCTGTTCCCCAGCAGTCACAGTGTTTGTGGGTTCTCATGCCAGCACTGCAAACAGGATGTTTCCCTAGAGCTGCTTTAATGGGGACAGACTGCTCCTCCCAGCCCAGCAGCTCCAGATATTTAGAGATGTTTGGTTCCCTGTTGGTATGTATGCCAGCTTCATGTTATCCATGATTGTCAAACACGTGCTGCAAGCAAGCGGCCCAAGTGGGTAAAGCCTCTTTGGTGTCGAGGATGATGGCTGAAATGTAAATATGGAGAGGCCTGGCAGATCGTCTGTATCACACTTGTCCAATCCCATGATGGCAAGTGCCATGTGCTTATGATGGTGGCAGCAACCACAGGAGGGCTGCAGACACACCCTGTGCCCCATGCGGTGTGCCACACTGCCCAGAACGCTATCCTGGGCCTTGGAAAGCAAGTCTTATGGTGACATGGTGCTCCATAAAGAGCTGAATCAGACAATGGAACTCATTTCCTAGACAACCTTAGAGACACTTGGGCCAAAGAACCTGACATTAAGTGGTTGTATCACATTCCCTGTTGTGCACCAGTCTCTGGAAAGATCCAACGATGTAATGGACTGTTAAAGACTACACTGACAGCAATGGGTGGTGGGATGTTCAAACACTGGGGTACACATTCAGCAAAAGCCACCTTGCTAGTCAGCACCAGAGGGCCAACTGGGATGGCCCTGCCCAATCAAAACTTTTACCTACTGTACAAGCAGATAAAGTTCCTGTAGTACATGTTAAAGACATGCTGGGGAAAACCTGGAGTAGTCCTGCCTCAGGCAAAGGCAAACCCGTCCATGGGACCGCTTTTGCTAAAAAACCTGGATGCACTTGGTGGGTGATGTGGCAGGATGCAGAAGTCTAGTGTGCCCCAAATGGATTTGACTTTGGGTGAAAAGAAACAATTAATTACACCGTGTTATAACTCCCCAGTAGTAATATTAGCACTTCTGTGGTGGTTACGTGTGCATCACCTCACTGAGCATCTCATGGCATCAGTCTTAGCCACAAGCATTCTAGGGATCTGAGCCTGACTTCCCTCTGATTGCCACGTTCACACCAATGAAGAATGAACTTTGATAGAACAAGTGCAGCAGTGCTGGAATGATAACCAACTCAAATGTGCACCATACAACAATACAACACCTCACACCATCTTTCCTGCTTGAAGAACTGTTATCAAAGATGAAGGCCAAAGTCGTGGCAAAATAGAAGTCAATAAACTTTTTTTTTTCATGTGTGTGTGTGTGTGTGTGTGGACATTTTATGAATATTTGATAGAGGCATTCTATAGACTAAGCCAATGATGTTTGTATGTATACCTACCACAACAGATGAATAGGGAAGGTGATGGGATATTGGGCAGTGGGAAACTTGGCATGATTTAATGGTACGGAAAAAGGGGGGGATGTTGTCCTGGTTTCAGTTAAGGTAGAGTTAATTTCTTCTCAGTAGCTATTACAGTGCTGTGTTTTGGACTTTTAATGAGAATGTTGTTGATAACACACTGATGTTTTGGTTTTTTCTAAGTGGTTTATCCCTAGTCAAGGACTTTTTTTCCCCTTCTGTCTTGCTCTGCCAGTGAGAAGGTAAGCAAAAGAAACTGGGAGGGAGCACAGTTGGGACAGGTGATCCAAGCTGACCAGAGGGATATTCCACACCATAGAATGTCATGTGCAGTATATAAACTGGGGGAGTTACCTGGAAGGACAGTTGATCCGGGTTCAGGAAGGGGGGGTCTGGCATCGGTCAGCAGATGGTAAGCAATTACATTGTGCATCACTTTGTTTTTTTCCATTATTTATTATTATTATTACTACTATTATTACTTTTATTATTATTATTGTATTTTAATTTCTTTTCAATTATTAACATGTTCTTATCTCAATAGAAAAGTTTTATTTGCATTCTCCCCATTCCTTTGGGTGTTAAGAGAGAGGCTGTGTGTTGTTTCATCTCCAGCTGGACTTAAAACCAAGACACAGCTTCAGCTCTGGCACAGTGGGGGTATCTGACAAGAAGAATGATGATGCTGGCGAGCAAAAGGGTGCAAGAGAGCCAGCATGGATGGTATGCAGGGTTTGCATTGCCTGTTTTGGAATAAACCCAGCACATGAAGTAGCCTCTGTAACAACACTCAGCCATTGTTCTTCTTGTCTGTCTCCAGATTAGCATTTTTGGGCAGGCACTAGCTCTGAAGACACAGCAGGGCACCAAACATGCTCTATTTCAGACACAGTCACTTTCTCACAAGGAACAGGAGACTGCAAGGTCCTCAGCAAGAACCTCTCTTACAGTGCTCTGTCAGTTCACCTCCACACTCCTCTTACTATGTTTTCAGTTCTTCTTCCAAGTGTGTTAAGAATTGCCTCAAGCCAGGGATTTACTACTACAATATAGCGATCAGAAAGAGACAATACTATTGATTAAAGTCGAGGGAGTGAGGCAGTTTTGCAGTTTGATGCAACTCATTGGAGCTCTGTAGTTATTTAGTTGCATTGAATAATTCAGTGGGTAGGCTGTCTGAAGCGCAGCAGGCTCTTTGTTTCCTGTGAAGGGAAGGGTGACGCATGCTTGTAGGACTTCAGACATCTCTCCAGCAATCGGCACAGACTTTTTCAGAGTCACATACATTCAGAGACTATCTCCCAGCACCCATCCAGGCCCTCTGCCAAATCTTCTCGTTTTCACACTATAAGGCAGAATCCTGTTCACAGTTTTGTAGGCATTACTCTACTGCTGTCAGCAGAGTCATTCCGGAGTCACACAGGTGCAAATGGGTTTGATACAATCTTTAGTCTTTCCCTGACCCAGCACACACTATCCTAAACTTTGTGCCCTACTTGATCAGTGTTTCTCCCCTGCCTGCTTACCTAGCATACAATCTGATGCACAGATGCCAAACCACAAATATCAGTCCCCGGGCAAACACCAAAACATGTGTGAATCAGGTGCTAATCCTCCCTGAGTCCTCACACCAGACCTCACCAGAGACTTCCCTGCTAACCTGCACCCAAGGCAAATATCCCATCCACCTCCACTCAGGTTGATTTTCCTGCACACCCTCACACACCACTACCACCACTCCATAGCAAGAATGACGCTCCTTGGGGAGCTTTCTGCCTCTCAAACATCTTCCCCGTTTCCTTGCAGTTTCCCTTTCCCTTTGAAATTAGACATCACCATAAGGAATAAAACTGTTTGAAAACCTGTAGAGCATACCTGGTTTCCCCAGAGAGTTGCTACTAAAAAGCAAAGGGATAGCAACACAGAATTACATGGGCATCCACTTCCTGGGCGCTCCTCTGTTAGCATTTGACATGGACCCAGCCAGAGAGAGATTGCTACATCTACACAAACTGCTGCAGTGGAACCGTGGATTTTCTGTCAGACTGCTGGATGAAATCACAGCTTCCTTGCTGGTATGCTCTGGCTCCTTTTCAGCTTCACACAAGCAGCCTGTCCTGCAGAGGCTTGGAATTCAAAAGTCGCTTTGTTTTGTTTTCCTTTGAGTTGGTTCTGCTGCTGTGTGTGCAGTGCTGCTGGAGGAAAAAAAAAAAACAAAACACCAAACATTTAGGGAAGGAAGGAAAGTAAAAGGATTCCTGCAGGCTTTTACTGTCAGTGGTGCAGGAGGATGAGTAAACAGTGCAGACAGCTAAAAAGACTGTGCTAAGTGGTGCAAGAGTCTAAAAGCTTTCCAGTGTGCCATCCTATTGTGTTTGCTTGAGTATTATATATAGGCATATAAAGAGGGAACAGTGTGGCCTTAAGGCCACATTCATGAACTGAGATGGCAGAGTGAAAAACTCAAAACTCTGTCCTGTTCTGCCAAAAAGACTCTCAATAAGCAATCTGAGCTGATATGCAAAAATTGTTTCTGATCTCCAACTGATGTCATTTCTCCAAGCAAAACTATAACAAAAAAATGACAAAAAAAGGAAGAGGGTGCTCAAACCACCCAACTCAAAGTCTACATACACCTTTCAGAGTCTACAGTTTTATATGTCTCCTTTTGAATTTCCAACGCAAGGACAGCAAGGCCAGGATCCCCTTATTCTAGTCACACTAAAGAAATTGTATTTGTTCTAAAACACCAAATTACTTGATGAATGTGTATGGTCCCAACTGAATAGACATCGACTCTCTTAGGGCTAATACTGGTGAACAGGTTTCAGCAAAATGTGAAGAGATCTAGAGCCACAAACCCTTTAAGACAGTGATCTGCCTTAGCACTATGAGTGTGCTAAGGTTTCAAAAACACTAAAGTCACTAAATCTTGATGCACCTCCCTGAAACTGTCAGTGTAATATTTGTGGGTTTTATGAAGAATTGATGGTTGAGACTGCTTCTTTGAGCTTTCCTGACACATATGACCATGCTGATCTACCTATTAGTCTTAATTCACTAATTACCTTTATGGCTTCTGTCAGTATAATATGGACTTGGGATTTACCTCAAGTATTTGCTGGGCATATTAGTTTTTTACTTTCTGCATAGTCACAGCTACATCTCAGGGCACAGTTTCACTAAGCCCAGGTGCTAGAACAGGAATGCTCATGCTTGTCTGATCTTGCAGTCAGCTGGATCAGCCCACTGACCCAGCTGAAGAACAATCTGCTATTTTTCTAGGGCAAGTTTTCCATTGGATCAGCTTGTTGATCTCTTTGATGGCACAGTCACGGGTACTTTGCCAACACAAGGCAGGAGGGGACTTGCACCTGCAAGATGAAGGACGGTGCCATCTCTTTTGATTTCAGTCTGTATGAACACCTCTTAAGCCTCACCATGAAATGAGGCCTTCAAAGTTCACCACAAACTCAAACAGTAGAGATCCTGGCTAAGTGCAGTTCTGTCATGCTCGAGTCTGTATTTATAGCCACCTAAACTTCAGAGGATTTACTACAAAATTATAGTTGTCTGAGGGGTAACTCAGGAAATCTCTGTACAAGGAGCAGCTGGTATGAAGGAAGAAGACACAGATCACTGCCAGTGCAATGTTGTTGAAAACATGTAATCACTATTTATTTTGACTTCTCAGCTTTGCTAAGCTTTTGGAAACTTTCCAGATGTAAAAGTGCTCTTTGATTTCTTCCTTTCTTTTCCTATACCAAGAGGAAGCTGCTTCTGAATTTCAAGGAGACAAAATGCAGCACAGGATGCTGTGAAATACTACAACAAAATTTTCTGTCTGACACAGAGACCTAAAGCAATTCCTGCATTGGTGCTGTAGTACCTTTGGGTGACCAGGAAATCTGTTTGCACATCTGTCTGGACGTTTCTAAATATTTTGATGGCATTTAGAGTTTTGCTTGGAAATCAGACATCTGCAGTAGGTAAATGGATCTTGATCTTTGTCTTACCTAACTTCTCCCTACAATAAATTAGGCATGCAGTTGAAATAAAAATTCTCATATTGTAAGTGGAGAGAGAGAGTAACCTCCAGAAGGCAACCTCAGTCCATCCAGCAGATATGCATATGTGGGGTGAACTGAATCCTGAAAATGCCCCTCTCCCCTCCTCACCTCAGAAGGTAAAAGAAGAAAAAGCCTTAAACTGAAGAAGGAAAAGAACTCCTCTGAGCTCACTAAAGGGTGGATCTGAACCAAAGAAAACTCAGATTCATGAGGATGAAGTGGGCTGTGAGGGTAATCTAGAGCTGTGTGTATCAGGTGCTGTCTAAACAAGGCTCAGGTCTGTCAGAAACTTGTGCAAGCCTGTTTTATTCTAACTTCTTGAGCCATCATTAACCTGTGGAACTTAGGCTGCTGGGAGGTGCCAGGGCCAACGCAGTTGTGTGGGGGTGGGGAGAAGGGTCTCTTTTCTTGGGTGGGTAACTGTTGTGGGCAGAGGAGGCACACTCTGAGCAGGAGTGCAGAGGTCCAAAGCCAGGGTAGAGTTTAAATCCTGCTCACCCTGAGTGGGTGCCCACCACACTGGAAGACAAGCACAAGCACTTGATGAAAGTCCAGAAGTCTGCAGCATATGCTCTTCTGGCTGAAAGTGAGAGCATCAGGCTTGCAAGTCTTTATGCATCTTGTGCAAAGTCAATTTGTCACTTGCTGGCTCCAGGCCAGGTAGGACATAAATCTGACCGTGAGTACAATTTTAAACAGACATTTCTGCTCAGCCAAGGAGGCAAGTGCGTGTAATTTGGGAGCAGAAAAGCCTCGGTGCTGCATGCATTCAGTGCTGAAGCAGTACCATTTCCAGGGCCCGCGTGTGTCACCGCTGACGGCAGCGGAGCCTGAGTGATGGAAATGGCTTCCTCCAGGCACAGCAGGTTTGTTGCTATGCTATTTCTGAGCCCTCTGCTTACTTCTGTTACTGGAAAAGGCTTACGTTTGTTTCTAAATCAGTGTCTATTGATTAGCACTTGGCAACTGGCTGCACAGCTTAATATAATGATCATATTTGTTATTCCTGATGCACAGAAGATTGTTCTTTCTTTTTTTAGTTGCAGGGTGTTCTTGTTAGCTCAGCTTAGCACTGTGCATACTTCACAGTCCAGGGTATTTGGGATTTTCTTTTGAAGCATTTTATACTGGCAATGAAGAGAAAACAAAGTACATACTATTCATTTTGAATGAAGTTGTGACTATATATCAAAACATTATTGAAGTGTAAAATACCACATAACACATCAGTTTTTACTGCACTAGATATTTGGTTGGCTCTCTCTATTGCAGAAAATGCTTGGTTTTCCCGCAAGTATATTAATTACACTCACAAATGGTACTGTTTCTACATGTATGTTTTGGCTGAAAAATAAAATTAATCAGAGGAGTCTGTTAAGATTTGCCTTTAAAAGATACTCATTGCAAATACCACATTACAAAATTGCCATTACCTGATCAGCTACTAGATCTTCTTTGTACTGGTTTCTTGACTGGAGCATTTGTGATTATATCTCTAAATAACTTTTACTTAGCTCATGCATTCCAGCTCCTTTCCTGAGGAAACTGAGGAAAACCTGGTATCAGATGTCAGTTATTGGTTACAGTAATTTGTTCAAGGATTTTCTTCAGCAATTTCTACTAACTTTCATCCTGATAAGAGAGTTAATAAAAACCACAAGTAATATTACAGGTGGTTACACAGGTGTTCAAAAGCAATTCTCACCAATGTTTGCTGTAGATGTTCAGTCAGATACTCAGAAAGACAGCAACAATAGCTCCAGTGTAGTTCAGTGGAAAAAGATTATTTGGACCATTACTGTATGCAGTGTGTCGCCTCATGTGATATTCATGCCCCAGCCCTACCCACAATAACTCTCTAACATGTGCTTTACCACAGATCGGGTTAGGTTATGGCTCTTCAGGTCTTGTTCGGGAAGAGGATCAGACTAAGTTCCTGTTGAGGTCTCTTGGGGACTTCATCTATCAGCATTTCCAGGAGTGCTGCTGTACCGTTCACCTCTGCTTCCAAACACTGCAGCAATGCCCACTGCAGGTCTCCCAGCCACCAGCCACTGTCTGGGTGACACTGCCTAGAATAAAATAGAAGTTTCCAGGTGGCCACTACCGTGACCCTTTTCAAACTGGCAGAGCTGAGGTGCAGTGGTGCCAAATTCCTGATGAAGACTCAGACTCGTCTCCCCATTCAGCAGTTCTACAGTTGCTAGTCTTCTTTGAGACCCAAGAACACCTGGTTTTGGTCAGAGTCTGTATCTAAAAGAGGTCACAAAGAATTGTTTCAGGCGCAGCATGGAGCCATTGCAGCAGGCTGCTGCTAGAAGGTGTCTGATGACAACATCTTGAATTTTAGGAGTGGTCTTTGAGGCTTTGGCTCTTGCTACACAGTCCTGTCAAGTCCTGAAATCAACTCACTCATCTCTCAGCTATCCATGACCAGTAGAAAATGAGAGCTGATCATCACCTTCATCTGTCATCAAAAAAAAAAAACAACTTTAAACTGGTGTTGGCAGTAGGGGACTGAGTGGAGTAGGCCAACAGACTACATATGCCATCCTCTCCCACTGTAGGGCCCCTGTTTGAAAACTTAGAAAAAACTACTGCTTCAGGGGCTTGGGACTGGTGTCCAAGTCACCATGACTATAGACAGAACTCATATGGACACCATGGAGACAGAAGAAGGATCCTTGCATCTGGAATAATGTCTCTACGGTGCACAAGTGAGATCAGTTTTTCTTACACTGGTGATGCCTTACCAGGTCAGCTCTTGATTACATATTTTTCACAAGATGATGCTGGAGACCAGAAGCTCTCCCCTGTGGCATGCACTCTACATACCAGCTGCTTTAACACATCCTACTTGTACTGATCATGCTCAGGAAATCCGGCTCTAATATTTTGGATGTCACCAGAAGTGTCACCTCGGTAGCACTAATGCTGCCCCAGCCAGCCATAGCAATGCTAGGCCCTTTAAGAAAGCTATATGTCTGTTCCTTTTAACACAAAATCTCTAAGAGATGAATGAGAAAGATTAAAAAAATTAGAAGATAATACTAATGTAGACAGCTGATGCTCTTTAGCAGCAACATACAACAATTTTTAGTCATCTTTCAAAGGATTCTAATCTTTATCTTGGCAGGATGGTAAACAAAACCACAATCACAGGATATAGAAATGACTCATCCCAGGGGGTTCTGCTTCTTCAGCTCCTGTGCAATATTCCAACTAAAACACAAAAATGCAGAATGTAATTTAAGAGTCAAGAAAGGCTGGGAATGGTACCTCTGGTTCTGTGCTCCAGTGCTTTCACCACAGCCTCCCTCCTGACCCTATGTACAGTGTAAAAGCTCCTACATTCTGCTTGCACAGCTGTAAGAGAAATACAGTGCAACTCAGTCACAGATGGAGGCTGTCATTGCAATAAAATGGCCAGAATCAAACCATGTTGATGATCATGCCTACATTCAGGGAGATAGCCATTTTAAAAGAAGAAACTTTTAAAAGTTTTAAAAGTTTTAAAAGCCATTTTAAAAGAAGAACTAAGAAAGTTCCCTTCCTTAACTTCTCTGTGACCTAAAACAATAACAAACAGCAACATATATCCTTAATCTTAATATTTAAACATTTTCCAACAAAAGAGAGACATTTTTGTCTCATTTTGGACTGATTTTGTTGTTGCCTTTTATTACATAAACAGAAGAAAGGACAGTCTTGTGATTATAATCAAAGGCTACAAGTCAGGAGATCAACATTAAGCTTTCAAAATTTTTCTCATTATTTTTGGTCTCTGTTTGCCCTATGAAAGAGTGAGTGACATGCTTTTTTAGCTTATAGGATTGTAAGAACTTTTTAGCTTATAGGATTGTAAAGTCTAGTGCTTAGATCAAATTGGTTAACTAGGGCTAGTTACATTTCCAGCAGAAAAATCTGACTAAAAGAATACTCTGCATGTGTCTAAATCAGTGTGGCTGCTTGTCTTAAGAGCAAGCTTGGAGTAAGCATTGAGTACTGTAGTGATTGACTCACGGCTCACCTACGAGTTGTTTTCAGGTCATGGCCACACAAACACAAAAAACCCAGTTGCCAAATACATCACAGACTGAGATTTTCTGTAGCAATGTGACACAGAAACATCATGAAGTGTTACTCATGCAATCTTGTCCATCTATCTGTTACATTTACAGTGCAGTACCGCCTGAAGTTTGGCATTGGTTCAGGGTCCCATTGGGCCAGGTGGGGTACCAATAATACAAACCTGCTTTCTTAAAGCAGGTTTTGGAGCCAGAGAAGATCTTACTGCAGAATTATGTGCTTCGTCTGACAGTGTGGGAATTGTAGAATCATAGAACAGATTGGGTTGGAATGGACCTTAAAGATATCTTATTCCCTGCCCACTACCATGGGCTTTCACTTTACGAGGAGAAGCTTACTGGGAGAGAAACAAATACAGCAAGATAAAGCAGAAAAGGCTGCTGCTTATAAACAGCACTGCTGGTCAGAAAGTAGATAGCCCTAAGAATGAATTCTGGCTGCCTCAAGCTGTTGGAAACTTCTGAGAGGGCAGGCTGTGGCAGGAAATAAAAAAGCACATTGAATAAATCACTTGATGCTCTGATTAAGAGGCATGGGACTGTGTATCATGTGATAGTTAAAGCCATAAGCTCCAGCCTTTAAGATATTATTTGGTACACGAGCAGTCTGAATGGGCAGATGGCATTCATGAGCAGGATTACTATTTCTAGCAAAACAGGTCAAACCAAGTCACTTAGAAATGGAATTAAAATGTAGATTGTTATCTCTCAATATCTTCACAAAGGTGTGTGACTTTTAAAAGAGAGCTAATGAATTGGGTTCATTATAATTGCCTCATTTTCATCAACAAAAACATTCTGTGTAGTAGAGAAAAGTTTTGCCTTTGTTTCCTTTCTCTCAGCTAGCTACACACTGATTTTCCAGCATGAAATTTGCCTCCAAATAGGAATGGATCATCTGACTACTACTGACCAAAAGTATTCATTTTCCTACACTACAGAATAAGGCCACAGGCTGAGTGCCATCATGTCATGAGTGGGAGTAAATGCTGCACACAAAGTGTGGTTCATTGACAGTAATGTCTATCCTTAGAAATAGTAGCCAGACTCACTTCTCCATGGCCTTTCTGTTAGCAGGCACCTTCATGGGTTTCTGACTGCTCTGAGCCAGGGATTAAAGCAGGTTCCATAGGCAGCTCAGAGATGAAACTCTGCCTCACAAAGGCACAGAATCACAAAGATAGCCATGTGGCAGAAGTGCCCACATTACTTCCTGTGGCAACCTCTGATTGCTGGCTAGACTGAAGCAGAGGGTAGGAGGAGCTGCTTTTGCAAACAGAGGTTCCGGCCTTTCAAAATTCCTGTCCCCTCACAGTGAGGGAGGAGAAGTGACAGCAATTCCTGGGTAACTGCACGAGCCAGGCAGCTGCTTGCAGGGGTAGGATGGCAAGCTGGAGCAAGGTCCCTGCAAAGGACCTGCAGAAGGTGCTTTGTAAAGGGCCTTTGGGAAGGAGACATCCCTCTGCCTTTTCTACATGAGCATCAGCTCTCTGGGACCATTTCTCACAGACCCATTCCCAGCATTCTTCTTTGCCATAAGACCTCCCCAAGCCCCAACACATTAACAGAGTATTAGCAGGAAAACATTATCTATGCTGACTTAATGGACATGAAGCACATGGGAATTTCAAGTGCTCTGCTTTGTCTTCCTGAGCTTGAGTGGTGAGACCCTGCTCAGCTCCCTAAAATGTGGCCAGATGCCTCTTCAGCCCTGCGGCAGCCTCCAAATCTCCTCAGCTGATGTTGGGCTCCCAGGCAAGCCTGGGAAGTCTCACTGGAGCCCATGCCTTGCCCAGAAACCTGCAGACAATGAGCAGCAGCCCGCGCCAGCACGTGGTGCTGGGTGGTGAGAGGCAGCGGTGGCCCTGCAGCTCGCAGGCGCGGGGAAGGCGCTGCCAGCCCGTGTCTCCCAGTGCTGCTCTGGCAAGCTGGGCTGGCTGGGGCTGTTGGAGGAGGCAGGCAGCTCCCTCACTTCAGGCAGGGGAGGAGGCAGCAGGCAACAACCTCACAAGCCAGAGCAGAAAGAGGCCACCAGCCCGGGACAGCTCTGCTCGCTTGTGAGAAACAGGGTGTCTCTTCCCTGCTCCACCTATGCCACTTCAGCATCACCAGTCCTAGGAGTGTGAGGAAATGATACCTGAGGCTTCCACCAAGCCTCTTAAGGCATGGACAAGAAAATACAGAGTACCTTGCCTCCACCGGCTGTTGGAGCTGCAGTGGGATAAAGCCATGCAGCTGCAGAAGAGTGAGAGGATAAAAGAGAGAGGTGAAGACTTCAGGATGTTTGTCACAGAATTAATTACTCCTTGAAGACAATGCTCATCATTAGGAAGCTCCCATATGAGATGTGATTTCAGCTGGGCCTTCAGAGAGAGTAGGGGCCAAAATCACCTTGTTACATCCCCAGGACAGACGGCAGGGCTCTCTTCATACAGTGGCTGGGCCAGCTAAGCAACACCAAAAGGGCTCAGTTTGCATTGAGATGTTTGTGTAGTGGGCACTGCACAAACTCAGAGTAAGGCAGTCTTTGCTGCAAGGGGCTTGCACTGCAGGTCGGTCCACTAATAAAAAGTAGAAGAAAGGAGAAAACAGACCATCACAATTTTATCTGGGGTAGGAGAGGAAACCAAAGCTGAAGGATGTAAACCACGGACAAAGAGAAAGAACAGGCAGTGAAACTGGCTGGAAGTGAAGGAATTGGGAAAAAGGGATGGTAAAGAATTTGGCTTGATAGCCAATCTGTAGAGGAGGTAATCAGGGACACGGTACAGTCCAGCAGCAATGCCAACCAGCTTTGCCTCGCTGCTTTTGCTTTAAATGCACTCCCTGCATCAGCCAGCTCTGCCTGTGGGGTCAGAGATACGGGCTGGTATGTGCAGAGCAGATGTTGAGCTGTGTGATCCTGAAGAGAAAGACTGTGTTAGATCAAGAGCATACCAATGTCTGCACCAGAAGGTGCAAAAGCAAGCAACTATTTAGGCTGACTGCTTGCTACATAAAAGATGAAATCTTGGTCACAAAGTAGGGGTATAACGAATTTTGCAGTGACACTTTTATTTCAAGCCTCAGACTCTACAGCAACTAACCAAAATGCGCTTTGTGTTCCTTCTACCCGTGCCCACGTATGAATTTAATATGTATGATCAGAGCACTTGTGAGAAATGCCAAAATGAGGACTTTGGAAAGTAAAACTATATATTTATCCACAAGACAAACCCAGCATATGCAGGGCCTTTAATGTGCCTCATTCAGGTACAGGGGCCACAGAGATGAGGGCAGAGGGGCTGCAGCAGTTTGTCTCTCACAGGCACCTGCTCCTTCCTCTCTGGGTTCAGTCTTTCAGCAATGCTGGCAATTCCTGGCAGCTCTGGTGGTGTCTGTGCACTGGCCAGTGGCTGCCCTTTTTAAAGTCTCACCTAAAGGACAATTATTGAATCTATGTTTCTTGTGTTTTCCTATTTTATCTTTGGTTTTTTTTGTTTGTTTGTTTGTTTGTTTGTTTTGTTGTTGTTGTTGGGGTTTTTTTTGTTTTAATTTATTATTTTATTTTAGATTTTATTTTAATAGATTGGAAAGCAAGGTATGGAAAGCAAGAACTAGCAAAGGGAAATCAGTGACATTCCTTTCTGGGTCATGGAAACCAGAAAGGTTGCCAGTTTGTTGGCAAATATGCAAAGAACTGAATTGAAGCACATTCGTTTGATGTTGCAAACAGGATTTAAATGCTGCATTAGGCTTGTGACTTCTCTTTTGACTTCTACTATCCATAATTCATTATTTGTTGCATGTGACTCATTTGTTAAATCATATGCATTATTTCTGCTATGCAGTGAGCTTATCTAAAACTGGTCTGTTAAAAAAAGTCTCCCAGAAATATCAGCAAAATGAAACACCTTTTGCAAATGCTGGTAGAAAATAAAAGAAAAACAAAAGTAGGGTAAGTTGAGCAAGAATGGTTCTTGTATAGATAAAATATCTGAAAATATTTTATTTCCTTTTTCACTCACATCCTGTCAAGCTATGCCAATTCAGCCAGAGAGAGACTAGGCACAAGGGATGCAAAGGTTATGTCTGATACAGATAAACTTCTCTTTTATCTCTTTATGGTCTCAGTTTCTGAGCTGTAATTTGAACCGGAGATCAAGTCAATGTAACAAAGACACAAAACATTAGTCAGACTTCAGTAGGCACAGGTCCTGAGATTCAGTTTCCAAACTTTCCAGTTTGTTGCTAGCATCAGATGTCATAAGCTGTACCTCTATTCTTTTAAAAGGGTTCAGTGGTCTGAAGGGAACATAAGAATACCAGTGACGAATTACAGTGTGCAGGTAGTTAGGTTTTCTTGCTCTTTTTTGCTCCTTCCTCCATTTATCAGATTTTACTGTACATTCTAGCTTGTCTCTTCACAAGCACCTTTATTTGACAGTGCACAGCAGAGAAGCAGCATTTGACAGTTTGGCAGAGAAGCAGCATTTCACAGCCTTTCAGAAAGAGAGGGAGAGAGGGAAGGAGGAGGGGAAGAGAGAGAGAGGGGGAAAGAAAGTAGTTTGGGCTTTGCAAACCATATATTCACCACACAGGTGCAATTTCACATAGACTGAGTGTCATCACCACACCTTAACACTGGAGTGATCCAGGGAAGCCTTACCTTAGTGTAAGTATGCACCAGGCACCATTCAGCAAGATGGCCAACATGCAAATGAAAGATAAATAAATGACAAACTGCTACAGCTTCAGCTTGCAGAGTGTCAAGTAGCTCCTGGAAAGTGTTTAGACCTTTCCACTTCAGGTAGTTTCCATGGAGGCGGACAGATTTCAACATGGGCACAGTAGGTCTGTCACTTTGTAGAGATCAAGGGGAGTGAGGAGCTGCAGAGCCCCTGGGCTGTGGGAGCTTTACCCATGTGACAGCTACACACTCAGTAGACATGGATGTGGCAGCGACTCTTGCAGCCCATTGTTTTTCTGTGCCAGATAAATGGAGTTCCCAGGCACTCTAGAAGCATTCCTGAAAAAAATCCAAGGTCATCTCTGTCATGCTTAAGGATTGAATTCCCATTTTTTAAGTTTAGCTGTCCTGAGGAAAGCCCTCTTCTCCCCCATCTCCACAGTGCAAGCAGTGTGTGAGCTTAGAGACCACTTACGGTATAGATAACAGTGTCATGCCAAAACAGTTAAGTTTGTTGACATCTACTGTGACACACAAAAGGAGAAATTTCTACTTGTTACTCCTGCTTTTAATATCTGTACTACATTATACCAGATGGACAGGTTTCATTGAGAAGAGAGACATTTATTAAAGCTGGTGTATTTATCTTAGTAAATATTTACATCTCTGTGCTTCCATAGCAGCTATGTACATGACAGACTAAGTAAATTCAGTTTAAAAGCCCAAACAGAGCACAAGAGGCAGCAAAAATAATTCTCCAGGCCTCAGCAGAACCCACCCCCCCACCTTTAGTCACTCTGATATCCAGTAACTTTCTAACTTCATTATACAAACATATTACACAGATGTTGGTGCTTTTTTATTGCTTCTCTTCAAAAGGTTTAAGGGCTTAACCTTAGGTTAAGGGCTTAACCATGTCCTGCCTGCAGATCCCAAGGGATGTGCAAAGCCTCCAGTGTCTGGGCTTGCCATTTTCTTGTGTAGGATCCACCATGGGATCTGGACTCCTATACAAGAGCAGTGGGCTCTGGGGTCAGCCTGTGACTAGGACACTCCTCTCCCCTGCACTGCTGCAGGCTGTGACACTGACTGTGTCCAACACTTCAGGTTGAGAAGCTTGGGAGTTCACTAAATGGAGTTGTAGAGAAAGGAGAAACCAGTCACTAAGTATGACGGGTGCTGAGAGAAAGAGAGAGAGATTTAACAGTGCCCAGTGGAGATGCCTGGCTAAACTAATACAAACCTAATAAACAGAAGAGCTGCTAAATATCAAAAGGAGTTAAGCAATGAAAAGTGGCAGAAAGCCAAGCAGCAATACTGAGCCTCTTAATGCAAAGAGAAAGTACTCAGCAAACACACAGTTTGTAATACAAAATGAAGGGACAGATCAAATTTTAAAAAGACTTGCATTGTATTAATAATCTTCTGTGCATTTTTTCTGACTGAAGAGATTTATGTACATCCAGTGCATGAAGGATGATCACAGAAGTGATGTTGTCTTAAATGTATTCTTTGAAGCCAAGTGTTTCTCCCTTGGAAATAAAAAACAGCCTCTAAAAGTATTTAAAAATGCAAAGGGGAACTACTTTCCATAAGTCTGAACTCCATGGCTACAGTATGAGGAGAATATGCAGATATTTTCAGGAAAAAGAGAAGGTGCCACAGAGGAGAAACGTTATCCATGCACACATGCACTTGCATCTCTAGCTCCTGAACTCCAGGATGCTGGGCCCAAGTCACTGGTCACCATGGCTACAGACAGATGTGAAAGCTCCCTTTGAACAGCCCATCAGCTGCTGTTGTTAGTGAGGCCCCCAGAGAGGCAGTGAAAGTGGGAGAAAGTGGCAGCCTTTTCCCAGCCTGCAGAGGAGGATGCCCAAACCATGCCCTGCTGATGAGCAGAAGCTGTGATGTAACACACAGGCTGAGGCAGGGCTAGCACAAATGCGGCACAAGGAGTGGGATTGTCCCTGAGAAGTTGATCTCATGCAAAGGCAGGGAACAAAGGAGGAGTTAATATGCAGCCACTGGCACTTCAGGCAGCATCCATAAGCAAAGAAGCCATTTTCTTCAGAGGTGGGGCTGAAACGGAGGGGATGACTGAGCGCCATAGGGCCACGTCCCAGTGCAAACCAGTTCTCTTTTTTGCCTGTACTCCACATCATTTAATGTTTGCATAACAATCAGCACAGCAACATACAGAAACCTGGATGTTCCTGTGTCAAAGACTCTTTGGCACAAGTTATTGCTCTGACCCCAAGTGTGGGCAGGCAAAAATGAAATGAAATCCACCACAACTGGAGTGAATTTTACCCCTGTATAATGCTGGTTTTTGGAAGGAATCATTCCAAGTGATAATCTCCTGATTGTATTATTTGTCCTGTGAGTCGGGAAGCTTGCACTCCACTCATGACACTGCCTATTTTTCCCTGGGATATGTCTGTGTATTCGTGTGGATATCATACTTCATTTTGCAAATTGCTCTAGCTACACTTTTGGGTAAATATATCATTAACAGTTTTCCCAGTCTTGTTACTGACTTGGCTAACCATTAACAAAATCATCCTGTTTACAAAGTCCATAAAAAGCCATGGTCTTCAAAGATGCAGGTGATGAGTTAAAGACTGCTGAAATGTTGTTTCATTTGCACATGTGAACTAGAAATACTTAACTTGTTGCTTTATGCAAGATTTTCAGACTCCTGGGACAACTCTTTTTGTACCCCTACATAAACCCTCAGTAGGTAAAAAGGGCTTTGGGTATCATTTTTATGAACTGTATTTGTGCTTCTCCAGCTTCCTGTGTACTGCTGGACAGGGAAGAGGTCAGAAAACAGCTGATCACTAGCTTTCACTGTAGAAAGCAAATTGTAGGCAAACAACACCCAGGGCAGGCAGGCTGGTATGAAGTGATCTGTAAAGAGATGACTGGGCTGTTTTCCTAAGGGGAAAACCACCACAGTGGAGATAACAGAAGGTCCAATAACTAAGGAGTGATTTCAGTAATTCAAATTTTAAAGGATCCTACCATGGTAAGCAAAGATGTATAAGAAGAGACATCTAGAGGGAGAAAAAGCAGTGATATTTTCTGGGAAAAGCGAAGTCTGTTGCATGGGTACTCCTGCACCTGTAGACATAATCTGAATTTTGACTCAGCCCTGTAATCAAAGGGCACTGCCAACTATGTCCAGTGAATTAACAAATGTTGGCTTGTTTGGAAGGAAGTTAAATTTGTACAAAGTTAATCAAAGTCCACACCAAACAACTCAGCTAATAGGTTGGCAGAGCTTACCTGCTGAAGTCACAGAGGCATTACTCCAACATTTGCAATGAAAACAGCTGGAATATCACTTTGAAAACAGAGGAAAGTCTCATTCTCTTTCTGATCCATGTCTCTGGCCCCTGAATATAGGTCAGAAGCTTGTGTACCTTTGTTACTGCATATACTCAGCACATTGCAATGCCAACAGCATTTAAAGAAAATGTAACCTCAGAGTCAGGGACAAATAAGGACCAAATTTTTATCTTAAAAATCCAATAAAACCTAAAGTTGTGAGGACAACACTTACTTGTGGTAAGTGGGTAGAAATCATCAAATAGTTTTACCTCAGGTAAATAAGCTAAGTCTCTGCCCAGCAATATAGACAAGTGCATGTAAGAAAACCTTTGTCTGGTGCCTGCAAGGAAAAGGAACAATTAAGCTGAACTTTGGATGCAGGTACTTGGTTGTTGGGACAAAATGCCAGGATTCAGAATTATTTATCTTCTCTTCTGTCTTGTTCACTAGCACCCAGTACTTTTCATGCTCTAGGGCTGTTGTCTCAGCCATGTCAATTTGGATTGGTTCACCCCTGGTTTCATAATGTTTAATTGTCTTTCATAAAAGCACAGCTCTTGCATTTATGTGGTCAGTGAAGAAACTCCACTTCCCCTTTAAAAGTTACTCATTTCCTCAGAGTTGCAGATCTAAACACAGAAAATGAAAGTGTTAAAGTCTCACAAAATAGAAGGCTAAAAATAAATTAATATTCAGTATTTTCAGAAACATTATGAGATTTAAAGTAATTTATTTTTTAATAGGAAGACTGATACATGGCTTTTGGATCTCTGGTATGAGAAGCATAATTTTACATAGCCTTCTTCCCATGGCAGTGAACAGGAGCTAAATAATTCTCACTGTTCTGAGGCTGGTTAATATCACACACAATACAGCAGAATTTTACACCAGAAAGATAGCTGATGACACATATCTATTTTATAAAAAATGAGAGTTTACCATAAATATATGATTCCTTAAAAATTCCACATTGAAGATTTTAACCTTTGGTTAGTGATTCTAAAATATAACACTACCTTCAAAAATCACTCTCTTAAAATGCAATTTTGGGAAAGCTCTTGGGAAAAAGAGTATGTTTCAAAAATTTATGTTAAGAAGGCATCCTGTTTAGCAGTTATTAAAAGTAACAATTTCCAACTAATTTTAAAAAATCCTTACAGATTGCACTGTTCTTTCTTGATTATAATCTTACTATGAATAGACCAGGAAATGCTACGGAAAAAAAATAATATAGTGTCAATTTTAATGGGGAAATTGCATTATCTGTTGATTATTTGCAAGGAATGAATTAAATGGATTAGAAACCTGTTTTTAAAGGAGAAGTGAGATCATTTTACACATTTCTTGTTCTTGCATAAATGGAGGCATGTCTTGCAAGCCTTTATCGTCTGGTTCTGATAACAACCCTGGGCACCCACAGAATCTGCCACTTTTAGATCAATGTGGTACATTTAACACAAGAAGACACATCAAATGAGAAGCAGGATATATTCATCTCAGCACAGAGTGGGTAGATTGAGATGAGTTAAATGAGTCTCTGATTCTATACATGGTACATTTTAACTACGTGTTGTGCTTTGAATATAAAAGAAGACCTGGTTTACCCAACATTTATGTAATATTTTTCCTCATTAAGAATTTATTAACAGTTTCATCAGCACTGACATCACAAGAAGGAGCGGCAAAAAACCACCCAAGTCCATTTAAAACCATTAATTAGTTGGGCAATCTGATTGTTCATTCACAACAGCTGTTGCCTCCTTGGGGTTTCAGTGATCAGCTGTGGAAACAAATGCACACTGGAAAATATTAAAATAAGAGAAAATTTGGTTTCAATTTTTTTTTTTTGTTTTGTTTGTTTGTTTCTGGTTTTGTTTTGGAAGGAAACAATCACAAACAGTCCTCAAAGGTGGAAAAATTTCATGAAGGCATCAGGTACATAAACGTGCACAGTCAAAACTGAGTTTAGTTTTCCTGAGGAGCATTTAGAATGCTGAAAATGTCTCTTGCTGCTGCATGATTTTCTTCCCTAACAAAGACCATGGAATACTTTTCTGAATCACAGCCATGTGGAGCTTTACTGTATACTGCATCTCTTTGTTTGATTCATAATTATCCAATAGGATTTGCAGCTTTGGCCTCTGTTCCCCCTGAAAGCAATGGGAGCCATGTTATTGATTTCAAGGAGGTGCAAGTGTCAGCAGCTTTTCCATCCACAGCAACTACGGACATGCAAGAACATGCCACTTTGGGCTCCAGTTACTTACTTAGAAGTTAAGTGTACCAGAAAATAGTGCATCTACTCTTTACTAGTTTATCTGCTCTTTACTTCCTGCTGCCAGTGAAGACAGGCACGGACAACACTGACTGCAACTCCCTGCTTTGTCTTAAGACACCAGGTCCTACACAGCTACTGCCTCTACAGAGAGCCAGGAGCTGTTATAGGCCCTGTGCTACTGCCTAGGTTGAGAGGACTTTTGAACCAAGAAGGTTTCCAATCGGAAGTCCTTTGAAGGATAATGACCTTCATTTTCCTTTGAACAGAGGCTGACTCATTCAGTTCTTTTGCACACCACGACTGAGGAATAGTGGTAATTTCAGCCAAAACCCATTAGCCAGCTAGTGTAAATCACACAATGTCAATGACATATCTTGCTTTTAATGTAATTTTAGAAGTGGTCTGCTCATGCAGTCCTTGCAGTCATGTCTTAGCTGGTGCAGGATGAATTGATGAGCATAGATTTTTTCATGTCTGTTCCAGAGGGAATGTGAGTCACTATAATAAAATCCAAGACTATCCTTCCCTCGCTGCATATGATCACAATTCCAGGAAATCTTTTTTGTCATCCCTTAGTAGTAACTGGAGATCAACCACTGAAAACCTCTGAAATCTCATCTCTTCAGGCAAGGCCATATAGCCGGTGAGTCACATTTTCTTTAACTGCCCCTAATGAGCAGGGTTAGAATACAGTCAACATATTTGAAAATAAAGTTCCAAAATCACAACCCTAACTACTGACCTAACTTCTGTGACAACTTCCACAGGGAAAATGTGTCCGCTTGATCCTCCTTCATCACAGAGTAGACAGAATGAACTGTTTCAGCCTTCAAAGGACCAGTGATTTGTCCCCAAAGTTATGAACTCCAGCTTTTAAAAGCTGGCCAACAACAGTAGCTTGGAGTGAGCTCCTACCTGAGGTCCTTAGGTGGAAGAATAAAGCAGAACTGAAAACAAAGACCCTGCTAAGATACTGAGAGGAAACCTAGTCAATAAGAGAGACAAAGTATGACCTTTTCTTTTCCTTAAACACTCTCTTCGGTGAGTATTTAATATAACCCCTTGCAGGAATAAATACAACCCCTATTATTTCAATGGAGGGGAAAAAAAGACAACCACAGAACAATTTTCAATGAATGATGCAAAAAATAAACATCCACTCCAGGTATGCAAACCTGTAATGGTGCCATCTCCCCTTGAGATTGTTGAGTAGAGGGAAAAAGAAAACAAGGAGAAAACACTTAGCAAAAAATTTTGTCAACCAGGTTTCTAGAAAATTGTTGATAAGGTAGGAAGACCTTTGACTGTGAATTGTGCCTCTAAGCCCAGCATGTGGATAATTCTGCTCTCCTGTACACCAGCTAAACAGAAAGTGACTCACTTCATTTCATTGGTCTGATTTAGACAGCCTCTGCAGAGAGCAGGAGTTGATCAAATGTGAGTCAGTGTGTTTACCTGCTGCTGTCAGCCCCAGAGGGAAAGTCTCACAGCTGCTGAATTTCTGGGAGCTTCTGAAGAGCTGTGGTTGGTAAAAAGTGGTCAGCCCTAGAGATGAACACAAGATGACTTATTCTGGGATTTCACAAATGACAGTGCAAGAGAGGGAGTGCAGTCCAGAGGGGCCAGTGATAAGCAGAGATACAGATGTGCTTGGAATGGTCTTCTGACAGGTACAGGAACAGCCCAACAGCACAGAGTATAGCAGCTCATCTTGCAACTATCTATGAGTTCCCAGGACCTAGCAGGCAGTGGTTCCATCACCAAAAGATCCAGATGAAGAGGTTTTCTGCACCTAGAGTCATCCCTTCCTCTCCTGTAGAAGGTGATGCTGTCACCAGTACAGGTTCTCCCAGACACAGTTCAGAGTCCAGTCACACAACCCGTTGAATCAGCTGCAGCAGGGAGGGAGAGAGGAAAATTTTGAAGCAGATTTGTCATCTCATGTTTGCAACATGAGGGTACAAACTGAGCTGCTCTGCAGTGCAAATCCGTGCAGCTCTGGAGTCTTACTGTGTTGACATTCACACTTGACAAGCTAACTCAAGATGAGTTCTTGTGGACAGCAGTTTATTTGGATTAGTGCTGCAATGGAAGCAGGCTCTGCAGTGCTTTCACTGAGTTTTCATTCTTGAGCATGAAGTACATTGTGGGGACTACACTTATTAAAACATAAGATTTCTTCTTTCTCTTCCCATATTCAGTGAAAAGTACTTGCTTTATCCGCAGGTTTTGGAATCCATTTTTATTTACCGTGGACTATTAACACTTCAGGTTTTAGACATTGCACAACAGATGATCCTATTAAATGTGTTATGCCCAACAGCCTGAGCACGCTTAAATGAAATTATGAAGGTCTCAGACAAAAAAATAATAGCTAAATACATGTGGTAGGTCATGCTAGTAAACTTTTGGATGTGGACTGATCACTACACATGGAGTTACACAGAAGATTTAAGGAAGTAGAATAATAACCTGATTCTGCTAATCAGTCAATTTCTGTGATGCATGGAGAGGCTGCAGCTTTATACTCCTGCTTTATAAAAAAATCACTTTGCAAGATGTACTGAAACCAAAGATGTCATACATATTGATGGAAAAGAGGTGATATATGACCATGTATAACTTGACATGCATTTGGAAAATGTGGTCTGAATCTAAAATGAACAGCTTCTATGCATGACTCCTCTGAATAGCACTTGAAATCATGACACAGACTGATTCGATGTACTTGAAATCCGCCACCAGATCCTAAGAGTTGCCTTCTGTCTCTTTTCAACCAGACAAATGTCAGACCATTAGAAATCAGTGTTCTCCTGTTCTGGTGGAAGCACACAGAGGCTGTGGCTCACACAAAGAGGAAAGCTTCTTCAAGCTCTCAGCCATACATAGATGGAAAAAAGTTTCAAATGCATAAAAATATAAACAAAATCCTGAAATGCTCGGAAGACTTTGCTTTCACAGGTGTTGCATGTTATACCTGCAAACATAACCCCCAGTACTTAGCCAGACTTCTGTGAGAAGATGCAGTGACAATGGAGAGGAAGACTATGGCTCTAGGCAGGTCACAAGGGCTAGAGGTGCCATTATTTATCTGGTCTTAGGGGTGTCCAAATTGAGAAGCAGTAATCTAGCTCTGCTTAATCTAATTACTGCATCTAAATTACTGCTTAGATGTTGAATAAATCCTTCCCAGCAAAGAAAAAAAGATATTTTGGTGGTTTTTTCATACAGAGCAACAAGCTCCCTGCAGCTCAGTAGAGTTAACTGTGTCATTTTCTTCTGGCCATGATACTTCTGTGGTGTGCACATCTGCATGTTGACCATGAACTCGTTTTTTGTCATTGAACAGCAAAAAGGGGGTAACAGCCCTCTCCTTTTTCACGTTTTATCTCTAGTAATGGGCACACAGAGTTGGATTATCTGTGAGCCAGCTTGTTTTCAGCCACAAGAGGAAACAGAAGGAATGGCCTAATACTCTAAAGCAGGAACAGAGAACACATAGATAGCCAACTTCTACCAGCCACTACAGGCAATTTGTTCCTTGATACAGAAGCATGTTGCTGAAGAAATCCCCCAAAACAGCTTTTTAAATAAAAATGTGCGAGTTCACAAATAGTAACTCTTTTCTTCATCTCTTTGTTTGCCCCATACCTGTATACCACCACTGACATCTCCTCACCATCTGCAAGTAGATTTGCATGCACTTTTTAAATTGAGGTTTCAGATTAATATCATAGGAAATATGATTTTTTAGATTTGAGGCAATGTATGAAAAATCCTGAAACTTCAGCTACTGGCAAAGCATGATACTACTCAGGAAGGAAGTTTTTCCATAAGGTAGTGAGCCAAATTTTTAATGACATTCATAAATGAAGGAAAGAACCCTGGGATTCAGTACATCATTATTAAATGTATATCTGACAGCATATATGCAGACAGACATGTTATATATATTGTTCAAACCCATTTTTTCTGTTCAATACCATGGTTTTCTTCAAGAAAAAAATGAACTCTAAAATATGTGATTCCTGTTACATACTCAAATAATGAATAATTTTACTTAGTAAAAGTTATCCAAAGCCAATAAAAGCCATTAACTCTTTTCATCCCTAAAGGTAATAAGAAATCTATTAATATTTGGGACAGGACAAGGTAAATGTCTGTTTTCTTTTAAATATTAGAAGGATAACCAAATCTCTGAGGATTTCTCTTTTAAACATGGTGGTGACTTCATTCCTGAATCTTTTAATCACTTCTCAGAGTTTATTAGAGACAAACATTTTATTTAGAGACAAACTCTCTTTTCATAAGCAGCATGACAGTGAGCAGCAACATGAAAAATCCACACGCCTAGCTGCAGTGCAGCAGACTGTAAACAGAGGAAGCTGTTGGCAGTGGCTGACCTGAGGAGAAACCTTGTGAGTCATAGAGCCTTTGTTAATTTGAAGATTAAATTTGTACTCTCCGTGAGAAGGATTCTACCCCATCCTTTGCCTCAGGAGGAAAACTGAAACATGAGACTGTTGGAGCGTGAGCAGTGAGAGAGGTCCTCATGCAAATGGTTGTTTTAAGAAAAAATTATACCATGTGAAAATGGTTGATTGCAAAATTTTTTTCATCTAGAAATTGCTTTTTAGTGCTCAGCTTAACACTTCCATACACTTTTTGAAACATAGAGATTTTGATTTTCACTCTTGAATTCTACATCTTGATCAATGGCTGCTTGGCTATTTTGTACTGAAAGTTCCCCAGTTTCATTCTCACTGAAAATTACAAGCTCAGTAAATTATCTAAAACACCACTAAAGTTTAGAAGGCAGAACAGAAGATCTTTCTGATCCCTCCCAGCCTGTGGGAATTTTGTTCTTTCTGAGAGTTTGCTATCACTTTGGCCTGGGGGTCAGTAGCTCTGACAGACAAAGCCAGCACAAGGAAAATGCTGAATTACCCAGACTAAAAAGTGGTGACATTTTTTACCCTTTCCAGAATTTTACTGTTAAATAAAAGCATTTAGAGTAAGACAGCAAAAAGGAAGTGGGCATTGCAAGTCCCTTCAAAGACAGTCAGTGACTGTACGTGTAGCCTGCCTAGAGAAGCAAGTCTTTACAACGTGTGTCCTTCCCACAGCAGGAGAGAGTGCTGTGTGATTTACCTACTGTCAGGTCTCAGGATGGAAACTTAGGACTAATTTTGTTTCTACACAGACAGCAAATACCTGGTGATACTTCCACAACTGTTTTTGGCTGCTTCCCTCTTATCACTGGATGACTTCAGAAAGGCTGTGTCATGGGCAAGCAGATTTTTACTGTACTACCTTTGAAGTAAATTTTAACATTTCCAATTTTCTCTGTGTAGAAATTACAAATAGTAAATTTCTACTAAAGTGTTTAAGCCTCTCCAAGTTGAATTCAAAAACAATAAATGCCAGAAGGTGAAAAGATCAAAACCCCCCCATGCTTTAGGAACTAAACCAGTCCCAGATCATCATGCTTAGGAGAGAAGATTGCAATAGAAATGAGTCACCCCCCATCTATCTATTGCTGCTCCCCACTGTCAGGGATGTAACAATGGAATAAAGGGGCAACAGGATTGCACTCAGTATGGCAACACTTAGCATGTATGTGAATTATGGTTTCACTAACAACTGATGCAAATCAGTGTCAGTGACATCATGGAGCCCTAAACGATGTCCATCAGGCTGCCTGCTGTCCTGCAGACACACCATCTGTTCCAGCCGAGGGTGCTAGAGGCTCGAGTCAAAGCCCATTGAAGTTACTGGAAAGATTCCCGTGAATCTTTGCCTCTGTGACTCATCCGGAGCTTATACAATGCACAAAATGTCAGGCTCACAAACTGCACTGTGCAAACACGACAGCTAAAGCCTAAACAAAACACTGTGAGAGCAGTCATCTCTCTCACACCAACGTATGCCAGGCTTTGGTCTGCTAAATCATCACAGCTGCAGTCCTGTACAGCAGGTGCACACAAGCAGAGGATGAAACTCTGAACTGCTGCCTGTTACTGAGAGGGCTTTAGGAGACAGGAGAACTCTCTTACACACAGAGCCAGAGGAATCAATTCTGCATCTTGAGTGATGCTGCCATCAGTGGGGATGATGTGCCTAAAAGGAAAGCATGGGTCAATGGGTCACAGTGCCTGAGGAGATCAAACACCACAGGAGAGGTGGGAGGAAAGAATCTCTGATAGCAATAAGAGAGGGAGAATTCAGTAAACAATAAGGCTAGGCAGAATTCAATGGCAGTGAGTAAAATGGGAGGATGACATAAAAATAGTAAGCTGTATCTATAGATTTAACTTGTCTTCTCTAAGTAGAGATGACAGCGTTTTTCTTTCTCAAGATTACATAAAGGCACCCACTTCCCTGCATGGAGCTTCCACTGAAGTCAGTGTGAGTCATTTGTACAGGCTGCTGAGAAACACATTCCCAGGAGAGCTAATTATTGCATATATCATAACGAGCTTGCAGAAGAGGCTTTATAAACATCTGCCACTATTTCATTAACTCCAGTTGAGGAAACAGAACAACTGTCAGCCTAAATGACATGGTTTGGTATTTTCCACAAATTCTGAAAATAAGGCAGTGAAGGGCAAGTCCTGATAAAACATTCAGTTTTCAAATTACTTTCAAGTAAAATATGTATTTTTAAAAGCGTGCTAATTTTATCTCCAGTCCCCTATCAGAACATGCAGTTGTTAGGATATCTTCTCTACTTCATGTACAAGAAAAAGAGACAAGAAAATGCCCCCCCCAGCCCTGATTTACTCTTGCACTTGCAAAAACCAAAACACTCTACCTGTGCTAATTGTTCAGCAGAACTCAATGAGGTGAGAAACATAAAATTTGAATGCATAAATCCAGCGAAACAGAAATGAGGTTTTATTAAGGACAATGCTGCTCTCCATAGATTAAGTCTATTGGCCTAAAATTTATGGCCTAAAAGTTTATGACTAGAATCTGTCCTGTCTGCAAATATTTACCTTTATTATACTTATAAACCTTTAAAGCATGAGTCTGCTTGTCATTTAGTCAAGATCTTTAAGTGATCAAATCCTTTTATTGATCAAGTAGTGGACATGAGCCTTATGTATGGGAACTGAGATGTCTGTCCCAGCATTAGCCACAGTAGAGGCTCTCTGGCAATTCCAAGCATTTAGATCATAGAATAGATACAAAGTTTGTTCTTACTTTCTCATTCCAGGAGGAAGAATGAGAGGCTGCAGGCAGGAAAGAGGAAAAGGACTTCAGAAATCAGAGAGATGGAAAATGAAGGCAAAATCTCAAGCAGAACACCTAATCCTGAAATTAAACTCTGGGATTTGCAGCAGAATCTTTCTGTATTAGTGGTTCTTTATATGCCTCATACTCAAGAAATCCCTTCTCCTGAGGGACTTCCCTTGGTGGGTGAGAAAAGTAGTTTCACATGACACTTTCTCCATATGGTTTGCAACATACTGAGGCAATAACATCTCTCACTAGGTACAGTCTACTGAAAAATAGGGTTCTGATAAAAACTTACACTCATCTTTATTATCTTGTACCAGACAGCAAGGGTTCAATAAATATAACAATTAATAATAAATATTTAGCAAAAAATGAGAGAGGGAATGAGGATTATGTGATATTTCCCAGGCTGACAATGTTTCTCTTAGCTGATCAGCTGACTGATGAAGGCCTTCCTTGTACACACCTTCCTGATAATTTTTCAGAGGTAGATGCAGCTACACACTTGTCCCCTGTACAGCTTGCCTTTTAGGCAGTGCAGCCTCACACAAGCAAAGTAGCCCTTATTCAGCAGAGCAAGGTAGCAGAACAGATTGACTGGCTCAACAGCTATTTAAAAAAATAATCAAGCTGGTCTATTTAGCTGTCATGAGCTTCAGCATCTGGACAGCTTTTTTATCTTTTTAACACTTCATTGACATTTACTAAGTAATAAAAAAATCAAGAAAGAAATGCAGCAAATCTGGAATATGATATGTAAAAAGAGCAGAAAATAGACTCAATGACTAAAACAGCTCTGGATGCTATATTTTACTGATAACTGCTTTGGACTGAGCCACATTACCTTGAAAAAACATGGAACTGAACAAAATATACAATTTGCTTTTTGTTTTGTAAAAACACTCTCTGGAGTCCTTTCCATATCCCTGTATTCTGACTGTGTACCAGTGTAAGTGAAAAGTAACTCCAAAGGAGCCAAGCAGTATTAACTGGCATAGGAAAAATGAGAATTAAGTTCAAAAAAGCAGTAGCTGTATCTACCCCTAGGGCATCTCTAGCACAAGAACTTATGGTGTCCTTCCAAACATTCTTTATGGGTGAGAATTCCACTCTACTTCCATTTTGCCACAAACTAAGAATCCTGCAAATACAGAAAGGCATTTTCCTAGTTCCAGCAAGGTTGCTAAGTTAGAGAAGGTTTGGGCAAAACTAAGATCTGTCTTTCTCCTTTAAATAACATCAGTAGGCCTAAAATGTTCTCATTTTAAAAAATGCTGGAATAAAAAGTATCATTCTGCACTGTGTAGCAGGTATCTGGGACCCTTTGTTATATTTTTTACTGGTTACCAATCCACATGCCTCAAAATTACTTAGGAAAACTTTGTCATCAGACATCATCTGCCCAAAGTGGAAGAACTCCAAACCCTACCAAATATATACCACAGGCTGCACCTAGTATTTTACCATTGTATTTATAGAAGTGGGATATGGAAAGATTTAATCAGAGAAAAAAACACACTCTTATTATGGCTTGACCAATTCAGAAATTACAAAGTCTATACTCACACTGCTCAAAGGGTTGTCTGACGTGTCCTGTTTAAGGGAAGATGCCACAAGATGAATTTCCCTTTTTGTGCCAGTTCTTTTAATTTTTCTTTCCCTGCAGTTTGCTTTCTCAGCAGAAGGAATGTAAAGACACAGGACACTCAACTGAGCTGGGCATGCCTGTGATGATGGATGAAGGGATTAGCTGCCAAAAGCTTGTACGCAGTGCAGCACTCCTAGAGAACACCCTGTGTGTGAGTGCCATGCTGTGAGGCACTGCCTGGGAGAGGCTTTTTCAGGACAAAGCACAGCATCGTGGGTCCCCATGTTCAGGAAAAAGCCTAACTCATGTTGGAAGGAATGCAGAGAAAGATGCTGGGGATTTAAAATTATAAGAGGAGACTCAGCCAGCTAAACTTGTTTCATTTTAAAAAGTCTGCAAGGGCATATGATTGTGTTTTGTAAAAACACTGGAAAGGGACACAAAGAGGGGGAAAGAAAGGCTTAAAATGGCATAATATTGGTACAAGAACACATGGCTGTAAACCAGCCACATACAAATTTAGGCTGGAGTTTGGGGATTATTTCTACTCATCAATAAAGTGATGCTCTGGAACAGACTTCCGTCAGGAACAGTAACTGGAAAAGGCCTAATCAGTTTTAAGATGAAGCTTAATAAATCCTTTAAAAGGATAATATGACAAGGCTGCCTACAATGGCAGACAACTGGATTCCATTTTGGAAGATTTCTCCAAGTGCTAAGCTCCCAGACAATTGCTAAATGCTACATCAAATTTGCTAAAGTCAATGCAATATAAAGCCTAGAAATGAGTACTTAATTCAGTTCTTGGCTTAAAAATATTGCCATTTCAAAGTGTCACATATAAAAATTATTTTGCATAGAGAAGGAAATTGAATGGCACAATAGTGTAGAGACAATCTAAAAAAAATCTGATTTTCTCAATTGGTATAATCCCTTCTTTCCAAATACTTAGATGAACCCATTATTGTAGTTAAACTTTCCATCATTATTTTGCAAGGTACTAGTAACTACCCTCATTATTTTGTGGCTATAATACAAAACAGAGAGGAGTCAATTAATTCATTAATTAATAAAGCATGTTGTAATGCTCAGAACTGCTCCGTGAGAAAGTTCTTTTAAATTACTATGCTCAGAATTTGGAACCTCTCCCTGAAACACTGCAGTGGAAAAACAGCTAGGCCATCTACCTCAGAGTTACCCAAACCCTGGCTTAAGGATCAGGGATGATCCTCCAGAAGATGATGTTTTCAAATATTTTGGTTTTTTTAAACTTCATTGCCATTGAATTGACTCAGCTACATCAATAGCCTGACAATCCCTGCTTGATAAGGAAGGTGGATGAAAATCTTGGGAGACTGAAAGGCGAAGGCTCTCTAAAGGTGGGACGACATCCATTACAACAGCTTCCTGATAGGCACAATGGTCAGTCCTGAAAAGGTGCCACGATTCCTATCCTAAGAAAGATTTTGGATTTTTTCCCCCTATGACTGGAAAAAACAATAGGGGGATAAACACAAGAAAAATATATTTTGCAAGATTCAGTGGTATCAGAAGAGTAACAGACCTGAGCCTTCTCCGAGTCCATTACAATGGCTCCACTGTGGTCTGGCTGGCTGATGGGCAGGTGCTCCATGCTCTGCCAAGGCTGGGGACACATTGGTAACCCTGACACCAATGGGCT
The DNA here is from genome assembly GCF_031753505.1 of Anomalospiza imberbis. Lineage (NCBI taxonomy): Eukaryota > Metazoa > Chordata > Aves > Passeriformes > Viduidae > Anomalospiza > Anomalospiza imberbis. The sequence goes on along the minus strand of NC_089683.1, from coordinate 70,088,117 downwards.
GCCAGGCAGATGGATTGACTGACAGTCAGAGAGTGTGCTAGGAGAAAAATCAACATTTTGGGGTTTGTTGCCCATTTACTGGAATCAATTTTCACAACAGGTTGCTTTGTTGGAACTTTGTTTCCACAGGGAGCTAGTTAATGAGAGGATCGCTCACTAGTCCCAATATTGCTGCTGGCAGCTGTTGGTACAGAGCAGAACAAAGGTTTTTTCACAGGTCTGAGCTCCTCTCTGCCTGTTTGAGTTTCTCAGCTTGCCAATGTTAAGGTTTATTCATAATGTCTTTGTACAAGAAAACTAACAGCAATTGCTGCAATACATATTACTGATAGAAATGAACTAAACTCTATTTCACTTCAGCTTTTCAGAAGGCTTTCTGTGAAGCACAGCCCTCTCCAGGGAACCATAAACTAAAGATTGCATAGGACCGAGATGCCTTAATGCAGAGTCATTTCAATAGCATGATAGCAGCTGAGAGCTCTTATCCAGATTAATAAAATGATTGCAGCTTCCTCAGAACAGCTTTTTTGCAATGACCCACAAAGTTAGGGACATTGCCATCCCAAGGGGTACCTCATCAGTATCTTTGGCCAGATTATGGCTTGTCTCTTTGTTCTGCTGCTCTTTTATTGATAATGGCAATGAAAGGGTTTAATTCCCAGCTGGTTGTTTATCTTTCTTTTGTTCCATATTCTACTAACATTTCACTTTCTGAACCCTCTGTACTTCCTGATGTTACCATTCAAATTCACGATCACCACAGGCTCTGCAGGTAACGTGCAAAGTCACATTCCTTTGTAGTCAAGGAATCACAGCAGAAGTTCTGCGGGTCCAAAGCCTTCTCCCTGCTCCAAGCTCAGCCTGGCTGCCCCTGCCCCAGGTTTGACAAGACTCCAGCTATGGGAAGGCGTTCCGTGTCCATACGCTACCACCTAGTGGTACCTAGTGCTCCCGCACGGAGCGCCGTGGGACAAATTCCCTACAGCCCGCGGGGCGCGCAGGCTCCCTAACGTTATCTCCCGCTTTCTGGGCGAAGGCTGGAGAAAAGGCTCGTGTTCTACCCAGGCATCGCTCCTGCAGCACCTTCGGGCTGAGACTGGTGATTCCCTAGGCCGCTGTGAACAGCAGCATCGACACACTGTCAAATTTATTCAGTTTTGGACGAATTGCTCTTTTATCGAAACTGGCAGTCCGTCCCACTCTGCCCAAACCATCAGTCCCTCCTGCAGCAGACAGGGCTAAATCTGTGTCTGAGCAGAGACCCTGAAGGGCTGCCTCAGTGGAACCCGCTGCTCTCTGGAGCTCAGCTGCCCCTCCCCAGCGTTAAGGAGCCAGCTGGGCTGTCGATCTGCAAGACGGATCCCAATTTCAAAGCGGCCTCTGGTCCCTTTGGGCAAAGTACAGCTGCGGCCATCAGCTGCCTAGGCAGACACCCTGTGCCTGCCCTCAGGAGCAGGACCCTTCAGCTGCTGTACACAACCAACACAACCCAGCCTGGGGAAGGAAACAGGCCATGCCTGCAGCTGAAGAAGAGTTCCTTGTTTAACACAGCACCATCGAAGTTGTTCTACCGCTACTCTTATTTACAGGGCCTGCAATAGAAGGTGTGGAAAACAGATTAGGCTAAAGACACTAACATTTTAACCATTACACATTTTTGAAGATTTGAGAATGCTATGTTTTACTCTGATGCTATGCTGGCACTGAGAAACCAGACAACAGGGGGTACTTAAAAAACACTTCCCAAAATACAGAGATGAAGAACCTCCTACAAAAAGCAAGTGTTTCAGTAAGACAAAATATTTCATCTGATTCTACTCCCTGATGTGTCAGTGTGAATATGCCATTGCAGAGCACTCATATTTCATGCTGAGATGAGGCACGGGAGTACTGACCTTAAATATTTCCTCTCTGACTAAAATTCACCCTCTTTGCTTTTTGTTTGCTAGTTAGCAGATTTTAGAGTTGAAAGTACAGAAGAAATGTTAATTATCCTACCAGCTTAAATAAGTGGTGAAAACATGCAATAGTGCAGAACTCTATCTAACCTCAACTTTCTTTGGAAGAAAAGTAGACAATTCTTTACAAAAGATCTTGACATTTTGTTTCAGCTGATTTTGCAACTTAGCAGCTTTTTGCCAACAAAGGATCACAGCCCACTAGGCTGGGGATTGTAGCGAGGTACGGGATGATTACTGTTTAGCTGTTCTTTATGTAACATATTTCTAAAACTTCCTGTTGCCTGCCTCTCCTATGTACTTTTTGTCCTTGCTTCAAAAACATTCATAGGCTAGTTCTATCCTAGCAAAAGGCTGATTTTCTACTTCTCTTCCTGTACTTTCGCACTGCCTCCCAGGTTACCTCAGAAAAACCTTCCTCCTGCAAGTCACTAAACCCACTACTGATACAATTTAAAGGAATGCCATTCGCTAACACATCCTGCTTACAGAGGTCAGCACTGAAGACAAGGAACACAATTTTTACCTGATTTCTGTTCCTCTGGCCCAGCTCCTGCCTGCTGTTTGGTTTCACCTACCTATCACACATCTTGTTTAAGCCTGTAATCTACCATGGATGGTGCTGTAATTTTTCTGATGTATTTATCTCGCATGTATATACATATGTGCTAGAATTTAAATCAAACCACATCAGACAAAGCTCCTCATTGCCTTAAGTCTGAGAACCTTTTTCTAAGCAGTGAAGATATGCTGACAAAGCCTTTCCCCAATCATTAGTTTAGAGAAGGGCTGTGATGCGTTTCTTTTGTTTAAAATGCAGAAGGGCCCAAAAATTTCCCATCTCCTGCTCCTCCATCTTCATGAGTCAGGACTTAGCCCCACAACTTGTGTGAGAGCTTGTTCATTCAGTGTCTAAGTGAGGAACAGACAGACTTACTGAGCAGGCAGCAGAGCTGTGGTTCATGACTCTCCCTGCCAGTGGAGCAGCCATCGTGGGCAGATCCATGCAGCCTTTCTCCTCCTGCACCTCCTCAGGTTCGACCAGGGGTGCATCTGCCCTGGTTCTGACAAACGGCAATTCTGTAGCGCTTCTCGTACTCATGGTCTAAAGTTGATCCTGGCAACAAATCCATGGGGTGAGGAGCTTTTATTTTCCCAATTTTAGAGCAAAATAAATTAACAAGTCACACTGTCTTTCTGTCTCAAAACTATCAACAGAAAAGGTTTGAATGCAGAGCTTTGTGTTTAAACTTTGAACATGGGATGCTCAGCACTCTCTTCCACACTTAATAAGACACATAATATTTCTGGAACTGCCAATTATTTTTTTTCAAGCCTATAAAAGTTTCACCATGCACAGCTTGCAATTCTGCACACCATTCAAGCAGAAAATGCACCCACAGGAGACCACAGGGCAAAGCAGAGGAATCAGACAGATCCTGATCCAACCTCCAACAAATGCTCCAAAACTTTAACCCACATGATGACCGCTTGACCTCTAACAGGCATTAACCACCAAACCTTTCTCCTCTCTAACAACATCTGCTTAGTAGGTGCCAATACCCTTAAATTCAGAGTGGCTACTTTTGATCAATAATTGAAGTATGTTTCTTGTATTTCACACTTGTGCCTTAAAACTGTTTCCCCAGGGCTGTGAGCTCTAATAGATCACAGCTTCCCACGAATCCCAGTTCTTTAAAGTAACAGGCATTGCCAGCAATTGAGCTTCTCAGCCAAAAGCAGCATCAAAGACAACTTGCTAGAGCCACACAAAACCAGGCAGCTGCCAGCAGGATTATGAAGGGAGGATGGATTTAGGGCAAGCTTCCTGATGTTGGGCTGGAAAGAGAGAGAGATGGTGGTGGCTGGGTGTGTGAAAACCTGCAGCTGTGTAAAGCTGCTGGTTTATTGATACTTCCTAAGAATGTAGAAAAGGTCATTCAAAGTGCTGGCAGCAAGTCTGGGTGCAGTGCTGATGTGGCCTCTGGGTAGGCCCACAAGGACTGGCTGAGGATGGGCTTTCACAAGTGCCTCAGGAAAAAGCAAGGGAGCAGCAGCATTGGGATGTTTAATACTTGATGCTACAGATATTTTGTTCCTAGTGCTAATGGGACTGATTAAACCATTTGTGTTTCCCCTGTAAAGGAATGTAAAAGTATGTTTTAAGGCTTGGGATTTTTAAAATAAAATTATTCTTGAGCTATACTACATAAAGGTTTTAAATTTACTTCAATAGGTACATGGATCTCAGTTTTACATGTGGTTCATTTGAGACCCTGGATAAAGCAGGACTACATCTACTGGGATTTCCCATATAGGATTGTTGATGCAAGATCTCTCATTTCTTCTGCTTTTATGTGCATAACCTGCCTAACACACTTGCTTCAAGGCAGAGGTTTGTCTCAGGTTTTCTGTGCAAAGCCTAAAGCTCCGGTAAAAGTTAAGGGTCTTTTCATAAAAGAGAATGAGATCCAGCTGTGAAGTTTCAAATATCACCCCCTCTTCAAACATGGAATTTGGACTGGAGTTCACAGTTCCTAAATTGCACATCCCTGTTTGGATGCTGTGAAGTTGCTGGTCTGTTCTTTGGGACAGCACTTTTTTGTTCTCAGAAGCTCTGCTATTAAATGCCAATTTAAGACATTCAGGCTTCCAAGCAGTGGCCTTGCCTTTCACTTAGGTCTTGAAGAGAAAAGGATTGTCATGCAATGAAGTAAAGGAAATACATTACTAACTGGTGACATCTACTTGTGTCGGGAGACAGGTCTAGTGAGAAAGGCATAGACTTTGTATCAGCTTCCTGTGCTTGCAAGTAATACGTATTTTAGAGAGGAAAGGGACCAGTTTCAATTTTACTATTCTTCAGTTTTACCTTATTTTGACAAATATTTATCCCTGAGACCTTGCAGACCTCAAGAGAAGAAAGTACCAAGTACTATTCTCAGCTTTAGTAACTACTAGCAGTGCATAACTCTGAATAATGAAGGCTGAGATTTGTCCTTTATTTTAAAATTAGGCTTTATTATGCTGTGAAGAACCCAAAACAAGGAATCTACACTATCAGCCAAGAACCTCCACAAATCATCCATCATGCTGTGCTAGCCAACAGAAAATTAGCTACTCAATATCTTATTTGTAGTACAGAAGTTAAAAAAAATATTCTTTATAAGATATGGGCAAATGGCACTAAAGCCTTAACAAATGTTTGTTTGCATAAACCATATCCAAAGTGAACACTGAATTGTCTTTTTCAAGACACTGCACTCTCCAATAACCTCAGAACAACCAATACATGAAGTTTTAAGCAAATATTAGATTAAGCATATGTTGCAAATACTAAGCAGTACTTTCCTTGCGAATTTGTTCTAAATACTGCAGTCAAATAGTTCATGCTTTTAAATCAGAGCTGACAAAAGAAAAAAACCCAAAACCCCACACCAAACCCAACACCCAACTCACACCCAAATAAAAATCCGATGCACACTTGGGAGCCAATTGGTTTTAAATTCTTTACTGAATTCCACGCATCAGACTACTCCTAATCAAGATCCTGACTGATCACATGCATTAGAAAATATTTTCAAATGGTACATACCCTCTTGAGGGCTACAAATTACTAATAGATTATTTGACAAGAAGTTGACATTTAATTTCCTGAGCTTTTGAGTTAGTACAAGTAAACTTTTTGTCTGTGGACACAAAGATCTTCAGAAAGAACCTTCAGAGCACTGTGAGCATTTGAATTAACCCCAGAGGAGGGATCAACATGATTGTAATCAGATTATTTTTGATCTTCTGCCACTAGATGGTGTCCGGTTACCTGAGCTGTAACCACAGCTGCATTAATCAAAAAAACAACCTTCAGACTCGCTGAATTCTTGCGCTTAGAGCTTTTGCTGATGATTTGGGTAAGGTATTTTCAAGGGAGATTTGGCTTTTCAAGTCTTACTTTTGATCTCTGTATGGTCTTTTAAATGGGAAAAGATTAAGTCTTTGATGAGGATTCTTGCATAAACAGAAGCAATGAACTACAGAGCACCTTAACTGCAGTCAAGGAAATGTGAGCCAGGCTTGAGCAATGCAAAATATCTTTTCTAAAAGTAAGGGGGAGAACAAAAAGGAGAGTAATGCAAAGTCCAGAGGGCAAAAACCAGCACCACTGTCCAACTTAGTAAGCATGAAAGGACCATAAAAGTCAGTTTGAAGAAAAACGAAACCCTTCCTCTGTGTGTTGTGCAGCTTGGTATTTGTGGTGTTTTACCTCTCCTTTGAGAGCTACTGCAGAGCTGTTGAGAGGAAAGCTGCAAGAAAAAGAAAGGGTATGAGAGCACGGGAGAAATGTGGGGTCCAGGCTTGAATGTGTAGTGGCAAAGAGCATTATCTGTTTTACCCGTGTAATTAAACACAAGGACAAACCAAAAACTGCAATGCTTCGCTCTGTTCCCAGATCTGCTAATAAATAAGGCACCAGGGGGCCCCAGTTATTCACGGGCAAGAAAACCGTATTAACTCGTTACTTGCTGAATTAATACACTTCAAAGACTTCATTCAAGCAAGACAGGCAAGAGAGAAGCAACAGAAAAGGAGCATAAAAATTCAGCTATGTAGAAAATTGCAGTAAAATTACTAGAAAAGTGACTCGAGCTCAGTCTTACATGGCAAGTTTCAAAGTATGGTTTCATATTGGAAAAATAACAAATCCCCCTTACTGCTATCAAAACAGGAGATGGAGTGATTTAAAATTGAATTTTTAAAAGGTGTGTTTGAGACCCTTTGATCAGCTCAAGTGTTGAGGGTGTTTGGAGCTACCTATGCTGCATGTGAAGGAAGTCAAATCAGTGATGAAACTCATGAGTTCAGGGCTGTTTACCTATAATTTAAGAGAGTCCTCTGAGTTTTTTCCTCACTGATACTGCACATAAAAGCACAAAGCAGACTCTTATTCTATAAGAGTATTACAAATCAGTGTACCCACCACAATTTGTTTTCACTGATGTCAGTCACGTTGCATGGAGTCTCTCCCACACATCTGCTTGTAACTTAGCAGACTTGAAACCATTCAACAGCTGCCTGGCAATAAGATTAATTTAAAGTAACATTTTCTACAGAATAACTTCAATTTTACTTTCTTTTTTTTTTCTCTAAAACACAAGAATTACAGCCATTTGAGCACTGTAAGGAGACTGCACAAAGTAATAGGGTTGTGGGATCCAATTACAAGCAGCCTAAAAAACCCCCCAACCTTCTCTGATGTCCAATCTATTTTCCATTTGAGGCAGCTGCAGCTGGATGCATCTTGGGAGTTCAAGGCAGCACACTGATCCAAGATACAAAGAATAAAACATTGTTCTCTTGCACAAGTCTGGGAAGCTCCTCAAGTCAAGAAAACAAACAGAAAACTGTACTTGAAGGCTCTCCCCTTGGAATTAGTAACTTGCCTAACCACCTGAAATGCTGAATCAGAAATTACTGCAATTTAACTGATACTGGGCAGTTTTGCATTAAGAAAATTATACCTGAGCCATGTGCAATGTCATGGCTAACTTGAGGATGATAAACTGTAGTTAGATGGGTATTTAGCTGATTACACTAATACAGTACTTAAACTTTAAAACATTAGACATATTTTACAGCTTGATGGTATACATTGGCAGTAAGGAATAAATTCTGAGGTTTGCCTGAAGGTGTACTGCACTCAGAAGTATTTTGCTGCTGAATGTTTCAGCATCTCATGACTGGACTCACTGTCTTTTAAACATTCCATGAGACCAATGGCAACCTAGAGCAGAACAAATGGAGAATCTGAAATACAGAATATAAGAGATCTCATCTCCAGCATAGCCTTTTGTGATACAGCAGTAGTTCTTAATTTTCCAAACCAATGATTATACTTCAGATTTCTATATTAAAATAAATATTTTGTTCATATTATGCCTTGTTAGTAATTGAAATGACAATCTTTAATTTAAACGTATTTTATAAGGCTCCCCTTCCTGTGACAACATTAATCCTGACTTCAACATAATATCAATAATTTGGATTAAGGTCCTTCTTGTCCTACTGACTTAGTCCCCATCCTGCATTTGCAGCACATGTATCTTTGGAGCAAATTCTGAGGGCTGTGCTTTTGAACTTCATGATTCAAGACTGCAGCCTGACAGGTGAGCTGCTCACCTGATACCTATGCTAATAGCCTTGCTTTTAACCACCTAAATTATGGAAATTTTCAAATCCCACTAGTGAATTTGAAGCTGCTGATATCACCTTGTGCCAAATATTTATAAGCAGACAGTAATTTGGCACAGAATGCTTCTTGACACTGAATAACACTGTTAGCCATCAGTGCTCAGTGAATTGCACTAAAGGAATGAGGAGCAGATCCAGAATGGGTCTTACTCATCATAGATGTGGCATTGAGACCCTCATATCCCCTCCTGCACAGTCAGTCACTACAAGGTCCAAATTTCACCTGGCATATCCAGCTCAATAGTTTGACCCTGTCTAGGACCCAGCAGAACTTCAGAGAAAACGTGTCTTTGTGTGTCTCACAACACCCTTCCCAGTGAAGCTCCCTCCATGTACTCCTGCCTTCCTGTATCCAAAAGCCATTCAGCTGCACTTTGACAGTGGGAAGACTCCTGTGTTCATGTCAGTCCTTCTAAAGTCGCAGTATGGTGGATTAATTCCCCTCTCACATGGGGTATGAATACAGCTCTCATTTCCCAGGGCTTCTCTCACTCCTGGGCTTTCAGAGGGGAGGGGTTATAGCTCTAAGAATTCTTTAGCTCTAAGAATTCAATCCACTACCAGCAAAAACACAAACAGATATTTTGTGTGCTGGAATAGGGCTCCTACAAGACAGATCTTTGGGGTTTTCAAAAGCTGACTGGACAAGGTCCTAAGCAATCTGCTCTTACATGGAAGTCATAACCAGCTTTGACCTGAAGACTTGACATGCTCCAGAGCTTTCTTACAATCAAAATTTCTCTATCAATTTTCTAAGAATGCATATAGTTAACAAACTTGAGGAATAGTATCATGTGTGTTGGTCATTTTATTTGCCTTTTGAAGCCAAGGTTATTGAGGGTCATATGTATAAAAGCTATGGTTCTTGAAGAAAAAATTATTCTGGATAAAAATCTTTGAAAGAAACTTTTCCTGTGTGTTTCTTAACTGTTATACATTTGTTGCTTATTAAAACAATGTCTAAAGGAGGGTTTTTTATAGAGGAACATGCTCATTCTCCTTTTAGGATTCTTCATTAAAGTAAAAACCAAGTTCAAAATGAAGGAAATAAGAATTGCATAACTGCAAGAACATAAATTTGTCATAGCACCAGAGAATGAATATGAAGCTAAATTTTCTTGCTCCACTAGTAATAGAATACTCTTTCAGAACAAATGTACAGTTTACAGAGGTTTTCAGACCCTAATGTCATTTCTCACAGGCAGTCAATCTAGCAGACAAACTAAGAAACAGAGACAAATATGAGATCTACCAAGTTATCCTTGAAAACTTGGATTCCAGGGAACACCCAGTGAGGAATGAACTTCACAGGGAGAACATAAATCCCACAAGAGAAGCAATTTCCTGCTTTCTGTCTTAATCAATGGGTAACATTAAAAAACTATTTACTGGGAAATTCCAGGCTCCAGGTCCATAAAATTAATCAGCAAAACCTAGCAGAGAGATGGGTATCACATGCAGCTACGGTAAAGCACATGAAGACCACAGACATCTGATATTACTGAAAGTTTTCCTGCCATGACAGAGCACAGACACCTCTGTCTGGAGGAGATGCATCATGCCAAATGTTTTTGGCACAGGACCAAATACACTTCATTTAATAGATACAAGAGGCCATATCAGATGTCATCCTCTGACTTTATTAGTTGGGTGTAACAGTACAGAATCTAGACATGCCAGGATTTAGGCTGAAACACCTATAAAGCAAAACACATGGGTTCTCCAGGTTAAGGTCAGATAAAAATGCCGGTGTGGCCTGTCAGTACAGAAATCTAGTAACAAGCCATATAAGCACAGAAATTGATTGCTGTATATCAGCCTTTTACTGTTTTGAAGAAATCAGTGCCATGGTTGCATTGCCACTTGGGAGGCAAAAGCCTAGAAGGACACTCTGCATAGAAGAGGATGAAGTGTGTGGTTTGCCATCTCCCATATGTGTATGTTTGAAATTACAACAGACCACTAAAAATAAATTATTAATTACAGTGCAATCCCTTAAAAATACATGAGATACATTTTCTCAAATGTCAGTCACTAGTAAGGCAGCCTGTAATACCATGCAAGGGGATAAGTCTCATGCTTACAAATGCATCAACAGGGACGTCTGGATTCAAGCTGCTGGATAGGTTTACCAGCTTCTTAGCACACTAGTACTTTGCTACTGTTTGGTATTAAAGGAGGTCCCTGTAACACACTTGCTGTACAGTTAATGTGCACAGACACTCATAGCTAGAGGACCTAGTCCTGGAAAAGGTGGTGCAGGTGGGTATTAGTGGGGAGTACCAACGTGAGGGAGCAGCTGCTCCATGAAATGCCAGCAGTAGCTCACCAGGGTGTCTGGGGCTGTGTCAGAAATGAGAAAAGTTATGCTCAGCAATGTACTTTCCCTCTGGTTGGGAGCTGGATGGACTATTACTGTCTGGCTTATCTGGTTAGGTGTCTTACCTGCATAAAGTGGGGAACAGAGATGTGAAAAACAAAACCTCCTGCTCTTGGCTTTTGCCCTCAAACAGAACAGGATTTGGAATCAACAGTGCCTGGGGTAGTATGGTTCTAGTGGGAAAGGAAGAGACTGGAAAGGTTTCTGAAATCCAGTGTGACAGTTACTCTGCCTCTTAGTCTCCCACCCAGCAGCATCCTGCTGAACTGACTGAAGACCGCAAATAGACAGTACAACCACCATCTTGCTAATTGCTTACCCCACCTCCCAAACTTCACACTTCTGCATCCACTGCCATAAAACCTTCAGCTGCCTTCCACAACACTTCCCCTTTCACTATAACCCTGGGAAGTTCCTGGGAAGATTTCCCCAATGCTGCTGTGCAATGACTGGGTAAGATCCAGAGGCACCATGTGCCATGGCCCACTGACATATGTACAGCTGCCCAATTTCCTCATGCCGAATGCCCTGCGCTACACAGCTCCTCTGTGTGCTTCCTGTGTGTTCCAGACCCCCCACAGAGTAGGAAACACTGCCTGCTTGCAGTGAGCAACACACCACTACAAACCACATGGATTCTGGTGAATACTGAAGACTAAGAAGCCAAAGGCTGAAACACAGCATATCTTGGTTATTTGTGGTAATGGAATGGGCACTTTGTCCCCATTCACCAGCTCCAGAATCCTTCTGGTCAAAAATCCCATTAAATTACTGCAGTCCCATCTGCTTTGCCACAAAGCAGCAGGGAAGGTCACTCACTGCATTCCACTGCCAGCTTAGCCTTTTGTGAGTCAAGCAAAATTCCAGGGTCATCAATACATACATTTGTAGGATGCAATATAGTGACCTTTCACCAATTTTACTGCCATGCTGTCCTAAACTTATTTATAAGTTAAAAGGACACACTTCAATTAGACTAGAATTTAAACAAAGAAAGTGATTCAATCAGTTCATGAACAATCTCCTGCCACATCTCCAGCTGGGGACTCAGGTTATGGAGGTAATACTTCATTCTTACAGATAGGCCAAGCAGGGGTCTTTTCACAACTGTATTCCCTATAGCCACAGGTGTTTCACATCCTGTTGGCTTTGTTTGTTTTTGTTATTGTGGGTTATTTTTTTGTTTGGTTTTTTTTTTTGGTTGTTGTGTTTTTTTGGGTTTTTTTTTCTTCCCAGCAAATTCTCCAAGGAATACATTATGAAATACTACACAAAACCCCCCAGTTTGCATTTAACCATAGGTTAAACTGATGCACTGTGACACTGCCATTATCGTCTAGTAATCATCTGTCATTCTTAATCATATGCCAGCAAGTTAAAAATCTAATATGTTGTGACAAAACTGTGCTAGCGGATAACTGCAGAGTAAGCAGTTTGTCAGCCTGGAACAACACACTGGTCAGGATGCTGAGCTTCAGAAAGCCACAGTGGATCTTCACTGTGGGGAAGGTTATTTACAGGTTAAATAGTGAGTAAAGTTGGGGTTTTTAAATACCCTTCAGATGGAAAGGAAGCCAAACCATCCAAATAAGCCAAAAGAAGCCACTCCTACTTTTCAGTATTTTCACTGTTTTGTTACTTATTACAAGATTGGTAAACATCATTAATAATCTTACCAGTAACTATTTTCATGTGTGCTGGAAGATCTGAACAGACATTTAAGAAAACTTTTAACTTACCTCTGGAATAGCTGTAGGAAGTATTTTGTCTTTTCTTTAAACATTGAAGCAATTGTTCTTCATTCCTGGAAAACCTGGGAATCTACATATTTTTGTAGCAGAAAACCCATGAACTGCAGTTACACAGAGACTGCAGTTCAACCAGAGACTGATATAACTACCAGTCCCAGCCTATAATAATAATACAATATTTTCCATTATCTCTTTAACCTCAAACATAATGTAAAAAATATACTTGAAATTTACTGGCTCCTGAGGCGAGTCTAGAACAGTCGAACAAGCAACAGTTAGAAAAAAGACAGAATAGGTGAATTAGATCCAGGTCAGCAGGAGAAAACCCTGTCTTATAGAAAGATACCATTAACTCTCTAGGGTTAGAAGAAGGAAAATGAAAATTCACACTTTCAGCATCCAAAATACTTGTGAACTTTGAAGAGGAAAAACATGATAGACACAGGAAAAATATCCTCAATTGGATAATGCTAAATATGTCATCAAAAGTTGACATTCCTGGCCAGACTGTGATTAAAAGAAGGAATTCAACACCACTGATCATTTTTAGAGGCCAAAGATTTAGCATGATTCAATGAGAAAGCAAACAGATACAGGAATAGAGAACTCTGGAGTGCCATCACACAAAGACCACCCAAGCACTAGCAGCTTAGCTGGCTATTAAAGACCAGCCAGTTAACAAAAAGTGTGAAGAAAACTTGAGGGAACTTCAGCAGAGGCTCCTCCTCAAACAGCTCTGTTGGGGGATCTCATCCAACCCTTTTTCTCTGCTGTTAAAGGCTGCTTTAAAGCTGGGCCTCTCACCCTGCTCCTTGCCTGAGCTGTGCCACAGCCAGACACCCCCCCCATTGGTTCAGGTCATGGCCAACTTCCCAGTGTGGCTGTGGGCCTGCCTCACCACTGTGCACTCGGCTGGCAATCACTGATCCTGGTCACTATGCCCAAACCTGATTACAATCCATGATCCTGACTCACTTTCCCAGCTTGACATCAGACCTACTCTTTCCACTGCAGATTTCCTTGGTGTTCTGGTCCCTGGGCTGAACCCAGCTACCCTCACTGGCACTGTCAGCCTCACTTGGTGTACAGTGGGACTGGTCCAGGGCTGGAAAAGCCTCAGATTCTACTGGCCTCCCTTCTTTGAGGGAACAGCTTTCCCCTTGCCGCACACTGGCATTTAACTACAACAGTTGAAGTTAGCAACAAGCATTGGCTAAGAAACAAAACATCATGCTAGAGCTTTTTAAAAGTTACTCATTTCTAGGAATTGGTATGCTGAAGTTGTGCAAACTTTGAAAGTTTTGCAAACTGCCACATCTACACCACTGACATGGATCTGCTGAAGCTTACCCTCATTTAGTGCTACCTACTCCCAGATATGATAGCCGAGTTCCTCAGTCTGAAAACTTAGTCCACAGTAATACTGTTTCTCTCTTTGTGTTGCAGACTATTCAGAAGCTCACACATCAACACTAGAAGTTCTGCTGAGGTATATTTTCCTTGACATCTATGTCATTGCTGATTGATTTGCATAGAATTAGCTGACTAGTGTTTAGTAAGTTAACAACCATCATAATGCATGAAGAGGAACATTGTGTTGATTCAAATTAAAAAAAACTCAAAGTAATTCATGCAAATATAAGCAGAGGAACATTGTGCTGATTCAAATTAAAAAAAAAACCATAAAGCAATGCATACAGTCCAATTCCATGTGCAGTCCCCAGAACAGATCAACAATCTCCTGCTGCAGCTCCAAATGCTACCCTTTGGATCCCAGTAGTATTCTCCTTGCAATGCACCCTAGCACTCAGAAACCCAGTAACAGGGTATTTTTGACCATAGGGATAAATTCTACCCCTTTTTATTCTTGCCCTTGTTCTATATTTTCATCGCTGGAAGTCTGAAGTACAGGATAACTGAATTATGCTTACTTGACAAAGGTAAACAAGAATTTACAACCAGCAAAAAGATTCAGCCAAAACAGAGAAAGCACTGTGTTCTTCAAGCGCTCTCATATGTATTTGATTTGAAGTATCCTACTGCTTCTAGAATACTAAGCCCCAACAGTGTTTTTTTTCCCCCCCATGATGCTGTGTCTTGTAAGAGAAGTACCATCACTAGATATGAGTTAGCTAAAACCCAGAACACAACAAGAAAATATATTTGAGACACCACATATCACTTCCTTCTGCAGGGATGACATTCTTTTTTAAAGAAAATAAAAACCAACCATTTTTATTGACTGTATTGTAGATACCTGTACAGAGTGTAAACTTTAATATTTCACCAGATATGTGAATACTTCTGGAGAAAGAGTTATCAAGCACCTTCATTTCAACAAATTTTTGATATTTACAGTAAGACATACCTGATTAAGTGTATGAATAGAATGAATTAAGAGTTATAAAAAGTTATACAAAAAAATCTTTAAAACGTTTATATGTTTTGTTATTTTATGATAAATATACAATTAAAGAGGAAGCTGTCACACAGTTAAGACTCAGAAGTGGCTCTGTTTAAAATTGTCACCATTGTGTCTGAAGAGGGAGCGAGGAAACGTGGATGTTAGCTTACTGCTCTGATCACGACACACAGTGAAATGTGCTCTGGCAGGAACCTCACAAGCCCTGTTTTGCTCTGCCACAGGCTGATTTGCATGCAAGCTTCCTTCCCAACATACAGTGGGGAAACCAAACTTCACTTCCAGATTTATTCTGCTAATTTGACATATAAGTATGCATTTAGATTTTCCCTCTCCAAACTTACTGGTGATGATGAAAACATCAACTTCACTTTGATTTTCAGAACACCATTTTTGCTGTTACTGAACACTGGCACATAACTGGGCATCGCTATATTTTTTTCTTTTAAGCACCAAACCAGAGGTGAGCTTCCTGAAAATCAGATTTTAACTGCCATGGTTTCTTATGGTCTACAAAAAGGCATAGCATGGTTTGCTAAAAAAGAAAGATTGCTAAGATAAAATTCAGACACCACTTTGAGACTTATAGAATCAAACATAGAAATACTCTTTTAAAACCTCTCAGAAAACAAATGTGTCTATCTCTTTAAAACCACTTGTCTCTCAATGAGTCAACATCCATTCTTTGATGACGTATCAGCAATTGTTCAAGATATCTAAATTTTTTAAAGGGGATTTTAGGGAACTACTCAGGAATCCACCTCAAACAGAAGAAAGATAAATCTCTTAAAACCTAACAAAAACTTCAAATATATCCACTAAACAATGTTGATTATCTATAACAAATCATGTGCTGTAGGAAAGGATCACATGAGCCAGGGTCAGAATTATAATCCTTACAACACATGGATAAAGTACTTCTGCAGTACAGAAGTCAAAAGCTGAGATTCAAGTTTTTGAAGGGGAAGGACGGGTAGTGAGAAGGAATGTGGTTGGGCAGTAAATATGAGCTATTACTGGGTATTCCCCCTCATCTGTTCATCCTTGGGACCCTCTGATTGTTTCTCAGCTAGAGATAAGCCCAGCCACGTGTATGATGGGCAAAGCATACCACTTCTGCAGAAAACTGCTGCTCACTCCAAGGTACAATTCAGTCTCAGGATTTGAGTAGTTCCATTCTCTTTACTCTGTTCTGTGTTTTGTTACTTCAATTTTGCCAACAGACACATCCTCCTTGTGTGGGACAGATGCAACTAAGGCACATTTACCTTTAAAAGCAAAGAGATAATTTTAGAAGGAATAAGGTGAAGTTGGACCCAACCTGGGAAATTCTCTCTTACTTAACTGCTGCAAAAACAGCTTCTGCCTGTGTGTGTGTGTGTGCATGTGTGTGCATCCGCATATGTGCATTGTGGCTTGCTGTCAGCAGCATGGAGCACTTATCTTAAGGGCCTGATTGTGTTCATAGGAGTGAATTGTTTACAGCATATTTCCAAAAGGTGTCTGCTGCTCTAAGGATTATTTTAATGCTCAGTTTCTTTCTATACAATCTACTCCAACTGTGTTGTCAGGGCAGCGGCAAGTACGGCCTCCCGGGGTAGCCAAGCAGAGGTGAGTACAGCCACCATTATTCACTGTACAGTAGTTATGTCCTGGAAAAAAAAAAAAGAGATGAAAAACCTGAGAGAAAAACAAACGCAAACCCACAATAAAATCTGAAATAGACACATACAAGAGACGTTAAGATTTATGGCCACACTAGGGAAACAAGCCATAATGAGATTAGGAGTGGAAGAAAACTGTGCTTTGAGGAGATAAGAGTCATCGTATCCCTTGTGTCAACTTGACATTCACATGAAAGAAAGATCAAGATATCAGAGTGAAAGACGCAACATGAATCAAGTGGGCTGTTACTAAAAATACCCTTCATAAACTGACCACATGGTCACATATTAGAATGAAGCGAAGTGAGTGAGCAAATAGAGAAGTGCAATGTGGGGACAAAGTCCAAAATGCTACAGAACATCATCCTCAAATATCAACTGCACAAAGACAGAGGAATGATCCATGAAAACAAACAAACACGAATAAATTGGGTGGTTGGGAAAGTGTTAACATTAAAGAGTGAAATGAAAAAGAAGCCACTGCCAGAAGCAGTGGATCAGAGAGGAAAGGCATCCATCCAGAAAACCACTTGAAACAGACATAAGACATAGAAAGAAATTACACCAAGATTGTGAATATTACAGGTATAAGCATATACTCAGCATACAATATTGCTAAATTTTACACTGCCTACCAAAATAGATCAGTGAATTAACTAGCAATAACAATATAACTGAATTCTTAATAATGACATTTGTATGTATTTTTAAGCTCTGAGCCAAAACTTCCACTAAATTGTTTTTTATTGCATATATTAAATAATTTGAAGAGAAACTATCCTAAGGAGTTTTTATAGTCCCAAAGTAAAAATAGCACAGCTCCTATAATTCCAGCCATATTGGAATAAAAAACAGCAAATGCTTCTCCTGTGATTTCCCAAGAACACACATAACTGCTTCACAGAAAACAAATTATATTTCAAGCATATCTGCTTCATCTCTTCCTCTTTTCAATAGCATATCTGGAAAACTTCACATTCAACAGAGCAAAAGGGCCAGCTCAGTCCAGCCACTTTACCACCTGGTGTTTTCTGAACATTCCATTTTGAAAAACACTGCATGTCATTAAGGACATCTGGAAGACCATAATATTTCTGTAGTTTAAACTAAGTAAGTGAATAAGGCCCTAGCTATGAATTTAGAAGATGATACATTAGCATTTCTGCCAGGTCAGATGCCCATCTTAAATCATACACATGCTTTTGCAAAGGGTAGAACAGGCTTCTTCTCCCTCTCCAGTTTTGGTTTCATGTGGCAACTACAACAACTGCTTTTATGGAAAAGAATCTAGGGGGGTTTTAATTTCCTATTAAACAGAAATCTAAGCACTTACCCAAATCTTCACTACCCAAATCAGTTAGCAGCTTATAAATGGGAGCAGCTACTAAGTTCATTTAGACAGTAAGGTGTTACACAGCTGGAAAAACTCAAGAATCATCTGGATTACCTCCTGGGCACTGGGCAAAGGCTGTGGTGATTCCGTAGAGTCGTGAGCGCTTGTGAGGCTGGAAGTTATCATTTTCTAATGAAATCGTGCGATCCACTGCTACAACGGCATCCCTGGCACATGCAGAAAAAAATATACAGAAGTGAGATGAAGTGAGATGAAGTATAGGGGAAAACAAAACAACACAACAAAAAGCCTCCCAAAAAATCCCAACCAACCAATCAAAAAAACAAAACAAAATCAAAAGTGGAGAAAATTTGAAGTTGCTTCTTTTTTACAATTAGGAAGAGATACCAGAAGTAAAATCCCCCAAGACATCACCTTTCCTGGACAAACCTACTATGTTATGACTTTCACTCTAGGCAGCTAAGAAATTAATCAGGGAGAAACCTTAATAATTTTGAAGGTACTTCCAGTACAGGACAATGTCCCTCTACGGGAGGGATGAATGTGTTGGTAGTTTTGGCACATTTTTTACATTCTGCCCCTCTGACAAGTATTGTGGTATAGCTGACATTGCAGCTATTAAGCATAACATTTATGGACAATGAAGTGTTTTAGGTGGAGCCTGATCTCCAGAAGGAATATAGCAAGTCATAAGCAATCCTTCCTTCCTAAGTATAAAAGGACCTGTAGCATGCTGCTCCTCAAGCCTGTTCTAGAATAGCACTTCACAGATGTTAGTTTCTAACTTGGAAATTCTCACACACAGTAATAGCTACTGCTGCTGCAATTGATAGAGGCATTTGGGTAACAGTTTGCTGATAGAGCTCATAAAGCCATTTACATCAAATAGAAATATTTATTTTAAAATGCAGGGACTGGATTTTTTTCCAGAAGTTAAAGTAAATCTCTAAGTCTTGTTCATATGGCAACATTTTAGAGCATTTGCAATAAAGGAAGTGCCATCAAGATGATGAATACTATTTATTTTCCTTATTTTTGATTAAGCATTCATATAATATAGGTCATAGAAAGCAAAGAGTGACGAAATGTCTGCCCTCTACAATGCATCTGCTGTAAGAGAAACAAGTTACTGCCTACTCTTTTCCCAAGAATGTTCAGTGTTAAAAGCATTTTATTCAAGGACAAATCACTATGCTAAAAAGTGAAAACTCAGCATTAACTGGCAGCATTAATAGGTCAACTCTACATATCCACTCCACCCTCCATCAGCTATTGCCAGGAAAGCAACAAAACAGCAATGTGTGAGAGGTCAGGCATGAGAAATGCAGTATATACTTCAATTTCTACCAGGGAGAAAAAAAAGATGAAAGTGCTCCGTAATTCCTTTAGCAGATAACGTACCTTCTCCAGTCTGTATAGTATAAATTCTTCCCATAGCTTGTAACACCAAAAGGATACTGAATCCCTTCTACAATCTTTCGTCTACCAAGATGATTAGGGTTCATGCATTCCAACCTCTTGGTACCTGGATGCAGTGAAACAATTAAGCCTTTGAATCAGAACAAGAGTGCTCTCATCAGGGATGAAAAACAAATATGCAAGCATGAACAGGGTGGAAAGTCCTGGAAATCTTTCAGTGTGCTGCTTAGTCAAAGCCTTCCTCCGTGTCACATGTGTGCATGTGCCAAAAATTGAATGGATAAATACGCTGATGCTAATGCTACTCAGCACAACACTGAAGTTAAAGAAACACAGATGTCACAGGCTGCCATGGCCAATGCTCACAAACTGAGATTCCTGCTATGGCTTCCAGAATCCTCGGGTTGGTGTGGAAAGGCTGACACTGACAGAAGGCCACCTCCATTCTGGAGGGATACTTCAGCCATTAACTGTTTCCACCTCCTCTGGAAGACATTTTTGCCAAGTTTGCTTGGTAAGCATGTTCCTGAAATGTTTGCTGGGTTGAGCCATGAAGGTGAGACTGCAGAAAGAACATCTAACTCATAGGTGCAAAAAGGTCTAGCATCAAAGACACTGCAGGCTGGGAACACTGCTAATAAATGTAAACACCTGTAGGTTTTTCCTAAGTAATGTGTTTCAGAATTAGACCAAAATAGGAGAAGATGCAAATGTGAGAACAAGACAGGAAGAGAGAGAAAGTAATCAGAGATAGCAGAAGGATATACATTTGAAGGTTGGAGAAAATGTTGTACAGTGAAAGAGAGAGTCTGGCCATTTTAATTCATCTAAAATTTGAAAGGTGACTTGAAATGTAAAAGCACCTCCACAGGAAGATATCCCTGACAAAGTCTACAGGGTGAAAGATAGCAAGATGCCAAAAGATAAAAATTAAATGAGAATTAAAAGCACACTTCCCCCCCCACCGCCATCCACTGTCACAAAATTAACAATGGATTTGTGGCAGAACTTTGATCCCTTGATCTTTTGTGTGCATTGCTTTTTTAAGCCTTGCATCAGTCAAATATAAGCCAGACTTTGCCTCAGGTTACAGGCCTTAAAACAATAGTGCCAGGATGACATTCTGTAAGGCAGATTAGATAAATCTGTGGTTTTCCCTAGTCTTAAACTAACAACTTGTACAATGCCCTAAGCACTGCCTAAAAAACAGCCACATACAAGACACACAGACATAAATTTGTTGCATTCCTAGAAAGTTTTGTGATTAGAATTGAAATCCTTCAGCTTGCACACAGTCTCATGTGAATAGCAATGAAAAAAACCATTAAAGCCAAAAGCTGTGGCTGTGCATAATTTCAGGACTGAACATACTTACACTACTACTATTACAAAGAAATATTTTAGCCCGTTCTTTACCTGCATCTACCCAGCACAGCATTGAGGAATAAGGATCAAATGTCAGTCCATTTGGTAACCCAAGATCATCTTTAACAATAATTCTTCTGTTTGTGCCATCCATGTAGGAAGTTTCAATTTTAGGAGCTTCTCTGTTCCAGTCAGTCCAGTACAAGTTTCTTAGGAAAAAGAAAAAGGCTAGAGTTGAGACAGGGACTTCTCTCAAAAGACTGTTGTAATTAAGAAAATGTTAAGAACACAAAAGTAATACACAGCCCCTAAATAAGAAGGGCCATATTGCACTTTGATATAGAAGTCAAAAAAGTTTAGTAAAAATGTAGCAAATATACTTCCATTAAAAACAAAAGGAGCAAGCACAGGCATAAGAAGAAATGCTTTCCTTCCATTGTTTAGCTTATGCCAGCCAAAAAGACCTATATTGCAACAGTTCTGAGGGCCATTCAAAATCTATATCTACATTTCGAGTTCTTCATCTCACTTCCCATCATGTCTGCTCAGGCTAAAGCAACAGTATTTGGCATACATTTGAGACCCATTTGAAACAATATTTTTCTTTTCAGTGTACCATGTAAGCAACACACAATGGAATCAGAGTAGTTTATCCTCAGCAGAGATCCCCAGAGAGGGCCATTAACTCTCTGATGTTTTACTATTTTTTTAGTGATAGGATTTTTTTTCCTTGGATGTACATTCTGTACCTGAGAATATGCATGGCCCCTCAATGGCACCTTTGTTGTTTACTCCTTAACACACACACACGAAATTTACTATAAGATGGAAGTCCATGATGCTTGACCTGAACCCAATCCATGATGCTTGACCTGAACCCAGAGCCTTACTCCATCACTGGGGTTCTGCGTGGAACACAGGTCATTAAATAACCAGATAAATAAAATCAAGCTTTGTATGTGTTTCTTGACAACACATCCATACCCTCTCACAGGATCCACAACAATTGCTCTGGGGTTCACCAAACCAGTGTCAAAAAGGATGCGACGCTGGCGCCCGTCCAGCCTGGCCACTTCTATTCTATCCAGTTGAGAGTCAGTCCAGAAGATGTTGCGACCTAGATGATCTACAGCTATCCCTTCAGGGCTCCCCAAGTCTGCAGGAGAACAGAGGAAAACATTCCTAGGCATTATATTTATTCCCAATACACTCTGTTAGCCTCAGTGCTGCATAAGGATAACCTTTAAGAGAGATAAGTTTTCTCCAGTGTTCTGGCTGTGGTCCAACAAAAACTACTTTATATCACTTGGAAGAGGAACATGCATTTTACCTCAAAGTTTAAATACAAAAAAATATCATAAAGAAATAAAATGAAAAGTTCCATGAGGAACAAACTCGCCACACATAGAAATTGTACATGAAGGGGCAAACATAGAAGGAGTTTAGAATAGAAAAGGAATAGCAGATAGTGTCAAAATCTTATTCTACCATACTTAGAAGGTCATAAAATGGATTTTATAACCCTTAATATTTCTCCTTCCTCAGTACTGGCATACACAGCACTCCTCTAACAACTTAATTTATGCTAAGTGATGCAACAATTAAACAAAATCTAACTCTAAATGCTAGAGACAATGACATTAACTAACTGATGCAATCTAGATCCAGTTCTTTGTTTTTGCAGAGCTATTCTTTTTGGAACACATTTTAGCACTGTATGAGCACAGTTTTTCTCGGACAGTTAGTTGTTCCAAAAGCAACAGGAAATAGCAGATAATAACCCTACTGCTCTAGCATTAGTAATTTCTAACTTGGATGCAGGAAAAAAAAATGTATAAAGCTTAATTCAGCCACTATGAGAAACTGCTCTGTTTTTTCATGGCTGCATTGAAAAAGAGCAGGCAGGCCATGGGGGATTTAAGGAAGCCAAAGACAAGTTATAAAAAAAAAGTCTATTTTCCTTCAATTTCAGTTCCAAAAGAAGAGGAAAGAATTGTACATGGTCACTCCCCAGAAGAGGCAAAGTGACCCTTTAAACCAGCTAGATGTTGAAAAAAAGCACCTTTCAACTGCTGATCCACAAACCGAATGGAATGTGGCCTGTTAGGCTTCTTTTAATTCTGAGGTTTATTCACTGACAGCCATTAAACAAACATCATGTGACACAAGCAACCTTTCTGGAGGAAAGGCATTTGGCTCAGGACATCGGAACATAGGGCTCTCTAGACTTTGCTACTGTGATGTTGCTGTGAGTAACAGTTGCACAATAGTTCAAGCATCCTCTGCTCTCCCACTCAAGTGGATTACACTTTATCTGCACACATGACATTTTAAGTTTATATTAATTGCTGAAGAGGTGGAAAGGAACAAACAAGATGTATTTCATTGTTTCTGACTCACAGCTCATGGCCGGATGGAAGGAGTGATGGGCAAGAAAGTAAATGTTAATCAGGCATTTCTTTACACCCCCTGAGGGCTCTTGGGCACACTTTGACTCAGATATACTGACTTCACATTACTCCTTTATTTCTCTTAGCTTCTGTGGAGCTAAGCCTGTCAGCTGCAAGAAACCACCTCACATATACTTCAGATCCTCAAATGTTCCTACTTCTTTCCTTGCTAGGGGCAGAGTCTGCTGAGGGCGGCCTCATTTTGAGGTGATGGTGGCAACAGTCCCCAGTGGCAACAATCCCAGTGTCTGGGATCAGAAGATTACTGACTAAATGGTAATGGAGGAGCTCCCAGAGTCTTTTAGGAAACAGAAGGCAGTAGCAGGCAAAAGATTTGCTGTCACTGATTCCCAAGAGCCCCTGCTCCCTGACTAGTTTCCTTGTTTCAATTTCCTTATGTCAGCTATATGTTAGAAGATTAGAGAAGTCTGAAGTAAATGTCCCTTCTGTGTGGTTGATAATGAGCCAGAAAACACTACCCCCCATGGAGGGAGGGGTAAGGGAATATTTCAAAGCTTCATTTGTCACCAGTATTTCCAGAGGCACAAATATGTTCCTGCTATATGGTCACCATGCCTGATACAGTCAAAGGCTCTGCCCCTGAGGGCAGGTTTGTACAGACATGCACAGCTGATAAGACTTTAAGCAATTACTGCAGAGGAAAGCTCCGCTTCCTAACCTACTGACACAGCTGCAGGGCTGAGAAAGCCTCCACAGCTGCAGGGATAAAGGAGAACTAGATGGGGCTCCACAATTAAGTAGTGTTTCTGCAAAGCAGCACAACTTGGATCACAAGAGCTTAAAAAAAAAACAACAAAAAAACACCACTAAAAATGTAGTACATTCCACAAAAATACGCATTAACTGAAGAAAGCAGCTGGAGTTCACAGGAAGAAGGAGGCAAAGATCAAAACAAAACCAAAAAATTCTCATAAGTCTTCTGAGGGAGAGGCATTTTCCTATTTCATTTCAAAGTTTGAAATTTGAAAGTTTCAGTTTTGGCCCACACAGAAGATACCCATTCAAATGCTGAATATTCACTATTACTTTGATCTGAATCCTTATTGAAATGTCCATTAACATACAAAAACTAAAGTGCAACATCTCTCCCAGTCTCTTCAGGAAAAGCATCCACATCCTATGCAACCAACAGAACAACGGAATTATTGAGAAAGCTTCTTACATACAATATTTTTAATAGCAGATAAAACTCATGAGGTTTCCATGTGGCATTGAAGCATCTTGAATTACCTTAAATAATCAATCAAATTTAGCCGAAAGCCTTCACAAATAATTTTCCAATGTTTTATAAATTGCAAGAATTTTAATGCCTACACACACACTCGTTAGACAGACATTCATATCCATATAAAGTTTTTAGCAATAGCAATTTCCCTCATTTTTAGAAGTGCAGATTTTGAAAAAAACATCATTAATAGTGCAAAGCAAAAATCTTTTCCCTGCAGAGTTTCTGAGTTGCACAGGCAAGCACAGGACTGCACTGCAAGTCAGAGTCCCTTTCATATTAAATACTTTGGGATGGAAAAAGAAGTCTTACAAATACCTCAGCCATCAAGTGGTATAGAAATATGAAGCTCCATAACTGCTGGAACGGTTACGGGTGGCCTTAAGCTCTGCCTTTTTCCTTCCTAGGACAATGGTAGGATCCAAGCCACCCCATCTATCTGCTGTCCCTAAGAGAATGGAGTCTCACAAACTGACTATTCCAAAGCACAAAGTCCAGGCTGCGATTCTCTACACATCCAAAGAAAACAAAACCAATTTTATTGTAGAGTTTTATACCTGGCTGATCACTTTTCTAAAATAATCATGAATTTTTGTAACAATGTCTGCAAAGGAATCAAAGCAAAGGTGACCTCTTCCAGTATCTTGACTTCACAGGTGTTCTAGGATCTCAAGGGCACTAGTGTTTAAAATGTGCCTCCAGCTATTATTGCTGTGTTTTTTTTAATGATATCTTCCCCAACCACTCACTTTGTTCTCTAAACCTGTCCTTCCCCTTAGCCCTTTCCACTCAATAAAAGGGTTTAACATCCATGATGCATGGGCTTGCACTTAACCCTTCTAATGAATATTAACATGGACTGCAGTGAATAGCAGTTTTGAAGGAAAGAATGTAAGAACAAGATAAAAACTGGATAAGCACTAACTCCACAATACCATCTAGTGTAATGCTCAAATCCTTGGACAACTACAAAGGGTAAAAACCAAACAAGGTGGCTTTACTCAGTTTCCATGCTCACTTGAGTAGCAGGCATGGGAAAACCGCAGCTGAAATGGTTTCTAACTACTCTTCAGCTGTTTGATCCCCAAGCCAAGGAAGAGAGAGCAGGAGTTCTCTTCAGCCTCCATGCTCACCAGTCCTTTCTCAGCAGAGCAGACAGCTAACAGGTAGAGTTCAGGAGAGAAAAAAAAATACTACATGTCACAAAATCTCAGCTATCCAGCACCTAACTTGCTTTCCAGAACAAAAATCAAAGACACCCTCTGATGGTATTCCATGTTAATGTATAAACACAACTCTTAGTCAGCTCAGGCAACACCTAGGAAGTACATATTACAAAATTCAAGTCTAATACTGCTCCTAGAGAAAGACTTTTGTGCTGTTACCTGTTTTGATTATGGTTGTTGGCTCCCCACCATGCAGGCTGGCCCTGCTGATCGAAGGGCCGCTGATGTCTGTCCAATAAACCATCTTGTCCACGCAGTCATAAGCAACTCCAATAACAACTTTGTCCTGTTGGACAACAGGCAAGTTAGATCAGCTTAGGATAAACAACAGTTACTCATCAGCAGCATTAACTTATGCTTTTAAGTTTCAAGCCTGAGGAAACAAAATTCTTGAGGAAAGGTGGGAAATGGGGAGGAGAGGCTGAGAAAATCATTGGGTAACATTGTCAAATATCTTAGAAAAATACTTCCAGTTAAAAGTCCCTTTTAAGTAGCAGAGATCATTCACCATTATTTCAAAGAATCATTGGAGATATTAGTACTGAAAAGTTTGAGTTCTACAGCTTCATCTACATACCCATCTAAAAAAAGTTCATGTTGATATTTTACTGTGTCACCCCTTCACGTACCTTTTTCCTCTCATTCTTTCCCTTTAAGGGGGAATAATGACTTCTATCAAATCTGACTTGCACTGACATCCAAGTCATGCATTATGGCTACGCTTCCTATGTAGCACCATTTGAATGTAAAAAGTTCTAGCAAAGTAAGGTTTTATTTTAAAGTTAGCTTAAACAAGTACTACATTAATCATTGTGGTGGAAACAATGTTCTCAGTAACAAGAAACATTTACATGCAATTTTTCAGGCAGAAAGAAGACAGGACTAGAGTTTGAGTTTAGAGTTCAAACTCCCTCCCCCAGGCAAATCAAAGGGAGTATCAGGGTAAAGCAACAATTGTACATGGATTCCCAAGTCTGTCACTGTTGCTGGTTTTGCAACACAGCTTCTTAGAAAGATGTTCCAAACCCATGAATTAAAACAGATGCACTTATTCATCACTACATTAATTCTGTGGGTTGCAAAACAGTATAAACACCTCTGGTACCACTTTGCAAATACACAACACAGACAACATAAAGTCAACAATGCCAGCAGAGACTGAAAGTTTCCGTTTCATTGGAAGTTTCTAGAAAGAATTGCATCTTACCTCCTGGAGTTCTTTCCTCAAAACACTTCTAATTAATTAAGTTAGATCAAGCAAATAGGTGACAAGTATTCAGAATCATGTCACCTTCAGCCTTATTACACAATTTTTATACAGCGTTTTACTTTTTTTAATGTTATTGCAGCAGCACTTTACATAAGGGACAAAACCTTGATTTTTTTCCCTTACATCACAACAATTTATGGTACTATTTAATGAAGTGAGTCTGTGTTATTGCAGCAGCACTTTACATAAGGGACAAAACCTTGATTTTTTTCCCTTACATCACAACAATTTATGGTACTATTTAATGAAGTGAGTCTGTGTAATTTAGCCAGTATTTGATTTACTAACTGCTCAGTATAATATATAAGAAAAAAAAAAAGAAATCAGCATGCTACTTGACATTGACATCTATTCTAAATAAAGCAACACTGGAATGAAACCAGAAATCCTAGGCCTTTGGCAAAAGAAATGAATGTGATGAAACTGCCAGTGCAAAGGGCTGGCATGTGACACAGGTGGTGGAAAAGAGAGGTTCTCAGTATCAGGAATTCATTTTCTAGGAAAAAAGATTCTCAAGACATTAGTAAGAAGCATGGGAAAAAGATCTACCACCCACTGGGCTTACACATGAAGAAGGAAGCAAGAAAAAAAAGAAGAAAGAAAAATATATGTGTAGCCAAGAAGTGGAGACAACTGACTGAAAGAAAAACAGGAATTGTGTAAGTACATTTCTTTCTCTTTCAGGATTTTTCATAAACGTGTACAGAGAGAAATGAAAGAGAAAACTATTTCTATTTCTATTCTTTGTTTTTCTCTTGTGGAATTTATTTAGAGAATTGTTTACCTGGAGTGATTGCTTGGTCGGATCATGGTGGATTGTTTGGGCCTGATGGCCAATCAGATCCACCTGTGTCTGGACTCTCGCGAGAAGGTCACGAGTTGTGTAGTAGTTAGATATGGTAGTTAGAGAAAGTAGCATGTAGATTTTAGTATCTTCCTTTATATAGTGTATCAATGTATTATAGCATAGTTATAATAAAGAAATAATTTGGCTTTCTGAACTGGAGTCAGACATCATCATTCTTCTCACTGGGTTTGCCTACATTTTACAACAAGGAATAGATTAAGACTTAGGAAAAAAAATTGGAGGGAGTAGGAATGGAAAAAAAGGGCAAAAGGAAAAAAAAATCTCCACCTACTGATATTGTAGGTCTCCTAAACTTTTATACCAGAGTCAGAAAGTTAATAGAAGTGTGAATAGACATTAGTTTATATGAAGAGCTGCTGGAGGCATGTGAGATTAGATTTTTGTCTTATGATCTATTGTGAGCCATTCTTTAAAAGCAAATAATTACTTTTTCCATACCTTAGGTTTAAGATTTTTGACTAGTCAGGTCAGGAATTTTCAGTATCAATTTGGTGGAATACTGAAATTTTAATGAAGAGTAAAAATTGTGTTTTCAACTTAAATTACTGAGGTATGCAGACAAACAGTAGCTTTCATCTTTGTCAGGAATCTTCTAAAAAACATGGACTTAGTATAGTAAATTACTTACTGGAATATGCAAGAGTGCTTTTGCACCATTTTTCTTCATATTGTTTCCCTCTAGTGGAACATGTTCAATTTTACCACTTTGGGCAAAAAGCAAATGCGTTCCTGGTGGCAGAGGTACCGTGTCTGGTCGAACAGAGGGTCCAACAACAACAGGGGGAGTGGCTGTGCTCAGACCTTGTTAATAGAGAAGAAACAGATGGGCAAAAAATTAGCTCGTACAGCACAACAAGGCTCCTTATTATTTGCAGAGACACAATTACAGTCAGACTTCTTAGACGGAAACAGGCCTATAAGGAGACATCAATAACTATAATCAGATACAGAAAGCTTCTGAAATCTTCCCCTTGGCTGACAAAGAAGGAGCAATTGACATAATAGGTCTTTTCATGTTTGCCTCTGTAATTGCTCTTTACTTCAAATGTTTAGAAAAATCCATCTTATTTTGCAGCTGAAGTGAGGAAGACGTAGGAAGGAACATCCTTCATTTCCTGAGGCAAGTCAGCTGTTCCAGCTCCCAGAGGGCAGAGACTATCTGGGCCTCTCACTGTTTCAAGGCAAGGAAGAAGCTAGAAAACTTTCTTGTTCAGAAGCTTACCACAGCTGTCCAGATACCCTGGCCAAAGGAAAAGTGTGTGCTGAGATCACTGAAGGGCATGAGACATACCACCACTGGGACAGCAGAAATCTGCATTACTCCAAGTCAGTGCTGTATCTCAGGGAAGGACTAAGCCCCACATTCGGGAGATGGTGCACTCAGATGGAGATACCCACAAGAAACAGCTGCTTCAGCCACTTACATGGTGGTCGAACTCCTGGACCGCTTCTGGTGCCATCAATCTCATTTCCATCCCTATCCACACACCAGCAATATCCACTGCCAGCATGGCACTGAGTGGGTAGGTAATTCCCATGCTCATCACACTGGGGAATGAAGTGACCAACTCTTACATTCCTCGGGAAGAAAGCACCTCCGCTACCAAGAGCTACTTCACGTTCATGCTGGCATTTGGTCTTTTCTACTTCTGGGGAAAATAATGAACAGAACAAAACAAACCCCAGTGAATATTTCTGTTTTAGCAAATAACCACAGTCCATTAACAGTTAACATATGCTGACCACCTATACACAAGAATTCTTACCTCTAGCAGAACATGACACTGTTCCAAACCTAGAAGGCATGTGACTTCAGAACAGCTTCAATGAGTCTGCCCTATTTAAGTGTGACATATGTGCCTTAAACTTATTTTATCTTTCACTGCCTAGTTTAAAAGAGAACAGACAGGTCCCCTGCATCTTTTGTCATTGAAAGGTCATAAACGGGAGCTGGAAAACATGGTTGTTCTCCTTGAAGCAAATAAGCAAGAACATTCTGTCTGACTTTTGACCCCGATGTCTACTCACTGGCAATTAACCATGGGCTTCAAAATGTGACTAATTAGACATACCCTACAGCTGCTGAAGGTTTTTTTGTAATGCTAAAAGTTGAGATTCCCTTTAAAGCCACAAGAGAAAACCACAACATGAGGCAGATGCCAGATTCTCTACAGATCTTAGGAGGTGAAGCAATTAATTGCTATGATGTATATTAGGTTTTTAAAGTTTGGTTATGAAGTTTGAGCACTCATTTGATTCTTCTGAATCTAAGAAAGAAATTGCAGGGGCAGGCTGTCCACTCTCTGGTGAAGCACAGAGAAATATACCACGCACATTGGCTTCATCACATGCATATATATTACTGCTGA
Source organism: Anomalospiza imberbis (assembly GCF_031753505.1). Lineage (NCBI taxonomy): Eukaryota > Metazoa > Chordata > Aves > Passeriformes > Viduidae > Anomalospiza > Anomalospiza imberbis. Next base: position 70,058,129 of record NC_089683.1, on the reverse strand, counting down.
GACTACAGAGGAAAGAAACTTTGCACATGTCAGATCAGGACATTCAGGGATCTGGCTCTTTATGTTTCAATTTTACAGAATAGTCTGAACTAAAATATACACCTTCTTATATTATCTATCATGCAGTAGGGAAAGTCATCTGGATCAATATATCTTCTAGAAGCCAAAGAACAATGAAATTAAAAGAACACAATAAAAATAATATATTTCCTTGTCCAGACAAAGAAATCTGGCTTGGTTTTACCATGCACTTGATATCCCTGAGAGAGAAAGATGTAATTATGGGAGAGTATCCTTTCCCTGTCAATGATTTCTACAGACATTTAGAAATACTTAGCACAAACTGTCTGCTGAAGAGTCTTTAACACTACACTTCCATTTACTCCTTTCTTTGTTTTTTACACTGCCAAGATTAGGACAGGATTAGTTTTGTGTGGCTCAGACTAGACTGACCCCAGCTGAGCAAAAAGCTAATCCCATGCATCTACAGACTCTTGTGGTGTAAATCTCTGTTCTGTAAAAAGAAGGGAGGTTTTTATTGATGTTTAAACTCGTTATGCAAGCAAAAGCTTTGGACAAGTTTCATGCACCTGGACATAATTAGAGAAATATAAATGACTGGAGAACAGCTCACTGAACAACTGCAATATTTGGCATCAGTTTTAACGTGGGTGGTGGAGAGCCTTGAATCAACCTACAAAACCAGGCCCTGTGGGAAAGCCTCCATTATCTGTCTCACATTTTGTTTTCATGTATTCTGTGTCCTATGCAGTATGCAGGTAAAAGAAATGTTGATTCCAGTAAACAGATGGCTTTGCCACAGGTTTTTTTATTCTAAACTCTCATTATAGGCACAGTTCATGGGAGAAAGCAGGGGGAACACCAAGTATTGGTAAACTACCCCCCACACATATTTTTGTCCAGTGCAGAAAAAAATTCATAATTTTAATCCTATCAGCTTTGAGAAACACTATTAACTCCTCCTCAGTAGGATACAAGAAAAAAGTTAGAAACTGTTCCTTTTCTTCTTCGCATCAGAAACTCATAAAAATAGGGTATGCCAACAGGTTACAGGTTTTCAATCAATATTCTATATGAATTATGGAAAGGAGGGTGTATACACTCCCAGATAGGATCCAGTGGTTACACATAAAATATATTAGTGTTGTTGGCGCCTTGAAGTATCAATGTCTGTTATAATTTCAAGACAATGTTCACAATAATATCTGCAGATTTTACTCAGGAATTCTGATTGTATTTTTTAAGAGAACTTGCAGTAAGACCAATCTCACAAATGGTTTGCTTATGCACATAACAACACTAAAGTCAAGAGACTTGTAAAAAAAAATTTTCAAAATCAGTATTGAATTTCTAGAAGGCAGAGCATATGATTGGTTCTTTCTAAAAAAATCCATCAATGCTGAATTTTTACTTGCATAAAAATATTTGCAAATACCCTATTGACACTCACTTTTAGGAATAAATGTGTATTTTACTACTTCTTTGCTCATGAAAACCCCTTATACTAGTGATTGCTTTATAAACAGTATCAAGTACAGTAAGCAAGCTATGTCAAACAGACATTCTGAAAAGAAATAAAGCCAGGGTTACCATGTTCATCTGTGCTGACTCAATAATTTTAACCTGTCTTTCAACAATTATTTTTGACTCTCTAATATGAATTTAACAAGTATTAAAATTTATAAACCAAACAAGTTACTAAACTAAAGGATAGCTCAGCCAAGCATTTGGAACCCATTCTCCATTTTTTTTCTTCTTACCTCTGAATCATGGCCAGGGATTACTATGCTTACAGTTTAGACGCACCTAAAGAAATGTGAGTCGAAACCCAATCCAGTGTTCTGGCCTATGCAACAATGAAGGCACAATAATATTGGATACAGATGACAGGGGGCTGGGATAAATAGTCTGCTTACACTGCCATACCTTTTACTCAGTGAGGTTAGGAGAAGATGCTCTGATTTTACAAGTTTTGAATTGCATTAATTAACTCTCTGAAATTAGTCTAGCTATGGCAGAGTTTGAAAGATGAGATTGACACAACAAATAAAGCACATTTCTTGTGCTGATGAGCTAACAGCACAAGCTAGGCAAAATGAGTATGAAAGAAAGGGCACATACTTAGGCAGCACAATGACTACTTCTTAAGCCAGCATCCTGACACAAACCTAAGAGCCAGAAAATTTCCTTTACTACAGCAGCCTAAATGTGTTTTTTTAGTAAGCCTGCCTTTAACGTAAGTATTGTAGTATTTAATCCAGTCAAGACTCTTCAAAGATACAGAACAATTAGAATTAGGAGAGTTCTCTGATCTCTTGATTGGCATGAATAAAAATTCCATTAAATACAACTGGTAGTGAAAAGAGCAAATAACACCTACCTGGTGCTGGTACATCCACTACTGCACCTGATTGTAGCAAATGGAAAACAAGCCACACCTGTTTTAAGGCTTCATATACAGGGATAACTAGCCCTGATTTTCAGGAGGTTCTCATCATTCTTGAAACCCACATTTGAAAGGCTAGGCAAATGATCATGTCAATGATGATAAAAAAGGTTACACCAGGATTAGTTCATTCTGCCAGAGATTAAACAACCAGGAAAAGCAGGACCTAGGTAATCATTGGTGGTGAAAAAAAGCAGGGGGGACATCAGCTTTACATTAACAGCAGGATCAAGTTACAGTATTTTTCAGTATATGCATTTAAACATCACCAATCAGCATTTGCTGTAAAATTAAGTAAAACCCCGTCCTCACTGCATTTTGCTGCAGTTGATGCTTGACTGCTGAAAGTAATACATGGACCTAATAGCTTTGTGTTTTCCTACAGCACTCTATTTATGCCCACAGAACTGTTTCATTTTGGAAACTAAGCACTTAATTTGGCAAATAATTAAAAACTGAAAGAAATTATCTGAGTCAGAAGTCAAATGTCATGAGTAGCAGTATCTTTGGTAAATTCCCATATTGCCTTAGTATTGCTTGTAAATTTCCCTATTAAGAAATTTAATTCCATCATTTGGATTCCAGAGGAAGATAGACAACTGTAGGTTGCATCATTTGTGGAAGTGAAACAGGCCTCATGAGAAGGACAGGATGTAAATGTAAAGTCATACTTCTTGGAATAAACTGTGTAGACAAGCCTCTAAAGATAGATTAATCTTTGAAATTACAACCCAAAAACGCTATCAGCACATCACAGCTCAGTGCTGTAGGGATTGTGAGAGAGTATAAATAAGAATTCAGCACAGGGCATAGAGAAGAGTATGAGGCTATGGAGGTGATTCAAGAAATACTGCATCCAGCTCTGGCAACCACAGTTCAAAAGAACAGTGAGAAATTGAATGAGTGTACAGAAAAGTACTCTTAAGACAGAAGCTGTAGAGCAGAACAGAGAACTAAGGTGCAATGAAAATTTGTGGACTGTGGAACACAGTACAAGTCAGACTAGATACACAGAATGGTGCATCCTGAACTTCAGCTGAATGATCCTTCTTCAGAAGAAGTAATTTGTATTTGATGAGTATTAAACTTTTTTTTTTTCAGTTGATTCATGAATTACCAGTAGAAATCTGAAATTTAAAAGTCACTGAAATAGATTATGGAATTTGTAAAAATGAAAACGGAAGTGGCCTGAATGTGGAAAGATGAGATGAAAAACATACAAGTACACATTTTTCACATATATGAGGAAAGAAACAGAATGGAGAAAAAACCAAACTAAAGCCATATACAAACATTCAAGCTATTTTTTTAGCCATAGAGGATTGCTCTTGTAGCAGCAATGTAGAAAATGATTTATGGACTTTTCTTAAAAAAGATGGAAGATGAATAAAAGGATGAGAAACTCAGATGTATGGACTTCTCTTATTCAATGACTTATATTGACATTTTTAATTGCTGTCCTCAGATGCTGTAGAAAAAAAATTAAAAATCCAAATGGAAAAGCTTCCCTTTGTCCCTTCATTTTCCTTTGTAATTCCTCACTTACAGTTTTGTCCTGGTAAGTGTGTTTCTCATGTGAAACCAGTTGCACACAGATGATCAGAGAATACCTCTTAACAGTTCCTAGTTCCAAGAATCCAGTCTCGTTACTGTTTAGTAAACAGTGTCTGGGGTCTGTAGGGGTAGAAACACTCAGACATCTGTTTTTTTTGAAATGGAAAAATGAAGCGTGAGGAAATAATGAAGTACAGGCTTGCTTAATAGCTCGGAGCAGCAGGACATTCCAGCATCATTAACTCTTTCATTAACCTGCCTGTTCACTCCTGCAGACATTCCCATGTCTGTGACTCAAATCCATTTTTTTTGTTAGACTACTAGTTTCAAGAGTTGCCATTGAGACTTAACAGTAGGTTTCATACAGTAATAAAGACACCAAACAAGCAAGTAATTGTACACATGGGTTGGAATAGAGAACAGCGAAAAGAACTGAGTATTTGGATGAATGAAACTTTCCATACTATTAACAACCAGGAAACACTTCAGTTACTACACTGAGACTTATCAGATCAAAACCTTATTGGGTAAGAAGTGGGAGACAGGGTCTCTAATTACAGCTGAATACAATACAGCCTCCTCTGCAATCTCCATTCGGAAACAACTCGAATGCTAGAGTAAACAAAAACTACTTTTGTGAGGCTTCAGAAAGTATAGTTTTTTTCTGTCCCTGGCAATGATTAACTGATGGATCCAGCCATTCTAGAAGCACTAAAGCTTTAGCAACAGATGACACCCCAAGGGCAGCTATTGTTCTATTAACTCTAAGAAGGGAGCAGTTGCTAAGTTGTAAACATTGCCATTGCTGCAGACTATCTTTGCAACACATATATTTTGTACTTCAGTCACAATTCAGCAAAAGCGAGACTTCTTATCTACTCAGATTTTTTTTACTGCTCAGAACATTTAATGAGCAGAGAATCAATACACATGTTTCTAAAGCCTGTCTTTCACTGGTAATACAAAACCATATTAAACAAAGTATCAGTGAGGCATATATGAAGACTAAAAGCCTGGCAGATCTCCACCCACTAAAACAGCAGATACAAAATTCATGAAAATATTTTGTTACTGCTATTAAAATTGTGTGATGGAAAAATCCCTATTCAAGACAATTGTGTTGAGCACAGAAAGTGAAAGAGTGCACAGGGTAAGTAGGAAGATAGTAACTACAAAATAATACCATGTGCTTAAGCAGCTGAGTAGACACACTAACCACTACATAAGAAAAGGTGTTAAGAATAACAAAACAACCCCCCTACTTAAGTAAATCATCATATATACTCAGAAGAAATTAATTGTGTCCCTGTAAGGAAGTTAATTGTCTGATTGCAAATATCAGTCTACCAAGCCACCTGTTTCATCTACAAAGGGCACATGGCAGACATGAAAGCAATGTTTTTGCCTCTACATTTCTGCCTGAAGAACTGGAAGCTTTAAGGTTTGATTTGCTTCACACTGTTCACATCAAGTTTCTCCTCTAGGAGAAATAATTTTGGTTTTATCAGCTGGATAGCTAAATATTTTGACACAGGTCATAAACACCAGTTAGTTCCTCATTCAACTAAAATGAAAATACACATGGGTAATCATGCATGAAATGTCAGTTAAAAATTATATTAAAAGACTGACAAAGTGGCGAAAGCTATGCCTCAGAATTAAACACTTGAAATCCTCCTGAAATTTACCTATGATATAAAAATCTACAAGCAGCGGGTGATTTCACATAACATGTTACTGTGCACATGGTCAAGTGTCATGTAAGTATGATCTAAAACTAGAATCAACTTTGTGATTTTTTTTCTCTCCTCTGTACAATCCTTTGCCTTTTGGTTTCAAAAGCTGAGCATCCAAGTGTGGAAAAAAAAAAAGGTCAGAAATTCAGAATTAGGCAATATAGAGGCAAAATAAAATAATTAAGTCTCAGGTAGCAATATCATGCCACAGAGACAAGCACTTTGAAGCAAGCACCTCCACTATCAAAAATAACAAAACACCCAAACCCTTTCTTTCCTTCTGGTCTGAGGATATTCTTATTACTCTTGACTGCACAGTTTGAGTTTCAGCCTGTTGAGAAATGCCCACCAGCAAGAATCTTAGAGGAAGAAGAATTTGGTTTGAATATACTGAGAAGTTAGTGTTTACTTCCTGGCTGAAAGAGTCACTATCTACAAAACCTGAGAGCTGTCCCATAGGTTTGCCATGCTGTTGAATTAAAGTAAAATAACAATGCTACCTTGTGCTCCAATGTTCCTTCCTCTTTCTTTTTTTTTTTTTTTAATGCATACCTTCAAGATGAGTTTTATACTTCAAGCCTCAAAGTACAATGGAGAAACAGAAGTGTGAGGGTAAAGAACTTTCTCCTAAATAGAGAATAATCTGGATAAATACAGAAACAAGTGCCAGCTGGAAACTGTAGTCTTCCTAGACCACAGGCTGTAGGCATCTAGATCTTACTGCAGACAAGAGCCTCATTACTTTGGTCTCATTTTTCACTTTCTCCTGTAAATATTGCATTCATTTGCATTGCCAACAATTCCAGATATTTTATGGTAAGTGATTACTGAGTATGCAAACCAAATCATCCCCACTGTTAAACCTTTACAGGAGGCAACTTCAAAATATAGTATCAGCTTGGGGCTGAAAACTGCTGGGGATAGAATAAACAAAACATAAAAGCGATAGCAGTCAAGATACAATTTTGACACAAGCTTGTTAAAGTCCAAAACTTTAAAGAATTTAGAAGAATAAAGACACCAATGTGGAAGTAGCACTTTGTTTCAGAAGGCAATCAAATTAAAATATATATATTCTCCAAATTTCAAGTTATATTTCTGGCCCAACTTTCAAGAACTATAGAATTTTACCTCCTAACACACATCGGAAACCATCCCCACGATAACCTGCCTTGCAGTGGCAGCTGAAGGACCCAGGAGTGTTGTAGCAGAAAGCATCTGGATGACAGTGGCCCTGCTGACATTCATCTACATCTGTAAAAGAAAAGTTTAATCTCAGGTGACTGCTCCTTCTGATGGACAAACCAGAGTGATGAAATAAAGTACAAACCTGTCACGTTTTCAGGCTCCTATTTTAGGGTATCTGATTAGACAGACAGTTCTTTGGAAATACATCTAGTACAGAAATGCGAGGGAGATTTAAAAAGGGGCTGAAGAGGGGGAAGGGGAAGTATGCCTATATTTTAGGTTCTCTGTCTCAGCAAATCCCAGGATTCTCCTATTCCAAAGGGTAATAGACATTATTAACTCACACAGTATTTTAGACATATATGTTCATACTTCCCAAAGAAATTACTTAACATAGCAAGAGAAGTAGGATTTGGCTAGCCACGTTTCCAACATGTAATTAGGTAAAAGTCTTCCACTGCACTCATACTGACATGAAACAGAATGCTTTTTTTGTTTTTTTTTTACATAATCAGAGCACTTTGTTTCACCACCTTAGTAATTTAAACCAATACAGTGCAAACAGTTGCAGCAGATAAAGGTTTGCAGCTGCAACTACTGCAATTCCTGCAGCTACCTCATCTTGGATCTTCTATGAATCAAACATTGAAGAGTAAATTCAAAAGCGAGAGGAGGAAAAGAAATTGTCAATAAAAATTCCTGCCTGAGGGACTCAGACTATGAAATTTCCTACTTGAAATGACAAGTAGGTATGGGACATGACAAAGACCAGCCCAGTAGTGCAATGCAGAGTACAAAAGCCCCACAATAAATGGTGCTACCCACCCTCACAGGCACGCCCATCTCCGGAGAAGCCAGGGAGGCAGGTGCAGATGTAGGCGGACCCTCCGGTGTACACACACTGAGCACGCTGAGGAATGTCACAGCTGTGTGTGCCCCTCTGGCAGTGGTTTACCTCATGCTCCACAGCTGCAGGTTAAACGTGTAAGAGAGGAATGAAAATCTGAACTTTCCTTCACAAAGTCTAAGCCTCATAGTAAGTTCATATGAGAGAACAACATCTGTGAAAGATTACAGAAGAGAAAGGAAACCAGGAACTGAGAGGGTTTTTGCTCTGGGGATTGGCTTTTTTTTTTTTTTTTTTTCTGAAATCTCCACTTTCAGTGGTGTTAAATCTTATTAATGTTTTACAATGAATTGCCTGTCCTCAGCATCTCACAGGTGCTTGTTAATATAGAATGGGGCAGAAAGGCTACCATAGTGACAGATATTTATCTCAGCTTTGGTTATGAAAACGAGTCCTGAATGAAGAAATCTAAGGCATCTCACAGAGCTACCTCACATGTTAGCTAAGTGGCCAGTTCACCGCACTGGGAATTCTTTAGATGACCTGCTACACTAACCTAGTACTGACCCAGGGCTGCTGTCACTTGGCAACAAATACGAGCTGTGACTCACTCAATGGGAGATAAACATATTTGTAAACTACTGGAGAGATCTGGGACCAGACCTGCAGCTTTTCATAACTCTCTCATGTTGACAGCCGTGGCTCTGAAGGCACTGCATTACTTTGCACATAAATTGTTTTAGGAAGTTGCTGCAGCTCTTCCTCTGCTTACCTATTACGTCAGAGAAGGGGGAAGGAAACCATGGTACTTGAACTAGGAAGAGGTAAAATGCTACAAAAATTTCACACCTGAAAATAGGGTGTCCAGTGTGTACATCTAGGAACAGAGTTCCAACTGCTGTAACACTGAGGCTGTCTTTACACGATTATGACAAGGATTTGACAGGGGGCCAAGACAAGACTCTACAATGTTCATCTCATCACTGCACACAGATGGAAATTACCAGAGTGTTAGCAGTGAAATAACAAAATATCTTCTATCAGAGCCATATCTGAAAACACTCATTTTTTCTGTTTCTCTGGAGAAAATTACATCATTGTTAGAATCATTAATGTCTTTATTTGATGAAGTAAGTTTCAGATTAAAAAGAAATTTATTAAAAACAGTATTATAAATATATACGGTAAGAGCTGGAGCTCAAAGGGAGTCTCTAAGTCTTTTTGTTTCTTATCCTACAAATAGGAGGACAAGATTTATTTACAAATCTCTTATAAAGCTACTCAGTGAATCACACAGCTGGTATGAAAAAAAGGGCTGGTTCCAAAAGAGCTGAGTCAGAACTGGTATTCCAGAGCAACATGCAAAAGCACAGAGGGTTGCTGTAGTCCTTTCTGGGATTCATATTCTTGGCAGGTTATGAGACCTTCTACTGTGAAGAGATTACCATGACATTTATTTTCAATCTGTTGGGAAACTAGAGTTTATCTTCCCTCTCTTCAGCCTTAAAAATGCAATTTGTTTTTGGCTGAAGGAAGGGCTCAAACTGAAATCCTTCAAGCTGGGCAAGGAATTACTTAGCACTTGCTAAAAGTGGAACATCAGCTTCATGGGAAAGTGGTAGAGTGAAGCTGGTGAAGTCATGGCTGGAGGGAAGAATGTTCCCTTTCAGGTCCAAGTCACAAAAGTGCAGTGTTGGACATAATGGAAGGAACATAAAGCTGCTCTTCCACATCTCACCCTATCCCTTCCAGTAGCCTTGGTAGAAGGAGCTCCTTTTTCTGACTGGAACAAAGAATTAGGGTGCACTGTGACTTAGGGAACAGACATGAATTGTAATTCTTACTGGAGCAGAGAAATTTGGCTTGTAACAGAGTGTAAAACACAGCATGCAAAGCCAGAAACTCAAGGAAAGTAATGCAACTCTGCTGTAAGATGAAGGCTCCTCAGTCTTTGCTGAAGAACAGTCTTGGTATAATGAGCAACGACCTGGATGCATTAGCTGATCAAAGGGTAGCTAAACTTCCACCTCAAAGTCGTCACAACAGAGGCAAAAAATCCTCAGCTGTTTTCACTTCTTTCCAAAAGAAAGAGGAACTTCCAGACCTACTAGAAGAATTTGTACAGGTTTTGTTGGTACAGAATTACTGTCAGGTTGCAAAGATAAAATTCTAACAAGAAAAAAAAAAATCTTGTCTCCATTCTATCCTGACAGTTGCAGCTCTAAAGGTAGAGTCATTATTCCTTTTTTGTTATTTGCCATTTTCCCTCTTCTATCTACCATTGTGGATTCCCTTTTCCAAAAGGAATTTCTATAAGTTTAGTGAAAAATGGCACAAAGAGGAACAAGAAAATATATCCCTTGTTAGGACAACCTTAGTCCAGCAAATACAGATTAACTCAGGCTTCCTCCAGAAAAAAGTTTTTAAATTACAAAAAAATAAACTAGTTCAGTGACAACTACTGAATTTGCTATTTAATGGTCCATTAAAAATGAGCTAAGAGCCAAATCACAAAGATTTTAACAGTGAAGTGATCTACAGCTACAACTCCTTTTCATCATCATGATAAATTATCACTTCAGAGTAAGTCTGCAATAGCCAAGACACACTGGTTTAGAGCTGTGAACTATCTTGTCCAAGGGATGAATTTGTATCTCAAATCTCATCTGTTAAATTGAACTCTGGATTAGACATAAGAAGCAAAACGCAAACCCCCAAAAAGTCAAAAGTATAGCACTTAAAATGCAGAAAAACCTCGTAATCATGAGCTGCAGCTCAAACTCCTGAGCTCTACTCACACTAGAAATCAGCACAGATCGTGAAGCAGTGTTTTCTATCCCTGCAAGAGGGATCACAGCCCAAAGGCTGGTGGGAAATGCTTTTCAGAAACATGAAACTCACCAACACAAGTCCGCCCATCTGCTGCAAACTGGTATCCCCCAACACACTCGCAGCGGTAGGTTCCCGGCTGGTTGTTGCAGTCTGCATTGCTGCCACACAGCCCTGGCTGCTCTGAACACTCATCAATATCTGTGGTATTAAAAGGATCTCGGTTATTACAAAAATGCATTTAATATGGATGCCAGAAAAAATAGAAAGTGGGGAACTCTAGATTAATAGCAGCCTTCTGTACTTAGACCATGGCTTGGATAGACCACACCTCTTCAGAGATATTAATAACCTTAAAATAACTTTTGAGGTAACTGTGTCCTCAGCTAATCTGCACCAAAAAGAAGAAAACGAACCAGAAGAAGTTCTATCACGGGGTAATAAAGGGATGCCATGGGAAATTGCAGAAGAAAGAGAAGCCAAGGAAAATGCAGCCTTAGGTGATCAGAAGCAATGATAACTACTGGGGGAGCATGAACTCTAGAAAAATCTTCCTTCCCTTTTCATTATCCATAGACATGTCTAATCCACTGCTGCCCAACTCACAGCATCAGAGGACTGGAAGGGACAGTCCTTTGTTTTCATTTGCAAGTTGATTAAAGGGTTGGAGTGGAAAGAGAGTTGTGCTTTGGGTTTTAAAAGCCCCCAAACTTTTTTAGGTAATAGGGAGGACACATTTCATCAACACACACTTTCTTTCACCTCTTGAAAATGAGTATTAGTTTGATTGCAAGGCAAAACCCAAATACATTAGGAATATAGAGCTAGACAGAACTGGGAAATATGAATCTTTTGGAAAAGAAGTGGATTTTTAAAGTAGATAATGAAAAAGATTATTTCAGTGAATTGCACGTATCTGTGCTCTGTCTGCACACACATTTCCTATTTCTCATCTCCCTTGAGAACTTTTAACCTAGTTGACTAATTTTAACCAGAACTTGCATTACAGTAAATTTCTCACAACTAAGTTCCCACATGTTTTATAAAAAGATGAACTGGGTGGGAAAGGTGCTTTGCAAGATAGGAGAACATACTCTTCAAGACAGTCAAACTTGCTTACTTTGATTATTGAGATACCTGGCCCAGCAACCCTCTAACCTTAAAAATCAGCCTCACTGGGCAGTTTATTTTGAAGGAATGGCTAGTCCCGAGGGTCAATATACCCCAAGGAAAAGAAATTCTACATTAGCTTTCATTTTGCAACATATTGAAATCTTCTGATACCGTAACAAACATTTCCATCTCCACGGAAGCCAATAGAACATTCACAGAAGAAACGATTCCCAGTTCCTGGACGGCACACGGCGTTGGTGTCACAGTTATGAGTGCCAGTGTAGCAAGGATTCCGGTTAATATCAGCAGAACCATCTGGCAAGAGAGACCGTATTTAGCCTTGATGACTGTCCAAGTAATAGCACCCAGTTAAGGCCAGGAAGTAGGTTGCTCATAACGCACATTAAACAAGGAAACATTTTTGCATCAGGAAGAAAGGGCCTTGCAGGTGATATCTTAGATATGTATTTAATAGCACCTGTATTCCTTGTTACTTGTACAAAGGACTACTGAGTTGAAAAAGAGCCACAAAAACCTCTTTAAAGAACAAGACAAAGAAAATTAATTTTCCAGTCACTGACACAAGACTCAAAACATGATTCCTAACAGCTTGGTTTATTCATTTAATTAGAAAAACTTTATTTTGTAACAAAAAAAAGTGAGCACAGCCTGGTTTTCTACTCAGCTGGTGTGCATTTTCAAATTGTCTCTTTGCTTTCTTTCTGATATTAGTGCAAGCTTGGACAGCTCATCCAAAAAACCTTTCAAAAGCAGACTGCAATTCAAAGATAAAATGCCATGTTTCAAGATAAATTCTAGAAACTCATCCATGATAAATCCCATTCCCCCCTCTTTTGCTCTCTTCTCTGACAATGCCCCCCCACCCCCAAAAAAAATTAATAGAGGAACTACAAATTAGGTAAAGATAAACAACACACTCCATGCATCCAAGTGTGAATAGATTCAAGGTGGTGTATTGAGAGTATTTCAAGGAATTAGACATAAACATCAGTGAATTTCAAGAACAGAGCATCACTTAAAATACTCTTTCTCAAGTGAAAATACAAATTTTCAACAGTTCTATTTCTCTCCTTCACTGGTGGATCTGGACTGCTACGAAATAATGAAATTAATTCATTTAACTCATAGACACCCAGCTAGGGCAGGCTAAAAAAAAAAGGATGACTGCACTTAATTGCTTACAAAAGAGAAAAAGCAAAATTTGCAATTGATACGTACCACTGATGGGGCCGATGGAATTGCTCATGGCGTATCGCAGGATCTGCTCATCTCTGTTGTACAGGACAAACACACTGTCCACCGAGAGCTGCTGAGTGGCAGGAGCAGAATGGGGGGAGTCATCATGGATGCATTCATCAAAGGAGATGGTCTGGCGCCACTGATAGGCACCTGTGTATGTGGAAGTCACTCCATCCCTTTCTGGCTCTGTCACCGTGTACTCCCTTGAGGACGATGAAGTGATCACTACAACACAACAGCAAACACACTGATCAGAGCAGAGATCAAAAGTACCCTATCAAATGCTATCTGTAGACTTAGGATGCAGTCTGTGTAGTGCAAATGGGAATTTCAAAGGCTAGAGGTTGTGAAAGTAGATGTATTTCCATGAAGAGGAACAAGCACTTGAGTACACTTACTCTGTTCTCAGGGATCACAGGTTTGAGAAATGAGTAATTTGATTTATTTTGACGTATTTTAAAAATTTAACTTGACTTTGTGGATTTCCAATTAACAAAAGGAAAATTCAACTCAGCACTCAGAGGTTCCTTTAGGTGGATTTATATAATGGATCTCCAAGCTAAGGACAACAGTCATCTCACCAGCCTAAACTACACCCCACTTTTAGTTCATTGTAGGCTATTAGCCTTAGATTTTAACAGAGCCCTGAAGAAGCTGCATGTCTGAGAGCTCTTGTATGCTTCACAATAGTTTTCTACATTGGGAGAAATTGTGAACAAAACTCTTCAAAAGGATCTGGGCTTGTGGATCCTCCCACCAACAGAAAGGTCCTCAGTACACCACTATTCTTTGTTTGGACACCAGAACAAACCTATATCAATCCACTTGCAGCAGCTGGCTAAAGCTGGATTTCTGCTAAGTCTATTAGATATGCCATAGGACAGCAGAATTGCAGCTGTTTGAGTCCTGGTAGATCAAATCCAGCCTGAAGGACACCTCCTTCCAGCCTCTGACTTTACCTCCATGGGAATGGCATTTCTGCCAAGTAGGCAACTGTTCTGTAGAGCAGACACTGCCCAAACTCTCAAGTTGTTCGGGACAAAGCAGAAGCTTCCTGCTGCTTCTACATCCTCCTCCTCCCAGTCCAAAACAACAGGCAAAGCACAAGCAGGTTAATCACTGGCTACCAAACTCAGACATTAGTAAATATAAGGCAGTGACAATGTAACCACGCCATTTTCTAGCTCTAGCAACCAAAAGTGCAGTCTCTCCTGTATTCATGTGCACACAGGCACATGAATACTGCCTCATCTGTAGTATTCCTCTTTGACAGCCGGGCTGGCTGGCCAGCAGCAACATTCCAACCTCACTTCTCTACCTTCTGTATTGAAACACCCGCAATTTTATCCAGGAAGAGGAAAGCAAAATAATTAAGCAAAACAAGATTGCCCTGTAAATAGTGAATGAAGAATGGTTCTCTTAGGAAACCTAGGATCTGTGATAAAGGAATTGAGAGAGGAGCACTAAGAGACAATGTGGGAAACTGATAAGGGAATTAAGAAGTAATTTTCCAGTTGGTTGTTAAAATTCAGCTCAAATAATACTGATAAATGCTTGCAGAGTCATTGTAGTGAAGTTTACATGAGACATATTGGTAAATAATGGGTTTAGTCTCAAAGATCACAGCTCACTTAATGACATTACAACAAAAAGCTATATGCCAGTACAAGGCTAAAGGGCTGTGGACTTACAGAGAAAAACTTTACCACATGTACATTGCCATCAACAGCATAAAAAAAGGCCAACAAAAAGGGAAATCAAGAGTGTTTCGCAAACAACAGTTCAGAGAAAGTTAGAATTGTATTTTTTCAATGAAAATATTAGAAATATTTGCATTGTCCCACTCAAAATCCACCTTCTTTTGAAACCTTTTCCTAAGGGGTAAAATGCAAATTTCTAAAAGTCAAAGGGTCCTAAATACACTTGTAAAAAGGGAATAAAATAATGTTTTTCAGATTTTCTTAGTTTCTGCTTTTTGCACTTTTTTATAATTTCATTCTTATGGAACCTTACCAGAACTGGAAGTGTGGTAGAGTTCAGTGTATGGCTCTATATGGACTGATGCCCCAGATGGGATCTCAGGTATTCTGCCCTCCATTTCTGTGCTGATGGTGAGATGACCATGCTCATCAATGCCACTGAACTTCTGCTTTATAACCAGCTTCTCATTGTTGCCAAGAAAAGTTACTTCTGTTTGCCGTGTAAACTCACCACCTAAAGAAAGAGAATTGGTGAAACACTGAATTTAACAGAGGTTTCCAATTCCTTCTATTCCAAATATTGCTTCTAGTAGATAAAATATAAATTACTATTGTCTGCAAGTTTTGATGTAGCACAATTGCTAATGTCTTGTGTTTCTAATGAAATAACTTTCAGAGGTATACTGATAATATACTTGGATACTGCAAGCAAATATTTTTAAGCACTGCACATGATAAATCACAAATCCCTGCCCTGAGGCAGTGGGGTTTTAATAAAATTAAAAAGAAGTTCTGACTAAGCTAATAGCAGTAGACCTCATCCTACCATTTAAAAAGACATTTTAGAGAAAATTCCCATTAGGAGTACAGAGAGTTAAACATAAAAAAAAATAAAAATCCAGTACATCTGTTTCCAAATCAAAACCAAGTGAAATGTATGTTATAAATTCCAGAACAAGCCTCAAACATATCAAATCCAAGAAAATCCCATACCAAAAGTTGTGTTCAACTAAATTCGTATTACAAGTCTGTAAAGGATCAAATTTTAAAAAGAAACACATGTTCTCCTAGAACAGATTGAATCTACAGCAGCACAACCAACCAGATTTGTTCTCAATCTCTTATGAAAAGCTTGAATTGTGAGCAGGGCTTTCTCTCAAACTAGCTAACAGAATCATTTGCAGGTCATGCAGCAGCTGTAAAGCGCTTCAGACCCTCAAGAGGTCAGGTCACTGTTTCTCTTTTGCTTTGTTGCTACAATCAGAGATTTAACATATTAAATCTCTTGAAGATGTAGGAGAAGCTTTTTTTAGTGACCATTTAGTAACTATGTACACTCTAGTAACAACCTGCCCCCCCATATCTTTTTAATAATCTCTTCCTTGAACAGAAACTGGCCAAGCCAATGTTCTCTCTAACACGCTTAGTTGTTGTACACTGACAGTAAATTAAAAGGTCCATTGTCTATATATGGTAAACAAGAAAAATGGTGACAAATTTGATTACAAAAAAACATTTTGCAGCTCAGAATAGATGTGTATTTTCACCCTATATTGCTTCTAAATACACATTTATTTTCTTTTAAGACAGAAAAGTATAGCAATTTTGAACATTATTTTAATTTAAAAGTTACCAGTAATGCTGAATCCATTTTTATATCCTTGCTGTTCCACAGCAAACATCCATCCTATGATACCTCCAATAGAGGCAAGAGGTAGTAAAGAATACCCCAAAGTCTCTGGGATTGTGCTGATAGCAGTGTAGGCACGCCCTTGGTTCATCACAACATAGGAGTGGAGATCAGTGTTCTCAAATACAACTGGAACGGGGTTGCTTCCTACAAAGATTCTTCCTCTGACCTTGCCGTTGACTCTCTGAGGAGAACCTGGCAAATCAATACAATACATCAGAAAAAAAATAATAGTACTCTCATACTTTCCAAGGAACATAGTCCAGAGTGTTCACAATGTCCAGTGTTGAAATAAATGGCAAACAAATACTCAGAGTTCAGACAAGAAATAGCTATGTGTCCACTTGCTTATATAGGTACATGCAAGTGTGTTGTCTTATGTGGATGATAAAATGGCCAAATTTCCCTGAAGAGATGCTCTTTATCCTCACTGAAAGGACTGCCTGCAAGGATAACTTGATAACACTGTTTGTAACAGCATATTTGACAGTATGTGGCAGACAGAAACTTAAGATCACACTTCATATCACTACAAACTGAATGAAAATTTGTTCATTCCCTATTAGAACACTAATGCCATTAGGCATTAGAATAATTGACCTATTATTCTAACCTATTCCATTTCTTGGCTCTGAATTATTGGCTATTTTGAAGACTGTCAGTGTTATACAGAAGTAGCTATTTTGGAATTGCTAATTTTCTCCTGTATATAATTTCTTACATGGAAGTTTAAATTTTATTATCATCAGATCCTTCTTTTCTTTTTACGGAAAATTCAATTTTATGAACTGAAAGCTAAGTATTAGGTTTTTCTTTTCTGGTTTATAAAACACAGTCTTGCAGTAAACTATTTGAGCTGTTGAAATGCATCTGTACTCTGAGCCAAATCACTACGAGGATTACAAGTGTATACATAAGAAATTCCTTTATGGATTTTACACGGGAACAAAGTTTAAATGGGTATTTAACAAAATCTGGCAGATCACCCTTTAGCAAAGCAGTTTAAGATTCAAAGAGGAGCCATGCTCTTTGGTTCAATGATCAAAGTTAATTTGTTCATCACTTTGAACTGTCCACTTCTAGAGTGAGGACTATATCAGATTATAACATATTGGAACTTCATGGCTATTTCTAGGAAAATACGATTGGATGTTATGTTTTCTTTTAAATTATGTCAGTTACAGAAGAAGTTTATTTTTTTCTAGAAAGTCACATTAAAATGCACAAAGCATTTTTTGACCACTCAAAGCATAATTGACCACTCAAAGTAATTTGCTTCACTCAAAAAACCACTTAAAAAGTAGAGCTCGCCGATTCAAATGCCTTTCACTATATCTCAGTGCTAAGTATTTCAAAAAGTTTTTATCAGGTCTTTTTTGGAATACAGGCCACCGTATTCAAGAACTCCTTATGTAATTGTTGCTTCCGTATCTAAATTTCAAACCAGTTACCTTCTGCTACACACTGTCTGCCATTTCCTTTGTAGCCAGCGATACAACTGCAACAAAATCCGTTGGGATAATCCTTGCAAATAGCGTGAACAGAGCACTGGTGACGGTTGTTAGCGCAGGTCTCTTGGACATCTGTGTGGTAGCGAAACACTGGAAAACAAGACCAGACATTCGTATTTCATGTAATTACTGTGGTATTCACATATCCTGAAACTAGTTTAAAAGTATCTCTGGGCTCACTTTATCAGTTTTGCATTTTCTCTTTAAGGAAAACAAACAATTGCAATTGATATTGGCTAACCTTGCAATATGCAAATAACTTTTCTACTATCTTGCAGGAAATGTCAGGGCTTCAGCTGTTTAATTTAGTTAGAAAACTGTTTAATTCTATTAACTTCAGCAGATCTACATTAACACAGATTAATTAAAATTCCTGTCAAAGATAAACACACAATTTTATCCTTGTTTCCAAATCAAAACAAAAAGGGGACTTTTTAACTCTAGAACAAAACACACTAGTACAGTGCCCAGGACCATGCCGCAACTGATGCGCCCCGTAATTGTAACTGTTTTACCCTGTCATTTAATGGAGATAGCAATTCTCACACCTGCTTCAAGAAACAAGTAACATCTGGGCAGTCAGTCACAGTACTCTGAAATTTCTAGAAACACTTTATTAGAATTTAGAATTGCTAATTCCACCCTTCTAAGACTTGAGGCCATGAAACCCTAGTCAAAAAAATTTACAACAGCTTCTATTCCCAACCTTTATTAAATCACCTTTATTCAGTAACACATCTGAGAAAGGTCTGTGAGCTTAACTAGAGAACTAGTTAACTAGAGAACTAGACTGGCAAAAACTGCATCTGAGGTGACATCCAAATTAACTACCTCAATAAATAACACAAACTTATGACATGTGTCCAGATTTTCAGATATTAAGCTAATGCGAAGGAAACATTGTTTCTTTGGTAATTCAATTTCTTTCACATGTCTTTTTTGTAGCCTGCCCATGTTAGAAGACGCTAAACTGTACAAAAGACCTTACCTATTCCAGTTTCATCAAATTCTTCCACATCTATGACTTGAGGTGGCTGTGGGGGGAACTGCTGGATTCGAAACTGGCGGGGTGGAGCTTTTGCTGTTGGGAAATTTTGAGGACTGTACAAAGACTCAGTTGAAGGTGTTCCTGTTACATCTTGGTATGAAGTCAGAAAGTCTTCTGCAGCTAAGTGAGGAACACTGTATGTGACAAGGTGCTGATCCTCTTCAGTGCTGTCTGTGCTACTTGTGATATACTGCTGTGTTATTTCAGTGGAACCATAGTCAGACATAAAGGGCTTAGAAGTCATCTCCTGGTCTTCTTCGTGTGGCTCTATGCTCTCCAAAATATTGCTGATTTTGGCAGGCACAATACTGTCAGATGAGCTACCAATCTCGAACACCCAGACGCCCTGCTTCCCAGCATTGCTGCTTCTGTCAAAGAGAAGCACATGACAAATAAAGGAAACTGTGTGGTATTTCTAGCCTACATGCAATGTTATCCTTCACTGCAAAGTGTCAGGACAAAACTGTCTAATTATCTTAACTACATTACATACTTACCTACAGGTACAGTTCATTCAGCTGTGGAACACCCCTGACAGTTTGGTTAACATTTTGTTTCTCCTGACTCAAAGCTCTGTTGAGAATTTCTAGCTTTCTTGCCTCCAAAGTGGTGGGAACAGAGGGAGATTTTAGGGCCACAAAGATCTTGCTACCACTTACTAGAACTTCCTAACTCATTCCCTTTCCTGCTAGTTCATTCTTTCTTTCAAAAACAAATACACAAAAACAACCTTCCCAGGATAGATTATGAAGAGTTGAAGTCTAAGTGGTACTATTTATAGAAGAACTAAGTATACTGGAATCCCTACCAGTGACAATGGGAATATGGACTTTTAACCAATTACGCCAGAGTCCTCAAGGGGGGTGGATATTTATCAGTAGCAGATCTTGTGACTTCTCATGCAATGGCGAATGGGATCTTATTAGTTCTCATTGATTCATGCTACAATTAAGAAAACCATGGAACTCTGATGTTTTCTTGAGGAGTTTAAACAAAGAAAAAAGCATACTTGTACAGGTTTCTAATGCTGTCTTCATCATTAGCAATGACATTGTAGGATCCTGGCTTTTCCCAAAAGTAGTAGTTTGTAGAGGCTTGACTAAAGCCAACCATAGCAGGAATATTTTCATCACCATTCTTGGAATATGTGCTACAGAACTGCAAGCTATCTTCTGGATAAAGGAAAATAGCATAGGAACTGGAATCAGAAGAGGCTAAGACAGCCTGGAAAGTGTTTCTCTGTGGAAAAAAAAAATAATACACATTTATTCATGTCAAAATAGTTAAGAAAAAGTTTTTTTTTTCTTTTTAAATGCAAAATTAAAATCAGAATTTTCATTAAAAAGAAAAAAATTATCAAAAGTAAATTAAATCTGTAGGAAATAGGCTGCCCAAAGCATAACAATTTTAAGCTCTGTAATGCTGTAGGCTGCTATTTCATTTCCTTAAAATAACAGAATTGATGTGCTAGACTAAATAAAAAATCTGTAAACAGAATGTTTAAAGTAAAGTTAAAGTTTCATGTTGCTAAAGTCTTTTCCCACAGGAACGCTCCTGCCTACTGTAGGAACCACTGGGACAGCACCTCAGACATCAGCTGTTCATTGCTCCCAGGGTGCAGAATTGTTACCATAAACACAATGCCTGTGCCAAATTCAGCAGAAGAAATTAGCTGTTGACATAAAAAGATGTTTTAAGAAAAAGTAATGTTTTCATCAACTTTGATAATTATGGTATACAAAGTTACATATCCATGCAGGATAGTATCTGCATGGTTTAAAAAGGGGAGAATGATTGTGAATAATAATAAAAATAACCTTTAGCTGTTTCTTAACCCAATACTAGCTACAAAACATGAGCTTTTTCTGAATGCAATATCATCTGTTCAAAATGGACATAAGATTCTACTAGTCCACACAGTTATCTGATTTTACATAGTTTGATGTCAAAGTGACTTAAGAGTCTTCTGAAAAATGCAAGCCAGCAGCATTACATTGCACAGAGGGAGGTCAGGACATTCTAGTTCAGTTATTATCACAACGCATTTAACATTCAAAATAAGAATCATTAGGAAACACAACTAAATCAGCTATGTAGTTTCAAGCATTATCTTTTGAATTAATAAAACATTATTAAAATAAATCTCAAGTAAAAGTTCTGGAAACTCCTATTTTGCTACAGCCTTTTCCACAATGATATACATCCTTAGGTCGCAGAATTCATTTAAACACAAATAACTTCAAGCCTTCAAAGCAAAAGGTTAGAGTGCTACACTTTAGCTGAGCATTTGTCCAACATGACTTAAAGCTCTGATTAACATTCACCTTTTCTTCCAAAGCATGATCTTCTCCTAGGGCCTGGAAAGGAGCCACAAGCTTCCAGGTAACAACAACAACACTGCTGGGATCAAAAGCAGTCTCAGGAAAACCACTTTTGATATAGTCAGATGCAAGTTGCAAGACATCTGAGGATGAATCTTCTCTGTAGTACACATTTCCACGTCCATCTGTTGTGTCCAGGTCAGCCATAAAAGGAGCAATAGCCCCAAAACTCACTGGGAATTGACCAAGGTATTTTTCTTCACTTGAGGGTTCATTCACTGCAATAATTCCATTAGTGGTAACCTAATAAAAACATGAAAATTACAATACAAATACTGTTTGTACAACCGTCTCCCACATATATGCTCGAGATCACAATATTTTAATTCCAAAAGAAATTGAATCAAAAGTCAGTTTTGTATTTAAAAAGTACCTGTGGTTTTTTAAGCTTTTGGTTTTTTATCCCATGTTACGAGTCCTGAGATTTCAGTTGCCCAAAATCAGAGGTCAGTTGTACAGACAGAACAGCCTTTTTTTCCTAGATAAAGATTTTAGCTATTTAAATTTCAGCCACCTATTGTCTCTTCTAACAAGGACATACTCAACCTTCCCACCAACGCTTCAGAAGCTGACAGAATTTCTGAGCAAAGAACTAATTCACACATAGATACCAACCCAAAAAACTGCTCCATTCTTATATATTGTAATAGCCTGGGTGAAAGTATGTATTTTGGGAAGACATACAGATTTTTTTTTGCCTGGCCAAGACTGCTTTAGTTTTCACCCCACTACAACCACCCTCCTAGGAACCTCTCTGCTACTGTGCAAGGCTAACAAGCTGCTGCTCACTCTGAAGACATTCTGTGAGCACAGGGCACAGCTCTTATACCAAAGGCTAGGAGACAGGATTTCCACAGCAGATATAGGCTACCCTATAAATTCCTTTACAGCTGAGTGCCCTGACACAGTCTGATAGGAAAATGGGTCTAACACTTGAAGGGGGTTGGGGGAAGGAATTTATAAGTTAAACTCTTGGTCTGCAAATGCATAGGTACTGGCTCAGGGACATTCAACCTATCATTGAGACAATGATTCAGTCAGCCACCTCTGACTAAAACTGAGATATATACATGCATACAGGTAGGTGCTAGGGCACATCCAAAGTCCACTGGCAAGCCAGAGCTGGCTCTCACACACAGTGAGCAAGACTGCAGGTGTCAAGCCTTAGGGCTGTGCACGAAGAGCTCACACACAGCTTTTTGTGCCCAGCCCTTCCACCAGCTGCGTTTGGCACTGACTCAGCCACATACAAATCCACCTCCAAGTCTTGGACTACCTGCTAACAGGACACATCTGACTACCTGCAGGCATCCAGGCATTCGCTCTAGAGCTGCTGGCACATACACAGGGGACTCAAAAGGGGACAGAGGTCCCAGAACTGTCACTATTAGCTATGGAATTAAAACTGCAATCTCCCACAGATTTTTGTGAGGGATTTTTGTGAGTCCAAGAAGAACAAACTATTGCTGGATCTTTTTACACAGTCAAGATACTGCCAACATGATAAAATCTTTACAAATGCCTAGAAGTGGGTCAGAATGGCTGCTGACTCAGACTGCAAGGCCACCTAGCCCAGTGGCCTGACAGCTTAGAGATTCAGCAAAACAAGAGGACATGCACATACTTCTCCAGTGAGCCTCCAACTGCATCCACCTCAAGGGATTCCCTGTAGTTTGACTGCTTTTCTTCCTCAGTGGACCTCTTTCACGTATTTGTTGAGTCTTCCCTTAACACATACAAACTCTATGCATCCACAAAATCCCTCAAAAAAGAACTCCATGAATTTGTGACTCAAATCCTCAGGTCTCTCCTACTTTTGTTTCCTTTCAGTCTGGCTTCCAGCTTAATTGATGGCCCTAATTTTTGTATTGGGACATATAAAAATCCTACCTAGTCTCTCCCACTATCTAATTTCTCCTCCAGAATGAAGACCCCCAGCCTACCCACACGCTCCCTGTCTAAAAGCTATTCTCTGTCTTTGATCATTCTTTTTGTCTCCACACATTTCTTCACCCTTTTCTACTCCATAAATTTGTAAACAAGGAGGCCAGTAGGAGGCCACACATATTCTTCATAAAGAAATTGTGGTCTGTGCAAGCCTGTCAAGGATGCTGGCTACTTGTGCCTTGGCAATGTCTTTAAAATCTGGACCACCACTGCTGCTACATACAGTAAATCAAAAAAAGTGTAGTATGAGAATTCATGATACAGATCACTCCTCCATACACAAGAAACACCTCTACCTTGAACTCTCCTTTGGCTAACCAGCGGGTCAGAGCATGTCCCCTGACACAGGCCAGTGGTCAGTTTGGTGTATAATTGGAAAATGCTTATCACAAACCATTATCTAAACTTGGCAAATAGTTCCCACAGTATATGAGAATTTATCTTAAAAGTGGTTTGACATATGCTGACCATATTTTCTGCAGATGTACAATTTCATTAGCAGCTAGAGTGTAAAATACAAAAAAAAGTTAAGATCATGTAAAAAAATAGGTGTGTTTGCTTTATGCATGAACAGTATATCTAAGGTATGTGAGCAGTAAATAATCTGTGCAAAGACCTTGGGAAAGCAGGTCATGTTAGAAAGGGGGAGAAGAACCTGAATATTGTGAAAATTTTTATACTACTCATTCATGACTTGACACTGGCCACAGACCATAAGGTGAGCTATGAATCTGAGGAATAAAGAACTAAAAATACAGCATGGGTTACCTCATTACAGACCCTACAACTGGAGTTGGACATACAAGAGAAATCTAGTCCAGAAAAGTTCCCAGAACTCCTACAACATCTGTACACTAGAAAATGCTTCACATTCCTGTAAAGCAAAGCTAAAACATGACCCAAAAATAAAAAGCCACCAATTACACTATACCACTGGAAGACAGGATAGAGAGTGGTGGACATTACAGTCTGTTTGCTAAGAACTTTTAGCAAAGAGATGCGCTCCCTCTTTAAAGTAATAAATTTAGTGCAAGTTAAAAGTTTTCCTTCTGCTTTCTTACATTTTTTTTGTACACGAACAGCCCTATTCTCACCTACATCCTCTTGTGAGAGATGTCTGGAGTTTGAGGTATTTTAAACAAATTCCATGCTATTCATCAGATCTGGTGTGTGGCTGGTGTGTATAGATTTTGCAGCTTCATGATCCCCCATTTATGGCAGAGATTAAAATAGCATTAAGAGAAAATACAATCAGGACTAGTTAATACTGCAGAATAAAGCAGAAGCCAGAAGAAATGGTCCTCCTCTTTTCACCTCTTAGTGACATATGTCTAGCTATTCCTTTCCTATTTGCTAAAAAATTTTATGTAAGAAGTAATTTTATTAAAGACATGCAAAACCCATTTTTTAAAGAAAGTTTTTAAGCAAGATAGTTCAGTTTTAAATGTAAAGGGAATGTTTCTATAACCCAGAAAACATTTGCAAGCCATCACATGAAAATAAATAAACAATCTGCTCAATTTGTGCAGTGATTTTTAAGGAAAAAAAAAACAACTCACCAATAATAAAAAAAATGTCTAGTTTCAGATTCAACAATACATTTATATTGACAAATATTGAATACTCCTTTAACTTCACCCTGCTTCTTTCAAGGTCACAAACATAGACTTAAGTGTGAATCCCAAAATAAAGAGAAGTAATTTGGGCTAAGTACTGGGTTTCATCAAAGCATCATTCCTGTCAAAAGGGAAAGGGGGGAAAAGAGGCCTCAAGTAGGCGTTGTCTAAAGACAAGCTTTAGAGTACATCTCTCCTTTTAGGGTATAACACTATTTAAATTGACAGGAACTAGCATAGATGTATTTTTAGCATGTTAAACTTCTGGATTACACACATAGTTAACATACATTTGTGGTTTGTAGCAGAACCAATAACACATATACACAATTATAGGTCCACCTTGAAAACCAAGTGAGAAGAGGAATGCAAAGTAAGGAGTATTTCTATCAAAAGAAAAATTGTATCTCTGGGTGTACAACAAAAAATTAAAGTTTCTAACAAATAAGGCACTTTTTCCCTGTTCAGTGACTAGGCATTTTATGGGCTTGAATATTTCTGCATAAAAAAATGCTTAGAAATTTTGAATTTCCTTTTATAATGAAGTGACAGTTGACCGAAAGCAGCAAAGCTTTCTAATACAAACATGACCTATTATTTATTTAAGAAGTTAATAGAAGTAAGGTTTAAAAAAATTGAACCAAGCTTGCATTAGAGGTTTCTCCATTCTTTCCTAAATGGAGGTAACCCCTAATCCTTCCATTTTTCCACACCAGTAAGTTTCAGTGTAAACTGAAAAAGCCTTAATAAAAGTGTGCTATTAAAACAAATAGAACATTATGGGTTAGTGATAGAGTTCAATGCTGTAAATCTTACATACAAAAGCACCATATTGAAGATTATAATATGTGAAAGTCTGTTTCCACTTATATGAAATAAAAGTGCTCTCTTCTGCCTATGAGAGAAGATTTTGTTGCCAGGGATTTTATGACAACTTGGTACTAAACAATCACTTCACAGAATGCCTTGCCTTTCTATTCATGTGTACAGCTAACTTAACTCAGCTTCTCAACTGTTAAAAAAGATAGGAGAACCCACATAAAATTGCTACATAAAATTATGTGCACTAAATGTTAATTGTATCAGATTGATAATATTTACTACCAATTAGCAACACATTGGAAGTTCCAGCCAAGCAATATTGTAGAGCTTCATAAATGCACATTGCAAATACACAATAAAAATGTGTAATGTGAAAATGCATTAAAGACTGCTCAGCACATTTCCTTAACAGGTATACTTCTCCTCTCCCTACCTCCATGAAGTTTGTACTGTGCTTCTGTTCTGCAATACTTGTGCCAGATTCAGTGCAAGAAAAAGCCTCTGCATAGTGTATAGACTAATACTGAAATGCCATTCATTAAAACTGCCCATTCTTATTTCTGAGAAATGCTAGCAGAGCCCTGGAAGTGATTTAGAAATAGACTCTATATGGGTATTCTTTCAAGCAAAGCCTAATTAGAACTGTTCCTGTTTGAGGGTGGGGCAAGTAACAGGATCATTAAATGAAGGAAACCCAGACTGATTAATCAATTTACTGCTCTTTGAAAACTCTGTTCTGTCTCTGTCGCTTACCTGACATGCTGCTTGTTATCTCTGCTTCGCAGAGGCTGAATATACAGTCCACTATCTTTCAAGAATATGTTTGTGCTTTTAAAAGTGTATTTTTTACTTGAGTTGACTAATCAGTGACCAAATCAGAGTACAGAAGACAAGATAATGAACTAAGGGTAAAACTGAAGTCTGAACTCCACTTAATACTTCATCTCAGTCAGCTTCAGTGAGCAACACCCATTTTTCACACAAACATAACCCAAATCCCTTACAATTTTATATTTCAGATATGATTTCAGGATTTATCTAAGTAGTGGCAGTATGGACAATGTAAAGGAGGGTAACTTAAGTGCCAGCACTAATACAACTCAGTGTAGCACAAGCAAGCTATATCTTCAGTGAATAGCCATGAAACAGACTCAAGTGCATGGGAACTACACCAAATTTTGAATGATTGCAATCACATGGAGCTCTAGTTTCTCAAGTGTCTCCATGTAGGTTAATTCACTGAGTTGCCTCTTAGATCCATGATGCTAAACCACACTGCTTTATCTGGACAGGGAGGTGAGATTACATTTACCAGATTTATACACTAAACACATTGTGCCTTCCCTACCAAAACCTTTCTAAAACTCAGCATGTTCAATTGCTAGCCTAGATGGGGCTTGAGGGGAAAAGAGACAATGATAAAATAGGCAGTATCCTTGCAGTGTTCTGAAGACATGCTGCCATTTTAAACAGTTTTCCTTATGGCTGCCTTTGAGCAGCTCTGCTCCAGACAACCTGTTCTAAATCCCAACTTCAAACACTTATCACCCTCAGCTATAAACATGCACATACCACTCTAGGATGCCAATTCAGCTGTAAGACACGCACACATGGTTGATATATGCCTGCAGCCCAAAGCCTGCAATTAGTATGGATATGGACTTCCTCCTCTTTGATCACTCTTATTGTCTCCACATATTTCTTCACCCTTTTCCACTCTAGACATTTGTAAACAAGGAGGCCACACATTTTCTTCACAGAGAAATTATGGCCTGTGCAAGCCTATCAAGGATGCTTTAAGAGATTCTTAAAGCAATGAACACCTGACAGCGCCCAACACATTAAGGAACAGAAAGTTCTCCCAGTGCTTAGACGTGCAAGTCTTGGATAGGTTAGGCTGCTGGTTAGACACCCCGTTTCAGTTTTGTGACTCTAGCATGCCGAAACACACAAAATAGACCACAACGAGGGTGTTTCTGAGCTGAATACACTCTGTGTGAGTGCAGAAAACGCCTAGGTGTGGCATTCACCCTGGCTAATCAATTGCATTCACGCTCCTGCTATCTGTTGCATTGTCTCCCAGCGGAGGCTGTGCACCTCGAAGAATCTGCCCCGACCATAGTGTGAGGAGGGAATTAGCACGGCCCCGATACCCGACTGAACACAACTGGAACAATTAAGCTCTTTGGACCGACCTCTGACCTCGGCACTCACACAACCCTCACGGAACCCACACGCAGCACTACCGCGCACCCACCCAAAGCTCCCCGAGGAGTCCCCAGGAGCGGCTCCGACCCGCCGGCAGCCAAAGGGGGGCCCACACTCACATAGATGGAGCGCACGGCCGCGCCGTAGAAGCGCAGCGCCGTGCTCAGCTCCAGCGCCGCCGAGTGCACATCGTCCCCGGGCTCCAGCGCGGCATCGCCGCGGTCCTCGCCGTGCGGCAGCAACGCCAGCCGCTCTGCGGGCAACGCCAGGACGGGCAGCGCCAGGGCCAGCAGCGCCCAGCGCGGACAGTTCGGAGGGGCGCGCATCCCGGCGACTCCCGGCGCCTGCGGCAGCGCCGTCCCGCCGCTATAAGCGCGGGCAGCGGGGCCGGCGGGGAGCGGGGGGGCCGCGGCCAATGGCAGCGCGGGGTGGGCGGAACAGCGGCCCCGGGACCCCCGCGGCCGCTCCCACAGCCCGAGCGGGGATCAGCAGCGGGGGTCGGCCGCGGGAATCGCTCCCGGCCCGGGGCTTCGCCCGCGGGAGCAAAGCGTTGTACGCGCAGCCCGCGGGGACCGACGCTCGGAAGCGCCCCGGGACGCGGGGATGGGGACGCTCAGCCGCTTTCGGGATCAGTGTCGCTTGTGGGGCGTGAAACTCGGGTCGGGTGCGGGGTCGTAGGCATCCGGCAGATGCTTTCAAAGCACCACGGCTCTCCGCCAGGGCCAGTGGGGTTTCTGCGTTAGTTTGGAAAATGTGTGCTCTCAGTGACTCCAGCAGCTGCAGTACCTCCCAACTGGCCAGAGCACAGAGACCAAATACCAAAATCAACATGAAAGAAAAATATGAATCCCCATGCTGTCTTCTGAAATAATTTTGCTACCAGGTGCTCATTATCGGAGGAAATTAATAAATACATTGGAACGCGTTTCATAAATCAACACCATCCATGTCAGAATTGCATTTGGTTGTAAAATAAAACCAAAAAATAAATAACAAATCTGAAAACAAAAATTACTGACTATATGAAATACAGAGAAAATAAATATGGTATATGTAAATATATTACTTCTGACTATGTCTTCTTGTTTTATAGTGTAGTCCTCCTCCCTTGGAACACTCAGAAGCAACTGAAGAATGGTTATATTTCATATATTTTTCCTAAAGCTTCCAAGTGAGGACAGCAGTGTTTAAGGATTAAATCTTGGCCAGTAAATATGCTGTGATATGTCCACAGACTGTTTACAGCAGATAATCATCTGAGGAAAGGCAGCCGAAATGCTACCCACACGCTTTTTGCATGGCTTTTTACTTTTCTTTAAATGCCTGCGCTCTTTTATTTACCCCCCTTGTAAGAAAGTGTGATTTTTCATTTGGCAAATTGCAAGAGCACAAGGCATTCCTGGGTAGAGCTATAACCATACCAGCCTAAAGGAGAAACACATCTAATCACCATTATTACTCACAACTATTTACTCTTGGGTTCTTTATGTCAGTGAAAGCAGTCACTGAGACAAAGCATCATGGAGGTCCAGAAGGAAGATGAATCTGCTCTCCTTGAGTTCTTGCTGTACTTTCACCTGCAACTTCCCTCTGTATTTTCAGAGCCTCCAAGGCAGTAACTGGTGGATTTATGGAATCCGTGGCTTTATATATATATCCAGGAATATGTGGCTAAGTATTTCCACAAGAGCATCCTTTTTGCTGGCTCACCTCCATATTTGAGCATAGACATACCCAAAAAGATGAATCAATATAGTCAAAGTATCTTTCTCCTCATTTGACAGATCAATACTTAATTACAAGCCAACTGTAAGTTCTTACCCATGTTATATGTGTGCACTGGCATACCATCAGCTGCCTTCACCACAAAATCATATTCCTGTTACAAACCTGCCCCCCCATCATAAGCCCATTTCCAAATTTGCAGAACCTAAAGGTTCTTGTGCTTGTGCAACACAGTTCCATAGCAAAGAGAAAGCCTTTAAATTAACCCCCATGGTAACAAATACACTTTCACAAGAACTTCATTTCTGTTCGGCTTAATGTTTTCCACAGCCACATTTACAACAACAGTAAGACTCAACAAGAGGAAGATATAAGCAAAAGAAGAAGAAAATCATGAGGGGGTAACATATTCCTGTCAGATTTACATGATTTCCTACTATTATGTCCAGAAATAGAAGGACAGGGACTACTGAGAAGATAGAAACTTAGTGTAGTAAATTTGAAATAGATTTGAAGGCTCAAGGGTTAAGTATTTTCATCTGCATGTTTAAAACATAGGGTAATAGCCATGTTAGGGTAAACCCTTTGTCCATTAGTCAGCATATTGAGATTGTTTAGTCTATATTTACCTTAAGAGGATTGCAATATTTTTGTTGTAGTTGCAAGTTTACCTTCTATACAACTCCCACTCTGAGGAGTTTTAAGCATTGTCAGCTCTAAGACAAGTAAATAAATTTCCCGTTGTCCTTTCTAGCATCTTCAGTAAGGACCTAAACTGTGGATGGGAAAGCATGTTTGCTTATATTGTAATTAATTGGGTGATATTAATTGCTAACTCCAACCAGAATGGAGAATGCAGAAGACTTCAACAAGATTTAAGAATGGAAGGAAAGTATTTAAATGCAAACTGGAATGTCCCAATTGAGAAAGACCTTCCAGAAGATTTTTCATAGCTGGTAAATACCAAGAACTCCACATTTTCATTGGATATTAAATCAGATATTGCAGCAGTTTACAATGCAACAATATTCCCTGAGCAGCCACTGAGATCCTGTACAACAAATGAGCCGGGTTCATTTTGTTACAAGGAGGTGACATTTTCTAAAGGTGTGTAATGACACTGCTTTTCCAGAGATTGCTTGAGAGATCAGAGATGTCACAGAAAATTCACCACTGGAAAGAATTCAGACTGAAACCAAAAATAAAGATCAGGGGACAAAAGGAAATTGCTAAAGAACTGAACATGTGTACTTGATTAAATTATAATGAGGAGATTTGATTGAGATCATGCTTCAAAGATATGGAGCATCTTCAACTCAAATATCTGAAGAGTAATACCAAACAGATGGAGGAATTAAATGGGTGAGTTTGAGGATTACAGGTGACTAGGACATTGAAATAACTAAAGAAACCATGTATCAGCAAATGCTTTCTTACCATGGGGTCTATTTTCAGATAAATCATAGATTAGGCATAGTGGAAGCAGAATGATAGAAATCTTTGAGAAGTCAGCACTAGGTTGATCAGATCACTAAGCAATAGACCTCAAGGAATAATTCTGCATTTAACAATGAATTGAGACAGTCCAACAGATCTGACTTGAGTTTCTATGCTCATACAGTGCTAAAATAGCTCACAGACGCACACACACACACATATATTTGAGGATTTCACTGCCTAAATGTGAGGAGATTTGGAAAAGGGGGTACAGGCATGGAGACGCCTGATCTTCTCAAGCCCCTCCCCAGGTTTTTCATTAACAGAGAAAACAGAACTAGTGTTCCATTTTCTGGCATGACTGGAGTAAGGAAAGTAATGCCCTGGGCCTCCCATGATGATGTTCTGCTGTCCAATGACAACAAAGCATTTTAGCGGATGGATCAAAGGACAGAGTAACCATGCGGTCATAAACTGGAGAGAACTGAGTATTTGGGATACTGGCAGGAAAGAATAGTACTGAGGTCTGCTGAGAAGGAGCATTTTTAAGAGAGACAAGGTCATGGGAATCAGAGAGTCATAAGCAGAGGCAAGGCTCACAGGAAGATCATGGAGTGCACATCATAAATTTAAATCACTCTGTCTTAGAACTTAATGTTCATTGTTCACTAGAGTGGAACATGATGAGATTCCTTCTGTAACTCTACATGAACCAGTATCACCAAGGAGGGCACGTAACTCTGGAGCATCTTCAAGAAAAGTGCATTTTGCAGCAGAACTCTCTACAAAAAGAAACTCATTCTGCGGCACTCTTAAGATGCTTTTGAGAAGAGGTTCACATGAATGACGATACTCTATCTTGGTCTCTGCATTAGGGCAGAGTATAGCAGATTGTAGAATCCCTTCCTTTTCTCTCATGCAGAGCTATTGCAGGACAACAAAAGGCAGCAATACTGCATGACAATCTTGTTGGAAAAACTCATATTCTGTTCTGGAGAACAACTGGGCAAGAATGGGGATGTGTTAACACTTGGCCAATGGCCTGGTCAGTACAGGAGACATACGCTGCTGTAATATAATAGTAAACAGCAGCAGCAGATTCCTGCCCTGGAGCAAGGCAAGGAGCATGGGAGAAACAGAAGTTCTTAGACGCTTCCTAGGTCTGGTGCAAGGAGACACTTTGTATTTCTGGTGTTGTCTTAATTTATTTATATCTGTCATTATTAGAGCTGGCAACTGTATTAATAGGGGACAGAGAAAAAAACCTCAAAGAGGAAGTAATGCTTGTACAGAGTAATGAACATTTTTTTCCTCCCAGTTTAATATTTAGGAAAAATTAGATCATAAATGGAACAGAAAAATATCATCATTGTAAAATGGCTAGATTAAAAAAAAAAAAGTAGCCTTACAATCCTCCCATCTGACATGTAGTCATATGAAAAATATTACTTTTTTTCAATATATATATTTTCAAAATATCCTTCTTACATCCTAATGTTTGGTCTCTTTCAAGAACAGATTCTTTAATCCGGTAAGAATTCTAGAATTTCTCTGTAGTAAGAGAGAGTTGTAACAGGGCCAGAGGATATATAATTAGTCTTCTAATTAAATATTCAGCTCAGCAGTAACTACTACATCTACTCCAAATCTTACTTTTTTATTATTATCTAAAAGTTTTTGCTTTGTGCCATAAAAATCTCCAAACAGACAATAAAAATTACTTCAGAGTTTAAAAAAAAACACAGCAAAGACAGGAAGACAAAATGTATGATCATTTTCTCATACACACAAAAACCAGTTACATTGTTTTTCAAACAATGGGAATGGGATGCGGAAAACCAGTTTGAATGGGACAGGAAGACAGCTATGGAAAAGGTATCATTTACCACCTATCTTCTCCAAGACTAAAGAAATAATTACTCTGACCCACTGATAATTGTGTCAGATTTCGGAACAGAGATATTACACTCAGGTAAAATACATATCCTTGTAGTCTGGCAAAGTATTTTGTATTGTTCTAGTATCTAGTACATCTCAAGTTAAACCATTGCTTCAGATTGAATGTGCATCCAAACCAAAAGCAATGATAAATGTTGTATTCTCTTTTATGTGGCATCCAGATTTTGACTGTGAATTTCAGGTGCAGATGTAACACATAAAAAATAGATGCCACATCGAGGCTCAACAGCAAAGCTTCTAGATGACAATCAGAAGTACAGACAGGCCAAGCACAGATCTGATGCTTGTGGTGGTTAGAAATTCTCTAACAAATGGTTACCTCCTCAACTTTTCTACAAACATTCAGAAAGGCTACTAAAGTCTGAAACACTGACAGTGTTTCCTGTGACGGCCAAGCTACTCTCTCACATCAGCTTCTTGTGTCTGCAGAGCACCCAGCCAGTCTCACAGAGTCTGCCTCTGCCTGGATTCTCTGTCTGCTAGAATAATATATCTTGCAACAATTGTCATTTATAAAGAGTATATGATTTCTCAGATGGGTCTAAATGTTCACAACAATTCAGAGAAGACACTTAACCTGTTTTCCCCCATGATTATTGAATGATGTTTTTTACAAGGAAAATGTCTTATACATGAAACTGATTTTTCTGGAGTGGAAACCATTGCTTAAGTTAGTGAAATTCACTCAGGAGAATCTATCATTACCTTAAGTGACTGTGAGTAAAACAGAGAAATTGACTTTCATTCAGGATACGTGATGCAGTGGTGCAGCAAAGACCAACAGTTTTAATTACTGCTTTTTTAGAATGGACCAAATTAGGGAAGAAAGATTTAATCAATATAACACCTATTCTCATAAACTGCATGGTCTCAAAATTAGGTTGTATTTTATCCTTACATGTAGATAAATTTGTGAAAGCCTCACAGAGGGGAACATAGTTCCCCATAATTCCATGCTTAGCTAGATTGAACAATAGGTATAAATATTTCCTTTAAAGAGGTTGCTTGTAAATGTTTTCATTTTTGGGCAAGGTCTACCGGGAAAGAATATTCCTCCATCCAAAAAAGAGGATGTAAACATTTCCTGATGTCTCCTGGTCAGGTGTCCTTTGGCTACACCAAAGGCTTTTTGCCTTCAAGAATGCAGTCAGCACACCCCAAAGCGTCCAAGTTACTGAAACTTATCTGTGGGCTTAAGATAATTTTCTGAGAGAGCGGGGGTTGGATGTGTGTGCTTAAAGGCAAAACTTGCCTGAGAATAGCTAAATCATAACCTTGGACTCCAAGAACATTGTCAACAGGCAAAATTTTGGAGTGACAGTTCTGCTGATCACAAAATGGTAGTAAAAACTGGTGGATATAATTTCAGTATTATTTTAATTGTTTATTTTTAAATTTTTTTCTTCTTTTTTTCTTCTTCATAGGTTTTCCAGTGTCTTGAATTGAAATTTTAGATATGAGGTGCTATAAGTATAATAATTTATTCTTAGATTAGACATGTGTGATTTCAAGAACTGACTGTACATTTTTAACTTGAAGACCTAATTTGTGCGCTTGGGGGCAAGTTATGTTTAAAATGCTGGACAAGCACATGTAGGGCTGTAACACACCAAACATTTTACTGCTTAAAGATTTTTTTTCCCCTTTTTTAAACTGTGTAAATACTGTGAACTTTACCGTGACTTGAAACAGTCCAGATTCAAAAAGACCCAGGAGTAATTCCATGAATTACAGCTATTTATTTTTTCTGACCCAAGGACTTATACAGCAGTTCACTTCACTTGGAATCTGCAGACTAATACAAGCAATGGCCCACTCACTTCTTCCCAAACAGAGTTTAGTGTTTTAGACTAGGATGTAATGCTATAGTTTTGCCACAGAGCCACAATAAAACACAGGGATCTGCACTAAAGTCACTCAGCACAGAAACAATTACATTGCCCCTGGGGAAAAAAAAACCCCAAACAGTCAAACAGTCTTGATTTGCAAACCCTGGGTTTGATGCAATAACTTATTCGCTAGAGAAGTGACAGGGTGAGAGCACGAAAAGTCTCTTCTGCAAGAGGTTGCTGGAAACAAACTCCTTGTGTAGTCTACACTCCTAGCTGAGAGAGGGACAGAGGGTGCTCCCTGAGGCCAAGTAGCAAGGACTGGATTGTGTCCAAACTACTAACCCCAGACCTCACTGGAGTGTCCACCCTGCAAAGCATTTAGCCCTTAATCTCTGCTGGGCTACTGCAGCCCTAAGACACATCTTTTTTCATTCTGCCCCCTCTTTCCCACTCCTGTTCAGTGTGTCTGAAATAAAATGAACCATTACAGAGACCAGCAGTGGTTTAGTTAAAGCACAGAGCTAAGGGTGTGTCACATACCAAAGCCTGTGACATGAGGGAATGTGCAGGTATTTGAAGTCGCAAAGCCTTTGAGCTAGCTCTGGAGGATGAGAAAGGGCAAGAACCAAGTCTGGTCGTGACTTGTGTCTTCCTTTTAAGCGTGGTCCTTGGAGCAAACTATTGCCAGACCACTCTGTGTTTTGTCATGGAAGGAGCCTTTTGGAGGGGGCAGGAGATCAGCTAGCACTTGGGCAGCTCGAATATTCAGGTGTTCAGTGCATGAGGGAGATCCTTGGCCATCTCTCATTTAGGAATACAGAGGTACCTGTGTACCTGCAGCCAGAGGCAGGTTTCTAAGCTTCTCAAGGGGGAGAGACAGCAAGACTGTTACAACTTAAAAAGCTACACTAGCAAATGAAAGGTTACCAAAGCCTTTTCAGGTAATCACTGTGTCTTGCTCTGCCATCATTATTGGACCTCCAACTAGATGACCTCACCTGTCCTGCCTTCTCTCCCTTGAGTTCTCTGAACCCACTGTTAACATCCTCCTCCTTTACCTTTTCCCCACAAGGACCTTTAACACTATACTGGTTATCTGTATCTTAGTTTCCTTCTTTATCTTTTTTCAGAAGAGTCTTTTTATCAACCTTATGAGATCTTAGGGCTGACCCTCTTTATGGCTCATTGACCAGTTCTCATTCCTTGAGTTCTTTCTCAGAGAAACTCATGCCTGTTTCCGTTTAATCGTAAATCTTTTATGATTCCCTCAAGCTTCCTGTATGGAAAACATTTGAATGTTTTCCAGCAGCACAGATCTTTCAAAGTTATTCAGTTGCACAGTTCTGCCAGCATGGGTTATACTTATTTACAAGTAAGGCCACTAAACTTGAACAAGTAACTTAGGAAAGAAAAGGTATTATCTGAAAGAAAACTATGTCTGGTCCTCAATTCTCTAATTTTCCTTGAAATATATAAAAATTGTTATTTATTGATTTTATGTATTTAATGCATTTGTTCCTTAAAATGCTCATCCTATCCAGCAACACATCCATCTTTAGAGCTATTAAATACAATACCAAATTGTCATTTAGACACCCCTATTCAACCTGTCACAGCTTGTATAGTCTGAAAACAATTGGAGATTAAATTGTTGAATCAAAAAATTGGAAAAAAAGTGTACATTGGACCCAAGTTTTAACAAAATTATTGATTTTTTGGTGGATATTAACCTTTTTATTATCTGAGGAGGAAGAATAACTTCTGAAGAATGAGCCACAGCATTTGAACAAATAAGAGTACTGTGCTTTCTGAGGGAAATCTGCTGTTCTTTGCTTCTTCCATTTAGTAAATAAAATTCAGTTATTTAAGTACTCAGAACAGGACTTTGTCTTCTCCAAAATACATTTTTTTTCTGTGGCTTATTCCCTGCAGCAGTGCTAAAACATAAAGCATATTTTTCACATAGCAATCACAGTACAATGTTCTCAAAAATCATGATGCAATAGTTTCAACAGCACTTTCCATTTGTCAGATTTCTACTCTTCCAAATTTCAAAACCTTTTTTGATGATTTAAGAAACATTTATTGTTATTCCACTTTCCAAAGAGAAAAAAATCAGATACCAAAGAAATACAGTTTGTCCACCTGGCACATCAGAAGACACATAGGAAACTCAGTGCAGATTTCCTAGCAATCAGAAGCAACTTTCTAAAGTGGAGCAGATCATGTTTCTACCCAAGAAAATCCAATTTCAGCTAATTACCCTCTTTATGGGTATGCAGAGTGTGAAGTTGTATAGTTATTCCTAAAGCTCACAAGCCTCAGAAAAAGCTCACCAACTTGAGATGTGGTAACATGGCAAGAATTAATGAAAAAACCAACCCAAAGAAAAATTAGGAATAAAGTTTTTTAGAGTGAATATGTTACAAAGGATTCTGTTGCTGGCTGCCAAATTCAGCCCCATTGGGGAGGATATGACTGACAAATTTCAGCTTAGTAAACAGGGAAAGATACAAACACTTATGCAACAATTTTCATTCTGTGTGATGGAGGAATTATCTGCAAGCTGTTTCTGTTATTCATAAATTGTGCCATTACTTTGAAAACAGGATGTATGCTTCAAAGTAAGACAAACAGATTAATACAACAGCATAAAGCCACTCCTGACAGTGCAGTATTGTTCAAACAACCTCTTATTCAAGGACAGCAAAATACAAAGGTAGGACAATTAGAGAGGAAATTCTGTTTGGTATAATTCTTGCCTGAATGAAACCTTACCTTTAAAGTTCCCAGAGTATTGTGTCCATTTTACATGGCAAACTATGACCAAGACGAAATTAGTTTTCTTGCTTGCTGATGCTTCTTTCCAGATATTCATGAGCATGCCCTGCATGTTTCATGCATCTAAGTGTTCTCCAAAACTTGGGAACATTTCTGTCTGAGTATTTGCAACCTTGATGCTCATATTCTACTGCATATAAGTTATATGTACAAAGAACTTACATTATTCTTATTATTTCGCTGTCACAAATAGCAATAATTTTTCTACTTTCTAAGATTTCTGAACATTCCCTATAGTGTATTATAGTTTTCAGACTGATTTAAACAGAAATCCCCTCCAGACTGCTCAGCCTGGCCTGAGGTCAGGACATTTGTAATTTCCAAATAGCCTATGTTCTCTGAAAATGCTTTTCTCCTCTTGGTACCAGACATAAATATTTGTTGCATGTGCTGCTTCAGCAGAGTAACAACTCAGTTACTGTCCCAGTATCTGAGCCAGCTGTTATCAGCTGCTCCTGCTGTGGCAGAGCCAGACTCAGGACTAAAAGGAAGCCTGTTGGTCTCAGTAATCTCACATACTTTCTTTCTTCGATTAAGAAGGAACAACCAGGGAGAAGAAAATCTGGATTTCAGAAAGGAGTCAAATGAGAGAAGGACGGTGGGAAAGCAAAAGAGAATTTGAGTCTTTTAAGTCAGAGGATACAAATATAAGGCCTGTCACAACCAGCATTTGTTTGTGAGAGTTGCCCCAATGACTTCAAGAAGGGCTGGTAATGAAGAAGGGCAAAACTTGGGTTATCCAGTCCTGCAGACAAAGAGGCAAGAGGTGGTCTGCTGCCTAACCATATGTGCACTCCCAGCCATACGAAAGGAAACCCAGGGTCTGCTAATCCTGCTGGTCTTGGCACCCTGCAGGATAAAATGGATCTCCTCTTTGATTAAAGATCTCTCTTACCTCCAGCAGTGCTCGGCTAAGACAAGTGAATTCTCTAAATGAGCATCTGCTGGTTTTAAATAAAAGAGAAATGCTGCCACTCAGTAATAAGGAAGGATGTTTGAAAAGATGAAAGGAATAGGCAGGTCTGTCTTGCTAAGGACAAGAAAGACACTGTGCTGGTGAAAGGAGCAAAAACTGGGTGAAGTTAGTTCCAATCAAAAAGAGAACAGCTCACAAGACATGCTAAGAGGATTAAACACTGTGTTTACAAGTTGTCCCTTGTTGAGCTTGACTCCTGCTTCCTATGTCTGGTAGTTTATTTCTGTCGTCAGACTCTATTCAGTGAGTCTTAAAGACTTCTTGGTGTTGCAGGCTTTCACTTTAGGACAGTTGGCAAACTGCAGCTATAGCAAAGCAGAAGCTGAGGACTCCAGGAGCTTTTTCCCTGGGAGAGTTCTCTTACCTGTGAAGCCAACCAGTAAAGATTCAAGCATATGCTATTCAACATGAGTGGGATACAGTACAGGACACTTTAATTACTGCATACCTTGCAACCTCTAAAAGGTGACTTTTCAAAGTTGGCATCAGGACTGCTTGTGAACAGCCAAGAATCGACAGTATCACAGGGCAAGCGAAAGCTCCCCACAAAGGATGCACTATGCAGCCAAAGCCTGGAAGAGACTGAGTGGAAGTCCCATTGTGGTCTTCAACATCCTCACGAGGGAAAGCAGAGGGGTTGGGACCAATCTCTTCACTCCGATGATCAGTCACAGCACCCAAGGAAACAGGATAAAGCTGAGTCAGGGAAGGTTTAGGTTACATATCAGGAAAAACTTTTTCATCCAAAGGGTGGTTGGGCACTGGAACAGGCTCCCCAGGGAAGTGGTCACAGCACTATCCTGACAGAGTCCAAGAAGCAGTTGAGCAACGCTTTCGGGCCAGAGCCTGATAATGTGATTATTGGGATTTCCTGTGCAGGGCCAGGAGTTGTACTTGATGATCCGGATGGGTCCCTTTCAACTCAGCATGTTCTATGACTCTATGGTAAAGGATGTAAACCTTTTTTTGTGCAGTTCCACAAAGATATTTCAAAATAGAAACAGGCAAACTGACCCCCCTGCCATGACAGAGTGGGTCCGGTGGCTGTGTCTGCCAGCGTGTCAAGCCGTACACTTTGAAAGTGAGACAAACCACAGCCTACCACCCAGCCTTTTGGAGCACTGTACTGCAGGCTCCTTCTGTAAGGAAGCTGTTCCCCTCACGCTGCCAACCTCCTGTGGTCGGAGACGGTGCTCACTATCGATATTTGTTAACCATGTCACAGATTTTCGAGGCTGTGGCGGGTGGCAGCTCGCACAGGCTGTGCTGGGAGGGGAGCCACAGGACCCCACGCTGGCAAACGCTTCTCCCAGGACAATGTTCCCCTCGGGTTTGTATTTTTTTTTCCATCATGCTCGGGCGCAGAACAGTAACACCAGCACCCTCCGCTGGCCCCTGCCATGAAGGCGCCCGCAGGGAAGGGGCGGATCGGAGCTGCTGCTAGACCTGTCATGTTAAATCTAGAGAAACACACCTTTTTACTGGACTTAAGAATAGGTCATGCCCTCTGCAAGCGGCCCCCAGCTGCCTCCGGTCACTATGCACACACACGACGTAAAAGCAAGGTCAGGGATTTTAAAGCTTATGCACAGAAAGAGCACTTAATTTTAGTGTTAATTACAAGACTCATAAACAACGCTATAATATATGAAAATATATATTCTCCAAACAGACTAATCTTAATTAGAACTTTAGTTAAATCATCAGTCTTATTTTGGAGCTTGTAATTAAAAGTTAAACTCTTTAAATTTTATTTGTTTTATTTAATTATTTAAATGATTATAAATTATCGCCATATATTTTCCTCCAAGATTTCTGGACATTGGATATGTGCAAAATTCAATCAAACAAAAAAAGGGCACAACCTAAACCAGTGCACCTGAGGAAGACCTGGTGTCTGTGTGCATGGCAGCTTGCAAAAAATGGCTTTTAGAAGTAGTGACTGATTAAGCACATTCAACATAT
The DNA here is from genome assembly GCF_031753505.1 of Anomalospiza imberbis. Taxonomy (NCBI): domain Eukaryota; kingdom Metazoa; phylum Chordata; class Aves; order Passeriformes; family Viduidae; genus Anomalospiza; species Anomalospiza imberbis. The sequence continues at coordinate 70,017,477 of NC_089683.1, read as the reverse complement.
TTTAACTTGTTTTCTTTTTCTTTGAAGATCACCTGTACACTAGTGATTTTAAAACTTTTATTCTGTGTAGTTACAAAAACTCTTTACTTATATCAGGGTGTCCAATAATAAAACCATAAAGGTCCATGTTGAATATAATGGTCTACCTAAATCAGTTCATAATCTGGTGACATAATTATTTGAGGGGGTGGGAGGCATATTTGCTTTCTGTTTAGCATATGTGCATTCATGCAGAGTAGCACTCGTTCCAAGATCTGGCTGATATGACTATTTGATTCTGATTACTCTTACCAATTGTATAACCAAAACAACCTAGACTGAAACTGGGAAAGGTCATTAATATTTCCTGACTGTAACTACACGGATTTGGATATTTATATGGAATTCAAATGGGTAGACAGCATTTGAGATACCCTCTCCAAGTTCATGTGAGTAGCTAGATACTGAATATATCTGCAGTGACTAGAGTAATTCTTACCACAAATTCCTGGACACCCTAACCATGTGTAAGAATTCTCATTGGATTAGATCTTCAGCCAGTATATCATAGAAACATGAGTGAGATGAGTATATAAAGTGACTTCAACAAAGTAAGGAGTCATATTTTCCAAGGCAGAAATATGTCCCTAAGTGGGGGGGTAAAATCAACATTATGTGTCTCTGCCTAAAAAGACAGGTGGTGGCACTGTTAGTAAAGTTACTTACTCCAATTCTGGCAATGTCCAAGATTCTTTTTAACAATTTGGCAGTGTGCCAGTTCCTAGGAGTTTAAAAATGAATCTAGATCTTACTGATCTAGTATTAGTAAGGCAATTTTTTAAAAAAATGCTCATAAAATTGTTTAAATGTAAAAATTGCTAAAAATTAGGCTGATGGTAATAAAAGCAAAGAATATATAATGAAAGCTAACACAGGCAGCTATGTTTATATCAGTGAAATCCCTCTGAAAGGATAGAATTTGTTACTACTGAGTGTTCAGGATTTTCAATTACTTTGCATGTATAGCCATCTATCTCAAAATTTCATAGGAGCATTTATATGTCCTCAGGAATCTCAGGTTTTATGGTGAATTTAAAATGGCTGATATTTTCCCATGTTCTCTGTCTTGCAGGAGAAAGCACAGAAAGCACATTTTTTTCCAAAATATCTATCATTCCTTCTACCACTAAATTAAATTTTTATATACTGCTATAAGGCTTTTATAAAGAGGATGCAGTGTGCAAACTAGCTTCATGTTTTCATTTTGCTTTAAAATGAAAACAAAATGAACTTTCTTTTTAAAAAGTTCTGTAAATTTAACAAATAAAAACAATCTAGATTTAGTCTTCTGAAAATACTTGAAAGACTGAATTTCTCTTGTTACTCACTTACAGAGCTCTATGGGGGAAACTGACCATACATTCTCCCTATTGCCTTCTGACTACCAAATTACACTCTTTCTTAATGCAAACATTCTCTGACATTACTATTTTGTTATCCTTAATTAAAAAGTATTGATAAACATAATAAAATAGATAGGTCGTTAGAAAAGATTTGGTAAGATTGCAACCAAATTATAACCAAAGCTGCCTGATGACAGACAGAGGCTTGCATAGCCTACCCTTGAAGATGCTGTCCAGGAAATGAATCAACCTTCCTTTCTTTCTTTCTCTTCCTCTCTTTCTTTGTCTCTTTCTCTCGTTCATGTCTTTAAAAATTTTTTTAGTACAGGACACCAGGACACACAGCGATATAAAATAAATGGCCAAGTGCCATACACCTTGAAGGACTACAATTTTATACCTGTGGTTCTCAACCCCCCCAATATTTAGCAGGATATATGCTGGGACAAACAGTCCCGAGAAGAACTGCCAATTACTTAAAATTGCTTTTGATTTTAGCTGTCATCAATGCTGTTGGCTGAGGCCTCTTTAGTACATCTCTTGCATTTAAACCTATAAATTAGGTCATGCAAATCTGAAAATATTTCATACCAGTTAATAAAACTCAAACTCAGCTGCTCAGTTTCTTTCATTAAGGTAGATTGAAATTCTGTATATTTTTTCTATTCATTAATCACATGGCTGTACCACCTTTCCTTAGCTGAGATTGAGATAGTCATTACTTCTTAAAAAAACATGGGGCAACACAATGTGAAAAATAGCCCAAAACCAAGCAGTTTCTGATGAAACATTATCTGCAATGACATAGTTAAGATGAAGCAAATACAGTAGCATGCCTCTTAAAACACCTCTTAAAACATTTTAATAGCAAACATGATTGAAGTAATTTTACTGCAAAGTTGTCCATTCTATGAAAGGACTGGCAATCTGCCATTGGGCTATACTGTATTTTACTCAAAAATAAACTGTAGTCAGCACAGCTGGAGGCGACAGAAGTATGTCCAGGCCAAGTACTTATGCCTTGCTCTCCATCCCAGCTGTTAAATCTTTCTACTCCTTTTCCTTTCACAGCATGTACCACTGGATAGTTTCTAACCTCTCCTCTCTGCAGAATTCCTCAACTCTCCCTGTACTTGCAAAGAGCTGATATGATTCGATGCAGATGCTCATTTTACCAAACCTTAGCTTACATATGTGTTAAACTTTACAACCAACCATATCACATTTTAACAACTCTGGTTCCTCCTAAAACATTTGTTGCATTACCATTTTGTCCTCCTAAGTAAGGATCCTAGAGGAAAAACTTTCACTAAAGGTAAAACTACAAAGCACTTGCAATGGTGTCCAAAAAACTCGCAGCAACAACCTTAATTCCATCATGTCCTAATATTTAAATAGTTCATATCTTGTTACTTAATGCTTAGACATTATAAACTATTACCTAATTATAATTTAAATTATATTTAGCAATATAATAAGGATAATGTCAATGTAGCTGTATAATGTGTTTTTCTTTTATAATTATGATTTATTATAAATTTATTGTCAAATATTATTATTAAGAAATTCTAATTGTAGTTGTACTGGTTTGTGCTGGGATGGAGTAAATTTTCTTCTCAGCTGATACCATGCAGTATTTTGGATTTAGTACAATAATGCTGATTAGTTTTTTCCTGGGGTTAAGCCACAATAGTGGCTAAGATGCTTATTTAATATAATAAGCTTACATAGACACGGTTTTATGAAAATAAATGAAAAAGACAGAGTTTTTGCTAACCACATGATAGTATCATCAAACAACTTGCTTGTGAGAATTTAAAAAAAACCCCAAAGGTTACAAAATGTCACTTACTCTCCCCAAGCAGATTTTCTCTTTAATGTTGTTCCTGTAAAAACATCTGCAACTGTTTCTTCAAACGCTCTCCTTTATATTTTCTTTTCTTTTTTTTCTTTTCATTATTTTCTTTTTTTACACTTTTACTGCTCTGCTCCACACACTAAGGCAATTTTTTCAGCTGGGCCATTTGAAGTCTAACACAATATTCTACACGATAAAACAAACATAAATTGCTGGCATGATTATTGCACTCAGGAAAAGATCATCTTTTATTTTACTGCGTTTGAAACACAAGCAGTTTCATTTATGGACATACAATACAACCTTGGCACTTTTTCCCCAATAAAACCAGCATTTTGTTAAGCCAGCTATTGTTATTTTTCACATAAATGTATTTTGGTGATGTTAAGGAGGAGGAGATAAAGCTCAATCGATTTCTGCCACTGAGGCACAGTTCACAAGTAAAACCCTGCAGAATAAATCAGGACGATGCTGGTTCCTGCTTTGCAACAGGAGTAAATACGGGAAAGCTGCCGGTCGGGACAGGAAACCGCCTGGCTAAAGGCAGCTGGCTGGGGGACATGAGCCTATGTAAAACAACCTCTGTCCCTCTTCCAGGGGAGCTTTATGGAGAAAACAGACTGGCACTGCGGAAAAGCAGATGCCCTCAGCACACAGTGAGCTGGAGGGGAAAGCAAGCAGCTGCAATCTCTGTGTCCATCTCAAGGGAACAGAAGAAAATGAGACAAAAGGAAAAAGAGAAAGAAAAAAAAATTAACTAACTAACTGAACAAAAACCCAAACCAAAACCCCCACCCTAACGACGCCGGAATTCAATCCCATCACCCAGCCGCTGATGAAGCTGTTCCCGTCCCTCCTTGCCCAGGAGGGGTCGCGCTGGCGCCGGCAGCCCAGGACGGCCCGGGCGGCCGAGGCTGCGCCCGCCCCGCCGTGAGGGAAGGGGCGCGCAGGAGCCGCCCCGCCGCTCCCCGCATTCCCTGTCCTGCTCCTGGGCCGGGGCTGCCCTCGTGCCGCCACCTCTGCCCCTGTCCCCGCGGCCCCGGGACACACGGAGCGGCTCCCAGAGTAGGGGCCTCTGAGCCAGCCCTCCCTGTCCCTTGCTGTTGGCAGACGGGGACAGAGGGTGGCTTGAGGCGAGAGACTCCTCCGTAGTGTCCTCCCTCCTGTCCGCTGACAGAGAGGCCCTCGGAGCGGGTGGGGACGCAAGCATGATCTGGGGGGCAGCAGATGGCAGCCTGCTGGCAGATTAGGTGCCAGCGCTGTCTCGTTCCTCTAATGGAAGCTGGAGGTGCAACCGGACTGCTCTGCCCTCAGGTGTGCACTGACAGCTTGGACAAGTCCCCTGCCAGCGGGAAAGTCCCAGCACCAATACACGGGGGTGAACATGGAATACGGCGTCCAAAGGATCCATGTGTAGGGCAAGGAAGGGCACTGTTGGCTCAATCTGACTTGTCAAAAGTTGAATGCAAATTTGCTTGCAAAAGGTTTGTTTGCTACTTGGTTTTAGGCCAGGAAATACAAATGTATCTCAGGTCTCTCCAGACGCGCTGAAGTACAGATTCACTAATGATCAAAGAAAGCTCATCTTGTAGGAATGCATTTCTGAGCTGTGAATTTGACACGTATCTCAGGAATTCTGTTCCTCTGCTCAGTTACATCACCTTGCAGTGGCAGACAAGATCCTTTGCTTCCAGCTACAGTGGCTATCCCTCTCCACCCTGTTTTTATATCCCAGAAAGGCTAGACTGGAGTCCTTCACCAACAAAACTGTCTTCATCAATACTCCAAGGACAGGCCTGTAGCTGACAAGTTTTTGCAGTGGCCACATTCAGAGCACAGCCGTGGCAACGCAGTTTCAGAAACTGAAAGAGCACCAAGCTGCTCAGGCCTGTCTGTGAGCACACCTCCCGATATAACCCTCATCTTCCTCCAAGCTAGCCTGGGTGTCGGCACTAACTGGCACAGATTTAGGACACTGGAGTTAAAAACCCTCTTGAGACGTTAAACTGAGAAGGCTTAATCAAGATTCTGGACTTTTGCTTCCTTGGCTTAATTCTCAGTTGCTTGAATGAGCAGATAATCAGAGCTGAATTAGGTGATTTCTAACATGGAGAGGGTTTGTTATCTGTGAGCCAGAGGCTTCATATCATCTAAGTATTGGAAGCCAGGGGAAGAAAATTAATTAACTCACTTTCCTGGATGTGGTAGAATAATCCCTTTTCAAATGGACTTTTGTTATTTACCTGTCAGGATTCTTGTGAAGAGAAGATATGTTCCTTGCTAGGAAATGTCACAGGTAATACGAAGTGCCCAGACACAGGGCCAAGTAACCTTTAGCACTCAAATCCACCTTCCTCTGATATCAGTTCACATGTAATCCACTTCTTTTTCCCAGCCAGCTCATACACAGCTGACGGATATAAGGGAATCCCCACTGAAGGGGAAATGCCCAACTGCTTTAGTTCCCTTTTGGTGGGTTTTTCCAGTGGGGGCTGGGGATGGGTGCAAAGAAGGTGGTAAACCATAAGTCAAAGAAAGCAGAGAAAGCTAGCAAAGGAGAGGATATATTCTGCTTGAGCTCTCAAGGATTCAAAATGTCTTTCTAGGTTATGGAGGCATTCAGGAAACTGAAAGTTGCAAAGAATGATTTAAACATTGAAAAGCAACAAATAATTTTTGATTCTTTTAAATCTTAGATCTCAGTTTTCTGAGTCTTGCTTTAAATCCCAAGGAACATGCAACACAGACAGAAATTTCAGGGTGTCCAGGACTTTCTTACCAGTCTAGAATCCAAACTACAACTCCAAGCTTCACACTGCTCCTATTGCGTATTGCACATTGGAGAAGTTTGCAGGAGAGCCTGAAATCAACATTCAACCAGCCTAATAGAGACAAAGCTCAAAAATGAAACAAAGGCACTTGTGTTCAGATGCTTCTGTTTCCAGAATTTGTCTCTTTCAATCTCCTATTCACTGAGTTACGTATTTTGGAAAGTTTTCTTCTGGTCGCATATGGGCTGAAATTATGAAACCACACTTTTCTTGCTTTAAAGGTATTTGCATTACTCTGATTATTTTGTGTGGCGAGCTCCTGCCCTCGAAGCGTAGGCATTATTTTATGTGAAGCCAATGGCTGCCTTAAGGATTATGGGTTAAGGCCCCACATTTGTACTGTTTTACGCCACTGTATGACCTAAATGAGATTAGAATAATAAATCCTGATTTATTATGAGGGTTTTATTTAGACATGTTTTGAGTATGAGGTCTATGTCAGGATTAATAGTGAAATGTAACATGCCCAGGCACAGAGAAAGCCCAACAATGAAAGGACATTTTTTTCCCTTGAGAAAACTGGTTCCCAGCCCTCTGTTTGGCTTTTAACAGAATTGCTAAATGTTGAATGTCAGAGAGACGCTGGATCCCAAAGATGGTGACGTAGACCATGACTTGGAGATGAGCCCATTCCGAATGAAGGACAGAAGTATCCCATCAGCAGTATTCTGCAAGCCTAACTACGTATGCTCTGCAATGCAGTAGCATTAAAAAAGCTTCCAACAAGGTTCTCAGAATCCAAAGACAAACGAGAAATTACAGGCTCAGGATTTATTAGCTAATTCATTTGTTATGTTGAGCAGTCACTAGTTTAGGTGCTTGCCCTGTAGTTAAATCAGATTGCTGAACATGTTCAAAGGAAATGTCCATTTTTTTCAGCATCCTGGACACCATGTCTCTTCAAGAAATGTGACATCTTGTCATGTAATGCGCCACATTGCATTGGCCTAAGTATTAGATGCAGAAGGTGTGTGCTTACACCACATAGTTAAATTTTTCTATTCTAATTGTCACATTGCAAAAAGCTTCAGAGGAATTTTTCTATTCAAAAGATTATTTAAAGTGAAATGAGCGCAGTGCATGGAATTCAGCTCATACTTTTGTGGGTCACAAAATGAAAAAGGTGGAGGTGTAAGTGTTGTGACAAACTTGGGAGAATTACCCTTTGCCTAATTCAGAGTATTAATACTCCTACTCCACTCCAGATACTTGGCAGATCTTGTTCAGCGTCAGATTTCTGTACCACTTGTTTTTTTGAGTAGAAATAGGAAGAATTATTTACTTCAAAATGTTGTTGGGTTTTGTAATCATAGGCCTCATGGGGTGCAGAGCAAAAGAAAATGTTGAACCAGAATACCAGTTTATTTTTGTTTAGTTTGGCAAGAGGCCTGTCTATCTGACAACCTCTCCTGGTATGTCTCAGCTGGGGTGGAACTGAATAGAAAGGCCTCACAATTTTGCAGATAACTTTGGGAGAAAGCAACTTTTGAAGAAGGACAGACCTTAAGGTTCAGCCGTGATACTTTCTTTAGTACTTCAGGTTTAAATCATGAGAACCTGGTAGTTACAAGAAACACAATCCAAGAAGTCATGAAGCCTCAAAAGAATTGGAAAACTTGCCCATGTAACTAAGGACAAGTTTTCTACGCTACCACAGTATAAAATCAAATACTAAGATGGTTTCATATCTAAAAATCTCAAATTATTTTCTTCCCTTCTCAGAAGTGCATTTTTCTGCAAAACCCTTCTAAAAGATTTTTAGAACTACATGCTAATGAGAGTCCATAGTTGCAGAGTGCTAACAGTCTTGCCAGCAAATTCATTAACTGCAAGTGACATCAAAGATGAGAACTCAGACCTCTTTGCACAGGAGCAGGGGCAGCAGTTCAACTTGCAGAACCCGGACACTTTATGCTAATTACTTTTGTTCATTTCAAGTCAAATAGCAATGGGACAGCCTAGATAAGCAACTTCTTGAACACTGGCAGTTCAGTGAAGTTTCTTTCTTTGACCAATGACTCTTAGAAAGAAAATAATAACACAAACAGATAATTTGGAATTGCTCAACATCCACAGACAGCAGCAGGGCTGCTGAAGACCAAGAAGTGGCTGAACTTCCTAAGCACTGAAGAGCTGCATGGGAAGCTGGGTCTATTAAGAAGTTTCTTATAATGCTGAAATACAGAGTTTCACAACCAATCTTTGCTCACCTATGTCAGGGACACTTGTCTGGGGCACAATCTGTGCGACCAATGTTTTTGCTATCCCTTGGCAATACCTGACCGAGGCAGCAGCTTCTTCTTTAGCTGTTTACAACACACAAAGCGTGAGCTGGCAATCACTAAACCAGCAGATTGTTGAGAGGAAATGGATTCCTGCTTCTCTGTACATTTTATAGAATACTTCAGGCATGTGGCAGTGTTAAAATCCTGGTGGCTCTTGCTGAAGGAATGTAGCAGAAGCCTTTACCCCATGTCGCAGGTTAAAGTCTTACAGCGCAAGCTGTGAAGAGCTGTTATAGGTCACTGATAAAAAAGCAATAGAGTGCTTATGGCCACTGTGAGTTAATGATGGCCACAAGCACAATCAGAAAGTTTGTGCTGACAGCAGAGAGGGGGTGTGTAACCCACTTAATTTGTTATTGCTGTACTCTGGCCTCTAAATAGTGTATGTGTGCACTGGGGTTGTAAAGACTGACAGACATGCAAGGCTGGCCTACTAGAGGACTGAAGAAGGCTTGGAAGATGTTTTCCTTGTCTGCTAGGAGGAAGTATGTTTCAATATACAGGAGATGTTTTCCTGATCTGGGATATGGAGCCTTCTGTAGTATGTATTGAAATAGTATTTATTGTATCCTATTTGTTATACAAATTTTCTAAACTCCTGTTCAGGCCCTTTACCTCCACCATCTTTTGCTAATGAACGTTACAGTCTGAGTACAGACAGCTTCTCTGAAAAACTCACTTCAGCAACTGCTCAGTTTTCCATTTCCTACACTGGTATCAAGTAAATTTTACTTTTTCTCTTTTCTTTTCTTTTCTTTTCTTTTCTTTTCTTTTCTTTTCTTTTCTTTTCTTTTCTTTTCTTTTCTTTTCTTTTTTTCATTTCTTTTCTTTTCATTTCTTTTCTTTGTCTTTTTTGTTCCAGGAATTATGCAGGATCTAGGAGCATATGCTAGTTCAAAACTAAGTCCAAGTTTATCTGCGCTGAAGCCATATAATTCTTTTTCTGCAAGCTCTAACATATCACTGTACATGTACATGATTTTTAGTGCTTAGGCATTTCTTATCCTGTCTCATCTCTCCCATATTCACTCAGTGTTCTGTACATTCTGTACATAGTCAAGTCAACCATCACCCAGTGCTGTGTATCACCCTGCTTCTGTAAGCTGTTTATCTGGGATTTCCAAGGCTGCTTGCTCCTGGTAAGAGTCTTAAAATCATATCTAGAAACTTTAATCAATGACCAGATTTACAGAAGCACTGAGAACTCACAAATCCTTTTGCAGTCAATGGGACCTGAGTTTACTCAGCACTTTGAAAATCAAACTGCTTACGTTTCGATACGTAACCTTGGGTTTTGGAACAGAGCTTTAAGGGTTCAGAACTTTAAGGGTATTTCTGGGGCAGAATGGGGTTCACTTTGAGATATTTTTAAATAGATACCCAAATTTTTATATAGTGTATTTATACCAATAAGCAAAATTATGATAATTGTCTTTTTAAACAAAATACTAGTTTTGAACTCTTCTTAGTGCAAGGCATTAACAACAGGTATAGTTATTTTGGTTGATAGTGTCAGTTTCTGCATACCATGTACACTGTGTTAGTTCATTACATGGACCCTTCCACTACAGGAAACTTTTTCCACTCCTCACGAGACATGTGGGGTCTTCCCTGGGTATTGGTCCAGGTAATAAGCACTTCTTACAATCAGCTTACTATAAATGATAGAGAAAAGCATGGCAGTGCTCTAGCCATAACCAAAGTAGCTTTTAAAATCTTGTTGTATGGTACATGGTGCTATACATGACCTAGAGATATATGAAGCATTTTGACCACATTACAAATGTCTAAACCACTCAGTTTCAGTTCTCACTTCTCACCCCCATGAGTCAAACCCCTCAGCCTGCCATAGCACCTATTAATTTATAGATTTCATCCCAAGGGCATATCTACACACTTGTGAGAAGGTGTGACCGGTCAGCTGTTTCCAGAGTGATGGCACAAAAGCAACCAAGAAGAAAAGAACCTGTAGCTGCATATATGCTCTGGTGAATTTAGATCTTTAGGAGGTTTTATTTTGCTAGGTTTGGAAGTCCTGATGTACCTTTTCTCCTATTCTAATGAAGCAATTTAAAAGAAAAAGAAGAAACTGAATGTATTAGATTTGCTGTGCCAATTGTGTAATTCTTTATAAACAAAAAGGTTTCTGCAATGCCAAGCTGAGCTGTTGCAGCTTAATACAGCAGTTTGAATTTCAGGTGTACTTGACGGTGTTTAAAATGATTTCTAACAAAATGCCGCTAAATGAAGTACTTGTTAAACAGGAAACAAGAAAAAAAAAATCCTACAAAGATATTATGTGTCTGCCACCGGGAAAGTGTCAGGTACTTGCTTCTTGTAGAAAATAGAACATTACTAGACTAAGTTAAAATCCAGATAATTCTCCTTAGGAAAAGAATTAGCAGTAAACCATTAAGGGGCTGGTGGATTTCTTTGTTTCTTAAGGATGGTAAAGATTTGTGCAGAGACATCAGCAAAGAGCAGCTTTCTGAGCTGTTCCCTGCCAATTGCTGACAAAGGCAGTCCTAATGAATCATTCTGAATTGTGATCATGTGCTACCAGCCCACAGTGAGCTGCCAAAGAGGAAGTGCAGCTTGTTTTCTTTCATTTTCTTGATTCCTATGCTGTAGGAAGATGAAAGGAGAAGGAGGAGGAGGCAACAGCGGCAGCCAAACTTAAATAATTCTGACGATTCCCGATATCAAATGGAGGCCCCTGAGTGGGACCCACTGAAAAATGACACCCTTCCGCCGACCCTGACGCCAGCTGTCCCTCCGTATGTGAAGCTGGGCCTGACCATTGTATATACTGTTTTTTATTCACTGCTTTTTGTGTTCATCTACGTCCAGCTCTGGCTGGTCCTTCACTACAGGCACAAGAGGTTCAGTTACCAAACTGTCTTTCTGTTTCTGTGCCTGTTTTGGGCCTCTCTAAGGACAGTGCTCTTTTCATTTTACTTCAAAGACTTTGTCACAGCAAATTCTCTCAGCCCCTTCATCTTCTGGCTTCTCTATTGCTTCCCAGTCTGCCTCCAGTTTTTTACCCTGACCCTGATGAATCTTTACTTCACACAGGTAAGCAACAGATATTTAGTTGATTAAATCTAACTGAATGGTAAAGCCTTATTATGTGAGCATCATGAGAAAAATGTAATTTACAACTGTACCTCGGCAATGCAAAAAGCAAATTTCAGTTGTTTATTTGGGTGCTTTAACTTCTGGTCTATATGCAAGTGATCAGTGTTAAAATGAAACTGGAGCCTGAAGTGATCACTGAGAGAATATAAATTAACATGTCTACTGTCTATAAAAAGAACTCAAAGATTGGAGAAAAAAATGTATACGAGAGCTTGGAATTTGGACACCCAAAATCTCATTTTATTATTATGCCCTATTATTGTTATTAGACTTTAAAAACCTCCTGGCTCACCAGACTTGATCTCTGTGTGCAGTCAGAACTGTAAGGTCTGATTTTGCTAGCAACAAACCCCCGTTCCCAGTTTTTTCATAAGTTGGCTGACATTTCTCAGTTTGGTTTCTATTATGTGTATAACAATTGATACTGTTGATGGAGTCCTACTGTGGGCCCAAATTCCTGTATTACTAACAGCTTTGACTCTGTTCAATAAGTGCTAAGTGTTGTGCACAGATACACCCTCTATTTCAAGGACACTCTGGTGTAAAGGTAAATTAGCTGTATATTGGAGTAAAGGAAATAGTATCTCCATTTCAGGAAGAGGTCTTTAGAGTGTATCTGTGCCATGGACATCTAAGTAGCCAGATGAGTTAAGCTGCACAGGGCTCCAGGTTGCTGCAGCTAGAATTGCCTGGAAATATTTATGGTGAGCATGGGTATCTTGCACTTGGCTGAAGGATGGGATACTGGCATGCTGAGACAAAGAAAGGCTGCTAGACTTGCTTAAGATCTCACAGGAAACTTGCAGGAGGGCAGAGACTGAATTCTTTACCTCCTCAATCCTACTGTAGTGCCTGGAGCAGGATACCAAGCCTGCACTCATGTGGCCCTATTCAAAGTCCACTTTCCCAGTGCAAGAGCAAGCAGTTGGTCAGGAGAGCATCAGCTAGCCCTGGAGCACACCAGACAGTGCTCAGGATGCTTTGGGTGTTGCTATGTGCCCTACTTGGAGGCAGCTCAGTGCCTGGGGCTGGTGCTTCTGTAGTCCCCATGGTGTTTAACAGTGCTCTGTAGTGATGACAAGCCTTATCAATTCTGAACAGCCTGACTGGAGACATCAAACTGCATGCAAGGGCTGCTATCCTAGAGCTAGAAAAGCAGCAATGGTAAGCATGACAGCTGTAAGATCACTTGAGTTGTAGAGGGTATTAAATACTCAGAACCACATACCCAGTTTTGTGCTTATGTTTGCTTTCATGGATTCAGTGTCTGAAAACGCCTGCTAAGTCACCCTGCTCCACTCCCTGGTACTTGAGATATATTAAGGGATTACAGGAACCTTTCATCTGCATACTACTTAAATCCAGCTCGGGCATGTGGTGACCTATGCTTTATCCCATAGCTATTGTGAGAGTCATTTGATAACTGTGCAGCTTCCCAGGGTCAAATGTCCATCAGCACACAGTCCACCCCATCACAGTGCTGGAACTAAGTCACAGCCTGGGGTCAGACTCTTCCCTCATACACGCATGTGGAGCTGCTGTGGAAGTCTGGAGGCAGAATGCAGCATCCTGGCTCTTGGCCAAGAGAAGCCTGGGCTGGAGCAAGCACGGGGGGGCACAACAGTCTGTGCAGTAGTGTCAGCACTTAGGAGGCTTAGTGCTGCAGGTAACGTTCCTTTTGTCTAAGGAAGATCTGAAAAGACAACACACAGAATGCACACATATGTCCTTTTCACTTATTTTTAGCATTATTGTCTGGTAGGGTGCAGGAAGTACAAGTCAGTGGTTGGAAACAGAAAAAATGCTAAGGCTGTTGGTTCTGCCTTTGAGACAGAATTCCTGCTTTGTCATCCTGAGTTCTCCTGATCTTCCTCTGACCCCCTCTGAAAAAGAGTGGAATAGTTACTTGTCTTGAAGAGCTGCTCTGAGGCTTTTGAAACAATATTTGCAAGGGACTTTCAGAGTTTGTGATGTGCGTCATAATCTTTAAATACCTTGGGCCACTGTAGACAAACTTAAGAATAGTATTGTTGTTTGCTCTAGAGCTAGTTGCAGTCAGTGAAATTTAATCTCAAATATCTCCCCAGCTGAAACAAAGGTTTAAAAAATACAAGCACAGCCATTCTACGAATGTATGACAGAATAAGTGCATATATTTTTAATTCACTGTTATTAATTCTTTACTTCTAACCATTAAAAGGTGGTTTGGCTTGAAATTCAGCATCTTGTATGTAATGTACATCTAGCTTTCCACAGTAGGCAAGCAAGAACTAGTGTGAAAGGGGTGGAGAGAGAAAATTTTGTTTTCAGTTATGGCTTAAAACTTCACGGACCTGTTTAGAAACAACTTTTATCCTTTTATTCTCTAGAAGACAGTCAAGAAGGGTCTGCAGCTGTGTCTCATTGCATGAAACCCCTGCTATTTCACTGGTGCTTAGCTAGAGGGAAAGAAGTGATCTGTATGGGTGCAGAGCACTGGAATAGATCCCGTGGGTCTCTGGAATTCGTAGGTTTTTGTTATCTGCTGTACAGCACCCACCATTCCAAAATGTGGCACTGCTAGGAAAACTTTTAAATGTAGATGTGAGAGGAAAAAAAGTGGTAAAAAAAATATTGCAAATCCTCCTGGCCAAACAAAAAACTCATTTGGCAAATGCCCAAGGGCGTTTTTTGAATAACAAGCACCTTTGAACTTGACAGAAAGTTAGCCACAACTATTATCTTTTTTAATAAGTATCCCAAAGCCATAGGGAATTTCAGCTGTGTTTTATGTGTAGCAAGACAAATAAGCCCTGATGACATCAGCACAGCAGAGTTTTGTCCCCAGACTTGAGCATCAGCAGCTGCAGCAGAAGAACCTCTAATGTGTTGGGGCAGGTTGCTAAAGCAGGGGAACTATGAACAAAAGAGAAGTTAGAATCAAAATAGTTTTGACTCAAAACAGGATCTTTGGCTTAAGAGACAATTTCAGGGTCCTTTGATACAGTTGTAATGCCCTACTTATAGCAAGTAGAAAGGGTGCTGCAGATAAGGCTTATAGAATGTTAGTTACTCTCAGAGATCCCATACTGGAGAAAATGAATATAATTTTTAATTGAATATGTAAATGTATTAGAATTTATTAATTCTATGTCTGTATTAATTCCCTTCTAAAGAAAAAAATGTGATCTACCCGCTCAGGAGGGGTTGCCCTCTGCCTACTTGGAAATCATTAAAATAAATCTCAAATGAGGATGAGATCCAGTGTCACTTTTGTAAAACAGTAGCACAACACCAGTAAGTAACAGCACTGTACCAAGACAGAGCAGTTCCCTGATCCTGATCCACCAGATAAGGGAGCCAAAGTGCATTTCCACCTCCAGAGACCAAAAATCCTATAGAGATATTTGCCTCACACATGCAGCTTCCAATGTTTTATTTTCTGATAAATAACATATTTTCCACTTTAAAGGGAAAGAAGTGGAGGATCCCAAGTGAGGCATCCCAGGCTAATGAAGAAAGTGAGGATTTCAGGATTTGGGTACTCTTTTATTTATGTCCTGCTTTCTCAAATTTTCCCTGACAAGGGGACACTGAGATGAGTCCTCAGGCTTTAAAGTTAGTGCTGTGGGTAAAAGAGTAAAGAGGCTCTGGGGGAAAAAAAGTTGCCTTTTCCCGTGCATTTGAGGGGTGGGCAGAGAAAGACTTGCTTCACTTTGTCCTGTTTGCTCAGACTTTGCATTTCTCTGGGGAACAGAACACAAATGAAGCAGGAGAGAGGCTGGGATGGAGGGTTACAGGCTCAAAGAACAAGGTCAGGGCCAAAGACCATGAGCTATAAATTTCCCTGAAAATCCCAGACCTCCCTTGTGACCAGGCAAAGAAAACAGTTGGGTGGGCTCTAGGTTTTGTCATTAGGTTGGGAACTTCTCCAAGATCGAGGGAAAGTAGTGCTGAGCTAAAGAGCTGTGAGACAATATGGGTGGAGAAGGCTGGTAGGCAGATTTTACCTCTCCTTCCTCCTCCATAACCATCTTCCCTTTTCTTTGGCATCTGGATTGAGAAACTTGCCCTGCCTCCCAGGCAGTGCTGATTAGATCAGGGACTTTCAAATGAAGAGAAGTTGTACAAAGTAAGACAGTTTTGAGGGGAGCTGGCCATGCCTGGCAGGGTGGGGTAAAAACAGCACAAGGCTTTCAGAAAGTTTTCATGTATTTCAGTGGAACCAGAGTAAATGGTAGCTCTGGGAGGAGAATTAAGAAAATTTCTCATACTCTAATTACTGAGGATAGCATTTCAAAAGTTCTCACCAATGAGAGAACAGAGAGGGCTTTTTATTTTGGAAAAAAATTTAATCATAAATTAATAAATCATATATTACAAAGCTTATTATTAATTTTAACCAAGCTTTAGATATATATAGAACTACACAGGAGTCTAATTACATATGGTAAAGCATCAGCAAATATGTTTGCTGTAAAATATTGCCCTTACTATTGTATCTACAGAAGACAAATTGCAATTGCTGATTGGCTGGCTGTCAGCATCTGACATGAAGGATGAGGTCATTTGACTTAGAAAATAATTTGATAGGAAAGCTACTCTTGAAAGTTTACTGTGGCTGTAAGCCCCCACAATCATCCCTGTCCTTTTAGGACTATTTTTACCAATTTGTGGAAAACTGAGTATGGTAGTGAGTCACATTGCTCATGTCTGTAGGCCTTACAAGCTGTGTAGAATTTAGAGAGTAGAGGGAAAACTTGCCTGTTTTGGGAAATCTGATCCAAATAAAAGAATGAACATGGAAGAAGGAGAGAAAGGGGAAGGTGGGCCTGGGACTGAAAGATACACAGCTGAAGAAAGGTGCATGTGCTGCTGATGAGATTGTGGCGTTATTTTCAGGTTTCAAAGGGAAGTTTGCAAGGAGTGTGACAGGAAGAGAGGGACTGTGATGAAAGGAACTGGGAAGGAAAAGTGCATGCTATGGTTCTCATAGGGTTTTTGAAGTGAGAAGTAGTAAATAAAGCTGAACTTCATTCCTGTGCAGTGGGCCAGCTTGAGACATATGCAAGCATTTACCACAAATGTGAGTCTTCTTGGTAAGCTGAGCTGTAGCTCCTGTAAAAGTGAATTGATCATCTCGCACAGGAGGTACAACAGGGGTTTGTGCCAGTCATCAGTTCAGCTAAATCAGAGCATGGACACAAAAATTGCTCCAGGGAGATTTTTTGTTTTGCTTTGGGAATATCTGTCTTGGCTTTGACAGCTGTTTCACTGATACTTATAGAGCTGAAGTGGTTCCTGATTAGCTGGAACCCCCATCAGCTACAACAGCCTGGCCCTGTTGGTCTGCTCTGCTGCCCAGCAGCTCTCCAGAGCTGTTTGCAGCCAAGCTGCTGATGGGTCCCATGCCATCCCCACTCCTGGGGCCTGGTAAAATGTCTCTAGGGTCAGCTGTTTACATCAGTTCCTGCAATGGGAATTTTCTCTGGCTGTATGAAGAGATTTTTGGAGTCCTTTTGAACTGCTGTAGTTTTATATGCCAGACATATACCTCAGGGGAGTGGAGGAGGGGGTGTGAGAATCTCATTTGAGGTTTCCAACCCTTTGGCAGAAACAGAGTCAAAACAGGATATTTCTCCTTCAAAGAACAAGCAGAAGGGGAAATACTTTTAAGACTAAAAAGTAACCCTTTAGACATAAGTAAATTAGCAAGGTCTTTCACTGCATTTTCCATGTTCATCTTGGGCCTCTCTGAAAGATCTTTCTAAAAGAGCCTGCTCTCTGTTTGCTGTTTAGTCTATTCTTAGGAATAGTCTGGTTTGCTCTGGTTTGCTGGAAGACTTACTTAGATGACTCAGATATTGACTGGAAGCTTTCTCAACACTGCTGCGAGGAGGGGCCATTGAGCAACCAGACTCTTGAGCTAAATGCTAAAAGCAAAAAGCTGCACCCACGCATGTAAGGTATATTGAGATCAGCTCCTGTCATCCTTACTCCCACTGAACAACCCTTTATTCCATGATAATCCCATTGCTTCCAGCAGGGCTACTCATGAACTAAAGCCCCACCAGTATTTCAGCAAAAATGGCAGAATCTGGCTGCCTGTGCTCCTGCCTAGCAGTGAATTGGTAAGAATTTTCCACTCCTTAAAGTGTAGCTTATATTCTATATAGCATCTTTTTATCTCTTTTTTTTTTTTTTTTGGTACAGTATTTATTTTTTTTCTTAATGGTCATTTTGCTCTGAAAATTTCAGAGCGTGTATCACCTGGGACAGGTTCACCAAATGCAGAACCACAGCAACAGCTGTTTTGGTGATCTTGAATCTGGAGATCCTGTTGGATCTGCAGCAGGAGCATCGCATTTAGTTTTACCTAAGCTATCCATGGAGATTTTGCTGGGCAGTGGTCTTGGGTTGGTTTATGTGATAATACTTTGTGATTTAAGAGGGATGATTAGATAATTTTGGGGAACCACTGGAGATGGTATTTAGGAACTTGATATTTGCTAGGTTTTGTGAAACCAGAACAACTTGTTACCCACTGGAAATTGCTTGTCTTGTGAAGTTCTTTGCAGAGGCTCTGAACTCTTCAGTGCAGCTCCTGAAATGTGTCAGAATTAATGGTACAATGTGTGTACTGCCACTCATAGTAGGTGAGGAGTGTGGAATGACCTTAGAGATAAGGATTACTTGTTTAGTTTCATTGAGGTCAGGAATCTGCTTCCTCCCTCCCTCCCTTCCAGAATAAGCAGGGTAGGCAATAAATCTTGTACAAAAAGTATCTGGGAAGTATTTTGAACCTCATCCCTTCTCTGAAGGTGACAGCTACTGTCTATGCACAGCAAAAGTGCAGAACATTTGCAAGCCTCTTGTACCTTTCCTTTCAAAAAGCAAGTAAATAAAACAACCTAAATCTTCTTCCTGAACTCCTGTGAGATTTCATGATCCAGGAATTTGGAGAATGAATCACAAAACTCTTCAATAAGGGATACTATCGGAGATGTTATCTATTTTTAAACAGTATCAATGGTTGCAGAATATTTTTACAGATTTTTCCCCCAAGTTTTCAATTTTATTCTCAGTTTGCTGAAAAACTCCGTGTTCTCTGCTGCTTCAGCTACTGCTAAGCAAGCTGATGCATCACAAAAATAATTTCCATGTCAAGGCAGCTGTTTATGGTGAATAGGAGTTAAATGACAAGTTGTTCCAGGAGATCTGGAACAAGTTGAGCCTGATTTTCTCCAGATCTATGTCTTTTGATTGACTCTAAGTTGTTCCCATAACTGAAGAATTTCTTACAATATTTTGCTATGCAGGCTCTCTCCTATTGGGTGAGGTGTAGAATCATTATGTAGGCTTCTCCTCACAGAGGACATATATTAGATGCATTTTTAGGGTTTGTTTTTTCCTTTAAGTCATTAA
The DNA here is from genome assembly GCF_031753505.1 of Anomalospiza imberbis. Taxonomy (NCBI): domain Eukaryota; kingdom Metazoa; phylum Chordata; class Aves; order Passeriformes; family Viduidae; genus Anomalospiza; species Anomalospiza imberbis. Next base: position 69,998,579 of record NC_089683.1, on the reverse strand, counting down.
TTTTTAGGAAGGTGATAAAGAACCATGTCTTTGATACTTCAAGCATTTTCCCATCAGTTTTCTGAAGTATTTTAAGATTAGTAAAGGCCAGATAAAGAGATTGACAGGCAGACACATGTCTACAGTCACATTGTGATCATTTAAGTCCCATTTCCTTGGGAAAGCATAATAATCATAGCAAATATTATGCAAACATTACTAAAGGGCATGCAAAACCAAGGTAAATGGATAAGATAGCATAACTTGGGGAGAAAATGATTGGGAAACAACCCAGAATAAGTCATATATCATGAGGTTTTTTATAATACTTGTAACCAGCGTGCTTTGTTGTTGGTTTAAATGAACATTTGTAAACTAAGTTTGTTTGGAAAACATGTTCACTTATAAAAAAGCACTGATACTTTCAAGTGATTTTTTAAAATAAATAAGATACAAAATATGGGAATATATTTTTGTATAATTTCCGATGGTGGTTAAAAAACTATGACTGATGACACCTAGCTACATTACAGAAAACTTGTCAGTATTTTATCTTTTCTGGTACAGCAAGCTAACTGCTGGGCCTGAGCTATCTCTCTGTAAAAGCACATATTGTTGTACAGTGAAGAGACAGTCAACAAAAGCCAAATAATACCTCAGAGTAAAATATTGAGTTTGTCTCTCAATGGCATCTTTTTGGCAATGCAACATGAATGTGAAAGTATGTATCTAATTTCAGGCCAGGGTACTATGATGGGTTCTTCATGGGAACATTTGGCCTGGCGTAAGCTGGTCTGTGTGAAAGACATGTACTGTCAGGTCATGTAAGAGCCTACAATAATTTCCCTCCAGGGTTATGCTGGCATTGATCCTTTTGTTAATACTGGTGTAAAGGACCATATTCCTAAACCAGAGTAAGTGAACATAATAGTGTAGATAGTTTGTATACAGGTGCATCTGATGACCTGCTGGGTAGCTCTAATACTTTGCTTAGAGCTTGCCTGCCATGGGTAAGCAATCCATGCAAATCCGTTATGTAATGAAACCTGTCATGACATATCTTGTGTCCTGTGAGACAGAATTGCTGTGACTCACAGTGTCTTCCTTTGCTGACATGTATGCTATGTTTGATGCAATCTTTTTTTTGTTTTGCAGGTGATTTTCAAAGCTAAGTCAAAATATTCCCCGGAGCTACTGAAATACAGGTAAGAACTATACAAACATTCAGTGTGGAAGGGAAGAGCAGCCGTGCTGTTTGAGAAACATATTTTCTAATTTGTGATGCTCATATTTCAGCTATTCATATTTGTATACCAATGTTCTATGATGATGGCTCAGAAGCCACCTTCTTCCTATGACCTTTAGGAGACTGTGTCCTTTCCCAACACAGGGATCATTTTTAGACAGTCACATATTTCAAAAGCAAATATTTCAAATGCGAGTGGAAAACACCTACCCTGGGGATTTGTTTATTGGTTCTTAACATTTGTATTACTAGGTCAATTCAGATCCAGTGCTGAAGAAGCAGAGTGATGTTTTGGTTTTTTTGAAAGGAATGAGTGGAAGTGGTTATGTTTTAACCTGTGAGGTCAGTGGTAATAGAAGCCTTAAAAGTTTTGAGAAGATGATGGACAAGTTGTGAAGGGAAAGAGCTAGGGAGAATGGATTCAATTTCGTGATGTGTTTGGGAGCTTATAGATAACCTCCCCTGACTCCATAGAGTTGAGGTTATGGTAGATTTGCATTCAGGTGGAGAGATTAATTTGGCATCTTGTTGTGGAGGAGAAGCTGTCAGGATGTATTTGAAAGAACCCCAAAGAGTAGTAATGTCCAGGAAGCTCAGGAATAGCTCAATAAATTAATGTTTGTTGTGCCAATGCTTAAAAGCCTCAGTTGGGCAATGCTGTTTAGAAGGTGGAGAGAGAGAGAGGTTGTCTCCATTCTAAAGAAAGAATTTACAATATGAATTCAGGATAGGAAAACAGAATAATTTAAACTGTAATCTGACTTGTTACTTGCTGACTGTTAGGGGCAAATCAATGGGGCAAATATTATCACTATCCTTGCTCTAGAAATTTGTTATCCTACTGGTTTTTCATACAGCTTGTGGGGCAATCATCTTTACCAAGTGCTTTGGGAACCATATTTGGTATAAGGGCAGTACAGTGAGAGCAGGCTTGAAGTGGGCTGAGGAGGGCATGGAAAATGCAGAGTGTGATGGCTGACTCAGGAATATGGACTCCGGGCTGAACTGCAGCTTTGAACCCCATTTTGCACTCTGGCTCCTGTGGCAGGAAAATCCAGAAGTGTAGACTGGCAGACAAGCAGAGCACACCCCAGGCAGGTCCCCCAGAGCAGATGTGGCTGTCCCTGATATGGGGCACATGGGCAAGAGAGACAAAGAGGATCCCTCTGGACAGAGTCAGCTCAGGGTGGAGAAGGACTGTCTGGGGATAGGTTCCTGTGTGGCTTTAGAGGTGAGAGCTAGAAGCTTTGAACCTCATCTGTTACTGATACTTGTGGCAAGGCTTTATTCCCGAACACTGCTTGAAAATGTCTTTCTTGAAGCACAGAGAGCTCGTGATATTTAGTCAATGCCTGTGAAGTGACTGTATTAGCAACCTGCATGTAGCTCTTGGAGAATATGTGTTCCTAAATACAAATGTACTGTGGCTAGAATTACTCATGCACAGACTACCCTCCTCACAACAGCGCCATGTCCACCCTGACTCTTCCCCACTGGATTTCTCATACAAATCACTCTTGGATCTGGCCTAGCTTTTTCTTTCTTGTTCAGCTCTGTTGGTAAGGGATTTCAGTTGTATTTTGTTTTAACATCTAGATCTCAGCATGAGTGTGGTTAGTCTGTCTCAAAGAGCTGTATTAATAAAGCTGACCTCGTTTCCTATCTTACACAGGGCAATTGAAGTGATGTAATATGTGCACAACCACAGATGAATTAATTGTAACAAGATAGTGAAAGAACACAGACTTACATAGTGGCTTGTGTTGGAAAGGTCCTTTAAAGATCATCTAATCCAACCCATGTCCTGTGGGCTGGGACATCTTTCATTTGATCAGGTTGCTCAGATCCTGAGGGAGAGATAAGTGATGGAAAGATGCAAAGCCTACAGACAGGTCTGGAATCTGCACTTAGTGAATCTGATTTTTCTTCATTACTGAATGTCTACTTTTTGATTTTTCTCCCTACATTTTTTCCCTCCCATTTTCTTTAATAAGTGTAAGACCTTATAATGGCAACATAAATGGGGCAACTGAGAGGCAGGACTTCTGTCTGTGTACTGACAGAGGTCTCAGAAATTGGAATAATTTCAGATACCAAAAAAAAAAAAAAAAAAAAAAAAAAAAAAAAAAAAAAAAAAAAAAAAAAAAAAAAAAATTTAAATCCTATAAATCCTATTTGGGATCCAGAAATCCAGAAACTTAAGCAGACTTTATTCAGAACAGCCTTTACAATATTAGTAAAAGAGCTCAAGGTGAAGCCTGTGTCAGCCCAATTTCCCTGGACTTGGGGATTTCATACTGTCACCAGGTTTGGATGAGGCTTACTGTGCTGTCTGTGCATGTCTTGTTACACACAAGCCTCAGACACTGCATACAAAATACAGTCATTTCAAACAGATTTTCTTGTTAAACAAGGCAAATCTCACTTCATTTGTCTGAGGTTTTATTTTCAGCTCAAAGAAAAACTTAGGGGTGCATTCAGCCTGACACAGAAAGAAAAGAACAGCCTGGCATGTGTCTTCCCCAGCCAAACCAGATTACACAAGGCTCCTTTAAAGACTAGTCCCAAAGTGGGGATTAGGCACAATAGGCCTTTGAACTTTCACTTGTGCTTTCACTGGTGCAATCTGGAAACACTTCTCCTGCCCTGCTTTTCTGTTTTCTATAAAACTCCATATACTTCCTCGTGCCTTGTAGGTGCTCTTGTACTTGAATTGTAAAGATACTTTCTGCCTTTAATCTGCTGAGACCCTAAAACCCGTCCCTTAGAGAGACAGCCTGCATCTCTATCAGGGTTTTTCTGCAAATTCGGCAACAATGCTTCTATTGCATTGCAAATCAGGCAACCATTTGCGTCAGCCACATCATGTTAATAAGGGGGCTGGAAGATCATCATGTGAAGAGCTGCACAACTGACTGACCATGACAGCTCACCCTGGCACATATGGGATTGTGTAGGCACGAGAGTGTGAAAGCGCCGGGATTTTTTTGCTAAAGTCTGCAGAGGAGGAGCCTGGCCTGGAAGCCTCTCAGCCTCGCTGGTTGCAAGCCAGCTTGATGCTGCATGCCAGCATGCAGGCTGTGCTGCAGCAGAAGGTTCTTCTGGCTAAGGTGAGCAAGAGCAGGGCATGTACTTACAGTCCCACAAGCAAGGCAGGTGTAAGAGTGTACCCTTCCTCATAAGCCCCCACAAGGGGACTAGAGATTGGACTTTGGGAGGGGAAGGGAAGGAAGACATGTGACCACTATTTAAAGACTTTTGAGATACTAATAAAAGCTGTAAATGTACCATTACAGAGGAAACTGTGTGAGAGAGGAGCTTCAGGAGTGCAGTGCTTCCAGCATTAGACTATGAGGTTTAAAGGAACTACCTCCAGCTGCTTATCCTAAAAACAGAGCCCTGCCCTGGGAAGTTAAAAATGAGCACAGTCTTCCTGCTGAAAGGGAATTTCCGTGCCTGGCAAGGAAAAAACAGCATCCTTGCTCACTGCCAGATATAGCTGGAAAGAAAGGCATTGATTCACAAGCTTTTAGGCTTTTTTTAGTTCTCCCTGTAACACAGTTAAAATATCTCAAAGGTGTATCTCCTGCTTTCTGGCCCTCTGAAATGAAGCCAGCTATGCTTCAGCTTTGTAGCTGCATTGATGCTAACCCAAAAGAATATGAATGTGTGAAAGGAAAAGATCCCCATTGGGTAAAGTATTGTTAAACAATTGGAACCAGATTCCTCAGGGACAGTCTGTATGTTTCTTGTCAGCCAAATTCAAAGTTCCCAACTGGCATGAAAAGCTGTGGCCAAAATCTCTTGTTCAGTGACTGCAGATTATGAATCTTATCAGTAATTTCCTTGGTCAGCAATGATAATGAACTAAGCAAATACTTCAAATGGAAACATGCACTTTTTTTTTTTTTAATGGAAAGTCCCACAGGTTTGTGTAGGCATAAGAAGGAATTGCAAGCAGTAATAAATAAAAAAATTACATACCATGTAATACCTTGATTACATGCTATGCTTATATTATAGGTATCAGTGCTGGGTAGGTTGGAAAAGAACCAGATGGATAAAAACCGTCCAACTTCTGTCACATTTTGGTTCCAGGTCTGCTTCTTTGGTTGTGTAAACACACCTTTTTCCTGGCCTAGACAGCAAGATGCCAACCCAGAATCAATATGCATAGTTAAATTTTTTGATTTTTTTTCAAGAGGTTGACCATGACCAAATTGTTTAGGAAAAGAGACGGAGATGGAAGATAGGGAACCAGTAACCTAGAGATTTTTCCTGCTGTTAGACACTTCCCTAATTTGATATCTGATGACAAACATTAACAGTCAGTGATGCTTTATGTGGCAGTGGTGGTATAGTAAAACCAGGGTCAAAACCAGTCCATTCCAGGCAGAGGTTTTTTCTGGGAGTGAGTAGGTTTGTGCAGTGTATGAAGTGCACGATCTAAGAAGGTACACGTATTTTTAAGTAGTTTTGAGAACTGTGCTGTTCAATTTCTGCTGCAGTCTTCCATGTTTTGCTGCTTGATATTAGTTTCTTTACTTACAGCTTGTTGTGTAACTGTAAAAACAGGTTTGAAATGGGCTAGGTTAATCTCAGCAATCTGGAGCACTTTAATTTTGGCTCAGGCAGCTGGTTACTCTGTCAGCTGTGGCAGCCCAACACAGGCAGATTTCATTTCCCAGAGTGCAACTTCCATCTCATGATTGACACTTGCTGAACAATGTTGCTAAAACTGTTTTCTTCTCACTCTCCCAGGTTGCCCCTCTACCTGGCTTCTCTTTTCATAAGTCTCCTCTTCCTCTTGGTGAATTTAACATGTGCAGTATTGGTGAGGACACAGAATTCAGAGAGAAAAATCATTGTCTCTGTCCGGGTGGCAATTAATGACACATTGTTTGTGCTGTGCGCTGTTTCACTCTCCATCTGCCTGTATAAGATCTCCAAGATGTCTTTAGCCAACATTTACTTGGAGTCCAAGGTAAGGTACATTTTCAGTTCTTTTCAAGTACCTTCTGAGATACAAGAGCAGTGCAAGGAAAAGCCACAAAGCTTGAGCTAGAGGCCTTAAATTTCACAGTCTGCACTTGACTGGCCATCGTGTTCAGCACATGAATTAAATATTAAATGGTAGCAAGAAAGTTTTTGGTTAAAACCAGTGATCCCAAATATATGTTTTTGAGGCAGATTTTGCATAACTTTTTGGTTCCTTTCATCTATGTGAGAGAGACAGGCCAAGAGAGAAGCTGCTTTTCCCTGCCACAGGACCTTTTAAACCAGTGCAGGAGATTGAAAAGTCTGCATCTTATTCCCTCTGCTCACACACTCTGCTTCCAGGTTTGTGGCTGAGGGTCAAAGGTTCAAAGCACTGTGGTTGGCAGAGCAGACACAGCAGAAGGGCTAAAGAAGTATCAGGGGAAGTCACCAAGCCACCATGCCCTGAATTCCTGGACTTCAGGAGACTACCAGAGCTCCAGTACTGCTCACCCACACTGTTGGCTATTGGCCCTGCAGCTTTATTGACCCAGCTCCTCAGTCTGCCCTCCCCATTGAGCATAAGTTAAGAGGACCTCAAGGAGTATTTTAAAAAGCCTGCAGGAAACAAGCTTGCCTGCCTTCCCAGCAAAATAACATTGGTTCAGTGAATGAACAGCCAGGCTCTGAAAATACCCAGTGCAGTCAATGCCTCTGAATTCCAGCTTGTAACAGCCTGGAAACACCACCATTCACCAGGCCGTAACCTGCAGCCATGACAGGAGTGAGCCAAGACACTGCAACTACTCAGGAACTGAAGCCAGATCCATAGCAGGCAGTGGTGAAAGCTGTGGCAATACCAGCAAGCAGGAAATGCTTTGAAGAGGAAATGTTTGCTAGGCACTTCTCTGTTCTCCTTCGATACTAACAAGTCAGTGGTGCTGCCATGGAAACTGAGGGGGAGAGAGAAGAGAGAAGCTGCTGACTGGCACATACCATACCCCAGCTCAGTGGCATTTACAGATTGCAGATAGCAGAAGCAAAGAGCAGAACGGGGTTGGTATTTCCCTGAATAGATTTCCCTACATAGCTGTCATTCTTTAACAGTTAATAGTTAAATGTGCAGAGATGTAACAAACGTCCATCCCACCAAATAGAAAAAAGCAGATAAAAGTGTCCTGGTTTTGCTTCCATACACTTCAAATGCTTCAAATACACTTAGTGGGTCGGTGAAGGGAGAAGGCAGCAGTGAAAGTAAATCCAGAGGAATAGTTTTTCAGTCACAGGCCCCTGAAGAAAAGAAGGGGAGCCCCAAAATGGTATGGTGTCCCACCACAGAACTGGCCCAAGTCAGCACCTAAGGGCAGGGCTGTGCATCTCCTTGGTGCTGGCACAGCCCTGGCACAGAGCACCACAATGGTTCCCCATGCCAGGTCATGGAGATGAATGTGTTCTCACAAGTGGCTGAAAGATATATGCCAGCAAATGGCAGATGCAAATAAAAGGCTGCCAGTACTGATGCATACCTACATGCACCGCAGAGCATGCATTATCTCCAACACTGTTTCTGTCCTATCACTGCAGAGAATGAATTTTTCTTCTCTAGATAGTTTTTTGGCATAACAATAGCAGATAAAACCAGGATGTTTAATTCACTGCTAGTTTCAGTCATCTGTATCCCTAAAGTATGTGCAGTCAAACCCTACTGGAAGTCCTCAGAGGAACTCCCGTTTCAGGTCAGCAGAAAGGAGGAGCAAATTGCTCTTTAACTCCCATTTCCACATTCAAACTTTCATCAGCTGAGTGCTCTGTCCTTTCCTGTCTGCAGTAATGTTAGAGATTCTTTGGGTTTTGTGAAATAGTTTGGAGTAAAGAAAGTTTGGTTTGCTGCAGGAGAAAACGGAACAAAACCAAACTAAAACAGAACCAAAGCTTCCTTTAGATTAACACTGCTTTGTTACAGAGATTTATGCCCCTGTGATTTGCAGCACAAGATAAACTTTTCTTACTAATAAAAATAATCCATTGCCAGTGCCCTTTGGTCAGCACCAAATGACAGGCTTGAAAGAAACAAAACTGAACTGTGTTTTTAAATCTTTTAGTCAGCCCTGAACTTTTAGCTGTTGTGTAGCGTGGCTGGATTTGATTAAACAGGAAATGTACTTATTTCATCTGATTAAGTAAATGTAAGAGAGGAATTCTATTATAAGGTTTTCAATTTTTAAAGGATTTGTTGTGGCAACAGCACTATGTTATTGGTTAAACTGATAATTCGATTTAACTGTCTTCTGCAAATGCAAGGACTTCTGAAAGCCCTGTTTCATTATTTATAGATACAAAACATTTTCACTGATTTTATAATAAACACTGCATGCTTATGTGATGCCACCCAGCTCCTTGACTACTGAATGTGTCTAAAGATATAAATCTAACAATATTTCTTTAAATAACATCCTATAGAGTAATAGGAGACACTTTTAAACTCTTTTCTCCAGCTGACTAAGTTGTAATGTATTAAGTCTTTTAAAACACATTCTCATTATTTATAGGAATATATATAAGAATATGCAAATGTATAAGGGGAGATTCATATTTCTCTGTCTGGCTTATCTTCAGCATGCTGCTACCTTAAACAGTTAACTTAGTCAATGATTTGACAAGCTGAAGGATTTTGACGTATAGGCCATTTCTATGTTGCAGTACTGAAATGAGGTGATCTTCAGACAAGGGACCCAGAGAAAGCAGTGTTGTGGATCTCTGCCAGGAGAGGGAGAGGGCAGGCCTAGAGAAGCAAATGACTGCAAGGCAACTTACCTCTAAATTCACACAGCACTTTAACCCATCTTTCCTCCTTTGGCTGTGCAAAGTGCTATTCCAGAGCCAACTACAAAGAATTTACTTTGAGTTCCTTTCAAAGCCAGTCCCATTCTTGTTCATCTGCCTGCCTCTCTGATCAGACTCATACAGATCCCTGCGGCCATGGCTCCTGGATTCCTTTCTTCCACGCTTCCTTCCTGCTACAACTCCGGTGCTGGTGTCTCAGCCCCTGACAGTGACCCTGCCCACTTGACATAGTGGTCAGGCACTTACTCCTCTCACTGGATCAGGCTCTTTCCCCTGCTTTGTCCAGTTTTCTCTCTAGGGCTTAGGAACTGTTCCAATTTCATACTTACAGTCTCATTTCTCCCCTTGTGCCCAAGCTGCCACTCAGACTGCCCTGCCATGGTCACTCTGCCCATAGGCTGTGCTTCCACTTTGTCTCCTCTGTGTTGACATTAGCTAAGGCAGGATGTTCTGTTCCTGTCTGTGCTGTTTTTAAGTGCTGACTATTATGACCTGCTCTGTACTTGTGAAATTGGTGCAAAGCAAGCAGTTGTAAAAAGATGCAAGGTTGCATCATGCTAGCCAGCATCTGATACAGGATGCTCTGCAGCTAATGCAGAGCTGAAGGCTGAATTCTGTTGCTCCACCTCATACCAAGTGTGGGTCTTCCATGTTTTCACTGCTATGAAAATAGCACTTGTTCAATAAAATGTAAAAATTAGTCACAGCCCATCTTGGTAAAGGCTGGAACTGCTACCATTGGCTGGAAACCACTGTGCTGATAAAATACAGGAATATACATAAACTAGGCCGACATTGGCCAAAGAAGGAAAGACAAAAAGTCAACCGCATGAGACAGAGTAGCATGACAACTCTCGAAGTCCATGCAAAGCAAAGCTGTTCTCAACTTCCCTTATGAATAACAACCTGTGCTTAAATCTCTTCCAGGGCTCATCTGTCTGTCAGGTCACAAGCATAGGAGTGACTGTTATACTACTTTATACCTCACGAGCCTGTTACAACTTGTTCATCTTATCGTTTTCCCAAACCAAGAAAGTCAACTCTTTTGATTATGATTGGTACAACGTGTCAGATCAGGCAAGTATGAAAATATTGTCTAATGAGAAAACCTCATTCTCTAGCTAATGAGTGACTTCCTAAATGCTATTACAAGAGGAATAATTATATTCAAACCCTATTTTTTCTTTTATTCAATGCACTAAGATTGTTTTGCTCCAGGAATACAAATTTCTGATAATATTGGCATAAGGATAAAAACTCCAATTCTGTGCTGAAAGAAAATGGTAACCACAAGACAAATAATTTTTAAAAATCAATCTTTTATTTACCTTGATTTTATTGTCAAAAGAAAGAATACCTTTTCTTCAAACAGGCAGGTATTTTGTCCATTATGAAGAATATATTGTACTTAAGAGAGCAGAAAAATAGTACTTGATTCCACTGAAATTCTCAGTTCTAAGACATCATAACATCTCCTCCTGCCATCCAGGGCTGTGTGGTTAATTACTTTAATTCTGGAATTAGCATGATAATGTCTGTTGTTTGAGGATAAGGCTACCACTCTGCCCAGCCTTTAATTGCAATTGACAATTTACACTGAAAGGTAACAGTAATAAAACCCCTAAAGGAAGTAGCAGGGGGTTCTTTGTTGAATTCTAATAAATTTCAGCATCTAGCTCCTTTCTTTGCTTTGAAGAATGTATTTAGGTCCCAGTATTTTTCCAGCTCTGGTCTGGGTCTGGATCATAAGTATCTTTTGTTTGGCCTCAAAATCCCATGCCTCCCCTGCAATCAGCAAGCACCTGCAGACCCAAAGCAGCGTTCCCAGCCATGCAAGGACCTTGTATTGCCCAGGTGGCCAAGCAAACCTGCAGCCATTAACAAATTTCTGTCGAGCAGTAGGTAAAACTCTAATTAAGAAGTAGGTAAATGGTAGTATAGGATTGCCCTGAGGACCTTGTTATGAGTTAGTTGAGTAGGGTCTGTCAAGGAACCTTTAATTTACCCTGCTGCAGCGCAGAGGAGAGGACTGCAGGTGTTGCCAGTGGAATTAGAGCACACAGGTTTAGGCAGAAGGGTATTGGGCTCTGACTTTCTCCTGAATCAAACGATTTCCCTCTTGTTAAGCCCTGAGGAGATGCTGCTGCTCCTGCTGACCCCTTGCAGGGGACAACTTGTGCTCTGACTCCTACAGTCTGGAGTAATAGGGGCTGGTATGGCCAGACTTACTTGGTCCTGTTTGCCCTCTGGAGGCAGAGGTTGTTCACTAGCAACTCACTGGAATGCTTTTTAGCCCTTGAGTTACTACTACATTTTTTGAGCATCTATTCTGGCTTGTGACATTAGGGTTGCATGGATTTTGGGGTAAGTTACTCGAACTACATGTAAAGGGCCTGGAACTAAGGAGTGGGAACTCAATTTGGTACCAGATTCAAAAGACACATTTAAAATTACAGCCCAATAAATGTACTGTAGTATTGCCTCAGGTCACCAGTCAGAAACAGCCTTTTCTCTTCTGTACAAAACACATGAAAGGACAGAATTTACCCTCTGTAGCTATGGGCAATGGTGGAGATCTAGAGAGAAGACCACAGCTAGTGCTGCAGTGCCAGCAAGGTTATTCAACCTTAGAATGTGCACCAATTTGAACAGACCCAAGGTCTTTTCATTTTTAAAAGCAATGGCCTTGACCGTTGACTGTTCCTTTGCAATTATTCCCAGCAGGAAAGGGACTGGAAATCTAGTTTCTCATTACCTGAATTTGATCACTTCATCAAGTGATTGCTTGCCAGGCTTTTAAGCTGGGAAGACCCCTGCATTAAACTGATATTTCTGAAGGAAAGATAGCAGGAGGAGGAAAGGGAAATCATGTACCCAAGATAACATATTGATTTTTTTTTTAGTATGCCTTTAATCATTAGCCAGGTTGATCTGGCTCTACAGAATGGAATTTCTGGCATTGCCTCCTGCACCTTCAAATAAGCTGCCATCTTTATTTTTAAACGCTTTACTCTTTTACTTTTCAACAGGCAGATCTGAAATGCCAGCTGGGAGATGCAGGTTACATAGTGTTTGGAGTGATCCTTTTCATCTGGGAGCTCCTGCCTACTTCCTTGGTTGTGTATTTCTTCCGTGTCCGAAACCCTACAAAAGATCTAGTAAGTGGGATTTGTTGGTGTATTTGCTACAACATGTAGTTGCAATGTCCAGGCAGGTCTGAAGGACTCAGCTGCTGAGCGATCTTTTACTTCTTTACATTCTGACTTCTCTTTTTCAATGTGTCCTCGGCAGAATAAGAGCAACCAAAACTTTCCACTTTTTTATGATAACTCCTCTTGAAAGAAACTCATCAGGTTTATCCAGAAAGAAAGGCCAGGTGTTTCTAAGGCAGTTTATCTTAAAAATCAGGAACTTTCTTAAGGGTAGGGACAACTTCCCTTTGAGATAACACAGCACTTTATTAGAATTGGTAGAAAAGGAGTTTGTTATCCAAACTTGGTATCTTTCATCACATAGCAGTGAAAATGGTTGTGTGCTAACAGGGCTGTGAAATAATAGATTGAATTTTTCCAAGTCAAAGACCCGTGGCTGTAATAAGCACTTGCTGACTTGTTGGCTATTTCAGAAGACCAGAGATTAAGGTGTCAGTTGTAAAGGAGAATTCCTGGTAAATGTCCTTAATATCTAGGTAGTTAATAGATAGACAAGCATTTTTTTATAGCTGTAGGCAATGTCTCCAGGTTAACTGGTTGACAGGCACACAGGAAATACCAGCCCTCACTAGGATTACTGAGGTAATGTCTCTGTTTCTGTAGGCCAAATGAAACCAATGCTAATATTACTCAAAGGGATGTGAATGGTAAATACACAAGTATTTACCATTCTCATTACCAAGAGAGAAGCAAATAACAGAATAACTTTCTAGACAAAGTGATGGGTTTTATCCTCATATGCACATTTCAGAGACAATGACAAAGCCAAGATGAACAAGGAAATAATACCTGACATTGGACTAAGAAACCCCACGGATCCCAGTGTCCATGACCAGAACTATCTCAGCCTCACTCCTGCTTAGGAGTTAACCAGGACAACTGCAAAGAGAAGAAATGTTTTTAAGTACCGGCCAGAGGTCCTGCTCTTCTGAAAAGTGACCACAGAGAGATCTTATTTCATTTAAAGTGGGCTTAGTAAGGCTAGACCTGGTGGCCAAGTTTGGATAGAGTGGGAAAGATTGACAGAGAATGAAAATAATGGAAGTGATCTTATCACTGATTTTGAAAAGCTGATCTCATGAAGCCTTGGAATCCTAATCAAACAAGAGCTCAAATGGGGTCAAACAGGCAGTATTCTCCCACAAGAGCATGGCAGTAACACGTATAACATATTTTTGCATTGTGACTTGCAGAAAGCCTTAAACCTCCATAAAGACACAATTCAGAAGAGGCAATCAGTGATATCACTTCTTTTATGAATACCTTTTTTAGGGTAAACATTATCTGTCACATAGGTTAGGTCACATAGAATTTTTTTTCTCACATAGGACAATTATTTAGAGGAAGACCAGAAATAAGTAGAACTGAACAAAAAATGAATGGACTGTAGCAAGAGAAAACTGAACTTCAGTGTGATATTGCCACAAGAGGGAGACCAAAGGCCGCAGGATTTTAGGCTAATGCATTCAGTAGGCTGCTACTTGGCCAGAAAGCATGGGGTTAGAATTAAAGCTAACCCTCCTTTAGTTTAAAAAAACCCTAACAACAAGTCTGATTAGGTAAAAATCAAAAACATTCTTTATTTTTAATAATGAATCCTGAGAAATAGTTCCTTGGTTTCATGGTTCATTTGGGACTTCAGAATCAAAAAGTTTGAGTAGAGGCAGGCATCCTGCATTCAGCATTGCTCAAATATGAAACTCCTTTCCACAAGTGATTATTGCCTGGAATGAGCTGTTGGCTCTGGTGCTGACACAGGGTTACATCAGCATGTGGCCCTTTGCCTTGCCGTACCTTTAACCAGACAAAAGTTGGAAATGGGGGCATGACAGAGATGCACTCAATCCTCATTTCATCTTTGTCAAAGTTATTTAACACATAAAATAAAGGGGGAGATCAAACTGCTCTCCTTTTTAAGGCCAGAGAGAAGATGTCATCCTGCTTATCCACAGGCACAGTGAGCCCCTCTTCCCTGGGGATGGGAGCAGTGGTTGAGGCTCAGCAAGTTCTTAGATGTCTTTCTGCACTGTTTCTGGAATTGTGCAGAGAAATCAAACTTATTTCTTGCATCCTGTATGTTTTCTGTTTTGATTCACAGGGAAATACAGTGAAAATGCTTTGTAAATGAAAGAGTTATATATACACTCCTTTCCCTGTTTTGTCAAAGGACCTGACCTCAGGATTTGACCCTCACAGCACTATAGATTAGATACTGAAATTTCTTGGTGAGGGCCTAAGGGACTTTTCAGATGTGGGTTCACTAAGCAGGATACCAAGCTTCAACATGATCAGTTTCTGTGGTAAGGGAGGTAAGGCACCAGGAAGGAGTGTTAGCAGTGTGGGAGGTAAAAATCAAATCTCTTTAGATGTTTCCTACGTTTCCTTCAGCTCCTTGGCTGCTTCCTACTGCTCACTTCATGTCAGCTGGCTAAAAGCATGAAGTGCCCTGGGTGGACAGGAATTCAGCAGAAAGGTTGAATGCAGACTGGTGGCTTCAGAAGGTCAGGTGTTAGCTAGGAAATAAGGACAAATCAGAGCTGTTGAGATCAGTATCACTATGCTGGTAGAGATGAACAGTAAATGCAAAATTATTTCTGCTGTCTTCAGCAAATGCAAAATTGCACGTTTTATTTTGGAAACCGTGAGGTAAGTTGGCAGCAACTTCTACTGAAGTCAGGCCCCAGGCAATTGATAAACAGCTGTTTGATACATGTTGCAAATACTGACTGAGGTTTCCCTTTCCTCAGGCCAATGCAGGAATGGTCCCAAGCCACGGCTTCAGTCCCAGGTCTTACTTCTTTGACAATCCCCGCAGATACGACAGTGACGATGATCTAGCCTGGAATATTGCACCACAGGGGGCACAGGGCAGGTGAGACACAAGAGTGAACCGCTTGCTGCCCAAAACAGAAACTGGAGGAGGAGGAACTCTGACACACCACAGAAGATGGATGTGAATTGTCTAGCTGCAATTGCTGCATAAATCCCAGCAGGGTGAGGGGAAGCAAAAGGGGAAGCTGAGGTAGAAAGGCAGCACTGAGTGACTGGGGATCCAAGGGCCCTGTAGACACTATAAAGACACAAGAATGAAAATTGTTATATAATTTAAACCACTATTGGTTTAAATAATTTAAACCACTATTGGTTTAAATACCAATATTGTACCAATGTACTGCTCGTTGAAAAACTCAGGTCAGAATTTTGTTTCATCCTTTATTTCTTCCAAGGGTGGCTTCAGAAATTCCATTTACTCATTCAAGTGTGAGAGCAAGACTGCCTAGAAAAACAGCTGTCTCCTAGCTCAGGCAGAGCAGGGAAAACTGAAGAGCAGAGGCAGCGGCTTGTGATAGTTGTAGCAAGAAGCCTTTCAATTTAGGTTGCCCTGTAACATGGCTAAATATCTTGAGGGTGACCTGAAATGAAGGGAGCATCTGCTTTCCCACATGCTGAAAGCTTAGAAAAATCTACTAAACTGCTGAAATCCCACACAACCCAGAACTGGCACAAAAATTCTGTCTTCTCTGCACAGCTGTGAGGTTTAGGTAAGGATTCTGGTCCAGGAAGGAGCAGTTCACATGAGAAATGGTAGCACCCAAATCAGAGAAGGAAAGGCACTGACAGGACTCTATCCTGCTCTGAAAGGAGTCTCAGTCGTGTTATCCCTTTGCTGTGGCTGTAGCTACATTATGATGTGAATCGATTAATGTAACCACTCAAAATGCTGGCTAAGTTGCCAGTCATAGTTAACATAACCCAGATTTAGTGCTTGTCACTCATTCAAGTGAGATAGAGTAGTCACTGTCTGTGAGCCCAGATCATGGCTCAGTAAAGTTGCACACTCACTATCTACAGTTATCAGTCATCCTATTCCTGCACTAATTAGTTTTTCACATAGTAACTAAGCCCATGGAGGATGCTGGAGGTGGTTTTGAGCCAGCCTGGTATCCCATCCTAGAGCCAGAGGCACTCTGTCTTCCATACTGAGCCATCAGGGAACCAGCCACACTGGTAACACATGCACAGCTCCCAGGGAAAGCCAAACCAGCCACATGCACTTTGTCATGCTGCTCATGGGAGAAAAGACAGCATGGCAGAGCTGCAAACCATGTCCTAGGCTCTGGGACAGAGACACGGGAGGTTTAGATCTCTGACAGGCACTTGCAGTGCCAGGACTTGGCAGGGACAAGCAGCACCATTTCTGGGATTTTCCAACACCTTCTGGAACAGCAAATCAGAAAGGAGAGGGTCTTTAGTGAACCAAGAGAATCAGGAAATTGATAATGAACACTTGGGCCAAAATAATTGATAGATCAGAAAAATAAATAGCTGCCTGTACCCCTTGGCTTGGGGGTTTATTTTTGCACTTTGTCAGGAGAACTACCTCTACATGATTGCATTTTCCCTATGTTCTCTAACTAGGTGCTTAAAGAACCAATCTGCCAGTCACTAATTCTTCTATTTTCTTTCTAAGTTTCTCTCCAGACTACTATGACTGGAGCCATCAGAACAACAGCTTCATGGCTTACATAGGATCCCTCCAACAAGATCCAGCACTGGACACAGACCGGCCAAGCCCTATTTAACTTCAATCAACTACAGCGTTCTAGGACATTCCAATATTAAAACCAACGTTCCAAAAAACAAAGCTTAGCAACTTTTCTTCACCTTTTGGTTTTTAGAAATTTTCCTATGCACACATAAATGAAGAACCTTGCCATGAGCTTTTCATAGTTCAAGGAGAAGTATAAGCTAATGATTTAAACTTTGAAGACTGTTCCAATTAATACCTTGTTCTAAGCCATGGTATTTTGGCTTTGAATAGAGTTGTTAGAAGGTATAATTTAATCATTTTTATGCTCATTTTAAAAGAGCAAATTCCATGAAGTGAAATGGCATAATTATTTTCTAAGTATTTTTATTTTTACACTGTGTATTGTTAGAAATATATGATCAATATACTATAAACACATGAATAGATTTTTCAAATGCATGACAGTTGCAATTTTTATGTGCACATAAAAGCCTGTAAGAAAAAAATATCAACTCAATTAAATACTGTCTTTTCAAGTTATTGCTATGTTCTCAGAGCACAATTTACTCTTTGGGTATCACTGCTTACTCAGTGTGGTGTGACAGTTGGAGGCTAGAAATTATCTGTAGCCCGTGTTCTTCTAAAAAAGTAAGAAAATTATCTTCTCAGCAGCTTTAGGGACAGTCTCAGAAGAGTGGAGATCAGCATCTGCTCCAACTGGAGCACTGTGTACTGCAAAACAAGCTGACAATTTGTATGCTTGAAAAATTAAAGTTATGCAATTATGTCCACCAATCAGATCTAAATATATTATATAGAAGAGTAAGTCAAATATCTCACCAGGGAGAGGGATACATATAACAGTACAGACTTGTTTATCTATTAAGGACCTGGGAATTGCAGTGTGGGAATAGAACAAGAACCAGAAGTACATAAAGCAGTAGAACCTGAACCTCAAAAGTGCCTTTCTGCATAACAAGCAAGCCAGAAAATCTGTGCTTCAGCCTTGTAATTTCAGGGATAAATGTAGTGAGCTCTAGGGGGAAATGGTGGATAAATACTATTCCAGGATGTGACGTTGCAAAGAGTAAGCCTAAAAGTAATTATTATTAATCTAAAGCAAGCAGGAACCCTGACTCTACTTCAGGTCTTTTTATTACACCCAGTTCTCAGCAGTGGAGAACTCTGCATCCCCAGGATCTCTTTCTCCTTACCAATGTGGAACAAATACTGTAACTCAATCCACATATCCCCAGGAGGAAAACATACTACTTCCAGTAATCTTTACTTCTATAGAAGTACTCCATTTTGAGGTGTACTACAGCATCCCCAAATGGTGGAGGGACCTTGTGTTTTCTTCATGCTTGACTTCAGGAAGTACAAGTAGTTGAGAATTCTTGAGTACATTTCACAGAGAATATACAGGATTAAAAAAGGGATGGGGAATAGATCTGATTAGATCTGCTTGAAAGCCAAATGCAGAGCAGTGCCATACTCCCACATCAAGTCTTCCACAGTGTCTTTGGGCTTTGGGGTCTTTATAGAAAAGCCAAAGCATGAGCCTTGCCTCCAGCAGAAGTAAACTGTTTGTCCTCCCAACGCTTACATTGCCTTCTTCATATATATCCACTGAAGAAAAGAAAAGCCATTTAAACTATCAGTCAGATTAAAAGAAGTAACACAGTGTTGGGAGAACTGAAATTTTATTAAACCCTTTGGAGTTCTACAATCATGTTTGTACAAAACTGCCTGAAGACTCAGTGCAAGAGAAGACTGCAGGAATTTTATTTTGGTCACAGCAGTTACAGCTGCACAGCAAAAACTTAAGAGAATTCTGCACTTAGAACAAACTTCAGCCCTATGCCCAGTATGCACACAGTCAAGTGGCTGTAACCAACCATGGTAATGAACCAAATACTCTAAAACAGGAGATTTTAACAACAATGTGAGAGGTAAGATATTTATCATCACCTGTATAACAGGCACTTACCTAAGCGGGGGATGAAATATCAAATTTTCAGTAAGATAATTTGTTAAAAATGCGTACATGGAAGGAAAAAGAGACCTTTCCAGGGAAAAAATTTAAACATGAAGACCTCCGCTGGATGAACAAACCAAAAAAATATTTACAAAATTGATTTTATAAGCTATTCTGAGAAAGGGACAGAACAGACTTAATTTCTAAATAAGCCTTTTTGTATCTTAAAACAATTGGATTTAAGCAGGGGCTAAATTTGGCGATATTCACACAGAAACATACTGTAATTCTACAATGGATTCCTGATGTGCAGACACACTACAGTGCAATGCAAGCAGCAAGAATTATACAGGTTACCTTCATCTTTTGAATGAAATTTGAGAGTGAAAATGTCATCATTTTCATCTTACATGACTATCACAGAAGTAATTTTTGTAATAGCGACCAAGTGTCATTGAAAGGTAAATAAAAAGAAAAAAAAAATATTTTCAAATGAAATGCCAATAATCACATCCACAAAAAGAAGGTGTAGCAGAAAATACTTTAATTTGCATTTTGTAGATTCAAACATAGCAAAGATTTAGAAGTGTTTAGATCTCAATAAGCGGTTCCAACATTGATTCTGATTTTAATAAATATTACATTTTAATAGGATAGCTATATGGAGAAATTGTAAAGTGATGAATTGCTGATTGCTACTTTATAAACATGAGCATCAAGATTATTTACAACATATTACAGGGCATTTCCCAGAAAAGCACAAAGCAAGGTCAGATAAAGGCAACCCAACCATCAAACACAAAAGAAAATGTGGCACAGTGTATTTCATGCACATACAATGACAGCACAGATCATCAGCTGAAAACTAGGAAAACACTTATTATTCCAGCTTACACAAGTCTCTATATTTAATTGTTTTAAATTTATATTCTGACCTACCTCCTAAGGCAGTGAAGAACAAGTTATTCAGCAACAGTGCCCTACTTTTTACCTATGCAGTTTTTTTTTTACTTTTACCTATGCAAGTCTTTTTTCACAAGTCTTCATGACTTGGGAACAATTAAACATTTTTGTCTTTGTCTTCTCACTACCTCTGGGATTACAATCATTGTGTCATTTGTACAAGAAAATGTACTGCTACTCTGAAATGAATGGCAGACAGTGTTGACAAGCTGATCTCCAACAGGGAGCTGGAATTTAAAATAGTTCACAGGTCATGGACGGTGTAACTAACTTTACTCTTTAGTATAAAAAAAAAGAGCTGTAAATTTTTAGAATTTAATTTAACATATAAAGAACTAAGTCATCCTACTCACACAGCAAAACTTTATAGGCAGCATAGTCACAGAATGTACATCAAATACAGTAAAAAAGATGGTGACAGGAAAATTGTTTCAACTAGATTTGTTACAGGAAAAATCTTATGTCCTACCTCTACAATGACAGTGAAGTGAAATGCCTTCCATATTTGATCATCAAGAGATATGTACCTTCAGGTGCAACAGAACTTACACACACAATTTGCTGTTCAGTTGCACTCCTGTGCTGCCATGACACAAAGGAAAAGAAGAAAACCTTCACATCTCTTTATGTCCTTACCCAACAGTATTTACCTTGTGCCAACGAGGGCTGCAAGGACCAGGTACCCAGGATCTGCATGCCTGAATCTCTCACCTGTCCCATGAGCAAGTGCATGATTCTGCTTCAGTGTCTGTTGATTTTAGCCAGGCACAGGTGGAAAAAGAAAAAAAAAAATAGCAAGTTGCATCCCCAGGAGGAGGCTGGAAGCAATTCACTTTCCCCACACAGCAAGGGGAAAAAAGGAAGAAACATTTCAGAGACTTAGGTCCTTCCTGGGGCAGCGCAGTCATACAGTTTTGTTTTTTATTTTAACTAGAAAATCCTGCCTAAAGCTTTAGGCACTATAATATATAACAATACAGATAAATCCCAGTTGTACGGCACTCCTTACACGAGTGAGCCTACAGTTCTAGCCCTTGCAGGTCTATCCAAAAGGCAAAGAATTAACAGCCAATTAAAAATTACACTCTTTCAATATATACAATTACTCAGAAGATTTGGATACTCAGTGTGTAACTCATCTACCAAACACAGCTGTTCACATCTGAGCTACTTACCTAGATTCCCACTTCAATTTAATAGAGAGAAATAAACTCTGAGGGTGCAAATACAGAGCTGGGAAGAGGCCAGATGAATCCACCTAGAAACCTCCTGCTCTTCTGCTTAACTAGAAAACAAAAGCTTTGCTCAGACACAGGCGCTCACAGGCCAGAGAGGCTACTAGGAAAAAACATAACGTCCCCAAACTGGCATCAGCTTCCCCTAACACCATGTCCAATTACCTATAAGGTTAAACAGAAACTTCCACTGGGATACCAGTTCACTGCCAATTTGTGCAACTATCACCAGATTAAGGGTGGTTTGGATTTTTTGTTTGTTTTTTTATTTCCCTTTCTATTTTTTAAAATTTCATTTAGTATATCCCAGTTTGACACAAAGGGGTTAACTTTCTTAAGCAACAGCATTTTTATAAAAGCCAAGTGTCAGCAGAATAGTCTATTTCATTTCCAGTCAGGTAGAAATTTGAGGCTAGTCTGGAAACAAAGGACAGAGTATATTCCAGCCTTCAGAAAATTTCAGCTGTAAGGGAACCCATTATGGAAGCCAATACAATTACAATCAATTATATAAATAGGTCACTCAGTATCTAATAGGGTGAAAAATGTTTAAGAGCACTTAATTTTGTGAAGACTTGTTTTTAAAAACAAGAGATGTATCTACACTGCACCAGCACTTCCTACATTCATAACACCTAACTTCATTTTTAAACATGCTGGTTTAAAAGAAATTATTACTTCATTTTAAATTTAAACCAATATTTGGTTGCTACTAATGGTGATGCTGTTTCTGAATTCTATTTTGACACTGGTAAGTTATCACTGACATTTGTGGACAATGATACATGAGTAATTTCTTATTTTATGAAAGAAATGTTATTAACATACCCGTTTTTTTATGCTGAATATCCTTTTAAAGAAGATACAGTATGGGTTTGCATAGATAGAGTATGTGGTATTAAATGTCAGTATGATTATGAATTTTAAAAAGCATCTTTTTTAAAAGTGGCTACAAAAGCACATTATTTTTACACTGACCTTTTAACATAGCACTCAAACATAACTCATAAAGAGCAAATTTATTTCCATGACTCAAAGACCAAGTGTGCTATTTTAACATTTAAGACACAAAAAAGACAACTTTTGGAAACTGAACTTGTGATTACAATCTAAAAAAATAATATGGAGTAAACAGGAATTTGATTGACTGAGGTTTTTCAGCTAGCAGCACTCCACTAACCATCTCCCCCTGTCCTGACCCCTACCTCCAAATAAATGCAGATAAGGGGCTGCAGCAAGGGGCTACAGAAAAGTCACTTTCAACTCTGCTGCATCAGAGACAAGGTAGTAATTTAAAAACAAAAGTGCTGAAAAGCACAAAACAAGGGTAAAAAAATTGGTATCCTTATGATGCAAAGAAGCCCAGCATGAAAAAATTTTCTGCTCAGTAAATTTGCTATTTTTAAGTAAATTTCATTATTACATAAGAAGCTAGAACTCAGCAAGAGCCTTATTTCTTTTTTGTGGTTAGTTGTTTTGTTGTTATTTTTTTTTTTCTTTGTTTGCTTGGAGGTTCCCCCCCCCCCACTTTTGACAGTCAGAACTAACATACCAAATCCTCAGAATACACTGAAGTTCAGTAAATGGAGAGACACAAGAAGTGATCCCCCCCTTTCCAGACAGGCCAAGTCAGGGTGGAGGTACATATGTTTTCATATAAAAAAGCTGTCTCAGAAAGACAAGGAAATAAGAAAATTTATGAAGTTTCAGTACAAAAGAACTGTGAGCAGAAAACTTAAAAAATAAACAGATCAGCATAATTTACACATTTAAAAACTATATATTTCATTCATAAATATATTTTCTAATTAATAACCATTCCTAGTTTAAACATAAATATTCAAGTTGGGATTTGATTTTACTTTTTTCAGTTCATGTGAGTCCTGTAAGGATCAGTTCCTTCTGCTCAACGCAGTCATGTAAATGATCTTCACTAACAGGTTGTGCAAAGACCTTCATTACCTAGTTTGTTGTAATAAAACTTTAAAATTCTGCAACTCTTTTATACTTGTGGAAAGCCTGTAAAACATAAACCATTGAAGTGTTACCAAGTCAGCAAAAGAGAAATACAAATTATCACATTCATTTTACTTTACATTTTTCCTCAAAGACAATTCAGTTCCAAAGATCAGCACACTTAAGATACACTTTCTCTCAAAAGGTCTATTGACTCTCCATTTTACATTAACACAATATATGACAGGGATTAAAGTTTATATATACATTTAATCATCCCAGCTTCATTAAACATCTAAAAATCCCTAACCACAGGTAATAAAGTTTATTACATTCTTTTATCAGATTGTTTAAACAGATTGTTTAAACAGGAACAGATTGTTGTATTCAAGATCTGAAAATCTAACATAAAGTGCAAAGCATGCTCTATGTACACTTCTTTTAAAGCAGTTAAAATGTTTCATCATTTGAAGGAGATACATTTAAAAAAAATTCATCAAATGTAAGAGACTTAAATTTCATCGTGCAGAAGGTAGATTTATGAGACTTGAGACAGGGGATGAATTAGATCCAAACACAGAATGAAGACTAAGACTAATAATCCACATGCTCAGTTTGAAGGCATTAAGTTTATCCATATTGCTGGTAGTAATTCAGCCTTTCAAAAGCTACAGCTACATATACAATACCATCTTTCCACAGAAACTGAGTATTGACACGAAAGTTTTATATTTTTCTACTATTAAAATTATAACATTTTACCTTCCAAAGGCATTTACAAGAGCAACTATTTCTTGCCGTGTGAGCTGAAAACCTTTTGATGGGCTGTTCTCAGGAAGGCTCTGTATTTCTTTCTCAGAAAACAAGATCTTCAGAGCAGTTCCTAAGCCTTGAGTCTATAAGAAAAGTCCAATGTTTTAACATCAGTGAAATCATTCCTACAAATATTCATAAAACCATAAAAAATATAAAAACACACTAATCTAGGCAAATTTTAGTACCAATTCTTATATACTGACCCTCAACCCAAATAAGTGTACCAAAACCAGGGTACTAATGCAAATACATGAAAGCAATTGTGTACCAGGTTCACTTATTCAGGAGCATTTTTTTCCTCAAGTATATTTGCTCTTGATCCTTACCTTTTTAATCTCTTTTTTCCCCATCTCTTTTCTCCTTGGTTATGCATATGAAAATATGTCCATTACAACACTTCCAGCTCCCTCCTGCCCCTCACCTTATAGATGGCCCACTCCCGCAGGAGCACATCTCCCCTTTTCCTCTCCCCTTCCCTTTTAAAGTCAAACTAAGTTTTTTTTATGAGGTATCACAATACCTGCACTTTTTCCACTTTCAATTCTAGTGGCAAACAATGCAGTTTCAATTTCAACCCCTATTTTCTATGCAGGGACAGAACAGAAGTAGCTTTTCTTAATTGTAATTGGGCTACATAAGCAACCACTTTGATTTTGACAAAAGGTGGTTAAAGCTGGCTGCAAGAGAACTTTATAGGTCAGGAAATCTGGCCTTCTTGTGTTCTTAGTGAGGAGGAACTACAAACAATAGATCAAAAACATTAACTAGGACAGGATAAGCAGAACTCCAGAAATTCAGCAAAGACCACCAAATTTTTGATGCTACAAACTTTGAAAATTGCACTCTGATAAGTTTAATGTAATACAGTGGTATAGTACAGCAGGCACTTCAAAATAACTTCTCAGTCTGGACTTAACATTAGTTTTGAGGTTTAAAATACTGTTGTCAGTAATTTTAAAAAGTAGAAGCCAAGAAAACGAAACTGGCTTTCAACTTTCAGCTTTACTGCACACCTTTGCATTCATTTGCTGCCCTCTGCATAAACTGAGAAAATCTGAATTACTTCTTTTTCTTACACTTCAATTTGTGGAGTTAAATATCACACTGGATTCCCTAAAAAGTAAGTGGTGTGTTTAAAGGAAGATTTCCCATAAGTGATTCTACAAGGCTCGTCTGATCACTGAATACAAGTAAGATATTGACTGTTAGTAATATCTTACCATGAAGCATCTGCTTTAAAAGTAACTCTTTCAGAATACAAACTCTACTTTTTAGTAAACTACACAGCTGTTGAATAAACAAAATCTGGAAAAAAAAAGAAAATGCTTATTGGTAAACTAAACATATATCTATTTTTAATATATAGGTAAGGATACCAGGGACCAACCATGTGCAGAAAGCCCGAATGCTAAGGTAAGAGGTGTCCTGCCAAAATGAAATAGATGCTTATCTTGGGACCTGTCCCTGCCAGAATACACAGACCTACACAAAATAAACTGTACCTGCAACTTGCCCCACAGCCTGCATTTGTCACATCCAACACAGTCCATTATGCGGGAGATGTTCTTGAAATGCAATCTGAATTCTTCCTATCAGTTAAAAACAAAATAAAAAAGCTTAAGCTAATATACATCTTAGCTTTGCAAAAACAGAACGTTAATGAATGTAGTACCATTAGAAATCCAGTACTATTAGAATATCAATTCTCTAACCCAAACTGAACAAAACCATCGCTTTATGTAGTCTGGCCATAACAAAGATCCATGTAAACCTAGAATCTGGTTTCCAAGCCACTTTTAACACTTAATTCTTAAAAGAATCCCCCCAAAAATACAGAATATGCAGGGTAATGCATGGATTCTGTACACCAATTTCCTACTAACTTTCTCCAGATTTTCTGAGGTACAGGTGCTGTATCTGTGTCCCTGACCATTTTTTCTTCCATTTTTCAAATCCCTTTTGAACAAACCACCTTTTTGACCAACAAGTTACAATTCATGAAAGATATTTCCTGTTCAAAACTATGAATAGACTGTTCCTGTGCAACTTCAGACAGAGCAGGAGCAAGCACAGTGCAGAACTAACTAAGCTAATCTCAATTTTTTAAGGTCCAAAAAACACTACCTGGGCTGATAAAACTCTACCACTTTTGTAATAGCATTTTTTGTAATGCCGATGACATTTCAAACCACTACTGAAATAAGTGTTGTAAGTGTTAATAAATATTGAAACAGAACTTCATTAGCAAGCACCACTCCAACTATGGAACTGCAATTTACACCAGTGGCACATTAACACCAGAAGCTGATGGGTAAGTACAGCACTCCCATTAGGTTCCCATGTCTAGGAACTGTGTTTTCTAATGTTACGTATCATAGTATGAGACTATACTGTATATTGTGTTCCATTATATAAGGCTCCATTTTGTAAAGCAAACATGACTGGGTAGGTTGTTTTTATCCAGATAATTATGAAACAGATACTCAAAAATAAGCACTGCTGCATTTACTGATAATATTCATGTGCCTCACCACAGTCCTGATGCCAGACTCAAGGCACAAAGCCAGAGATTTCAGTCTGCTTGGATCAGGACAACATCTTACCATAAAGTTGATTAAAAGGCCTCAGATACAGTTCTACAAAAGGCAGGGATAAAAACCTTACTCTCAGCAGCGTGTTTGTGGTAGGCAGAAGGGCTTTCCAAAATAACACAGTCTAACTCCAAAATACGTGTTTTGGATGTAATTCAAAAAACTAGCTTTACCTTTAGTGACTTGGCTCCTTTTTTATCTCCAGCAAACATGGACTTTTCATCAAAGTGCATATGGAAGGACCTAATAAAGATAACATGCAATCAAAACAAATGCTGGCATAAACTACAGTGTTCAATTAAGCTTTGTGAGCAGCTGATGTCATCAGTGTAAAATATTTTTCAGAGTTCCTAGTCCTTGCAGATTAGGCCTTAAAAAATTACTCAGAGGAATTGGTTTTACTGTGCAATCACTGTAACTTGAAATTTGTTATTCAGAGTTTTGTTCAAATTAATACTGAAATTGGCTTAATGTTTGCCTTCCCACTGATCATTGCCTGACTACACCTCAGTTACCTAGCAAGACCACGATTAGGGACAGCAATGAAACCACACAATATTGTTACCAACCACAAAAACTAACAAAAAGGAGAGCAAAGAAACTGAACTTAAGAACATTATGGAATAAATAGAAGGAAGAGGAGATGGCCAAACCACCAGAGGTTAAGTCTGGGATAAAAGCTCTATTACTCAGTGGGCCATTAAAAGACTGTATGTACTACTTTCCTTTTCAAAATAAATCCTGTGCATCTTATACTGAAGAATCAGAAAAAGCAACACACAGGAAGTAGCCCAGGGTGTTGAGCTGTTTGGGGCTTTTTGAGTGCTTTTTGGTTTTTTGTTTTTAAAGATTGGTAGGTTCAAACCTCAAAACTATTAATCTGTCCTAGCAAATGTACAAATTCCCCTTGATCTTTCCCATTACTTAAATTTTATTTCTTCATTCCACTCTCCTTTTCCTATCCTATCAAGGAGTCACCTATTCTCACTTCCAAATAAAACTGAAAATTTCAAACTACTGGTAAAAAACCCTCATGCCTTACTTGGTATCCCTGAAGATATCTAGTAAGAGAGCTTTAGATTCAGCATCCTCGTGGCCGTTGCCGGTGTAAAGGTCGACAACTGCACGCTCAAAGTATGGAGCAACCTTTGACAAAGCACGCAGCTCTATCAAATATAAGAAATACAAGTTCTTGAGCCTCCTTGGTCCTTCTCCTTTCGTTTCAGCAGGGTCAAAGCGGCGAGTGAACTCTTTCACATTTGGTCCCCAGCGGGGCTTACCCCACGTTTCTACAGAGAGAAAGAAAAAGGGGGTACAGGGGTAGTAAAAGAGACACATTTAGAATATGAACTCAACTGAGCATACCCCAACAATTCTCAGAAAACACAAAATACACACTACAGATATTGTAGAATTCCATTCAGAAATTTTACCTGGACATACCTTCAAGAAGATAATTTGCACACAGATGCAAGTTGATGCTAGCATGGAGTCCAGAAATAAGTTTATAAAACACTCTTTTCTCAAGGCACAGACCTGTCCAGGAAAAACGACAAACAGATACCAAACTAAATACTGGAAATTATTTATTAAAATGAATATACCCTGACATTTTAATGATCCAAGTCTGCATTGTTGACTTTCAAGAATTACCATTACTGCACTTCAGTACTGTTAATAAGCCCTTAGAGCCACCATAGGTAAAGTTTAACTCCTATTTTCTATATAAAGCAATACTAAGAATGACATTTGACATTTCTTGCTTGCTATTTTAGTGTTCTAGTTAACACAGTCAAATAAGGATCTATTCAGTAGGCACAGATAAATTTCTACACAAAACTAAGATGCCTATACTGTTTGAGCAATACATTTGAACTGATGTTGCATTTTGACTGTCTGGAAATCAGAAATATACTGTGACCATCTTAATTACAATTAGAGCTACCACTGAATTAGAGGAGTGGCCCTAAAGAAAAACACCAAAAGGCCCAGAAAATCTTACAGCACTAGAAAACAGAAAAATACCTCTTCATAGCTATACTGCAAATTCACTGAAGATTAAATGCACAGGACAAAACCTTGGAAAATATGACTTGATCAATACAGACATCTACATCATAAATGGAAATACAGTGGCATTGAGATGTCAGAATATAATTTATATGCAGAAATTACTTACAATTCCAATTAGAACCAAAGTTAGAGACTACACTTGAAATTAAAGAATTTGTTCCTTTAAAAAATATGTTTGGACAACTTTCCTGCCACTCCAAGCTCTACAAATGGAAGCAGGAAGAGCTGATGGCGAAGCCTACCTGTGAGGCTGACATGTGTCCTCATTTACAGATGTTACATTTTTAAAGGCATGTAAATTTATATGCTTTCCTACAATACCACCAGACAAGTAAAGGTCTAGGAAAGGCAGAATGAACTAATTTTAAAATTAAGTACATTTGACTCGCTTAATTTTCTACACACCTCCAAAATGGGATTTTGATTGCTACTACTGCAATAATAATTTCCATTTCAACATGAATATAAAGAAAATAGCTTTGCCTTCTGAACACACAGACTTAGATTATAAACTGGGAACAGAGCCACCAAAATCTTTAATGTTCTTTAAAGCTGTTTCCAAATAATAATGCTTACCAATATTACTACTAATAATGCCTCTGCTTAAATGCCTAAAATAACCAGAAAATTCAAAGTAACTGGCAATGAAGTGAATTCCTTCTATGAAAGATAAAACACTTAAATGTTTAAGGAGTATGCTGTCTAAGTAAACTAAAAGATTTTTAAAGACCCTCAAGGTAAGAAGAATTTGAACAACACTTAGAAGCTCTGCACAACTTACGAAAAAGCCTAGCTATGAAAAATATTTGAGGAGATGAAAAAAGTGCTACAGTGTTCCTTCTAGTGACTATAACACTATATTGACTCATCCAAGAGCCTTTACCTTCTAGCCATGTGTAGAAAGATTCTCCTGTAAATACAAAGTACATAGTTAAATGAAGAGTATTCATTTTCAACATTGCAGCATCTTTATATCACTATGCATACAACATCAGCTGCCATCTAATTTAACATGAAGTTAAATAATTTAGCTATTGAAATGAAAATAGGCACTAAAGCAGCTAACTTGGAGGTTGGTTTAAATCTGTTGGATAGGAGAACAGGAGAAATACAAGAATGAGCATGCCTAAACTACTGGTCACGGCATTCAACAGTGTATGGAAGCACAAATTTGATTATTTGCTCTGCTGGTGAAAGACATGATGGCAGAGTGCAATTCTGACAGCCTTCACCTTAATCTGCCTAAAGGTTTCCTTTAGACTTAAATCTTTTGCCTGAGAGCTTTCAGTTGACTGAAAAATCTTTAAGTCTGCCTCACTGTAGACAGATCAAATACTTTCTCCCCACTCTCTCCCAGTCTTCCCAAAATCAAGGTCATTCAAGAAAATACACAAAAAAAAATTGTCCCTCTTCTTTTAAGGGATCTGACATCAGTATCAATGGAGTTATGGAAGAACTAATAACATTATTACAATACATATTCTGTTACAAGAATAAGAACCAAGAAGAGAATTGTGTTTTGCTCTTATCCAGTCCTTCCCCTTACTCCAAATGAAAGTATGAGTCCATTAAAAACATTTTCTGGTGAATAATATGTATAAAAACATAACTTTTCTGCTTCCTTAGTCAATAACAGAAACCTAACTTTCTTGCTCTCTAATTTGATAACAGTAAAGTGAATAAATCCAAAATCCAAAACTCTCTAATGCTTACTTCATTTCTGCAGGTCAAGGAAAATAAGATGACTTACCATCATCTCCTCCTTAGAGGGGAAAAAATAAAAAAAAAAGCATAAGCATTAAAAAGATAATTTCCACAGCAAAGCAGTAATGAAACATAGACTTTACTACAAACACTCAAAAAGTGCAAGAAACCTTATTTAATTTATAAAAAATAGGCTATTTTCCTTCACTCCATTCTTGCTCCTTGAGACCACACGAGACTTGACACATTGTAATAATGAAAGTCACTAAGAAATTGAAATCTTAGTAGCAGCTGATTCACATATTATTGAAAGTTGTATTTTAGCTTCAGAAAAATGGTTAAGAAGCCATAGTCTTTAGCTTGCATTGTTCAACAATCAGTCCAGTGTTCCTTCCTGAAATTCTGATCTCTGCATTAAACAATTCTCACAATTATTTTTATTTGTGTGCATCAGCTTTTAGTAATTATAAATATTGAGATATCTTGATTTTCTAGTGAATGGTGATTTTTAAACTGAATCTATTGGCTAATAGTCAATTTTAAGGGAAATAAGACACACTGACAGAGGAAAGCTGATTCATTTGAAACACCAGTTATAGCTTTCAACTTAAATTTGAAAACAAACCCCAAGTTATTAGAATAATAGACTTTTTTTAAAATAATTTTGCACATAACTGATTCTTCGCAAGTGTTCAGTCCTTCAAATAATGCAATTATTTGTACACTTGCAATACATTGCACACTATGGATGAAAAATGTGCAACCACATTACACAAGTATAAGTATGAACTGAAGTGATTAAATTAAATGCTTTTTGAAAAAAGAAACAAGAATACAAAAGTGCTTCAAATTGGAAAACTAGTGTGACACTTCGTAAACAGTTTGAGACTTACAATTAGTTTTCATATCAGCTTACCTGACATTAATAAGCCTATTAGCAGGGATAAGATTAGGCATGTATTTAATAAAGCATCACAAGCTTTCGTCTAAATATTAAAAATGTACAGCTACCTCTACAGAGGAAATTAAAAAAGCAGAAAGCACACCTACAGACTGAAGATTGCTATCTGTATCCCTTGCACTGCAACAGTCACTATGTTAAAAGAAGTGCATTGGAAAATAAAACAGGCAAGACCCACCCCTACTAGGCGCCAGTGGATTTAAAGGACGATAGACAGATCGAGGCCTAAAAAATAAGTTAGAAAACACAAAGATCAGTTTTTAGCTAAACTGATGTACAAGTATAAGATAAATGCTTCCTCTCCCTCCCAATTACTTGAAGCAGTTCTCTTCATAAATGCTGTTCCATACTCTCCAAGCAGAAGGCCCCTTGTATCCAGTGTAACGTTCTGGATTCAGCAGCAAATCCACATATTGTGCATCTGGAGATCTCTCATCTAAACAGGAAAAAAATTTTTACATATGCTAAGTGATCCATTGAAAAAGATTTAACTTAACCAGTCTTACAGAACTAAATATAAACAAGAGGTCTCATATTCTGTCTTCCAGTTTGATTTTAAGTGCCATCTATGTAAAAGTGCAGCAATATACACACTGAATAGAAAGCTCAAAAGCACATAATCTATTCCAAAGTCTCCTGTGAGTCTCCGATTTCTATAACGTCTGATGATCATCTATGTGGCTTCTTTAAGTCTCCCATAAACACTTGACATGCACTGTATTCCCTGACCCTAGGCTAAGACCTAAACAGCGCTTTGTTTTAAATGGCCTCCAAATTTAGGGTTTGTCTGGCAGTATTTGGTTGAGGTGGTTGCTTTTATGAAATGGGTATTCTGTGCACAGTAGGTTCTTAATAAAGACAAGATGAAAATAGTACATCTTGTAGCTGGTACATAATGTAAATTTATTAGCTAAATCCATTTTTCCTCCAAATACCCTCGTATACTGGCAGAAAAGTCTGAATCACATTGCTTAACTGTACAAAGCTTTCAGCATATTGCAGAACAAATCTCTTGGCTACAACAAGAAGCATGTTACTTAAGCAGCCTTTCAACAAGCTATATCCTCATCTCGGACGTTCACTACAAATTTCAGGTAACTTGACCAAAGAAAATTGTGAAGGAGGACTCCCTCTGCTTAAAAACACTGTAGAAACAGAAATCGTTTCAAGCTAAGACCAGTAAAAATCAGGAGTAATTCACCCCTCTTTGAAATTCTAAGACCAACTCATGCTTAAACAAACCCCACATACAATACAAGCCGGAAGTCCAGGGACTTATTCATAGTAATAGACGAAGAAGTGCCACGTAGTACTTCCTCAGATATCAAAAAAACCCACAGAAACAGAGAGTGAAACTGTTCTAAAAAAGAAGAGATGATTCTGCATGAGCAGTTAAGCATTGCTTCAGCAGCAAAAACAAAGAAAGGAGACTGATACAAGATACACAACGAGTGCCAGATGAGAGAAAGTCAAATTACAGCTTTACTTATTTATTTGACAGCATGGCTAATCTAAGCAGTTCCTACACTCCCTGATCACTTCAGGGTCCATTTTTCTTCTTGTTACCCACATACAACTGAGTCTATGTGCACTGCGGGGCCATGCAACAGAAAGACAGAAAGCTGGCCTGGGTTACTAAGTTTTTTCAGCTAGGTCAATTCCCTTATCTAGTTTATGATTAAGCCCAACAGGAAGAGAGGAGAAGAGAGCAAGGGTTTCTGCTTCCTCCCCATGACTCCCAGTAGTTATTCTCTCTCACTCTCGCCGCTCCAGATCACAAACTCACTCAACAATCCAGTTCATCACAGTGGAAGGTGGCAGGGAGACGGCAACTTACTTTCCCGCAATTTAGGTAAGCCTAATCAGCTTACCATGCAGAAAGATGCGCGCCAGAGCCAGTGCAAAAAAAAAACCACACTGGAAGAACAGAGCTGGGGACAGCCTCCTTCAGCAGGGCATAATATAGGGAAAGATGGAGATAGAATCAGGAACTACTTAAGTTAGTATTATTTCTAAAAGAAATGATCCTCAACTATACATTTGATAGCTCAGCATTACTAAAACATATA
Organism: Anomalospiza imberbis; assembly: GCF_031753505.1. Classification (NCBI taxonomy): domain Eukaryota; kingdom Metazoa; phylum Chordata; class Aves; order Passeriformes; family Viduidae; genus Anomalospiza; species Anomalospiza imberbis. Next base: position 69,965,444 of record NC_089683.1, on the reverse strand, counting down.
TGTATACAACTTGAAGGTAGTAGAGACAACAGCAGATAATTCCACATACCAGTTCAGGCCTACAGCAATGCTCATCAGCTGTTACAGAAACTGCTCATATAGAAAGCATTCAGATCAGGCACAGAAGAAGTGCTGAAAGCAAACTGCAGCTGCTAAGTCCACTGCAGCTGCTACTTTCTCAGGTGACACCAAACATAAGCCTAAAGGTAGATGAAAACATCTACCATTATGCCCTAAATATTCCTAGCACAGGAAGCTTTCTAAAGTATTTATTAAAAAGGACTTCAGTAGTCAGTCCTGAAGTTGGCAATTCTCACACTTATCTGAAAACCACTCCTTTGAATGGTACAAGCAAATAAAAAGACTCACATATGTGGAGGAAAGACAAAATCTAGTACCGTAACGTTTTAACAATAAGAAAGTCCTTTCAAATAAGGATGCAGAAATAATTTGGAAACAGCAAAGCTGGAAGAGGAACAAACTCAATCCAAGCACAGTAAAATAGCAACAAAACAACGTAGTAAGAAACAACCAGCTGCAAGCCTTTGTCTTATATTTGTGCTAGGTGCTATTTTTTTGTAAGAAGCTTTTAAAAAAAGTGTTATCGCCCTCCCATTTACCATCTTTTTTATTTACATAAATATCTCCTGTTCAATATACTACAAGGAGGTAACAGTGAACATGCACTGTGTAGGCTACCAAACACTCCTTGTAAAATTGCAAAAATTTGCACTTTGTGTGTATGATATGAACTGTCACATTTCTGTCACTTGGGACAAAATTAAAACTGCTTAAAAATGACTATTTGTAGAGAAAATGTGATCTTTTGCTTTTTTTATGAGAGCAAATAAAACAAACACTCTGAAAAAGCTTAAACATTTTACCATCAAGTTCACAAAAATGATCCTGTGAATCATCGTATCTTGCCCAGTCAATGAAAGCCTCCTTACTTTGGTTACTGAGGGGAAAAAAGAAATTTGATTTTAAACTTTTAAATAAACAATGTCAATAAGAGCTTCTGAAAGAATACAACCCACATATAGCCTGGAAGTTGATTCTGAGTCAATATATCTGAAACTTGAGAATATATGGAGCCATCCCTTGTTAAATGCAATGAGATTCAAGCAGGCATCACCTGCAATACTTTCAAAAGTCAATTTGATGTTGAGACAAAGATTTCACCATTATTTGAACTAACTACCGTGGCTTTTCTTCCTTCAGTAAGAGCTTGGTAAAATATTTTCACAGAATACATTTCTAACAAATTTCAAAGTACTACTTTAGCAGCTATCACTTTCAGGGTGGGGGAGGGAGGAATCACCCTGTTTTCATAACCTGTTCTTTCAACGAAAGCTACAATTCTTAGTGCCTTACTTTTTACTGGGAGACTAGACGTCTAAATCCCTCTTCTAAGCTAAAGTACTCAATGAATATGATTTGTCTGAAGCCATTTTAATAATGGCATTCCACTCACTCTAGCATTTTCAAAGGTGCACTGTACTAGAGACAAGTAGTTTGAAGCTCCTACACTATGAAATACAAACAGTGCCAAAACCTTTCATCTGTGACTGTGTGCAGCACAGAACTACTGATGCCACACTACCGACAGCAAAATGTAAGCAAAGTTAAGATTAGGAACTTGGCTCCAGGGTGCAGGGAAGCGCCTTGAAATAACAAAACCAACCTGTTCTGTTTGATCAAATTATAACCAGCTCAATGCTACAGAGGCAATTCTACAATGAGATATATTGTTAACCTTCTGCCAAATCACAATAGGAGACATTATACATGGCATTAGGTGAGGAAATTCTCTGATAATTACCAACAGACAAGATTTGATAACCACAAGAAATACAACTTATAAAGGAAAACAACTTAAAACCAAGAGGATAATGCACTGCTAGGTAGAGAACATGGAGGTTTTCCTGCAAAGCACAAACCCGCCCTCCACTTGCAAGATCCAGTACCTGCCCTCTTCCAGCTTTCATCATCTATCCTACTCTCAATAAAGACATTTTCTCTAGCTCTCCATTTACAGTCTCACATACTTTTGCCTTACAGAAATGGAACAGAATAGTTTCTTACTTCCCCTAAAACACCACACACCAGGAAGAAATGGTCATTTTTTCATGGCACAGGAAAGAGTTTCAAAATCTTTACCAGGTAGAACTGCTGAAATTTGTGGGCAAAGACACCATATCCCTCCATTAACAGTGAAAAATTGATTTTTCTATTTCTATTTTTCAAAAGTGGGGAATCCAGTAGAGTGCTATGTTTTCCAGATGTTGTTCCACAGACTTTTGTACCTAGGGCCAACACCATCCTGAAGAATTCCTCCCACCCAATCCTGACAGTGCCATGCAATAAGCAAGATCAGACAATTGACCCAAGCTAAAAATTACTTTGCCAACAAAAGTAACTCAACTCTCTGATCTGGTTCACTGAATGATCACAAATAGGCACATCTGTGCAACAGTGGGACAAAGCAAGACAAAACCCCTTAAACCAGCACAGTTGTTGAGAACAAAGAATAGAGAAAAGACAGTTCCATTTGCAAGTTTCTTCTGGCTCTTGATGCTGTATGATACCTCTTTCAAGTAGTATCAAAGCATACTCTAAACAAAAAAAAAGTCTACCTATAATTTAATACCTTTTTTTTCAGATGTTCTTGCATCATTTCCCATTTATTTTCTAATGGGTTATGGAAAGAATGAAGAACAAAAACCAGCATATCAGACAGAGAAAATAAAGTGTTCCTTTCTTACTATTTTTGTACTGTTGATGTAGATCACAGCATACCTTAAGGTACTGTTAACTGCTCCCAGCTTGTTAGCTTGCTCACAGTCTTCCAATTCTTTGGAATTATTTGCTGCTTTTGAATACTGTAAAAAAAGTCATATTAAACATGCAAATGAATTACTGAAATTCTCAAGAACAGGTGTTGTGAAAGGTCTTTCTAAGTTTAGCAGTGAGTTCCCTAGCATTAGGGAAAATTCTCTTATTCTAGAAGCACTGTATTGTTCCGGAACATTTCTTACTTTGATTTTTTTTCACTTAAGTTCATCAGGCTGATTTCACTCTGAATGTAACTGCTACAGGGAATTCAGCTAAAAGATGTCAAAATTTTGTTTTGATTTCTGTTTGAGTTCTTTTGTTATGAAACACCCTACATGGAGTGTTTCAGATACTTATTTACTATCTTTTTTTTGCAAGCATAATCATATGTCATGTTTAATTTAATTTTAGTAGGTATATTTATTACTTTTGGCCATTTCCCCCTCATGTTTTCTTTAATCCAATTCATCGGCCCACTTCAGATGCACACGGGTCTGGAAGACAAGGTTTTTCAGCTGAACGCAAATTTTGCTTATTTTAAAGACAGAATGGAAATATATAAGCTGAATTTTGATTCTGAAGTATTTTTTAAAAAGTAATCCACTAAAATACTTACTTATGGAACACATCTAAGGAAACATTTGAAGAATTAAAAATTATATTCCACTATTCTATAATAATATGGTTATGTAAGCAGGGAATTTAAGTCTGGCAGCTTAAAGCTTAGAAAGTTCTTCTAAGTTTAGGAACATTAAAGCTAGTAACAGTGCTGTCTTCAAAGATAAAGTCAATTTCTTCCTTTTTGGGGTTTTTGACTTTGGGGGGTGTAACGTGTGCTTTTTCCAGACTAAACCTTATGTCAGTTAATAAAACAAATAAATGATAAATTTTAAAAGAAAGAGTAATTCATTTCTGTGGACAGCTTTGTGGTCAAGATGCCAGAGCTAAGTACCATGACAATATGTATCAATAAAAAAAAAATTAATTAAAACTGTTCAGATGAGTAAGCAAAATTAGTTCCTTTTTAAAAATGCATTTGCCTGAACCAACATGAAGAAAAACAGCAGAAGACCTTAGAAGCAAAGGAGAGAAGAAAAAAATAATTTGAATCTTGTTAGAGGCCTTGCCCATAAATATTTACTCTAAAAAATTTCTCATTCAATTTTCTTGGATTTGACAGGCATGAGACTTCATTCTTTAGCACTGTATGGATGTTAAAAAGAAAAACGGGAACAAGGAATGCCCTTAACCTAGACTGAAACAGATACTGCTGATGAAATAACATACTGAGATGTGGAAGCAAACATTCTGCATGTCTAGAGTTGCAAACCAATCCCTACCTTGAAGTGGAAAAAGGTTACTGCCAAGATTAGAATCCTAAATTTAAAGTTTCTAACAAAATGAACATTCAGGTCTCAAAATATGTTTCCAGCTTTTCCTATTCTTCTGTGTTTAATAGCAACAGTTGCCAGATCAGTGCTCTGTGACCCCTGACAAGATCAGGACAAAATATCTGTTCTTGCCAACCAGGATCTCCTAAGGCCAGTTACTGCAAAACAAAACAAAACAAAACAAACCCCCCCCCCCCCCCCCAAAAAAAAAAAAAACCCAAAAAAAGAAAAAGAGAAGGGCAGGAAGTAAAGTACGAAGTTGGATGTTGTAACCTGGAGTTACTGTATCCTATCCCTTGCTTTAAAGATTAATACAGCTTTAATGTCTAGCCACAAAATATGCGTTCACCACTCAAATGAAACAGAACTACAGAAAAGGAAATTACTGTGTGCCTCTACAGCACTATTTCACAAGGCTTATGGTGGTGTCAAGAATTAAAAAGACATCCTCTACTGCTAATTGCACTCCTATGGGGAAGGTGTACAAGTGTAACCTTGTTTTTGCAGCTAGATGAGCATTCAAAGGAACTGTTTTCTTCATTGTTCAGCAAACAAAAAAATCCCCCACAAAAACCTAAATAAAGCTAGAAGTTTACAAGTTCCTCTACATTAGGAGAGAAAGGCAATGGAAAATTGGACAGAAGCCACAGAAAACCTCTCCACAGGATTCTACTGTGAGTGTATCTATTCAAGAGATTATAACTATCATTATTAAAAAGATGCCTTTGGTTATTTTCACCTTTCCAAGACCAACACTTTCAGGATGAAAGAGAGAAACTGGACATGCATGTGTTCTCAGGGAAAAAAACATCCTTTTTTTTTAATCCAGTACTTTACAGATAAGCCATAATGTGTAAGACTTCCCCAAATGGGAAATTAGCACAGGCTAATAGTACAGTACTTGCATAGTCCTTGAAACAAAACATTCATATTAAAATGAATTTGATATTTCCTTAAAAGGGATATTAAATGAGATTGTCAATTTTTAATTGGCTCTATGAAAGATCATTTAACTGAACCATAAGAAGTAAGACAATGGCATAGGTAAGATTCATGTCCATTCTGATGACAATTTTCAACCGGAATTATTTGCCTCTCTAACAGAAAAGCAGCACATATTAGTGTCTTCTACTACAGATTAAGGGTACAGAATTGCCTAACTTTCAGTACTGTAGCTGGTTTCAACAACCTGCAAGGCAACTCAAAGGAAACCACTGTAGCGAACATACAGGAAATGACAGCTTCCCAAAGAATCTATCCAACTGTCTTTATTGTGCTGAAAGCAAAAGGCATCCGTTTTTTCACTTCCTAAATCCAATATGATATGGTCATGTGAAGTATCCAAAGAACAGCATACTCTTTGGTTACTATTTAACAACTTATTTATGGCTCTCAAGATCAATCATTCAGGAAGCTTAAATTCAGAGAGAAGCCTTTTTGAAACGGTTTTTCATCGTATAGTCCCTCTCTTTAGGAGGCATTATGGCATTCAAGGAGTCATCTTCTCTACAATCAAGCTTGGAAGATAAAAGTGTCAATGAAAAAGAGAACTGGCAACAGATTATTCAGCTAAAACACAAGATCTGCTGCCCAGAGATGGTGTCAGCTTTTCAGAACAACTACTGCTGCTTGTGTTGGAATGGCAAACAAGTGACATTTAGGTCATGTCAGTAAGAAAGATTTTTCCTCTGATTACCAGGAACCTTTAAATGAAGAGGCAGTCTTTACTTCAGAGTGAGTTAACAATGTATGTATAAAAGAAACAAGACTTCCTCTTGAGCTAAAGCTTGGACAGATTTGCCTGCTCTGTTCCAGACAAGTCATCAATTTATCTCAACTATCTCTGATAACATTTCTTGGCAGAAGATCTAAACCTGATGCCAACAGTCCTTTTCACAAGTCCTTTATGATATGGTGAACTACACTCAGTCTGCCCAGTGAGGTAGAAAGCACTGGGGAGGACAGACATACCATAATTAATCAAGAGGTCTACAACTCAGTCAAGGCACCCAATGGGAAGATCTCTCATTTGGGCACCATTATCCCATCAACTGCTAAAATCCTCATTCTCAGGCATTGTGTTTGGGATGTGTGGGTAGTCTTTCTGCTCTGACCTCTTTTCCTAGGCATATATAACCTCTTGACTTTTTGGCTTTGCTAAGATCACTTGGTGATCTAGAAAGGATGGCTTGGAGAGATGCAAGCAAAAGCCAACAGCACAGACTGACTGCTTAAGATTGCACTGGTCACTTTGGCCTAAATTGTCTTTAGACTAATGACCAAATAATCTCTGGACTAATGACCTCTTGAAAATAAGGCATAGCAGAACTCCATGCAATCATTTGGGTTCTCTTAATACTGGATGTTGTGATTTATGATTGCTAAAAAAGATTGTGCTGCTACTGCCTCTCTGTGCATCTTAGCCTATAGCTTTTTAAAAGGTGGCCTGTAGTCACAAACAAAGCAACAATTCTGCATCAGGCATTCTGTGGCCATGCACTGCTGTCCCTTGTCATTCACTGATTCAGCCTGCACCAGCTCTCTAGCAACGACAGACTCAAAATGGCACAACAGTACCAGCTATGTCAGCAACACTACTATACATAAAGGTAAAACGGTAAAGCCACATACAGGAATTGATCAGTTAACTATATCATCAGTAAGTGAACACTGAAGGTTTGTACTAAAACGTCACATAGGTGTTATAAATTTAAGATTTTAAAAAAATCAGAAAAAACTTCGAAAATGAAGAAGGAGTACTTACTTTATTAGAGCTCCCAGCCTTAATTCCAACAGGTATTTTACTCTAAAAAACAAAAAATAAATCACAGCTTTTACACTGCTCATAGAAATGTTTATGCTTGATTAAAATCTACAAATTAGGTATCATTCCTATAGAAGTCAAAGGAAACTTGGTTTTTGAAAAATTAACTTGCTCCTTTACCTTCTCAACATGTTATACACAAAACAGTGCTAGAGCTTAGAAGAGACTTATTCTTGAAGCTATCTGCTTTCTTCACAAAATGACTAAGACCTTAGAATATTTTGGTCGTATTTCTACTTTTGGAATGGAAAATAAATTTGTTGCTTTTACTTAAATTTAAGTTCTCACTAGTAAGTATTGCTAGTAGTGCTAGTATCACTAGCTAGTACTATAGTACTAGCCACTGCAAATTAGCAAATTTTTAGCCTAAAACCCTTTTTCTATCATATATTATTCGATCCATACCTCAGGACAAGGCTCTACATGACAGTCTTTGATAGAACAATGGCCATCATCAGCCCAAAATGGGCATGGTCTCTTCAGGTTGACCTAAACATACAAAACCAGAAGTTTACAATCCACACTTACATAAGGCAACTGTAGAAAAGAAAGCTTTCAGTATCAGGAAATCCTTTAAATTATTTTAATTAATCTCTCTAACTACATAAGATGAAGCTTTGTGCAGTAAAACTGTTAATGACAATGGTCTCCAGTGAAAGAACACAAACACATAATATATTAAAGCAGAAATTAAATCTTTCACTATGAAATTGAAATTGAAATTTACTAATTCAAATAAGTGCTTGGATGATTTTGGATTTCGAAATCAAGCTAAAAACAGATTAGTATTTTAAAATGTTAAAGATATTCCTCAGTCAAAAAACCCCCAACAAGCCATTTAGCAGATGGTATGACTTCTTAGAAGTGATGACAAATATCTTCTCATTACAGCTCAAACCTTGCAAGCACAGATACAATAAAAGCAGAAATTTTAGGTTGCCTCCCCCCATTTCCTCTATTCAATGCAGAAACAGCATTCTTAGAAAAAAATGCAAATTTTTTTTGTACTTGTTCACTCATATCTTTTCAAATAAAGCACAAAACAGTTTTATATTTTACATCACCTTCACAGTTAAGACCTATCATATAAAACTTCGGCCTCCCACCAATTTCTATCAAAAAAGATCAGCTAACATAGTTAAATTACAACCTTCTTCAAAGTAAACTCTCACAATAAAAAATGCTTACACACTGAGGAAGATATAAGTAACTAGGCAGCCACTGTTTTTACACAGAGGAATGCTGTAAATAAAAGAACACTTCTGCCTAAACTGCAGATAAATTCAGAAAGAACACATGCGAATCAAGATGTACTAGTCCAAGAATGACTGAAGAGCACCAAAAACCAGTACACACATAAACTGAGGTTGTAGAGCACTTGTTCTTTTATCAAACCAATCATGTACTGTCTACATAGACCATCCAAACTTCTTCAGGGTATGAGGTACTGGATATCAATATTATCACTCAGAGTATTATTCAGTCCTTTCACAAATTAAGACATTCTTGATCGTGAGGTTTCCACAATTTTTGTGTTTTGATGTATAAAACTAAAGACACAAATGTATATTTCTTTCACTGGGAAGCGTTCTACTATTTAGAAACCACTTAGCACAATTTCTAGAAGATTTCATGAAGTTTTCTCTGGCCTTTATATAAAAACTACCTCATCCATTCAGTATTAAGGTTTAAGTTCTTCTATACCACCTCACATCATTGCCAGGGGCAGAGGAAAAGGGCTTTCTTCCAGGGAGAAGGGGTTCTGTCCAGTTAAGAAAATAAAACGTGGCAGAGGGAATAATCTGATATTGTCTATTATTGTTTTCCCATCCGTGTGAATCACTTCTTATGTCCCCTGTCATTAGTACTGTTGCTGTTACTGTTCGTTTTCTTATCTCATTGCTATTTCCAGAAAACTGTTCTTATCTCAACACATGATTTTTACCTTTTATGCCTCCAATTCTCATCTCCATCATAACATAGCATGGAGAGGGAGAGGGAAATGGAACGAGAGCAAGTCGTGCATGGTTTGGTGGAGAATACCATTCCTAAACCACAACACCTACCTTCACAATTCCCACATCCATTTATGTGTTTAAAAGCACTTCCATCATTCTGCACAGGGATATCAAAAGAGCTGTTGCTTATTGAAACAGGAAAGGGTGAAGAATGTTCTGACTGACTTACGCAGTTTGCTTGTTAAACACAAATTCTTCCCTAGCACCACTGGAAGTACTAAGTGAAGTGTGGTGTTGGGTGGTGTCACCAGAGGACACAAGGAAAAACGACGCACCACAGCTTTGGTCACCATGAAGAGACTAATTTATTTTTTCTGACTCCAATCATTTATAGTTCTCAAAAGGTGCCAGTGGATTGGAAGGTGAACGTGCCACCTCTCCAACAACACTGGACAAACTACCAGTCTATCAAATTTCTCCCCCTCTATGAAAGAATGCAAAACAATAGGTTGTTTACAGAAAGTTGTGTGAGAAAGTTCTCTACAAGAATGTAAATTCAGAAGGCTTTAGAAAATCCTAAGAAATCAGGGCGACAGGGTGGACTGCACACAGGACCTTGGAACTGCCCATAAGATCAGCATAAAAGATGAGGCAGGATTGCAACACACCTTTAGAGTACAATCTGCAGAACTGCTTTTGAAATGAACATTATCTCTAAATTTGCAAGATTAAGTTACTGTTGTATGAAGTTTCATATACCTGTCTTTCCTCATCTTCATGTACTTTGTTTTGTTTTTTTCTGTTTCCTCTGGAGAATCTCATTACCATTACTACGCGATATATTAGTACTGAAGTTGCACATATACTGTTTCTCCTGGAAAGTGAATTTAGAACTATATCATGTAGCAGGAGATTCAAGGAGCAGTTGAAGGTACACTATTACACTGCTTGCTCAGGGTAGAAAGGGAAGAGTCTAGTGCTTTCTTCTCCTTCTCCACACTCATAACCTCATCTTGCATGAGTTTAATATTTGTCCAATTCCAGATTGGCTAGATGACTTTTTACATCCTGAGGAGAAAAAACCCCAAAGCCAACAAAAAAAACCCCAACAAAGTCAACAAAACCTTACCAACAAAACCTCCTACCAAATGACAAACGGAAATACCCAAACTAAATATCTACCAGGTTAAAGAGATGCATTGATCTAAATGAGAGGTAAAAGTAGCAAAGTGGCAGGATGCTGCCCTAGAGGAGTGTGAGCTCCTTTTTCCAGTGGCAGGCAGCTACCTGATTAACTCAGTCAAAATGCAACTTCACTTTCAAGTTAAGCATATCTGAAAACAGAAGTATCAGGCTTCAAATCTTCATTTGCACTCAGATAGTAATACAGAGAAAAAAAACGCTTCAAGTAATAAAAAGTGAAATTACATACTACTTGAAAAAGGAACAGTTTTACCTATTTTTCAAAAGAATAACAAACACTAAAATCAGAAATAAGACAGTAACTTATCAGAAAAGTAAATCATGGTAATATTTCCATTTCAAATTACACACATTTCTTAGAAGATAAGCACTTCATGCTGTCATAAAATTGCTAAAATATGATCCTTTTCCAGCACCTTTTCCAAAGGCACTATCTTTGAAATTACAACTTATCAATTGAATGAAAGCAGTCATGATTTACTGTCACTGACTCCAGGAAGAACACAGCAAACAAGACTTATTACCAACATAACTGTCAGAGACTGAAAACCTGCTTCAACCAAATTAAAGAGCTGTGGGCTTCTAATAGGCAGTTTAACACTGGCAAGTTGACTTGATATGCAATCCTTCCTATATTTTCTGCATTTTATTTAAATTATTCAAGAAAATACCATTCTAAGTGTACCTTGTAATATCTGAAGTAATCCCGTTCTTGCAGTTTCTGTATTTTGGGAAAGATCTTGAAAGTATTGAAGTCATCAATGCTTTCTATGTCACATAAACAATCATCTAGGACTCCTGTGAGCTATTGATAAAATACATAAACATTTATTTTTAGTATAGAAATATTAACTGCAGAAAAATATTTTAAAGAGGAAAAATATGGTAATTGAGAGAGACACTAGTGAAATGCAGTTCAATAGCAAATATTTCTCATTACAAAATAATCTGTAACATACCTCATAAGGTAAAACTGTAGCACTTTGAGCTTAAGCCCACCTCCAAATGCATGGCTAAATCATTGTTAGCAAGACTAACAATTTCACCCCTGAAATTTGTTGACACTTTCAGCATATAGAACTTTCTGAAGAATGAGCAACAAGATTTTCCAAATTACAAAGACATGGTATTTGTAAAGTTGCAATCTACTGTTCTCCTACCAGATGCTCACAAGTCAAATTGCCTAAAAAAACCTTACAATCACACACTGTCATCTTATTTTCATATTTCTTCTCAAAGTGTGAAAACACTCCATCTAGTTTCCTTAGAGGCATGGGGGAAAGAAGTGTAGGTTCTTGTATGCCCAAGAAGTTTGCAATTTCACAAATAAATTCAACAAATAAATACAAGGAAAACCAGGTCCAGGTATCTATATTTCAGTGCTGTGAATCTATCATGAAACTGAGTATGACTATTCCAGGCCTCATCCCTCTTCTTGTGCCAGGACAGCAAGCCGTACTGCTGCTACACTAAGTTACGACCACGTCTATGAAAAGCAGCACCACTACAAGTGCAGAAGTTCTACTGCCAACCCAGAAAGGGAAGGCAGGACTGCGCATGTAGCAGAGAGGGCAGCTGCAACTAATGTTGCAGACTAGGCTACGGAAACACTCTTGCTAAGAACCTGGCAATGTCTTATTGAAAGGTGGAAATACTGAAAGTGTGATTCTATGAGCAGCTATAGAATACATCTCAATAAATCTAAACTAACTCTTAGGCATAGCTTCTTAAACTACTACAAAAATGTCTGAAGGCTTCAGACATGTTTAAAAGGGAACGGAACCAAACACTGGTGCTTACTTGCTTCTGTTCTTCATTGACATCCATTATGGCCTAGAAATTATTTAAAATAGAAATATGCCCACACATCTTATATCTTGCATGGGATTAGAAGAACTTCTAACTATTGAAATGCTATGTGGAAAAGGAGACAAAAAATATTTTGTGTCTTTTTTTTCTTCCACAGATTTCACAAAGATGAGATTATGAAATCATCTAATCTGTTTTATGCATGATAAATCACTCCCGTACTTTACAGAACAGATACCCTTATATAACCAAGCTTGATGTAAAAGAGCCACTAGAAAACAAATTGTAGGCTTATGCTCTTTTATAAAGCATAAAGGAGGCCTGGAAAATGGATTTCCCCCAACTGTCTGTGAGAATAAAGACATGAGGATATGCCAATAAAGCATTTAAGTGGAAAATTCACCTTATGTAGATATTACTTTTCCTGAGGCACTAAATAGGCTGTCACAATTCTGTAGAGCAGATATGGCAATGAAGTAAAACTAATTTAAGGAAAGATACTTTAACCAAAAATTTTTCCTGCTGTTATGCCTGCCTTGTTAATGTTATTCGACTTCAAACCTGGGCAAACAACTGTCAAAGAGCCATGTGTAATTACAGCTTTTTCACAGCCCACATGACTGCCAGCTTCAAAGTTAAGAAAAAACTTGTTATTAATGATGCTTACAGAAATAAAACCCCCGTGCACTTTAATCTATAATAATTTCATTTAAAATTTCACATTTTCTAATTGATCACACACAGGCAAAAATCTGTAAAGGTGCGCAACTTACAGGTAACACTATACCACAAAGCAAACAGCATGACTTTTCATTTTAATATAAAAAGGCAAAGAGATAACTCTGAACATTTTGCTCAAATATTACTGAACTGTATAAATAGGATGATATAAGAAAGTTTTTTTGGACTGAAGATAAAGAGTAGGAAACTATTTTGATGACCAGCTCATAAGGCTATCCGCTGCTTACAAAAATAAGTTTGCCATCTATGCAAAATGGAAGAATGCCTTTTCAGGGGAAAAATGTCCCAGGTAAATGCAATAGTTACGCTCAGTGTCTAATCCTCATGGAAAAATAAAAAGCTGCAGGCTTTTTATTTAACTAAGACCTCAAATCTAAGAAAAACTTTGAAAATGCAGCACAGTTTACCTAGATCAATGAAGTTTCAGAAATGAATCCTCAAAAAACTAGAACTGATCTAGGAAATTGTGAAGAGAAAAATTAATTCAGAGTACCAGAGCAAGCAAACTTTTCCATTTTTTTTCTCACAACTTTTTCAAAACTGGAACAGTTAGCTCCCTGTATACATAAAATAGCAAAATCAATGTTTCCTTGGAAAGCATGCTCTAAAATTAAACTAAGCTGTATCTGTACCTAACCACAAATTATAAAATACTTTAACAGCATATATGAAACACTAATACTGCACAGCAGTGGAGTCAGTTCACAGCACAGTGATGCAACTGGTTTCAAGTACCCCAGCCAGAGGTTTTTTTTAATTAGTCTAAGTGCCAGCTTCAGTGCTCTTCCTTAAAAGAGCAACACTCCAAGAACATGCAAAAAATAATTTCATTTTTGTCAACATCTGGATCTTCTAATGAATTTGTTTTTTCAAATTGGAGACATCAAAATAAGAATAGTGTACTACACAGTTAAAACTACGTATTGCAAGACCTACTTTGTTATTCACACAATCGGTACTTTGCCTTTTTTTTAATTGAACTACGCTAGTTAACTTAGTCCACAAATATAAAGTCAAACTGTACTGTAAGTTATCATACTTTTATTACAATGGGCAAGTATAATGGTTTCTTTTCATCTGTTAATACTTTGAGCTCTAAATAAAGTCTAAAAGCACTAGCCTACTATAATTTGTGTTCAAGAAGTCATCTGACATGATGTAGCTGTTATTTTTTCTACCTTTCCAATATGCTTATCAAAGTACTTCTAGGTGCTATCAAACCTAGTTCAGTTCTTGAACAGGTATCAGAGCTATACTGGAGAAGTGAAACTTTTAACTTATCTTCTCCAAGATAAATCAGCCTTTCAGAAGAAAAGGTCAATGCCCAACCTGCATCAATTTCTCCTTATGAAATATAGAAAGAAAAACTCAGTCGCACTTTAATATTAAAGAAAAAAGCTGAATAAATACATATAATAATAAGCAATCTATTCATATAAACAACCTTATTAATGTTATCAGGCTGTTGCACTTTAATTGCTTCAACAATTAGAAGACCACCTGGGACACCTTGTTTTGTTCCTCAGACATTTTACTTTGCCATGGCTGCAGAATGAGAGAACAGCCTTAGGTAACACGACTCCAAGAACTATTGGTTAGCTTATCTTTCCCTGCACAAGCCAAACTCTGAACTCAATATGCTACCAATTTTATGAAACACCAACAACCAATCTCTCTGCCAAGCATCACGAAAAACCCATGCCACTTTATTAAGTGTTTCTTTAAGAATTCCATTTCAATTAGCACTTTGTAATGCTAAAATAGTTAATAGAATAATGTCAAACAGAGACAACCTCAACTTGCAACAAAAACAGCTGCAATAAAAGTTATCTATGTTACTGTCATCACCACCTTGGCTGGCCACTTACAGTATAGCATATTATGCAACACAGAAATTTAGAAAATATAAGAGAAATAACAATCTAGAGGACAAGCTTTGCTCCATGTGGACAGTGTGTTCTTCAATAAACTCACTCACACGTCTTTGGCCCAGCTGAAAGCCTCTCCTACTTGACACCAGCTATCATTTCAGTCACAGTCACACGGTGGATGAACAGCGAGCTCCTAACTACAGACACGTCCTCCTAAAGCTGTGAAGGCAGCTTACAGAAGGAAGGGGTGTTCTCATCCTTGCCTGTAACGTGGGCAAACAGACACGACCTAAGCACAAGCCAAGCCCGGGCATTGGCATCACCACTGGAGCATATGGCTTCTCGCAGACTTCATCAGGGCACGGAACTTTCTGCCTGAAGCCACGGGCATGACCCAGCCCAGAGCTCCTCAACATATCCCACTGACTGATGCTACCTGTGGTTCCCAGGTCAACCAACTTTTCCCCGCAGACCGGCGGCAGCAGCCCCGGGCTGGATCCCGGCAAGTGCCAGCCGCGGGGCGTGCAAGGGGAAGGACGTGGGCTACAGACTCCAATAAGAGACTCCCCGACTTCTCCGCGGGGAGCCTAGACATGACACGGCCCAGAGCTGCCCTCTCCCCTACGACCTCCCGCCTCTGCCCTGCTGCCCCTCCGGGAGGGCTCCGCAGCCCTGCCCGGCCACGCTCCCTCCCCGCTCCCTACCGTGCCACCCCGCCACCCCGTCCCGCCAGCCGCCGGTTCCTACCTGGGCCTCCGCTGTCAGGACGCAGCCGAGCACCGCCAGCAGCCGCGCTGCCAGCCGTGCCCTCGCCGCCGCGTTCCGGCCGCCGCCGCCACCGCCGCTCATGCTGCTGCTGCTGCTGCCACGGCCGCGACTGACGGAGGAGGGGGCAGCCCTCGCCCCGCCGCCGGCGCAGGAAGGAGAGGAACGCGCCGCGGGTCAGCGGCGGCGGCAGCGTCTCCTCCCGGCGCGGCCGCTCCTGCGGGCGGCGGGACCCGTCGGGCGGGGGAGCCGCGCTCACCGCGACCTGTCCGCGGCACCGCCGCGCACGCTCGGGATCCTCTTGCGAAGCCGCGGCGCCGCCGCCGCCGCCACCCCGCTCCAGCGCCCGCCGCTCCCGGGCCGCCGCCGCGCGGCACGCCGGGAGATGTAGTCCCCCTCGCGGTCCCGGCGCCGGGGCGGGGCGGGGCGGCGGAGAGGACCAATCGGAGAGGACCACGCGCGCCTCCAAAACAAGTGGCGGCGGCGCGCGACGGGCCAGCTGGGCGCGTGCGCGCGGCGCCCGGAGGGCCGCGTGAGGAGGGGCGCGCGAGGGGCGGCGCAGCGGGGCCGCGAAAGCGGCTCGTGCCCGGCCAGGCCCGCGCGACCCAGTCGGGCCCGGTACCTCCCCGTTCGTCCCGGCGTGGACTGAGTCCATCCCAGTATAACCCAGTCCAGGCCAGTATCCACCAGCCTAGCCCAGTATCACAGCATACCCTGAGTTGGAAGGGATCCGCAAGGATCGTCGAGTCCAACTCCCAGCGCTGCACAGCACCATCCCCAGGAGAAACACCTCGTGCTCAAGAGTGTTGTCCAAACACTTCTGGAACGCTGTCAGGCTTGGTGCTGTGACCACTTCCCTGGGGAGCCTGTTCCAGCACCCAAGCACCCTCTGGGTGCAGAATCTTGTCATGACATCCAACCTAAACCTCCCCTGACTCGGCTTCAGGCCGTTCCCTTGAGTCCTTTCGCAGGCTGTGAGGGTGAAGAGATCGATAGCTACCCCTCCACCTCCCTTGGTGAGGATGTTGAAGACCGACAATGAGGTCTCCCCTCACTCTCCTCTTCTCTAGACTGAACAAACCAAGAACGTCCCAGCATATCTCCCTATAACCCCAGTCCAAACGTGGTGCAATCTGTACAGCCCGGTCCAGACCTGTACAAACCAGTCTGGCCCACTCTATCCCAGTGCACTGCAGTACAACCCAGTGGGCTGGGGCCGTGCTGCCCCAGCGCTACACAGGCGACATGAGCAGGGCCACAGGACCCCCCGCCCCTCCGTTGGGCAGCTCAGAATCATCTTTTGCTCCCAACAGTTAAATATTTATTTGCAATTCGTTTCCAGAATTGCAAAAAGGAATAATTCTGTGAAAAACTTGAGTGTTGCACTGATTTAATGTGCAGAGTTGCTGAAATTAGGATTTTATTTTCAATTCAGATGATAACTCAGATTCTTCTTACCCCCTTTCATTTGGAGAATGCCCCTTTACCGGAGTGTGGAGACAAGCTTTAAGTCTAGGGTAACTATGTCAGAGGGCTTAAAAGTTTTTAGATTGACCTTTGTTATTTACTTACAAATTAATTCAAATTAGCTTTCCATTACATTTGTCCTTAGGGGCCAGTGTGTCAAAATTTTTGCACTGTTGAAAATGTCTCAAAGGGACAGTGTCTAGGAATTACAGAGACCATAAAATGAAGTAGGCAGTAGTTAGTCTGGTTCCAGAGACATGATGTAAATGCTCCTTTCTTTCCTCTCTGGAGTACAGGCAGTACAACTATAATTTGGGAACAGATGACTAAACGAGAACCTATTCCTACTTCCAGCATCAGTGGAGCAATACATTAGCTAGATATTTGAGAAGATATTAGCAGAACAGCCAGTGTTAATGTTTATATTGCCATAGTTTGCTCTCAGTATCAGTACTCCATACTTTATCACAAGTGGTTTGTACTTCTCACAAAGAAACTGTTTCTGTTCAGCAGATTAAGGTGAATTCATTGCATTTATTTACATTTTGTACTTTTGATTCTGGAAAAGAGTTTCCATCACGAATATTTAGAAAAGCCCTAAAACCTTGGAAGAATCACGCACTGTCACATAAAGGCTACATAAAGGACTCTAAAAGTTGGAAGTAAACAATCATATTTTTAAGTCATAGTGTTCACTGAGTTTTCAGTTCAGAACACTTTATGTTAGTTACTGAGGGTACTTTATTTCTTCACCTCTGAAATGCTTGTACCAGAAGTCAGTTGTGGTTTAGCTTTTTACTGCCATATTAGAAGGATAAGGAATTGGCTGTAAAAATATATAATGGATAATTTTAAGAGGCAGTTAAAAAAAATATTCCTTTTACAGGTAAGTATTATCTAAGACAGCAGAGCTGAATGTAGCTTAACACAGTTTTCTAAACTCTAGGGTATTTTCAGTCTTATTTTATGTTTTAGTGTAGATTTAAATCTATGAATGCTACTTCGCTAGTGGTATAAAAATGTCTAAAAAACCCCAAACATAAAAATCCTAATATGGGATTTCTGTGTGAAATCAGCTTCAGGAAAGATCTGCAGAAGAAGCAGTGTTACAATTGCAATCAAAACTCAACAGCATATTACAAAGTTGTGAGTGTCTACTAAGCCTCTTTCTTTTAAAGAAATTTGCTACAGTGTTATGACATTTTAGCCAGGGCTGAGGACAAGCTCTTACTGGGGAGAGGGATAATCACAGTTTACAGGTTGCTGGGGTCATGAAGAGTCTGGCATATATGTTTAATTTTTCAGTGTGGTTGTCATAGGAACAAACATCTGTGATTTCATAATATGTACTGCTGTTGCACATGTTGACAGTTTCATTTAAAAGCACTAACGTTTTCTTTGTATGTACAAGCAAAGAAAGCCTTGAACACAGGAGCTATACCAGTATTCTTTATTCTTAAATAAGAAGTAAATAAAGAACATCAGAGTCACCTCTTCTTCATGCTTCTGTGATGTTCTCTTGCATAGGCACAGATCTGGGTGCACGAGAGAGAGACAGTCTTTTAGTGCATGCAGCAAATCTGCAATTTCCAAACTTGCCTCTGGCCTGAAACTGATCAAGTCCTTCAAGTTTTACTGTATTACCTCTAGCGGTGCTTTTTAGCCAGCTCTAATTTGCCAGAATTGAGCTTATGAACTCTGGTTGTAGACAGAAATAATGATCTATGGGCATCAACTGTGGAATCCAAAAGTGGATCTTAGAGATTATTATGGACTGATTTAAGTGAACACACATGGTAAAAAAGGGCGGCTTCACATTTCCTATTAGGAGAAACTTGATAAATCCCAGCTGCTTTTTCAAGTTCATGAGCTAGATTTCAGTAATCTGAAATGTGGATTTTTATTTTGAAACTTTTTGCCCTTGAAACATTTTCCTTTATTTATTTTTCTTTATTTATTTTTTGCCTTTGTTGATTTTTCCAAATTAACTTTTGAATGAGTCCTTCCTAAACTTAGGAGAGTAAACCAGAGGAATCAATATGTCACAATCTTCTGTTTAAGTCTGGCAAACAGCAGCAGTGGGAGGGCTATGCCTGTTGAGCAGTGGAACATCTTGTTGTCGTCTAGATTTAAATGATACAGCAAGGCACAGCTGTGGGTGAGAACTTTCAGTAAACCACCTGACATAAGTACAGAAAGCAGCCAAGTGCCAGGGCACAAGTTCTGTGGTGTGTCAGGCCTTCTACTGTGAAGAGCTTGTACACCCTGTTCTGTCCTGTTGTCATTAGGCCTGATACAAGTTCTGTTTCCTTGCAAGTCATGCCTCACTGACATCTTGTTCCCCACCTACTGATGTCTGCCTTAAAACCACAACCTATACTCAAGTCTGCAGCAACGGGTGCAAATCTCTTTTGAAAAGAACCTATGGATGTCTAGGGTTATCTCTGGAGTGTGGCCTGTAAACGGCAAAACAATCTGGCAAATTCAGTACAGTGGTAAAAAAGGTAAAGTTTTAATAAGAAAACTTTAATAAGAAAACAGCAATATTTTCACAGTGACTATGAGGAAAAAAGCAAGAAAGAATGCTGTAAAAAATAAAGAATAGCAAACTACAGGGACAAAGTGCATTTTTAGGAAATTTTTGTAGGTGGTGAAAAGCTAACTACAAATCTTAGCTGTACACCTGTATTCTCATTTCCATGTTTCATGTGTGTGTGTTACAGCTGGATGTTAACAAAGAGCTTTGTGTAGTCTATAGCAGTGTGATCTGAGTGAAGAGTAGAAGTAATCTCTAGAGTTTTGTAGTCATTTCTGTAGTACCTATCCTTTTTTAAAGAAGGAATGCCAACATAGGAACGAGTCTACTAGCTCTGTCAAACTTCTGAGTACAGTGAGTGTGTTGAAAATACATAATCTTGTTTAAAAAAACACCTAACATTTGTGCACTTGCTCTTTCAGTGTGTGTGTTTATCTATCAGCAAATCTGACCATAAGGTATAGATCTCATCTAAATTGATTATTTATGGAAACAAGCAGCCAGGCAGGGGGACTGGGCTAATGTCCCTGCAGAGGCATAAGCTGCAGCCTGAAATCAGTTGTATTAGGCTCAGTTTCAACATGTCAATCTAGAGAAAGCAAGGTTTCACTGTTTCTGTGGTGTGTGTTTGACTTGGACACAGCACAGCTCCTGGAGTGGTGGGAACATTTCCATATCATGCAGTCCTGTCAGGCAAACAAATTTCCCACAGGTTTACATAAGATGGTCCAGGTATGTGTCATTTCTTACATTTTCTCTATATAGTGCTGTTTCTGTCAATTAAATGTCAAAATCTTGATGTTCCTGTAAAAGAACTGTAAAAGAGCAGACCAATATCATTACTGGCAAAGAAAGCAGTTTTAACATTTTAGCTGCTGGTTAATTATCCCTACTCCATAGCAGTGTCAGAATTTTCAATAACTTTTCTAGCAGCAGTCTAAAGCTGCTGACAATTAAAAACTATCTATAAGATACTGGGAGAGAAAATGCATGGAGGTTTCTTCCTAAATCTCCTGAAATACAGAGTTATGTTGACATAGAGGTATTTTACATAATGTGAACTTCCTTAAGTGAAGATACTTGAAATGTAGAAGGCAAACAGATGAGGAAGAATAAACAAGGTTGCCATGTGATTTTGGCAGGCCCACAGTTACCATGACTATTGGCAACCTGTGTCGAGGCATGTGGAATATTACTGATCCCCTGTGTTATAGCAGCATTTGTGATCTGGAACAAAAACTCTCTATTTCCGTGTGGAAAGCTACAGAGGATCAACTGGAAAAAAAAATTTTTGGGGGTTTGTTTTTTTTTGGGTGGGGGGAGGGTTTTGTGTGTATGGTTTTGCTTTTCTTTTGGTTGTGGGGATGTATAAGTTATATTTTTCTGGAGAGGAATATATTATCCCTGGTTTTATCTGCATCTTATGCTCAGAAGGTGGGAAAAGCCCCTTGAGAGTGTGTTAATTGTTATTTCAAACAATAAATTCTCCAGCTCTGTTACCAGATAGTTTGTAGATCTTTGAGAAAAGCCTCTGTCATCAAATATGTCTGGGTTTTTTGATGGGCCAAGAGGAAAAGAGTGAGAAGAGATCTGCATAGACTTGATTTGTGAAAACTATTTGAAATTACTAATTCTGCATTTGAGGGGAAATTTACAAAATCCTGAACTCTTCCCATTAAAATTAGCTATGCTGAATTTAGTAGCTTATAGGGTTATAGCAAGATAAGGTACATATAGTACTTAAGTTTAGAAATTTTATAAGAAAATTATTCCAGCATTCAATGGAATGCCATTGCTTAAAGTTATCTCATTCTGGACTTCACTTTTATAATACGGTTGTATTTAGTTTTGCCAAAATAATTGCAGTGCTTTCTGCACTGGTCAGTTAGCTAAGTAACGAAATTTCGACAACACCCTTTAAAGAATGATACAAGAACAGGCATGCAACAATTTAATCTGTACTGTTATCAGTACTCTAGAGATACTTGTAAGCAATTGCAGTCTCCTCCTTCAGTACTATGGAAAAGCTGTTAAATTATGATTACCAACCTAAGTTTTAAAGCAGTAATAATATCTAGACTATTCATTTCTATTATTAAATTTAATTATTTTAAAGGGTTCTCTGTAAATAATTAAAAAAGCAATCTGCTTCAAATTGAAAAGCCAATCTAATTTATAGATATACTTCTTAAAATACATTCTTTTGAACAACATTAACCAGATTTGGCTTCTGGCACAAGTGTTGTTCCACTAAAAATACTCTGTTACTGTTTACTGAAATAATTTTTAATCCTCATGTAGGAAGATTTCAGGTTGTAAGTATGAGAAGAGTAAATGCCATGTTGATTATAAAACCTGACTTAGCCCGAGCACACATGTTTTGTAGCCTTCTGTTTTTTACAGCCATCTGTTTAACAATAGTACACTAGGGATATTTTGAAGGAAATTAATGGATACATTTTTATGTTGGCTGTAAATATATTTCCCCAAAGTTTTTGCAGTCACTGTGTCTACTTTTGGGGTAAAGTCCAGTAGTTTTTTAACAGCACACAGAGGCAATACATACATTGAGGTCCTCAGGATAGACATGGCATTCATTTGATTGAAGCATAAATGTGACAGGTTTGAGTCTAGAACATTCTTAGCTCTATTGTGGCTGTGTCATTCCTCACCGTTATAAAAGAGACTCCAATTATTAGTATAGCATTTGTACAGATCTGTGTAGATAAGAATACACTTATTCTGCTCTCAGCCTAATTATCCATCACCAAAACCCTTGTGATGCTAAGGAGATCTAAGGAAACAGACAGAATCAGCAGTTCTAGTTCTAATTTGATTTGGTGTTACCTTTTAAAAGTAAGCCCTTATTCTTTGAGAATGAGTTTTAATATGAATGTGGAAGAAATGAGAGGCAACTGACCTCTTGAACAGTTGGACGACAATGATAGACCTAAAAAAAATTTATTTTTTTTTTTTCACATCATGAGTTGCATAAATCTTAGTGATCTGTTATGTGTACCTTGGAGATTAAGATATATAGAGATATGTTTGTGTGTATAAGCCAATGATGGAGCCTCCATTTATCTTAGATGAAATTCAGTAAGAAAATAATTGAAAAACATCAATATTACTGATGTTAGCTAAAAAACAAATAACAAGTGTGGTGGTGCATTCCACACCAACCCCGCCCCATCCCCCCAACCACCTCCCCTTTCTTTCCAGGCTGTAGTGTGAGAAATGTTCATGACAACAGGATGACAGCTACTGTCATCAGTTTAAATTGTGGAAAGAAGAGCAATTTAATCTTTGTAATTTTAAAAAAATATTATTTGTAACATACACAAGAGATGAAAAATATTCCATGGAAAAGCACTCCATTTTAATGCTTAATGGACCAAAGGCTACTTATAGTTGTGCCAGTGTAAGCCAGTTGGCTGAATTGGAGTTCTCGCAGTGTAACAGAACAGAATCTGTCTGTAAATTTACCTCTTTAATAAATGAGCCAGGTGGCTCACAAAAGTGATCTTTACAATGGCAAATTCAGTTGTGCCGGTTTCTTTTGCTTGTACACTAAATAGCAGTACATAGTATTTCTTATGTAGAGAGTGATTTTATGCACAGACCCCATTTAAGAAGCTTGTATTACTTTACATCGAAACCATAAGTGAGAGAATTTGCCAGAGATGACATTGGGGTTCCAAAGCAATTACATCCAAAGATTTGACTTCGTCACAGTATCGGATGTGCCTGTAGCATAAGAGGACAAATTTTAAATATCTGTGAGAAACCAGCGCAGTTTATGATTGTTGCTCTGCAGTACTTGCGTTTATGAACTCTGTCCATACACGTTGAATCACCTGCAAATGCACCTTAAGCCCTAATGGAGAACGCCTTCCTCTGTCGGAAGGCAGTGGTTTAGGCTCGTAAATGTCCGCAAGAACAGGAGAGCGGGCACTTGATTTCATACTGGCGAAGCGGCTCACTTTAAATCCGAACTAGCACTACTTGTCGAGCAGTACGTGCATCCCGTGTCTGTGCTCTCAGCGAAACACGGCGTTTTCCCTCAGGGGAGCACCTCCCGCACGGAGGATTTAACCCGACGTATGCGGGGCATTTCCCGCTGGGAAACGCGGGCTCCCGGCGAATGCGCTTTCTACCCCGGCGGCCGTCGCGCCCGGGACGGCCGTGGGTGGGACCGACCTGCCCGGCTCCGTCCCTGCCGGGAGCGCCCTACCTGCGGTGGGGCGGCGCAGGAAGGGGGCGGCGCGGCGCGGCGGCGGTTCCGGGCACGTCGCGTTCCTCGCCCCGGGACCCGCCGCGCCCCATGGCCGCTCCGCAGGACCCGCTGCGCTCAGGTGAGACCGGCGCCGCGGGGAGCCGGGTGGGCGGGCGGGGATGCCCCGAGGGGCGGCGGCCGCTGCCGGGGCCCCCGGAGATCCGGGACGGGCGATGCACGGGGTGCGGCCCGCGGCGCCCATCCTGGGCCGGGCAGACCCGGGGCCGCGGCTCCCGGGAGCCACGTGAGGAGCGTAGCCCCAGCCGGGCTGAAAAGAGTTTTAAAGTTGCTCCCTTCCCCCTCTGCACATGCTAGCTCAGTATGGTAATAACTTATCATGTGCTCTGCTGATGTGATTTAGTGTAACTTGTCTTGTCAAGCCTGCTCCAGTATTTAGTGTGTAAGTTAGTTTGCGCTAGTTAACAGCATGTTCAAAATACCTTTTTAAAAGATGTTTTCTTAGAAGCTCAGAGCTCGGTTGGCTGTGAAGTCCACGTGCATTAACTTATATGGTAATGGTGCAACTGACTTTTAAGCACCTCACCTGTGGTGTGCCAGCATCACAGATTTTTTCCATGGCTGTCTGCTCAGACAGGGACAAAGTTTTGAGTAGTTGACAGTAAACAAAAATGCACAAGTGCTGATGGACTTGGGCTTTTCAGGGTACTGAATATTGTAATATAATTTGCCATATCTTCTCCTAATATTCAAATCAAAAATTCATGTGCTTGTAGTCAAAGCAACATTTTTTATTTGGGTTTAGCTAAAGAGTTCATCTCTATGAGCAACATCAGTATTAGAGTGATTACTTGTTTAAGTTGTGCTAAGTTAAACTAATGATGTGTATGCCCAGCTTTGGTGTGGAAAAGGTCTTGCGTGCATGGTTGAACTATGTAACTAAAGCCAGTCTTAGGTGCTTCACTCACCTACTGGTGGTGTCAAGACTGTGTTGCAGAGTAAAACTGTAACAGAAGGGAATACTGTCTCTGCTACTTGATGCTTTGTGAAGCCCCTCGTGCTTAAAGGTCAAAATCCCGAGGGTCGCTAAAACTCGCTTTCAGACTTCCTTCCAATGCAAGGGTGAAAAGCAGAGAAACTGTTCGCACTGGTGAGTGTGAGGCACTGCATCCCCATTATAGCAGCAGTATTGGACAGAATGAAAAGGTGGGCATCGGTGCAAGTCTGCTGCTCTTCTTGCAGACTGGTCATACTGGGTGGGCCCTGGCAGAGCTGTGGCAGCTGCTGAGCAGCATGCAGGTGCCGCGTGGCAGAAATGAACCTCAGGAGCAACCACTGAACCTGATTTGTGTCTGTCCGAGTCAACATGCACATGCTGATTTATGTCCATCTAAGTCTATTCACTTGTGGCTCCCTGCAGAAATGTGGGGAAGTAAATGTGGTCCAGTGTCTGTATCCTGTCAGGGCGAGCACAGTGGTAGTGATTTTGTGAGGGATCCCAGGTAATGTTTTTATGAAGCTGTCTGTCAAAGTAACCGTGAAATCAGACAGTCAGATGATACCCTCAGTTCCTGTTGGCCTTTCAGCATGCAAAACTGTGTATGGTTTGCATCTGAGATAAACAGAACTTTCCTCCCTACTGCTTTGTGCACCTGTGTCCAGCTCTATGACATGAGCTGTGGAATGTTGGGGCAGATGCATGTGGGAAGGAGAGAAAGGACATTCAAATTGCCTTATTCACAATAAAATATTAGGTCTGTTTTCAGATTATCTATCTACTGTGAGTGGTCAACAAGACCCTGGTGAATCATCTGCAACCCAATATGTGCAGCCTTTAATCTTAGGTGCAAATATTCATACACATACGTGCCACTTATAAAAAAAACCTGGGGACTTGTAGTGCTCTGCAACCACAACAAAACAGTGGAAATTAGTATTCTTCATAAAGAAAAATTAAATAAAGGGAAGCAATTGAGGTATAGGAAATGAAATACAATTTTAAAATATGCTAATCAAGAAAGATGCAGATTCCCATGACTGTGTTTATGTGTGAGACCTAGAAAGCAGGATTGAGAGGTACCTTGTACCCAATCACCTCTTGTAGAGATATCCTTGGGTCTGTTAAATCCTTGTTTCAAATGCCTGCATTCTCCAAGCATTTCCACTTTTTTCAGTGCTTCCCTCTGGGTTGTGGAAATTAAGTTACCAGTGTCAAAATGTACCTTGGTGGTGTCATGGAGATGTAGCAGAGAATAGAGGACAGAGCCCTTACATAGCAAGTGAGGGTTCACTAAGGCTTGTGTGTTCTATGGGGTCTGCCTTCACCTGCCTCAAGGCTCCTCTTATATGGGAAGAAGAAAGTTCTGGGGGGTGTTTTGTTTGCTTGGCTGGTTGCTTTTTTTTTTTTTTTTTTTAATTCATTTAAGAATCTGTAAGGAGGAGCTGAAAGGCCTCCAGAATAAACCAAGAGTAAGGTACATGCTTTGCCATTGGCTTTGAGTGGAAAAACAGTGAGACTAGGGATGCCTGGGCTAGCCTTCTTCCCTGGAGCCTTTCTTTGGCTCCCAGTGCCGCCTTGTTTTTCATCTTTCTTTTACTGGGTGCGCTTCTCTTTGTTCAGTTCCTCTGCAGATTTCCACTGCAAGTCCCACTATGAGCCTCTATTTTTGGCCCAACCCTCAAGCAATGTCTTATGCCAGCTTATTGTATTTTCCCATGTCCCAGTAACTCTCACCTCCTCTGCATTTGAGAGTTTGTGCTGACTGTTGCTATCAGGGCAGGCTTTATCCAGAACATTTTATTAATACCTTGTTTCTGGAGCAGGGATTTCATATGTACCAAAAAAGACATGTGACAACAACACAGGGGTTTTGCTTGTTTGTTTTCCTCTTCTGCATAAGGCTTCCTAATTTGCAGTGTGAACAAAGCTCAACTGCAATTTCATAGCCCCTGCCTTTTTTAAACATTCAGTGTGCAAAGACTGTGCTCAGCCCTTGTCATCTGATCATATGCCACCTGCCTGGCCAATGCCTGTGCATTTCCTGGGGGCTCTAGCACTGAGAAAGGCTTTACATGGAATCTCAGGGACACCCAGGAACTGCTGGTGGTGGGGCTGTGTGACAGAAGCAGAAGGTAGAACAACTCTGTCCTACTGCTGCCTTTTTATTTTCAATTTATTGTGCTGTCTTGCACTGGTTATTGCTTCAGCTTGTTCTGTTGAGTGGATTTGTAGGAGTGGATCCCCAAATAAGCAACAATAAGCAACTATGCTTAATTTTAGCTAGTTAGAATAGTGTCTGTGTAACTTCTGTTCTGTTTTGGGGCTCAAGAGTTTATAATGTGTGCTTTGTAGTTAATTTCTGTGACTCTGTTCTAAATCTACTGGATTTTATATTCCAAAGAAGGTAATTACCAAATACTGATTACAATCATGTCTTACTTGTTGCAGCTGAAAACTTAATGTGTACTTGCAGTAAGTGACTTTTAGAGTAAGAGTGACAAGAATGAAGATCTTACCACATAATTTAAAATGTTTTTATATTTTTGAAAACATTTCTACTTATCACCAGAAGATATTTCTGAAAAATATGTCAGGATGATGTTAAATTATAGGAATAGTTTTGTGAATCCTGACTTCTGTATGAGATTTGCTTCAGATTCTCTGTGTACTTTCGGTCAGTATCCCACTAGTATTTGTCAATTTAGCCATTGATGCAGAGGGGTTAACATCTCATGATTCATCTCCAGGTGCTTTGAAGATTAATTTTTTGATTCTCTTGATATTAATATAGTTGAATGTTACTGTTCTATTGTATACAAATAATTAATATTTTGCTCAAATATTTTTGAATTAGTATTTTCAATTTTCTATTGTAATCTGGTGTTGATTAGAGTATTCATTTTTGTTGTAGTGGGTATGTTTGTTTCCTATTTGATTTCTTTCTTTTAGGAGAAATTTGAATGCTGTCAATAGGAGAACAGAACTTAATTCAGTTTTAGGACTGAATTTTAACTGAATTTTAGTATTTATTGCTGACATGTTTTGTGATTTTTTTTTTCCACTAAAGATAGTTTAGGATTTCAGTTGAAGTCTATCTTTTGTTAGGTTGGAGTTGGGTGTCCTTATTACATGTAGTTTCTAATGTCTGTGCTAGTAGTTCCTACATTTTCCAGTTTGTCGTGTTTTCTTGTGGAAATATGACATAATGCGTGTAATGGCTGTATAGTTGTGTTTTACCTTGGTCAGACAAAGGTTGGAGTTGGGTGTCCTTATTACATGTAGTTTCTAATGTCTGTGCTAGTAGTTCCTACATTTTCCAGTTTGTCGTGTTTTCTTGTGGAAATATGACATAATGCGTGTAATGGCTGTATAGTTGTGTTTTACCTTGGTCAGACAAAGAAGCAAAATATGAATTGGCAGAAATACTTTGATTATGCAGTGGTAAAGTTTTCTTTTTTCCAGCAGATCATGATGCAAAAGAGCCAGTGGAGGATACGGATCCAAGCACTCTTTCCTTAACAATGGTATGTGTTTCTGGTCTAGTGCAGTTGAAATCATTATAGCTTTCTGTGGTTATGTAATGCCACAGTGGAAAAAACGTTCCAGGATGCTAACTCACACTGTGAGTGTATAATACAAGATTTTGCTTATCTGTATGACTGCACAAAAAACCTTAATAAATTAACCCGTGCAGTCAAAGTGTAAATAAAAATACCAACATGTATATCAGCTGAACTGGATGGTATTATCAGCGGAGCTGTCCATGGATAACCTCCAAAGGCTGCGGCAGTGACATCTCTTTAATTTAGAAAAGCCCCAGCAACTGAGAAAAATTGGTGCTGACATTCTTCTGTCTACATAGTTTGGACGGATAAAAAACCCCACCTAGGGCTTAAAATTTCATCAGTACTAAGCTATTATTACTTCCTGTAGCTGATTTGAAGTCAAGGAAAGGTAGGATCCAAGAGCGGTGCCTTAGGCAGGCCCGGCTGAGCCTCGGGAGGGACCAAACCGCACCCTCTGGTGCTCGCTGGCTCCGAGCACCGCTTGTGTCGGGATCTCGAACATCCCAGGCTCCATAAGAAGTTATGTCATGCCCGGGAATCAGTAGCTATCACCTTAAACACAGTAATAATAGCTTCCTATTGCATCTTAATCAGCTAAATAGGTTTAGAGCAGAAGGGGAAAATACTTATTTTTCTTTCAATGCAGTAACATTTTATTAAAAGCTTAATCTGCTAAAAGAGAGTTCGCAATCATGTCTATTCCTCCTGGCATATATTACCTTTTCAAGATTATCTTGCTACTTCAGTACAAAATTTCTTTTCCTAAACTGTTTTTTCACTAAAAATAACTTTAAAAATACTGTAGCAAAGAAGCACTCTCTATTACTTCTTCATGTGCTAATCAGCAGTGTTAGTAACATATCAGTTTCCCACAGAAGTGTTGTTGTATCTGATGGTGAACAGATCAAATAGTAGCAACTTGACAGATACACCTATAATTATGCACTTACAAAAGTACATAAAGAAAGAGCATATAAATACTTTCCCCAGCACAATTGCACTCAAAATAATAAACATTGATGTTTCTTGCCTTTTTGTGACAGACTGAGAAATATCCTGTCCAAGACACAGGAGTACCTAAAGGTAGGTATTGTGAATTCTGTCTATTCAGATATCATTGATCTGTGTTGCTATCTGTAATAAAACCAGTGGTGTTACCCAACAGATTAAAATACTCATACTTTTTGCTACCTATTTGTGTTTTAAATGTAATGCCCTCTCTGTTTTTGAGGTCAGTTTGGTATGTATATCTAACTTTTGAAATTTCCTTCCCAAGTTTAGTTTTGATCTAAAAGTCACTCTAAAACTATCATCAGAAGACCTGGGTTCTTCATCTGAAGGGAAAATACAGTGGTGCCATTGAAGGACACTGTTCAGACAACAGATGGGAGAGACATCATAATGTTAGATGGTAGCTTTGAAAGGACTACCAGTGCCTTCATGTTGTTAGAAATTAAATCTAGAAATACCTTTGAGGTCTTTTGCCTCTGACTGTATTCCCAGCCTTATAACCAGTCAACTCTTCCTGCCATCTTTTACCTTCAGCAGGTATTAATACCATCTACTGGGGAACCTACTATTAGGTCTACTCTGCACAAGTTCCTGCCTCTCCTTGCTGAAAATGGAGTGAGGGAGTGCGGGTTCTGAAGAAAAATGCATGGATTACACAGTGTGAATATCCTCCTTATATTTCTTTGATGTGTGGGGTGGGTTTTTTGTTGTCATCCCAGGCTTCACCATTGACTTTTGTCCAGGGAATGCATGGGCAGGGGCTTGGCTGAGGAGCACTCTGCAGGAAGTGTGCTCTCCATCCTGTATTGCACAGCAGATTTGCTGTGGGACAGCCATAGGAAATCAGGCTTGTCACAATGGAAACTTGTGCTGAGGAGTGGGAGCACTATACCACTGGGGTCAAAGAAAAGTTGGAAATAATTCTGGGGCTTAAGAAAGCCAGGCAGAGGAAATGAGCACTCTTCAGAAGTGCTGCTCAGCAGGGAAGGATCATGTGGGATGAAGACTCTTTGAACTCATAACCTAGTTTCTGTTTATTTGCAGGCAGGTGGTTTGGCCCTTCAAAATTGTTTATTAGCACCAAAGCAATTACACTGGAACATTCTTTTCCACGTTCTATTTTTTATTTCACCTGTGACATTAGATCCTCCTCAAAATTAATTAGATAAATTCCCAAATTTCAAATTTGTCAGGGTTGTTTAAAGTCCAAAATTGCATATTCTAAATGCATCTAATTTAAAAAGGAAAGCTAAGACATAAGTAGAAAGGTCATTACTTTCTGTAAAAAGGAAGTCCACTTGGTTTATATTTAATTTTAATTTTTGCTTCCTCTTACTTAGTGTAAGATGTAATTACTAATATAGCTTGACATTTCCCCTTTGAAGTTGAATGTGATACAAATACCTCTTAGTATTCTGCTCATTTCTGTGAATTTAATTATTTCTCTGAGAATGGCTTTTCATAGTTATTTCTATAAAAAATGCAAACTTAGAAGTATGAATCTGTCAACTAAAAATTGTAACAGATGTGCTGGTCTGATTCTGTATAACACACAATTGTGTTTGTTTCAGATTTAATGTTTGAACAGACAGTACATTGGTGAAAGGGGCTGTCTGTTTCTTTTATTGGTCAATGAATTAATGGGCTGTTTTGGAGCCATAACTTATTAAAGTTCTTGGCACCGTTTACTGATTGTGAAATAAAAGGGAGTTGAGGGAACTTGTTATCTTGCAGAGGTCGCCTTAGTGTTTATCATGATCTGATAATAATTCTATTTCCACTGAAATACAGAACAAATTTTACACATATTACTTCCACAGGTTTGATGTCCATGCCTTGCATTTTCAGACAGACTTTATTTTGGAAAGTTTTTTTTTTTTGTTTGTGTTTTTGTTTGTTTGTTGTTGTTGTCTCGGGACCTACAGTCATAGAGAATAATGATGATCCTCTACCAAACATTGACATCACTGAGGATAAAATATTTTCCAAGTCCTATAAAACCAGTAAAAGAGGAGAACAGTGATTTTTGGTTTCCTTTTTTCTTGCAAGTGTAAGGATGAATTCTTTTATTTTTGAGTGAGTTAAGAAAATATTGATTCTTTCTGTTGTGTGATGATTCATAAAGGTAATAGAGGTTCTTCAATGAGATCTTGCCACTAAACAAACAACAAATGGAAACATACCAGTGCTACAAATGTAGTCACTCCCATGCAGCGTTCTTGTGTGTAAAAACATGTACTATATAACCCTTTTCAATAACCCTTGTTATTAGCTAGTCAGCACCTGACACAGGGGAATTATGCAAATAGTTTGATGAGGAGGACCTTACTAATCATGCAGGGTGCACAAGGTCCACAAAGGGTTTATGTATCCTTTGTATTCCATTTTGAGGGCTGAAGTGATGCTTGAAAAGTTAGTAGAGTTTGTGCTGTACTAAGGAATGCTGTGCCTTTCAGTGGACTCCCAGGGCTGTTGATAAACACAATTTGAAATGGATTATTTCAGTGCTTCAGCAAATTCCTGTGTAGTAGGAATTACTAGGATGAGTCCAGTTCACAAAGGGACAGAATGAAAGATAAATATTTATGGAGTACTTATTTTAACTGTCATTTTAAGTATGATAAGAAAAGCAAAACAAAAATTAGAGTGACTTGTGACATCTTCAGCCTAATTTGTTGTATTGGTTCAGTTAATATTCTGTAGTCAGCTTTCTGAAAGAACAACATGACTTTTGCTTTAAAAATAGTGTGATGTTTGTTTAGAAAACAACTGCTACTCTAATAACTAATCTCTGCAAGGGTTGTATTTCTTCTCACAGTCATGCTAAGCATGACTGTTACAAACTTTGCTGACTTAATATTTTGGGCTTTTAATCTAGCAATTCCCAGTGTTTGATCATTATATGGAGTTAAATTTTGTATGTTAGACACCTATACTATAATTTGTTTGATATTCTTACTATTTAAATTTGTGTGTGAGTGGAAGACCAGTGTTTCACACTCTTTGCCTTAGATGACGAATACTTAACAGATCAAGTTACTTTGGAAATTGCATCTGTGAACATCAAGACCCTTACATCAGATTCTGGCCTAATACAACAGGTAAGAAAACTGATACTTGAATGTGAACTAAGTTACTGCTGTTAATTCAGTAAGTATGTTAACAAATAAGTATATTTTCAGACTATATCTGTAGACCACAAAATTATTCAGTAAAACAGACCAGAAATTTGTTTTCTTTTCAAGAGTTCAGTGAAGGGGGCTTTTGTGCAGAAGAGCAAAAAAAGAGATTATTTTATCATTAACATGTATTTTTAGTTTGAATGGGTTTTGATCAATGTATAGATGTTCTGAAGAAGATTCAGCAAGTGTTAAAGCTTTGTCATGCATGCTGTCCCTCTGATGAAAATATTTCCTGGTGAAAATAAAGCTAGACAGAAAAGAAGTGAAGAAGTAAGGAATCCTAGATTTTGCCTTTAGAGAGGCATTAGACTGTTTTGCTTTGATTTTGGGACACTGCTCTTCCCATAGTTGAAACACTGTCCACTTTTTGTGAAATCTTTCATTGCCACAGGAAGGGCAATGCTGAGTGACTCCCATGCTCCATGGTTATCAACTTTCAAGTGAATGTTTTTTTGCTGAATTTCAAATTGATTCTCTTTGGGTTGAGCAGAAAACTTGGAGAAGAGAAATGAATGAGCATTCTCCAGCAAGATGAAGAATTAAAAGGAGTTCCTAATACCAGAATCCCAGCTGAATTCCATCAGAAACAAACATGGGTTTGGTATGCATTTCACAGATGATGGAGGTTAACTGTTGCTTCCCATCATCAAGAAGAGAACATTTATTGGCAGCTTAGAATCACTATAAAGATAATTCAGTGTATTAGGGTGGTAGTGGTTCCACAGAGTTGGAAAACTTTCTGCTTACCTTCAGACTGTACCTAAATTTATAGCTTTGATTAGACTTGTAGAGGATGATTGGATCTTCATTGTGGACAAAAAATATTCTTGCTTAATGCCTTCATTTCCCTGGCAGTAACACTACATTGTCTTATTGCAATTACATTACAAGAAAATGATCTTGACTAAACCTGAGTGCATCTGACTTGATAAATTGGATAATGACTGATCAGTAAAAATATGAATTTTGAAAACAGATGTATGGCACAGGTAAGTATCACTGCTTTTCTTTGTACTTTTTGCAGTACTGCCCACTCTTATTTTTTATGCCTCATAAGGCATGTATAATGACATAAAGGCACTTAGGCATTGGCTTTCACAGTAAGGTTTGAGCTTCAAAGAATTGATTAAGTCTGGGAAATGAAGTTCAGGACAGCAGTTAAGTGAACAGTATCTGCTTTTTTTTTTTTTTTTGTGTGTGTGGATATTTTTGTTTTGTTTTTGTTTTTTAAATTTGCTTATTTATATCTTTTGAAGTAGATCTCTGGGGAGGCTGAGCTGTCCTGGGAAGTTCCTATTCTCCCCAATGAGTTACTCTTCTGGGAATTTGCTCCTTGAGGCTCAGTAATAACATTCTACCTTTTTAAGGCATTTGTGGGAGTGGAGACAATTACTATAATCAAGAACTTCAGATTTAATTTTTTTAACTTTGGGTGCTCACATGTTGCCATGAAGGCCAACTTTGCATTTAAAAAGCGTTGTCCAGATAAAGCTGTTGTGGTAGAGAAGTAAACTGCTAGAAGATAATGGCAGGGCTTATACAGTTGCAATTGGCATGTGCAGTGTTAGAGCTCTCTTGAGCAGACAGCAGACATTTTGATGTTGCATGTGTGGTCTTGCAGTTTTCAGGGAGTAAAGAAATACTGAAAACAGTATGCAAATTTTTCCTTTCTTAACAAAGTCTGTAAATATTTTGGAGAGAATTCACCTTCTTTATAATTAGATTGTGAATGCATGCAAGTTCACCACAGCAACTGAAATAGCCTGTATTCTATTTTTAGTGGATTTCTTAGTAAAGAAGGTGTAGCAGGTAGGACTAGAGTATCTTATTACACTATATTGTTACCCATATATTGACTTTTGTTTGTATGCACAACCTGCAAAATTAAGAAGCCTGCTGTTTCAGAAGAATGACACAATACAAAAAGATCAACAATACTTCATTGCAGCTATCTAAGGGGAAAACCCCTTCTACTTTCATCTTTAAATACTCAACAGAAGAAAGCTATTTCACCTGGTTTCACACCTGCATAGTTAAAGTAAGGGCAGCTGCAGTTTCCCCGCAGTTCTACAATCAAGGGGCTGTCCTTCCAGTTTTTAGAGGTTGCTAAGTAGAATTGAAATGTTACAATGTGTGTTACAGTCTCAGGCTGCTAAGTAATTTCACTATGTTTAATTAGCAGATGAAATACCATTGAGGGAATGTTAACTTCAAATAGGAGGAGGGTTAGATGTGAACTGCAAAAATATTCATGTCCACCTGTTGTCTATAAAAGGTTCCTATGTACATAAAGAAGTTTATAAAAAAAAAATCTCCACTTCGCCTAGATCAACAAAACAGTCCCTTAATGCTGCTTGTTACAGGCAAAATTCTTGATTTTTACATTGCAAAGCATTTAAAAATCTTTTTCATCAAACCATATGAATTGTTAAATAACCTTTGAGTATTTAAGAGAGAGTTAGTCAAAAGATGCAATGCTATAGCATACCATTAATAAAAATACTGTTATTCAGTGCATACAACCAATAGGGCAGTTTCAGGAGCCAAAGCATGGAAATGCTGCCTGAAAAGACTGCAGATTGTTAGCAATTCCTCAAAACCATATGTATATTCCCTGTCTGACTTTACAAGTAGCTTGGGATTCTTTTAAGTAATCTCCTGCTGGTTGTAAATTAGTCAAATACTTATTCTGGTGTTCAATTACATTGTTTTATTTTTACTTTATATTTGTTTTCTGCTTTGTAGCCAGAAGACAAAGACACACAAAATCATACTGATGAATCGCTTTCAGGTAATATGTCAGCTTTATTGTTCTCCATATTTTATTCCTAGGTTTTATTTGAAAGTGCTTTTTAAAAAATTGCTATTTGTCATAACAAATAACTGCCTGGATAATTAGTGCTTATGGAACTCATTTCATTACCAGTGTCATTTACAGCTTCCCCTTTGTTCTAAGAGGATGGTGATAATAATGCAGACCATAGAAAATATGCAAGTTGGGCTTTCCAAGTATGTTTAGTACCTCTGCCTTTGGAAGTGATGTGGAAATAGCTGTCAGGAGAGAGCAGAAGCTGGCAGTAGGCTGTGAGTGCTTGTCCCATCATTTGTGTCAGTTCTGCTGGGGAGGAGTGTGTGTGTGTATGCTATACAGTTCTCTTAGTCTAACAGTAAGAAATGGAGAGTTTCCTATTAGTAAAGAAGCTTGTCCTATCAGGTAGCATTAGGATCATGCAATTAGTTGGGTAGTGCTTGTCAGTGTCCAACACAGAGGCACCTTAGAAAAGCAGGATTCTTTATGATGCTTTTGATAGTCTTACAGGTGGTATAGCACAAGAAGCAGGTTGGTTTAGTTTTGTTTACTTATCTCTGCCCTTTTACAGAGGTGTTTTCTTTACCCGTTCTTCCCTGTTTCTATTGGAGGACAAAACTTACCCTGGCAACCCTGCCAGCGTAAATAAGATGAAATTCAGATAGGGTGTTCTCCTGCCCTCTAAGCTCAGCCAGAAATTTGATTGGGGTATATTATATTCATTTTGCCTAGTTTGTATAAGTAAAGGTTGGTATGAATGAAGAAAGAAAGCTTTGTATCACTTCAGCAAGTTTAGGGTGCACAAGAAGAACAGAAGAGTAAACATACATATTCCTGTAGAGAACAGCTGCAAGGCCTGCGGAATACCTGTGAGCTAAGATGTCACCAGAACTTGGTTCCTTTTAAGAGGGAATCTAAGCATTTGTATGAAGTTATGTGTCTGCGGCAGAGTTGTTGCTGCACGTCCTAACTTGTTGAAAACTTCAGGAGTTGTCCTTGGCCTGCTAAAAAAACAATCTGATGAGCAATGTTACTGAACTAACAACAGCCTGTTCTTTCTTTAAAAATAAAATAGAACATGCATGCAGACATTATATGCTGGAATTTTCACACAATCTGACAGTAATTACTGAAAATAAATAATTGATGTTAAAAAAAAGAGCCACAAAATCCCACAAACAAACAGCCTGAACAGATGCTGTTGTCCTTATGAGTAGGTGGCATTAACTACCAGATTTATCCTTTGCCAGAGATACAGTTCAGGCTTCTGATACAGCACTTGTAAATTGTGTGTCACTGTTTTCTGTTGTTTTTAATCGGTCTTTTGATTACTATCAGCCCCCTTTTCACAGAGTTTCGTCTGAAGTAGGACCAGCTACTTCCCTATTTCAAGCTGTACAATGATGCTGGAGCACAGAAATTTTATGAAAAGCTTCTAGGTTGTGTCCATTATATACTATTTCGAGATACCAGATTCTCCTTGCTTTCAAAAGGAGCAGGGACAATTAAGGTCATATCTGGAGCCAAAATGCTCAGACCTTGTCCGAACTGTGGCACTGTTAAAGGTCTTGGTATTAGTGTGTGACTAGAGGTATGACTCAAACCGGTTTCTATGTGGTTTAAGGGATATTAATATATAATATAGTTTGATAGCACCACATTGTTCCCAGTTGTGGGGGAGATACTGACTATGGTATGTAGGAGATTTCTAAATGGCAATTTTCAGTATTTGATGCAGAGTTTAGAACGTATCACCATCAACTTGGTAGTTTTGTTTTTCTTGCACGTGGAGGAGTATGCACTTTATTCCTTTTCATGACGTACATTTAAAATAGGCTTTGTTGGTAAAACAGAGACAGCAGTTTTTATTGCGAGAACCCTTACAAGGCAAAGGAACACATCTACTTTTTCATTGTGTTAAAGTACTAGATGTTAGCTGTGTTTGGATCTGTCAGCAGAGATTCTCCTGGTGCACATATTTCGTGTTGTTATGAAGGTATCAGCAGAGAAATGCAAAACCTTTTCCTTCATTCTACAACACAGTACACTCTACAACACATTCTTCTGTACAAGATGTACAGAATGCACACATAATCCTGTTGGTGATGTAAGTGGGCATTATAGTAGATTCAAGGAACAGAAATTGTTCCAAAAACAAAAAAGAGGACTATCCTAGCTCACACACTGCATTGAATCCTGTGTCTTTTCTGTAAAAGTATAAATATGGTACTTTCAAAATTACTGGCTTCTTGATTAAAGCCACTTTTGATTAGAGTGTAGTGAAGAGAGAAGTTTTAGAAAGTTAATTTAATGAGTTCTTAATGAGAAAGAAGAGGCATTGCATATCACTACTCTGACTTTTTCAGAAGCAATTCAAAGAAAAATAATACTCCACAACCCTTTATGCTTTTGACTTTTTGTTCCTGGTGATACCACAGCAATAGATCCTAATTTTTTTCCCATGTAATGGTTTTCACTCCAGATCTCAAGAAAACCTGCAAGGAAAATGTCACCTGCTCCTTGTGCTTATTCCGTGCGCCAACCATCAGTGACATGCTCAATGATGAGGACTTGTTGTACACAGTGAGGCTAAAGCTGGATCCCTGCCATCCAACAGTGAAAAACTGGAGAAATTTAGCAAGCAAGTGGGGGATGACTTATGATGAATTGTGTTTCCTTGAACAAAAGCCCCAAAGTCCCACCTTGGAATTCTTGCTACGGAATAGTGACCGGACTGTGGAACAGCTGATTGATCTTTGTAAATTTTATAAGAGAATTGATGTTGTGAAAGTGCTGCTGAAATGGGTGGAAGAGGAATGGCCCAAGAGAGGGAGCAGAACATACCAGGCTGACTTCTAGGTCAAAGAAAGTTGTTAGTCTGTATGTGTTAAATGCTAGCTACCACTAATACATTGGAAGTTTCCCTTGCGAGAGAGGAAGCCTGTACTGAGGGTTTGTATACTGTGTAAGCTTTATCTACTGTATTCACAAGGTAAGCTTTATGCCCTCAGGGTTGCAAAGATAACCTTCCAAAAGTAGTTGGAATTATCCAGGTTGTGTTCTTGAGTCTGCAGATACCTTCAGTTTCTTTGCTGCTGTTCACAGCCTTTCTAAACAGAAAAGGAATGAAAAGGCCAGACCACTTGTTTTACTGCAGCAGCTGTGAACCACATCGATTGTGTGCTGTTGTTATTGGGAAAGCCATAGTTAGAAGGCATGTCTCTTGGCCTTACTGGTAGCCCTTCTACAATTTTGTATGTTCTACCTAGTACAAGATGAGGTGGAATCTTTTTCTTCCCTTTTAGTTGCTTTTTAAGCTTTGTGACACTGTTTTTGGCACAGGAACACCTCAGCATTCCAGGCAGCAATTTGGATCTGAATGTTACAATTAACTGAATATTCAACATCACATTTGAGCAAATTAAGTCTCTTTTATGAACAAGAGTAGACATTAAACAATAAGAGATGTTAAACAGAATAATTGCTCACATGCTACTACATCATAGGCCATATATTTACTCTAAGAAGAAATCATGCAATTCAGAGAGACTTTTCAACCCATAACCTTTAGGGGCCAAAAGAACCAATTAAAAGGCTCTGTGCTTAAAATTACTTTCCAAAGGTTTAAAGACAGTGTACACTCTGAGTGCAGGTATCAAATCCCTCTCACTTTGCAGTGTGAGATGATGGCACCACAGGGTATTGTTAGTATTGACTGTAACGTCCCTTTTCACAGGCTGTGGTTTTCTTTACAGTCCTGTGGGTTGGCCTACTTTCTGTTGCACACCAAGGCAGTTGCAGTCTTGTGTGAAACTAGCACTATATTTTGATTAAAGCCACTCTAATGGAAAATGAACAGCTGAATTCACCTACAGCCTAGGTGGATGGTTATTAAAGCACTTACAGTGGTTTAGACTGATTTTTTTCAAAGTATTTTAATAGTCTGAATTACACTGTTTACATTTTAAATGTTTCAGAATTGGCCTTTTTCCTACCATTCTTCTGACATCTCAGACAATGTAATATGTACATAGGTGTATATACCCAAGCACTGGTCAAGATGTGGGGCAAAACTAGAATGGGGTGCAGGTTGATACACTGTTTACTTTTCTCAAGTAGAAATTATAAGAATTAGTAGTAAAGCTAAGGGAAGTCTAATGCTGTATGCTGAGCTTCTGACTGGAAGAGTTTGAAAAGGGACCTCTAGTAATACTTTACTATAGATACTGAGTGATATGGTTACGGAGGAGCTAGAAGTAAAGACTAACGTTTTCAAGTCAGGCACTTGTTCTGGACTGACATAAAATTAGCTTTATCTTAGTGACTTCAAGAAGCTGAAAGTCTTGTTTCAGGGTAAAGAAATTGACCTAAATTTGAGGTTTGAATTTTTATTTTTTCTAGAAAAGACTGGAATTTGTAATGAACTTTTTAACCATTCCTCAAAAAAAAAAGCTGCTACTCTTTAAAACTCTAGTTTTCTAACTGTATTTTAAGGAGAAAATTTTACTGCTCTGTCTTGTTGGGGCTGGAGTTCAGGTGTTTAATGGTTCTCTTCTAAGAGTGGGTGTTTCCCAACAGATGTCTGTCAGCTCATAACTTTTGCAAATAATCTTCTGTCTTGAGTTAGATGCTCAAGATTCAGCTTTGGAGACTATTGCTGTGGCTGGGCTGCCTGATGCTTTCAGTTCCTGCAGAGGCATCCACTGCTGATGTGCAATAGCTCATAATGCAGCTTGTCCAACATAATTCCCATACCTTGGGCTGACTGCATGCAGGATTTAGGATCATATGCCTGTGTGTTAAGTTGTTCTTCTGAGTGATGAGTGCTGGCATATATGCACACAGCTTTTCCCTCCCATAACATACCACAGGTATATCTGTGTGGTATTATAATATGCTGTGCTTTGGTAGATCCAGACCAGCTAGGAGCTGGAGTCCTCACCTAAGAATCAGAATGGGAATACGAAATGATGCAGTAGCATTCCTGAATCAAGGTGTTCAACTGAAATCTACCCTTTTTCCCAATTTCCGGGTAACAACTGTAAAATTTTGAAGAAACTCTGTTGTCTTGTGAAGATGACTTTGATCCCTTGAAGCTCTTCAAAAGTCAATGTCAGATGCAAGACGTGTTAGATGGAAATAAAGCTGCTTCTGAGAATTCATAGGTGGATTCGGTATAAATTCAGCTCTGAAGATTGAAAATGTTAGCCTTAAACTTCACGACACACTGGATTGCTCAATACTATACTTGAAATACTTTTTTTTCCTCCTTGTATGCCATAAATGTAGATGTACACGCTCTTTTTTTAGTTTTATATCTGTTTACAAGATATTGGTTCTGAGTGTTCAGTTTATTCTTATGTCTTCTGTTAAAATGTGTACTATTTTTAGAAGAAATATAGTTGTCAATGTTTGACTTTATTGTATTTGTTTTTATTACAGCTAGGAAAACAGTTGTTTTCCTTCTCACCAGTCACCTTGGAATTACTGAACTATCAATTAGTTGTTCTGTCCTTATATATGAAATTCATGATGCCTTAAAGCACTTATGTTTGCAACACATACTGCTGTTGAAGAAAGGAAGATGCATTTTTAAACTCTTTTCCATATGAAAAATGAGTTAATTTTGATAGGATGATGAACAGAAACTTGTGGCTGAGTTACTGACTAAGAGGTATGAAATCTGTATGGGGTGAACTTTTCCTGAATCAATAATGAATCTGATACTGGACACTATAAAGACTCTACTAGGCTATCAGTTTTGTTCCATTATATCCTTCTATTCCTGTATAAGACCTGCTCTCCCTTCAGGGATTTCCAGTTTTTTGCCTCCTGTCTTTGTGCCTGTGGGATGATCAGTGGCTTTTGCCACCCATTTTGGCTTCTATGAAGCTGGCCAAAGCACTCTATTATTTCATTCCTGCAAGCCTATCTAAGATGAAATGAGCTTAATAACTGTTCTTCAGTAACAAAGTTACGGTGCTGTGCTCCATGAGAACCTAGCTTTCCTGTGAGGACAACTATGGGGTATCCCGGCAAAACGGTGACAGTGTCCAGTTGCCTTACTCTCTGCATGCACTTCCCTTGGATCTGTGGAGAGGAATGCAGGATGGGTTTGGGACTATACTTTGGAACCTACTATAAAG
This sequence comes from Anomalospiza imberbis, assembly GCF_031753505.1. Classification (NCBI taxonomy): domain Eukaryota; kingdom Metazoa; phylum Chordata; class Aves; order Passeriformes; family Viduidae; genus Anomalospiza; species Anomalospiza imberbis. Next base: position 69,924,096 of record NC_089683.1, on the reverse strand, counting down.
GATAGGCGTAGTCAGCATGGTTCCAGACGCTTGCTTCAAAATAACTTGTAGAGAAACTGTAAACCAAAGATTACTCCTGAACCAGTACTGAAAAATGGAGAGCTGCAGCTTGCCCTGGGCAGTGCTTTGTGCAAGAGACTGCATATTTTTCACTGTCTCAAAAGGCCTTCCACAGTTCCAAGTCAAGCTGTTAGCAAGAGGAAAGAAATGTAAATTCTGCCTTATGGTTCTTTAAGCTAGGGTAGCACTCTTGACTTATGGCCAGACATAGCTGCAAATTATTTGTCAGACAGCAGAATTGTTTAAACAAGGTCAAAGAAAGTGCATGGCATTTATAATAACTTAAAGAATAGCCCACTTAATTTAATTTTTGCAGCAGATCATATTCTTCTGTCCATGAAGGCAAAGCAATTAGTTATTCATAACTACTTTCAATATATCTTGTAAATTTTAAATTGTGGCTCAGTTTTGGACAGAAGGGCAGAGCACCATTAAATAAGGATGTGAACTCGTTGCCTGTTTTGACAGAAAAGTGCTTTTCCTAGTCCCTGAGTTCAGTTAGTCTTGATTCCATGGCCAGTCAGTTGGCCTTAGGTGGATAAAAGAACTTACTTTGAGAGGTGCAGTTGGTAGTATTTGTCTGTATTTTGGCCAAGGACTGGAACTGACTCCATTTTACAAGAAACTGATGGCAAAGAGAAGTAGACAGCCTTGGGAAAGGGTTGCTGTACCCTCTGTTAGGGGCAGAGGGGCAATTAACAGCTGGGCATACTAACTAGCTTGATCTCTGTATTTTGCCTTTGTAAAACAGTGATTCTTAATTTCAAAGGCAGGTCATTTGAGGAAATGTATATTTGTTATTGTGGTAATGAGAGTTGCCTGAGATTCTTAAATGAGAAAGATCTGTACAAGTAACTTGGATAATAAATGTGTTCTGTGTATCCATGTACAGCAAGGGATGGATACACAAATTTACATGTTCACGTGAAATTGCTTATGCTTTTTTGATTATGAGTTTGCTTCAAAATGACCCAATATTTAATTTGGGAATGTTTTTTGTCTCAAAAATAACTCAAGTTTCATGTTGTTGATGACATAAAAAAAAATTTACATAACAGAAAAATTCCTTAACAGAAAGAGCCAGGATAAGAAAGGGGTACCCAAATCCTTACAGTAGTAAAAATATCTTGAGTCTAAGCTGAGAATTTATTTTTGTCTTCTTGAGCTTCCCCTACTTCATTCACAATCCTGTGAACAGTAGGTGTTTTTCTTGGTCCTTATTTACTTTTGCCTCTTTCTCTGAAGCTGAGAAGTTCACTGTCTTTGAGACCTTTGAGGTCTATTAAAAGCCTGATCCTCTCTAACCATCAGGAAACACCTACCATCTCGTGGTGAGAGGTGATACTACAGCCCTCACACCTCTCCCTTGAAAATGCAGCAAAGCTGAGGGCAGGTGAGCTCATCTGTAACTGCAGCGACTCACCAGGGATATCCAAGAGCAACTACAAGGACGATGATGAAGGTGTGAAGGTAGAGTTCTAGGGATCTTGGGTTTGGTAACAGTCCCCGGTTTGGAGAAGATCACACAGTCTTTCCTGGTTTTTATCTCCCTAGGTAGGCAGGGATTGAATCACTATGTGCAGGTCGTGGCAAAACCGCCTGGGGGTGGGGGTGTGCCGGGTGTGCAGACAGGGCACAGGTTTGCTCTCCTATCTACTGCAACGCAAATGAAGGAGTGATCCTGACTACTTCAAGAAACCTAGAGTGTTGTGTCACTGATTTAAGAAAGCAGGGGTGAGTATGTTTTAAGGGTTATATGGCCTAGAATTGGTTTTCAAAAGGTCTAGTAACTTCTTGGTATCTTCTTTGTCCTTTGGCCTGCATATCTATTCTGTACCTTGTTTGCTCTTATGCTTCTCTTAAACATTTTGCTTTAAAAAGCAGGCATTGCAACAAAAAAAAAATATAATACTTGTTAGTTCCTAAAGCAGCTGTATAATTTTAAGCTTTTTGAATCTGTAAGCCCATTTAAAAAAAACATGACTTTTTGTTTCCTGTGATTTGCAACTTTAAACTGAAAACTGGAAGATCTGAATGATCCCTGAAGCTAAACAGTGACATATCAAGGAAAAGTTATGGAAGGCCAGTGGTTAACTCATAGCTAAGTAAAAGCTGAGCCAGCTGGGCTGTCAACTGAAATTTTAATGTTGGTGTACCAAGAGGTGGTGACTCATGTCCTCCTTGAGTCTAAAGATTTTCAAAGAAGCTAGGGGAATAATTTCCATCAGAAAATGCTGTAATGCACAAACAGCTCCACTAAAACTACAGAAGACACAACAATGTCAGTCTTTTGAGATCATATGAAGTCCTTAAGCACAAAATGTCTGCTGAACAGTCCAATGTGCTAGAGGCTTTACACCTGTGGCCTGTAGTACTGTATAAACTAGGGGGAAAATAGTTATTCTGGTACAACAGCAATATAAAAAAGTTAGCCAAGAGTAACTTCCATGGGCAGATATCTTAACGGAGACTAGTGCTTATTAGTGTCAAGTCTAAGGAATTCCATTTATTGATAGAAATTTTATAATTGGAACTGTGCATACAATACCAGGCCAAGTAAGTGTGACTATGTATGTTTTCACCTTGACTTTGGACCATGGCTTGCTGCCCTGAGAGACACAGGTTACAGGCTTGGCATCAAAGACAGAAGAGGCTGGTAAAATTTCTTAGGGGTAACAAGGTCCTTGATGAAATGCTACCTTATGACCAAGAATAGCTGCTATATTTATTTACTTCAGCTGAAATTGGCTGCACCTGTCTTGACAAAGCATTTCTGTTTTTCCAGCAAGCAAAATTCTGCTGGAACATGAGAAGTCTGCTGATAGGATTACACATAGTCTCAGCAATGGCTGAGTGCACATCAAATTTAGAAGAAAAAGCCTGAATTAGGACTTGGACTGTGGAAATAAGGGAAGACTTTGTTATTTGCTGCCATTAGTAAATGGTGCTAAAAATAGCAGTCACAAGAAATCAGCAGGATCAGAAGACAGTCTATGAACAAAGCAACAGCACTGTAGCACAAAGCTGCTGAAGCTGTAACCCAACTGACTCATTGTCAATGCTGCATCAGGTTTGGGAGCTGAAATAGGGGCTTCCCTGCAAATTTCATAAACTGCCTATGACTCGGCCTAAAATCACGTTAATCAAACAGCTGTTCTGCTTCAGTAAGGAACTGGTGCATAATTCAAATCACTGTATTTCCTCTGGACTGTTTCTTCCCAAAAGTAGAAGAGCCCTGAGCAAGAAGTAGTAAAGCAGTAAAACTTTCTTTTCTGTGGTTCTAGAAACTCTTCCACTTATTGCTCTTCCTTTCAGCATATTTTTTATTCCAACCTTTCAGCATATTTTCTGTCTTTGCTGTTTGACCTGAACTTTCAAACCTGCTTTGAGGTTGCAGTCTCATACTGACAATTGAGTGTATTTTGTGTATTTATGTCAGTCTGTTTTTTTTTAAATGCTCTACTCTTTCAACTAGAGTGCCTGGAAAAATAGCTTTAAAGAAAAACTGAGTGGTAGTTCAGGGTCGGGACCTTTTATTTGTTCTCTTTTAAAGTAGTGCTGTGGAATTATGTAGAACAGTTGAATAGCAGGCTTTTTACTAGCACCTAACTACACACTGTAGTTGTCAGTCCTCTCTCACAACCATGCGTGATTCTATGGTACCTTTCCCAAGGCAATCTGCTTTGCTGCTCTTTTATCTGAATACCTCATTTCTGCAGTTCTCCTCAAAAGAAGTGTTATTGTACCTTTCTGTGAATGAATCCTTCCAATTTTACATAGGTAAGCTGAAGTACCTATAAAAGCAGCAATCCTACAACTATCAGAAGAATTCTAGCAAGTAGATAGATGATTTGAGATGGGGCTTTTGTGTCTGTTAATTGTGGAATAAAAGACTGGATAGTATCTAGCTAAGATACTCTAGTGGTCTTTGTGACAAGTGGCTGAATGCCATTCTAAATTCTCTACAGCCACATACACTGCTTTTTGCAAGGCAAAGAAATACTGTATGCCTTTATTCGAACAGGAGATGGTGATTTAAGCTTGTGAGCCTTTTATATTGCACTCTTTATTTTTGTGCTCATTTTTTCCCTACCCAGCGTATTAACAGGGGGAACCTGAAGCAGTGCTCTGAGCAGACTGCTGTTAGACATCATGAGCTGTAAAACTGCAAGGGACTTCATTTGCCTTCCTGCTTACCTTACCAATACTGCTAAAATCACTCTTAGTGGGGCTTACAAGGGAACAGGAAGATGGAAGCACAGCCTTGGGGCAGATGGAAGCTGGGCTTGGGACAGAAATTACCACAGTCATTGTGGGCCACTGGAGAGTTGAGCACAGAGAAACCTAACGAGGTTCCACAAGGGCCAGTGCAGGGTCCTGCACCTGGGGAGGAATAATCCCAAGTACCAGCACAGGCTGAGGGCCGATCTACTAGAGAGCAGCTTGGCAGAGAAGGACCCGGGAGTGTTGGTGGGTGAAAGCTGCCCACGAGCCGGCAGTGCTCTTGCAGCCAAGAGGGCCAATGGTATCCTGGGGTGCATTGGAAGAGTGTGGCCAGCAGGCTGAGGGAGGTGATCCTGCCCCTCTACTGCACCCACAGAGGCCACATCTGGAGTGCTGTGTCCAGTTCTGGGCTCCTCAGTACAAGACAGACAAGGAGCTCCTGGAGAGGATCCAGTGGAGGCCACAAAGGTGATTTGGTGTCTGGAGTATCTCTCAGGAGGTGAGGCTGTGAGAGCTGGGCCTGCTTAGTGTGGAGAAGAGAAGGCTGAGAGGGGATCTCATTAATGCACAGAAATATCTCAAAGGTGAGTTCAAGAGGATGGTGCCAAACTCTTTTCAGTGATGCCCTGTGACAGGGTGAGGCGCAATGGCCATAAACTAAACCCCAGGAAGCAAGGGAGAACTTTACTATGTAGAGGGTGGCAGAGCACTGGGAACAGGCTGCCCAGGGAGGTTGCGGAACCTCCGTGTCTGGAGACCTTCAAATCCCATATGGCGTTTTTGTGTCACCTGCTCGAGGTGACCCTGTCTTCGCAGGGGGCTTGGACTTGATCACCAGAAGGCTGGAAAGGACCTAACAATTCTGTGACTCCGTGTGAGGTATGCCTCGTGAGGAGATGGGGCTGCGCTGTAACACGGGGCCGTCAGGGGGAGCAAACCACACACAGGAAGCGAACAGCTCGCAGGGGAGGGAGCGCACTGTAATGCGCAGGGCGCAAGCCCGGCCGCCAGGCCGCCATAGCGGCCGCCTCAGCCCAACCCCGCCGGCTGCAGGGCGAGGCGCCTGCGCGCGCCGGGCCAGCAGGCTGCGCCGGGCACGCGCCCCAGCCCCCGCGCGGGCGGTGACGTCACCGCGGTGAGGGCGGGGGCGGGCGCGGGGCCGGGAGCGGCGGCGATGGCGATGGCGGCGGCGCGGGGCGGGCGCGTCCCGCCGGTGTGCGGGCGCTGCTGATCGCCGCGGTGCGTCCTGCAGGTAAGAGACGGAGCGGAGAATGCAGGGGCACGCCCCCTGCCCGCCCCTGTGCGTGTCGGGGAGAGGGACTGCTCCCGGCGGGGCTATGGGGAGCCGGGACTGCCTCGGTTCGCTGTAAAGCTGAAGTGGCCGAGGTCGCTTGGTCCTGTGTCCTTCCACTGTTCGGGAGTCTTGGTTATAGCGGGGGACGGGGGGACACCGCCGGTGTTTTGTACTTTAGGTGCTTGCAGATGTCCAGAAAGCGTCTCGGTAATTCTCTGTGCAGAAGTCTTGTTCGCACTGGTGCAAAATCTCGCTTTAATTGTAAGGACTGGCCGGAGTTGCCCTCATGAAGGTAACTGATGAAGGACACATTTTCTCTCTATCACAGTGGGAAGCCTAATAGCTGCTTATTATTATTTTTGGTCTCTCTGGTTTCCTGTTTGTCTGTGGGAGATATTTCCAGCCCTTTGGAATGTGTGAGATAACAGGGCAGCCAGGGAACCTTAACTTGCCGTGTTGCAGGTTTGGTGTAACACGTACCCTGGTGGTGGTTCCTCTGGCAGAAGGATACAGGAGAGCTTTGCGGTTGCATGTCCTGCTTTGGACAAACAGAGCCTGAATTGCAGCTTTCCTCCATTATTGCGACCTTGTCAATAAAATAGTAATAGGCAAACAAGAAAACCCCTAACTCATCACTTTGTCATAGTGCCACTTGCTCTGCCAAGATCCTGTGCAGAATCTAGATTGCTGCTGCAGGAAGTTCAGATAGCAGGCTGCTGAGTTGTAAGTTTCATTTTTGTGGGGTCTACTGTTGGACTGTATAACTGTAAAGGCAAAATTATTGTTTGATTTGGTCTTGATTTTCTCCTTTTAAAAATGAAGTTGATAAAATATGCCTGCACAGGCAAAAGTGAATTTATGGTAGTATCCCTTGAGAAGGTCAAAGGGCAAAATAGTTGTGCAGTGTTGGTACCTGATGTTCTCTGAATTGTATTCTCAATACTGATCTTAAGTGGGTGAGTTAATACCCATCTGGTCCAAATCTCCAGCAAGATTAAGTCAGATGTTGCAAAATGGACCACTCTATTGTTTAATCATTGCAGAAGATTAACCCTTGTGGAACAGGCCACCGACCTTGGCGTTTTGGTTTTGTGTTGTTTTGGAGGTTTTTCTGTTTTTTTTTTCTTCTCCATAACATTGCTTTCTGTTGTCACACAATAATGTGGCTAGAGCCTTCACCTTTGACTGTTTCCCTGTCTGCTTGTCACTGCCCCACAGCTTATATGTTACCTTATTTCTCCAGTATATGCCAGAAATAATACTTAGTAGTTTCAATTAGGCCCTGAATTTTGGACACTTTGTAAAAGGATTTGCTAAAGAAGTTGCAGTGTAGCTGAGTATACTCAAAAACTTTTTTTTCTTATTAATGTTGTGCATTTAATTATAGATTTACAAATTCCTGTTATTACTTGTGGAGTTCTGGGATTGTATGTGTTGGAGGAAGAAATGTAAAACACCCTCTGTTTCTCTTCTTTGCCTAATATTTCTTAACTTTATGTAAGATAAAGGTGGAAAAGGCAAGGTCACTCGCTAAGGCTTGTCTGCCATGGGAAATCTGGGGATAGCACACTGCTGCTGACATTGTTTACCAGTGGGGCATCTCAGTGCTTTAAGCAAGCCTTTTAATTTTGTATTTCAAAACTCCAGCAGATGTACTGGAAAGATGTTTGCATCATTTCTTCTGCTATTTGCACCTGTACATTGGGGGGTTTCACTTCATGTTATGTTGTTTTGTTTCTCTTTAATTAAATTTTTTTTTTTTTTTCCAAAGGGATCACTCCTTTGGTGTTGCCTGATCAGTGAGTTCTTTACATACACTCCAGCAGTGGCCACACAGAACTGACAGACCTCAGCTGGAGGAGGGAAGATGACATCCTTAGGTGCACCACAGGAGGAAATGCGTAAACTGACCTTGGGTACGCCACAGAAAGAAATACATGAGCTGCCCTTGGATACATCACAGAAGACAATCAGTAACCCGGTAACTCCTCTGTCATGTCAACAATGTCTCCCTTGGGAGATGGGACTTTGCTGTTTTATATCAACAGTACTGTTTTGCACAGTGAGGGATGCTACTGAGAGCTCTGCATCACTCAGGTATTTGAGGGAGAATGTCACAGGTGACATGAACAGCTGGTGCTGTTTAGAAGTTGTGCTGTAAACAAATGAACAGGACTTCCAAAAGAGGACAGACGTTCTGTCAGCCTTGGAGGATCATCCTGTTTCATGTACAGCTTACACAGATGTCTGTCATTTTTGCAGAATATGCTGGAAAGTGAAAGTATGATAAGATGTGTTTTCACTCCTAATTCTCTGTAAACACAGGTGGGGCTTGGCAGCTCTCATGAAATGTTTATTTTGTGGTGCCTGTAACTTCAGTCTGAACAACTAAACTTGGAATCTTTTTTCATAGTTCATATTTTAATTCATAATAAATCACATTTTCTACGTAAGACTTGAGCTGACATGATGCAGCAATTGCACAGACTGGATTTGACAGGATTTTGTTTGCCCGGCTCAGAGTCTGGAAACTTCCTCTGAAAAGTTCTAGCATTCTCATGGTCTGAGATAGCATGGAGATCTTGGTGGGAGAGGAGGTGTGAAGAGAAGGATTAGGAGATGTTTAGGACAAATGAGTAGTGTCAGAGAGAGACTAAGAGTCCAGCAAAATTGAGTGGCTGCAAGGGGACTGATGAGTATGATGGGTGAAAAGACCTAGCAGGAGAATTCAACTAGAGCTTAGGGGTCAAGAGCCTATTGTGGGGAAAAAGAATGAGTGTTTGGGATTGGAATATGGAGGCAGAGTTGGGAAAGATTGTGCCAGTGACTGGCACAAAGTCTGGAGACTTTGGGGCAGTCTCCAGACAAGGCAGTGAGCAACCTGCTCTGTCTGACCTTGCTTTGAGCAAGGCATTTCGTTAGAGAGACCAGGTGTCTTCCAACCTCAGCCCTTCTGTAGCAAGGCAGGCTATGAAAATGTCATTGTTTCAGTACATTGTTCCATTAGCAGCAAAATTTCATAGCTTTATTACAGGTTTGAGTCTGAATGTATTTCTTCATTACTGTACTGTTCTCAAGCGTGCAGAAAATCTGCTTTGCTCCTTTATGCCCTTTACTCCACCTATCTGATAAGAAATGATGTCATGTCCCATCTGGTGGGGCAGCTGTGTGATATCCAGCATGCTGGATGAAAGCTTTTATTACTGTCCTTTCTTCTGTAAGACCATAATTCTCCTCCTGTTTTATGAAAACTGGCGTTTTCTTTTAGGAAGAACATTGTCTTCAAGACTTCTCAAATTCAGTTGACATTGACCAGTTGGCTTTAGAGCTAAGTTTTGGAGGTCTGGAAGAAAGGCAGGATGATGGTAGATCATGTCATGTGACAAGCACTGTCCTTCATAAAGGAAGAAAAAGTAGTAGTAGTATAAGAAGAACATCTTGAGATATGAGCAAATTGCAGACATATTCTGTGATGCCAAAGTGCCATTAAGTAGTATTGCACCCAGAAAATGCTGTATTATGCTCTCGTCAGTTCCACATCTGAGCTTCTGAAGAGTTGATGGGCCACCTTTTCTTTGAAATAAATGCATCCTTTTGAATATAAAGAAGTGCTTTTGCCACAGTTCCTTTTCAGGAGTATAGAACATTGCTTCACTAAAATGGTCAAGTCCCAGTATCCCTGACCTGTGTGTGCCTCTTTGGTTTGTGTTTGGAGACTGAACCAGTAACTTACTACTTTATTGCAATAGACCTACTGCCCCTCAGGGCCAGAATGTAAAAATGAGAACAATCAAGATGCACTTTTTCTTTTTGATTATTATTGCTTGAATAAAAATTATCTTCTGGAGTGCAGCTTGTATTTTAAGGAACCAAGGCACTATTAGTAAGCAAAGGGATTTCACTTTTCTTTCGCTTTTAACACTTAATTTCACATTTTGGTCCTCTTCTACTGCAACTGCTAAAGCCAATAAACATGACGAGACTGAAAACAACCTGCCAATTTGCTTGATAAGCAAGTCCTTTTTTTTTTTTCCTGATTACTCTGAATTAGAAGATTACTCTGGATTAGGTTTTATGCAGTGGGTGGGTAGCTGAGAAGGAAAGTGGAGAACAGACAGAAAAGGATGTGTATCTACTGTCAGAAATTATCAACACTCTGGATTTAGACAATTTCTGTTGTTGTTCCTTTTTTCCTCACAGTTTAACAAAAATATGTGTCAGCAAACACATATCCTTATCTGTCTGTTTCATGCAATGATCTGTATATTTTAAAAATAAAAATCTCAACTCATTGTTTTATGGTCCAATATTCCATTCAAGAGTAGTAATTCCAATGTGTTTGTTATTTCTGTTGTTAAATTACTGGAACTCTTGTTTGCAATTGATGTTTCATTTCAGGAGTATCCTAAAATCTTATAAACTACCAAAACCAACCTTGGCAAAATTTCCTTTTGGTTAACTAGATCAAATGCAACATTTTCTACTATTTACTTCTTTTTTCAATCTGAAGCACATCACACATGTGATGAGATGTAGACTTACTGCTTTGCTTTTGGGCCAGGCACCTGGGAACTTCCACAGTTTAATGTTAAGGTGCTTCCCATCCCTTTCCGAAATGCTGGATGATCAGGGTAGGGCTTCTTTGAGCACATCTGAGTCTTTGCTGGTGAGCTGTGCTGGGGTGTTTGGGGCTTTTGTCCTAGGTGACATATCCCTCCCTATGGCTTAACAACTCACACCATGCTGCTATTTCAGTTCATTGTAACATCAGTGTAACATTCCTATTGATAAGGAAGAAAACAGCGAGGCTTTGAGCCAGGCTACATACTGTAGGCACCATAAAATCCAAGACTCCTGAACAGGGCTGTTTTAGTGCACTTTGCAGTTCTTAGCTCATTAGGATGAGGTATTTTGTTGTGTTTGTGTAGGTTTTACCACGAAGACACTGTGGGTTTGTTTTACTGAGAAGACACTCTTCCTATCATTGTTTTCCCTAATGGAGCAAGAACAAGCAAAAAGGCAGCTCCTGTAGTCTGGGGTCAGGGGAGTTGTAGAAGTTGCCTTCTGGTACCAGCAAGAGGGCTGATAATAGTCAGCCCTTGGGAATGACCTAATTTTAAGTGAATCCTCTTTATGCTCTATGAATAGTGAGGCAATAAAATATTATAACTCTTCATTTGCGGGCTTAGAATGGAGGACGGAAATTTTAGTTTTGATTTTATCTGAAAATCTTGGTTTTCATAGTGGAAAATATGCTGGGTTTTCCCTTCCTGTTGTAGATTCTTTTATATTAAAAGCTAGCTGTGCTTTTTCTAATGTTGTTGAGCATCATATAATTAAGAATTAGAATACTAATTTTTAAACTATTTTAGGGTTTCTTGCTTCCATCACAAAATGGTACTGGAATCTTTTTTTCTTCTTTTTTGTTCTTCCCTCTTCTAGATCATTCCATATGTTGGGACAATACATGGTGGCCTTGTTCCTGGAGAGCTAATTGTGATACACGGGACTGTTCCTGATGATGCAGACAGGTAGGGGCTATGTTGTCATGTTTTGCAACGTCACCATGCGAGCAATAATGTAAAGGGTGAAATGCTTCCAGGGGTCCTACTTAGGATGGCACACAAAGGCTTGATCTAAATCCTTGTGATAACATCAGATTGAATGCAGTCTTAAAGGGTAATCTGACACTAACAATATTGATAACTGAATGTGTTGTGTGTAGGAATTAAGTTAAACTGGGATAAGGAGGTATGGACTAGTGCTTGTGCCCAGCAAGGGGGTTCTGTTCCCTGACCTTATCCAAGGTTCATTTGATATATTCTGCTGAAGGTGATGGGAGGGAAGGTGGTGAGCACAGTAAATGAGGAGTTTACATGATATGAATGATAGCCATTAAATAAATTTTAACATTTATATTCCCTGCAAATAGGTGGTCATGGGAGAATCTTTCACGTCTATGTAGGAAGAGAGGAGGACAAATATTTCTTTGGGGATTTTTTCTTATCCAGTGAAATTCATTGTGTCTGCCTGTTCTGAGGCTCCACAGTAAAACACAATTAAGTGTACTCTTGAGATACTGAGCTGAATGTGGTTTGTCTTATTTTTGTGATTAGGTTCCAGGTGGATTTACAGTGTGGCAGCAGCATAAAGCCTCGAGCTGATGTGGCATTCCATTTCAACCCCCGCTTCAAAAGGTCTGGCTGCATTGTTTGCAACACACTGGAGAGGGAGAAGTGGGGCTGGGAGGAGATCACTTATGAGATGCCCTTTGGAAAAGGAAAGTCATTTGAGATTGTCATCATGATTTTAAAGGATAAATTCCAGGTGAGTCTGGGTTGATTCTTTGTCTGCAGGCCAATAAAATAGAGGTATTTTGTATAACTGAAATAAATATTGGAGATCTAGGTGTCTCTGTTACCTAGGTATAGTCTCACTACAGAAAAGTTTAGAGCTTTTCTTCAAAGAGGTGCTAATTAAATAGACCTTTACTTTTTTATTGCTTCCCTCCAAATTGGATGAGTAGGCAAGGAACTTCCTGCCATAGCTGATGGCTACTCCACCCTTCCCTCTGTATGTGCAAAGGGCTAATCTTGGGATAAACCTGTTCTGTGGCTAGTGTAGGACAGTCCTCTTGGAGGGGACATGTGAGATGTATTTGTCTTGCTCTGTTACACTGCAATAATAGATTCTATTACATTGATAATACCACATTGGTAAATGATCAGGTGTTAGAAAGGTGTGAAGTGCAAATTTTAATGTAGGTAAATGAATCTCCCTCATAGTGATGGAAAGAGAGACTGACTCGTGGATGAGCTGAACTTAGTTGATCTGATATTTCTAGGACACTCTTAGGAGTGTTTTGTACCAAATTGTTTCTCTACCAAACCAGTGTAAGCCAGAGATGTGTGCATACAGTTTGATACATGGCTGGTATAATGTATGTTTAATACAGTTTTTCTGTTTTGTTTCCCATCTCTTTAGGTTACTGTAGACAAAAAGCACTTGCTGCTCTACAACCACAGAATTAGTCTTGAAAAAATAGATACTCTTGGAATATATGGCAAAGTGCAGATCAAAACCATAGAGTTTGTTTCTAAGGTAAGTTGTATAGATAGCTGACTTGTTTGATTCATTTCCTCTTTCCTGCTAAACTGCATAGTGGGATTTGTGGTGAAAAGGAAGGAGAAGCAGCTACACAGTCCAGTGTTAGTAAGGAGATTTTGGTTTCCCCACATTTCAGCATGTGACTCTCATGAGGATTTCTGTCTTCCTGTTTCAGTCTTGCAGTTAGGGGCAAGAATGTGACAAAATTTTACAGCTTACAACGTCAACAGGACAGATGGTATAAGAATTGATTATTAAGGATTAATTATAAGGATTAAGAATTGATTATAAGGATACTTAGTCTGTGAGTGGATTAGACTTTTCAAATATTGCAGGGGCTTCAGAATGAACTCTTGAGTATTCAGTGCTTCTAAGGGACAAGTGTAGCCATGGCTGTAACTTGTTGCTTGGCTTTGAAATGCCAAGGTCAGCCACAGCTGAAACTCCTTGTGTACATAGCCCTGTTTTTCCTGCTTAACTGACTGATTTGTTGACTGAAGTCAGAAGTATACATTTATGGGGATGAGAAGAGGTATTCTTTCTCAGACTTTGTAATGGACCAAACTGCAGTGAATTTGAAGTGAAGTCTGTGCTGTGCCTCCTCTCAGCTGTCAGCTCTGCTACTAATGGTAAACTAACAGGGAGTTTTTCCCTGTTTTTCCTTGTGGAGAAGGAGAGATCCTTTTGTTCTGAAAGAGATTTTTAGAACAGAAACTGAAGGTGATAAATTCCAGGGAGATACAGAAGGGTGAACGCCTTTTCCCTTTTCTGCCACTCACTAAGGTAGCCTACCTACTCCTGTGAGCTACTCTGGGTCTCTTCGGCACAATCTTCACTACAGCGTGGGTGAAGCTTTTGACTCTTGCTGCCAAATACCAGGTCTAACTCAGGTCAGCAGACTAATAATTGTTTTGGTAGGAGGCAAAGCTGAGCATAATGAAGTCTAAGCTTTAAACACAGGTCTGCTATGTTTAAAGATCATTTACAAAGATGGTAAACAGATTTTCACGGGTCCCACCACTTGGCCTTGGGCATGTTGCCAGAATAATATTCCTGCAAAAGCTGTTTGCATCCTGATCTTGGAGGACTGACTCCAAGAAGAGCTTGAGGGCAAGCAGGTGCTGTAGGTTGTTTTCTGACCCAAGCACAAAACATACACTTGTTTGTGATGCTTGCTGATGCTGTATGCTTTGTGGAAGAAAGGAATGGAGAAAGGTGACTTTTTTCCTTTTAGTCTTTGCTTCTAATACACTTCTCTGAGGAGGAACTTGGAGGTTTGGATTGAAATAAACAACCTGAAGACACCAGCTGGAACTGTCTCTGTCATGGCCTTGCTGCTCATCTGTCCTTCCCATGAGAAGGGACAATGACAAGGGCTGCTTGGGATCAAGAACCTTGCTGTATGGACTTGCCATACGGGTATTTCTACCCCAATGAGGAAAACTCAGTGGGTTCCCTGAGATCCTGAGGGTTTGGCAGTACTGACTGTTAAATAAAGATTCAAATTGTAATGAGGTGATCTTCAGAAATCTTGATTTGGCTTCAGCAGTTGAACTTCAGAGCTTTCCCGTAGTTTGTAGGGGTTTGGCTATCTTTTTCATTGACATAGCCTTAGATTTCCATCTTAACAGTTCACCATTCAAAGCATGACAATCCTTACATTTTTCTAAACCAACTTTGGCATAAAGTTATATGACATTAGCAATGACACCTAAATATCTCTCTTTCTGCAGTCTTTACAAGGCTCTCAGCCATCGTCTCTAGGAGTAACAAAGATAAGCACAGAAAATGTACGTATGTTTGTAAAAGGTTGAATGAATCTACCTGTTGTCTGATAAGCTAGATAATGTCCTTTTCTTCTCTTGTAGGGGGCAATGCCAAATGGTTCACAATTGGTAAGTGTTTCCTGTAGATTTGTGGCAAATGTAGAATAAAAAGTAATCAAAAATACTTCAGCTATTTATGAAAAGACATGCACAAAAGACAAGAAGAAAGGAATTGACAGTCATCTGGAGAAAGATCATCAGTGAGGTTTTGTAGAGGGTAATCCTCTTCTCTGCTGCTAGTACAAATGAGACTATTGTTAAATCATTTAGAAATCCCAAAAGATAAACACAGCATCCACAACCATAAACAAATTAAAAGTGAAGTATCTGAAGTTTTAAAGGACCAAGTCGCATTGGAATTTTTTTCAAACAGGCATACTTTGTTGTCTCTGCCTTAGGGAATACCTGCAAAGCAGAAGTATTCTGCAGACATATTATGTTGGCATGTGTGAAAACTGTCTGCTACATCTTCCTCTTGCTGATAGATCCCTGTGTGCACTTTAGGTAGTTGGATGCAAGCGTTGCACCTTAGGGGTGGAACTTGTACCCAGCTAACATGGAGTATAGATGGAGTGAGTGCTCATCTTTTTGCAAAAACCTGTGCAGGTGGACTGTATCCACACTGGAGCAAGGACCGCACTCAAACTGAAAAGGGGTTGAAGCCTGGAATATATACAGATAGAATTTGTGGAGAAAGTGAAGTTACAGTGAGTGCTGTAATTTTAGATGCTTTGTCACTTGACAGCCTGCCTTCTCCAGTCTTTTTTTCAAAACCAAGTAACATGCAATATTGTAATTTGCAAGTGGTGGACTTAAGCAAAAACATAAAGTGGAGTGCTTCTCCATTCCTTTCTTTTCCATGGTAAAAATAACTGCTAACACAACAAAGAAGTAAAGACAAATAAAATACTTGCATCGTCTATCATTATGAACTGCTGCCAGGTGGACAGAACACTTAGTGACCGCTTCTAGTACTTATGTGACCATGGGACAACAACACACCTTAGCAGGAGTTTTGCTCTTTAAAGCAAAACTGATACTTCCAGAGATGAAAAGTCAGGTATAAGTTTGAATAATTATGTGATTAGAATTTAAACTATTACAGGGAGTTTCATGCTTACTGTTTTCTTCTTTTTTTTCCCCTTTCCCCTTCTTTCCCTCCTTTCACCATTAGTGGTGGCAGAAGTAGTTGTAAATAATATTTATTTTGAACCCAAGGTGGCAGTCTAAATTAAAACCCAGTACATTGATGTATTTATTTCAGTGTAAGTTTTCCACTATAGTATTAGGATCCCGCAATATGCTGTAGGAATAATTTTAGCTGGAAGTACAGATTTGCAATTGTAGGCCAAAATTTCATCATGCCATAGTAAAGCTCAGCTTGTATAAAAAAAATGTGAAAAAAGTAAGTCACAGTCAAAATTTTTCTGGGGGTGTACTTCCAGGGTGTTCCTTACATTGGGAAACTTGATACTGCACTTCATCCAGGATGCACAATTGCCATTAAAGGAGAAGTGAATAAAAACCCAAAGAGGTATGTGTTACTGAAGGGTTTTTTTTCTGTTATTTAACTGAGGTACTCTTCAGAATGAGTAGGCTTTTCTATTGCCTCTGTATATCCTTACTCACTTTCAACTTAGCATCTGGAATCACCTGAAACTACAGTGCAGTTTCCTCAGGAACCAGCAGGATTACCGCTTTAGACAGGATATAAAAGAGCAGTTCCGTTGTGAAAAGTGAAGGTAAAATCTGAGTGTCTTACTTACTAAATCTGTGTCATTCACAAATTTGTGTGTTTGTTCAGGGCTTTCCATTGTGCAGGAAGTGCGAGCAGATATACTGTAGAGAGACAGCTTTTATTCCAAAGAAATCCAAGAGTAAGGATCTGGCAGAAATAGATGAAACATAAGTGAGGCGAGTTGCTGGTGTGCTCAAATGCTGCATGTTACAATATTTCTCTGACAAACCTCCTTGGTATAAGCATGAAGGTGCCTAACTGACAATAACTGAGTGATGAAAGTGATTAACTGGAGTGATTAAGAAGGATGGAGCACCTCTCCAAAAAGGAAAGGCTAAGAGAATTTGGATTGTTTAGCCTGGGAGAAAAAGTGCTTCAAGAAGACCTAATTGTGGCTTTCTGGTACATGAAGGATGCCTATAAGAAACATGGAGAGAGACTATATAGAAGAGCATGTAGTGACAGACAAGGGGGAATGGCTTCCAACTGAAAGAGGGTAGGTTTAGGTTAGATATGAGGACGAAATTCATTACTCTGAGGGTAGTGAGACATGCCCCATGTCTGGCAGTGTTCAAGGCCAGGTTGGATGGGGCCCTGAGCAACCAGGTCTGGTGAAAAGTGTCTCTGCTTGTGGCAGGGGGGTTGGAACAAGATGAGCTTTAAGGTCCCTCCCAACCCAGGCCATTCTGTGATTCCATGAAAGCTGATAGGGGTGTATGAGCAATAGTTTTGGTAGCAAATGAGGAACAAAGGGTTGCAAAGAACACATTTTCCAAACATGAAATAAAACTCGGGGAGTAAGGGAGCACAACACAGTCAAAATGGAGATGAGCAAATGTCTGTGCTTCAGCATGCCCTTTACTTGAAGGGTAGTTTTGGCTCTGCAAAAACATGCCTAAAAATGAAGCAATTAATGAGAAAATTATGATAAGCATTTTTTCATATCGTGTATATGTATTGCTCTCCCACCTCCTCAGGGCACATTTCTTCCCTGCAGTTGAACAGCATTCAGAGTTCCTACTGGAATCCAAGGTCTGGAATCTTTATCCACAAAGTTTGGATGGACTTCAGATTGCATAGGATAATTAATACTTAGAGAGTAGCATTTCTTTTCCTTCTTTTAGCTTGAAAAGTTTATTAGCATTTTTCAGGTGCTGAATGTGCTCAGATGCTTGTAAGCATGAAGAGGTTTTTGGCTATTAAAGCATGCAGGTTGTCTGCTTTTTATGTTTATGCTTTTCATCCTATATATTTATATAGAGTTTATAAGTTATTTCATGTCTTTCACTCAGTTCACACAGCTTTAGGTGTTTCTTTCTCTGGTGAAAAAGAGAACTTCACAGCTTGGATGTGTTGCAATATTTCCTATCTGGACTGAATAATTCTCAAAAGAGGGCAACAATCTGACAGCTGGAGCTAATTTGGGTGGGGAGGAAATATTTTTTTTTCTTCAAACACAGTAAGGTCTTTGCCACAGGTTGAAGCATTCATTTGAATTTGAATGACTGTTCCCTCTGATCATCCTCCTCCAGAGCTCCCCTTTAGGAATCTTGTTTGGTGAGGATGTCTGAGATGGTAGAGTATTCACTCAGCTTGGGCAGAGCTTTGCTGCCTGCAAAATAACATTTTGTATGCATGGTTTCCCAGCAGTCTTGAATGTATGCTGAGAATCCTTGAACTTTTCCTTGGAGTCCAACCAGTTTGTTGGCAGAAAGAACATGATGTCTTTAGGTAAAACAAAGGCTCCCACTCTCCATTGCCCGAGTGAAAGAGCTGGGGAAGCAGGCAGCTCTTTATGTTCCTGTGAGAATGCTGCTTCCTAGTGTGGTAGGGGAGCCACTCTTGGCTCAATAGCTTCTTGCTGAGACATGTACAGAAAGCTGTGAATGATGAAGTGGATCTAGCAGGGTCATGTCCTACATTTGCTGCCTCCAGCAAAGGTTTCTGTGCAGAGGAGACAAATGCATGCTGGCTGGCTGGCTGGCTGGCTGCTTGGTTTATCAGGTGAATCACAGCCCTGGCTCATAAGCAGCCTGAGTATTGGCTGAGGACTTGGTAAATGGCATTGACTGCTGTTGTCATGTCTGTAAACCCTTGGTGCAGTAAACTTTAAAAAAATATCTTCCAGCTTTGCAATAAATCTGAGACCAAGTGACTCAAAGGACATTGCTTTACATCTGAATCCCCGAATGAAAAATAAAGTTTTTGTAAGAAACTCCTACCTTCATGACAGCTGGGGAGAAGAAGAAAAGGAAATCGCTAACTTTCCTTTCAGTCCAGGGATGTATTTTGAGGTAAGATAAACTGAAAGAGCATCAAACTGAAAAATCTGCCAAATGGATTAATATTGGTGCTTAAATATCCTGTTACTAATACAGATTTAAATAAAACTACTATTCCTGCATTTCATGTCTTGAAAATACTTAGAATTAAATGGGACCATAGGGAGCAGACATTTGTCTTTATTTAGTAACAGTTTTCTTTTTAAGTCTTTGCAAAACTTCCACTTGTACTAAGAGCAGATTTGAGTTGGACTTGATGATCCTTATAGGTCCCTTGCAATTGAAGTTATTCTATGATTCTGTGAATTTTATTGATGCCCCATTTTTGTTTTTAAATGTTGCTTTTGCATGAAATATTCTCTGTAACAGAAACACCTCTTGCCCAAATCTATGCTAGGTCATCAGATTGTTTTTCGCATCTTAAATGAGCTTAAATGTTAACTTTTTCTTACTGCTTTCCAGCTGATTATTTTCTGTGATGCCTACCAGTTCAAAGTTGCTGTTAATGGTGTTCACACTCTGGAATACAAGCATCGTTTTAAACAACTTGAAAAGGTCAACATAGTGGAAGTCACGGGAGATGTTCACTTGTTGGATGTGAGGAGCTGGTAGTTCTTTTCAATAAGTACTAAAAGAATTTAACCTCTTCTAATGACAGTGCCTCCTTGTCAAGTACAAACAGGTGCTGACTCATGCTGAGCCTGCCTTTAGCCTGTCTAGGCTTTGCATTTGCCTTTCTGAGTTAGGCAAGTACCAGAAATGCTAACTGCAAATTTAAATCCTTCTCTAGCCTTCAGTTTCCTGGCAAGCTAAGTTAGTGTTTGCTCAGATAAATCTCCTGCATTCCTGAACCTAGCAATATGAAAATGCTGCATCATACTGTGTCCAACAATTGCACTCTGTATGTTACGTTTAATTTAAACAACCATTTAGCATTCCTCGACACTATACATTCAATATTGTGAAGTAGAAATTAGACTGAAATAGAATCCAAAGATAGTTATCCACCTCAAAAGGGATGTTTATAATTTATTTAATATAGAACTATGGATTATAATTTTATATGTCTTCATTTATGTTAGCACCAATAACCTTTACAGTGAGGTTGGATTAAGCAAACAGTTGACCCCTTACTTCTGGTAAAAGGCAGGAAGTTTGATCTTGCCTCTTAGCCTGCTGCTGTAATAGCACCTTCTCTGACATCTGTGGTTATGTCACCTCCTGCTTACAAGGGCCCAAGATTTCTAGCTTTTAGTTTTCCAAAGTGAAACACAGGAAAAAGGATTTAGCTGGTTTCAATTGCGTGAACTTTTGAAAGCTTGTTTGAGCTGAAGTGGCTCCTAACTGGGTTAAGAACCCTTGGGGTCTGAAGTAGATGTTTGTGGGTTTCATTTTTAGAATATGTCTGAATCCAGGCAGTCCAGGTAGAGTTTCAGCTGAGATGGCACTCAACTACTCAGCAGTGGACTAGAGAACGAATCCTTTTTCAGTCTTGTATTAAAATACTATCTATGTGAAACAAACTGTTCCTTTTCGGTTTTCCATACAAATGTCAGTCTTTTTATATCCTTTTTAAAAGTAAGTTACTATTGGTTGTCAATACATGCCTGAAGGATGTCCCTGTATGTCTTAAGACTGCTAATACTGAAGCAATTTCAAGAATAAGATGTACACTAAAAGACTTGAAATAAGCAAATATAATGTATAAAAAGCAACAATAAAAACGTACGTGAACTCTGCTTTTCTCCAAGTGTAGCTATGATCCCTATTATCTTGTTTTGTTTTGTTATTGTCTTACCAGTGTCTCTAAGTTGGCAAAGTGACCCTGACCAGAGAACCATTTCCACATCAAGGAATTAGTAATGCACAGAGCAGTTAATCTGAGCAGGCGCTGGGACTGGGCTGTGGCCATGCTGGGGTGACCTTCAGGGCTGTGCTGAGCTGTACAGACCCCTTGGCTGCAGGATAAATCATTGGAACATAAGAGCTGGTGGGCAGCTCCTCATGGCCGTAATACCACTTGTGTGTCCTTGCCTTTAGCTAAGTGTTCAGCAGATGTTCTCATGGGAATGTCCTTTTTGTTTGACAGCAGACACAACACACAACTAACAGTTTTAAGAAAATCCGGTAAGAACTTGATGTGGTCATCTTTCCACGTATGGGCTCTACATGTCATGCTGCACCCTGGACAGAGGCTTGTTCCCAGCACCCAATGAGATGTAACATTATCCCCTGTATAGTGTCAGTTCTACCCTGTTGCATTTTAAACCCTACTTCACAGAGTCCGAGTGCCTTAGTACTAGTGTAATGAAACAGCAGCTCGTGTTGCAAAACCAATAGTAATTTTTGGGTAAATTCATTATCATAGCAAACAATTTATTCTTAAACTTCAGCTAATCAGTAGCAGTCTTTAAAAACTGTAAAACAGATTTAGTTTCTACATGAATCAGTTTCTTGGAACTTCTTTTTCAGTATCTTCAGTAGGTATACTTTTTACTTCCCTACAGATGACAGAAAAAAACAGATTTTCAGGATTGCAGTGCATTGGTCCAGTGAGGACCATGCTTGGAGCATGACAGCCTCTCCACTGGGACAGTAACTGTATGCCCTGAGCACCATGGAATTCAGTGAGTCTCACATGTTGTCATTCAGGATTTGTTTATAGCCTGTGCCAGTTTCCCACTGTTAAGAGCAGTTAAGGAAAAGTCATAAGAAAAGTCCCCAGTCCATCCAGAAATGATAAAGCCAGATTCTTAAAATATTTTATTAAAAAGTTAAAATCTTGCCTCTGATAAAAACTGTTATGACAGTTTGCCTGTAACATCTGAATGTGTAAAGGTAACACAATTCAGACAAAATTTGAAAATGAAGGGCATAAACTTAAAAGTAGCTTTGCAGTGGTTCTCCCAAAATGACTTCCAGTTGCTGAATTGTCTTCTGACATTGCTGTTCAACTTCTTCACATTCATCTAGAAAAAGAAATTGAGCAGGAATTAAGTAGAGCAGTGATTACAAGGCTACCTGAGGAAGGCTTCATCATCAAGGTTAAAACCATCCTCAAACATCGTATATGAAATTATTATTCAGAAATATTTTGTCACTGAACTAGGCAAACTGTTTCTACTAACAGTGATCTAAAACTTGCACATGGGGAGATATGCACAGGCTACAACACTGAAGAAACCACCATAATTTAACTGAACTTCATAAGTGTGTTTGAAATAATCCATTTTAGTTTGCATTTTGCATAGTATAAGCTACCATATACAAATTCATAAGATTTATAGTAGTTATAACAATGAGCCTGTCTGAATCTTTGAAATGAGTCACCCATCACTAATGCCACTTTAAAGTATTACCTTCCATAAGCTCAGCTAAGAATGGAATAGATTCTGGTAGCAGGACCAGGTAGTTCTCCTTCAGTTTTTGTGCAACTTCTATCAAAGCAAGCAGGGCGGCAAATCGGACCTAAACCAAAACAATTACAAAAGGAAACAAACATTATAGTATAGTTCCCTGTTTTCCCCCACCCCTACTTTCTTTCCATTCGTTATAAGGTTATAATCTTTCGTGACTGAAGGGAACTAATTTTCAGCTAATTTAAATATTAACATCTGGCAAATAAAACGTATTTAACATAATGGCATATAAAAAATAGGTTGTAAGAAGCAGGTAATGTTGCTGGAAGTTATTTGATATAATGGACTTTAACTTCCTGTCACGATGCCACTTCCACTCTTATCGGGGCTTAGCTCAGCACTGTGAAAAACCAAGTGCACTCCCTTGATATCTGTAACATGTCAATGGGAGTCTTGACAAAACTCTATGAACAGGTCTGAAAGCTGACTGTCTTCCCATTACCCCGCTAGAGTGCCCCTCTCTTTGTACGCAAACAATTCTCTCTTATTCCAACAGATACCAAATCTTCAAAAAGCCCAAACTCCACAGTACGAAAGACATGGAATATTAACTGCTTACAGCAAGAGAAGAAGAGCATGTTGCACCCATCTCTACAACTTGGGAGTACTGTGGTACAGCACCAGTGTTTTAATTTAGGCTACTATTTCAGCAATGACTTGGTTAATTCACTTCTGACTTTAGGAGCACTGTTCCCACTTTCCAGCACGACAAAGAAAAGCAGTTCAAATTCTGATGGCTCCCAACCTTAGGAGAACTGTGCCTTGTCTTCAGCAGGATCTGGTAGTTCAGCGGTTTCCAAAGAGAATCATCTGCCATTGCCACTGAAAACTGAGCTATGCAGGGTATCAGGTGTGATGTCACTCTTTCCTGGAACTTCTCATCTCCTCCAAGCACATTTTCTAGCTGTGGAAGTAAAACAGATCCAGGCTCAGATAAACCCAGCCAAAACCACTTCTAGCTTTGGCTTTTAGGTACTCAAGAGTTAAGTCAAAGCTCATCAGTGGGAGTGCACTGGTCTGCAAGAGCTCAATAAACATGCATGAACCTTACAGAATGAAGACACTTAAAAAAAGGATACAAAAAATCAGTAATTCAGAGCCTTAGGCAAAGAAATCAATACTGTCTTGGCCCAAAAACTATGAACTAATTCCCCCATTATAGGTAAGGGGGGCAACTGACGCCTGATTTTTTTTGTTAATTATGGAAAAAAAAATCAGCTGTGAATCTTTTCTATGGATTTGTCAATACCTGATCGACCAGAGGCTGCATCAAGGTTTCTGCTCTTTCTTTACTCAAGAACTTCTGGGTGTCAAACAGGAAGAGCTTGTGCAGACAGTCCATGGTGAACTGCAACAGCAGACAGCTCTTTTCTGTGTTATTGTCAGAGTCAAAGAAAGCTTCATCTACACATGAGCCAAGGAGAGGAAAAAAAATATCAACAGAATGAAAACACAAAACTTCCCACAAAACTGCAGGACAGAAACATTGCTAGTCTGGCAGTGTAGCTAAGGGATGCACTTACATAGCAACGATGTACTCATCACTCAGAACAATTAAGTGGATATGATACATTATCTGCCTTTAAGCTACTGCCCCAGCAGGTCTGCTACTGATGGAAATAAAAGAGAATAGCCTCTGGCTACAGGAGAAGTGCTTGGCCATTCCTATGGATATGGAGAATTTCTTCAGGTTACTACAACTGGGATGGGCAAAATTTCCCACAGAAAATAGTAACACCTATTTTTGCCCAAGAAAGCAGAGGAGTCTAGATACACCAGGCAGCATATAAGAGAAGACAATGAATGAAAAAGAAAAAAGAGAAACCCTCTTTCTACACAATATCATACTCAGGGAACTCACTGGGGCTGAAAATTTTCATTTGGTCTCAACATTTTAATAGCAGCCCCATGCCCATGGATGACAAAAGGTCCTTTGGTTCCATCAGAGAAAGATTTCTCATTTGCCAGAGGAAGGAAAAAGAGAAAAGTGAATTATGTGTGCTGTGAAATAAATCCTGTAAGACTAAAATTTCTGCAATTAAAATTAGCCTTTCAGCAATCAAGACTAAGCCTCTCTGTAGCCACTAACTGACAACTCACCAGTTTTAGAAATGTTGACCTGGTTCAGTGTCTCAGCAAACGGCTTCACTAAGTGACCAGCAAAGAGGGTGAAGAGACCCTTGAGCTTGTCTGCGATGCAGTCTGCTATTCGGTGGAATGTCAGCAGCCTGTCTCTTAGGGTAGCCTCTGTTTTGGACCAGTCAAAGAGCTGAAAGTGAAAGGCAGATTAGCTGTTTCTGTGCACTGGAAAACACAAACATGCAGATGAATTACATTTAGACTACTTACCTTGAAGAAGAGGGGCCTGAAAGAAGCCTCGGAAAGTTTCATAACCATACTGATTAGACAGTCAATAATGTAAGCCTCTATCTTGCCAACTTCCTCTAAGTCATCCTAGAAAAATCAGAAAACATAATTCTAAGTTTGAAATGTAAGAATTTGAGCTTTCAAAGCACAGTTTAATTTTGTCTATTTCAGACAAAATACTTAACTACCAAGTTTTCCACCAAAAAACCAATTTGGAACAGAATACCTGATAACCAGAATTTCAGAGCATGTGTACAATGGAATCTACTAATCTTAAACAAGTGATGGAATTGGCATGTAGAGAGGTGCAGCTTCTGCTCATCCTCCCAGTCAAGATACCTCAGCATGCTCTGTTCGGAAGTTCAAGACTTTCATGAAAAATGCTGTCAGTTCAGGCTGATGGGAGATCAGGTGCTCCTTCTCCATACCAGCAATGTGCTCCTTCAAAATGTTCATAAGGGGACCCAGGCAGTTCTGCCAAAACAAAAGCAAAGCAATGCAAAGGTAACTGCAATGTTGTCAGTAACTGAAAAACATAACTAGGGAATTGGATTTATGTACTTCATGCATTTACTCATTGCAATACTGTTGATAAAATAAATAAGCTTCTTCCCTGTATTTTGGAGGCTTAAGTTAGTAGGATTCCTGAAAAGCATTTTGTCTACCCTCTGCCATACTGGAGGAAATTCTGACTCATTCATGTCCCTAGCACAAAATGAAGTCCTATATGAATGGGATGATCTCCCAAGCATTCATCATCTAACACGCAAAGGACAATAAACTGCTGGATCTCTTCCAGATCTACCTTTCCTGAATCACCGCAGCAGTACAGAAAGCCCCAGAGATCATAATATAAAGACTATGGCAGATTTGGCAGGGATGGAGTTAATTCTCTTCAGAGCAGCTCACATGGTGCTGTGCTTTAGATATGTGACCAAAACAATGCTGATTACACGGTGGTGCTTTAGCTATTGCTGAACAGTGCTTGTGAGACTTCGTTTCTCACTCTTCAGCCACAGCGAGCAGGCTGGTGGTGGCCAAAGCGCTGGGAGGGGACACAGCTGAACTAAATTTTGGCCTGTTTCTTTTTATCTTCTCCTTTTTTATCACAGTACCGAAGGATGAAAAAAACCCTTACCTTGCGCGTATGCAGCACTTCACTGTAACACTTGGTAACCGCAGGCAGGAGTATTCGGGGGGCCAGCCTTGTCGAGAGGATGGTTTTCAGTGCTGCTACACGGACACTTATCTGGGAAGTAGGACCGAACTCGGCCACAATCTTTTCCAAGCGGACAACCTGTGAGGAATTCCAACAAAAGTTAGGCCTACTTAGCAACTTAAGAACTTATTTTATAGTAGTTGTCTGCTTCAAATGTCAGACAGGAATTTTGCTGTTTGCACCACTTGGAACACCTCACATTAAGCTGTGTACAAAGCCTCACTGTCTTCAAGACAAACACTGAAAAATGGCCATGTCAGCAGCAGAGGGTTAGAATGACTCCAACAAGAGTGTCAGATACACATTTGAGGAGACTGAATATTATAGAATGATCTTTTGTGATTCATCTCTCTTTTCAAAGAGGCAAAATACAACCTATCTGAGGGAGGAGGAGATGCTCTTAGGTTCCGCATCTGAGTTATCTGCATAAGAAAGTGAGTGGAAGAGTAGTAAGTTACGAGCCTTCGCACAGTTGGCACACACTCCTACTTCAGTTTCAGAGGGTAAAAAGTAATCTCTACAGCTTCTTCTGGGATCTGGGCAGGTCTTGTCCCCCCTTTACACACCCGTAGGAGTCACAGAGCTCACCTGCACCAAGCACTCCAAAAGGTAAGGACTAAGGAAGTGCGGCAGTGTTTCTGCAACCTTTAGCAGAGCAGTGATGGCACTCAGCAGGTAAATCTCATTGGAGACCAGCTCCTTCTTACTTTTTAAAGTCTTCAGGAGTGCCGGCATCAGCCTGTGAATAACCAAACATAAACAGAGAAAGGTGAAATAACTGACCATTTGGAAGTATGTTTCCAATCAAATAAATCCATCTCTTAAGCCTGCAGGGACAATTTTCACAAGAATTTTTTCATGCACATTTGAGGAAAGTCAGTATTCTAGGCTCATTGTAATATTTTATGTTGAAGCTAATGAAGGATATTAAGACTTAGAATCACAGAATGGTTTGGTCAGAAGAAATCTTTAAAGATCATCTAGATCAACATCAACTCTATCAGGTTACTCAAAGCCCTGTCTTTAGTTTAAAGATTTAATGACAACAAGAGACTAGTATTTGTAAAGAAATGAAACAGTCTTACAAGTAACAAGTTAGATACTTGGATTCTTCTTGAATAGGAAGAATAAAATAATGTAGCACGAAGGTTTTTCAACTGTACTCATTCTCATGTTTTTAAATGCTATCTGTTCTACAGAAAAAATACAGAATACGGTCTGATTTTTCTAAAGCCATAAAGGTTGCCTCTCTAATGACAGCAGCAGACTTCATAAGGAACTCTACTGTGCATTATAAAAGTCTTGCAATTTTCCCCACTAGTTTCTTAGTTCTATGACCACAAAGCACCTTCAAGCATTAGAAATACTTTTAATCTTGTCTGCACAAAACACACACAGGGCAGACAGCCTTCATCAGCATTCCTTCAGTATTGCACTTTGGTATAACTAATTCTTGCTGCAGCTGGTTCTGTTAAGAAGAACCTAACAGTACCTTGGAAGCTGAGGTATTGCTTGGGCTTTCAGTGTACAGGTGACTTCAGCTATACAGAGCAAAGCACTTCCCATCACATTTTTTTCCTCCTTCTCTGAAGAAATGAGATCAATGGCTGTTTTCAGAACAGGCACAAATGGCGCTGGATTTTCTGTGCCAAAACCTCTGCAGAGCAGCTTGAGGCTGAACAAAGCAGTCTGCCTGTTGATGGCCTGCTCCTCCTCTTCCTCCTTTCTTCTGCACTTGACAATAGCAATGAGCTCGGGAACCAGCTCTAAGAGCTGCAGGATCTGAGAGGACAGGAGAACACACACATCAGACATTCAGTTAGAAACTCAGGACCTGCAAGGTAGCTGTGGGCAGGTAGCCTTTGTGTCACTGCTCAAGAGCCCCTGCCAGGCATGGCACTGGTACTTGGCATCTTTACATGGGGTCAAGCACTTGCACATCAGTCTCTCTCTGGGTACTTTTGCTAAAGGAACTGGGTTTAACCCCTTTGCCTCACCTGGCTCTTCTGCCACTTGGTGCGCTGCTGCACCTTGTTGTTCAGGAGGTCCATGGCCTTGCGTCTCACCGACGGCAGCTGATTCATCATCAGTCCCCCAATTACAGGGATGAAGGTTTCTGTTGGCAGTAAGGCATTGACCTACAAGAAAACAAACAAAGCAATACCATAAATGCTTTTGCATGCACTGTGACATGGCAGCCTCCTGATAAGACTCTCTTCAACTTCCTTCATGGGTTTCAGGGTCAAAGAAGAGAGGACAAGCCTGCAATGCTGTATTTGAGGCATGCAAAACAACAAAGCAGGTTCCAGCTAGTCTGTGTTCACTGGCTGCTAAGCAGCCATTATCCACCAGCTCTGAGATTTCCTCAGCAAGTCCTTTTGTCTGCTCTCGTGAGCTGTCCCTCTTTACCCAAAATAATTCTGCCAATGCCCACTGCATGTACATCATGAAAACTGGAATATGTTTTACAGGTAAAAAAAAATTCCAACACAATAGCCACTCAAATTCTACAAATATATTTCTAATCAGAAAAAATAGTAAGATGAAAAGCGAAAGGATTTAATTTCATGTAGAAATAGGCAACAGCATTAACTAAGTAATTTTATGAGTTAACAGTGAGAAATGCTGTCAAGAGCCATTTTTCTCCACCAGACATAGTGAAATGACTACTTACAGCCAGTGGAATATTAAACTAAAGGAAACAAGCATTCCTGATTTTTGTTCTGCTTGTCCTAAGAAGCTGTTAGCTGTAGTTACTCAAGTTGTAAGCTGAGTTTAAACATTGATGTACCAGGCTGCAGACCATCCAATGAAATACAGTACTAATGCAGCAAGAAACCCGACGAAGTTTATAATCATATTAACAAGCAAAAGCAGCAATATCCCAGTGCTAACTTGGGGGCTAGTGAGACATACTTTATCCAGCATATCATAGCTCTTGCTAAGCAAAACCCTCCAAAATTTGGCTGTTGGCTTGTCCACATTTCCTTCCACTGAAGATGCCACAGTGTTTATGTAGTGAAGGACTTCTTCTAACAGCCTAGACAGAAAGGAAGTAACTTTTAGCAAGTAACAAGGAGACTAAACAAGTCCATTGCTATTACTGGAAAACATAAAATCTTACATGACAACAAAAATACAAGGAAACTAAACAGAAAAATCTAAAAATGAGCATTCATGGAACACAACATTTAAAACAAATCTTACAGCCTCTTTCTCTCGGAATGAACATAAAAGCTCGGCAGCTGCAAAAGAAACCCTCAGTTTCCTATCACTGTCTTTTACAGCACAATGGCTGCAACTGTGATCTTTGATTACCGGTACTTACAGCAATACAGAGGCACCGTGAACAATGATCCTATTTTTTTTTCTACCAATGAACCATATATTTTGATAAAAATCTGGAATTCCTTTAGTGATTCAGACATGAATAGCATCACAGTTATGGCCAAGCATGTAAATAACTGCTATCAAAAATCCAGAAAGAGAGTGGATATTGGGTAGAGCAATCTTTCAGAAATAAAACATTTCACATTCCATTAAAAGAAAACACCAAACCAAAACCAAGTAACTTGCACATAATAAATACCGCTTGCTGCAGAGGACATTTAAAAAGTATCATTAAAGATGTCTAATGGCAATATACTTAAAGATATTCCTGGGTTGCAGTAAAAGCTAAGAATAGGAATAGGGCATATTTAAAGCATACCTCTGTTCCAACTCCTGCAGCACTTCTGGTTCTTCATATTCAACTATCTGGTTTAAAAAGCAAGAATGAAAATATGAAACTTACCTCCTCTCATTAAGCTAAAATGCCAGAATACAAAAATTTTGGTTTTTTTGAATCAAATGTCCTCTAACATGGTAATTATGAGTCCCTACATTTGTACTTAAGCCATCATTCTAGAAGGAAATATGAGCACCTTGGGCAATGTAGTCATATTAGCAAATACATTTCATGCTGGTGGTTGATTTTCAGCTGAAAAACTGGGACTACCAGCTAGAGTCAGAGCCTGAAATTCATTACATTTTGTCTTTTCAATTAACAGCATGAATCCCACACTGAATTTGGAGTTACACAGGCTGTGAGTGAAATCCCAAGCTCCATAAAGCCAGTAGGAATACACTGGGATCAGAATTTCACTTGGTTACCTATGCATCAGTCACACAAATGGAGACTATCTGGAAAAGCCTTAATAAAAAATAAGTAACATTACAGCAAGCTACACTGGACAGTGCCACCCCTTTGAATACCAAGTCATACTAAAAAGTAAATTACACCTCAGCTATTACAATATGGCACAATCACTTACTGTGATCAGTCTAGAAGCAAACTGCCATTATTACCTTTTTCACAAAACTCTGAGAAGACAGAAGTTGTGACATGAAGGAGACTGACAAGAATTTGAAATGCCGGAGTTGTTTGTCGGAGTGAGACTCCACATTAAAGAGCTGCCCATCCTGATTTTTCGGCTTTGTCTTACATGTTCTTAACTTTTTTACCCCAGGATCATCTGTTGAAGACATTGACAAAACAAATTTGCATCCAAGAAAAAAAGATATTTAGTTTTTGATCACAGAAACAAAGTAAAATTACAGTTGTTCAAAGCCCCATCCAGCCTGGCCTTGAACACTGATGGGGATGGGGCACCCACCACCTCTCTGGGACACTTGTTCCAGTGCTTCATCACTCTCAGAGTAAACAGTTTCTTCCTTATATCTAGTCTGAATCTGTCCCATTTTAGTTTAAAACCACTACCCCTTGTCTCTTATATTAGGAAGGTTTATATGCCTTTGCTATCTCTGTTTTGTGGTTACCTTCTTTATTCTCTGGCAGCTCTGTCAGATATTGGATGATCTTCATCACGCTCTGGAACTGCAAACGTACATTAAATTCGCAGCATATGGAGATCCAAAATTCAGTGTCTGCTTCCAGAACAGCATCCTGTTAATGGTTCAGAAAAAAAAGAGAAATATTTCAAGGATTAAGAAAGAATATTTCTATCAATACTAATAAAAATACTTGAAAACGCCTAAGTGAGCTTGTGAAAATGTCAAGCTGATCTGGACACTTCCAGGATTAACACCAGTGGTAAAAGCAGCAAGTCCTTGGAGAGAACATAGGTCCAGAAGGTAAAGAGACAGATTAAACTGCTGCAGTAAAGACTATCTTCTCACCAATGTTCATTTAGTAAAACTATGCTTTCATCTAATCTCAGGGCCTGCCTACACAAAAACTTAATAGGGTTTTCATCTTGGTCTGTAGAGGAAGACCAGTATCCTGTTTCACAAACACAATTGAAGGAAAAAAACCCAACTTCATTACTATTGAAGTACTACATAATTAGATTATCAGCTCTTCAGATCAAGGATTGCTGTACAATAGGATCTGATCTATTGTTCAGGCTCCAGGACATGACACTATTGAATGTACAGTACAAGTAATAGCCAACATCACCATCAGGTTCTGTAGCACAAATCCAGAGCCCACTACCTTTTCCAGCATAACCTGGGGCTTATTGAGAACCTCCCTAAAAGCAAGATCACGAACAAAAGAGATCAGGCTCTCAGTGAAAAAGCTGACCCCTCAGCCTGCTAACCTTGTCCGTGCTTTGTGTTGTTGTCACAGTTTTGGTCACGTACTGCTCAAAGAGCAGCACCAGGAGAACCCAGAGGAATTTGTCTCCTCCCACTGTAGTGATCAGCTGGGATAGGATGGGCAGACGCCGGTGCTCGGGCACGTGGGGCAGGGCATCCACAAACACACGAATGATCTTGATCACCACCTCCTCCACGCTTCCCGAGGACTCTGACAAGTCACTGTCTTCAGCCTGTGCACAAACACAGCAGTTCAGACAGGTTACTGCAGGTGGGTACAAGGCCTTTCTTGCAACTTCAGAAAATAAAGAGAAAGCACTGAGTGCCAGACAACAGCATTGCCAAATGCATAACCTCAAGGAAAATGTAAGTGTTCCCAAGTAAAGTTTTAAATCATACAGTTCCTTTTCAGTGTTAAAGGAAGATGCTTCAAATAAAGTTTATAAAAAGGAAAAAAAAAAAGAGAAAAAAATCTACTTGACATCAGCTGAAACAAACAAGACATTTTCAAGAGAAAGCAAAGCCACATCCTTCAGAAAACTTTGCTGAGTTAGGATCTTAGATTCAAGGGCCTAGGAAAAATAATATACATGGGCTACATGGTCTCAAGTAACATTAGTCTTCCCAAATATAATAAATGTATGCAACAAATAATTTGTCCCAGAAACGTATGTGGGCTGCTAGGAAAGCTTTTGAAGAAAAAAATTAAATCAATTTTGTCTCTCTTTTTATATAACAGAGAACTGTAAGAGGATGAAAAATGTGTACACATATAATTAAATATAGTCCAGAAAATCTTCAGCCCATTGAATTGAAGCCATTTTTCCCCCAATTCATTTTTACGTGACATTTATACATCATGTTTCATGTTTAAATCTAATTATGATCAAGAATCAGGATTTCTTAGGTGCAAGTGAAATCTGATTGAAGAAAATGTTGATTTGAAAAACGGGGATCTATTTTTGTTTTGGTTTATATCCATTTATCTATGAGGTCCAGGCAAAACCAAGAAAAGCCCCACAAACAGCAGCTGGAAGAATAAAAGCACTTCCACTTCTTTCAGACCACATCGACCACATCTACTATTCCTATGACCATGGCATATTACAGGACTAATAACCAGCTTCTTTCTTCCAATGGTTCCTCTACTGAACCTGCCTGCTGTTTTTATGACAAAAAGCTTGAACTTAAAGTATGTTTCATGTCCTCTCCACATATAGTTGTAGTAATTTTGGCTAAACCATTTATAAAGTGCAGAAACTCAAAAGACTGAAAATTAGCAGCAGTCTGATGAACTTGGTCAGTGACAGAGGAGTCTGAATTACATTATATTACATCTAATTTAATGTCTATCAAAATAATCCTAGAGTAGGTGACAACTTATTCTACCACTAATATTGCAAATAAAGTTACTTAATTAATAATCTTTTCATTAAGTAGACAAATGTACCTGTATAAGAGCAGGAATAACCATCTGCACTGTCTTGTTAATTACTTGAAAAGTGTAGGTATCATCCAGACGCAAGACATTTGCTCCCATGAATGTAAAAATGGGCATAATGTTGTGAAGAACTTTATCCTGGAAAAGAACAGATTAAATTAGTTCATGCTGCTGTGCAAATTGTACCTGAAGGCATTTCTTATTCCCACAAGTGAAACTAGATTCCTATTAAAAAAAAAAACAAAAACAAAAAAACCAAACAAAACCCAAAAGAGAATCATGATTATCTTTCAAAATCTCCCTAAATGAGTTTTAAATGGATACCGTCCCTTAATGCTACTTACTGTGTGATTGGTAGAGTACTAAACATTATTTAGAAACCAAGAGACACATCTAAGCAAGTAATTAGAGAGTGGAAATTGAGAGTTTAGTGTGATAAAACACCTTGTATCCTTCCACTCAGTGCCAGGTGAATACAAGTAAAACCAGCTATGAGGAAATCTGTGGAAGCACAAATGTGGTTGTAGCACAAATGTGGTTGTAGCACAGATTCCAGTGATTTTCCCACCCACCTTATTTTGTATCTGTAAAACATCTGCAATATCCACAATCATACAGTGTAAACTAACCATACTAATTTCAATTTCTGGCTTTTTGAGGGCCTAGACTGTAATCAAAACAACCAATTTTAAGAAGGCTGGATTAGAGGTGCCAGCTAGCTCAAATGTTAATTTCCTAGATTTTTCCAGGATTTAGAGCAATAAATTATGGGCATATTTTTCATTTAGTTTTAGTGACTGGAAGAAGCATTTTAGATTTTAAAAGTGAGATGAGGTGAATACAAAAATGTTTCCTTCTATTCTGACCTTGAAATTTTTTTAAGAGCCAATATTAATGTAAAATAAATGCCTGGTTCTATAGCAGGTGATGGCAGTAAGATGGAAACAAAAACCCCAAACAATAAAACTACAAAATCCTCCAAAAATGTATCAAAAACATCACAGTTCTGTCTTTCAGAAAACATGCTACCTTTCCAAAGGTGTGAAGAAAATACTGAGGTGAATATAAAGATGCAAACTGAGTTTGATACACCTGGATACATTTTGCTGGTTTAGAGTTTCAAAGCAAAATAATCTTAGAACAGTGTACAGTCAAATTTCAGTCCATAAAGGAAAGGCCTGTTTCTTGGTCAATTAAAATCAGAACAACCCAGTTTTATTATCAACTACAATTACATTTTTCAGTGTTGTACAAGATAGGAACTTGTAAGAATTCATGTGCTAACAGGCCAGGTGTTTTCCCTTTTTATATAAAAAAGCAGGAGAAAGAAAAGACAAGGCATGAGAACTGTGACCACAGTGGGAAGGTGAGGCAGGGCTGGTGTCAGAAAGCTTCTTCCATTTTTACTGCACTCCACTGCGAGCCACAAATGGCTGGTGACCAAAGCATAAAGACAAAGGCTTGTTTTCAAGTAAAATGGAATAGAAAGCCCTAAAAGAGCAGGAAACCTGTCCATTTTGCCTCTGGCTCCTTTTCAGGAAGTTGTTCCCCACAGAGCAGATCTGTATGTTCTTCACTCTACCCAATACTTGGAAACCAAAGAGAAAAAAGCCAACACATAAATTCCAGGTCTTACTTACAGGAAACATTCCAGCAACAGCACCAAGGAGCAGCAAGGCATGGTGGTGTGTCTGGGGCATTTTAGAAATCCTGATGCACTGAACTATCAGTTCCACGTTGAATTTTTCTTTGTCCAGGATATCTGCAGGTAAAAATATTCACTGATTAACACATTAATGGTCAGCCATGTAGGAATAAACAGTACACTCAAGCACTGTTTTCAGTTTGCAAACCATACCTAATGCATCTACAAAAAAATATTAGGAAGGCAAACTTGTATACCCTCATAGAGGAATCTCTCTCTCCACAACAAAATAGTGTAGACTGAGGAAGAAAACCAAGTTGAGACCATTGTTTTAATGCTGACCTAGTGACAGAATTACCAAGGGATGAGTCTGGTGATTTTTACCTGCTGGGATCTTGCCACCATCTGATGACAATTTCTGACAGATGTTCAGCAGGCAGCTGAGGATCAGCTGCTTTGTATATTCCATATTTTCTTCTTTTGATGCCCTGGGTTTCAGACACCTATACATTCATGAAAAAAAACAGGATGGAAAAATAAATGACCAAACTGCATATTAAGCTACAAATAAGCAACTGCAATTTTAATTCCACTGAAGTTCTAAACCAAGGCTTCCAAAAAGTCTTTGCCAAAAGACTGGGTAAAGTTTCTTTGCCAAAGTTTCTTTTTTTATTTTCAAATGAATGCATCAAGTGGCCTAATAAAAGACATTTAAGCACTGCCAAAAACTTAAGTATAGCCTGGACTATAATTGCCAGTTTATGTCAAGCAAGTCATAAGGAAAGAAAGACAAACACCTAATCTACATATAAACTTTCCTAAGTGTCTGGATATAGGGCTGGCAGGAAAAACAGTAGTTTCCTTAGGTTGCACTAGACTAAGATTGTTCCATAATGTGTTGGGAGGAATTTCAAAGCTTACAGAATTAGCTCTTTAGCTAATTAGTCTTAGCTCTGCTGAAGACACAAGTCCTGCCAATTATCCCAATATTAGGACAGCTATCACCCTTCTTGGCAATCCCAAGCCCTCTGCCCAATGAAGTTTTCACAGAAGAGAAGCTATGCACCAGCTAAGAATCTTACTGTTTCAAAGGGAAAAAAAAATCATAATTAACTTCCCATTCCCCTCTTCTGATTGGCCTAAAAGACGTTCAGTTGAAAAAGGCAAGCTAAGCTACAAGACATGGCAACAAAGCAGAGACACAGTAGCCCATATTTCCATGTTTAGGGTGCCTGCTGCAGCAGAGAAGGCTCCAGGGCTCTGTGTTACCTGCTCAGAAGGTTGAAAAGTGCAGGTACCAACGCCTGCGGATGCCGAAGCTTCTTTTTATGCTGCAATAACTCCAGAATAAGCATCACCCTCTGCCAGCTGGAGTGCCTTGTTTCTGGTGCCAATTCTGCATCTTGAGGCTTTCTAAAAAGACAAGACAAACAATCATGGATTTTCAAAGGAAATGCTACAGTGCTTCAGAAAACACACACACCCCCCAACTAAAAATAGACAATTTTTCTTTTACATAGTATTGTATGTTCTTTACTGCTGCTCCCTGGAGGGGTGGCAGTATGTGGGCTTTTGATTGAAGCAGCAACGTATTTTAAACAAACTACAACAAAAATTTCAGACCGAACTTGAAAAAACAAGTGTTTCTTGGAAACACTTTGGAAGTGGGGGAGAAAAAAAAAATCTGTTATCAGGTAACTGTCCAAATGATGATCTGCTTGCCATCCAGGAAACTTGCTTCTCTGGAACTACTAGTGGTTAACACACTGACTATGCAGGCAATGGGGGATGTGTGAACATGTGTGTTTGTAAAATGTGACAGGTACAGTTCACAGATGGGTCAATCTAATAGGTGATGATTATTCAAAATGGTCAAGTGAAGGAAAATTAGAAAAGCTATTTCAGATTAAACTGGGAAAATTAACTCAATATCCTGATTCAATATGGCTGAAAGAATGTTTAAAGAGAGTGAGTATAGTGAACAAAACAGTTCCTTGTGAGAATGGAGAGAAGAAACAGGACAAAGATTTAAAAATTAGTGATTACATTACCACCTTATTAGAACCAAAATACAGTTTTTCAGTCAACTAACGAATATTTTGATGAACATCTGTTAGGTTTCAGCCAAGTGTATGTAATTTGCCCATGCATCTATATTTAAAACTAACCTTACTATTAACAAAAATGAATCTTGTTCAACTGTCAAGATTCTGTAACAGCAACTGTCAGTATTAAATATACTGGATTTTTTAATACATTTTGACTACATTTCCATCAGTTCTCAAACAGCAGCATGAGTTGGTTTTCCCACGCCAAAAGTAGCTTGGATTTATTTTACTGTGAAAAGAAGGAATAGTTGCTTGCATTTTCAGTACAAATTATGCAACATATTAAGACAAGTGGTGTTTTCAAACTGCACAGATAATACTTGTGGTTTTCTAATTACTTTACCTCTGCTGCTGCATTTTCTGCCTTCTAGTCTGTTGAACAGTGGCAAGACTTTTGGTTTCCTCAGGAGGCTCCAGTTCTCTGACAATCTGCTCAGCACACACTGTAATCTGAAACAAAACAATAACAATGCAAGCACCAATGAACAATTTGTCACATCACATATCTGTGCCCTGCCTTTTAAAAAACACATCCCTTTCATGCACATATGGGTATATAATCCACATATTCCTGTCATATCCCAGAAAATGAAAACCAGTGCTGCAGAAAAGAAGTGACTGCTGAATTCATTCACTTAGTGTAGTAAATGACTGATAGGTGGCTATTAAAGAAACAACTTTTAAGAGCAGTCATTTAATACAATTTTCATGCCATTAACACTATTCTATTTTTTGACAAAAAGCTTCCCATTCCTTTCCCACTACAAATGATATAAACAAGTGTTACTGAAAGTAGGTGACAGAAAATCACACTGTGACGGGTTTGAACGTATTTCTGTGTTCTGCCACTTACCCCTTTGAACACACTGCTGATTGTCTGGGCACAAAGTGGGTTCTTACAGTTTAAGAGTAAGTCAAACAATACTTTTAGTAGCTTCTGTTGCACCACTCCATCTGACACAGCTGCAAAGAATGGCTTAGTAATCTACAAAAGGGGCAAAAAAAAGATGCAGAGAGGTTTACTTTAAGATGGTAACAAAATCATAAGGTGTTGAATGAATATATGCTGGATTCTGTATGACACACCCCATCATGCAGTACTGCAAAAACCTGCATATTAACTATGTATTTCTATATATCCAGGAATCTTAAAGATGTGGATCACATACATGTGAAATATCCAACAGACAAACTGATTTCTGAAATCTTTCAAACGACTGGTGTGGGGAACAAACTTGCTGTTGCCAGCCTTTGGGAAGTACATGCTAACACCTGGCCAATATAGGCCCGAATTTGCAGCTTCCTTCAAATTAATCTACTTCTCACCTACTGCATTTTGTTCACAATTTTTCTTCAGATGAAAAACATTAAATAAAGCTCTTGCCTGACCAACAAAAACCTAAAACCTATGGAACAGTAGTATCTGTACCGATACACAGAAACTCATCTGTGTGCAAATACAGTATTGCTATTTCGTGCTTGTCAAAATGCAAAAAATAGAGCAAGCAGCAATATCTCCTTCTGATAATTTTAAGAGTTCAAGTTTTGCAGCCTGTTTAGATGTTTCAAAGACACTACGGAGACACTAAAATCTTGTAGTAAAAAAAAGACAGGTCGAAAGCTATGGACTCCTCCACACAGAAAGAGCCTTGCAGATCCAATCTCAAACACTGCTAGCTGCTTCAAGCATAAAAATAAATAAAAGGTATTTCATAAAGCCATACCTGCCCAAGTGCTGTGATCTGAAATGGTGGAATTTCTTCATATATTTTCTTGGCAGCATGCAGACTTTTGATAAATAAATCCAGACTCTGCTGATTCTTGCAAAGGAGGGTTGCTGAATATTCATTAAACTTTCCAAGGATTAGATGCAGGAGAATGACTTCATCTTTTAACATTGCCTCAGCTTTCTTAAAGACCTTCTCTAGCAAACGGTTTAGTGCAGGCAAGAGGTGAGAGAGAACCATCTGCAAACAGAGATAATGCATAACAGAAGTTTTTATCCTTTCTCAATTTAACAACTTTCCAGCAGCACAGCTTCATTTTACTGCAGCTTCCCCTCTCTTGGATCACACTGCACACAGTATTTTGGGCAACAGCTGTTCAACTGGAAAAATACAAGGCATAATATGAGATTATGTCAACTACCTGCTCATCTGATCCTTTGCTATTCTCATAATTTCAAAGTATTTCTCAGTATTTCATAATTTCAAAGTACAGAAGCAAGGTAATTTTTCCAACTATTTATGACTGCTGTTTTCCACAAAACCCAAATGTGAAGCAAAACTATTCACCCCTGCTCTGCAGTTCACAATCTTTTCAAGACATATACAACTGAACAGAACATTAAAATTCAAATTTAATTTTTTTTTTGGACTTTGAAGTCATATTTTCCAGCACTTGGAGAATTCTGAATATGCTGGATAAGAGTAAGTTAATATACATAAAAGAAATTCACAGTACTACTTAATACTTTGCAATTCTGTACAGAAAACTATGTTCACTAACCAAAGTAATAAATTTCTTCTGTAACAGTCTCTTCTGAAATAGTATTCTTTAGTAATATCAAGGGAGTTTCTTTAAAAACTCCAATGCAAAATTCTGCAGCCATTACATTCCTGGAAGGAGCAAGAAAATGCTTAATGCTTCATTAAACCATACTTTGCAGCTTTACTGCATATTATTGGAGGTGTCAACTTAATACCTAGTAATCTAATATATTATGGAATTATTTACCAGCATCACTACTAAATGAAATGTGATTTCAGCATTTCACTCAAGTGCAGAACCCATTAAAAAACTCAAAAGGCAACACTTACTTCACCATGGATTTCATGAAGAATTTTCATTAAGTTTCTTGCAATATATGATGGGAAAATAGGGCTCTGTACACAATCAAGTAAGTTTTCCAAAGATTCCAACAATTTTTTCTTCTGGGATTTCTGTTTTGGCTGTGTCTCAAGCTCCTCAAATAGAGTTCCCATAATCTAGTTCATTAGCAAAGTGAAAATTAAGTTCTTTTCTTGCAATAAAAATGCCTTAAAACAACAATTATTTGATGCTTTGATAACACTGCAATCAAGATATAAGCAGAGTTCTTCACCTGGAAATAAACCACTGTTAATGCCTCTTAGGTTCTCAACTCTCTCCATGTAATAGATCACTTGAATGTTTTCATAGTTCCTAAAAAAAATTATAAATCAGTCCACTATAGGATACAAAGACAATTACCTTCCTGGTTAACTTGATTTCTTTTCTGTGAGACAGAAGCTCACAGCAGCAGACAAAACTTAATTTAAAAAATACCTGTGCTATGTATGTAGGGTCAGATACAATCTCTTCTGTCTTTTGCTCCAGATGCTGAAGGACAGGATGAAACAGAGACTCCTTTATTCCTCTCAAGGAATGGAGGCAGTTGAGAGCAGCCCTTCGAACTTCACTCACAGGACTAACCAAGTTAATTAGCAGAGATATCACCACTGCAAGAAGAATGAGGGAAGGAGGAAAAGAACACAACAAAGTGGTGAAAATTTTACTGTAGCTGTTGCTGAAGAGGCATCAACATTACTTTGGAATTAAGAAGTTGTCTCTTTTCACTGTAAACCTCTAAGGTACACAAAACCAACATGAGTCTCACAGATTCATTACTCTGAACTTCATCACAGTCCTTATATTCATGTTTAAGCTCAGAGTTCATATATTGCTACTGACTGTCACACCCCAAGACTGCACAGACAGTAATGTCCTGTAACTGACTCCTTCAGCACAGCCCTGTGCTCCTTTTACACTTATAAAATTTTTTAAAAAGTGGCTTCACTTACTTCAAGCTTGGACTTACAACAGCACCAGTGAATCAGCAAGAGAACTGTCTCAGCCCAGTGCAGCTGAACATAAAAAACTTGAGATACGCTTCATGGTATAAAATATTGTAAAATTGCACAAAATTAAAAAGTACAGTGATTGAGTTTAAGATGAGAGACAGACAGATAGATACTGTTTTACTTTACCTGGAGATGATGGTGATAGCAGTTGTTTCTTTTTCTGGCTTGTTTGTGATTCAAGCAGTGCATAGCCAATATACAGAGCCTGAGTCTGTAGCATTGCACTGACTTCATAATTCAGTTGATTTGAAAGGTTGTAACTGTAAGTCCATAAAATGGCAAGAAATTTGAAGAGAACCTCTGAATCTTTTAGATGTACCTTAAATTAAACACAATGGAAAAGAGAAAAAAAAAAAAGAAAAAAGCACTTCTTTAATTTATTTGGCAAACTACTACTGAAAACATTTGATAAACCACCCCACCCACTTCAAAAGAGTACACTGAAAGAGAACTTTGTCTCAGAAAAAGAGAGAAACAGTGTCTTTTGGGAAGAAAAAGTTATTGAGTAAATGCTGCATGTATACACAAGTCCAGATGTTATTTACATATGCATGTGAAAAACCATGAGATGATGTAATAAGGAAACACTACATTTCTCCAAGAAGTCTTCCTTCCAGTTTCTGTATTTAAACACTACCAAATTTTACAGAGCAACCCTTTACTGTGCTACCAGATACAACCAAAACTTTTCGCTTAAACTTTAGGCTCTTGATCTTGTCCTGCAAATCAGTGTTATGTTTTTATCTTTGCCTCCACTAGTACATTTGTGTTTTGTTTTATAACTTTAGTTTTCCATTATTACATTTAATTAGGGTTAAGTAACCCAGCTGAAGCTTACACTTCCATCTCCTCACAGTACTTGAATGCCACAAGCAGAGTTGCATGACTTGTTGACCATTTTTCTCAGTTTTCCATAAAATTAATGTAACCATGAAATAGTTACTGAGTCATAATTCAGAGCAACAAATGCAATAATAATACCTTGAATAAGAGATTCATCAATACTCTGTACTGAAGAGCATCGCTTCCCTCACTAGCTCCACTGACAAGCAGGTCAAACAGCCCCAAAAGGAGGTGCAGGTAGTCTTGGCTATCTTGATTCAGAGATTCAGGATTCCACCAAGATTCCTCTAAAAAATACAGGTTATAATTAAGACACAGCAGGTGCACAGGAACACCCTCAGAAACCAGGAGAAAACAGACATCTCTAGTTAAAAGAGGACAATACATTTGTTTGATTTCATGTTCACAAGTAAGTAATCTTTACAGATGTCAATAACAAAGGAGAAGGTTAGGGAAGCAACATCTCCTTGATTCCAACAACTTCTGAAGGAAAAAAAATTAACTTTCCTTTCTCACTGGTGTTAGTGACAGGTAAAATCTTAACACCTACCTTTTGAAAAGGACAGGGAAGGTTTTAGGCCATTAATGAAGTTTTTCAATAAGAACAGGACCATAGCTGACTCCTCTGCATGAGCAGTCTCATCACTATTGAGCTTTTCTATACATGCACTTAACAAGTCTTTAGGCACCAAAGTTTCCTCTACTGTTTCAATAGACCAACTTAGGGGAGTTTCCTGTGGATGAAAATTGATTTTAATGTATTCTGTCACAATTCCATGCAACAGAAAATGGAAATGTAGCATTAAAATTCAGCAACATTTCATTTCCAACCTCCAAAGAGGTATCCTTATGGAGTGAATTACATTTCTGATTTTACATTGAAACTTGCATATGCAGTTTTAAAACCTATGCTAGCTCTTTCTACCATAATTACAGTGTACATAAATGAGGTAACAGAAGAGTAAAATATCAGTCTGTCTAAAATATCTCTTCAAAAGGATTGGGAATTGCAGTACTTTTGACAGTCAGTTTAACACTTTGATCTAGCTCTGTTCCAGAAAAAGAATTCATGCTTCAGATACTTGCATATACAAAAAAAATCATCACTGGAATAACCTGAGGTCAGAATAAATAATTACCATGTGTCACTATGTGTGTATATGTGAGGGGATGTACACACAGAAACACAGCCCTGCTCAAATGGGTTTCTTACACACAGAAAAAAACCTAGAGCTGTTTCTCAACAAAGTAAGTCAAGAAAACTCCAATGGAAACACACATAAAATATTAGAGTAATCCTTAATGGCACTATTGCCAAGTGTGTGTCTTTGCTCTGAGAAGAAATGAAGGTGAGATTTTTCACTCCAGGTTTCTGAACTTGGTCTTCAGTAAAAACAATTTTAAAAATCTTCTTAATACCGTTTTCAGTACAAAGAAAATACACCCTTCACACTGTTTACATCTTACCTCTGCAGGTTCACAAGTTCTGAGATTCTTAATTTTTTTATCCAAGAAGCGGAAGACTCTGATAGCCACTGGAAAATAATTTGCCTTCATCTGTGTATTGCAGCAGCACTGAACAAGCACTGCACCAATTATATGAGTAGCTACTTTCTGTCTCACACTGTCAGATTCTGTTTCAGCAACAACTATCAGGTCATCAACCTTAGAAAAAAGAGTGGAGCACAACAAAAATCAGTATGACAGTGGGACTTCACTATAACTAAACTGAACATGTAAATGAAAACTGGTGCAATAGAAAAATGGTATTTAGTTTCTATCATAGGTAAAAAGTTACTGTCTGCTGTAATTGTACTCTTTGAAACCTTACAATGCACAAACACCCGTTTCTATGAACTACCCACATGTATACTTGCTTACTCTCTAGAAATTCTTTTTCAGGAAAGTAAAAATTCTTCGAATTTAGTTACATCAATCATTTGTCAAAAAAGGTAATCACTTCTTTTCCTTAAGATAAGGAAGAAATTGGTTTTATATAGATGGTATTGTGGTTTGCTATTTTTATCTATCTATCTATCTACACATCTATATCTGTAAATGGTATATAAATACATACAGGCATATATATAATTAATAGATATAATTTTATATATATATACACACATACATATACATGTATTTGCCTAGCAGCTTGATGATAGCATACTAGTGCCTAGAGCAGCTATGCAAAGTTCTTCTATATGACATTTGTTTGATTACAGTCACCACCTGAAAAGTAAAACTTCTCTAAGGTTAGGTTGACATGG
Organism: Anomalospiza imberbis; assembly: GCF_031753505.1. NCBI lineage: Eukaryota > Metazoa > Chordata > Aves > Passeriformes > Viduidae > Anomalospiza > Anomalospiza imberbis. The sequence continues at coordinate 69,880,777 of NC_089683.1, read as the reverse complement.
TATACTTACCATTTGCAATAGTAAGGAAGGGTCCCCTGATGTCAAATTTCCAGAAAGTAGCAGAATAATTTTCTCATTGGCCACTCCAACCAACTCTGCAGACGTGGTAGATTTAATTGCCTCTTCAAGAGCTACTCCAGGGAAAAAAAAAATAAAATAATCTAGGTATAAAATTCACATATTAACATACTGGTGGCTCAATAATATTTAGAATCAGTCAGAAACACACGAAACAATTTGTACCTCTTTTCAAAGAGGTTTTTTTTCAAAATCCATTCACAGTTACAGCATGATAGCCTGATAGTGAAAGCCAGCCTCCTTCAATATGTGTTTAGGTTCAGTAAGGATGAACCACAGGTTTTCTCTTATCAAATTAAGTTATAAGGAATGCTTTACCTTCTGGCCAGCCTTTCAGTAGAGGATGCAAGGAGCAGAGATCAGACTCTGACAAACACACAGCCATTTTCCAATCTGCAGATTTTGAATTTGCATTAGTGATTATCATAAAAGGTAACAACTGCATTACTGCTGCATCTAGCAGTTCTTTCTTCTCTTTCAAAATCTCCTCTTTGACTAAAATTTTTACTGCTTGTTCCAAAACCTTGTACCTAAAAGAGAACAAATCATGTTGAAAACACATTACTCAATCACATCAGCAATATTTCTTTGATTTGTTCTCTATTCTCCATGGTGATTTTCTGTATCTAAACAGCAGTAAGAGAAAATAAGGAATTAATGAGAAATGGTAAGAAAATAATTGGACATCTCTCCTGTAACTCAGCATAGACATAGCATAACAAAAAGCATTTGCAGAGAAACAGAGTTTTTAAAGTACTCTTTATAGTTACTTTTAAAAAAATTAATTTCCACAGTAAGAATGTAGACTGAAAAAAAAACACGGACATACCATTTTCCATCCTTTGAAAGATCAGCTTTCTGGAAAATGTTCAAAAGACTTGATACTATTACTTCTGGATCGACTTGTTCCCTGAAAGTCTGAACCATAATCAAGAAAAATGAATGAAAATACAACAATATACAAAACAGTCTACCACATCATAATGGAAAATGCATGTGCTACACCAAGTGGGAACAGAGATCAAACATGATTAACTGCATTCCTGCTGATGTTCATGTCATGAAAATACTATCAGGTGAAAAGATGTAATAAAGCTGCCCAGTATGCCCCCTTGAAATGCTGTAGTATGGAGAATTTATTGAATGTGGAAATGTTTGGTAAAAATGATAAACAATATGCAAACTAAATTAAATAAGAATTACTTAAATAAGAATTAATTAAATAAGAATTACTTTTACTTTACATTCCATCTGGATCACAAAAATAAAAGGCACATTAACAAAAGACACTAAAGTTTAAAGGAGCCCTCACGTGCTTCTATTCCTATTTACTGGTGATCAAGAATGAATGAACACACAAGACCAATTCCACTACTACTAATAATATTTATGGCAGAAGCCATAAAGACAGACTGTTACTCTAGCTGGAAACAATCAGTACAATGCATACCAGAGTCCTATCCAGTAAACCTGAGCTGGAGCTCAGGACTTTGCCACTATCAACTGACCAAATGACTCACATATGGAAAAACTCAACTGAGCACCTCTCACTGGAGTAATGTCTTGTGACTGCACCACTTTCCATTCAAAAGACAGATAGTGTGGCTTGCCTTTTTATAGAAAAAACATACAGAATAAGCAGGAAGTGTGCCTCAAATAATAATCAAAGATTTAAGTATGCTTCAGTAGCTACATTAAAAAAAAAAAGACAAATTTGATAAATTCACTTTGCCTACACCTTGGTAAGGATCAGGTAGCAGAGATCTGGGGAGAATTTGTGAGATGGCAAACAACACAACCCTCCTGAATTTGTGTTGCTTTCACCTGTTAAAGGATAAAAGTAATGCAAAAAGGACACAAAGACAAGACAGACAACTACACAGAATACAATCCAGACACACACACATTCGAGACCAGGTAAAATCTTGCATGCCAAAAGACACACACTTACCTCCAAAGAACTGAGAGCAGACATCACAACATCTCTGTTGTCATCCTTGAGCCGTCCAAAAATTGCTTCTTCTATGAAAGCCTGATCAAAACCTTCCTGAAAAAATAAAGGAAAACAGAGACAAAGGGAAAATAAATAATTGGTCTGTAGAACACTTTACAGGCTTTTAATGAAATATCTGAATTCTAGTGTAAGAGAAGTGGTAATATAATCTAAATTAAACCTTATAGGCAGACTAACTTTCAATAACAAAAGAAAGAAAACTAGAAATATTAATTAACTTGGACTTTATGAGAATGTGAGCAGCTTAATCAACAAGAACTATATCCATATGGGGAAATGGTGACAGAAGCCTACTGAAAACACTATGAAAAGCAGTAAGGATGACATAGGCACAGTTTCACACACCACTCATCTTCAACTGGTAAGTCTGGCAAAAACTTTTTGAAGACATTCTATGCTAAGTCAGTTCTGTAAGCGAGAGGTTCAGACACAAACCTTTGAAGTTTCAATAACATCTTTCAAATGCTGAAGAGCCAGGACCCGCACAGCAGGCTGAGGATGATTCAAACTAAGCAGAAGGGAGGTATCAGAGTCTTCCAGAAACTGAAATACAGATTTCACAGTGACCCCATTGCATGTTAAAAATATTTTAAATATACATAAGGATGACGGGAGACATTCTTATGGCAATTTTTTGTATCAGAAGAAAACTTGCATAATCAACACCTAGGAAGATGAACCACAGTACAATGATATTGTATAACTGTTTTAAATTATTACATTTCTTCACTATTGCAGACAGTTTTTGGAAGATAGCTTGAAAAGTACAGTAAGCCACAGACACCCTTATGTCCTAGAAAAGCATTACTCTTATCTAAGGATTCTGAGAAAGCTCTAGTGACAATGTCAGTGTGACAGAGCACAGACAGAAACTGTTAAAAAGGCATCCCTGCTAGTCCAATTGCGTGCACTTATCTCAGGAACCTTAAAAGCTAGAAGAGAGTCATATGCCTTGTTCTGCACGCCTTGTGTTTCTGTTAATCCACTCGTTACTCAGACACAGAATCTGCACCTTTGTTAAATCACTACAAAATTACAGGAAGCGCTTCTTTATGTGGTTTGTCATATTTTCCTAAGTGCTTTCAGTCTTTCAATCATTGCAAACAACAGCCATAATACTAACCAGCTCTTATAATAAATTCCTTGGCCAGATCTGTGGTAGTAATGGTTATTCTGTGTTAGGCTGAGTTTCAATTGCTCTTCAGAAATGGCACAGGAAGAACTCTGTGGTCACTCTATTCTTCCCTGTTACCGATTGCAAACATTCATAAATCAGTGCAAGGAAAAGGACCAAGCCATCTTCTCTCAACAGTGATAAAGTTGTTTCTCAGCTTTCCCAAAACAGACAGAGACATCTCTGGCACTGACAACATCCTTCAGTAAGGTGAGGCCTTGCTGGGCACCACTGTGTCGTCATTATTGACCACTACAGTGTATAGAGTGGCCATGTTTGTAAGAGAAAAAATTATTGGTAGCAATTGGAGCAGGTGGAAATGTATAAATTTTAACCAGGGAAAAAAGCTCACACTTACGAGTCCTTATGATTAAAATAAACTTAAAGGACCTGACAGCTTTTGTTTTACCACAGTTTTGACCAAGCTCCCCCCACAAAATATTTAATCAAGTTAGGGTGGTTTTTTTCTACTTTTTTTTGTGGGAGTGGTAGACAGTTTGTTTACAAGGAGGAATAGAGAGCAGAACTCTGTCAAAAATCAGCCTTCTGACAGTATAACCATACAAGATCTAGGATCCCAATCCTACCTACCTGGTACTTGCCACAGCTTAAAGAAAGAGAAATAAATTGATGAAAAAGATTTTGGTCAGCCTCATCTGTGCAATCTTCCAGGTGCTTCTCCAACACAGAGTCTAAGGCTTTAGGATACCTGCCAAAAGACAAAACCATCAATCCTTTCTGCAGAGGATTACAGAAGAACATGTATTTACAGGAGAAATACAGGAAACCCAGGAAACTGAATGCACATGCATTCATCCAAACCTAATATTTGAAGTGGTTTTGCAAAAGCAATAAACCATTATGTCTTAACAGATCAACGATTTGCAGACCACTAGGAGACATAATGAGCAGAGAAGTTTATGCTACAAAGTAAAGAGCTGTACAAAGCCAGTAGGTGTCTGCATCCATGTATTACAGTGTTAACAAAATATGTAAGGACAATCAGTAAAACAAAATTTAGACAGAGTTTAGGAGTCAGTTACTTCTTCTGTATCTGTTTCAGCAAGACTGTTGTGCTTACTACACCCAATAATCCAAGATCATTGCTGATATCACCACTCTACAGACTGTGGGTCTGTCATAGAAAAATGCAACTTACTTTCTCTCAAGAAGTCTGACAAGAGGAAGGATCTTTTGATTGAGTGCAGCCATTTTGGTGGGATTAGATTCAATCTCTGTACCACGCGAGATAAACTCTTCAAGAAACTTGCTGAAATTACAAACAAAAGGAAAAGCCACCATGTTTTGCACGGTACCTTTTTCATTACTGTTATAAAGCACAGTGCTTAACAGATTAGGATTAATATATATTATTTACTGCAAGTACAGATTTGCCACTGGCCTCAAGTTTCACTCTGTCCCACAAATGCTAAATGAATGGCTCTTGTGGGTTACTGAATGTTTAAATTTCAAAATCCACATCTGGACTTGAACTATGAACTCAGAAAAACATGCTCATATAACGCTAATGCCATAGTCAGGAATTATTTATTATTAAACCAGAAGTGACTGCAGTACTGCATAAGAAAAAGAACCAAAGTCAACTCACGAAGCCAACAGGGAATCTAAATCCTTTTCCAGTGGTATACTCTCAAGAATATTTTGAAGATGCTTGATGTAAATGTCATTTTCTGTCTCCTCAGATTCTTCTTGCTCCTCTAAGGACAATCATAAAAGATGAACTATAGTTAGAGAACAGTCCCCTCATACTGATTAAAGCAAACAGCTTCTACAGGCATCATCCTCTGGTGAACGAAGCCCACAGCTTGAAGACCACAGTGCTCATCCAGTACTAACTCTCTGTGATCCATGAGCAATGCTTTATACCAATGTCATTAAAATGCCAACGCCTGGATTGCTGCCAATAATTTTAAGGATGCTTTGGCATGTTCCAAACCTGCTGCTAAAAGCTGTGCCAGCAACTTCCCTAGAGCATTCCTTGGTGTGAATCTGGACCTTTTTAACAAAACAGCTTTCCCCGTCATGACTCAGCATTAAAATGCCACCGTGCAAACAGACTCTCTAGCACAGACACAGGCTACAACTGCATGCCTGCCAGCCTCACTGCCCCAGACTCTTCCCAGGCACATTTAATTCACTGGGTAAACACAGCTGTCCCCTAATTAAACCACATATAGTATATGCAATCTACCCAAGATGTCATAGTACTACACACACCTTGAAGAAGAAAAAAAAATAGGGAAAATAACCAACCAACCAAACAAACAAAAAAAAAAACCCAAAAAAAACCAAAAAACAAACACACAGAAGGTCAATCAGGTCTTCACAGGTACTGGCACAGTTTCAACGGAAGAAGCAATTACACAGCTGTGACATTTACCACAGTTATCCATCCTTAAGGCTGATCCAAGTTTTACAAAAAATCTGTGCTAACTTACCTGTATCACTTTTCACAATGGTGTGAACAAGGTGAGGCAACAGGTAGCGGAGGAGAGGAGAGATATCATAGCCTGCTGACAGGCCTTGCAAAAATGTTACCAGTTCTGGGGTTTTGCACAGATAATTAAACGGCCTGCACAATTGAAAGGGGGAAAAAAGAACAGTATGTATGCTCATCTGGGTTACAAACACTTTCAAAACCATACAGACTTCACAAGGATTCAATTTCCAGCATCAGCTAACACCCCCTTGTAAAGAAACACTGAAAAGATTCAAAGGGCTCCACTTAATGCCAGATGTTTATTGCCAAATTTAATATCCAAGAAGAAAAGAGGTTACTGCCAGCCATGTTGAGCACAGCTGCTGCAATGGCACAGTGAACCTACCTACGTTTTTTGCAAAGCTGATAGTAAAAGGAAAAATACTTGTATGAATTACAGGAACAGATATCCTCACACTGCAAGGAGCATATCTGTGCCCAGAAGGAGCAAAAGGGACGAGAAGTAATCGTGCAATGACAGATCCTCTGAGGAGAAGCTATTTCCCTTTCGGCTCACACAAAGCTTCATCTTGTCTCCTTTTACACCCATCTGGCTGGATGCTGCATCATATATCAACCCAACACCTGCACTTTTTAACCTGTGACAGTGTTCATGTATCTGGAAAGTAATCACTCTATATATCACTCAGAAGATTTTTCCTACTGGAATACTCCTCTCTGCCAGCAAGCAAATGCCCTGCAGCATGTGGGACTATGTTCACATGCACGTTACCAGCACAAGCCAACTGTGCCAGATGGGTGGGAACCAACCACATGAGCCTCCAGGAGAACACCTCACCTGAAGTGAGACCAAACACGTAGTGGTATAGAAGCACTTATGCTTCAGGTGTTAAACTACACCAACTCAAAGCCCTTCCATCGAAGGGACAGAACTTCTTTGCACTTTCCAGAAAACTTCTTACTTGACAGGGCTCAGTTTAGCACACGGACATCAACCCCTTACTAAGAGAAGAAAAGAAGCAGAAGGACCAAGGGATGACCAGACTGCACCACTGAGACTCCTCTGCTGCAATGAGCACAAAAATTTTCAAAGTAAGCCAAAGGAACCTGCAAGCCCTTTGAAATGTCAACTACCAAAACTCCTGACAGGGAAGTATCCCTTTAATGATGAAAATATAAAAATTTAAAATTATCAAAGTGCAGTTTGGAATTTTAGAAAGTGGGAAAATCTGATTCATGTAGACTTACTTTTTCCCAAGTTTATCTCCTTTCTGAGTTTGCAGAAGTAGGTTCAAGCAAGCCAGCCCATCCCTGATTAATGAGGGCACTTTCAATAATGTCTTGCTTATCTGTACCATCAAGGAATGCACCAAAGAAGTCTCCACTGTCACTTTTACTGTCATCTGGCAGATTATCATGTATGTTGCAGCTCTGTAATCCTGTACAGAGGATTTCAAACCCTAGAAAAAGAGATAAAGGTGAATTTTCAACACAGAATAACATAAAAGAGTACATTAACATAAAAATAACTTTTTATTCTGACATCCACGGAATCCTACTATGTTCTTTTCCATGTGTTAATGTTTAAGGTGTCTATAAACTAAGCTTTCAAGAAGAAAAAGCTGTCATGCAGGGTCCACAGTTAAAGAAGACACGTTTATTAACTACTGCTCTGTTTGTTGACAAAGCAACAATCGTGGACAAGAGAGGATATTAAACCAGGCTGTTTACCCTGACACCATTTCCTCATGGTTTAGCATGATAAATCTCAAAGCAAAGACATTCTTCAAACTGTATATCCATTTCTCACAGCTCCATTCCTCATGCAGAGTAGAAAACAGTTCCTAAAGTACTCATCTGAGGTGTGAAAAAACATTATTTCCCATGGACCCTCACCTGCCTGAGGTTTCAAATCAGGCTGATTGGTACAGTACGTATCACACAGGGTATCTCTCTAGGATGTTATCTGCAGATGCACATCTGCAGAACACAGTACACTTCATCACACAGGAGGGAAACAGAGCTTCGCCTACCTTTTGGACATAAGGGAGCAGCAGAGAGACCACAGCGTCTGTTATCTTCTCTGCAGCTCCAAGAGCTGACACAATGGTGGAAGCATAAAACACAAGGAGGACTCTCAGTTGAGCTGAGTTGCCGGGACACTCTGAAAAGACCTGGATCACAGAAAAAAATCAGTCGTTCAGACATCAGGGCAAGTGGAAATGCACATATGGGTTCCCTCAAACTGCCAAAATCTTAGAACTCTGGCCTGCAAGAGTTCCAAGCATCCAGCAGCTCCTGCTGGCACAACTGAAGTCATCTCCTCTCACAGCAGCAACCCTTGCCAGAGGTTACTGCTCCTCCTCACAGACACAGCAAATGGAAATGGGTGCCAATGTAGTTAATCAGAATAAGGCAGCCAAAATCACTTGTGATCCTGGTGTACTGCTCAAGACTCAGAGCTGGACAGCCAAGAAGCTAAAAGGTGTTGTGCTTAACACCTCCTTCTACACCTGTGAATAAACCCTGTTACTGTGTCTGCTTTGCTTAGTTTGACAGCAGATGCATCCCAGTTCTCTAAATAACTGGATCTGTCATACATCCTACCCTTCTGAGACTACTGAACTAGCCCTCTATTTGACATGAGCTGAAAAATACAAAAAAATTTGCCCACCTTCTAACATCCTGAATTTCAAATTATCATTAATATTTGAAGATGTGTATTTAAAACACACTCCCAGAAGAGACAAGGAAATTCAGAGCACAGTTAAAGACTAATAGCAGGAATGAGTTTATGGAAGGAATTAAGACACTTATGTAACCTGAGGCAACACAGTAAATAATACAGTATGGCCAAATTGTTCTGTCATGGCTCATTGATTCTCAGTCACTTCTTATAAGAACTTCTGACAGACTGTCATCTTCACAGATTATAATAAAAGAAATCCTCATATTGTCTACTGATAAATGATTTTACTCTTTGATATGCAGTTCAAAATATTAAGAAATAGGACACTACTATAAAAACACAGGGAAGACAAAGTGACAACAAACAATGTTCTAGAATAAATGAACAACCTTCACAGATTTTGCCACCAGCCTGCAGATGAAATCCATGAAGTCCAGGTCTTTGTAGCAGTGTGTAATGACAGTACCCCTTGCCAGTGGGACTCCAGGTTTCTTTACACAGTGAAAAAAAGTAAAATTAGAACACTCAGAGTAAAGTGAAGCACAAAAAGTAAAAATTACTATAATCTTTGTATTAATCCTACTGATGAGTTAACACTGATTAAACTGAAATAAATGGATTTCCACACACTGCTCTAGAATGTTTTGTGTCTACATTAAGACACATGATAGAGAGTATTACATTTAACCTACATGCAAATAAACATAAATTTTAGTAATTGATGTATCTTCCTAGCAGTCGCAAATACTTACACCTTAAAAGCATGTGCTTATCTAAACAAAGAGTAATTACAGTCAAAGCTTTTAATATCAACTTCACATTTAAAGAAAGATAGCAGAAACAACATGTGGGCATCCAGGTTCCTTTCCTGTAATTAAACCTTTCAGTACAGTTCTACAACTAACCACATAAATTGGTGGACCATATTCATAAGCAGAGTAGAAGAGTCAAGATATTATTAAATGAAGTCCTTAAAGGTCCTTCCATCTTGCATTTGTTAAGTACTTTACCCGTATTGGATCCATCCAATGCCACTTATGAGTTGGGCTTTTTATATCTAGAAGTTGAATAACTCTCACAAATAGGTTAGTCTCATGATATGGCAGAACACAACCAATCAAACTGTCTTGATTGTAGAGATGAATGTGAAATCTAAGGAAAAGAACATACATATGTAATTAAAAGGTATCTGTAACCCAAACAGGAAAAAAGACCCCTCCACATTCCTGTCAGAATACCTTGTTTACTTGCTTTTAAGCAAGACCTGACATGGTTGTCATACTGACTCAGATCTATGGTCCACCTATAGTCCAGAAACTCAAGGTAGCCTGTATGTGCTAGAAGAAAAAAATAGTGCTAGCATGTTTTTTCCTCTCACTATCAACAATTTTATGTCCCTGTACAACTTAAAATTACCTTAATTTCTTCTGCACAGATTTCAATATTATACCAGACGTTACAATTATCTAGTATGAATCTCTCAGTACAATACAGTTATAAAAAAATTGTGACTTAAAGAAGTATGTATCAGGAAAATCACACACTCTTTCATGATAAGAAGTACTGCACTTTCTGCATTTGGATAGGTTAATTTATATAAATAAATATAGCATCACAAAATACTTCATTGTTTTTTTTTCATCACACCTTCACAAAACCTTGAAATAAGAATAGTTAGGGTTCATGGTTCAGTGTTAATATCAAAACTTTGCTGTTTTAAAAAGCCCACTTCTAAAAGCACAATATAGAAGTGCCTCTCTATGTGCTCTGTAAGATGCTTAGGCTGGGCAACTCTGGTGAAAGCCAGGCATGGAAGTAATTGCTTTTATACAGAGTACCATGACAGATCAAAATAATCGCAGAAATTTATCAAAAGATAAAAATCTAATTGGCAAAAAAGAGCATCTAGCCCCATAAGGACTAAGTCTAAATGCACATTATTAACATTTTAACCTATTTTCAGAAAGCTAAAGCAAAATTATTCAAAAATTTTCTCACTGGGGAAAAATAAATCTTGCATTTCTAGCCTTATCTATTGACATGTAAGATATTCAGTGGATTACCTCTGAATCAGCCATTCAAGGCACTTCTGGGCTGGCTTAAGCATAAAGTAGGGGGACAGGTGAATGAGGAACAGTGAAATATTCTTATCCAGCTGCTGATTTACTGCTTTCGTCTGAACACTGCGTTCAAGGCCTTTGGATGTGGAACTAAACAAACTGGACTGGAACTCTTCAAATGAAGGATCAATGCCCATCAGCTCTTCTAAGCCAGTGCATCCTGTGGGGAAAAAAATTAAAATGGGAGGAATGCTTTTAACATAACAGTTTTTGTTCTCCAGTCCTACCCACTTACCTGCTCACTGGCATATCCAACTTTTTCGCTGTACTGGTATGTCATCCTCACCAAGCAAACCAAAACAAACAGTAAAGAGGCCTAAGACAAAAACCTTTGAAATACTTAAACTATTTCTCAACTGACAAAGAAAAACAGTACTAGCGACTATCAGCAGAGCCAAACTCTTCTCAGAGATGCATAGTGGAAGGATGGGAGGATAACAGATGCAAGTTTGAACACAGGAAACTCAAACCCAATGTATAGATTTTATTTCTTCTAACAGTGGAATGATCAAATACTGGACCAGAGGTCCAATATTGGATAAGAGACCATAAAAGCTCCATCCTCAAACTCAGCCAAGAAGTTCTAGAGTAACTATTTAAGAAACCAAAAAAACACACTGTGCTGCATCGGAGATATATATCTACAATACTGATACTTAAAATTAAAACAGGATATCAATCATGGTTTTAGAAAACAGCTTTCTTATTCAACAGTATCAAATTCCCAGATAAAATTTTACACAAAAATGGAAAGGGATAAAGTATAAAGAATTTGAAGTGTGCCAACACTGCAAAAGCTACTGCCACTTCACATTATTTGTTACCATAACATTACCCAAGAGCAGGGCATCAGCGTGTTTTCATGAATCAAGAATTCATGTCAGAAGGCACACTGGGAGATTTCCAGTCCCAGGCTCTGCTCAAAGCAGGGTTAAAAGGGTCTCCAAAATAGGACCAGGTTGCTCAGGTTATTATCCTGACAGAGTTTTCAAAAAAGTCACTTTTTCTTTTTACCAAGCACAATCTCCCCAGACAATCTTTTTAACTGCTTGACTGTTCTCACACTGAAAAAACTTTTCCTTCTGTCCAGTTTTAACTCCTATTCTTTCAACTTACTCCCACTATCTCCTGTCCTTCAGCCATACATGCCTGGTGCATCTTCTGGGAACTTCCTCAAAGGTAATGGCAGGCTCCTATGAGACCCATCCAAAGCCTTCTCTTCTCCAGGCGGAATGAGACCAGAGAACTTCCTCTCACCAACTTTCCCTCATTGGGCAAATTCTCCAGACCCTGAGCATCTTGGTGATCCCTGACTCTACCCCTTCACCTTACCCTTACGTGCCCAGAAACGTGCTCGTAGAGGCACTGCTCCCTGGTTTTCCCAAGGACTGGAGTGATGCTGACAAGCCGGCAGCTTTTTGAACTATTCTTTTGGCTTTTTTGTAATACGGGTATGCCTTTCCTATTTATCTTCCTCCATCTGTTTTTTTTTTTGGGAGTTTATAAAACTAGTCAAACTCACCGATGGCAAAAAACGTGTCCCTGTCAATAGTCGCGGCTTCCTTGCAGGTGAAGAGCAGCGATGCCACCTCGCTGCGGTCCAGGAGGCTGGGATCGGTCTGGGGAAGCGCCAGCCGCTTCAGCTGCTCCGCCAAGGACGTCATGGCTCCGCGCTTCGGGGAAAGGAGCCTCCGGAGAAAACTGGGGGAAGAAAACCACAGCAGGCCCGCCGATGAAGCGGCCGCACGCAACCAGCCGCCTCTCCCGGCCCCGGCGCGGCCCCGCTGCCGCTCGGGGCGCGCACGTGTGGCCGGGCCGGGCCCGGCCGGCAGGGAGGGGACAGCGCCCGGCGGTGACGCGTGTCCCTAGCCCTGTCCCGATCCCGGTCCCCGCCACCGACCTGGCTCCCGCCGCTGCCCGCCGGGCCCACGTGCGCTGCGCGCGCCGCTCACCCGGAAGCGGCTGCTCCCGAGGCTCGGGAAGTTCCCGCCCCGGCAGCGAGAGCCCGGCCCGGCCCGGCCCCGGCCGTGCCCCGCCCCGGCAGCGAGAGCCCGGCCCGGCCCGGCCCCGGCCGTGCCCCGCCCCGGCAGCGAGAGCCCGGCCCGGCCCGGCCCCGGCCGTGCCCCGCCCCGGCAGCGAGAGCCCGGCCCGGCCCGGCCCCGGCGGCAAAGGGGCTGGAGCCGCCGGGCGAGAGCTGCGCGGCCACGGCACCCTGGCCTGTGTCAGGAATAGTGCAGCCAGAAGGACCAGGGAAAGCATCGTCAGATGCTGTGTCCAGTTCTGTGCTCTGCAGTGCAAGAAGGACATTGAGGGGCTGCAGCGAATCCAGAGAATGGCTACAGAGCTGGTGAAGGGTCTGGAGCACGAGTCCTGTGAGGAGCAGCGGAGGGAGCTGGGGGTGTTTAGCCTGGAGAAAAGGAGGCTCAGCGGGACGTTGTCCTCTACAACTTTCTGAAAGGAGACTTCCTCCAAGCAACAAGTGACAGGACTAGAGGAAATGGCCTCGAGTTGTGCTTGTTTAGATTGCATATTAAGAAACATTGTTTCACCGTAAGTGTGGTCAGGCATTGGAACTGAAGGGAAGTGATGGAGTCACCATAGAATACACCATAGAATACACGTGGATGTGGGATTTAGGGACATGGTTTAGTGGTGGGCTTGGCAGTGCTGGCTTAGTGGTTGGACACAATGTTCTTAGAGGTCTTTTCCAGCCCTAATGATTCCATGATTCAGCTGCGTATGTGCCACCTCCAGGAGCGGCCGTGTCCGCGTGTGGCTGGTGTCCGTGAGGAAAGCAGCTGTTGTGGCCATTGTGGATGGTGTCACCCACCCAGGCAGGTGCCTCGCAGAGCCATTTCCCCTTGGAGGCACCACGCAGGTGTGGGGCAGGCCCAGCCTGCCTGCAGTGAGGCAGCAACCAGTCCAGGCACCAGCCAGGATGAGAAGGCAGCAGCAATGGAGAGATGGAGACACCTCAGCGTGGCACGGCTGCTGCTGGCTTTCTGCTGAGCCCAACAGCCTGGAGCAGGGATCCACCAAACATCTCTTCACAGAGAAGAGATGGAACAACTAGAGCAACTAGAGTTGTTCTACTTCAGGATTTTTCCATATCTGGAGTGAGTGAAGTTACGGAAAGTGCAGGACTCCCATGAGCAGAAGGTATTGAAAGCTGCAGTGATGTTTGTGGGCTCGATCCTAGCTGCAGAGCCACAGAACAATGTAGACTGGAAGAGTCCTCTAAAAGCCATCTGATTCAGCCCCAGAGCAGGACCAGCTTAGAGCATTTTGCTCATGGTTTTGCCCAGTTGTGTTTGGAATATCTCCAAGGGTGGAAACTCCATGGCTTCACTGAGCCTTTCATCCAAGATTTGGTTAACCTCAGACAAAAAATAAATTTCTGATGTTAAAACCTGTTATGTCTCCCATGAGTTTGCATTCAAGGTTGCAGGGTTCTGCACCTGGAAGTCGGTGCACAAGGCCATAAAGGGAACGTGGCTTGTGACAAACCAAGAAAAGCCTGACACAAAAATCAGAAATAAAATTTATCCCAACTGATGTCAGCAGATAGACAAAATGATACCAAAGATAACAATTCCAGCACCAGTTCGGTGAAGTTTCATAGCTATGACAGAAATAACAGATTTGTTTGTAAGGCTGCTGTATTTGGCAGTCATTTAACATGCGGTAGAAATACAAAATGCCGATAATAGTCTGGGATTGCAGAGAATTATTTAAATCCTTAATTTTATCCATTGTAAGTGTCCCTGATTTCAACATTTTTTTATTCCTCTCTAATTTTTCTTTGCTTGTGTTAAAGCATTGTAGGTGTGGCAGCAGAGGGAGGAAATGCAGCTGGATGTCTGTCCAACTCTGTCTGATGATATTTACCAGTGTCTTGTTAGAGAGTGTGTGTTAACTCTGTGTCATGTTCCTTCTGACATGGTATGATCTGGATGTAATCACAGCAATTGCTGAGCTGGTAAGAGTTGCTACCACTGCATTGTCAAAGTGTTTGTAGGATATAACTGATTTAACAGGAATTGATACTATTTTTCTGATGGTTCTAACACTTGACATTCTGATCACCTAGCAAAGGAGCTGGCTGGGAGTGGTGCAAACCAAAAAAACAGTTTTATTGCACTTTTTTCACATTCCCTGTGGCTTCTCTGCATCCTTTTCTTTCATGAAACTTTCATGTGACTTTACTTTTAGCATAACTTAAAACCTGCAGAAATATGCATATTTCCATGCCTAAAAATACCAAACATTAAGATACCTAGAAAATATTATTGCAAGCGGCAGAAAGTTGGTTCTAAACCAAGAAAACTAGTCTTGTTTGTTTGTTTGTGTTTAGCAATGAGGTTCATTATTTAAATACTCTAGCCAGAAAGATAAACTGGAAGTTGTAAGTGCTGGAATGTGTTCAGGTTCTGTTTTTTCCCATGGAGAGCTGCAAAACTTTTATACCTTTGTGCTTTTTGTTCCATCCTTACTTGGTTCCGGAGTAAAGCTGGGATTTCCTTGGAAGTTAATTGGAGGAACAGAGACACCTTCTGCAGAAGGAAAAATATTTGTTCTTGATTTGATTATAAACAAGTGTTTTATGGAAAAATATTAGCTCAGAAAGTCTATCAGGAAATATGCGTAGTTGGCATTTTAATTAGCCAGTGTTGAAGCTGAGCCTCATGAAGATTTGCTTTATGCTGGACTCTAAAGAGGTGCTTTTCTGAACTGAAATCCAAACCTGTTTCAAGTAGCCCCTTTATTTTCTCATCATGTAGATGGTCTGTGTTGGTGAAATTCTCATAGCCCCACTGCAGCTGAGATCACCTCTGCTGATGGCTACTATTAAACGGTGAGCACACAGTTTGTGCTCATTGGGAGTGGAGCTGCGGCCGAGCCTCATCCCCAATGGGCTGCAGCTGTGAGGAGCAGGTGAGCAGCATTGAAGGTAATGAGACCTGGAGTGCCCAGGTGCACTGACCGATCACCAGAGGGAACAGAGGGCACACAGGTGCAGTGCATGAGCGATCAGGGCTATAAAAGGTTGGGCTGAAGAGCAAGAAGGCTCAGTGCTTGCTGCCTTCTGAAGTGACGGGGTGTTGCTCTGTATGAGCAGGTGCTTGAAGCCTTCTGATGTGTTAGTCTGGGTGACTGCTTAAAGCGTTCTGAAACTGTATGGTGTCTGTCTCCACTGCAACATTAAACCATGTTTGAAAGAATCTATTGTCTGTTAAAATTCTTAGGGTCTTAAAATGTTAATTGTCATATGCTAATTTTTAATTGGGGAGAAAAGTGATCTGTTTTAAGCATTTTCTGTAAGTTATTTACTTGTAAGCATTGGTGTGCTTGAAAAGGTTTGATTGAGAAAGATAAACACTATGAAATTTTAAATGTTCTTTGCTTTTGTGAAAATACCGCTGCTAAGTTTGTGGTACTTTTAGAGAAAATATAATGGATGTCTTTATAAAGATAGCAGTCTAATCTTTATATTCTTTTTCTTCCAACTTACCAGCTGTACATTGAGCAGAGCTTCATCTACCTTGCTAAGTACTGCAACCCAGCAGGAAGAGATTTGTAAAACGAAGTGGTGCTGAGGAGCCCTCATCACACTGTGCATTTCAGAGGTTTTATGCAGACCAGATTGTGTTCTGTCTGATCAAACCCTGGTGAGTTGAATTCCTGGAATGCATCTTTCTGTTCTGGCTTCATTTGTAAGCAAGAGGTGGGAGGAATTTCATGTAGAGAGGAAAAAGGAATCTCTTCTGATTCCATTTCAAAGGAAAAAAAGGGAATGCTCAGTAGTGTTCAA
Organism: Anomalospiza imberbis; assembly: GCF_031753505.1. Lineage (NCBI taxonomy): Eukaryota > Metazoa > Chordata > Aves > Passeriformes > Viduidae > Anomalospiza > Anomalospiza imberbis. The sequence continues at coordinate 69,864,429 of NC_089683.1, read as the reverse complement.
TTGTAATGTGTCAGAATGAATGTGAAGGAGTTGAGTGCAACCTATGCCATTTACAGTTTACATACCAAATTATGGTGCTTGTATTAAATGCTCTTAAGCATTCTCAAACAATAATTAATATGATACTTCTTTTTTCTTTCTTGTACCTCCTTCTCTAATCTAGTGAGCCACCATGATAAACAATTCTGAAGGAGATAGAAGAAAGCCACCTTTCCTGTGCTTTCACTTGCTAATAATCTTGATATGTTCCCTGACATTTCCCCATGCCATTTCCAATTGGGAATGTGACTGGCATTTAAAATACAATCTGATTGCTGCATAATGAAGTAATATTAAAACCTTTCTATATTATGCAAAGCTTGTCACTTTTCAGAGTGTATGAAGTCTTTTAAAGTTTTAAGCACAAGTAGGTGTTAAAAAATCCATGTGTTTAATATGGGTTTGTGGCTGCTAATTGAACTGTAAACCCATCTGTGCTTCAGAGCAGTGGCTTGAACATCTTGTTCACCCAAGGTAATCTCATTGTCAAGGAATATATTGTCTTTCACTGTTGGTTTTAGGAGGCATGCTGAAGTTTTGTGGTTTGGGAGACAGTGCAGTTAAATCTGCTACTCTGAGTATTTGTACATATATGCTTCCTATTAGAACATTATCATTTAAAAGAATGCACCAGTGGTCTCTGAATTTATCAAGTTACTGTGATTATCAAGAAAAACTGTGCTTTATTGTGTTCTGTAGGCTGCATTAATATATTTTTCTCTGTTTTCAGTTCTTTCTGTACCCTGTGACAATGCAGCAGTCGCCCTTCACCAGTGGGCATTGTGAAATGATGAGGCACTACCTTTCTGCAGGGTACGTGTTTATAAGGCTTCGAGGCCATTATTCCCTTGGCTAAGCTTTTGCTAAAAGCAAAGAGATAGGAGCCTTTTTGTCCTATAGCAATGCACAGATCTAAAATGAGGGAGGTAAGATTTATTTTCCTTGTCTGCTTTCTCACATAAGGGCTTGATATTCTTACACTCACATCAGTGAAACTTGGGAGTAATTCTGATGAGGTCAGTGAAGCTGTATGAGTATGCAGCTGGGGTAACTGGAGGCAGACAAAATGAAGCATAATTCATAGAATCACTGAATGGTTTGAGTTGGAAAGGGCCTTATACATGATCTAGTTCCAACCTCCCCACCATGGGTAGGGATACCTTTCACTAAAAAAGGTTACTCAGACCTGCATCCAACCTGGCCTTTAACACTGTCAAGGTTGAGGCGTTTACCACTTCTCTGGGGAACCTGTTCAGTGCCTAACCGCCCTCACATTAAAGAACTTCTTCCCAACATCTAATATAAACCTACCTTCTTTTGGTTTGAAGCCGTTCTCAATGTCCTGTCATTACAGGTCTTGACAAAGGGTCCCTCTCCTGCTTCCCTGTATCCTCCTTCAAATACTGCAAAGCTACTGTTAGGTCTTCACACAACCTGCTTTTCTCCAGGCAGAACAGCCCCACCTATCTCAGCTTGTGTCCTGTTATCCACTTCATGGCCCTCTCTGGATTTGCTCCAGCAGTTCCATGTTCTTATGTTGGGAACACCAGAGCTGGATGCAGCATTCCATCTGAGGGTCTCATAAGTGCAGAGTAGAGGGCCAGAATCCCCTTGCTTGCCCTGCTGGCCATACTGCTTTGGATGCAGCCTGGGATTCAGTTGGCTTTTTGGGCTGTGTGCACAAGTTGCTTGGTCATGTTGAGTTTTTTGTCAACTGTCACCACTCAGTGGTGGCTGAGGTTACAGAGAGTTGCAGTTCTCACTGCTGGATTGGGTCTGAAGGGAGAATAATTCTTGAGCTGAACTGAAGGGCTGGAAGAAGTTTCCTTTCTAGGCAGTGCATCCAGCACGTCATTGACTTACTGACCACTGTGGGAGGCATCATGTCTTCCTGGATTTCCTTGAAAATCTACTGTTGCTTCCCCCAGCCATAAATTCTCATGTTCAGCTGCATTCCAGATCTAATAATAAATAGAAACACTTTAGTAGGGTGGTGGAAGCTGTTTTGTGGATTTTACTGGATTAAAGGCTTTCTGATATGGTAACATAGGCTAAAGGCTTTTGAATCAAAATTGCTGCAAAGGAAGCTTTTAAATATATATTCTACATAAGGAGAAATAAACCCAAAATAAGCAAACTAGCTTCAGCTAGACACATGCAGAGAAAGCATCATCTTGAAAAGATTAGGCCATAGTCATCTTTGTAAATCCTTTTGTATCCATGTGAGGTGTCTAGTTTATCCTAGGAGCATCAGGGAGACAAATGGAGAAAGTAAACAGTGGAAGAAAAAAGCTGTCCTTTCAGTGCTGGGCTGGTTGATGAATTGTGGCTTTTTTGTTTGTGTAAAAAGTCAGCTAGAAAGTTGGATTATAGAGACTGCATAATAGTTGCAATGAAAAGTAGGAAAATGTCTCATGATTGCTGTGAATGTATAGTCCTTTGTCATGCTCTGATGTTTCTCTGATGGGGAATACAATATTGGGTGTATAAATTAGCTGTTAATTATTATGAAAATGTGCCTGTGCCAGACAGGCTGCTGAGTAGGTGATCTACATCTGCTTTGTGGTAGTTGCGAGTTACATTGTTTAATGCATTGGGAGAACTTGGTAATTGGAGCATAGCAATGTGGCCATTGGGGACTTGGGTGTAATGAACAATAAGGAAAGTGTTGTGTACTAGACGTGTCCCATTGTTCATAGTAGGGCTGTAAAAAGGAGAAGAGATGATCAACTGAAGGATGGGAAGGAGGAAGAAGTGATCAATAGGGGACATGCTTAACACACTTTTCTTACTGTAGTTAGTCTTGCTATTGCCTCCTTCAGTTGCCTGTTAATCAAGCAACTGACAGGTATTGGAACAGCAGCAGATCTCAGTCACCTATTCCTGACCTGTAGGTGTTCAAACCTCTATTTGCTTGTCAGCCAGCCACTTTCTGTGTCTTTTTAAAAATGTTAAGATGAATCACAGCTCTTTCCCTGAAGAAGAAATAGTGTCATTCCTATCTGGATACACTAATTACAAATTTTGGCCTTTTTCCCAGGCTGGCCACTCAAGTCTGTCCCAGTCACTGCCAGTCCATGGGCCTTTTCTGTAGCTGGTGAATATATGATACAACTTTATATGATAATTCCTGAAAACATGTATGATCCATATTCAGTAGCACAGAAGAGAATGTTTATTTGCTGGTTTTGCTGTTCAATTATATTCATTTTTTATTCATTCAATTATATTCATATTTTGTTTATTCATGTTCTAAAGTTTATTTTACATATTTTCTGTGTTATGAGGAATGAGTTATGTATTTATGTAATGCCTGGCACAGTGGCACTGTAAACATTGTGAAAAATGGAATATTTTTAAAATGTTTACGTATGTATATATGCATACATATATGAGACATATTAATACTGTTATATTTTAAAAGTATTAAAGGATCAGAAAGTGCATTTTCATGATACTGAGTCACACAGTGTATCTTCAGTCACAAAAATCCCCTAATTTTTTCTGTGTTTCAGTGCCATTTAAAAAAGTGTTTGGCTTTTGTATTTTCTTTCACTGTGGATTGGAAACTGTTCATGCCCTTATGTATTGTGGGGATTTTTGGAGGGGGAAAAAAAAAAGCCCTGTTATTAGAAGAAATAGTGTGTTAGATGAGGGTGTGCATCTGAGTTTTATTAATAAGCCTACATCTCCAGGTTTGCTGATTACTAGAGGCATCATGTTTTCAGATTTAAAATAGTGGCCCTGCTGCCTCTGTGCCTTGCAGCCTTGCATGAAGTAGTCTTGACAACTGGCAATCTTCTAGATAACTGCTAACAGCTCTTACTGACAAGTGCATGTCAGTGGTTTCTCCTCTGTGTCTCTTACTCTCTGACACTCTGCCTACACTGTCCATATTGGGGACTTGAGGGAGTTCTCTACAGAGAAACTACTACAGAGACATCTTAGAGACCCTGTGACATCAGAGGCAATTCCTTGGATACACAGAAACGAGGGTACTATTTCTACGCAATGCTTGACAGGCACTTAGTGTAGGGATGGGAAGGCAGCCTGGGCTTGAACATGTTAGTGGAGAGGAGTGTGGAGCACTGAGAAATAGGTGCTTCTAGCACTGATGCTGATACATTTATTTTAAATAAACCTGGTGGCAAAACACTTCCTGCTGTGATACTCTCAAGTACTGCATGGGAGAGGTTACGCTTCTGAATCTTTCTCACTTTACTTACAATATGATCCCTTTGGTCTGTATTACCTGCTGATTCTTAATGGTATGGTGATATATGTGGCTTGTTTTAATTTGCAGAGGGGCAGCAAAACGCTTTAAACAACTTATGACTCATTTAGTAAAAAGTCTAATCTGTGTCGGTGTAACACATTTAATGACTCTTGTGTGTGAACTGCAACAGACAGATCTGAGATGCAAAACATGTTATTTCTGGAGCAGAAGCTGTAGGGGTTGTGCAACTGCTGGGCTGCACTGGAAGCCTTTAGTGCTTTTCTTGACATTGTGTATGAGTTGTCTTCCAATTCATAACCCATTTATAATTACTTAATTTATACTTTATTTATAATTGGTTGTAGCATATTTATCTTAAAAAAATCAAGATCACAATTTAATTAATGGTGGACAGTGCCAGAGTTAAGTTTTCCAAGCTGTTTTGTATGTATCAGAATGCAGACTTTATTTACATAGTCACAAAATTTTTTCCCAGAAATTGTGCTTTGTTCAGTGTACTGCATAAGCAGTGCTCAACACCATTATGATTTTTCTTCTTTGTTCAGTGAACGTCTGTTGCACTCAGCTGGAGCATGTTCCCAAATATATAATTTATGGTTTTCTGCTCTGGTCATCACAGTATTTGGACTTGTCTTCAAGTATTCTAAATTTATCTGGTATTTGATTTTCACACACTTCCTTATACTTCACAGTATTAGTATTCTTCCTGGTCTATAGAAAGAAAACTGAGGCACATGCTCCAAACTCTATATGCTTCCATTTCCCTATACAATGTATAGTTTTAAGATAATGAATGCTGCTAGTGTGGAATGTCTTTTCCGTTATGTGCTTTAAAGAGTAAAATTACATACTGCACTTTTCCCCACTGGGTAAGCCTGATGGCTTAGGCCCAGCAGAATCCTAAATTTTCCTTGTATTTCCATCATGCATTGTTTTAAACATTCTCTCCTGCAATTGGAGATGCAGTGATGCTCCTAACTCCCACCACTGGTACTTTCCCAGTAAAAAATCAGGCCCTACAAATTTAGGGCCTGAATAGCCTGATCTTCCATAGGTCATCTCTGTGTCAAAGTTACTAATGAAAGTGGTACAAGAGAAATCACTGAACCATGGGGAGCAAGTGAAAAAGTGTCATGGTGTTCTAGAAGCACATTCATGACAAAATCATTTCCGCTAGAGAAGCCTCAAATATATTTGAGTCCATTTATTTGCATTGCAGAATGAACTTTCTGCAGAATGTTTTTATTGGGGAAGGTGTGTTCAGATTCTATCTACTGAAAAATCAGTGTGGGAGTTTGTATAAATACATGTGGTGCCTTACAGCCTGTAGGGGTAATTTCACCTTTGTTGCTGACTCCACCCCCAGTAACTGTTTGTAGGAACTGAAAAATTACCTAGAACAGGTTCTGGCTTAGAAAAAAAAAAAAAACAAACCATACATGTTGAATTTGGTTCAGCTGTGAAATTCTGGAAGATTACAGCTATTCCAAATTTATCTATGGGGCACAACAAAGATCTAGATTGCCCTTTAGCCAGTTTATCATAAAAATGAACTAGTTTCAAAGTGAAGAAACATTTAAATGCTCTCCTGTCCTCCTTTGCTTATGCTTAACTGAACTTAGGCAGGGAGAGAGGTTAGCTAGTTAAGAAACAAAGGACTTGTCCACATTCAGAGGGATTGAAAATCGACAAGAGCCTTCACCATGAGGTTATTGCTGGTAGATCTCAAGAGCAGGCTGATACTGAAAAGTGTGTAAAACTGATACTCCTGACATAAGAATGTCTGAAGTTGGTGAGAGGGACCATAGCTGGAAGAAAACAATTGTCTTTAGAACTGGAATTGGCAAATTCAGGCCTTGCTGCTTTTGCATCAGACATGGCATGAACATTGCTGATTTTCTCTGTGCTGGTTCTTAATGCAGCTGAGTGTCAGAGTAAAACTTTGTTGGACAGCATGGAAGGACAACAGTTCTGGAAAACTTGTGCTATACATAAAGAACATGTTATCCCTGTTTGGCAGTAATTCAAGTTATTCGTAATGCTGCTGTATACAAGAGTGAATTTGCTGCTTTTATTAAGCTCTGTATCATTTCTGTGGAATGAATAATAAGTAGATAGTATTCATTTTTGCAGACTGGCAATTTGTTTAACCAGGTTGCCTTCTTGACTGTGTAACTTGAGTATCATTGATGTTAGTGATACTACACTGGTGTATCTGGAAAAAGAAATAAGGGCTTTGGGACTGCAACTTGTCAAAGGTCAGTCAGTCAATGTGTACAAATGCTGAGTTTAGAACACAGCCTGATATCCTGTGCCCATAATCTCTACCTCATACCTCAGTGGTTTAAAACCTGTGCCTCTCAGATAATTGTTGTCTGGAAGCTAACTTAGTTGATAGTGTTTATTTCTAGATAAGTAAAGGCATATTGTCTTTGCACTCCTTGTCTCTCACACACACACTTCTCTCATTGTGACCAAAACTATTGCTGAATGATGTGGTGCCATTTTAGATGACCGTCTCAGTTAAATCAGCTAAGGGTCAGGGGCTGGCCTACAAAGGAATTTTTTAAACTGGTTGTATTAATGAATTGCAAACTGTATCATCAGTTGCGGCTTTCTCATTGCCCTAGTCACACAGTTTCTCCTTGCTTAGTATCTCTCTGTGGTAAAGCTAAGCCAGCATAAAATAGGAACATAGGCAGGATTCTGGGAACACATGATGTGTGAATGTTTCTTCAAAAGGTTTGTAACAGGCCATGCTATACCCCTAGTCCTGCCCCTTGCGTTCTCATCACTGAACCATTTTTAAAATCCTGGATCTGTCTCACCATTTTTTCCACTATTACGCCAGCCCTATTTGTAGTTTCCCCACCTGTTACTGTGTGTATTGCTCCACAACTTCAGTGTGCCAAGACTGACTGCAGTGTGATATATATAAATTACAATGTACTTTTCCCAGTTTTTCCTTTGCCCACTTCTAATCTGTGCAAAGCATCTATCAAAACTTCTGATATTATTTAGTCCATGATCTAGTCTGTCTTTTTGAGTTGCACCTACCCTGACAATAACTGTTAAACCAAAAAGATACCCTCAAGAGCCTAGCTCAAGGGATAAGGGACTTCAGCTGTCATGGTTCCTTATGACTAGAAATGCATCAGAATGTGAAGTCTGAGGGCTCTTCTCATTCATCAAAGAGACGATCTTGTGCAGTGCTGCCTGGTAGTGCCTTCACTAGAGGGTTTGCCCAGCTATGTTACACCTTTCAGCACTCGCCTTACAGTTTGTGATTGTTACTATGTATCACAGTACTTCCTAGTGACTCTGGCAGAGACCAGATGTTGATTGATTCCTACTGCCCTGAACCCTCTCTGAGAACCAGGGCCATCTTCTGTGCAGGATGCAGGGCTCTAAGTATGGCCCTACAAACAGTGGGCCAGGGTACAAGGGACCCTAAATCCCTGAAATGCTAGACTGATGCTAGGGATGTTTGGGTGCAGGCCACACACAGTCAGGAGAGGTGAACACGGAGGTGCAGGATGTGTGATAGGTAAAGCACACTGTAATCATAATTGTTGTGTGGATTCCTCAGGGCTTTTAGACATCAAAGCCTCTGCTCATGAGAATTCTTTTCTAGGTGGACATTAGGGACCAAAGGAAGCATTGCTGACACAGTTTCAGAGATGGCAGAGTGGCACGATAAGCTCGTTTCTCTCAGTGAGAGTAGTCTAACAAGCTAACAGATTTTTGGGAAAATTTTACCTGAATTGACTTGCTCAAGGTCACATAAGGGCATCTTGAGCTGGCATGGTCACACCATGTCTCAGCCCCGTGATTTTCCTTCCGCACAAAGGGTTGGCAAAAGCCGGTGATGTCAGTGCAGTCAGCATTTTCTCCATACCCCTGAAGCCCAAGCTATGCTTTGGTAGTATTTGTTGGTCCCATAAATGTTTCTTGCTACACTTCATCCATGGCTAAATACCAGGGACAGAGTAAGTTGTCTCTATATATAGCTGATGAAACACTTTGGGGTCTTCTGACAATGACAGTTGTTACTATGAAGCCAGCAAATGAATTTTTTTCTGTTCTTTCTTAGTTTTTATTTCCAAATCTGTCATTGGAAATATGTTTTAAAAAATAATTAGCTACTGTCTAAGTTTATATCACCATGTATGACTAGCATGGAGATTTTTCAGAGTCAAAGTTTGTGCCTCTTGGTGCTAAATGTGGGAGGGCTAAATATGCTCAGTGCCCACAGTGCTTTTCCTTAGCTCAGAGAAAATCAGGGATTGGTTCCCAGATGTATGACTCTGTTGGCTTCTTTCTTTCTGTTTTTCTTAGGTATGTGTTGGTTTCAGAAATATTAAGTGAGTTTAAAGTTTATTCATGCTACCTTTACAAAATTAATTACTTGTTTTTTTTTTTCTTACAATATAGTGTGTTTCTTACATTGAAGAATGCATGTTATATTTATTGTATGGCAAAAAAAACCCAAAAAACAAACCCCAAAACACCTCTAATAAATGATGAATGCATTTTATAACACACCTTACCTTTCTGCTTAGCTTTGTTAGGGAAATGTATGCATAATTTTTAACAGAATCCAACATTTTGGCCCAATCTAAATAATAATTTTCTTAAATAATTCAGATTTTTGTTGGTTGAGCTTTAAACTAGTGGGTATTTGCTACAAGCAAAAATATATTTCATGTACAAGTGACAGTTATGGCATGCTTTGAAAAGAAAAGGCTTTTTGATCCCTGTTTTAAAATTCTATGAACAGTTTATGCAGAAGAATAGTCACTTTGAATTTATTTTCTTTTACTTTTCATTGACTTCTTTCTTGAGAAAGCATCCTACCGTTCTTTTTCACAAAGACTGTGACTAGGACAAGATGATTACTTAAAGACTCAATGGCTGATTGAGCTCTCGTAAGATTCTTTATTTTCCTGTGGCCTTTCTGAGACAGTTTTGGCAGATATGAACGATTGTGTTCTTACACAGAAGTGTTACAGCTGAGAACTAATGGTGGCCATTTCCATGTCATTTGACTGTTTCACAGGCAATTATTTAAGTACAGAAATCTGGCTCATTTCTTATTCTAGATCTCATTAAGTTCAAATAGAAGGATGATCTGGTGAAACACTCTTGCAGTGTTCAGCATTTTTTGAAGTTTTAATAAAAGTTGTCAATTTATTCTACAATTCTGTGAGAGGAAAGTGTAAGAAACATGTTGAATGATTGAAGATCTGAGAAACAGTAGAAATGCAAAGGACAGAGTTCTTGAAAGAATGATATGGTGGCTTTTGACAAGTAAATGAATGTTAAATATAAACTCTGTGAAAACCTTCAATTTCATTAAGAAGAATGATAGAGATTAATATCCTTTAGGTAGAAACGCCCCTTGATTCTCAAGGAGCTTCATGCAAAGCATACCAGAAGGCCTTTACTTGGGTGGTACTCACTTGTGTGAACTCACTGACCTGCTGCTCCTAGGAAAGATCTGCCCTTTTGGTGCTCCTCATGCATGGGAAGTGATGCCTGTTTGCCATAATGTTCTCCTGGGTTTAAGGCACCATTCTCCTGGGTAGGCTCTTACTAGTGTATGTTAGCATGTACAGCTGCACATCTTCTGCCAAATAAAAGACAAAAGTAGTTGACAATTCAGCTCTGCCATCTCTGCTCCTGATCTTCCCCCTGCCACCTTATTCTTTCTAATCTGTTTGGCAATCATGAATATTCTTTTGTCTTGCCTCATTGTAAACCTGTGTCATTTCTGCCTTAAATATACTTGCTGACTATCAGGTGCCTTGCCATGTCAACTTAAGATTCCCGGTTCCTATAGTTCATTGTGTTTCTTTTTCTCTCTTTAAGGCTTTTGTCCTTTCTTCCCTGCTCAGGTTGCTTATTTCTTTTTTTGTTTTATTTTCATTCTCTTTAGGCACACATAGTTCATGGCTATGCAACTCTGCCAGCTATATTTGGGAATAGTCCTAACCTACCTTGGGTGTGAGAAGAAGTTAGGTGAAGCAAACTGCTTTATTCATAGTACTGTGCTAGGCACAGCTTTCCTATTCTCTTGTTGAGCTGAAAGAGGCAGCTCCCTTTTCACTTCACGTTTGGCTCTCTTTCCAGTACAGACCTCCATTCATATGCTTCTCATTACCATCCACAGAGTTTATAAAATTAAATTAAAGTAGTAAACAAAATACCACATACTCCTCCTAAAGCTCCATCTATAAATATCTCCCCTGCCTACTCATGCTGTCTGATTAAGAGGCAGTAAGCAGTTAGTTAGAGAACCTAAAGCAGGTCAGATTCCATCAAGATAGGCAGGATTTTTTTTTTTTAAAAATGGGGCTACTCCATTTAGCTTCCTGTTTCATCGGTAAAAAGCCCAATGTTCCCAAAATGCGTACTGACAATGTTGAAGGCTCCTATTTTGACATTTTCAGAATTAAAAAAGAAAAAAGATTAAAAAAAGATTTTTCATTCTGAAATATTTTTTGATCCAAAATGAACTAATATAACCTAGCCAAAGTGGATCTTGAAACATGTGCTTTTTTAAAATTTCTCAGACTAGCTGAGGGATGCTATAGTTCTGGCTGTTGGTTCCTAGGAACAATGAAGGCATTTTTGCTTTATTTGCTTTGTTATCAAGTAGTGTTTACCTATGTACCAAGTAAAACATGGAAAAATGAACAGTACCTTTGCAGCCGTGGCTAACTGTATTTTGAGAAAATCCAGTTATTTTATGAAAAATGTAATAACCTTCTTTAAGAATTCTAGAAAATTTGGGTAAAGTGTCCTTTGATTTCTAGGAATCTAGACATGAGTCTGATTCTAGTCCTAATCCACCGTGTGATTGGATATTCTTTGTCAAAGAAATTCTTTGCCAAAGCACCTCAGTTTTTATTTCATGACTGAGGTGGGCACCTTGGCCCATATTACAGGGTTGGGACCAACAAATAAAATGTGGGTTGTAGCTAATACCTCCTTGTATGAAGCCATCAGTACCTGTAAGGCTCACCTGTACTGCACAGTGGGGACTGGTGCAGAACCATTTCCATCCATGCAGATCACCAGACACGCCAGTGCCAGGAAAAGGTACAAAGCTGGTTGCAATGGCTCCCTTCTAACGAGGGAGCGTGTGGAAGGTCGCAGGTTTCATCACTGCAGGAGAGCTCTCTGCATGGGGGACAGCTCTGGGTCACAGCATTACAATTTATGCGTGTACTTCTAGGAGTCCTCTGACTTCTTCCTGCATTTCCTTTAGAAACTTCTCCTGCGCTCTATATAGCTAATAAGAAGAAATGGTTTTACTGACTTTGAAGGCTTGAATTATCATTTAAGTGATTGCAGTTAGACTTGTATTGAAAATCAAAGGTGACTACCAAGGTAGAAAAATAAACCACACGAGTTACACCAGCATACATATAATGTGTACACACATGGATTGTTGTTTTGTAATTACTATTTGATCCTGTCTCAGAGTATCCTAAGAGAATGCTCATCTATTTGAACAAAAAAAAGCTAAGCATAGCATTTGCTTTGTTATGTAGATAGAAGTGCAGCAACCTTGAGAGTATTTGCACTGAGCAGGTGAAAAGCATGTGGTTTTGTCTGGCTGCTTAGATTTGGAATTTCATTTTTAGACTGTTTATCTCACAGTATGTACATCAGTCTTCAGAAGTTCAGCTTGCTATTATTGCATGATTTGTTGCAATTGTCTTCTGAATTCTAATTTGCAACCTTAGTGCTGCATTTACGAAGTCTTTTTGAGCTGAGGAGTAGTATTTTCTGTGCATGTGTGCATACTTTTCTGTATTGCTTGGAGTTAAGGGATAGAAGGTGAACTGGAAGAAAATAGCACTTTAGTTAGCAAAGTGAAATGGAGGGCATATGCTGTCTAGGTGTAAATTGTCCTGCTTATTCATTCCCATTGGCTTGGGGACGTACTGAGCCTTTAATGAGCACAGTTTAACTTTACACCTGCTTTTGAAAGTTACGGCTTCCAAAAGCTCAGCTTTGGGTGAGCATTTTCATTTTCTAGGTGAGGTTGGTATTGTATTCAGTGTGGACACCGCTAGAGAAGATGACCTTGGCTGATGATAGGTACAGGCGTTAATGACAAGCTCCATGAAGAACGTAGTAAACTTGCCAATTCCCAGAAGAAACATTGTTGCCAAAGCAAGTGAAATGAGAGGGCACGGAAGATACCAGACATGCTTGCCGGGATGCTTGATCTCAGCGCTATCCTTTGAGATTTTGCCCCGTGCAAAGCACGGGCAAATGGTTGCTGCCACACACTTGTAAAATTACTGGTTCCACGGAGCTTTGTATGTGCTTCTTGGTGCCTGCTTTTGGATTTACTGAGCGTGTTTTTTGGCAAAAACACGTGTGTTGCTTTTTAAAGTTGTGTTTCCACGTTGTCTGGTTAACTCCACACCTATTTCCACTGGAAAACGTTCTATCGCTTGGGTGTCCTTGCTGGGCTGGGTCGTGTAATCCTTAATCTGAAAGTGCGAAGCGGCTCAAGGCGGGACACGGACTCGGACTAACGCTCGGCAGTGTCGAACCGCATTAGCAGATGGTAGGCGGGCCTTGGGGAGCAGGAATACGTGTCAGTAAGAGAGAAACAAACCAAAACAAAGGACAGGTATGTATGAGGCTGGAAGCGCAGACGGCGGGCATTCCGGTCAGCCGAGCCGGGCCGCGGCGCCGAGGGGCGCAGCCCCCGCCGCGCTCGGCAGCGCTGCCCGCCCGGGGCCCGAGCGCCACGTGACGGCCCGGCGGGGATAATAAGCGGCGGCACGGAGCCGCCCCGGGCTCCTCCGCAGGGTCAGCCGCAGGGACCGGCAGCAGCAGCGGGCAGGGACAGGACACAGGGAAGGAAGGTCATCACAGGTCAGCACCTACCTGGCAGCTTCAGCCTCTGCTCTCAGCAAGATTAGTCAATATTCATTCCCTGTCACCTTGCAAAAAGGAAAAAAAAAAAGAAAAAAGGAAAAAAGACACTGCTACCCACAACCTCTCAGCAAGTACACTAAACTTAAATCGTAGAAGAAGCCACAGCAGCTGAAGCTGATCCCTGGGTAGCATGAATAGCATGAATCAGATAGAAACAAACATGCAGTACACCTACAACTACGAAGAGGATGAGTACATGACCCAAGAAGAAGAATGGGACAGGGATCTTCTCCTGGACCCAGCATGGGAGAAACAGCAAAGGAAGGTCTGGAAATAATGTGTATCTGTCTGTGTGCTTCTGTGTGGAATGATGCCCTATCTTACTGCCATGCCGTGTCTGGAATTGTCGGGGTTCTAATAAAATATATTTTACATTGTATAAACCATTTATATAATGTACAGTAGCTACGCCATATTTTTAGTATACAGCATTCCATTTTTTAATTCTTAAGTGAAACCTATGTCAGATGAAAATAATTCATGGGAGTCAGGAGGCTATTTTTGTATTGCATTGCAAGTATTCTATCAGTACCTCTAGATTTATGTATAAGAATTTCAGTAACTTTTAACTTCACTTCCTGGGTCTTCCTATTGGAAAGCAGACTAAATTGATGTGTGTGCCTGATTGATTTTCAAAAATAATATATTGAAATTATAAACCGAGATGAATGAGATGGTTCAAAATTAGTGTGCAGAAAACTTTTCAGTATTTCTGACAGCAGACTGAGAAGTCATTTTTGAAATTGTGATCTTGCAAGTCAGCTCTTATTAGAATTTATTATTTATCTCCATTCTGACTGAATGACCTGACAAGGAAAATATTGCCTAGAAATATATCCAGGCTATATTTGGAAAACTGTATGTCATGATTACATTCCTATATGCCAGTTCACTGTCTGGAAAAAAAAAAAAAAAGAACCCAACATGTCTGTAAACTCCTTGGAATACACAGTTTAGAAGAAATGCTTCTTGCCTTGTAGGTGTAAGAAAACTATTGAGCCACCAAGTACTGCCCATGTTCTTTTTCTGAACATAGGCAGAAATTATGATCCCAGCAGCAGTCACATCAATGCTTTGTAATTTAGTAATATTTGCAATATCTAGTTTCATAAAATTAAGTTTTAAGTAGCATATGGAAAAGAAAGATGAAATAATGCAAAGGATTTATTGCTTCCTAATTTAAAAGGTGATATTGAAGTCACAGCTGACAGATCAGGGATTAAAAGGTTATCTGCTGGTTACAAGAATGAAAAAAAGGGAGGGAGCGAGAGACAGTGCTCTGGACAATAAGGTTGAATATGCCTTTTGCATAGATGAGCAGCTTAAGTAGAAGGTGCCAATTTAGATCTAGTGACAGTCTGTCCCACTGTTACAGCTTCTATAAAAGCTAAACTATAAAAGTGTAATTATAAAAGTTAGGGCTGTTAGAATAGTTGGGGCCAGTGGGTTTGCTTTTCCATTAAAATTTGTAGAAGCAATATTTTCCCCTCAGATTTAGCTTGTAGCCTTTTTCCTTCTTTTATTTTTAGCCGGTTTTGTTCATTTTCTTAAATTCATACCTGTTCAGATCCTGCTGTATAAGGATAAGGGGAGAAGTTCTGCTCTAAGTTGAAGTTCACTTTTCTTGACCTACCAGCTGCTGCAACTCCTAACGAATAATTAAGTTGTACTCATCAACACTGGCATTTGTTTTAATTTGGCACTCTTCAGATGGTGAACTATACTTTCATGTTTTATAATGAGAATGAAAATTAGTGCTAAAGTGCTTTAGTGATTTGAAACTGCTCAGCTGTAAGAGGTTGTGTTACATCTGATTAGGATTCAATTGTCCAGTATTTCAGAGAAGGCTGTTTTCAATAGAAAATGGGCAGGTTACTAGATACTAATGCCCTCTAATGCAATTTTTCTTCAATGCAGATAAATGTTAAAAAGTAATGAGAGTTTGGATTAGGTTATTAGATTCTTTTAATGAGTCTCTTGATTTTTACAGTAAAGTGGGGAGCAATTAAACTGCATTGAAAATTTTATGTTTCCATTCCTCTGAACAAGCAGTACTTCAGCAGAAAGTCAAATTTCCACACTGTCAAATTAAAGCAGTCTCTGCTTTGCTTCCATAGAGTAGAGAGTGTGGTTTTGCTACTTAATGTTGTCAGTTCCCAGGGTTTAGTTTTAATATTAATGTGATAAAATAAAATAAAATTCAAATAAAATTTACAAGAGGGGATCCTTATTCTTCATCTTGGAAAGAAATCTGAATTTATTATTATGTGAAAAATAAGTACTCACATGATAAAGGGCCTGATAAACTTTGTAGAATGTCAAGGCTTCTATCTTTTCCTAATTTGTGCTAAGACAGTTGCAGAAAGTGCTTTCTTAGTTTCCTTATTCATTAGGAGAAGACTGCAAGTACATGGGCACAGATCTTTGTTCTGACTGGTAATACAATATTCAGAAGTGATCTTGGTGGAGCCCTGGCAGTTGGCAGCATATATTTTCTATTAGACAGTCTTGGAACAAACCAAAAATAAATGCCATTGTTTCTATTGTGGGCTGCCCTCCCCAGACTTGCCATTTCAGTGATATGCCTGGTATGAAATCTGTCAACAGATGCTGGTAACACATGATGACGTCCATAGGATTACAATGGAGGTGATGCCTAATTATAACCATGGTTCGTAGAATATTATGGTCTGCTGTAATCCAGGTTCCTTGGGGGTCGCAGATGTCCAAAAATGCATGAAAAACACTATAGGAAGGAAAGCTGAGTTGTAGTTTAGCACTGTCTCTCTGAATGTGAACAATTTAAATGAGTTAGTTGAGGTAACATTTAACCTGTGTCAGTTCAGGATATCAAGAAAATGCAACAATTTGCCCATTTTTGCATTAGGCGCTCTTGGCAAAACTTAAATATGGCTGGGCATTTCAGACAGCAACTTTAAAGAAAGCAAAAATTGTATTTTGGATGGACATGCTGTCTACTGTAGAAAATAATTGGAGCACCATGGCCTTCGTGTCTTTTGAATATATAGATGTGTACCATAAGAAACTTCCGAAGTCTGCTCCTTGATCCACTACACTTCCACTGCCCATGTGTGCTAAAACGGCAGCTGAAAGATCTATGGATCTATGGGCCCCTTTTTTCTTCAGTACTACACAGAAATAGAAAAGTATTGGAAATTAGAAAGTCTGGCCAGAGAGGGTGGGATTATTTTCTTCATTCTGCTCTGTAACCCTAGACAAGGTCAACTCACCTCTGACCTCAGTTTTCTCACTGGGAGAAAGGGGACAGCAGTGATATTTGTAAGAACTGGTAGAAGTGGTTTGTTCTACGGTCTGTCAGACTAGAGATCAGCTGTCTTTTATTCCTTACCCTGCTGGACCAGAGTGGAAGTGGAAATCATACTAGCTTATAATGGAAGACTTAAAACATAATTTCTCTTTTCCTCATAATAAATTTATTTCTTAAGTTTTCAAGACAAGTTCAAGACTCCACAAACCTTTTCATTTTCCCCACCCTGTATCTCAGTAGAACTAAAAGGAACATAAGGAAATGCAGTGTCCCTTAGCTTAGGAAACCAAGCACAGCAATGCTACTTCAAATGCACACACACTGTATTTTTTGCAATGTTTTTGATCTGCCAACACTGCTTGGTGGGCCATGTGTTTAATGTGGCTCTTGCTTATTTGCAACTTTTGCTATAAGTAATTATAAGAGTGGGTGTGCTTTTTAAAATTTTGACATGAAATGTGGTTTGTTAGACTTCCAAGGAAGGTTGTGAAACAAGTGTGTTCCCTTTTTCAGGACAGTTGTATTGTATTGTAAGACATTAAACTGAGCTCACGTATTTAACATGTGCCTTCAGCAGTCATAAAAATATGTCTGACACTATTGCCCTAACGCATGTAAGGAAAGAACTGGGAACATGTTCCTTGCCTTACTGACATTGTTGTAGATGAATGATCTTATTCTAACTTGCTCTGTAGCCCTGGTACCACTTCTTTGTTAATGCAGAAGGGTTTTAATGTAGATGCCAATGTAAATGATGACCATTTGGATGGGGTATTTATACTGGTATAAAATAAACAAGATGATTTAAAATATTTATTTACCTTGATATTGCCCTCTTTCTGAATGCAAATCTACTTGATAACACTGAACGTCGTGCATGAGTGAGGACTGTGGAAAATATTCTTAAGGAAAAAAGCTGTGTCTTTTCAGTCTTCAGCACTGCATATCAGATTACTTTTCCAGTGTGACCCATAAGGATTTATATGCATTACCTCCTTTGGCTGGTAATATAACTCCTGTTGTCCTTGCAAGCAAAAAAAACCTCCAAAAAAACATTTGGAAGTCATGTGTATGGCAAATTATTTGGCAGGACCCATCAGAACTATGGATTATGGACAATGTTCTTATTTTTCTTATGTTGCTGCAGCTTTATTAGGTTCAGCAGATCTGAGAGGTTCATTGCAGCCTGAAAGAGAAATTGACCTTGTGTTCAGTCTGACTTCAGAGTCTATAAATAGAGTTACAGTCAGTATCCTGGATTTACTCTAACGTTTGCTTGCTCTTCTATGGATGGAATCTAAGTTGCTTTCTTATCAGAAACCTCTTCCTGTAAGAATTCTACTGGTGGGTGAGAAGACAGATATAGTGGAAAGGAACAACTTCATTCTTCACTGGGCAAGAAAAATAAGCAAGGATGAATGAATGAAAAATGAGTATAAGACAGAAAAGGGTTGGCAGGAGAGGCTGGATGCCACCAGCAAAATTAAGTTCTACAGAACCACTTCTCATAGATTTACAGGCTCCAGATTGAAATTGCTGTGGAGAATATAACTATATCCTCAATATGTGGAGGGCATTCCAGCCTAGGTCTTCCTTTTTTACTGAGATTATCTGGAAATAAAATTGGCTTGGGTTTTGTTTTGTTTGGTTTTTTTTTTTTTGTTGTTGTTGTTTTTTGGGGGGTTTTTTTTGTTTGTTTTGTTTTAAACCATGTAAAATTCTTTCCTTGAATAATGAGCCTTGGGGTTAGGCCCGCATGGCAGACACAGAAACCACCACTAGAGGGTTTTTCCTGAGGTGGCACTTTTTACCCACTTGGAATACCAGTGCGATTGTTGAGAAGGCACGGATTCCCCTCTGCAAGTGAGCAACATGAGCAGGGTCTGGACATGAACGTAGGAGATGTGAGGAAGCGAAAGGTCCTCTCCTTTCTAAGAGAGTATGAACTTTTCATTGCCTATTGCTAGTACTAACCTGTTAACAGTTGCATATTTCTTATAAAGAGGATATTTCTTATGAAGAGTTGAGTAGCTTTAGAACTACTTTCAAGAGGGGATTGAATATGCCAGGAGGAAAATCATCCAGAGTGAAAAACAGAATGATAATGGAAAAAACATGTGCCACAGTAGCATATGCTATTTCATATGCTGTGTCCTACACTGCGGTTCTTTCCCTCCTTTACCTTTTATGCAGATAATTAGGATTATGTAGGTGAATTGGGAATTCTGTTGGCTGAAACGCAGGATTTTCTGTTAGTGTTAATAGTTAAAAAGTGCCATCAATTTCACCTTCTTTAGATTTTTTCCCTAGTGTTCAGCAAGTATTTGGCTGTCTTGTATAGAATAGCAATGTCTTGCCAAAGGACACACGTTACTGTAGACACAGAGTGCACCTTATGAAACATAGGTTTCAGCATTCCAAGGCCAAATGCTCCTCTTTCGGGTGCATCAAGAATTTTTTTTTTTCAAACAGTAGATGTCAAAAGCTCTAGCATTAAGAACACACAAAGAACATCTCTTGTTTTCTTTTAAATCCTATGTGCATTCTCAGTGGGAGATGGCCCCATAGAAGGTCTGCTGAGAACTTTGTAGTTGATAGACAAACATATTTTTTTCTACAACAGCATGTCTTGATTTCTCAACATATACTGTAACTGTCCCAAGTATTAGACACTGATGCAACAGAAAGCCATGGAGTGGCAATTTCTTTTATCCTATGAAGAGTTGCCATGAGAGCAGAAGGAGTCTCTGCAGATATAGGGAATGTGTTTATGGCCTGTTCTGTACAATTTGCCTCTTAGAGATTAGTGCTTTTTAAAATAGTAACATGTTAAATTCCTCTTGCTGATGTTACTTGTGTGGAATGGTGCTTGAGAGAAGCATGCTGAAAGGATAGTGGAATGGTCATATTTTGTCTTGGAAACTGTCAATAAGGTGTGCAGCCCTGAATACTGTGGTGCTGGTAAATAAAGGAAAAAAATCAAAGAAAACTATTATGAAATTCACTTTACAGGAAATGATTGTGTAGGTACTTTGTTTGAATGGGAAGGTTTTCTTTACCAGTACTGAGAGAAATCAATCAATATTATGTTTTCTATTTAAACTCAAGTGAACCTCTCAATGTTGACCCATTCCAGGCTCTGTATGCTTTTAAGTGTTGTCAAATTAATAATTCCTACAGACTCACTTTAGCTGTTAATTTCCATTGACCCCCAAATATCTGCCAGCAACAGATTATGAAAAGAAATTATCAGAACCATTTTATAATGGGAAGCAAAGGCTACCTGCTTCCTTTACTCATAGATACACACCACAACCTCCCCTGAAATTTGCATAGTAAAATGTCTGTCTGTAGGTACGCTGATCCAATTAGTAAGACAATAAGGATTGGAAGAAAGTATGGATCTAAGTGGGTTTCCATAAGCTGCAACCAATGTGCTTAAGAGCTAGAGAAAAGCTGTGTGTTAAGCAGTGGACTTTGCAATAATCTCTTGGGGGTGGGATGTCTGCATCTTGCCTAAATCTCTGTTTGTCACTGGAGAGCTGAAGAGAAAAGCATGGAAGGTGTTTACTTGGGAGACCTCTGATGGTTTTCAGCCCTGAGACCACAGCAAAAATGAATCCATGCTTGTACAATTTCTAACCCTTTGCAAGCAAAAGCTGGGCTGGGGCAAATTCTGTAAACTAATGAATATCAGTAAGAAAACATCATGATTGCATCATCAATTTCCAAATTAAATTAGAACAGCTTTGTAAAATGAATTTTGACTGCTTTTGGCCAATGGGGCTAGGTCAAAATCTTTCATTAAAACCCTTCTGTCCTCTCACAAGACAAAAGACACCATTATGATGGAAAAATCAGATGCCAGCAAATGCTTCACATGAACTGATCACTGTTGCATAAATTCTGATCTATTTAATGACTTTTAATTTAGCTAGTAATTTCTGAATTGCACTTTACAATTCTACTGATTAATTTCAAATGGACTGAGCATTAAGATTTTCTTTAGTTGCAAATGGTGATTAATATGTAGATATTAGTAGTATTTTACAAATTATACTGCAGACCCTGCTTACAGAAGAATGCATTGGATTTGCAGCTGGAATGCAGGTAGATCTAATGCAAGAAGAAACATGTCAATGAAATAGAATTAGATGGGAATTTGTACTGCTTTGCTTTGTCCCAAGTCAAAAAATGTCCCTCCTGTGTGTTATTTTATATCCTTACAAATAAACAAATATAAAAGTGCTTACACAGTTGGCAAAGTTGAGTTGGTTTCATTGGCTTTACTGCCAAGCATAATTTCTTCTGAGCCATAATTGTTGGGATAAGCAATGTGTAGCTGATGTGGTATTCCTCCACTGTGAGCAGTGAGAAGTTGCTGACTCTGAGTGAATATCTCCTTTATGGCCATGCATTCTTTATTCTCAGCTGATATCAGAAGGAAAGTGTGTTCACATTGAGTACTCAATTTCTTCCTCAATTAAATTTCATTCCTTGTAGTATGGGGTAATTTTCACATCTTCAGTGTTTGGGGAACACCATTTCATGAAATGCTGTGATAAGAGTGTATGATATTTGTTTTTAGATTGCTGGATTTTTTGGTTTGAAATATGCCTCAGGCTGAGAGACTCGATGCATAAATGTTATCATAACTATACAGGTCCTACACAATGCTCTATTTCTACACAATAAAATTTGGCAGGTATTTAAAGATAGAAGGTTCTCCTTTTCACATTAACAGCAAACACAGTGTTATGACTACCCTCTGTGCCTCTTTCTGTACAGAACCTGTAGCAGCTCTTCCTGCTGGCAGTACAAGGAACACTTCAGTACTGATCAAGGCAGTGTGGTCTCAGTAATCCTCAAACTGCTGGTGTGAAAGGCTTACAGGGCAGGTGTTACTGCTCTGCAGGAAGAGACACAGGCAGAAGGCTTTGAAATGCAATGATCTCCTTTTATGAAAGTGTCTCCTACTTGAAATGGTAGCTTGTAGAAATACACTTCATACTTTTGAAGGCCTGTCCAGAGGGAAGCAGAACGTGACAGCTGTCTGGCTGATTTTTTGTTAGTTTCTATAATTGGACCTAAAATTTCTGAGTGTTCACAGAGGGGAGAAAATAAATCCTAAATTTATGTCCTAAGTGCAAGAAGGGGCACTACTGCTCCTGTGTCTGGTCCTGGTTTTACCCACTTTTGAATTATAAGGACACATCGCTTTGTCCATGTCTTTGTCTCCAAAAGAGTGGTTGTAGTACCTATGTGCTGGCTTTGCAGATGGCAGTGATAAGTGTTTACTGTACTTGATATGAGTAAGATTTTCCATTTACTTCAAATGCTTCCTCCCAACTGCTCTGAACTGCCAGAATTACTTCAACTTGAAATCAAATGTTTTTATTTCTCTTCAAAAAAATTGTAAATTCAAGAAGTCCAGCCATCCATTACTTTGATAACTTGCAGAATCTAATTTAGAGCAGACAGATTCTAATCTTAACTGCCCCTCTGAAAAGCCTTGCTCACCCCCACTACCATAGCAGGAGTCTGTGGAAAGTGACTACCCCAGGCTAAATTTAGTATCCATGATTATTACTTAAGCATCTAAGGAAACACTCATATTTTTTATAGGTGTTGAACACTCAGGCATTTCCACTGACGTCAGAAGGAACTTCTGTCTATTTTGCACCTTTGCAAATCAGCTTGCTATTTTGGCAGTCACAGAAAGGCTTAACTATCTAGCATTAAATGATTTTTTAAAACTCTGTTTTATATTTAATCTTGGCACCAGTGTAGCTTTTAACTGCTGCAAGACTTAAGACATTGCACTCTTTAATGTGAAGAAAACTGGTACCCAGCTGCATTGAATTCAAATGTTAAAAAACCCAAACACCCAACTATAAATTATTGTGTAGCTCTGGGGTATTATTTCACCTGGAGGAGTTCCTTTAAGCTATGAAAACCTCTATAATCCAAGCTCATCTCCAGCTCGGTTCTGGAGAGCAGTTCCACTACAAGTTTTCCTTGGCAGAGTAGCTGATCATCTTTGACTCTACTGCTATCCATGGGTTTCCAGTCCCCTTCATTTGCTGGTACAATGATCTTCTGCTATATACCAGATCATGGAAGAAATTTGAGGCAACCCTCCCTCGTCTTAATACTTCTTAATCCTAAATAATTTCAGTAATGTGGTTTGGAGTGCAGCCCCACAAGCAGCTGTATCTGTGCATGCACATATTATGTACAATGCACTTATCACCCATCTGGCATTATAGTAAAAGACTAGCAAAACAACAGACATGAGTCTGAAGTTGATTTTCTTTCCTTTTGTCTAAGGCCTTCATTTCCATGATGGAGCACAGGTCTCAGAATGGCTCCTGTTGAGAAGAGAGATAAAGAAAGAGCTGTTTATTTAATTGATAATGCAGTTTGCTTATCACAAACTGTCTAAAACTGTTTATGCCTTCAGCAGTTACAGTCATCACTGTTTATTTGCCCATCTATTCTTAGTTAAGTGCTTGAGAACTGGTTACTTAGTTAAATTTCGTATTCATATATAATCAAGTCATCCAAAGATCCCAAATAATGTTTTGCTATTTATTCTGGTTTAAAGAAAATGTAAGTAATTTAGGAACCTGAGCCTCACTAAATGCTATTTAGAAACTCTGGAATTTGTCTGAAAGTCTGCTGTCTTACAGGATATTTTAAATGTTTTATAAAATATTATTCTGTAGATAATGCCTCATAAAAATAATTAAAGCATAAACAAATTAATCCAGTACATTTAAGTGGTATTTTTAACCACAGAAATAACTAAATTCTTTAATAATCAGTTTCTTAAACCAAGCATGAAATAAAAATAGATTTTTTTTTTAGTGATCAGTTACAATAGTGAAATAATTCACATGGACAGATTATGTGCTTTGTGTATTGAGAAATACTACATTGAGTAATGTGGCATATATGCCACAGAAGAGCCTTTTGTTGCATAATTGGGAATTAATGTATGAGGTTTTTCTTTCTCTGTAAGAGTCTCAACTGAAACCTTAGTTTAGATTACAAGTGAAACTAGATTTGGTTGTCTCCAAATGTGCTAGATAACAGAGTGCAAAGACAACGTTTACTGTGTAAATGTTTTGGGATCTGACTATTGACATATTGTCCTATTGTTTATAGGTGTCAGAGACTTAAGGATGTGTGTTTTGGTAAGGATAAAATTGAAAAAACTTTCAGTATTTGTCACTACCTGCTTTTATGATTATGGAAGTGCTTTAAAGAATGATGCTAAATTGGATAGGAACATAGTTTTTTCCCACTCTGACTGTATTGACAAATTTATAATGGATTTACTTACTCACCTGGCAATGTAGTGTATAATTACTGGATAAAGATAGCATGATGAAGACAATCAACAGAGAAAGCAAAGGAAAGATATTTAGAAATCCAGTCACCCAAATCCTGCATTAGCCTACTTTAATTAATCCTTCTATTTCCAGAGGGCATACCTTTAGTTCCTTCCATACTGTAATGTGTGAATGCTTCTTTCATCTCATCCTAAATAGTATTTGGCCATTAAAATATGTATCTGCTGAAACAAAACTATTATCTGTGATAGTTCATGAGCTCTTGGGAAACCAGGAGGTGTAACACCTAAGAATGGAGACAATAGGAGATCCTATCTCTTTACTGAGAAGGTTCATTTGGCACTGACAGGGTAGTGACAATGCATGTTCCTTGTTTAATACACTTGAGAGAAAGCTCCAGGCAGTATGAGGGGCATTCATTTCCCCTTTGAAACACACTTGCAGATTTCTCCCTTGAAGATCCACCACAGTATCCTTTTTGGGATTACCCGTATTCTATATCAACTCCCCACAGGGAGAGACAAATGAAACAGAGATTGTTCTTTTCTTCTGTAATAGTGAAGAAGTGGACAATTGGAAAAGAATATAGAAGAAGAGAGAAAACAGTAAAATGGCTGGTCTCAAATATTTTATCATTGCTGAAACAGTTCCCTTCAAACCTGTTGGCATTTTTAATGCAAATCTTTTCCTGAAGAGGCCTTACAGTTTGTTGATACTCTTGTGAAGCAGAAATACAGGAAAGGTGGTGCTCCAGAATTAACTCATTCTGAGCTAAGTAGAAATGGGTGAATTTCTTTTGACCCTATCACATTTCAACTTTGTTGTATATTTTGGTTCCATGACATATGGAATACCTTTTCCTATGCTTTTTTTCCTTGGTTTTTCAATATTTAGGTCCTTTGTCTAACTAGCATTTTGAGTGAGAATTCTCAAATGTCACTTTGCTCAAAAGTGATCCAGAAAGCACCAGAATGCAAATAGGTCTCTGTTGCATTAACCGAGCATGCCTTTGAAAGTATCAGGAGTTGTCTTAATTTTGTTCACCCGAGATCTGTATCTAAAAGTCTTGTAGAGAGCAAGAGAGAGGATGCATGGAAAAGAGATATTTGGGAGCATGCATCAGTACTTTGGGGTTTCTACCAGAACTTACACACTTCATGCTCTGCAAGCTCTCTGCTTGGGTCCCTAGTGCCCTGCCTGACTGGCTGGGGAGGGGTATTTGGACAGCACTTTATGAGATATGAATATATACCTCTGTGTAAATGCAAAGATGCAGTCTTTATTACATGGATGACAGAGTCCGTTAAAACTCATAAAAATGTGTACATTTCTTTGTGGTACTCAATTTTGTGCAGTGTAGTGGCAAATCTATTTTAATGCCCTGACAACTGGGCAAAAATTAATTTATTTCTAGGCACGCCATGTGAGGTTCTGTGGCATAAAGTGAGCAGGAATGCTGTGTAAGATGTTAGTAGCCGCACTACTGCAGGTTCTAATGTCAGGCTTATTTGTTTATAGAGTGTACATGCAAGCTCTGCAAAGTGCAGTGTATCAGAGCAAAGAATATTTGGTTAGGGTGCTCTAAAGTTAGCTTACCCTGTTAGAGGGAAATATTGTTGTGCCATGCAAATAGCTGGCAGTCCTCAGAGGTTCAAGCTGGATGCTGTGAACTCCCTGCTGTGCCGTGTAGGAGTGCCCTGGTTCTGTCAGAAAGGCACAGGTCCTTGTGGGGGATGCATCTCTATTTCTGCAGATTTCAGTAGGAGGCATTTTGAAGGGCAAAATTTGGCAGTGCTGCATGTAGCAAAAAGAGTCTTCTATGATTTGTTAATTGTTGAATTAATAAATGCTAGAAACAGTATGGCAAATTTAAAGAGATCAGCATGTTCATAAGCTTTTCCTTTGAGGGAAATAGAAAATTGACATCTGAAAAGAAAAGATAAAAAAGCCATTGACCAAAAATAGATTATTCAAAACTTTGCATTTGTGTTATTCTGTTGATTCCTTTTTTTCTGTCTGTTTGGTTTTGTTTTTAAAGCTTTACTGCCATTTAAGAGCTGTGTTCTGAATATACTTGATTCACAGATAATTTTTTCTCAAATATATGGTTTTGAGGATTATGAAATACAAGTTCTTTCACTTTCTACAGCATTTTAAGTTTTCAAAATATACATGAGACTGTGAAATACACTCCATTGTAAAGATTAACAGATCCTGTCTCATCTTGCATTTAGAGTTCTCAAAGTCCATGGAATGTAATTATATTTCACCTCTACTGTGGGATAAAGGTTTTGGACATGTAAAGAGGTTTTATAATTTGAAGGAAGTTATACAGAAAACTGTGGAAGAGCAAGAACTGAAACAGTCATTACTCACAATCTGTCTTTTCACTCTCATTGGAGAATGCAATTTAATATGGGGGCTATTATAACTTGGAAATTTGTTAGTAATTTGAGAACTTTGTTTACTTCACAGACTATACCATTATTTACCATTCTCTAAAGCTAATCTTCCACATTGAGAATGTGCACTAAATAATGGTGTGTAATCCAAAATCCAGAGGTATTAATTCTGTTATGACAAGGTATTAATATACTTGTTGGTTTACATAAAAGGCAAAGAGAGCAGAGTCATCAAAAGACTGTTGTGTAGCTATAAATGATGTCATGCATATTGTTACTGAAGTAGAAGGGAAAATGAAGAGGTAAGATCATTATAAACAGCAAGGGATTGCTCCCCATCACTCCATCTGACTACTGTGAATTATCCAGTGCTGATATAATGCAGCTGGACTCATGCATTTGGACAAAGGATTCTCATATAGAGTATTGCCTGGATGCTGTTGAGGACTATCTTTTTCCAGGGATTCATGCATATGATGTGAATGAACAAACTGTACTGCAAAAATAGTCATTCACATCCAAGAGAAAGCTGACTTGCACTGCTTAGCAAGGTGGTGACATTATTAATTAAAAGTCTCAGTATTGCAAAGCCTTCCGAGTGGAATATTCTGATAGCTCCCACACCCCAGCTCATGATGAAAGATAACCTTGTGCTGAAGATGGACTTTTAATTTATTGGTTGGGAATGTGTGGCTGATGGGAACCTTTCACTTTTAGGTCAGTGTTTTGAACCCAAGCCAGGTGAGTAAGTGACAAGGTTGCTAACACATGCAGACTGTTTGGTAATATCTATGAGGTGAGTTGTATGCTCAGTTTAGCTCTCAGAGGGACATGTGTCCCCATCACTTAAACCACCAGAAATGGCAGCTTCATTGGAGGTGCCCAAAACTGACCTTATTAGTGAGAGGTAGGGACAGTGACTTTTCATCCTAGAGGTGAAAGCTAAAAAAATTTCTGTATGTGAAAATGCTTTCTCAGATTGCATCTGTGGGGTTACTCACAGTCGTTGCTATTCTTAAACAGTTCCCTGAGCTACTTCTTTCTCCATACTGGAGGGGCTGGCATATTCACTAAGGAGTTTAAGGAGAGAAGAATAACTAGCATGTAACTAGATTTACAGTAGTAGGTAACTGGTTTATACTAAAAAGCTCGATTTGGTTTTTAAATGCAGAAGTAACGTTGGGTGACAGTGAACAGATACTGAAGGTATTGGTAGTTATGTATTGTTTTCTGTCTATTCAGAGTAGGTCCTGGTTTTGAATAATTTCTTCACAGGTCTATACTTACAAGACATTTATAGTTTTGTCAACTTTCTAATCTCTCTTGCTACTCTATTGGGCTTTTTTCAGGGTAGTATTTGAGCATCTCAAAACAATGGTTAATTTCCCCACAACATAGTGCTGCGGAATATGGAGGGTTTATTATTATCCTTGAATACAGAAGTGGGATGCTGGAAAGCACTCAGCTATGGCTAACATTTGCTCCCATTGTTTTGAAAAGGATTATAGTCCCTTGTAAGGAACCATGGGTCATAATTTGTACAGCATTTAAGACAGTAAAAACATTTTTAAAATTCCTGTCTTAAGTGCCTTAAAGGCTGTTGCAAAGCTGGGGAGAAAACACAAGTGTCAGGGTCTCTTCTCAAGGATGATAATACAGACCTCAGGAAAAGTGTGTACCCATAAAACAGATCATGGAATCCACTTTCATTTTATTTTGGTTCGTTTAGTTTCCCATAAACACGCTTCTGCCTATTGACTTGGACTCTCCCTCTACCCTCTCTTTCTTCATCTTTGTTTCATTATTGTTCTGCCTTCACCATCTTTCTCTCCAATATCACTGACAGGTCTCCAATATTAGATTTCTTTTTGCTAAGGGAAATTAGAGGGTCATATAAAAATAGAGGATGGAAATGGGGATCACCACTTAAAGAACACCCTGACAGAAACAAAATTTACAGCTACCTTTTGCTTGCCAAGTGCTTGGATTCCTACAGGGGCGTTGCATTCTGCTGAGTGACTTCTTTTTTTGTAGTCTTTGGATCACTTATCTGGCAGGACACAATCTGGCATGAAAAACTGTCTTCTTGATATTCTCCCTTTTCAAGGCTGCAGTGTAGATGTCAGTTAGGATATGAATCTTCCATGAAGATCATAGAAAGTATGATTGGGACAATCGAGACTTCTTGCTTATCTGAATTTGGCTTTCTTCAAGTTATTTCACTGATTTGTTAAGATTAGTTTGAATTGTAGCTCTGACATGCAACATGCTTGCAGACCCGTTGTTTTGTTGTCTACTCAACTGTGATAAGCATTCACCCTGTTCTGTTATCCAAATGAGTAAATAAAGGGTAGTATAGGAAATGCTTCAGGGCAGATTCCTACAGAAGTCTGTTTAATAAGCCCTTTCACTTAGAGTAGGCCACTACTCAACATTAGTAGGAATAAACTCTGTCTTGCTAAACATTTTTTTCCAGTATGGTTTTGTGTTTAGTTTTCCCCTTTGATAAATAGCTGGCTGCTGTTGCAACCAACTTAGGTACAAGACATAAAAGAGATCTGCTTCTGTAGAATCTGGGTGGGGGACCTTTAAAATACTTTGGCTTAACCAGTGTAACTAGGACTAATGGCTAGAGTCTAGATAAAATCATGAGCAGAGGACATGCCTGTATGTAAATTAGAACTGTAGTACAATGTTAGTTTTTGCTTGCTTTTCCTTGGAAGTTTAATTTAATATAAATTGGATTTAGCAGAAGCTCATGCTTACTTACCTAATTTCCCACTTTCATGTACACAAAATATGCCAGACTTTTTGTAAGACTATGTTTCTCCCTTTTTTATTTAAATTGCCGCATGTAAATTTGCCACAGACCATTCTGGTCTGCTTGGAAGATAGGAGTGTGTTAAAAAACATTCAGATTTCAGAGAACACATCAGAAGCAGGCAGGAGTGGATTTTTTCCCCTGGACAGTTCCTTTGTCTTTCTAATTCCTTCACCTTAACAAATTGGGGAGCTTGCAATTGTTGTAAAGGTAATAATATCTTACTGTTTTTATAATGCAGAATAAAACCATACCCATGCTTTTACTAAAGGTTTTCATAGGATCCCTACATCTTTTATTTCTGTGTTAGTTTTCTGAGTAGGCATGTCTTACTTGCATGATGCTTGAAATTCCAAAAATTAAAAGTAGAATTAGACCAGCATTTTCCTATGGATCCTAAGTACCTTTTAGTTTCAAATGGGATTTTTAATATTGCATATGTTCTCACTTCTGAAATGCCAAAATTTTTGTTTGAAAATGCATTTTGAATAGACAGAATAGTTTTAAATTTAAAAAATACTCCAACAGACAACCCTTTGGTACCACATTTATTTTGAGATGTCACATAGTTGGATTTTTACAGATGCTTTCTTAATGGGTGTCATCAACAGTACTGAAAAAGGAAGGGGCTTCCTTCAGGTAACAGTGCTGTTGGATCATTATATCAATGATCCATCAAAGCTCTGAGTTGTCTGAACACTTGCCTAAATTTTCACATTTAAGCCTGAGGCTTCTCTCTTGCATGTAAAGATGGGCTTATGTGCCTAAAACTTCTCTGCCTTTTCCAGCTATCTCAGTAGCTGGAATAAAGATATCTGCCTGCTCCTAATAAACTTTGCAATATTTTAACTGTTTTAACCTCTTCAAAGACCTTGTGAAACCTCTCAGCTTCCTTCCTTTCCTTCCTGTTCTTTCCTTAAGTAAAAAAGACTGAGGTGAGGATAGTGCAGGCAGTGACCCATATTAAATTTTCCATGCAACTTGCTATCACCTGAGGTTTTTTTTGCAGTTTAGACCACTGGGAAAACAAACTTTCTCTGTTGTCTCCTCTGAAAGAAAGAACTAATGTCACTCTGTAACAAAGCTTAATAATCTTGACGTTGCTCGGGGTTCAACCTTGCCAAATTATTCTTCAAGGGCTATTTACATGCTCTGGGTGTTTTTTTGGTAATAGTGAGCACTGTAAAACAGACGTGCAGTCATTCAGTACTGGAGGGAGTTGCATGTTTTACAGGAAACCCTAGACTCACATGGGATTAGGCCACCTGCTTTGCAAGGACTGAGGTCTCCCCAGGCTCTTCC
The DNA here is from genome assembly GCF_031753505.1 of Anomalospiza imberbis. Taxonomy (NCBI): domain Eukaryota; kingdom Metazoa; phylum Chordata; class Aves; order Passeriformes; family Viduidae; genus Anomalospiza; species Anomalospiza imberbis. The sequence goes on along the minus strand of NC_089683.1, from coordinate 69,834,014 downwards.
AAGCAAGCAAAATGCAGAGTGCCAATAAGGCGTGTGCAAAGTCCTGTGTGATGAATGCATCCCTTTGGTGACTTCTCCTGTGAGTGATAAAACTAAGGGAGTGGAAGGAAGTTCCCTGAGTTAGTAGAGCAGATCTGCTTACAATGCAGAATGTGCCAGCATATAATCTCTGACACCATCTGTTCCACTACATGGATGGATGTGCTGGAGCAGGAAGGGATTAAGCTTTGGATTTGGGGGTACTTGTGATGGAGCTTCTATTCACTTCCATTGTGAGATGGTTCTGTGCTTATCCTTTCTGGTGTTCCCAGGAACTGACTTTGACATAGTGCCTGTGATATGAGGGTTTCCTTTTAATGACATTTTGGAATATGCTAAACATTTCCCCTACCTTAACCTTCATGCCATCCTTCACAATATTTTCCCTCTGTTTCACTTGAATTGTTGCTATGCTCTGGTAAATTTGGTGTTAAAATCCCAGTTTGCTCCCTGGTGTTCTGACGCGATCCACTTGTACTGGTGAAGCACCTCTGCTGTTAGAGTTATTCTAGTTATTTCACTAACATATGCCAATGTTTTTAGGTTTCCACTGCAAGGAAAAAGCGAGCAAGGGAAAAGTTAATAGTAATTCAAGCCAACAGCTAAAATATAAGATTTTGTTTCTTTTCAATTAATAAAAATATACTCATGCATGTATACAAGTATACAAGTATAGATGCTCTACCTGCTCTAGGAAACAGATGAAGATACCATATGTAGTTATTGGTTTACATCAAGCTAGTTTAAAAGTGCTGTGCAATTTTCTGCTGCATTTCACCTTCCAGCCTCTTCTTTTGGGAAGAGAATAAACAGTTAAGAGAATGAGGGCCAACACAGACTGTATCCTAAGTGCAGAGGTAACTCCTGATTCTGCAGCCATCAGAACATGCTGTGGACACAAGGAGCTAGGAGATCATGTTGCAAGTTCACAACTTATATTTTAAAACATGGATAACAGTCAGATGGGATATTCTTCAAGGGAAAACCTCAGTGTGGCCTACTGGGAATGTTCTGGCAGAGCTCCTTCTGTAACACTCTTGTCATGCACTCAGAGCCCAGTAATGGTCTGTATAATTGCAGAGTGAATCACTGCATCCCATTTAGCCTGGAATAATGAAGACCCTCAGCCAACACAAAGAGAGAGGAAAAGCACTTTAGAAGAAGGGCTGTACAGCAGTTTCAAGAAACAACTCTATCAGACTGAAATAATTCAGGATAGTATGTATGTAAATGAATGTGTTGAATGTTTGTATTTGAAGTTAATTTTAGACAGGTGTGTTCTCCTGCTCTAGTTATTAGAATTTAAGGTCCATGAAAAACAAGTTGTGATCCTGTTTTCCTTAGCAGGCACAGAAAGTATTAAATTTCCAATTCAAGTAAAAACAAATGACTCTTTTGAGCAAGTAGCCTTTCTTGGGCTACTGATAGGGGCACAGACAAGCAGACACATGGCTTTTGAAATAAATATTAGTTTTGAACACTTATAAATACTATAGCAGACAGAAATTGATTTGAGTTGGAGTGAGTGAAAGGCAGAGTTAACCTTGATATGAGATATATGTACTAAATAGGATGCAGGTCTCCAGTGCTTCATTAGGCTGGATCCACTTCTGAATTTCAGTACTGAGTGCAAGTGTATCCCCTGTGCACACAAGTTATGCTGTTGCTTTAGCGATACTCATGGACTCACTGTCGATACCAAACTAGAAATCTACTTTACATCTTCAGGAGGTGGAACATGTTGTCTTGACTCACCAGTATTGGAGGCTGTGGTGACTGTTGCTTTCTCAATTGTCTTTATCCATATTTTTATGTGTACATGTGAAACTTGTTATCACAGTATCTTGTTTTCTGGCTTTGACCCACTATGAAGAGCAAGTTATTGTAACACTCACATAAAAAGGACACGTCGACTTTCACAGAGCTGTAGGACAATTTAAATCTCAAAGGCACCATTTTTCCCAGCAAACCATGTCTTTCATTGTGTCTGTGTAAAAATATTTGTACAAATTGGGCATACCCTATTCTTTTTTTTTTGCATTAATTATTGATTGATAATTAGTTAGGGATACCTCCTTTTGCTGCCCCTGGGTTGCAATTTTATTTGTCAGACACTTGTAAAAATAAATGACCTGAGTAAATTACCAGGTAAGGGATGTTTTCCCCCATAGGTATACACTGCCATCACAGATCTGTGAATTGTGGAGAATATGCTATTGGCAGTCTTCACAAGGAAGCTAAGTGGGCATAGAACATAAACTGCATTCTCTTTCCTGGAGTTACTGGTTCCAAAATAGACCTGTGACAGCAGAAGACAATTAATGGTGCATTAAGAGAACATTCACCTGTGCAAGTTCTTTGGCTTCCTACCTTTCATCCTCTTTTCTGGGTCTCTCCTCTCAGAACGTTAGCAAACTTTCTTTTGTAATAACAAACTTGGAAAGGAGAAAATTTTATTTATTTATATTTTCAATTTGTAGAGCCATGTAGGGTAAATAAATCCTAAAAAGAAATGTCTAGCTTTGTAGACATTTATTTGTGTTCTTCCTGGTATTCAGCTTGGTGCCTTAAGTCCTGCTTTGTTTCTGTGAGCAATCTGATACTCTGAAATGTTCTGTACAGCTCAGCAGAAAAAGGAATTTGCTTTGTCTAAGTCATTTAATAGCTTTTAAATCCCAATGGATTACAAATTGCCAGGGTACTATATGCTGGCTGTATCTTGATCTCCAGGACTTGAACGTGCTTTGAATTGTTTCTCAATAACTATGAATAGAATTGTTAGTTAAAGCCAAAGCAGTGAGAACAAGTGCTATCACAATAAGAATAGAGGGATGAGGGTGAAATAAAATGTGGATCGAGGAAACTGTTAAAATTTGCAAGTTAAATTGTGCAGTAGCCTTCATGCAGTCACTAACGAATTGCATCACTGAAACAACTCTAACACTTTCCTAAGTATAATTTCTATAACCATGTTTAGTCCTGGGAGAAATAAGCTAGTTTGGAAGGCAGCAGGCTTCAGAAGCCACACACCAGGAGTCATTTCTATGAGGCACAGGACAACTGTTGGAAAGGGACAGACAGCACCAAGGCATGGCCTGGGGCACTGGTAAAGCAGAAAACTGAGCAACTGTAGTTTAAATAAAAGATGTAACTCTCTTATTCTAGATAGAGAAGGCAGTCAAAACGATCTAGATACAGATGGTCTAAATAAAGACTCCAATCACAGTAGAGTGCTTCAGTAGAATTTCTTATCTCATGGATAGAGGCCTTGTGGTAATTCCAAATTTACCCTTCAAAATGCTACAATTGCAATACAACTGGAAAGAATCTTAAATAACCTACAAATATAGAAAAGCAGATCATAAAAACCACTCTGTCATCAAACTGTTTCTTGAAAACAGTTTGACTCAGCAGTAGCAGCATCTTTTCCTTGTCTATATCACAGCAACATAGGCTGATTATTTTCTGCATAGAAAGAATGAGATGAGAAAACCGTTTGTCTCTCATGAAATTCAGTGCCATAAAAATGTTCATTTTCAAGAGAAACTATTTAAATTATTTGAAAACTTTGTGATCTTTGGATAAAACTTATGTTTTGTGTCTATCAGTGCAGCATCAAGTAAGTTGAATCATATATATATATATATATATATATGTATATGAGCTAAGAAGAAGGTTACTTCTCAGTTTCTCCTTAAGAAACTGAGAAGTAGACTTTTTCACATTAGGCATCAGATTTGTCTTTTAAGACTTCTCAACCAGTGGGGTTGTTGCCATTAAACTCTTAACTAAATGAAAAATGAGGAAAACTCATTTTCTTGAGTGGTACAAGGTGAACATTTACCATAAATATCTAAAAGAAAAGATGTAAATGGCTGAGTTTATTCTGGTGTGCTTGGAACAGTTCTACAAACTGCAATAGCATCTGCAAATAAGCACATCTCCATCACTTAAGCCATATTCATGAAAGGCTCATTTATCTAAAGGTTCAGATTTCTAATATTTATTGCCAAATTGCCATGCAAACTTCATGTGCATTTACCCTTGAGTGCTTTCAGCTTCTTTTTTTCTGTATTGCCATAGTATTATTCATTCAAGAAGCTCATAATAATTTTTAATGTGCGCAAATGACTTAATGTGGTGCTAAGCCTTTTGAGATACATACCACTAAAACAAGATACTGCTTGAGGCAGACAAATTAGTCTTGTAAACTGGATCCTAACCCTATAATGATCCAAATGAAATGCCATCCTAACACTCCATCTCGTGCCCTGATGGTGGAGGTGCCTACAATCTGTGCTGTGAGGATTTATATACTCTGGTTTCAGGTCTCTCATGAACTCAGTAAAGCTATTTACCTTAAAATGAGGAACGTTCTGCCTTCCTGAATGGGAGCTAACATCCCTTTATTAAAATGCAGAAGCATATATACTTCAGCTACAACCTTACTTATCCCTATGTGCACACAGAACAACTTGTATTCCTACCTAAAAGTCATCCTCTGCACGTCAACACGGACCTCTGCCCAGAAATATGTCCAATATTTTCTTCTCTCTCCTCCTTTTTCTGGGTACCTAGAATTAGAGATTTCACTGTACAGCTCTGCCGTATCCATAGCACCTCTTGCTTCCTTTCAATTCAATAGAAGAAGATGATAAAAGGAAGCTGTTCCTTGTCAGTGTAGGAGCACTGAGAAAGGAGTCCAGTAAACTGCCCATCAATTCTTCACATAAACTGAGTCAAGCCCAACAATAGTCACAATGTTATTCTTTAACAAAAAGTTGCTTTTTAAAGATTAAACTATTTGGAAAAGTTTAGTCCATGTTTTATTAAGGTATCAAATCTGTCTAGAATTCATATAATTCAATTCCAGGGAAGATCTTTGTCTTAATCTACTGGCCTTCCTTATTCTGTTTCTGAGAGATCAGAAATTAAATAGTCTAAAGCAAATAGGCAAGAATAAAGAAGGCCAAAGGGAATTTCTTATTTACATCTGGGATATATCTTGTTTATTTTTAATTATTTGAATTAAATGTTTTTAAAACTAGAAATTTGATGTAGCAAAAGAAGGGGAATTCCAAATATCTGACAATTTGAAGAAGCTGAAGTCTAATTTACTAAAAATGTTTAGTAACAGTGACTTTGTTATATAACGAAAGTCAAACACCTGCTAAAATGCCTAGTAAATACAAACTTGCCTTGTGTATCTTAACAGACACTGAAAAGCAAGGACCATTTGTCAGAATGCTGAGAGAAGTAATGGATATTTAAAACCAGACTAATTTAACTACTAAGTTTTATAGTAGCCTGTGTTTTGACTTCATTCATACAAAAGGTAACATGTAAATGACCTCTGCAATGGGATTAGTTCTGCTTTTCAGCTCTGCAAGTAAAAGCATTGATTATTCACTAAGGACACAAAAATATTCATGGTTGCTTTTATAATATTTTTTTCCCTGCAAACTTAAGTATCTGCATTTGTGTCCAAGTTTTGCCTTTATGTGTATAACTTCTGTCTGGAGATGCATCTGCAAGCAGAATCTAGCACAAAATTGTTTCTATTCAAGAAATTATTTGCATCTCCATAAACATCTGGGATAAGAATTTTGTACTTGGCAACATGTGTAGAGTGAATGGGAGCTGGACATCCAAATCTCAGATGCCGTGTTTACTCAGATGGCTTAGCAGTTGTTTGGAAATAAGTATTGATAAGTTGTTAATAAGTATTTTTTTAAATTGCTCTTACAGACGTTTACAGCCTGGTGCAATTCCCACCTCAGGAAAGCAGGCACACAGATTGAGAACATTGAGGAGGACTTCAGAAATGGCCTCAAACTGATGCTCCTCTTGGAAGTTATCTCAGGTTAGCTTAAATAAAGTTTTCTGTCTATTTACAGCACACGAACTGAACACTCTTAAAGTAACAAAAATTGTTAATTCAAAACAGTGAACACAAACGAAGTAGACTGAAAAGTGAGAGATGAAACACTGTAAAGCAAACGGGAGGGGAGAAGAAGCTCTGCTTTTTGCTTGTCTCCAAAATGTTCTGGTTTGTGCTTGTGTTTCAGGATATCACAATGTATCAGGGTATCAGTGACATCACAGTGTTGTTGAACAAACCAAAAACATTGAGGACCTTGTCTTAGCCACTAACACTTAAAAAGCCTTTACACATAGGTTACAAATTAATTTTATTCTGCTTTTAGCATAAACATTTTGCTTTGCTTTTAATGACTTTATTGGATGTACCAATGCTTTCAAAAGTGAGTGCCTAAAGCGCACCTAGATCAATATTTAGTCACAAATAAAAGGTCTCGTTTTTCAAAAGAATGGAACATCCAAGAACTTTTGCTAACTGATGTAAACTTAGTATTTCCCTTTTGTTATGCATTATTCAGTGGGGCAGTCTCCGAGGTAAGAATGCCCCTTAATGGGAAGGGAATAGCTCAAGCTACAAATACACAAGACAGTTTAATTTTTGCTGGAGATTTCAGTGTGGAAAGAAATTCTTCAAATGATCATTCCTCATGAAATGGAGAATCTTTTTAGAAATTATTATTCTTTGTGATCATTTGAAAAGATAAGTTTGTTCAAACACATCAGCCCTATGCTCTGAAATTAGCTGCTCTGCTATGCTGGATGAGGTTGTTAAAAGCTATTCTTCTTGGTCAGATGTTCAAGAATGCTATGGCTGATCTGCTGGATAGAATCCAGCCTCTCTTTACAGTCCGGCAGAGAAGGATGATGAGCTCTGATTCGGCCTTCTTAATATTCAGCTACTGTAACAGATAGTAGCAATAAACCAGAAGTAGAGTAGGAGGAAGTACACGTATCTTGCAGATGCTAGGACAAACAAAAATTTTACTGCGGTTTTGCTGCTATATCAGAAAGATCAAAATCAGATGCTTCAACATTTGAATTTTCTTTTCAGGGTTTGATTAAAACCTCTTTGGCATTTTTTTCAGAAAAATACCTATTAAAATAATTGCTGACTTTTAGGTAGTGTTAGGGAACAGCCACTCTTTATTTCTAATCACTTTTATGTCTGTAGCAAGGTGTATTTAAGAATAATTACATTAAATTTGTTGTTCTGCAGGGGAAAGGCTACCGAAACCAGACAGAGGGAAGATGCGCTTCCATAAAATTGCTAATGTCAACAAAGCTCTGGATTACATCGCCAGCAAAGGAGTGAAACTTGTGTCAATTGGTGCAGAAGGTATGCGACAGATCTTGACAGTGCACTTTACTTAGGTCACATTACAGAGCAGTCTGGTGGAGACTCTTGGCCACATTATGTTCTTTACATATGGGTGCCTCAAAAATCCCTTAATGTTGATTGCTAGACTGTATCTGTGAAAGGACAAGAGGTGGAAATATTTGGACTGCTGGAGAGGGATAGGGGTATAAATGAGCACTAAGCTTAGTTTGTCTCTAAGGTTAAATTGAATTGTCTGTGTTTCAGTAGGTGTTCAGATAATGATTTTTTTTTTTCTTACAGAACCATTGTGGTTTTCCCATAGATTATTAAAAGTAAGGAACTCCTTTAGAAACCAGGTTGGATTCTAGGGTATGCTTTATAGGGTCTGGCATCTTTAGCAGATATTATTCAGACAAAACAAAGGCTGACATCACTGCTGAGTGGCTGGAACCTACTCCCACTTCATTATGAGATTTTCTGCAGCTGTGCTTCTAAAATTCAGATGTAGAGTTAAGGGAGTGATCAAAAGAAACTGGTAGCTGGGGAGAGATTGAACATATGAAGAAAGTGGAGTGGGATGCTATTTACTAATGTAATTACTTTTTTATTGTTCTGGTGTTCAGGTAGCTAAGTACCAACATGTGGTTGGCTAGCTAGATTCTGGTAGATGTAAACTGAGCTAAAGAAGACAGCTTCTCACTATAACTGAACCTATGCCTCCCTAGGAGATTCAATTGTTTAAAAATGACAGAGATGTGTGTAGAACTTGTTGCTCCATGAAGATATTTCAATAATGGTTTCCATAGCCATTGCCATAGCAAGAATGATGTGGCTGGCATGGTATCCAACTATTTTTTATTCCATATCCTCAATGATGTGCTTTCTGTGCTTTTTCTCCCTACTCTAACATGTCCTTACAGCAAAATTTGGGCTGTAACCTCATTATGATAATGATAAGCACTCCTATATTCTACAGATATTTTTAGGCCTTTTTAGATTGATTTATGAGCCTCTTCTTCCTGTTCCCACATTTCTACAGGCTTATATGTATCCTTATTCTGGCTTCCAAGCCTTGATCCCAGGGAGCTTACTGTAATTGTGGATGGAAGAGGAGATTCATTATGTGGGATAAGGGTACCTGTAGAAATAATGGACAGATCTGGCAGCATTCATTGGTTCTACTGTGGTTTGACTTGGTTCCTCAAGTGTTGTTCACCAAATGTGTTCAGTTTCTAGATCTAGAACTCAAAAATCCTAAGAAATGTGCTTCATGGACAGAAAGTTTTTTTGAATTCACTCTTTATTTATTTGAGACTGAACTGGGTGAGTCACCTGAGTCCAAATCCATACAATCTGTCTTTAGGCACACAACAGAGACCTTTTTTGGGGAATGTATCATCAGTGGGGAGAAATGGGCAATTCCCACAGGCACCTCAGATCTCAGAAGAGCTCTACTGAATTTCAGAAGTGTGGCTCCCTCCATCACTTGTACAAACTGCTGGGGCACCTGTGTCCTTTACTCAAATAAATGAAGTGGGATGGAAAAATATGCTTCTAAACTTAAACCTCTGCAGTAAGGCTCTTCTGAGAGTGACATGGCATTAAATGGACAGCAGAGGGTACTGAAGAGACAATTTATGTGTGGAAATGAAAATTAAGAATACAGATGCCTGTTTGATAGCTGGTGAAGAAATGCTGAGATTACAGAGCATGGAGCAAATGAAAGGTAGTTTCTGTCATGTCAGGCAGGAGACTCTGAGGCTTCCAAACCAAAACCAGAGCATAGCAAAAGGAATATCTTGTGGGACAGAGTTGTTCTTGCTGATCACTGTTTGCACAAAGCTGGAGTATTTAAACCAAGATGCATCAGCTTATATCTGCTCCTAAAAGGAGCAAGCCGCCCTCTGCACTCCCATCTCCCTTATTTTGCCCCATTTATTGCTGGTCACTATTTCCAGGGTACTCAGGCTGGGGAACAGCACTTGAGCATTTTCTGAAGGCAAAGCATCTGGAATAGCTCAGATCAGACAGTAAAAACATTTAAACTAACCCTGCTGTTCTCCTTAGGAGCAACTGGCATGGGTTCAAATGCTCTGTGATTTAGGTGCTCCATGGTAATTCCCTTTGGAAGGTGGCAGGAAAAAGGGCAGTAACCTCTTTCAGCTTTTCTCGAACTTGCTGTAAGTTGACTGTCCATGCATCCAGTATTTATTAGAGATTAAGGTGATGGTTTTAGCTATTCCCTATTTCTGGAATTCTCAATCTGTAAAATGGATGTATTAAAAGCAAAACCAAATTAATTATCATTTAAAAACCCCTAGATTCTTTGATGGAAGCATAGGAGAAAAATTCCCAGCCACTGTGATGGCTTAGGTGCAGATTGGGACCTGTCATGGTAAGACATGACGCTACGTCGAGTGTGGCCTGATGCCCACATTAGATTACATCCATGTGGGCAGGAGCAGATAGATTCACGTGCCTTCCCTCCCACTCTAAACAGGCTGAGCACAAAGCCAGCTCTGGCACAGACATGCTTAGTGCCCTGTTAAGTTTACTGCATCCCCTCTACTAAATTTGTTACCGAAAGCACAGCGTTGTGCTGATGCAGCAAAGCAGTATCACATCTGACGGGGTATGGTTTCACAGTGTGGGACCTCTGGCACCAGTGGGTGTTTAAAGAGTCCCTGTGCCCCCTGGAACTGCATTCCTGCTCCCACACTTCACAGCCCTGCCTTCTCACTTGGGCTGACAACTGTTGCTCTAGCTCTCCTGGAGACTGGATCAGCAATCTGATCTGTTTTTAAAACACACTTCACTTTTTCTTTCCTTTTGTTGCATTTTTCAGCATTGTTGACTGGGCAGTCATTATAGTAGGTTGGAGTGAATGCTAGAAAGGAGGAGAGCACAGTCTCCTTGAGTTTGTCTCCTCATCAAAGTCTACAACCCCTTAACTCCCTGCCCTATGGGTGAGCACGGGGCTTGTGGGCTTGCCCGCACCCATCTGTTTGGGCATTCTCTGAGTCACATGGATGCTTGGAATACTTTTTAATTTCCAAAGCATGAAAATTTTGTATCTAAATCTGCTGAGGATCATGTTCCATTATCTGACATTCTGAATGGTGAAGAGCATATAGGCCCAAGGGGAACAACTGGCATTTAAAATGGGGCCTCAAAACAGTGATTCCTGTGGGACATCAGTACAAAAATAAAATTAGTATTTTTAAGGGTCCAGGGATATTCTTTGAAGTGATCATTGTTCTGAACCTGACTTCTCTAGGCTGTCTGTGGAGTGGAGAGAGATGATCACTTTTAATTGTGATGCTGAGCAGGAGCCAAATTTATCTACTCTGAGCTGTCTTATCAAAGAATCTCTCTCTCCACTCATCATGAAATGAGACTACAGAGTCAAGAAGCTAAAATTAAAAACTGTGAAAGTAGTCCTTATGAACCATTTGTAGTCCAGGACTTAAAAGTTTTCTCTTAAGTTGTAAAAAAGTGCAGTAACTCCATTTGGAAGGTACTTGCATCCTGAATGAAATCAACTAGAGATGGAGAACCACAAAAAGACAAGTATCCTGTTAATTGGGAAATACTTCTGTATTGCTTTTCTGGGAAATGGGAAAAATGTTAAAGACCAAATGATCTGTGAATCTGCTACAAGAAGGTTAGAATAAAAAAATAAATTAATACATAAAACCAAAGGAGAATAAAAAAAATGGGACTAAAACCTTTGAGAAATTGCTTTGCTTTACTTTTTCCCTAGACAGTTTTTATTGTTTACGCTTCATTTTCTCTTCTCTTCTGCCCTTATCCCCAGAAAGCTGTAGCTTTGTGTATGTGAGGGGTAGGAGATATATTCCAGCCAGAGCAAACCGGCAGTGTGAAAAAATTAATGAAGTCTTCTACTGACCTGTAGAGGAAAATTATAGGAATGAATCAATGCCTTTTTGTCACTGATACTTTTCAATATTTTAGCAACTTTGTTTTTCTTCCTTGTCTTGTATAGGAGTCTTTTTTGTTGTTTTTGTTGTTTTATGCTAGCAGTTTTGTGAGAAACTAAAGCTGGCAAATCACTTGAAAATCCTCCTGAGGCACAACACAGACAATTCCCTCTCTTGCTTTTTCATTCTGTTTGTGTGTACATATGGATATGTAAATCAAAACAGTGATGTAGTGATTATGCAAATCTATTAATTGATTGCCTGAGAATCAACAATGCCTCCTGAGTATTTAAATACATTTATTTTACATTTGAAGAAATTTGTCTTCTCTGTATATACATATCAGACGTCTGATCAAAATAGTGACATGACTTGACTTCACCCGGGAGGAGGGAAGAAGAAGTAGCTACATGCTCTAATTGCCATTTGGTCTTTTTTTGTCTGGAAGGGTTTTGTTTTGAGATTTGAGGTCTTTCAGGGCCAGTAAGGCAGGATGCATGGAAGGCAGGCAGAGTGGTGTAAGAAATCTGGAAAATTAGTGCAGGATCCAAAGGGGAAAGTGAGAAATTAGCCATTTTATATATAAACTTGAATTATCACACTAACAAAATAAGTAGAGGGTAGTGATGGTTTACATATTTCCTATTACATTTGTTAATTCCATAGGTTCAAATGACAGCTTGTGTCACTCCCTACTGCAGTTTAACATGTATCTCTAGTCTCAAAGACAGCAGCTGTTCTTGTTCTGTAAAAGTTGCCCCTGGATTCAGGCAATTTTAAGTAGCAGAGTGGCTGCATTTTCTGCTGGCACCTCTATTGGCATTTGATGTTAAATTGAGGAAATTCCTCCTGCTGCAAGTTCCTCCTGCTCCTTGCCCAGAACACCAGTGGGCCCCAGGCAGACACAGCTGCTTCACTTTTTGAGAAGGGCTGGAGGTGGCTTTTAAGTAGGGGAGCAGCTGGTGCCTTCCCTGCTCCACTGCTCCTGTGGTGTGAGGTGACTGGAAAGTCAGTCTGCAGTCCCATCTCCTCCCTTCCCGATGCTGCACCCTCCTTATAGTGTCACTAGGTTTTTCTGAGTCTCTTGACTTACTTTTGAGAGTGATTTAACATTACCATCACACCTAAATGATCTGGTAGTACAGTTTGGTGTTGAGAAATTTCAGTGGTATCACTTAATTACCATGTGGGAGCACTGGATTTTGACCCGGCTTGTGGCAGGGATTCCCATGTTCCCTGTGTTATTGGTAGTCTCAAGATGTCTTGGAACAAATCAAAACCCCAGAGGTAAAAAAAAAAAAAAACAAACCCATTTATATTAAAGATACTTAAATGTGTGTATGCTTCAGAGCTGTGAGGCATTACAGCCTCGTGGCTGTGGTTCTGAGCAGCTTGGCAGGACGCTGTGTAGCTCCGTGTCAGGAGGTGCCGCGTCTCTTGAGCTGTCCTTTGTGTCTGGGCTGGCACTAGAGGTGAATTCTCAAACATATCTAAATAGTATAGGGGAAATTCCGAGTACCGTTTTATTAAAAACCAATACTGTTAATGTCCTGTAATTTCTTAAAAACTGGGGTAAGACCCCAATGTTTTTTGGTTTTGTTGTATTTGAAAACTGTTAATACTGATACTTGTTCAACCTTTCAATATTTCCCTTCATGTTCTGTCTAAAACATCATACTAAAAGGTAAAGATTTGAAACTGTTACAACTACCCTGAGAGAAACCTTTCAGCATGGAAGGACTGAAGTGACCTTGACCTCAGTAACCTTCAGTCCTACTGACAGAGTAGCACAAGCATGAGTTTGTTGAAAAATGAACCCAGGTGAACTCTGTGTGAATAAAAATTTATAGTAAAAGAAGAATTAATTTATTAGTTACAATGTATTATTTATAGAAATGCGTGATTAAATTAGATGAAATTGAAAAAACATTTTAAATACTACTACTATATCTATTTTTCACCTTAGAAATCGTGGATGGCAATGTGAAAATGACACTGGGTATGATCTGGACTATCATCCTTCGTTTTGCTATTCAGGATATTTCAGTGGAAGGTAAGAGTAATACAATTATGTTAAATAATTAAGAAATGTGTTTAAAGACATTTTAAAATTAATTGTGTATAAGTGAGAGAAGTGTTTTAAAATAATTTTTTCCACAGAAAATGATACTGTAAGTTCTCTACCTGGTGACGAAATTAATTTCTGGAGGGAAAATTATTTACTCTCCTTATCTTGACAGAGACCATAAGCCAGCTTTCTAAGTGCTGAAGTTCTGGTCATGTCTCTCAGCTACAGACACAGAAATATGACTTTGTTTCTGAGCTTTTGAGCTGTACCCTTTGTGTTTGGTTCTATTTATAACAAACATTTTTAGTCCTGTCCATTTGTCACATTCTTTGCAAATAAATATGATCTGATTATATCCCTCTTCTTTCTATCTATCGTTTTCCCCCTCACTGTTTCAGAAGTCTTTTCTTAACTTCCACTTGGTAACTGGCTCCAAAATGCATGTTGTTACAATACTCTTTAAATCAAGTCTATGCCTTGAAAGTCTAGAGTTCTAGAAAATGATCTCGATTTTCAACAAAAGTAGAATTGCTTGAGGCTTAGCATATTGTCCTGCCCACATAATTGGTGTGATATTACATGTGGACCTAATGGTTTATTTAATAATTTCTGACCTTTACTTATGCACTTAGATGCCCATTGGGTTCAGATAATAAATGTATTTTTTGGGCACTTAAAACCTCTTCATAAGCAAATGAACTGAGACTACAAGCATATTTCATTTAGGCACCAACACAATCTTTTTAATGTCTGTTTGCATTATATTTTATTGGGTATTTTGCTCCAGGGTACAGTCTACTGTGCAGGCTTCCTTCCATATAATTCCTTCCATTTCTAACATCCCAGAATATTCTGTGTAGGCTGAGACTCTAATCTTAACTGACCTCTGTATTTTAATGAAATTCCAGTAGTCCATTTATATGAACATCTTCTAGGATTAAATGTTGGTTTATGCCATTCAGTTTCAGGTGGCCAACGATGTTTAAGATGACAAGAAATTAATTACTTGAGCACTTTAAAAACTTTTCCCTTTTTTTACTTCCTTGTCTTTTACAGAGACCTCTGCCAAAGAAGGGCTGCTGCTGTGGTGTCAAAGGAAAACTGCTCCTTACCGAAATGTGAACATTCAGAACTTCCATCTTAGGTAATCTTCCATTATTTCAAGAGGTAGAAGCAACTCAAAAATGTTATGTCAAAATTTCCCCACAGTTGTGTAGGTATATATTTGATCAGAGAATTTTGCTCTTCACTAGACCTTTTTCAAATTCTCCTGCTCTATCTTCAGAGTGTTATTTTGGTTGGCCTTAGCATTATTTACTATGAATTCCAGAGTTATTATTTAAAAAAAGAGATCCTGCTATATACAGAATTACCATATTACATTGTTAGGGGTTCTTTGTATTAAATGGGAATTCCTGAATACTGTAGCATAGTGGCAAATGACTGCTTTCAAATGAGAGCCACAGAGAAGTTCTTCTGGCAAAAAGACCACTGTGTTGAGCATGTGAAATCATATTATGTTGAATCAGTCTTTATTGCTTTGCAATGTACATTACTATAAGGAGCATAAAATGCACTCGGTACATAAACAAAAGCAGCACTTGTAAACACATTTTGCAGAATCAGGCTTATAACATAAGTTGGAAAATTTAGTGAAGCTCCAGCCTTGTGTTTCTGTGTTTTCTTTAAGAGCTAGGATGGGAATTCCAGGCCCTGTACAGACTGCCTGGTTTGGGGATTTCCCTGGGCTAGTTCCTGAATCTGTGCCACTGGCCTACCTCATTAAAGTACATGACTTACCATGTGCACTGTTTAACCAGGTGATCTTCCCTTCCCTAAGACCCTTCTAACATTTAAAGCAAGAGCTCTATATTAGTGTTCTGAATTAATTTGTAATGTGTAGTTACCTAAAGCACATTTAGTGACAGAGAAGATACAGTTCACACATACATTCCAAGATAAGAAAAATTTGTCAGATTTGCAATCCCTGTATTGCCTTTCAGAGATCTGAAATTTGTTATGTGTTACTTTCTTAGAATATGCAAAGATATATTTAGTAGAACTTTCTATGGATTGATGGTATACTGTAAGTTACAGTGTCTGAATCTTAGTGTATTTATGTACATACACTGGTCTGATACATGATATGGGGAAAACATCTTGAATGGAAGTATCTTGATTTATGTTTGGGTAGATTGGCTCTTACAGTACTACTTTGCAGTGGGCTATCCAGATCATTTTATTTTGCACCTTTTGGAAAAAGAAATTGTTTGGTGCTCAGTGTGATTTGGTTTTACATTCTAGATGATTTTCTATTACAATGTAAGTATATGCTGCTTGATTTTGTTACATTTTTTTGGAGATGGTTCTATTATTTGAAGGACCTACCCAGACATCTGAGTGGTAGGGATTTTAAGAGTGTTAACATGCTTAGGCTCACACAATTACTGCACAGGACAAGACCTCAAACCCTCAGTCCCTGTGATTGCTTAAAGTCTTTACATAAAGTATCTTTCAGAATAATTACTTCTGGCTGAAAGAAGCCTCTCATAATCTTTCCAAAAATATATTATTTGTAGCTCCATTCATTTCCTGTTCTTGCCACAAAAGGTAGCAGGTCTGAAGTCAGGGTGAAGTGTAAGAACTCAGATCAAAGCTGTCACGTGTGAAGTGTTTTAAATAAACTGAGCTGATTTATGATTTCTTACTTCTCTGAGCATATGGTTGTGCCAGTAAAATTCTCAGAAATAACAGACGAAAAGCCTCTTGCTTCAGCAAATTCAAGTAATTGCAGGTTTGCTCTCCTTTTATTTTTTTACAAATACACTGTGAGTGTAATGGGAGATGATGCACTTTCATGGATGAATGTGTACTTGAGCTGTCCTAGAACACTGCATGAATTAAGCAATTCAAATCAGGGACTGTTGCACAAAATGTACATTGCCTAGAAAGTATATGAAGTCTACATGGAGTTTATGGAGTATATGGAGTATACCTTAAGTGCGTATGGACTGCAGAGTAAGGTATGTACTATAGATAAAGGAGTACAGTAATCGAGCAGCTCAGAGAGAGTTGACACAAGTTCAGGATTTGACAGAATTCCTGCTTTAATCTGAGCATCGAGCAAGGATCAAACTGTAAAATGCCATGACTTTATTAACTAATTTTTTTTCCATTTTATTTTTTTTGCTGTAAAGCTGGAAAGATGGCCTTGGATTATGTGCACTTATCCACAGACACCGACCTGATCTTATTGACTACTCCAAGCTAAATAAGGTCATCAGTCTGGGTGGTACAGCATGCTGTCCTGCAGTGATTTGGCTGGCTTCTGGTTTGCTTAGCATGTTTTCTAAAATACAGGCTGAGGAGTGCATACTAATTCTGACTTTCTAAGGTCCTTCCCAAAAAAAACCTCAATGACACAAGGGAGAGGACCTCCTGACTGTCCTGTGTCCTTTCCCTTCCATTACAATGACTTCAGCATTTAATTGCAAATAATCTGGCCCTCAGATTCTGGCAGTTGATGAAGTATTTATACTGCCCAATATGGAAGTTAAATCAAATACTTTGGAATTATCCATTTACCACTGATAGTATTGTCCATCCTGTTTTTATCCGGTGTAAATGACTGTAGATTGCAGACCAGTAAACAATGACATGACAATTAATCATAAAATTCCTCAGAACAAACACTACCCTTGCTAATTAGGAATACACATTAAATTACTAGTCTTACATATTCAGAAAGTATTCACTGATTCTCAGATCTACTCTTCCACCTATACTTCCAGACAAATGGAAGCAAAACCCATAAGCTAACCTCCTTAGTAGTACCTCATGGAGATTAAAAACTATTTTATTACATTCTGCTACTTATGGCAAAATTGATGTTTTCTAAAAGATACTTTGGTTTGAGAGGGAGAAATGAGCAATGAGCAGTAATGTCAGAATTTCTTGGTATCATTACTGAAGGAAAAAACCTGGAAAGAAGTAGAATGTTGTTTCACATGAGGTCTCAATACAAACATGCTGATTTCTCCTTTGGAATGAATGTAAACACCAGTCTCGTGTAAGCACCGGTGCAGCAGAAACCTTAATCATTATTTTAATCTGTTGTGTGCAACTTTGCATTGATGAGAGAGAGTGGTAAAACATCCAATGTATTTTTCCATTCCATGCCCTTTCATTGCAAATTGTTTTACTAGTGGAATCAACTGTTACTAGAAAGCCCTTGGTGAAGAAAAGATAAATGAATGAACTGAGACTATTTTAAGACTTATTCTGCTTTATATGTTTATAGGTTCAGTTTATGCTAGAGTCCCTGAAATGTGCAGTAATGAAAATTAAATGAACTTAGTACTGAACACGTAAGATTTAAATTTAGGCAGCTGTTAAGATAACTTCAGATCTGAACCAATGGGCAAAATATTAGCCATCAATACCAGCTTGTTCTCCAATTCTATATGCAACCTTTCCTACAGATAAACAGAGTAATGGAATGACTGAGCTACCTGTCTCTGTGCACATGTGCTTATTATGCATGGCATGAACAGAAGTGAGTTTGATTGAATCTGTGCTTTGAATAGTGGTACGTGGTGCTGAAGAACATCACAGTTAACCATCCCATAGATGAGTGCTGAGAAAAGGGAACAGAACATAAGCAGGTCTGCTTCAATGCTACTATTTTCCTCTTAGAGGTTTCCAAAATAAGAACAGGTCAGGTTTCAAATTGAGGCTGAGCTGTTGCACGTAAAGCACATGCAGAAAAAAAATCCTTAAATAGATCCTGCTTTTCTGGCCTGGCTGTTTGATTGACTCTTCATTTTGGTTACATTAACAGCTGTCTTGGCGTCTTGTTTCTTACTGCCTGCATGCTGTCCTTTCCTTTTCTCAACAATATGTTTTGTGTGAACTTGTAGCTGGAAAGACGGCCTTGCTTTCAATGCCCTTGTCCATAGACACAGGCCTGATCTCCTTGACTATGCCAAGTTAGATGAGGTATTTCTTTAGCTGTAGCAGAGATTTTTAGTTACTGTGGCTTGTAGCTCTGTTTAAAAGGATGGGTGATGGAAATCTCCAATTATTCAGAAGCTGCTATGATTTTAAAGCAATCCTTTACCAGTGGAGCACTATTTACTCATGCATTTAGTACCAAGCACACAAATAGGAGGTGCTCATCACTCATTCATAGGCAAAGTGCTTTAACCTAGTCAATAGTTCTCACTTAGATTTACTGTCTTTTGTCTTTTCTTTTACAAAATCCGTGCTCTCTATCTGAACTGTGCTCACTACTTCCTTTCTCTTTCCTTCAAATACCAAAATCTCAAAACTGGAGGAAGTGCTTGAATTTCCACAGCCCTAAAAATCCGTTTATAGAGGCATTATGGGTTTTTATTTCCAAGCCCAACCTGGCAGTTTTGCTCCTTCTGGAGAACAATTCTGCCTGTGCTTGCTTCTTCTCGTGCAGGCACCTAACCAGCAGAGAACTCAATGGAAGTCATATCCCTGTGATGTACTGTTTAGTGGGTATAAAACAGGCAGGGCTAACTCTGTGTTGAACAGTCTCATTTAGCCTGCTGGTCCAGTGGCATTTAGTGTCTGTATTGTTGCTGTACTTCATTCAAAATTAGCTCAGAACTGAGTATGCACTGTTATCTGTGTTCACCTCCAGAATGCATTTCCAGCAGAGTTCTAGCAGTAGATAGTACCTTATTAAAATTTTCTTTTGAAAACATAGCAGCAGATGGACCAAAAGTTCATATACCTAGACTCTGTTTTTTGAAGAACAATAGTTGTGACTCCAGTTTACAGTTTGGAAAAAAAGAAGCTAAGTTTTAGTGTACCTACTCTAGTCTTGCTTCAAAGAAAAACTTCTATTTTTGACTTATTATTTTTTTCCTTACTGCAGGATGACCCCATAGGGAATATCAACCTTGCCATGGAAATTGCTGAAAAACATTTGGATATTCCAAAGATGCTGGATGCAGAAGGTGAGAGTTACAACTTACTGAAGTTTGTGTTGCTAGTAAACAGGACACAGTAAAATTTCTCTTTTAATTTTTTTTCCTAGAAGATTTTCAGTATTCCTTTCATGTGAATCATAATGTAGCAACCTGCTTAATTTTCAAAAAATATTTTCATCCCTTTCCTGCATGCATTGGATAATTCCACACACTTTTTGCTTTATTATTTATTGTTTGTTAATGCTTGGATTTATTATGGTGCTTTGGACCCTAACCTCAGCACATGGCCCTACTGTGTTGAGGTAAAATGCAGGATCAAAAGTTAATCCTTGCTTTTAATAATTCAAATTTAATAAAGGGAAATATAACTGTTAGCAACTTAAAGCATATTCAGTTTTTTAAACGTTTAAGCGAGGGGCCAAAAATAGAAATAGCAGAAGTACTCTCAAAGCTTTCAAAATATACTAATACATGCCTCACCTCCTCTGAAAGAGAGCTAGGTTGAGAGAAGCATTTTTTTTAGTTCATTTTAGTTGTAAACTTTTTGAAGTGATACTTTTAACAAATAATTAATGTGTCTCCAATTATCTTGAGAATTTCCTGAATTTCTTCAAGACAATCAAACTTTTGTACTCTGGGCAAAAAATGCTGCCAAAATACTGGAATTTGCCTACATTAGTTCAATCTTCCCCAACAGTGGAGACTCAGCTCTGGTGGCTTGTCAGTAGAGCAGTGATAACATGGGAATTATCTAGAGAACTCAAACTGACTATACCATGTCCTCTTGAAGTCTTCATTTGGAAAGTTAGACAGGATGATTTGGAAAATCTAGGCTGTAATCTCTTAATTGAAGAGTAGTTTCACTTTCATGCTTTAAAACTTTTTTTTTCATCTTTTGAACTGCGATTCCCCTTTCAACAACACCACTTAATTATTTTGCTCTGAAATAAGTGTGCAAGGAATAAACAGAGAAGTGCTGTCCCCTTGCCATTGAGCAGCTTTCTACATTTTTTCCTCTTCTCTTTGTAGTCAATATAAAAAATCTTTTATTTTCCTCACCAAATTTTCTGCACATTCTATTCCTTATCTTACTATTCTCCTCTTGGCAGTAATGAAATTATAGTCTTTCTAATACCTTTTAAGTATTCATGGACACTTTTTACCATCTTTACTTCCACTGTGCTCTCTGTGGAAACTTTGCCAAGTTTTGTTCACAGCTACATAAAGTAGATGCAAAATCAGTAAATATATTGGTATTAGAAATTTCACTGTTAACATTAGAAGTTTTCACTCATTCCAGGGTCTTGCCAAGTCAATATCTTCCCACTCCTTACATTGACAGGAATTCATGCAGCCTGAACTAGAATCATTCATTGCTCAGCCATAACTGCTGTAAAAACACCTTTTCCTGCCTTTCTTTGTTAAGTACTGAAAAGGTCCATTTTTACCCATGGATGCATACCTTGATTGCACCCACTTTATATTTTCACTCTCCTGCCATGGTAGGGACAAAGCTATTAGCCGGCCAAGCTAAACCCTCCTGTGATTTATGCTATTAACTAAAAGATGGGCTGGCACAGGGATTGCAGAGCTGCTACTATCCAACTTTTCTTAGCACAAAATGTATTTCTGGACTGCAGGACTTGTACAGGTTCCCAGTATATGCCAGTACCCTGTCAGCCACAGGGACCCTGTGCTGATACACACTGAGTGCAGTTCTAGTTTGTGACTGTCTGTGGCTGTGTTTAGCTCTGCAGTAATTGCAGTGATTCAGATGAAGTTGCTTTGGAGTGGCAGTGAAGCTGAACCCAGCAGATCTGCCAGCCATGCCATCTGCTTGGAAGTTTCCACAAACCAGAAGGTAGCAATACCCTTCTGTACAGTCTCAGCCTTCAGATGTTTTGCCATTTCAGGGAGAGTTGTATCTTTTGTGCTTGCTGATTCCTAAAGCTTAGGTGACTTTGCACTCATACCAGTAAACAGATGCAACCTGAACAATTGTGTATTTATTTGGAATCCTTACAGCACCGAGGTGGCACCATTAGCATAATCAGATGAAAGTACCTTGTGAGAATTTCTGAGCAGTTAACCCTCTTCTCTCCACACAGATGTAGTAAACACTGCCAGACCTGATGAAAGAGCCATTATGACTTATGTTTCCTGTTACTACCATGCATTTGCTGGTGCTCAGAAGGTGAGATTGTAGATGGATCAGATCTCATCCTTCACCTTCTGTCTTGTTTTTTTCAGCAGTTTTTCCTTTTCTGATCTTTTCCTCACTAGAACAGCATCTTAGAGCTGAGCTCATTTCCTATCGCCTCTTTTCTCTGTGAGACGCTGTTTTGGTAGAGCCAGTAGTGGTCTATCCATTTGTTCCATAGAAACAAACCTTTCTGTCTCATCTTTTTGCATATTTACTAATAATATCCAGTAGGTTTTTGACAGCTAGTTACTGAATGGGAGAGGATGATATTCCCTTAAAATGAATTTGTGTGCATTCATTTGAAGCACCATTAAAAATGTAAGATGAAAATAAGCTCAGAGTGAAAAAAATAGTAGACCTCAATCTTTCTTCTCTCTGCTGGATATTATTTCTGCTACAGATGTCAAAATCATCATAACATGCTCAGAAAATAAACCCTTCTCTTATGCTTTCAGGATTGTTTTTAAAATGTTAAATGCATAATGTAAGTACAAACAGCAACACCAAATGATGCTGCTAAGCAAAACAAAAACATGTATAGACATCTCAGACAAGCTCTGGAATCATGTTCTAAAGAAAAGAAGGAAAATTCTAAAAAATAAGGCGGTTTGGAGTTGGGCATACTTCAGGTATTGGTAATATAAAAATACTGATATATAATGCTAAAGTGCAAGTTCTGGACAACATCCCCCAGACTGAAATGTAGTCTGCCTTTCCTGGGTCTGAGTCAAAATCCTCCCCATTTAAGTTACCAGACATATGTGTGCCAGTTCTTAAACAGACAGTCCTGTTAAAATTAGGGTTACTCACCCCTATGACAATACTGCTGGATCAATCTTAATGAAAAAAAATCCTCCTCTTTGTATTAGCTTATACTGATTTTTTAGTGTACTTTTTATTCCATCAGGACCCCTCAATCTAACAGTAAATTTTTTACAGCTTTGTAGAATTTCTCGGATACAGAGCTAAGGACAAGAAAACAGTAAGAAGGACGTGAAGTTATGCATTTATTTATTCATCCTATTTTCTACTCCTCGATTCTTTTTTTTTTCTTGTTTTATTTTAATTTCTCCCCCCTCTTGTAGATATTGTGAACACTCCCAAACCTGATGAGAGAGCTATCATGACATATGTGTCCTGCTTCTACCATGCTTTTGCTGGAGCAGAGCAGGTATTAATCAACTGTGTCTTCAGGTTGCTGTGTTTTTGATTGGTTGTTTCACATTTCCACTAGTTTATTTAAAAAAAAAAGCAACTCAACTAATTTAGTACTATGTGGTTTTAATTAACTTTTGCAAGTATTACTTTAACACTAATATTTGTTTTTAACCAACTCTCAAACCTGTTTTAGTTAAATGTTGTGTAACAAGTTAACTTCTTTAATTCAAATAGACATTCTGTTTCTAATTTTTGGTCTTTATTTGGAAATTTTAAGGACTGTTTTAGAAAAAAACTGATTTGAAGATATTGTTAAGTGGAGTTGTTGCTTGTTGCTACAACATCTAATGTGTTTACTATATAACTGAATGTTTGACTTTTGGAGACTGAGACTTACTCATGCTGAGTAGCAATTTAGGGCTAGATTTTCAAAGATGCCTGAAGAGACAGGCACAGAAGATATCCAACACAGTTTTTGTGCCTGGTTCCCACTGAAGCCAACAGAATTATTTGTGGATGAAAGTATAAAAGGCATGCACATCATCAGCAGACCTGTCATTAATGGGATATTCACTTACAAATGTGGCACTTCCCACTCTTCTCTTTCATACACAAATGGACATAATCCAATTTATGTTACAAAAAAAAGCAACAAACCTTTAAAGTAGCTGGTATTTTCCCTTCATCCTCAGGACTGAATTTCCCTTCCTGTCTGCTAGGTGCCCTATACCTTACCACAGCACAGCTATGCTGTTGCACTCTCTCATTCTTGGGTAGGAAGGTTTTGCTATTCATGCAAAAACTTTTGCTATTCATCCAAATACTCTGTAACACAGGAGTCTACATGGATATTAATTTCATTAGATATATTCCAGAGTCATATTTGTAGGAAAGTACTGCTTTGTGGTATCAAACTAGTAAATTTAAAATATGGCAGAGCTACACAGAGCCTTCACATATAAATTTATTAGGAGGCATGAAAAGATTTGCTGTCAGTGGTTGAGCTGCACTTATTCTCAAGGGTTGTACAGACATAGAGTGGCCTAAGACTCCTGCATCACATGTGGTGTCTTTCCAGTGTGGCTAACAAATCTAATACTTTTTGGATGTGACTTATAAAAATAACCTAATAGGTTATTAGGCTATTTGAGAGTGGCCTAAGTTGTCTTAAAAAAAGAAAAGATTTATTAGACAACTATATAATAAGGCTTCATTGTACAACAAGGGGACCTCTGTGCTGATCCATGCCTCATTCAGGCCATTGGAATCTATGGCTGCAGAAGGAGGGAAGTATGAGTATCTCAGCAACCTAGGAGCATAAATCACTAACTATAAAAAATTGTGATATTTTATTTGCAGCAGCCACATTCTCTCTCTTTCTCCAAGCCTATACCTTTCTCAGAATGTGTTTATGAATATGTTCTGTTTATTTGCTGTGTCTTACAGGCTGAGACTGCAGCTAACCGGATCTGTAAGGTGCTTGCTGTGAACCAGGAAAATGAGAGGTTGATGGAAGAGTATGAGAGACTAGCAAGTGAGGTAAGGATGCTCTATCTGTAATGTGGTGACAACAATGTTCATGAAATATTGAAAGTTGAAAGATTTGTGCACTCTCTTCAAGACAGAAGAGTGGAGACACTGTAAGGGTAAATCTCTCAGTGTTAGGTCACAAAGCCCAGTTGCCCAAGATACCGAGTTTTGGGTGACTCCTTTGCCACAGACTTCCTGTGTGACCTTCAGCAAGTCAGTCCGTCTTGTTAATGTGCCCAAAAGGGTGTCTTGAGGACTGTCATCCATCTGCCCCAAGACCAGGCTTCCTGTCTCACTAATCTTCAAAGACAGCCATCCTTGACCACATGTGGAACATACTAGATCAAGCAAGCCCCTCAGCTTTGTGTACTGCAGAGCACACCTGGAGAGGGTCTGTCAGGTTGTTCACAATTCATCTATGAGCAAGGACAGCAGATGAACGTACAGATGAATGTGCTCCTCCTGTCCTTTCTTGTTTAATGGCAAATCTGCTGAGCACAACTACAGACACAAAACTACAGACTCATTGTACAGTGCACAAATGAGACCTCTCTTATCTTTTGTTGCTTAACCTGCAAAAACATACTGAGATCACAGCACTACTTTCTGTATCTAAATTTGCACTAATGGCCTTCTGAGTGAAGACTTTTATATGACCTGAAGCTGGTTTCTGTCCCAATCCCATAACTATGAGTACCTGAAACACCAAGACCAATACTTTTGAAAGTGGCAGTTGATATTGGGTAACTCAGATTCTGAGTAATTACAGACACCTTAGATGCGTGTTAATCATTCTGAAAATCAGGCTATTTCTAGAAATACCTGGAATATATGGGAAAATTTGCTACTTGTATTAAGCAATACATTATAAAAAGTATTGTTTAGCTTTGAATATCTTGTGCTTAGTCACCATTAAGGCATCAGTACCAAGTGAAGTCAATAATATTAAAATGGAACAAACTTAATTAAGATTTGTATGTTCAGCATAATCTTTTCTTGGTTGTTTTTCCATTGCCTTTATTTGATTTGTTTTTGTTGGTTTGAAAGCTTTTAGAATGGATTCGCCGGACAATTCCTTGGCTGGAAAACAGGACCCCAGAAAAAACAATGCAGGCTATGCAGAAGAAATTAGAGGACTTCCGGGACTACCGCCGCAAGCACAAACCTCCCAAAGTCCAGGAGAAATGTCAGCTGGAGATCAATTTCAACACCCTGCAGACAAAACTGAGAATCAGCAATCGGCCAGCTTTCATGCCATCAGAGGGGAAAATGGTTTCAGTAAGTAAAGAAGGCATTAATATTCTGTTTGTTTTATCAATGATCTCCCAAAAAACCCAATGTGAAGGATTGAAAAGCCATTCTAAGTAATTCTCAGAAACATCAGTTTGTTGTACTTCTTCAATACCAAATTCCTTTTACACGTTCCCTTTTGTTCCAGAATCTTGCTTTCTAATAAGCATGCTCCTGCCTCTTTGAAGGCTTTCCCAAAAGCAAAGTATCTGGAGATGCAAGACGATATAGAACTTCCTTTGGGAGTGTTATCAATACTCGTATATCATTGAGCCCATGACTGCTTATTTAAGCAAAAGTTAGTGGTTTCACTGACATTTTAGTCATCAAACAAACAGACATTGCTCAATACTTGTTTCTACATTTTTTTCTATTTTGCTTTTTCTCTTATGTCTGTGAAGATAAGAACATTCTGTACCAAGAATTCTCATCTGCTGATAAGTACTGTGACTTGACTGGGGATCAAATAATTTCCTGTGGAATACAGCAAAATTGTTTCTGTACTCTATTATATAATTTGTTTTGTTTTTCATGAACAAAGAAAAATTCTCTGTCTGGAAAGGGTTATTGTCCACTCCCTATATGCAGAAAATAAGGACCCTGTATCTTGAGCTTCCCACTCATGTCTTTGAGTTTGCCAGGAAGCTCACAAAACTTTGAGTACTACAGAAAGTGAAATGAATTTGTGTTCCAGGTAAAACATGCACCAAATCCTCTTGATACTAATTACCTTGCTATTGTCAACTTGTTAAAGCAAAGCACTTTCATTTTCATAACAGATAGATATATTACAAAAGAACACACACATTGTAAAATGGGAGGTAAAAGCAATATATTGTGAAGACTTTGGACCTGTAGCCATGCTTGGAAACCATTTCTATGGGGCTTCTTCAAACCCACCTGAACACAACACACTATGAGGAGCAGGTGTCTGCACTAAAACACAACTGCCTGACAACATTTTCTATGAGTCTGTGATTTTACAAAATCTGAACATAAAAACTTCTCTTTTTGAAGCCAAATTGTGAACAAATCAAAAATCTGTAAACTTAGATGAAAAGAGATTATAGTTTCATCCATCTCTCCCATGTATTCTCTTCACAGGATATTGCCGGCGCTTGGCAGAGACTTGAACAAGCTGAGAAAGGCTATGAAGAGTGGCTGCTGAATGAAATACGACGACTGGAAAGACTTGAACACTTGGCTGAGAAATTTAGGCAGAAGGCTTCCACTCATGAACAGTGGGCATATGGTGAGGAGAGATGGCTTTTAGCATTTTTAGTATTTCAATGTTTGAAGTTGAACTGTCAGTGCTGAGTATTTGCCAGCTACTAACTCACTCATAAGTAGTTTGAACAATTTCAGACAATAAAATAATAACAGATAAAATATCAGGTTTTGTTGACTGTAGTCATGGTCCTAACTTGTTGGCATGTTGCTAATGAGATGTAACTGTAAAAATCATACTTGAGGTAGTGAGTCAAACTTAATGAGAACATTCAGCATTTGAATAGAGGCTATTACTGCTAATGTATTCCTATGCAGTTGTACACCAGCAATCCAACCAGGAATGCAGTCATACCACTGGTTGAGTGTGAAATTATTAACAGAAGTATTCTGAGTTTATTATTATTTGGTCATCATGATGTTCTGAATAGTCCAGATAAACTCCATGATCCTGGACTCATGTCTGCTTTGCTCCAAACCCTGAATTACATGCCTAGTTCTGGCTTTTAATGGTAACCTAACCTACCTGTAGTTGTGACACCTGTAGGACCTTACAGTGGTGTTCAATTTTGTTGGGGACTATTAAACATAGGTCTGCTCTATCATCCTGACAACGCTTCCTGTTTCTGCCATCTTCTGGCTTTTCCCACCTAGATTCTTTTGACATTGTGAAAGTGAATCAGAGTCCATCCTCTAACAAAGTTGCTGGAAGCATGCAGGGCTGTAAATGGCTGCCAAGCAGACACTAGAAGGGAACCTCCATTTATGAGCCCTGAGAGCTGATTTTCTGAGCGTAAACTACTCATGGTGACAAGTCATAGCTGTTGTGTAGGGAAAACTTCACATAAGCTGGTACACAGCAAGTGCAACAATAGTTGCTTCCGGCTCTAGGATTCACAGAGCTGCAAATGCCATGTGGTGAGTGCAGCTGCAGGGCCTGTCTGTTTGGATTCAGTTGTCCAACATAGGAGCTACTCAGCAGTAGTATTTCAGTTTCTACTTAATCTTTGTTTCTCTAGCCTTTTGTAGATAAGTTGGCATTTTCCACTTAAAATTCAGTGTTCAAGACAAAAGGCAGTCACACATCTCAGGTTTATTTTTTTTTAAGTGCCAAAATGACTAATGAATTGAAGGCAGAACATAAAAAAGAATAACAGAACATTAGTAAGAGTGAAGCTGAGCATAGCAGTGTGGTTTCTGTTTTTTTAAGTCTATTCTACAAAAATTATCACAGTGGCTTAGAGGTACATTTTTTGCTAATATACCATTTTTGTGCCAGTTTGTCCAGCAATATAATACTCACTATTTTAGACCTGTATAAGCAGCCTATGCAAAACCAGGACATTACTGTGAGAGCTTTAAAATTATATGTTTCTATTTAACATATGTGGACAATTTGCTGCTGATTTCAGTGGGGGTGGGATTTAATTTCATACATATGATTTTCACCATGCCTCTACTAAAAAGTTGATTAAATTTACAATTTTCCTAACAAATAAATTGAGTAATAAATGAGTAAATAAACTAAAATGAAGGAGCAAATAAACAAAAAAATTAGTAATATTTTTGTTTCTCTTTCAGGCAAAGAGCAGACCTTGCTTCAGAAGGATTACGAGTCTGCCTCTCTGACAGAAGTCCGTGCCATGTTAAGGAAACATGAAGCTTTTGAGAGCGATTTGGCTGCTCACCAGGACAGGGTGGAACAGATCGCTGCCATTGCCCAGGAGCTGAAGTATGTTCCATTTAAAGGCTTGCAGCTGCTGACATTTAACTTTGAGATAAACTCTTTCCAATGAATTTGATAGTGTCATAGGTACCAACGTAGGAATTCCAGGCATAGCTTCTTAAGTATATTATCTGAGCTGGTCACTGAGACCTTTCCCTCATCTCCCCCTTACCCCTAACCAAATATAGATATTCAACTGACCAAAACTATTTGAAAAGAAACATTTTCAACTTGACTTCACAGTAATATTT
The DNA here is from genome assembly GCF_031753505.1 of Anomalospiza imberbis. Classification (NCBI taxonomy): domain Eukaryota; kingdom Metazoa; phylum Chordata; class Aves; order Passeriformes; family Viduidae; genus Anomalospiza; species Anomalospiza imberbis. Next base: position 69,805,420 of record NC_089683.1, on the reverse strand, counting down.
TAGCATTAGCTCTACCCATGAGTCCATTGTGGGTTGATGGGAATCCTGGAGGTGTTTATTTCTCAGTTCATATGGTCTGCTGAGAAGTACGGGCTATAAATTGTTTAACTTAGAAAATAATTTCACTTACACAAATTACAGATCAAGTATCTTCACAAATATATTGGTCCCTTCAAAAGGCTTCTCATGCCTTTATTATCTCTGTAATAATGGGTAATGCACTGACTTCCTGCAGATGTAATTATCTCTAATATGTTGATTTTTACAATCTCTTGATATTATATTTTGAAGTCCCATTGTCTCCATTTTACAGAAGGGACACTGGAAACTAAATAAATTGCTCTCAGATTCCTGCCCTTGGCTTCAGCTCTCCAAGTTTCAATTTCTCACCTTGAACAGGCAGAACAGTTACTGCTCAGAAATGAAATCTTAGAAACATGCCCTTTTTTCACTTTGTGAAGGACCATGGCTCACAAACTGCTCCATATTCATTAACGATTAAAAATCACAGACTTGTCTAAAAATGTAGTTCATATCTGATAGCAGCAGCACTTAATTGTGTAATTCAAATGGATTTAAAAGAAAAATCCTGTCTTCAGGATTATTTAAAGGAACAAAAATAAAGCACAGTGGACAGATTATGTACTGTGCTTTGGTTAATGAGAAAGAAATCAGAAAAAAACACAGAGAATGAAGAATTCCCTGAATATGTGAGATTATGAAACACTTTCTGGCATGCCTTGATCTCTGTTGTGGAGTTATTTCATAGGATGGCTTGGGTTGGAAGGGACCTTAATGATCATTTAGCTCCAAGACCCTTACCATGGACAGGGATATCTTCCACTAATCATGATGCTCCAAAACCCCATCCAGCCTTGCCTTGAACACCTCTGGAGATGGGGCATCCACAGCTTCTCCAGCCAACCTGTTCCAGTGCCTCACCACCCTCACAGTAAAGAATTTCTGCCTAATATCTAGTCCAAACCTGCCCTCTTGTTGTTTAATGCCACTCCCCCTTGTCCTTGTTAAAAGTACCTCTCCAGCTCTCCTCTAAGTCTCCTTTAGGCACTGGAAGGCTGCATTAACAAACATCCTCCCGCAAACATCCTCATCTACATGCTGGACAGCCCCAACTCTCTCAGCCTGTATTCTTAGGACAGACGCTCCACCCCTCTGATCATCTCTGTGTCCCTTCTCTGGACCCACTCCAGCAGGTCCATGTCTTCTCTGGGGGCCCCAGAGCTAGATGCAGGGTTCCAGATGGGGTCTCACCAGAGCAGAGGAGCAGAATCCCCTCCCTGGCCCTGCTGCACACGCTGCTTTGGATGCAACCCAGGACACGTTTGGCTTTCTGGGCTGTGAGTGCATATGGCTGGGTCATATTTAGCTTCTTGTCAATCAACATCCCCAGGTCCTTCCTCCCAGGGCTGCTCTCAACCCATTCTCTATCCAGCCTGTGTTTGTGCTTGGGATTGCCCCAGGATTTGTTTCTCTTTATATGAAAGAAAGTTTTTGTAACACCTAATCATTTGTTAATTCAGCTTCAGCTTATGAATTATGAGAAACTTTGGGAATGTAGCATACATAGCACAGCATCTGCTTACCAGTGTTTTGAACTCTCTGTCCTTTACCTCTGGTGACGCCAATGAACACTGTATCCTGTCTATTTTGGGATTGTCTCTTCTCAGTTGTTTCAGTAATTTGCTGTGTGAAGTAAAACAAGTTATTTGTGGCCCAGGCTGCAAAGGTGCTGAAAGCTGATTGCATTTAGAGATGCTCTAATTTGACTTCTCTGCTTCTCATTACAATGGTGCTATCAGTGACTGATTTTTCACTGTGACTCTGTAACTCAATTAGGCTTAATCCCCTTGGGGAACACTGAATGAAAGGTCATAAAGGTCAGGTTTTAGGTTTTATCACTGGCTGCAAGCTAATGGGCAGCTTCTATTTAAATGCTGATTTTAATTATTTATACATAATTCCTCGCACAATAAAATTATGGAGGAAAATGCTAATTTCTTTCTTAATCCGTATTTTTAAAGAAGGATTAATGTCTGAATGCTAAGAAATGTGCATTGGCATCTGATACAAAGCCTGTTGAAGTAAGTGTGGGTATTTCTTTCTTGATTTTTATTTATTTCATTGGTGGGTTGGTTGTCTTTTTGCTCATCACTGAAGCAGGCCTTACAGAAACCATTATCATTTGTGTCTAAATGCCAAGTCAGTAAACCTCCATGTTTTGTTTTAGTCAATCTGTTGGATGCCTAATGTTGCAGTTTCAAAGGAGAACTATTGCTGTATGTCCTGGAACTCTACTAGTTACAGTTTCCTGTCCTGGTATTTTCTGCTACAGCTCCGTCCACTGTATGCTTAAGGTTAAAATTGCTACAAACTTGTTGATTGATGCTATTTAGATAGAGAATTTATGTGTGTATGCAAACAGGTGATTCTAGCCAGGATGCTGCTATAAAATTGTTGTGTTCCCAGCCTGTATAGACTTAGATATTCCTTGGCAAAGAGGCATTACAGAGCTTGGAGAGGGCTTTATATAAAGCTGAAGGGGGACAGGCATTTCTAAAATGAGATTTGCCATTTATGACATAGCAAATGCACATTTGAGTGAGCTGCACTATAAAAACAAATGTTAATTTATGATCTGATGTGCTCATATCAATGTTTCCAATCATCAAGACAAAATTTTTGGAATGTAGTTTCTTGTATATCCATCACTTGTAGTATAGTGACTGATTTTCAGCCAAGCAGACCATTATCTGTAAGACTGATTTTAGAGTAATTTTGATTCTGGAGACCTGGGCTCAGATTGTGCTTATGTGCATGATTAACATGAGCCTTGTTCTGAAGCAATGCTTAAAACATGTTGCTCAGCAGGTTATTTTGTGGCACTATCACTGTTCCCAAAGTGAACTCACACTTAAGTGCTTCTCTGGATCAGGTCAAAATTTCCCTGAATTTTTAAATCTGACAGATAAGATTGAGTTATTTGTAAGATCAGTAGTGGTAACTTAATGATTTTTAAATTCCCAAGGCGTAGATTTCAAATGGCCAAACAAATAGAAAGACTGCTTTCTTAGAAGGTCTGTAACACATGAGAAGTAGTACTTCACGCACTGCAAAGTAAACATTTTTACAAATTGTAAATCTAGTCTCTTCAATGTCGTGAAAGATAAAAACATTAATAGGACAGGGAATGTTAACGTGTGTTTTATTTCCAACTAATTAATCTTTGAGTTATTACTTCTGTTGCTCCTGCTTTGAGCAGAAAGATATTCTTTGATACCTACAATACACTTATTTGAAGTAAACAACAGCAGGCCCAGAAAGGTTGTGGAGCTACATTGCTTAAGGCCACTTGGTAAGCTAACTTAGGATTTAGTCAGTTAGCAACATGGGTGCCCTTTTTGAAAGTTGTTTTGATATTATTCTCCTACCTATTTGTCCACAGCACACATCTCTGGAAGGAACAGGAAAGTAGAGATCTTACAGGGAATGACTGAATCTCCCTGGCAGAGCTTGTGGAGGAAGGTGGCGTATCACCTTCCAGGACTTTGACCACAGCTGGTACAATCAGTCCCTCACTTTCATGGAAGGACACCTGCCCTTACCCTTAATTGACAAAAGGAGCTAAGTGATCCATTGAAGCAAAAATAAATTTTACTCACTCAGGAACATAATCTAATAAACTTAATATGCTATAGCGAAAGAAAAACGAACTTTCAGCCAAAAGCTCATGACAGCAAAATCAATCTCAGCCTGTTTCAGCCAAGACTCTATGCTCCTGACTTAAAATTTCTTAGCAGATAGGTGGCTTTTGTTGTACCCCGCTGAAGGTTAATGAATAAGCTTCCAAAGAAGGAAGCGAGTTTTCCAGTTAAGAAGCCCTTGTATAGTGTGACTTGCTGGCCATTTTCTCCTTACTTATGAGAGTTTACTTTCACAATTTTGGGTTGTTTTTGTTATTTTTTAAAATTGTTTGGAGGATTGAATTAGAGAATACCTAGGCAAACTTGACATCTACAAGTCCATGGGCTCTGATGCGCTGCATCCGTGAATGCTAAAAGAATACCATAGAGAGGCTGCTCATGATGATCTTTGAAAGGCCATGGCAGTCAGGAGAGGTGCCTGAGGACTGAAAGAAAGCAAATGTCACCCCAGTCTTCCACAAGTGCAAGAAAGAGGACTCAGGGAGCTACCAGCCAATAGCTCCAGCCTCATCTCAATCCCTGGCAAGGTGATGGAGCATCTGATTCTGGAGGCCATCTGTAGCCACAGGAAGACAGGAATGTGATCAGGAGTAGTCAGGTAAATTATGCTTGACCAACCTGGTTGTCTTCTACAATGAGTCAACTACCTGGATGGATGAGGGAAGACAAGTGGGTTTTGCCTCTCTTGACTTTAGTGAGGCTTTCAACACTGTCTCTCACAACATCCTCATGGGCAAAGTCAGGAAGTGTGGGCTGGATGAGTAGACAGTGAGGTGCATTCAGAACTGTCTGAACGGCAGATCCCAGAGGGTCGTACTCAGTGGCACATGGTCAAGTTGGAGGTCTGTCACTTGTGGTGTCCCCCAAGGTCCAGCACTGGGCCCCGTGTTGTTCACCTTGTTCATCAATGACTCAGGTGAAAGGGCAGATGCCTCCTCAGCAGGTTCACTGACAACACAAAGCTGGGAGGAGGGGCCAGTACCCCTGAGGGCTGTGCAGCCCTTCAGAAGGATCTCAGCAGGTTGGAGAGATGGGCAGAGAAGAACTGGCTGAAATTTATCAAAGGCACATGCAGGGTCCTGCACCTGGGGAGGAATGACTCCTGCACTAGCACAGGGTGGGGGGCTGAGCTTCTGGAAAGCAGCTCTGTGGAGAAGGACCTGGGGCTCCTGGTGGACAACAAGATGTCCAAGATCTTGTCCTCACGGCCAAGAAGGTCAATAGTGTCCTGGGATGGATTAGGATGGCATTGCCAGCAGGTCGAGGGAGGTGATCCTGTCCCTCTACTCAACCCTGGTGAGGCCACATCTGGAATGCTGGGTCCAGTTCTGGGATCCTCAATACAAGAGAAAGATGGAGCTCCTGGAGCAGGCCAGGGGAGGGATACAGAGATGATGAGGGGACTAGAACATCTCTCTTATGAGAGAAGGATGAGGGAGCTGGGCCTGTTCAGCCTCAAGAAGAGATGACTGAGAAGGGACCTCATCAATGTCTGTCAGTATCTAAAGGGAGGGTGCCAAGAGGATGAAGCCAGGCTCTTCTCAGTGGGGCTGAGCAATAGGACAAGAGGCAACAGGCAGAAACTGATGCACAATAAATTCCACCTGAATATGAGGAAGAACTTCTTCACTGTGAGAGTGACCAAGCATTGGAAGAGATTGCCCTGAGAGGTTGTGGAGTCTCCCTCACTGGAGATATTTAAGAACTGCCTGGTTTCAATCCTGTGCTATGTGCACTAGGATGACCCTGCTTGAACAGGGAGGTTGGAACAGATGACCCCCTGTGGTCCCTTCCAACTTGACCCATTCTGTGATTCTGTAATTCTGTTACAGTATTTTTTTACCTGTTTTACCATTTCCCACTTGCAACAGTTAATTGATTGCAGCACATCTGAAGCTTCTTTTAAACAGAATGCTTCTTATACTTCTCAGGTTTATCCCAAACCAGTTTGCTCTGACTGGGCTTAGAAGAGGAAACATGAACACTGCCCCTGGCCTACAGAGCTGCTGGCTTCTGCCCTCTGGCTTCACAGAGGAAAGCTGCCTCTGTTCTCATTTTGTCCTCTGTGATTCTCTGTATTACTGGCAGTGTGATCTGTTCATTCCTCTTGCCAACTGCCTAGAGAAGAATGCTGAAACAAAAAGGGAACAAATTCTATCTGCATTTGCTGTCTTGTTCAAGCCTCAAAGTAAACCTTAGATTCATTATTGCCATGTGTCACGTATTTACAGTCTCTGCAGCGTTTAGTACTGGGCAGAGTGTTCTCAAGGTGAAGCCAAGAGCTAAATTCAATGGATGGTGATGCACCAATAAAAGGGAGTTTCCAAAGTGTCAAACACATGTATTATGGATGATTATCATTTGCTACTGAGATCAAAAGTTCAGTTTGAAGCAGAGTCAGTCCAGAATCTCAGGACATAACCTCAAAAATTTATTCCAGTCTCAGGCAGAATAGTAAGTTGCTTTCTTCAGGATGACACTAACCTGTTAAGCAGGTGAAAAAGCAATGGTAACTGCTATCCTTTGTGAATGCACTCATTCATCCTGGTGGCATATGTGGATCTGGAGACCCCTGTTCTCTGAACCAGCCAGTTCTGGGATGTAGATCTGTGAAGAGATTGTGGAGAAGAAGATGAAAATTGTTCTCTGCTCCCCAGATCTTGGAAGTCCCTATTAGAATTGCCAGGCATGTGAGAGACTATGCTTTGAATGCAACTTGATTTGTGTTTCTCAGTTAAATAATTTCAAAGCATATAAGGAAAGGATCATTGGTTTATTTAAAACAAAGTGGATATTTCAGGCCAATTAATTTAAAAAGGTACCAATCTCTGCAAACTTGTCAAAGACCAAGACTGAAGCATTCTGGCCATCAGGGGATCAAATTGCTTGTGTCACAGGAATAGCTATGACAAAGATGCTTGGACAGTGACCTTAATTGTGATTAATACCTGGATGCCACTTGATTTTTCTCAGAACAGAGGGGATTGATCCTGTTCCTGTGCTGTGCTTCTTGAAATGCTGAATGCATAAACACAATGTCTATACTGCAACACTTGCTTACCTTAGGAGAAATATTGCAAAGAAGAGGGGAAGAGTTGTTGAGGGCCAGTGGAATTGTGGACGCTACTCCTGTCTTTCAGAAAGTCACACAGAGTTTTGCCTTTGTTCTTTCTTAGTGAACTGGACTACCACGATGCTGCAAGTGTCAATGATAGATGTCAAAAGATATGTGACCAATGGGACAGTCTGGGAACACTCACTCAGAAAAGGAGAGAGGCACTGGAGGTAAACCATATAATAAGGATCAGCAGCTCGGCTGAGGAAGGGAGAGGGAAATGAACCATTTATTTCAGATCTGGAAACGGTGCCTTTGAGCATCCACTTTGGAGTCCAAATAGCAAAAAACCCTTTCCACAGATCTTAATTTAATTTTGGTGTGGTTACTCTTGCAAATGGACTGAATTATTCAGAGTAGACTTGACAGTACTGAGCTACCACGGACAGCTCTAATGCAGCAACAAATGGCATGTGGTTTGTAGCAACCCTCTGTGGGAATCTGATGTCCAGCAAGGCTAAAAAAAGCTATTTGTTGGTTACATTTTCATACCAGTCTGAGTTTGCAATCTTGCATACCTTTCTGTCCAGCAGCAGGTAAATGTTTGGTAGTGAGTATTTCAAAGCACTGAGATACTTTGCAAAACCTTGTTATTTTGGAAAAGAGGAAGTCGCACACATAAATGCCAAGGTGGGAAACGTGTAATTCTTCCCTTTTGTACTTAAAAGAAGTCACTAAATCAAAAATAGCAGATTTTAATTAATTTGCAGATAGATCCCAATTAAAAATACTTAATATAGATATATATTAAAACATACTTATCAATATTATACTTCACAGGCATACACCCACCCCTTTTAATGTGTTGGATATGAGAGTACTTTTACTGCAATTAGTCCTATTGCCTTGAGTGGGATTCCTTAAAGCAGGTGGTGAAATCAGTCAGTGCAATCAAATACATTTCAGAAGTTGAAATGTATTTGACTTTGTTTATGGGTAGGTATGGGTAGGTATGTATTTGACTTTATTTATGGGTAGGAATGTGTGTGGAGCTAAATCTTGCCCTAATAACAAAAGAATGCACTTTTCCCAACCTGTACAGAGGACGGAGAAACTGCTTGAAACAATTGATCAGCTTCACCTGGAATTTGCCAAAAGAGCTGCTCCTTTCAACAACTGGATGGAAGGTGCTATGGAAGACCTACAGGACATGTTTATTGTTCATAGCATAGAAGAGATTCAGGTAATTGTATTATTTCCTGTATCTACACCCAGTAGCCAGCATGTTTGAGAGGTTGAGAGAGGAGCTGTGCTTATTTACAGCAGATCTTCCAGATGCTGGAAGAAATGTTAAAGAGTTTTCATGCTTTCCCTCTCTGTTTCTGATTTTAGAGTTTAATCTCTGCACACGATCAATTTAAAGCTACTTTGCCAGAGGCAGATGGTGAACGACAGGCCATACTGTCAATCCAGAATGAAGTTGAAAAAGTCATCCAGAGTTACAGCATGAGAATAAGTGCAACCAATCCTTATAGCACTGTTACAGTCGAAGAGATTCGTAGCAAGTGGGAAAAGGTAATGTATGCTAAATTGCTAAATACAGAAAGGACATTGTAACATATTATTCCAGTTGAGAATTTCTGAGAATATTCAGAGACTTTACAATAAATCTCTAAATTATTCTAGATCATCAGATGCCAGAATGAATTTCTGCAGTACCTTATGCTATCCCTTATGTTTGCCCGGCTTGCTTCACAATATCCCTTGCTCCTGTCATGCAGTATTACTTATGTCCTTTTCGGCTTTCTGCCAAGACAAGAGAAGCTTGTGTTGAGGCTGGTGCCTGTCTAGGGATGCTGGTAAAAGAACAGGAAATGACTGTATTCTTTCTCTTAATATAAAGAGTAATTTTTTTGTTTCTTCTACTCACATACTGCTTTTCAAAGTATGTTGTATAAAATCAGCATCTTTGGAACCATTAATGTTTCTGTCCAATTAGATTAAAATTGGCATTTGCAACTGAAAAGTACTGGGAAGGGATTAAAGGGAGGCACCTAGAGCAATCACACCAATTTAATTTCATTATGAACCAAGACAGAAAAAATGCTGCAGGTAAATGATTGTGTAAAATGTAGAATTACAGTAACGTACATGGACAAGGACACAGCCTGAATGGGTAATAAAAATCAAGCAGTAAGGACTAAGGTTAGATCTCCCTGGGCAATTCAGAAGGGTAAGCCAAACAAAAACTTTTGCAATGAATTAGCGACCTCCAGATGTGCATGACAAGACAGAAAATGTCTCATGTTATCCTATTCTAATGGAAGTGCTCAAATAAAATGTTTTCCACTGACTCTTCTTGGAACAATTACTTAGATTGAAAAATCACCTTCATTTTTCAAAAGAAAAACAAAGTAACTGCTCGAAGAGCAGTTAAAGCAAAATAATTGTCTTGAACTTGAACCCAGCCAGAGGTGAGAATTTCTTTTCTCTGCATGTCAGTCTCTCTGGTCAGGCTGCCTAAGACCATGTTACAAATTTCTTATGTTAGCACAGAATTTGTAAATAAAATAGTGATCATTCTGGCTTATTCTTCTGATATCGACCTTCAGACCAATAATGAAAATTAGTAGCTGTAGATGTATTTGTTCCATTTGTTGTTAAACTATTCAATTGTGCCTACTCACCTTTAGTGCCTTCCCACTGTAACAGGTGAAGCAGCTGGTGCCTCAGAGGGATCAATCCTTGCAGGAGGAATTAGCCCGCCAGCATGCCAACGAGCGCCTGCGCCGCCAGTTTGCTGCTCAGGCCAATGTCATTGGGCCATGGATCCAGACCAAGATGGAGGTGAGTGCTAGACCCTGAGGCAGAAGCTGATGAACAAAGTGATTTTTAATTTTTTTATCTCTACTTTATATACAGGGCAACAGCAAAGTCAATGACACTTCACCAGCTGTTTGATCCTAAACTATTTAGCACCTGTTATGATTATTCTTAAAACTGTGGAACTTTGTACAGGTGGTACCTTGATGGTGATGAGGAGATTCAGCTTTGAAAAATCAATCACTAAACAATTACTGTTCAGCTTCTACTTTTTGCAGAAAAGATTCCAGGTTCACTGGGGTCTCAATACGAATTCCAGATTTAAATGTGACACATTTATTTTGAAATTTCTCACTTCCACTGTATGAAGGTGTTATTACTATTGCTTCTTAGTATAAAAATACAACATATTTATGTGAACATTGGTCAAATTAGCACATCTGAAGCTTAAATTTTGTGGGATTGGGGGTGTCTTTTTTTCTTTTGACAGGAAATTGCCCGCAGTTCTATTGAAATGACAGGGCCTTTGGAGGACCAGATGAATCAGCTGAAGCAATATGAGCACAATATCATTAATTACAAACACAATATTGACAAACTGGAAGGAGATCATCAGCTTATACAAGAAGCCCTGGTGTTTGACAACAAGCACACCAACTATACGATGGAGGTAGCCATTTACTCCCTTTTGTATTTATTAGTTTATTCTGTCCTCTTGTGCCATGTAACTACCTTCCTTGATTTAAAGGGGCTCCCACAGAAGATGGAATTTGGCAGGCTTTCTGACAATCTCATAAGACTTGCTTTATTTTCATTTATTTTCACTTTTTAGTGAGGAAGTACCCATTTAGAAAACAGTCCATATTTTTCTGAAGGCCATTTTTATTTTTAGTGATCCTTCATCATAATGCAGAGTTAGTAGTATGTAAAAATTATCACATAAATATTTAAAGCTGATTTATTTCTTATTGTACTTTTTATACTCTTAAAAGAATATATTTGCTTCTGTAATAACTCAGTATTTTCTCTCTCGTAGCACATCCGTGTTGGATGGGAGCTCCTGCTTACCACCATTGCTCGAACTATCAATGAGGTCGAGACTCAGATCCTCACCAGAGACGCCAAGGGTATCACCCAGGAACAAATGAATGACTTCAGAGCATCGTTCAATCACTTTGACAGGGTACAGTACTCCTGCTTTTTCTCAACTAGCAGTATTTATTCTTCCCAAAAGTGAGTTTCTTGGCATTCCAAATATAAGCCTTTTAAAAAACCTGAAAATGGGCTAGCAATGGGATCTTTTTAAGAGAGAGAAAAAGATCAGTTAAGAAAGAATTTATAGCCTTTTAAACTCATGGAGTGGCTTGAGTTGGAAGAGACTTCAAAGATCATCTAGTTCCACTCTCCCCAATTTGGGCAGGGATGCCATCCACTTGATCATGTTGCCCAGGGCTCCCCACAGCCTAGTAGCATTGTGCACATAAATTAAAGATTAATTTCTGCTTTTTAAATGTAATGCAGAATTATAGCTCTGCTAATATGATTTAGTATTTGTTCAAATAATAAGCAGAACTGCATAAATCTGTGTGTTTTGGAAAATAACATGACTCTTTTATTTTAAGACTGTACAGCATGTTCTAAGTACTTGCTGTTGTATCCATCTAATTAAATTTAGCTGTAATCTATATCGCAGAGGCTTTTTCCCCCCTTTGAATCACAACTTGTCTCCCTAGAAATGTATTTGTAGGGAATATAGTTGGGACACTTACAGCTGTCCAGGAATATCCTTTATTTTTCTGCTGTATGTGGGAAATAAGAGGCTGTTACTTTTTTTAGTTATCTAAATATGGATGAAAAAAAAGTAGGAAGGAAAACAGTACTGTGAAGAAACTTAACTCACTTCTGTGAGTTATGCAGTATTCATGGACAGAGTGTTATAAAGATAACTATTAATATACACAATAGCAAAATATATGCAGATAGGGATTTGACATTTGCAGTTGGAGAACAGTCTGAATGTGAGTTAGCTCTGATGGCTCTGTGCTCACATAAACCCACCTTTAAAACCAAGTTCACAGTTCAAATACTGAAAAAAATTATTATAATGCAGCACCAGTCTGTCAAGTCAGTCCTTCAAATCATTTCAGGGTACAGCAAAATGCCACTTTCTTTTCACTTACATTCCCTTTGTCCAGCTCTACTCAAATTGTTGCCCATACATGCACTTGCATTTGATATGTAATGGATGCTGATAGTCACAGTTTACTAAATCTTCTTTAGAATACCTCTAACTGTTTAGGAAAAAAACCAGAATTATCAAACCTCTGCTTGCTGAAGAAACATACAAGCATAGGGAGATTTAGCTACACAGAACTAGGAACAGATTTTATGGAAAAATCTTAATGTGGTTCTAGTACAGCATAATTCCTTTTTGTATTTTCTAAGGAAGCAGAAGATAACATCACAAAAGCAGAGATAGATTTCCTGGGGTGGAAGGAAGTAGCATACCAAATGGCTTTCCCAATGCACTGGAGCAGATGTTTGAGCAATTAGAGCGATTAAAAGCAAAGTCCCAGGCCTGGATAAATTACATGGATAAATTGAGAGACTTCTCTAAGGGAAACCAAGGTCTTTGCACAAAGATTTGACAGTTCCCTAAAGATAAGGAAGCAAAGTGACTGAATCCAAGTCTATTTTACACTGGATGGCCATTTCTAGCATCCCTGTACCTTTGTAGTTCATAGGTGAGTTCTCAGTCCCGCTTGCAGCGAGGCTGGCTCAATGGCTGAGGAGATATCACAGTCAGCTCTTGGTGCCTCAGGCTGCCTGACGGGAGAAGCTAAATCCTACACCAACCAGCCTTACTCTTAGGATTTTCATGCTTTGCAAATGCAGTAAGACACTGAAATACCAAAGTATAACACAGAGCCTTAGGAAAGGTTTTATGACCTGGAAGAAGGTGGTTGTGTCACACAGCTGCTAGCACACCGGAGATGGGCTACAACAGTAATGTGTAACACAAAATTGCTTCCCAGCTCTTAGATTCTTACCAGCCCCTGACTATCTCTTTCCTCAGGCTATAATGGGTCATGGCTTTAGGCTGTGTCCCTTCTGTCCTGGCTCCTGTTGCAGGAAGCCTGAATGGCCAGGTCAGAAGCAGAAGGAGACAGGTGTTTCATCTATCATACATCCTCATCTGTTCCTGTGGCCTCAACAGCCTGGGCCTGGTCTGCAAGTTTAGCTGTAGACCCTGCATTTCCCCATGACAGATACAATCCAATGGCTTAAAAAGAGAGGTTTGGAGGGATCACATAAGGAAAGGACCATTTTACAAATGCCCTCTTCAGTACACCCCATCCCTCCTAATCAAACATGGGAAACAGGTCTAGGTGGACTTTTGCACTGACAGAGTTATTTTCTCTGTAGCATAATGCAAGTTAAAGAAACGAAGAAGGTAAGATCTAAAATGACTCAACCATCAAGCCAGGCTTTATGCAGGGAACAGATAGTAGAAACACTGATAAAAGAGAAGTTTATAGGGATTAAATTACACTATTACTTAATAGACAGATGCAACTCAATCTACACAGGCTGGAAGGAGACTTTGAACAAACATGTTGGAGAAAGACAGGCTTGTTTTTAATTTTTCTATATTTCCTGTGTCCTTGCACATTTGAATATTTAGTGCTGGTGAATGAAGGCAACTCAGGGTGCTCCAGAGTTACTTCAGTGTACAGAAAATAATGAAAACTTTGTATTTGTTCATCTTTAGATAGAGAAGGCAGTAATGGATTATTTTATGGTTTTGATTTCCATAAACAGAAATGAAGATAAAACTGGATTATCTGAACATAAGCACTAACATAAAAAATACTGTCTTCTTCATGTCAGATGGAATTAACAATATATGTAAAAATTTCGTGGCACTTAGCAGCATTTCTGAATGCCTGATATAGTTTAAAAATATGCTTGAAGGATTGGATTGCTGTTCACCATGATGAATAGCCGGAAAGGATCCCAAAAATTAATACTGTCACTGACAAGGAGGCTTTAAATATCTAAGTACAACAGAATAATTTATGCATGGTATAGCTGTGACTTGTGTGGCATTTCTCACATTTAAGCTATTTCTTAATGTCTGACAGTGCGTGTTGAGGATGTCAGCAAAGTACTAATATGCAGAGTAGCTCCCTTCCCCGTTTTAAAGTATGTATTTTGGTATACATAAATCTAACAACTCTTTTTAGGATACTTCTAGAAACAACTTCCTTTGCTTGTGAATCTGAGAAAGGAACCCCCTATCTTCCTCCCTGGGAAGAATATATTAAAAAAAATTCTCACAGTGCATGTGAGAATTACAAGGGCAGGAAGAGTCGTGTTTGTTTCAGTGCATCCCCAGCAGAGATGTGCTGGCACAGAAAGCTTTACAAGTCACCCTTGAAAAGGCAAGTGGCAAACATGCTCTCTCCTGTGGCTCATGGGGGTAAGAGCCCTCTTGGCTCTTGTGTTCCCAGCAGGCATGTACACATGCTGGTGCCCCAGGGGTTATTCCTGAGGGTGCTGATGCTTACCCTTTTACCACTGCTGTCCTACTCCTTGCTAGAGATTGTGCCTGAAGGCACGGTCTAGTTGTAGTTAAAAATATAAATCTTTAGCAAAGCTGCTATATTTCCTTCCTTAATGTGACTGCATAAAGAAAAAAAGAGAAAGTGGGACATAATGTCTGAATCACAGAAGCGGTTTAGAAGTGTTCAAAATGGTGCATAGCTGGATAATGGTATGCAGCCAAATCAGGATACCGCACAGATAGGTTGTCAGTCACTGGTTTTGACATCTCTTTATGCAGGGATTCCTTTTTCAGATTCAGTATATTTAGTAAATTCTAAATAAGATTGCAAAGTATGTGATGAAATATCTGCAGCTGCTCTGCCTGTACTATCTTAATGGCTGCTAATATATTCTACTATTGATTTTTCTGCAAACTACAGATTTCAAGTAGGAGCTCTGCAGGCAGAAAAATAGCATCATGCCACCCTATATTTTGCTAACAGAAAAACAACAGCCCTCTATTAAAGGAATCATATGTTCAGGCTTATGCAGGTAGATTAGCATTCAGGAAAATTAAGGACATATTTAAGAATGGATTAGTTTGACTCAGAAGTTCACTTGTTTTATAAGGTCACATATAAATCACAAGGAGAAGGGAAAAGATTTCTGGCGACTAATAATGAAACATAAAGGAGATTTTAGTGTTATTCTTTGTATTGGCAGGAAAAGATGAACAAGGCAAAGTTATTTATATGTGTTAAAATATTAATTTCCTAATGTTGGTCTGCAAACAATAAAAATAAATACCAAGAACCATTTCCAATTGAGAAAGCCTTCACCCTTGATCTATGCCTTAATTGCAAAATGCCACTGAATTCCATGAAACTCTGATATACTTAAAAAATGCTTTTTTTGCCAACATATGATAAAGATTTGAACATTTCACGACAAGAATGTGAAAACCTGCTATAGCACTTGGCACTACTACTTGGACCCTCACTAGGGAGTCCCACTTAACCATATGACTGTTCTGAGCTGCAGCACAACCATTGCACTTCTCTCCTAAAGAAAATGGTATCTTGGAGCATGTGCCAGCCCTTCACTCCCATCTGCCCTTCACTGCCTCAGCTCCTGCTGCTGTGTGTGCCTTGGTTGGGGAGCTCCTGCACACACTGCCCACCCACCCCCCAGGGAGTGGGGTGGTAGCTGGTGATCCTCCACCAACACCTGCTAGAGGAGATGGAGGGGCAGGATTTGGCTCTTAGCTCCCATTTTGTATCATTTTGTTTGCAGTCACATAGAAGTATCTTCAGCTTTAGAAATTAGGTAAAATGAGTAACTTTACCCCTGGTGGGACCTGCCATAGTCTGTCTCCAGGACAGCTTTTGAAAGTTTCAAACCAGCCTAGATTAACATTTTGAGAATGATAAATTAAGCCATTTTGAATGCTTTATAGCAGGAATCATCATATAAAATGGAAATATTAAAGAATAAAAACTTTACTCTGATTATGGCTTTTAACTAAATGCTGCTCCAGATTTGTAATGTTGCTTTTGTTCTCTTCATTGACTTCCCACTGTTATTTTTCATCTTTCTTTTATGGGGCTGGTGGATGTTGATGAAGATGGAATCAATAACAGCATGATATTTTAAAAATGCATGGTGTTATTAACTTACTAAAGCACCACTTCATCCTATTAGTATATTAAATAAGCCCAGTGCATTTGTTAAACTTGTATAATTCTACCTATGCATAGCTATATAGAAAATTTCAGAAATAAATTATTAATCTAGCAGGCAAATATGTAGCAGACAGAAAACCTTGGATCTTCTCCAAACTATCTGTAAAATCAGTAAGGGTAATAATTTTTCATCTTGGAATATCTCCTTAATTGTATTTCTGTTAACTCACTCTAAAGTACCCCTCTGGAAGGATGTATTTTGTATGAACAGGAAGAAAAAGATTAGCCAGTCTGTTTTTAAGAAGTTAGTGTGAATTTCTTCACCTGCAAAATACAAAGGTACTGGTTCAAAACAATGTTCCAGGTGCTTTTTTAAAGTCAGTTTTCAAAGCAAAACCTGACTGTATATATTGTTAAAGAAGCCAGATAACTGAAAATAAGTTGTCAATTATAAATTTTTTTTGTTCTTAATCTCCTTTGAGACAAGCATATTATATTAAGTAGTATTACCAGATCAAGAATGAAGTAACAGTAATTGAGTGGGGAAAACATGTTTTGCCCAGGTTCAGTGATATTTGTATTGCATCTCACATACACTGCATGACAACAGAAAAGGAAGGAAACAAATGGCAATTCATAGAATGAAATCTGCCTTGTCAGCAAAGGTGTTTTAAAAAAAAAGATGGAAGCAGAGTTTTAACTCAGTTGAAGTGAGGACCCTCTTCTACTAAGAAAAAGTCTAAAGCATGAAACTGCAAAAACTTCACACTTCTTAAGTAATTCATTGCATATGTTGACATTGCATTTCCATGAAAATCTGGAAGAATGGGATTATTAATTTGCAAATAGAATGTTCTTTACTAACCAACTAACCTGATCTGTGACTTTTCTTTCCTTTCCCCTTTCCAAATGCATGACCTTTGATGGGATGCTAGGATGAATCTGACCATCTACAGTCTGATGAATTTAAAGCCTGCCTCATCAGTCTAGGACAGGTTGGAAATGACTTGCAGGTAGAGGAAACTGAAATAATTCTGTTTTCAAATGTAACAATAGCCAAAAATATTGCATGTTTAAACTCCAATTTATTGGTCATCACACTTTGAAAAGATCCTGCCTCTGGGAAGACAACTGGTTTATATGGACTGTTAGCATCACTTTGACCTGTATTTTTGCATTTTTAAAAGATTTTTCAGTTAGTTTGTTTTAGTTAATTTGAGATTTTTTTTTTTGGACACTACTAGATACCTAGGAGAGCTCTTGCACTCAGACTTTTGTCAGTTTTCCTTTTCTCAGACTCAATACAAGTTCTCTTATGCTTTCTCCTAATACAGGATGACACAATTCTCTCCAAGCCACTGCAATCTATCACAGCACAGAGGAAAGATTTATTTACCTTCGTACTTTCATGCCATTTAGTGTTTACTCAGCTTTGAGTCCAGAATGTTGCAGATATGTTATTGCCTGGAAAATGAGCAACCTCATTTCATACAAGGTCTTCAACTGATCTCCTAATTCTTGCAGGTCTCATCCTTTAAGCCAGTATGCACATCTCTGCTGTAGTCAGGGTCTTGACAGCCTGCAGTCAGAAGGAAAATCCCTGTACTTATTTCCCATATATCAGCAGACTCCTCTCATAATGTATTTACTTTGGCCTTGGAATGAAGTATTTCACTGTTTTTCACTGTACTTTTGGCTGCTAGGGATTCCACGCAGAACATTTCAAAGACATTTCATGTCAGGGAGGCAGCTTGAACATCTACCGAGTTTGACTAATTTAGTAACAAACTTTTCTCCTTGTTCTTCTCTTTGTCCTCTCTGGTTGTGTTCTCTGTATTCTTGTCCCATTCATCTCCTGTTCTCCCTTATCTCTCCCCTGACCCTTCCTGATGTTGCTTTTTTGTGGTGAAAATGTCTCTTTCCTGTGTGTAATATGTTAGTTACTTCTTCCTTTTTTAAAACTGATGATGATTCTGGTGACCTGATTGGGCAACCTCAATGAATACTGTTCATGCACTGGATCCAATATGCCAATGGTCCAAACTCATCACCTCTCTGGAAATTACCTTGGATTCTTCAAACCCTCCCTTCTATATTCCTTACGTTGTTTTGCTCAATAGAGGAAGAATGGATTGATGGACCATGATGATTTCAGAGCTTGCTTAATTTCAATGGGTTATGATTTGGTACGAGCTTTAAGAAAAAAATGTCAACTCATTCTGCTCACAGCTAAAACGTTAACCACAGCAATACTAAAGCTTATCTAAATAGAGAGGATACTAATGTCATTTACACTAGAGATAGTACTTTCTTTGCCTTTTCTTTATTTTCAAATGGTTAAAAGGGAAGTTAAAAGTAAAACAAAACACTTGAAAACCATATTCTATGGTGCACTGCATTGCTCTTTGAATTTATGCAACTTTAAAAGTCGAAATTAGCAGTTATTAAACTGATGTTTTTGTAAATTTCTCCTTTTCTACCTGCATGATGAAGAATGAGTTTGATATTGTTTAATTTTCATAAACTTGCCTTGGGGGTTACATTTTCCTTGCTTCAATTATTTATTCTAAAAATTTCCTCCAAAATGCACCTTTTTCATGGAAAAGAAAGAGATTATCCTTAGTTAAGCTGTCCTGTATTTGGCAGGAAATTTTCTGAATTGTTTCCCTTCTTAGTTCTGTGGGTCTGTGACTACCCTGCTTGTTGGGCTATTGTTTTACTTCCCTGCATGGTACCTACATTACAATGGGTATAGGATGAGATGGAAAATTAAGTGTTAAGTTAGAACAAGCTAAACAGGTATTTTGGGAGGGAGAGAAGATGGTGACAGTTAATTGAAAGGTACATATTATGTATTTAGGACAAAGGATACACTTTCCAAAAGCACAGTCCTTTTTTACAGAATTGGGGTGGGCATTTAAGATGCAGATTTCATCAGCTCTGATTGTTGATGTTCATGAGTCAGGAAGATGCTTTATAGGCTCTATAACCAGTGATTCCGACTGGTTCATGAGAGGCTTGGGATGCTGGAGATCGGTATTATGGTGACCATTTTCTTTGTTTTGGATTCTGTGAAAGGGTGAAGCTGAGTTTGCCCGAATCATGTCCCTGGTTGACCCCAATGGGCAAGGAACAGTCACTTTCCAGTCCTTCATTGACTTCATGACGAGAGAAACGGCAGACACAGACACGGCTGAGCAAGTGATAGCTTCCTTCAGAATCCTGGCTTCAGATAAGGTCAGTCACCATGCTGCTGCTGCAAGGATTCAATTGCTCTCCTGTTTAGCCCTTCTTGTTACAAGCCTTTTAGTAATAGTGAAGCTTTGTTTGCAGTTTGTCAGACTTCAGAGAAAGCATGTGTGTTTTCTTCTTGTTTGGAACCAAGACTCTTACCTGAAATGGGTGCAGAATACAAGGCTTGGTCTGTGTGTCCTCCTATCACAGAGAGCCAACATAAAATTAGGCATCTTAGACAAGACTTAGGTCGTTGGTCTGTATAATGGATATATTGTACATCAGATTATTTCCACACCACAGCCTTGACTAGTGGGGAACTCATTCTGTCTTTCATGCTGTTGTCTGGATGTTTCAATGCAGAGTTTGGCCCTCTGGAACATAGCATAGATCAGGTGCACAAGACTACACCTGGTTGTGAGCCATGTTGTGACTGGACAGCTCACTCAACCGGATGATGCAATGTAGTGTATCCATATCCTAGAAGGAGCAGCAGGAGGAGGCCTCCTGTAATTACTGGGTTTGTAGAGAAAACTCCTGAATTTGGCATACGTTCGTCTCCACTGCCAGATGCACTTGTGACTGAGTGGTGTTTGAAGATGCAAGGGAGTATAATGGCAACACAAGAGCTTCTGGAGGAGTCAGGGCCATAAACAGTGCTGCCACCAAACCAGTCCTGTGCTGTGGAGAAAGGAGAGATCACAGCAGGACAGGTCTATTTGCCCAAGCTCACTCTATTGATTTTCTCATTCCAGCTGCTTGTATTGATTTTGTGATCTCAGTTAATGTGGACCACATTTTAAATTCCAGACGTGTTCTCAGTAGCAATTCATGTGGAAGATGGTCTCAGGAAAAAGTGGCTTTAATTAGATTGCTATTTTAAGCAATGTCAAGTCTGCTAACAGAGGGTATCCCTCATGTCATAAATGCATACCATTAAGAACAATAATGCCTATTTCTTTACCCATATATTAGAACCTTGAAACTAACAGGAACTACCTGCATCTGACCTGTCACTGCAGAAGGGGCAGTAATGCACTGCAGAGATACTGACTATCCAGGAATAAGCAGTATCTGTAGCAGTCTGCCCATGGCTGCACAGTGCTTGGTAGCTAACATACATAGTGACATATCCTGATACTGCATTTTAACCTGATCAGTTTGTTGGTGGAATTGCCCCCTTCAACTCATAATCTGTGATGGAATTTACAGAGGAAAATATTTGGTCTCAGAAAAATAGGCAAGATGCCCAAATTTATTAGTCACAGTTACAGAATAAATATATTTTGTGTTTTTGAAGAACCCATACTAAATTTGTCAATCCTTTTTCCCCTCCCAGCCTTATATCCTGGCAGATGAGTTGCGTCGAGAGCTGCCTCCTGAGCAAGCTCAGTACTGCATCAAGAGAATGCCTCCGTACACCGGCCCGGGCTCTGTTCCTGGGGCACTGGATTACACCTCCTTTTCATCAGCACTGTATGGAGAGAGTGACCTCTGATTCAGTAATTGGCTGTATTCATGGTAGACACTAAAAATACCCACCTTATTGCCCAGATTGCTTCTCAAAAGCTTTGACAAGCTGATTTAAAAACAAATTTTACAAATACAGTAGGTACCATCAGTGTAAAGTGCTAGTAACTGAAGTAACCGGTGTATATTAAAGTGTGCAGCACGCTAGATACCTGCCTTGTTGGTTTTAGGTTGTCTGTCCTATGCAATGCTAGAAAATCTATTAAAAAATTGTAAGATATAAACTTTGGAAATATACATTCAGAAAACAGAATGTAAAACCTAAAAACATTGAAACTTGCAAAATATTTCTCCATTTTCAAAATGTTTCAATGCCATATGCACTTCTTTTACAATGTTCATAAAACTATGTTAGAAGTCATGCTTTTTTCTTTCATAGAGCAATATTACTTTCCTCTCATGATTTCTGATTTTGTATGCTTCTATTAGGGGAATTTAATAAAATACTAAAATGCAGATTTTCAGGGAAGAAATATAACAACCACATAAACTACTTAATTACAAAAATAATCCAGAATGCTATGTTTTTGTCTCAAAGAGTTATAATATAAGGGGGAAAAGCTGATTAAAGTGCAGTTTTAGAATTCTGTAAGCAGTTCTTTTCCTTTAGGCCTTTAACTTTTACAGCTGAGGGAATACAACTTTTATAATCAGAAATAATAAGGAAGCTAATTTCATGTGAACTGTTTTGCTATGAAACCCTCATTCTTGTCTATGTTGGACAGTCTTTGTTTCTCAGTATAAGAATGCATAATTGTATGTATTAGTGGGCAACATTCATCTCTCTTCTGCATAAAGCAAACTCCCATCTGAGCAAATGTAGTATGGTTGTCTTGCAGCTTTAACTGTTCAGTGCTCAAAATTCAGTTTGTCTTGACTTCCGCTGCGTTGCAGGCAGTTCTGTCTGTACCCTGCTCCTGTGCGCTAGACGTTTACTGTTTTTTTCCATCTTGAGAAATGACAGAGAATGAAAGCAGTAACTTTTTTACTTGAATCCTACTGACACTGAGGAAATGCAATGTAATTACACAAAACCATTTACAAATGGTGAAGCGAGCTGTGCAGCCCAGTGCTACTAAAGCAATGATGTGCCTATTAAATAAAGTCTGCTTTTCAAAACCTTATGAGACTCTGTCATTGGCAATTAACCTAGCGGCTTCCCTCTAAGAACTGGAAACATTTCTGAACGTCATAGGAGTTTTCAGATGCTACAAGTTCAAAGTCTGTCACACATTTCAATACATTGTGTCTGCATGAACAACAGGCTGGAGGGACAGGTCTGGCTTCATGAAGAGAGATGGAGCTCAGAATGGGTTGGAGAGTTTCCATTTAGGTCACCTGAGTACAGATGTCCACAGCTTGTTAGACTCCAAGATTAGATTGATTTCAGTGGGACTTAGGCACTACTGCTTTTGAGGACATAGGCCTTAACTTTTCTGTATGTCACTTCTTCCTCATGTGCAAAAAAGCAGATGTTAAGTATGCAATGGTGCTTTTGCTGGCCATTGTTTGGAAATTTATGGATGACAAGCATTAAAAATCTGTGTGTGATTTTTATCCTAAAGTAGGCACCCTGCAAGTTAAGGTGGGTGGAAGTGGGAGCATTTTAAAACAATCCCAGAGGAGACAGACAATGAACGAATATCTCTTCCTTCTCCCTTGTGTACAAAGGCCAGCAGAGGACTTGCTAGGGCTAGGATCTCATCTTCTACAGTGCACGTGGAGCCTTACACACAGCCAGAAGCTGCTACTGCCACTGCTGATAATGACACGGTGCAGTGCCATCTCCTGTGATCACAGTGCCTGTACCAGCTAAGTCAGAAAGCTCTGCCTTAAAGCAAAACCATTTCCAGCTACATGACTGCTGGTCAAGCTGAATCCTATTAAAAAATAAATCTGTATATCTCTCATTGTCACAATTTAATGCAACTGGAAGAATAAAACATTGCACTTCTGAATGTGGCACGAAAGCACAACGCCAGTGCTACAAGCAGGATTATGCAAAAGAAATTGGCACAAAGACAGTTTATATCTGACACCTCTGTCAGGTGTTGTTGATGTTCTCTATGCACTAATTTTTATATTGTGATATTACTCCTGTTTCTGATAGTATGGAAGGGACTGCTAAGCTCCTCTTTTAGCTATGTTCTGTTGATCAAAGCATGTGAGAGATAATGTTATCAGCAGCAAGAGAAAATACTTTTGCGAAGTAATTTTTCCAATCTTATATCAGGTTTCTAATTTCTAAAGCAGAATGAACAGAGGCCGCAGCTGAGAACTGCAGGGATTAATTATCCATTCACACTTGCCTAAAAATGTTATACCATAATTATGACTTTAACATGTCTTTTGTGTAAAATGAAGATATGTCATAAAATGTTTTCTCCCAGGAGCAACATAAGTAAACTGTGTTATTTTACCCTAAAGAGAGTAATCCTCAAGCTCCTTTAAAATGTTCTGTGATCACATTCAGGGGCTGTGGGTTTTACAGAGAGATTTTCTTTTCCTCTAAGGCTCTGTTTTTATTAGGTAGCATTTGTGTATTTCTGCAGGATCACTTTTCACACCGGGAATCAACACAGCAACATTTTCTCTCTCTGTAATTCTGGCAGCAAACTAGTTTCACTATAAAAAAAGTACAACTGCTGAGTCGAGGATAATGAATGTGTCAATCATAGGGGCCAAATCAAGGTTCAGTAGCTGGAGGTACAGCATTATTTTGATGAACATGTAAATGAAGGTTGTAGAATAAATTACAATTCACAAAAGTTGGTAAGGTTTTAAGTTGCTTAAATGACTGTAATGCAGATGTTTTCTGTGACTTTACATGAATACAACAGTTCTCTGAAAAACTTTGTGCCAAGATAATTTTGATTTCATAGTAATAATTTTCAGACATTAAATTTTAAAAGCTGTTGATACAAGTAGTAGTCTGCTGTCAGCTCTATGCTACCTTCATGCCTCCCTTCTTTGTACACAGTTTCCATCACTGTTTTCTTTATCCACTGACCACAAAAGGCTTGGGTCAGAGCCACTCCTAGAGGCTTGTATTTTCATCAGAACACCCTGTTGTTCAGTTTCTGAATTCTTGGAGATCATGTTCTTTTATTCAGGTTGTTCATGGTGTTTGTAAAGGTTATCCCAGACACAAGTGCTCTTACTGAAGGAGGAATATAGTTCCTGTTAGCAGCTGGATTTGGATGGTAAGCAGTTTCCTTTCTTGACTGAAATAGCTTGTGATTGAGACTAATTCTGTAAGGAAGTAATTTTTGATCATCCTTAGAAAATGAACTAGTGCTATGGAGCATGCTTTCATCACTGCAACAGTATCAGTACTTTTGGTGGGTTTCTACAAATAGTTCCAGTAATATTAATGAGAAAATAATACCCATTCCTTACCTGTGCCACTCTTCCCCAAGTTTCATGGTTTACAACCTGTGCACTTACTTGCTTGTGCACCAGTCTACCTTCTGCTCATGTTCAGAGGGTATTTTATTTGGGAGCCACTTCAGCAGCATTAAGCCCGGACTATAGACAGTTGCTAGCATGTTCTTGTGAGATTCTACTTGTTTTCAATCAAATATTTTATATAGGAAAACTGACTGTTCTAAGCTGGATTTTATTTCACATTAGTCTCTTTTTAAAATGTGTAATTCTTTTCTAATTTTAACCCGAGGTGTGGGCTGCCACTACAAAGGACAAGTCTATCTCCACTTTTTCCATGATCCCATTAATTTATAAATAGAACAGTTCCCTGGTCTGGTTACCATGCTGTCTGGGAATACATATCTAGAGTGCTTAGAACCGTAGATTATCCCCTGGAGCAGCAGCCTGTATTTATATTACCCTTAAGTGATTGTATAACTGTGGAATTAGGGACCCAGCCACCTACTTTCACTGAAAGTCCTTTATTATTCCCAACAAAAGAACATTTATGTGCAGACAACAAACCTTGAGCCAGTACTAGGACTGCCACTTGTTCCCCTCATTAATTAAGGCAGCTATATTAAACAATATGCCAAGTCTTTTCCAT
This sequence comes from Anomalospiza imberbis, assembly GCF_031753505.1. Lineage (NCBI taxonomy): Eukaryota > Metazoa > Chordata > Aves > Passeriformes > Viduidae > Anomalospiza > Anomalospiza imberbis. Next base: position 69,780,793 of record NC_089683.1, on the reverse strand, counting down.
ATATGAGCTTGACTAGGATTTCATATTCTAATCTTTGAAAGAAATTCCTCTGCTAATTTGCTAGGTTTTGGGAAATTTCATTAGCATTTGTAATGCTGTATCGCAGTGCGACAGCAGGGGCGCAACCTTCCCCCTGTGAGCTCTGCTATTCCCAGTTATCGCTTGGTCTGGCACGGGAACAGATAACAACGACACAGGACCTGGGGTAGAACTGAATGGATTTATTAGGTCCATGACGAGACCCCAGGATAAAACTTAGGGGGTTTGCAGAGGTTTTTATAGGGGGAGTGGTATAGGGCAACCAACCAATGAGGGCATGGCAGGGGAGGAATTTAGGGCAGGACTGACATTCTATAAACCTATCATGGAGAGCAGGGGAGGGGGATAATACAAAGTAACAAATGGGGTATCAAACACTACAAGACAGGCAAGGAACACTCTGGAAAAAGGGGTAGGGATAGGGAGGATTGACAACTTGGGAGGGAGGAAGTTAGGGAAGGGCTTGGGGAGATTGGCAACTCGGGAGGGGAGGAAATTAGGGAGGAGAATAGTGGACAAACACAAACTTAAAGCAAAAACCACACCATGGCAATACTGCTTTTCACAAATTTGTCTATCAGCATATTGATTTAATTACTTGGAATTCAAATACTTTGGATGAACGTCCTGAGACAATAAATGTCCTGAGGCTATTTTAACACCCATTCATCCCTCATCTACTTGCACCTGGCTGTTCTGTTTCAAAACCTGGCTGTTTTATTTGGCCCCAACACATGGAAACTTTCTTCCTTTCAGGATTTCTGTTAATACTTTGAGTGAAAAATGACATTGAGCACTGTCCTCGGGAGGAGTGGTTATCCTGTGTGCTCTCCTGAGCTGGAGCCTGCCAGCTGCATAAGAGATACTTGTGGCAGAAGCCCAGGTATAGAACAGCTCTTTTGGCTCAGACACTGAAGGTCCTGTTTCAGGTTTTAGCTGGTCTGTTGATAAGACTGAAAGAGAAGAAATGTGTGCACAAGTTGCCAGCAAGTCTGGCCTTGATTTGAATGGAACTGTCAATACAGGCACAGCAAATTCTTATAATTAAAAAAAAGACACCACAGAAAAGCAAAGAATGGCTGTATCAAACATCTTGTTCCGACTTGTATCCTAGCTCTGACCATTATGAACTGCAGGAATAATTGAAAAGTCGGCAAAGGAGATGGTAAGTAGTCATGTGTGACCAAAAGAATCTCCAAGCTGACAGTAATCTGTAGATCACAAACTTGTAGAACTCTGTACACTGATGCCAAAAATTTAGTCTGCTTTTCTGCCAAAGTAATATATCTGCTTTGAGAGCTCCTTCTGTATTCCTTTCAGTAGGACCTACTGCATCTATAAACCCTCCACTAACCTATTGGATATGCTTGAAAAAAATACTTACTTTTCATTCCTTTATCTTTTTCAAGCTGTTCTCCAAAGTCTTTTTGGTTGCTCTGGTTATCTCTTTATCTTTTGGTAACCTACCAGAATTAATATGGATGTGATTCCAGCTTTCTGATTAAATGATTGCAAAATGCAGGCAACCCAAGAGAGAGGAAATGTTACCTCCCAGGAAACAAACCCCAGTAACAGTTGTGAGAAACTCTTTAGCAAACCTATTTAAATGAAAATCAGACACCCAGTAATGTTTTGGGGGTACCCAGGTGAGTGTGATGAACACGTATGGCAGATGCGATGTGGTCGAACACCACATCCCTGACATCTGGTCTATTGCTGCTGTCATTAAACCAAAGGTACAGGATCTAACATTGGGTGGTCTTGCTGTTATTTGTGCAGTATCTCGGGTCAACACTCCATGGCAGCTCTAACTTTTACCTTCATTGTTTACTAGTGGAAGGTGACAAGGCCTGATTTGCCACATCAAGCTGGCAAACACCCGTACTGTCCAGCAAACAGTTTTGGCACTTAGAAATAATAACTATCTCATTATCTGAAGTGACTTGTGGGTCACTTCATGGGCTTGAAATGTCAGTATTTTAATATGTAAATAAAATGTACAAGTATTATTACATTCTTAAGCCGTTGGATTACATTAAATTTTTTTCCCATTTTTCATTTTAATATTGCTGCATATGCAGTTTTAAGAAGCAGAAATTATGCTTGTGGCAAAAAGAAAAATGTAAATTTTATATAAAAAAAACCAATACATTTTTAACATTTTTCATTCTTCTTAAACAATACATTTCTATCAGCTGCCTAAACTTAGGAAGACTTATCCCAACAGCACTACAAACTAAATGTTTTGATTATGGTTGTGCAAACACCTTCCATCCATCAAAAATTAATAACTAGCCTTTTCATTTTCTTTCAGCATGAAAAACCAAAACCATTCAATTATGACCCCACCTGACTGCCCCAACACTCTCACTCTTCAGGGAGCTTAAGCAGATTTTCTGTAAGACTCATTGTTTCTTCAAGCCAGACCCTGAACCCAAATGGCCTGGCTGGCCTTATTTGTAAGGAACAACTGGAACAGCTATAGTGACATGAACATTCTGCTTTTGGAATAGCTTTTGGAATAAGGCAACATCCTGATCAGGATCATTACCCCTTGTTGTAGTGGTGGCCTTTAACTCAAGTGCTGCTCTGCAGACAGGACTGCCTTTAGCAATCCTGGTCATTAATTTGCCTTTTCTGAGGAGGCACCTTCCTTCCTGCCAGCATTACTGTCTCTTGGCAGATCACATTCCCTTCTAACTCTGACACCAGGCTCTGTCTGCCAATGCCCTCTTACCGCTTTTCACAACTGTGCCTTAGAGCTTAAATGTTTCCGACTGTAGATGTTGACTCAAATCTAGTTTAATGATGTCAAAGCTCCCTTAAAATGGATTTTAAAGGAAGACACTTTATTTCTGCTTGATCAGAATGCGGTTATTCTTGATTTGTACTAAGGCAATAGAGTGTTCTTCCCTTTATTTTTATTTAATATCTTTAGCTTTACCTGCGACACCTAAAGTACTTATTAGACCCTTCAATAGGCAGGAATGTTAGTATGCTCTCCAGTCATCAGCTCTATATGGAAAGATGTTTGTGTTCTACATGAAAATTTAAGATATAAAACAGATTATTCCACCAGCACCTGCTGGCATCAAAATCCATGTGCTTGCAGTGAGGCTTTGCTTTACATAGTAAAGAGGGGAGACTTAAGTGTCATTAACCAACACCCCAGCCTCTACCCTCTTCATACCCTTCTGGAGGCTTTGCCAGCTCCCAATGTACCTGTCCTATCTGCACGTGGGAGAGCAAATAGGAGAGAAGGGAAGGATAATACACGGTATTTGCATATGCCAGAATATACAGGGAGACTCGGATCTACTTTCTCTTGCAGCTCTCTTATGTTACCTCCAAGCTCAAGTCATTGACAGCGACTCTACTACATGAGGGGTTGTACAAAGACTGCTTTCCCGATGCTGGAATATATACAAGGAAAATGCTAACACAATGCAGCAATGCTAATAGAGACTTCTGAGGAATTGTCAGCAGATCTAAGATTGCCTAACACATTTTAGGCTTAACAAGTGTTAAGGTCCAAAGGGAAGTCCTTTAGTTTGACAAGGCAAAAAAAGAGATGCCAAAGGAAAATAAAAACTCAAAGGGAATTATTGTAGACCACAGGCTAACAAAAGAAACTTTTCACTTCTATGTTGAAAACTTGCCAAAGAATAAGACCTGACAGGTATCAGTAACCAACAGGATAGAAATACTTGGCCTTAGGATGACAAAGTACACTCTGGGCATTTTTTTAAATGTACATGTGTATTACTGATAACTAAAGAATGACTGCCCTAGAGCAGTGTTCCCTGTCAGTGTCTTTTGCCCATGCTGTTCCTGGTGTAAGAGGCTGCGTCTTCCTCACAATTTTATTTCTGAAGCTTAC